>NC_064648.1:20330229-21580229 GCF_023864345.2 Schistocerca serialis cubense
GAAAGCTAGAGTGTCAGTCCGCTTGTACTTAAGTCGGCATTGTACCTTTTGTATTAAATTCGGATGCAAACTCTGTGATTCATCGTCAATAAGAAGGTCCAAGGGATACAGTAAACCTGAAGTGAAGCATCTGAATCTAAAACCGGTCTCACAGGAGAGGTTCAAATCATAGAAAGTTAGATTGTCAGTCCTCTTGTACTTAAGTCGACATTGTGCCTATTGTATTAAATTCGGATGCAAACTCTGTGATTCATCGTCAATAAGAAGGTCCAAGGAATACAGTAAACCTGAAGTCAAGCATCGGAATCTAAAACTGGACTCACCGGAGAGGTTCAAATCATAGAAAGTTAGAGTGTCACTCCTCTTCTACTTGAGTCGGTATTGTGCCTTTTGTATTAAATTCGGGTGCAATTTCTGTGTGACATTTTCAATAAGAAGGTCCAAGGGATACAGTAAACCTGAAGTGAAGCATCGGAATCTAAAACTGGACTCACAGGAGAGGTTCAAATCATAGAAAGTTAGAGTGTCAGTCCTCTTGTACTTAACGCGGTATTGCACCTTTAGTATTAAATTCGGATGCAAACTCTGTGTTTCATCATCAATTAGAAGGTCCAAGGGATACAGTAAACCTGAAGTGAAGCATCGTAATCTAAAACTGGACTCACAGGAGAGGTTCAAATCATAGAAAGTGAGAGTGTCAGTCCTCTTGTACTTAAGACGGCATTGTGCCTTTTTAATTTAATTCCGATGCAATTTCTGTGTTTCATCATCAGTAAGAAGGTGCAAGGTATACAGTAATCCTGGAGTGAAGCATCGGAATCTAAAACTGGACTCACACAAGAGGTTCGAATCATAGAAAGTTAGAGTGTCAGTCCTCTTGTACCTAAGTCGGCATTGTGCCTTTTGAATTTAATTCCGATGCTATTTCTGTGTTTCATTGTCAATAAGAAGGTCCAAGGGATACAGTAAACCTGAAGTGAAGCATCGGAATCTAAAACTGGACACACAGGAGAGGTTCTAATCATAGAAAGTTAGAATGTCATTCCTCTTGTACTTAAGTCGGCATTGTGCCTTTTGTATTACATTCGGATGCAATTTCTGTGTTTCATCGTCAATAAGAACGTGCAAGGTATACAGTAAACCTGAAGTGAAGCATCGTAATCTAAAACTGGACTCAAAGGAGAGGTTCAAATCATAGAAAGTGAAAGTGTCAATCCTCTTGTACTTAAGTCGCCATTGTGCCTTTTGTATTAAATTCGGATGCAATTTCTGTGTGTCATCGTCAATAAGAAGGTCCAAGGGATACAGTAAACCTAAAGTGAAGCATCGGACTCTAAAACTGGACTCACAAGAGAGGTTCAAAACATAGAAAGTTAGAATGTCAGTCCTCTTGTACTTAAGTCGGCATTGTGCCTCTTGTTTTGAATTCGGGTGCAATTTCTGTGTTTCATCGTCAATAAGAAGGTGCAAGGTATACTGTAAACCTGAAGAGAAGCATCGGAATCTAAAACTGGACTCACTGGAGAGGTTCAAATCATAGAAAGTGAGAGTGTCAGTCCACTTGTACTTAAGTCGACATTGGGCCATTTGCATTAAATTCGGATACAATTTCTGTGTTTCATCGTCAATAAGAGGGTCCAAGGGATACAGTAAACCTGAAGTGAAGCATCGGAATCTAAAACTGGACTCACAGGAGGGGTTCAAATCATAGAAAGTTAGAGTGTCAGTCCTCTTGTACTTAAGTCGGCATAGTGGCATTTGTATCAAATTCGGATGCATTTTCTGTGTTTCATCGTCAATAAGAAGGTCCAAGGGATACATTAAACCTGAAGTGAAGCATCGGAATCTAAAACTGGACTCACAGGAGAGCTTCAAATCATAGAAAGTTAGAGTGTCAGTCCGCTTGTACTTAAGTCGGCATTGTACCTTTTGTATTAAATTCGGATGCAAACTCTGTGATTCATCGTCAATAAGAAGGTCCAAGGGATACAGTAAACCTGA
Source organism: Schistocerca serialis cubense (assembly GCF_023864345.2). Taxonomy (NCBI): domain Eukaryota; kingdom Metazoa; phylum Arthropoda; class Insecta; order Orthoptera; family Acrididae; genus Schistocerca; species Schistocerca serialis. The sequence goes on from NC_064648.1 coordinate 20,332,231, forward strand.
AGTGAAGTATCTGAATCTAAAACCGGTCTCACAGGAGAGGTTCAAATCATAGAAAGTTAGATTGTCAGTCCTCTTGTACTTAAGTCGGCATTGTGCCTATTGTATTAAATTCGGATGCAAACTCTGTGATTCATCGTCAATAACAAGGTTCAAGGAATACAGTAAACCTGAAGTCAAGCATCGGAACCTAAAACTGGGCTCACCGGAGAGGTTCAAATCATAGAAAGTTAGAGTGTCACTCCTCTTCAACTTGAGTCGGTATTGTGCCTTTTGTATTAAATTCGGGTGCAATTTCTGTGTGACATTGTCAATAAGAAGGTCCAAGGGATACAGTAAACCTGAAGTGAAGCATCGGAATCTAAAACTGGACTCACAGGAGAGGTTCAAATCATAGAAAGTTAGAGTGTCAGTCCTCTTGTACTAAACGCGGTATTGTACCTTTTGTATTAAATTCGGATGCAAACTCTGTGTTTCATCATCAATTAGAAGGTCCAAGGGATACAGTAAACCTGAAGTGAAGCATCGTAATCTAAAACTGAACTCACAGGAGAGGTTCAAATCATAGAAAGTTAGAGTGTCAGTCCTCTTGTACTTAAGTCGGCATTGTACTTTTTGTATTAAATTCGGATGCAATTTCTGTGTTTCATCGTCAATAAGAAGGCGCAAGGTATACAGTAAACCTGAAGTGAAGCATCGGAATCTAAAACTGGATTCACAGGAGAGGTTCAAATCATAGAAAGTGAGAGTGTCAGTCCTCTTGTACTTAAGTCGACATTGTGCCATTTGTATTAAATTCGGATGCAATATCTGTGTTTCATCGACAATAAGAAGCTCCAAGGGATACAGTAAACCTGAAGTAAAGCATCGGAATCTAAAACTGGACTCACAGGAGATGTTAAAATCATAGAAAGTTAGAGTGTCAGTCCTCTTTTACTTAAGTCGGCATTGTGCCTTTTGAATTTAATTCCGATGCTATTTCTGTGTTTCATTGTCAATAAGAAGGTCCAAGGGATACAGTAAACCTGAAGTGAAGCATCGGAATCTAAAACTGGACACACAGGAGAGGTTCTAATCATAGAAAGTTAGAATGTCATTCCTCTTGTACTTAGGTCGTCATTGTGCCTTTTGTATTACATTCGGTTGCAATTTCTGTGTTTCATCGTCAATAAGAACGTGCAAGGTATACAGTAAACCTGAAGTGAAGCATCGTAATCTAAAACTGGACTCACAGGAGAGGTTCAAATCATAGAAAGTGAAAGTGTCAATCCTCTTGTACTTAAGTCGCCATTGTGCCTTTTGTATTAAATTCGGGTGCAATTTCTGTGTGTCATCGTCAATAAGAAGGTCCAAGGGATACAGTAAACCTGATGCGAAGCATCGGACTCTAAAACTGGACTCACAGGAGAGGTTCAAAACATAGAAAGTTAGAATGTCAGTCCTCTTGTACTTAAGTCGGCATTGTGCCTCTTGTATTGAATTCGGGTGCAATTTCTGTGTTTCATCGTCAATAAGAAGGTGCAAGGTATACAGTAAACCTGAAGAGAAGCATCGGAATCTAAAACTGGACTCACTGGAGAGGTTCAATTCATAGAAAGTGAGAGTGTCAGTCCTCTTGTACTTAAGTCGACATTGTGCCATTTGCATTAAATTCGGATACAATTTCTGTGTTTCATTGTCAATAAGAAGGTCCAAGGGATACAGTAAACCTGAAGTGAAGCATCGGAATCTAAAACTGGACTCACAGGAGAGGTTCAAATCATAGAAAGTTAGAGTGTCAGTCCTCTTTTACTTAAGTTGGCATTGTGCCTTTTGAATATAATTGCGATGCTATTTCTGTGTTTCATTGTCAATGAGAAGGTCCAAGGGATACAGTAAACCTGAAGTGAACCATCGGAATCTAAAACAGGACTCACAGGAGAGGTTCTAATCATAGAAAGTTAGAAAGTCTGTCCTCTTGCACTTAAGTCGGCATTGTGCCTCTTGTATTAAATTCGGATGCAATTTCTGTGTTTCATCGTCAATAAGAAGGTGCAAGGTATACAGGAAACCTGAAGTGAAGCATCAGAATGTAAAACTGGACTCACAGAAAAGGTTCAAATCATAGAAAGGGAGAGTGTCAGTCCTCTTGTACTTAAGTCGGCATAGTGGCATTTGTATCAAATTCGGATGCATTTTCTGTGTTTCATCGTCAATAAGAAGGTCCAAGGGATACATTAAACCTGAAGTGAAGCATCGGAATCTAAAACTGGACTCACAGGAGAGCTTCAAATAATAGAAAGTTAGAGTGTCAGTCCGCTTGTACTTAAGTCGGCATTGTACCTTTTGTATTAAATTCGGATGCAAACTCTGTGATTCATCGTCAATAAGAAGGTCCAAGGGATACAGTAAACCTGAAGTGAAGCATCTGAATCTAAAACCGGTCTCACAGGAGAGGTTCAAATCATAGAAAGTTAGATTGTCAGTCCTCTTGTACTTAAGTCGGCATTGTGCCTATTGTATTAAATTCCGATGCAAACTCTGTGATTCATCGTCAATAAGAAGGTCCAAGGAATACAGTAAACCTGAAGTCAAGCATCGGAATCTAAAACCGGACTCACCGGAGAGGTTCAAATCATAGAAAGTTAGAGTGTCACTCCTCTTGTACTTAACGCGTTATTGTACCTTTTGTATTAAATTCGGATGCAAACTCTGTGTTTCATCATCAATTAGAAGGTCCAAGGGATACAGTAAACCTGAAGTGAAGCATCGGAATCTAAAACTGGACTCACAGGAGAGGTTCAAATCATAGAAAGTGAGAGTGTCAGTCCTCTTGTACCTAAGTCGGCATTGTGCCTTTTGAATTTAATTCCGATGCTATTTCTGTGTTTCATTGTCAATAAGAAGATCCAAGGGTTACAGTAAACCTGAAGTGAAGCATCGGAATCTAAAACTGGACTCACAGGAGAGGTTCAAATCATAGAAAGTTAGAATGTCACTGCTCTTGTACTTAATTCGGCAGTGTGCCTTTTGTATTAAATTCGGATGCAATTTCTGTGTTTCATCGTCAATAAGAAGGCGCAAGGTATACAGTAAACCTGAAGTGAAGCATCGGAATCTAAAACTGGATTCACAGGAGAGGTTCAAATCATAGAAAGTGAGAGTGTCAGTCCTCTTGTACTTAAGTCGACATTGTGCCATTTGTATTAAATTCGGTTGCAATATCTGTGTTTCATCGTCAATAAGAAGGTTCAAGGGATACAGTAAACCTGAAGTGAAGCATCGGAATCTAAAACTGGACTCACAGGAGAGGTTCGAATCATAGAAAGTGAGAGTGTCTGTCCTCTTGTACTTAAGTCGGCATTGTGACATTTGTATTAAATTCGGATGCAATTTCTGTATTTCATCGGCAATAAGAAGGTCCAAGGAATACTGTAAACCTGAAGTGAAGCATCGGAATCTAAAACTGGACTCACACGAGAGGTTCAAATCATAGAAAGTTAGAGTGTCAGTCCTCTTGTACCTAAGTCGGCATTGTGCCTTTTGTATTTAATTCCGATGATATTTCTATGTTTCATTGTCAATAAGAAGATCCAAGGGATACAGTAAACCTGAAGTGAAGCATCGGAATCTAAAACTGGACTCACAGGAGAGGTTCAAATCATAGAAAGTTAGAATGTCACTCCTCTTGTACTTAAGTCGGCATTGTACTTTTTGTATTAAATTCGGATGCAATTTCTGTGTTTCATCGTCAATAAGAAGGCGCAAGGTATACAGTAAACCTGAAGTGAAGCATCGGAATCTAAAACTGGATTCACAGGAGAGGTTCAAATCATAGAAAGTGAAAGTGTCAGTCCTCTTGTACTTAAGTCGACATTGTGCCATTTGTATTAAATTCGGATGCAATATCTGTGTTTCATCGACAATAAGAAGCTCCAAGGGATACAGTAAACCTGAAGTAAAGCATCGGAATCTAAAACTGGAATCACAGGACAGGTTCAAATCATAGAAAGTTAGAGTGTCATTTCTCTTTTACTTAAGTCGGCATTGTGCCTTTTGAATTTAATTCCGATGCTATTTCTGTGTTTCATTGTCAATAAGAAGGTCCAAGGGATACAGTAAACCTGAAGTGAAGCATCAGAATCTAAAACTGGACACACAGGAGAGGTTCTAATCATAGAAAGTTAGAATGTCATTCCTCTTGTACTTAAGTCGACATTGTGCCTTTTGTATTACATTCGGATGCAATTTCTGTGTTTCATCGTCAATAAGAACGTGCAAGGTATACAGTAAACCTGAAGTGAAGCATCGGAATCTAAAACTGGACTCAAAGGAGAGGTTCAAATCATAGAAGGTGAAAGTGTCAATCCTCTTGTACTTAAGTCGACATTGTGCCATTTGCATTAAATTCGGATACAATTTCTGAGTTTCATCGTCAATAAGAAGGTCCAAGGGATACAGTAAACCTGAAGTGAAGCATCGGAATCTAAAACTGGACTCAGAGGAGAGGTTCAAATCATAGAAAGTTAGAGTGTCAGTCCTCTTTTACTTAAGTTGGCATTGTGCCTTTTGAATATAATTCCGATGCTATTTCTGTGTTTCATTGTCAATGAGAAGGTCCAAGGGATACAGTAAACCTGAAGTGAAGCATCGGAATCTAAAACAGGACTCACAGGAGAGGTTCTAATCATAGAAATTTAGAAAGTCTGTCCTCTTGCACTTAAGTCGGCATTGTGCCTTTTGTATTAAATTCGGATGCAATTTCTGTGTTTCATCGTCAATAAGAAGGTGCAAGGTATACAGAAAACCTGAAGTGAAGCATCGGAATCTAAAACTGGACTCACAGAAAAGGTTCAAATCATAGAAAGGGAGAGTGTCAATCCTCTTGTACTTAAGTCGGCATAGTGGCATTTGTATCTAATTCGGATGCATTTTCTGTGTTTCATCGTCAATAAGAAGGTCCAAGGGATACATTAAACCTGAAGTGAAGCATCGGAATCTAAAACTGGACTCACAGGAGAGCTTCAAATCATAGAAAGTTAGAGTGTCAGTCCGCTTGTACTTAAGTCGGCATTGTACCTTTTGTATTAAATTCGGATGCAAACTCTGTGATTCATCGTCAATAAGAAGGTCCAAGGGATACAGTAAACCTGAAGTGAAGCATCTGAATCTAAAACCGGTCTCACAGGAGAGGTTCAAATCATAGAAAGTTAGATTGTCAGTGCTCTTGTACTTAAGTCGGCATTGTGCCTATTGTATTAAATTCGGATGCAAACTCTGTGATTCATCGTCAATAAGAAGGTCCAAGGAATACAGTAAACCTGAAGTCAAGCATCGGAATCTAAAACTGGACTCACCGGAGAGGTTCAAATCATAGAAAGTTAGAGTGTCACTCCTCTTCTACTTGAGTCGGTATTGTGCCTTTTGTATTAAATTCGGGTGCAATTTCTGTGTGACATTTTCAATAAGAAGGTCCAAGGGATACAGTAAACCTGAAGTGAAGCATCGGAATCTAAAACTGGACTCACAGGAGAGGTTCAAATCATAGAAAGTTAGAGTGTCAGTCCTCTTGTACTTAACGCGGTATTGCACCTTTTGTATTAAATTCGGATGCAAACTCTGTGTTTCATCATCAATTAGAAGGTCCAAGGGATACAGTAAACCTGAAGTGAAGCATCGTAATCTAAAACTGGACTCACAGGAGAGGTTCAAATCATAGAAAGTGAGAGTGTCAGTCCTCTTGTACTTAAGACGGCATTGTGCCTTTTTAATTTAATTCCGATGCAATTTCTGTGTTTCATCATCAGTAAGAAGGTGCAAGGTATACAGTAATCCTGGAGTGAAGCATCGGAATCTAAAACTGGACTCACACAAGAGGTTCGAATCATAGAAAGTTAGAGTGTCAGTCCTCTTGTACCTAAGTCGGCATTGTGCCTTTTGAATTTAATTCCGATGCTATTTCTGTGTTTCATTGTCAATAAGAAGGTCCAAGGGATACAGTAAACCTGAAGTGAAGCATCGGAATCTAAAACTGGACACACAGGAGAGGTTCTAATCATAGAAAGTTAGAATGTCATTCCTCTTGTACTTAAGTCGGCATTGTGCCTTTTGTATTACATTCGGATGCAATTTCTGTGTTTCATCGTCAATAAGAACGTGCAAGGTATACAGTAAACCTGAAGTGAAGCATCGTAATCTAAAACTTGACTCAAAGGAGAGGTTCAAATCATAGAAAGTGAAAGTGTCAATCCTCTTGTACTTAAGTCGCCATTGTGCCTTTTGTATTAAATTCGGATGCAATTTCTGTGTGTCATCGTCAATAAGAAGGTCCAAGGGATACAGTAAACCTGAAGAGAAGCATCGGAATCTAAAACTGGACTCACTGGAGAGGTTCAAATCATAGAAAGTGAGAGTGTCAGTCCTCTTGTACTTAAGTCGACATTGTGCCATTTGCATTAAATTCGGATACAATTATTGTGTTTCATCGTCAATAAGAAGGTCCAAGGGATACAGTAAACCTGAAGTGAAGCATCGGAATCTAAAACTGGACTCACAGGAGAGGTTCAAATCATAGAAAGTTAGAGTGTCAGTCCTCTTGTACTTAAGTCGGCATAGTGGCATTTGTATCAAATTCGGATGCATTTTCTGTGTTTCATCGTCAATAAGAAGGTCCAAGGGATACAGAAAACCTGAAGTGAAGCATCGGAATCTAAAACTGGACTCACAGAAAAGGTTCAAATCATAGAAAGTTAGAGTGTCAGTCCGCTTGTACTTAAGTCGGCATTGTACCTTTTGTATTAAATTCGGATGCAAACTCTGTGATTCATCGTCAATAAGAAGGTCCAAGGGATACAGTAAACCTGAAGTGAAGCATCTGAATCTAAAACCGGTCTTACAGGAGAGGTTCAAATCATAGAAAGTTAGATTGTCAGTCCTCTTGTACTTAAGTCGGCATTGTGCCTATTGTATTAAATTCGGATGCAAACTCTGTGATTCATCTTCAATAAGAAGGTCCAAGGAATACAGTAAACCTGAAGTCAAGCATCGGAATCTAAAACTGGACTCACCGGAGAGGTTCAAATCATAGAAAGTTAGAGTGTCACTCCTCTTCTACTTGAGTCGGTATTGTGCCTTTTGTATTAAATTCGGGTGCAATTTCTGTGTGACATTTTCAATAAGAAGGTCCAAGGGATACTGTAAACCTGAAGTGAAGCATCGGAATCTAAAACTGGACTCACAGGAGTGGTTCAAATCATAGAAAGTTAGAGTGTCAATCCTCTTGTACTTAACGCGGTATTGCACCTTTTGTATTAAATTCGGATGCAAACTCTGTGTTTCATCATCAATTAGAAGGTCCAAGGGATACAGTAAACCTGAAGTGAAGCATCGTAATCTAAAACTTGACTCACAGGAGAGGTTCAAATCATAGAAAGTGAGAGTGTCAGTCCTCTTGTACTTAAGACGGCATTGTGCCTTTTTAATTTAATTCCGATGCAATTTCTGTGTTTCATCGTCAGTAAGAAGGTGCAAGGTATACAGTAATCCTGGAGTGAAGCATCGGAATCTAAAACTGGACTCACACAAGAGGTTCGAATCATAGAAAGTTAGAGTGTCAGTCCTCTTGTACCTAAGTCGGCATTGTGCCTTTTGAATTTAATTCCGATGCTATTTCTGTGTTTCATTGTCAATAAGAAGGTCCAAGGGATACAGTAAACCTGAAGTGAAGCATCGGAATCTAAAACTGGACACACAGGAGAGGTTCTAATCATAGAAAGTTAGAATGTCATTCCTCTTGTACTTAAGTCGGCATTGTGCCTTTTGTATTACATTCGGATGCAATTTCTGTGTTTCATCGTCAATAAGAACGTGCAATGTATACAGTAAACCTGAAGTGAAGCATCGTAATCTAAAACTGGACTCAAAGGAGAGGTTCAAATCATAGAAAGTGAAAGTGTCAATCCTCTTGTACTTAAGTCGCCATTGTGCCTTTTGTATTAAATTCGGATGCAATTTCTGTGTGTCATCGTCAATAAGAAGGTCCAAGGGATACAGTAAACCTGAAGTGAAGCATCGGACTCTAAAACTGGACTCACAGGAGAGTTTCAAAACATAGAAAGTTAGAATGTCAGTCCTCTTGTACTTAAGTCGGCATTGTGCCTCTTGTATTGAATTCGGGTGCAATTTCTGTGTTTCATCGTCAATAAGAAGGTGCAAGGTATACTGTAAACCTGAAGAGAAGCATCGGAATCTAAAACTGGACTCACTGGAGAGGTTCAAATCATAGAAAGTGAGAGTGTCAGTCCTCTTGTACTTAAGTCGACATTGTGCCATTTGCATTAAATTCGGATACAATTTCTGTGTTTCATCGTCAATAAGAAGGTCCAAGGGATACAGTAAACCTGAAGTGAAGCATCGGAATCTAAAACTGGACTCACAGGAGAGGTTCAAATCATAGAAAGTTAGAGTGTCAGTCCTCTTGTACTTAAGTCGGCATAGTGGCATTTGTATCAATTTCGGATGCATTTTCTGTGTTTCATCGTCAATAAGAAGGTCCAAGGGATACATTAAACCTGAAGTGAAGCATCGGAATCTAAAACTGGACTCACAGGAGAGCTTCAGATCATAGAAAGTTAGAGTGTCAGTCCGCTTGTACTTAAGTCGGCATTGTACCTTTTGTATTAAATTCGGATGCAAACTCTGTGATTCATCGTCAATAAGAAGGTCCAAGGGATACAGTAAACCTGAAGTGAAGCATCTGAATCTAAAACCGGTCTCACAGGAGAGGTTCAAATCATAGAAAGTTAGATTGTCAGTCCTCTTGTACTTAAGTCATCATTGTGCCTATTGTATTAAATTCGGATGCAAACTCTGTGATTCATCGTCAATAAGAAGGTCCAAGGAATACAGTAAACCTGAAGTCAAGCATCGGAATCTAAACTGGACTCACCGGAGAGGTTCAAATCATAGAAAGTTAGAGTGTCACTCCTCTTCAACTTGAGTCGGTATTGTGCCTTTTGTATTAAATTCGGGTGCAATTTCTGTGTGACATTGTCAATAAGAAGGTCCAAGGGATACAGTAAACCTGAAGTGAAGCATCGGAATCTAAAACTGGACTCACAGGAGAGGTTCAAATCATAGAAAGTTAGAGTGTCAGTCCTCTTGCACTAAACGCGGTATTGTACCTTTTGTATTAAATTCGGATGCAAACTCTGTGTTTCATCATCAATTAGAAGGTCCAAGGGATACAGTAAACCTGAAGTGAAGCATCGTAATCTAAAACTGGACTCACAGGAGAGGTTCAAATCATAGAAAGTGAGAGTGTATGTCCTCTTGTACTTAAGACGGCATTGTGCCTTTTTAATTTAATTCCGATGCAATTTCTGTGTTTCATCATCAGTAAGAAGGTGCAAGGTATACAGTAATCCTGGAGTGAAGCATCGTAATCTAGAACTGGACTCACAGGAGAGGTTCATATCATAGAAAGTTAGAGTGTCACTCCTCTTGTACTTGAGTCGGTATTGTGCCTTTTGAATTTAATTCCGATGCTATTTCTGTGTTTCATTGTCAATAAGAAGGTCCAAGGGATACAGTAAACCTGAAGTGAAGATTCGGAATCTAAAACTGGACACACAGGAGAGGTTCTAATCATAGAAAGTTAGAATGTCATTCCTCTTGTACTTAAGTCGGCATTGTGCCTTTTGTATTACATTCGGATGCAATTTCTGTGTTTCATCGTCAATAAGAACGTGCAAGGTATACAGTAAACCTGAAGTGAAGCATCGGAATCTAAAACTGGACTCACAGGAGAGGTTCAAATCATAGAAAGTTAGAATGTCAGTCCTCTTGTACTTAAGTCGGCATTGTGCCTCTTGTATTGAATTCGGGTGCAATTTCTGTGTTTCATCGTCAATAAGAAGGTGCAAGGTATACAGTAAACCTGAAGAGAAGCATCGGAATCTAAAACTGGACTCACTGGAGAGGTTCAAATCATAGAAAGTGAGAGTGTCAGTCCTCTTGTACTTAAGTCGACATTGTGCCATTTGCATTAATTTCGGATACAATTTCTGTGTTTCATCGTCAATAAGAAGGTCCAAGGGATACAGTAAACCTGAAGTGAAGCATCGGAATCTATAACTGGACTCAGAGGAGAGGTTCAAATCATAGAAAGTTAGAGTGTCAGTCCTCTTTTACTTAAGTTGGCATTGTGCCTTTTGAATATAATTCCGATGCTATTTCTGTGTTTCATTGTCAATGAGAAGGTCCAAGGGATACAGTAAACCTGAAGTGAAGCATCGGAATCTAAAACAGGACTCACAGGAGAGGTTCTAATCATAGAAAGTTAGAAAGTCTGTCCTCTTGCACTTAAGTCGGCATTGTGCCTTTTGTATTAAATTCGGATGCAATTTCTGTGTTTCATCGTCAATAAGAAGGTGCAAGGTATACAGAAAACCTGAAGTGAAGCATCGGAATCTAAAACTGGACTCACAGAAAAGGTTCAAATCATAGAAAGGGAGAGTGTCAATCCTCTTGTACTTAAGTCGGCATAGTGGCATTTGTATCAAATTCGGATGCATTTTCTGTGTTTCATCGTCAATAAGAAGGTCCAAAGGATACATTAAACCTGAAGTGAAGCATCGGAATCTAAAACTGGACTCACAGGAGAGCTTCAAATCATAGAAAGTTAGAGTGTCAGTCCGCTTGTACTTAAGTCGGCATTGTACCTTTTGTATTAAATTCGGATGCAAACTCTGTGATTCATCGTCAATAAGAAGGTCCAAGGGATACAGTAAACCTGAAGTGAAGCATCTGAATCTAAAACCGGTCTCACAGGAGAGGTTCAAATCATAGAAAGTTAGATTGTCAGTCCTCTTGTACTTAAGTCGGCATTGTGCCTATTGTATTAAATTCGGATGCAAACTCTGTGATTCATCGTCAATAAGAAGGTCCAAGGAATACAGTAAACCTGAAGTCAAGCATCGGAATCTAAAACTGGACTCACCGGAGAGGTTCAAATCATAGAAAGTTAGAATGTCAGTCCTCTTGTACTTAAGTCGGCATTGTGCCTCTTGTATTGAATTCGGGTGCAATTTCTGTGTTTCATCGTCAATAAGAAGGTGCAAGGTATACAGTAAACCTGAAGAGAAGCATCGGAATCTAAAACTGGACTCACTGGAGAGGTTCAAATCATAGAAAGTGAGAGTGTCAGTCCTCTTGTACTTAAGTCGACATTGTGCCATTTGCATTAAATTCGGATACAATTTCTGTGTTTCATCGTCAATAAGAAGGTCCAAGGGATACAGTAAACCTGAAGTGAAGCATCGGAATCTAAAACTGGACTCAGAGGAGAGGTTCAAATCATAGAAAATTAGAGTGTCAGTCCTCTTTTACTTAAGTTGGCATTGTGCCTTTTGAATATAATTCCGATGCTATTTCTGTGTTTCATTGTCAATGAGAAGGTCCAAGGGATACAGTAAACCTGAAGTGAAGCATCGGAATCTAAAACAGGACTCACAGGAGAGGTTCTAATCATAGAAAGTTAGAAAGTCTGTCCTCTTGCACTTAAGTCGGCATTGTGCCATTTGTATTAAATTCGGATGCAATTTCTGTGTTTCATCGTCAATAAGAAGGTGCAAGGTATACAGAAAACCTGAAGTGAAGCATCGGAATCTAAAACTGGACTCACAGAAAAGGTTCAAATAATAGAAAGGGAGAGTGTCAATCCTCTTGTACTTAAGTCGGCATAGTGGCATTTGTATCAAATTCGGATGCATTTTCTGTGTTTCATCGTCAATAAGAAGGTCCAAGGGATACATTAAACCTGAAGTGAAGCATCGGAATCTAAAACTGGACTCACAGGAGAGCTTCAAATCATAGAAAGTTAGAGTGTCAGTCCGCTTGTACTTAAGTCGGCATTGTACCTTTTGTATTAAATTCGGATGCAAACTCTGTGATTCATCGTCAATAAGAAGGTCCAAGGGATACAGTAAACCTGAAGTGAAGCATCTGAATCTAAAACCGGTCTCACAGGAGAGGTTCAAATCATAGAAAGTTAGATTGTCAGTCCTCTTGTACTTAAGTCGGCATTGTGCCTATTGTATTAAATTCGGATGCAAACTCTGTGATTCATCGTCAATAAGAAGGTCCAAGGAATACAGTAAACCTGAAGTCAAGCATCGGAATCTAAAACTGGACTCACCGGAGAGGTTCAAATCATAGAAAGTTAGAGTGTCACTCCTCTTCTACTTGAGTCGGTATTGTGCCTTTTGTATTAAATTCGGGTGCAATTTCTGTGTGACATTTTCAATAAGAAGGTCCAAGGGATACAGTAAACCTGAAGTGAAGCATCGGAATCTAAAATTGGACTCACAGGAGAGGTTCAAATCATAGAAAGTTAGAGTGTCAGTCCTCTTGTACTTAACGCGGTATTGCACCTTTTGTATTAAATTCGGATGCAAACTCTGTGTTTCATCATCAATTAGAAGGTCCAAGGGATACAGTAAACCTGAAGTGAAGCATCGTAATCTAAAACTGGACTCACAGGACAGGTTCAAATCATAGAAAGTTAGAGTGTCAGTTCTCTTTTACTTAAGTCGGCATTGTGCCTTTTGAATTTAATTCCGATGCTATTTCTGTGTTTCATTGTCAATAAGAAGGTCCAAGGGATACAGTAAACCTGAAGTGAAGCATCGGAATCTAAAACTGGACACACAGGAGAGGTTCTAATCATAGAAAGTTAGAATGTCATTCCTCTTGTACTTAAGTCGGCATTGTGCCTTTTGTATTACATTCGGATGCAATTTCTGTGTTTCATCGTCAATAAGAACGAGCAAGGTATACAGTAAACCTGAAGTGAAGCATCGGAATCTAAAACTGAAATCAAAGGAGAGGTTCAAATCATAGAAAGTGAAAGTGTCAATCCTCTTGTACTTAAGTCGCCATTGTGCCTTTTGTATTAAATTCGGGTGCAATTTCTGTGTGTCATCGTCAATAAGAAGGTCCAAGGGATACAGTAAACCTGAAGTGAAGCATCGGACTCTAAAACTGGACTCAGAGGAGAGGTTCAAAACATAGAAAGTTAGAATGTCAGTCCTCTTGTACTTAAGTCGGCATTGTGCCTCTTGTATTGAATTCGGGTGCAATTTCTGTGTTTCATCGTCAATAAGAAGGTGCAAGGTATACAGTAAACCTGAAGAGAAGCATCGGAATCTAAAACTGGACTCACTGGAGAGGTTCAAATCATAGAAATTGAGAGTGTCAGTCCTCTTGTACTTAAGTCGACATTGTGCCATTTGCATTAAATTCGGATACAATTTCTGTGTTTCATCGTCAATAAGAAGGTCCGAGGGATACAGTAAACCTGAAGTGAAGCATCGGAATCTAAAACTGGACTCAGAGGAGAGGTTCAAATCATAGAAAGTTAGAGTGTCAGTCCTCTTTTACTTAAGTTGGCATTGTGCCTTTTGAATATAATTCCGATGCTATTTCTGTGTTTCATTGTCAATGAGAAGGTCCAAGGGATACAGTAAACCTGAAGTGAAGCATCGGAATCTAAAACAGGACTCACAGGAGAGGTTCTAATCATAGAAAGTTAGAAAGTCTGTCCTCTTGCACTTAAGTCGGCATTGTGCCTTTTGTATTAAATTCGGATGCAATTTCTGTGTTTCATCGTCAATAAGAAGGTGCAAGGTATACAGAAAACCTGAAGTGAAGCATCGGAATCTAAAACTGGACCCACAGAAAAGGTTCAAATCATAGAAAGGGAGAGTGTCAATCCTCTTGTACTTAAGTCGGCATATTTGCATTTGTATCAAATTCGGATGCATTTTCTGTGTTTCATCGTCAATAAGAAGGTCCAAGGGATACATTAAACCTTAAGTGAAGCATCGGAATCTAAAACTGGACTCACAGGAGAGCTTCAAATCATAGAAAGTTAGAGTGTCAGTCCGCTTGTACTTAAGTCGGCATTGTACCTTTTGTATTAAATTCGGATGCAAACTCTGTGATTCATCGTCAATAAGAAGGTCCAAGGGATACAGTAAACCTGAAGTGAAGCATCTGAATCTAAAACCGGTCTCACAGGAGAGGTTAAAATCATAGAAAGTTAGATTGTCAGTCCTCTTGTACTTAAGTCGGCATTGTGCCTATTGTATTAAATTCGGATGCAAACTCTGTGATTCATCGTCAATAAGAAGGTCCAAGGAATACAGTAAACCTGAAGTCAAGCATCAGAAACTAAAACTGGACTCACCGGAGAGGTTCAAATCATAGAAAGTTAGAGTGTCACTCATCTTCTACTTGAGTCGGTATTGTGCCTTTTGTATTAAATTCGGGTGCAAATTCTGTGTGACATTTTCAATAAGAAGGTCCAAGGGATACAGTGAACCTGAAGTGAAGCATCGGAATCTAAAACTGGACTCACAGGAGAGGTTCAAATCATAGAAAGTTAGAGTGTCAGTCCTCTTGTACTTAACGCGGTATTGCACCTTTTGTATTAAATTCGGATGCAAACTCTGTGTTTCATCATCAATTAGAACTTCCAAGGGATACAGTAAACCTGAAGTGAAGCATCGTAATCTAAAACTGGACTCACAGGAGAGGTTCAAATCATAGAAAGTGAGAGTGTCAGTCCTCTTGTACTTAAGACGGCATTGTGCCTTTTTAATTTAATTCCGATGCAATTTCTGTGTTTCATCATCAGTAAGAAGGTGCAAGGTATACAGTAATCCTGGAGTGAAGCATCGGAATCTAAAACTGGACTCACACAAGAGGTTCGAATCATAGAAAGTTAGAGTGTCAGTCCTCTTGTACCTAAGTCGGAATTGTGCCTTTTGAATTTAATTCCGATGCTATTTCTGTGTTTCATTGTCAATAAGAAGGTCCAAGGGATACAGTAAACCTGAAGTGAAGCATCGGAATCTAAAACTGGACACACAGGAGAGGTTCTAATCATAGAAAGTTAGAATGTCATTCCTCTTGTACTTAAGTCGGCATTGTGCGTTTTGTATTACATTCGGATGCAATTTCTGTGTTTCATCGTCAATAAGAACGTGCAAGGTATACAGTAAACCTGAAGTGAAGCATCGTAATCTAAAACTGGACTCAAAGGAGAGGTTCAAATCATAGAAAGTGAAAGTGTCAATCCTCTTGTACTTAAGTTGCCATTGTGCCTTTTGTATTAAATTCGGATGCAATATCTGTGTGTCATCGTCAATAAGAAGGTCCAAGGGATACAGTAAACCTGAAGTGAAGCATCGGACTCTAAAACTGGACTCACAGGAGAGGTTCAAAACATAGGAAGTTAGAATGTCAGTCCTCTTGTACTTAAGTCGGCATTGTGCCTCTTGTATTGAATTCGGGTGCAATTTCTGTGTTTCATCGTCAATAAGAAGGTGCAAGGTATACTGTAAACCTGAAGAGAAGCATCGGAATCTAAAACTGGACTCACTGGAGAGGTTCAAATCATAGAAAGTGAGAGTGTCAGTCCTCTTGTACTTAAGTCGACATTGTGCCATTTGCATTAAATTCGGATACAATTTCTGTGTTTCATCGTCAATAAGAAGGTCCAAGGGATACAGTAAACCTGAAGTGAAGCATCGGAATCTAAAACTGGACTCACAGGAGAGGTTCAAATCATAGAAAGTTAGAGTGTCAGTCCTCTTGTACTTAAGTCGGCATAGTGGCATTTGTATCAAATTCGGATGCATTTTCTGTGTTTCATCGTCAATAAGAAGGTCCAAGGGATACATTAAACCTGAAGTGAAGCATCGGAATCTAAAACTGGACTCACAGGAGAGCTTCAAATCATAGAAAGTTAGAGTGTCAGTCCGCTTGTACTTAAGTCGGCATTGTACCTTTTGTATTAAATTCGGATGCAAACTCTGTGATTCATCGTCAATAAGAAGGTCCAAGGGATACAGTAAACCTGAAGTGAAGCATCTGAATCTAAAACCGGTCTCACAGGAGAGGTTCAAATCATAGAAAGTTAGATTCTCAGTCCTCTTGTACTTAAGTCGGCATTGTGCCTATTGTATTAAATTCGGATGCAAACTCTGTGATTCATCGTCAATAAGAAGGTCCAAGGAATACAGTAAACCTGAAGTCAAGCATCGGAATCTAAAACTGGACTCACAGGAGAGGTTCAAATCATAGAAAGTTAGAGTGTCACTCCTCTTCAACTTGAGTCGGTATTGTGCCTTTTGTATTAAATTCGGGTGCAATTTCTGTGTGACTTTGTCAATAAGAAGGTCCAAGGGATACAGTAAACCTGAAGTGAAGCATCGGAATCTAAAACTGGACTCACAGGAGAGGTTCAAATCATAGAAAGTTAGAGTGTCAGTCATCTTGTACTAAACGCGGTATTGTACCTTTTTTATTAAATTCGGATGCAAACTCTGTGTTTCATCATCAATTAGAAGGTCCAAGGGATACAGTAAACCTGAAGTGAAGCATCGTAATCTAAAACTGGACTCACAGGAGAGGTTCAAATCATAGAAAGTGAGAGTGTCAGTCCTCTTGTACTTAAGACGGCATTGTGCCTTTTTAATTTAATTCCGATGCAATTTCTGTGTTTCATCATCAGTAAGAAGGTGCAAGGTATACAGTAATCCTGGAGTGAAGCATCGGAATCTAAAACTGGACTCACACGAGAGGTTCGAATCATAGAAAGTTAGAGTGTCAGTCCTCTTGTACCTAAGTCGGCATTGTGCCATTTGTATTAAATTCGGATGCAATATCTGTGTTTCATCGTCAATAAGAAGCTCCAAGGGATACAGTAAACCTGAAGTGAAGCATCGGAATCTAAAACTGGACTCACAAGAGAGGGTCTAATCATAGAAAGTTAGAATGTCATTCCTCTTGTACTTAAGTCGGCATTGTGCCTTTTGTATTACATTCGGATGCAATTTCTGTGTTTCATCGTCAATAAGAACGTGCAAGGTATACAGTAAACCTGAAGTGAAGCATCGTAATCTAAAACTGGACTCACAGGAGAGGTTCATATCATAGAAAGTTAGAGTGTCACTCCTCTTGTACTTGAGTCGGTATTGTGCCTTTTGTATTAAATTCGGGTGCAATTTCTGTGTGTCATCGTCAATAAGAAAGTGCAAGGGATACAGTAAACCTGAAGTGAAGCATCGGACTCTAAAACTGGACTCACAGGAGATGTTCAAATCATAGAAAGTTAGAATGTCAGTCCTCTTGTACTTAAGTCGGCATTGTGC
This sequence comes from Schistocerca serialis cubense, assembly GCF_023864345.2. NCBI lineage: Eukaryota > Metazoa > Arthropoda > Insecta > Orthoptera > Acrididae > Schistocerca > Schistocerca serialis. The sequence goes on from NC_064648.1 coordinate 20,349,426, forward strand.
CTCTTGTATTGAATTCGGGTGCAATTTCTGTGTTTCATCGTCAATAAGAAGGTGCAAGATATACAGAAAACCTGAAGTGAAGCATCGGAATCTAAAACTGGACTCACAGGAAAGGTTCAAATCATAGAAAGGGAGAGTGTCAGTCCTCTTGTACTTATGTCGGCATTGTGGCATTTGTATCAAATTCGGATGCATTTTCTGTGTTTCTTCGTCAATAAGAAGGTCCAAGGGATACATTAAACCTGAAGTGAAGCATCGGAATCTAAAACTGGACTCACAGGAGAGCTTCAAATCATAGAAAGTTTGAGTGTCAGTCTGCTTGTACTTAAGTCGGCATTGTGCCTTTTGTATTAAATTCGGATGCAAACTCTGTGATTCATCGTCAATAAGAAGGTCCAAGGAATACAGTAAACCTGAAGTGAAGCATCGGAATCTAAAACCGGTCTCACAGGAGAGGTTCAAATCATAGAAAGTTAGATTGTCAGTCCTCTTGTACTTAAGTCGGCATTGTGCCTTTTGTATTAAATTCGGATGCAAACTCTGTGATTCATCGTCAATAAGAAGGTCCAAGGGATACAGTAAACCTGAAGTCAAGCATCGGAATCTAAAACTGGACTCACCGGAGAGGTTCAAATCATAGAAAGTTAGAGTGTCACTCCTCTTCTACTTGAGTCGGTATTGTGACTTTTGTATTAAATTCGGGTGCAATTTCTGTGTGACATTGTCAATAAGAAGGTCCAAGGGATACAGTAAACCTGAAGAGAAGCATCGGAATCTAAAACTGGACTCACAGGAGAGGTTCAAATCATAGAAAGTTAGTGTGTCAGTCCTCTTGTACATAACGCGGTATTGTACCTTTTGTATTAAATTCGGATGCAAACTCTGTGTTTCATCATCAATTAGAAGGTCCAAGGGATTCAGTAAACCTGAAGTAAAGCATCGGAATCTAAAACTGGACTCACAGGAGAGGTTCAAATCATAGAAAGTGAGAGTGTCAGTCCTTTTGTACTTAAGACGGCAATGTGCCTTTTGAATTTAATTCCGATGCAATTTCTGTGTTTCATCATCAATAAGAAGGTGCAAGGTATACAGTAATCCTGGAGTGAAGCATCGGAATCTAAATCTGACCTCACAGGGGAGGTTCGAATCATAGAAAGTGAGAGTGTCTGTCCTCTTGTACTTAAGTCGGCATTGTGACATTTGTATTAAATTCGGATGCAATTTCTGTATTTCATCGTCAATAAGAAGGTCCAAGGGATAGTGTAAACCTGAAGTGAAGCATCGGAATCGAAAACTGGACTCACAGGAGAGGTTCAAATCATAGAAAGTTAGAATGTCACTCCTCTTGTACTTAAGTCGGCATTGTACCTTTTGTATTAAATTCGGATGCAATTTCTGTGTTTCATCGTCAATAAGAAGGCGCAAGGTATACAGTAAACCTGAAGTTAAGCATCGGAGTCTAAAACTGGATTCACAGGAGAGGTTCAAATCATAGAAAGTGAGAGTGTCAGTCCTCTTGTACTTAAGTCGACATTGTGCCATTTGTATTAAATTCTGATGCAATATCTGTGTTTCATCGTCAATAAGAAGCTCCAAGGGATACAGTAAACCTGAAGTCAAGCATCGGAATCTAAAACTGGACTCACAGGAGAGGTTCAAATCATAGAAAGTTAGAGTGTCAGTCCTCTTTTACTTAAGTCGGCATTGTGCCTTTTGAATTTAATTCCGATGCTATTTCTCTGTTTCATTGTCAATAAGAACGTCCAAGGGATACAGTAAACCTGAAGTGAAGCAGCGGAATCTAAAACTGGACTCACAGGAGAGGTTCTAATCATAGAAAGTTAGAATGTCATTCCTCTTGTACTTAAGTCGGCATTGTGCATTTTGTATTACATTCGGATGCAATTTCTGTGTTTCATCGTCAATAAGAACGTGCAAGGTATACAGTAAACCTGAAGTGAAGCATCGTAATCTAAAACTGGACTCACAGGAGAGGTTCAAATCATAGAAAGTGAGAGTGTCAGTCCTCTAGTACTTAAGTCGCCATTGTGCCTTTTGTATTAAATTCGGATGCAATTTCTGTGTTTCATCGTCAATAAGAAAGTCCAAGGGATACATTAAACCTGAAGTGAAGCATCGGAATCTAAAACTGAACTCAATGGAGAGGTTCAAATCATAGAATGTGGGAGTGTCAGTTCTTTTGTACTTAGGTCGGCATTGTGCCTTTTCAATTTAATTCCGATGCAATTTCTGTGTTTCATCGTCAATAAGAAGGTCCAAAGGATGCAGTAAAAGTTAAGTGAAGCATCGGAATCTGAAACTGGACTCACAGGAGAGGTTGAAATCATAGAAAGTGAGAGTGTCAGTCCTCTTGTACTTAAGTCGGCATTGTGCCATTTGTATTAAATTCGGGTGCAATTTCTGGGTTTCATCGTCAATAAGAAGGTCCAAGGGATACAGTAAACCTGAAGTGAAGCATCGGAATCTAAAACTTGACTCACAGGAACGGTTCATATCATAGAAAGTGAGAGAGTCAATCCTCTTGTACTTAAGTCGGCATTGTGGCATTTGTATTAAATTTGGATGCATTTTCTGTGTTTCATCGTCAATAAGAAGATCCAAGGGATACAATAAACCTGAAGTCAAGCATCGGAATCTAAAACTGGACTCACAGGAGAGATTCAAATCATAGAAAGTTATAGTGTCACTCCTCTTGTACTTAAGTCGACATTGTGCCATTTGTATTAAATTCGGATGCAATTTCTGTGTTTCTTCGTCAATAAGAAGGTCCAAGGGATACAGTAAACCTGAAGTGAAGCATCGGAATCTAAAACTGGACTCACAGGAGAGGTTAAAATCGTAGAAAGTTAGAGTGTCAGTCCTCTTTTACTTAAGTCGGCATTGTGCTTTTTGAATTTAATTCCGATGCTATTTCTGTGTTTCATTGTCAATGAGAAGGTCCAAGGGATACAGTAAACCTGAAATGAAGCATCGGAATCTAAAACAGGACTCACAGGAGAGGTTCTAATCATAGAAAGTTAGAATGTCTGTCCTCATGTACTTAAGTCGGCATTGTGCCTTTTGTATTAAATTCGGATGCTATTTCTGTGTTTCATCGTCAATAAGAAGGTGCAAGGTATACAGAAAACCTGAAGTGAAGCATCGGAATCTAAAACTGGACTCACAGGAAAGGTTCAAATCATAGAAAGGGCGAGTGTCAGTCCTCTTGTACTTATGTCGGCATTGTGGCATTTGTATCAAATTCGGATGCATTTTCTGTGTTTCTTCGTCGATAAGAGGGTCCAAGGGATACATTAAACCTGAAGTGAAGCATCGGAATCTAAAACTGGACTCACAGGAGAGCTTCAAATCATAGAAAGTTAGAGTGTCAGTCCTCTTTTACTTAAGTCGGCATTGTGCCTTTTGAATTTAATTCCGATGCAATTTCTGTGTTTCATTGTCAATAAGAAGGTCCAACGGATACAGTAAACCTGAAGTGAAGCATCGGAATCTAAAACTGGACTCACAAGAGAGGTTCTAATCATAGAAAGTTAGAATGTCATTCCTCTTGTACTTAAGTCGGCATTGTGCCTTTTCTATTACATTCGGATGCAATTTCTGTGTTTCATCGTCAATAAGAACGTGCAAGGTATACAGTAAACCTGAAGTGAAGCATCGTAATCTAAAACTGGACTCACAGGAGAGGTTCAAATCATAGAAAGTTAGAGTGTCACTCCTCTTGTACTTGAGTCGGTATTGTGCCTTTTGTATTAAATTCGGATGCAAACTCTGTGTTTCATCATCAATTAGAAGCTCCAAGGGATACAGTAAACCTGAAGTGAAGCATCGGAATCTAAAACTGGACTCACAGGAGAGGTTCAAATCATAGAAAGTGAGAGTGTCAGTCCTATTGTACTTAAGACGGCATTGTGCCTTTTGAATTTAATTCCGATGCAATTTCTGTGTTTCATCATCAATAAGAAGGTGCACGGTATACAGTAATCCTGGAGTGAACCATCGGAATCTTAATCTGGCCTCACAGGAGAGGTTCGAATCATAGAAAGTGAGAGTGTCTGTCCTCTTGTACTTAAGTCGGCATTGTGACATTTGTGTTAAATTCGGATGCAATTTCTGTATTTCATCGGCAATAAGAAGGTCCAAGGGATACTGTAAACCTGAAGTGAAGCATCGGAATCTAAAACTGGACTCACACGAGAGGTTCAAATCATAGAAAGTTAGAGTGTCAGTCCTCTTGTACCTAAGTCGGCATTGTGCCTTTTGAATTTAATTCCGATGCTATTTCTGTGTTTCATTGTCAATAAGATGATCCAAGGGATACAGTAAACCTGAAGTGAAGCATCGGAATCTAAAACTGGACTCACAGGAGAGGTTCAAATCATAGAAAGTTAGAATGTCACTCCTCTTGTACTTAAGTCGGCATTGTACCTTTTGTATTAAATTCGGATGCAATTTCTGTGTTTCATCGTCAATAAGAAGGCGCAAGGTATACAGTAATCCTGAAGTGAAGCATCGGAATCTAAAACTGGACTCACAGGAGAGGTTCAAATCATAGAAAGTTAGAGTGTCAGTCCTCTTTTACTTAAGTCGGCATTGTGCCTTTTTAATTTAATTCCGATGCTATTTCTGTGTTTCATTGTCAATAAGAAAGTCCAAGGGATACAGTAAACCTGAAGTGAAGCATCGGAATCTAAAACTGGACACACAGGAGAGGTTCTAATCATAGAAAGTTAGAATGTCATTCCTCTTGTACTTAAGTCGGCATTGTGCCTTTTGTATTACATTCGGATGCAATTTCTGTGTTTCATCGTCAATAAGAACGTGCAAGGTATACAGTAAACCTGAAGTGAAGCATCGTAATCTAAAACTGGACTCACAGGAGACGTTCAAATCATAGAAAGTGAGAGTGTCAGTGGTCTTGTACTTAAGTCGCCATTGTGCCTTTTGTATTAAATTCGGGTGCAATTTCTCTGTGTCATCGTCAATAAGAAGGTCCGAGGGATACAGTAAACCTGAAGTGAAGCATCGGACTCTAAAACTGGACTCACAGGAGAGGTTCAAATCATAGAAAGTTAGAATGTCAGTCCTCTTGTACTTAAGTCGGCATTGTGCCTCTTGTATTGAATTCTGGTGCAATTTCTGTGTTTCATCGTCAATAAGAAGGTGCATGGTATACAGTAAACCTGAAGAGAAGCATCGAAATCTAAAACTGGACTCACTGGAGAGGTTCAAATCATAGAAAGTGAGAGTGTCAGTCCTCTTGTACTTAAGTCGACATTGTGCCATTTGTAGTAAATTCGGATGCAATTTCTGTGTTTCATCGTCAATAAGAAGGTCCAAGGGATACAGTAAACCTGAAGTGAAGTATCGGAATCTAAAACTGGACTCACAGGAGAGGTTCAAATCATAGAAAGTTAGAGTGTCAGTCCTCTTTTACTTAAGTTGGCATTGTGCCTTTTGAATATAATTCCGATGCTATTTCTGTGTTTCATTGTCAATGAGAAGGTCCAAGGGATACAGTAAACCTGAAGTGAAGCATCGGAATCTAAAACAGGACTCACAGGAGAGGTTCAAATCATAGAAAGTTAGATTGTCAGTCCTCTTGTACTTAAGTCGGCATTGTGCCTTTTGTATTAAATTCGGATGCAAACTCTGTGATTCATCGTCAATAAGAATGTCCAAGGGATACAGTTAACCTGAAGTCAAGCATCGGAATCTAAAACTGGACTCACCGGAGAGGTTCAAATCATTGAAAGTTAGAATGTCACTCCTCTTGTACTTAAGTCAGTATTGTGCCTTTTGTATTAAATTCGGGTGCAATTTCTGTGTGTCATCGTCAATAAGAAGGTGCAAGGGATACAGTAAACCTGAAGTGAAGCATCGGACTCTAAAACTGGACTCACAGGAGATGTTCAAATCATAGAAAGTTAGAATGTCAGTCCTCTTGTACTTAAGTCGACATTGTGCCTCTTGTATTGAATTCGGGTGCAATTTCTGTGTTTCATCGTCAATAAGAAGGTGCAAGGTATACAGAAAACCTGAAGTGAAGCATCGGAATCTACAACTGGACTCACAGGAAAGGTTCAAATCATAGAAAGTTAGAGTGTCAGTCCGCTTGTACTTAAGTCGGCATTGTGCCTTTTGTATTAATTTCGGATGCAAACTCTGCGATTCATCGTCAATAAGAAGGTCCACGTGATACTGTAAACCTGAAGTGAAGCATCGGAATCTAAAACTGGACTCACACGAGAGGTTGAAATCATAGAAAGTTAGAGTGTCAGTCCTCTTGTACCTAAGTCGGCGTTGTGCCTTTTGAATTTAATTCCGATGCTATTTCTCTGTTTCATTGTCAATAAGAAGGTCCAAGGGATACAGTAAACCTGAAGTGAAGCATCGGAATCTAAAACTGGACTCACAGGAGAGATTCAAATCATAGAAAGTTAGAGTGTCACTCCTCTTGTACTTGAGTCGGTATTGTGCCTTTTGTATTAAATTCGGGTGCAATTTCTGTGTGTCATCGTCAATAAGAAGGTCCAAGGGATACAGTAAACCTGAAGTGAAGCATCGGACTCTAAAACTGGACTCACAGGAGAGGTTCAAATCATAGAAAGTTAGAATGTCAGTCCTCTTGTACTTAAGTCGGCATTGTGCCTCTTGTATTGAATTCGGGTGCAATTTCTGTGTTTCATCGTCAATAAGAAGGTGCAAGGTATACAGTAAACCTGAAGAGAAGCATCGGAATCTAAAACTGGACTCACTGGAGAGGTTCAAATCATAGAAAGTGAGAGTGTCAGTCCTCTTGTACTTAAGTCGACATAGTGCCATGTGTATTAAATTCGGATGCAATTTCTGTGTTTTTTCGTCAATAAGAAGGTCCAAGGGATACAGTAAACCTGAAGTGAAGCATCGGAATCTAAAACTGGACTCACAGGAGAGGTTAAAATCATAGAAAGTTAGAGTGTCAGTCCTCTTTTACTTAAGTCGGCAGTGTGCCTTTTGAATTTAATTCCGATGCTATTTCTGTGTTTCATTGACAATGAGAAGGTCCAAGGGATACAGTAAACCTGAAGTGAAGCATCGGAATCTGAAACAGGACTCACAGGAGAAGTTCTAATCATTGAAAGTTAGAATGTCTGTCCTCTTGTACTTAAGTCGGCATTGTGCCTTTTGTATTAAATTCGGATGCAATTTCTGTGTTTCATCGTCAATAAGAAAGTGCAAGGTATACAGTAAACCTGAAGTGAAGCATCGGAATCTAAAACTGGACTCACAGGAGAGGTTCAAATCATAGAAAGTGAGAGTGTCAGATCTCTTCTACTTAGGTCAGCATTGTGCCTTTTGAAGCTAATTCCGATGCAATTTCTGTGTTTCATCGTCAATAAGAAGGTCCAAAGGATACAGTAAAACTGAAGTGAAGCATCGGAATCTAATACTGGACTCATAGGAGAGATTCAAATCATAGAAAGTTAGAGTGTCTCTCCTCTTGTACCTAATTCGGTATTGTGCCTTTTGTATTAAATTCGGATGCAATTTCTGTGTTTCATCGTCAATAAGAAGGTCCAAGGGATACAGCAAACCTTAAGTAAATCATCGGAATCTAAAACTGGACTCACAGGAGAGGTTCAAATCATAGAAAGATAGAGTGTCAGTCCTCTTGTACTTAAGTCGGCATTGTGCCTTTTGTATTAATTTCGGATGCAAACTCTGTGTTTCATCGTCAATAGGAAGGTCCAAGGGATACAGTAAACCTGAAGTGAAGCATCGGAATCTAAAACTGGACTCACAGAAGAAGTTCAAATAATAGAAAGTTAGAGTGTCAGTCCTCTTGTACTTAAGTCGGCATTGTGCCTTTTGTATTAATTTCGGATGCAAACTCTGTGTTTCATCGTCAATAAGAAGGTCCAAGGGATACAGTAAACCTGAAGTGAAACATCGGAATCTAAAAATGGAATCACAGGAGAGGTTCAAATCATAGAAAGTTAGAATGTCAGTCCTCTTGTACTTAAGTCGGCATTGTGCCTTTTGTATTGAATTCAGGTGCAATTTCTGTGTTTCATCGTCAATAAGAAGGTGCAAGGTATACAGTAAACCTGAAGAGAAGCATCGGAATCTAAAACTGGACTCACTGGAGAGGTTCAAATCATAGAAAGTGAGAGTGTCAGTCCTCTTGTACTTAAGTCGCCATTGTGCCTTTTGTATTAAATTCAGATGCAATTTCTATGTTTCATCGTCAATAAGAAAGTCCAAGGGATACATTAAACCTGAAGTGAAGCATCGGAATCTAAAACTGAACTCACAGGAGAGGTTCAAATCATAGAATGTGGGAGTGTCAGTTCTTTTCTACTTAGGTCGGCATTGTGCCTTTTCAATTTAATTCCGATGCAATTTCTGTGTTTCATCGTCAATAAGAAGGTCCAAAGGATACAGTAAAACTTAAGTGAAGCATCGGAATCTGAAACTGGACTCACAGTAGAGATTCAAATCATAGAAAGTTAGTGTGTCTCTCCTCTTGTACCTAATTCGGTATTGTGCCTTTTGTATTAAATTCCGATGCAATTTCTGTGTTTCATCGTCAATAAGAAGGTCCAAGGGATACATTAAACCTGCAGTGAAGCATCGTAATCTAAAACTGGACTCACAGGAGAGGTTGAAATCATATAAAGTGAGAGTGTCAGTCCTCTTGTACTTAAGCCGGCATTGTGCCATTTGTATTAAATTCGGGTGCAATTTCTGGGTTTCATCGTCAATAAGAAGGTCCAAGGGGTACAGTAAACCTGAAGTGAAGCATCGGAATCAAAAACTTGACTCACGGGAAAGGTTCATATCATAGAAAGTGAGAGAGTCAGTCCTCTTGTACTTAAGTCGGCATTGTGGCATTTGTATTAAATTTGGATGCATTTTCTGTGTTTCATCGTCAATAAGAAGATCCAAGGGATACAATAAACCTGAAGTCAAGCATCGGAATCTAAAACTGGACTCACAGGAGAGATTCAAATCATAGAAAGTTAGAGTGTCACTCCTCTTGTACTTGAGTCGGTATTGTGCCTTTTGTATTAAATTCGGGTGCAATTTCTGTGTGTCATCGTCAATAAGAAGGTCAAAGGGATACAGTAAACCTGAAGTGAAGCATCGGACTCTAAAACTGGACTCGCAGGAGAGGTTCACATCATAGAAAGTTAGAATGTCAGTCCTCTTGTACTTAAGTCGGCATTGTGCCTCTTGTATTGAATTCGGGTGCAATTTCTGTGTTTCATCGTCAATAAGAAGGGGCAAGGTATACAGTAAACCTGAAGAGAAGCATCGGAATCTAAAACTGGACTCACAGGAGAGGTTCAAATCATAGAGAGTTAGAGTGTCAGTCCTCTTGTACTTAACGCGGTATTGTACCTTTTGTATTAAATTCGGATGCAAACTTTGTGTTTCATCATCAATTAGAAGGTCCAAGGGATACAGTAAACCTGAAGTGAAGCATGGGAATCTAAAACTGGACTCACAGGAGAGGTTCAAATCATAGAAAGTGAGAGTGTTAGTCCTCTTGTACTTAAGACGGCATTGTGCCTTTTGAATTTAATTCCGATGCAATTTCTGTGTTTCATCATCAATAAGAAGGTGCAAGGTATACAGTAATCCTGGAGCGAAGCATCGGAATCTAAAACTGGACTCACACGAGAGGTTCGAATCATAGAAAGTTAGAGTGTCAGTCCTCTTGTACCTAAGTCGGCATTGAGCCTTATGAATTTAATTCCGATGCTATTTCTGTGTTTCATTGTCAATAAGAAGATCCAAGGGATACAGTAAACCTGAAGTGAAGCATCGGAATCTAAAACTGGACTCACAGGAGAGGCTCAAATCATAGAAAGTTAGAATGTCACTCCTCTTGTACTTAAGTCGGCATTGTGCCTTTTGTATTAAATTCGGATGCAATTTCTGTGTTTCATCGTCAATAAGAAGGCGCAAGGTATACAGTTAACCTGAAGTGAAGCATAGTAATCTAAAACTGGACTCACAGGAGAGGTTCAAATCATAGAAAGTTAGAGTGTCACTCCTCTTGTACTTGAGTCGGTATTGTGCCTTTTGTATTAAATTCGGGTGCAATTTCTGTGTGTCATCGCCAATAAGAAGGTGCAAGGGGTACAGTAAACCTGAAGTGAAGCATCGGACTCTAAAACTGGACTCACAGGATATGTTCAAATCATAGAAAGTTAGAATGTCAGTCCTCTTGTACTTAAGTCGGCATTGTGCCTCTTGTATTGAATTCGGGTGCAATTTCGGTGTTACATCGTCAATAAGAAGGTGCAAGGTATACAGAAAACCTGAAGTGAAGCATCGTAATCTACAACTGGACTCACAGGAAAGGTTCAAATCATAGAAAGCGAGAGTGTCAGTCCTCTTGTACTTATGTCGGCATTGTGGCATTTGTATCAAATTCGGATGCATTTTCTGTGTTTCTTCGTCAATATGAAGGTCCAAGGGATACATTAAACCTGAAGTGAAGCATCGGAATCTAAACCTGGACTCACAGGAGAGCTTCAAATCATAGAAAGTTAGAGTGTCAGTCCGCTTGTACTTAAGTCGGCATTGTGCCTTTTGTATTAATTTCGGATGCAAACTCTGTGATTCATCGTCAATAAGAAGGTCCAAGGGATAGAGTAAACCTGAAGTGAAGCATCGGAATCTAAAACCGGTCTCACAGGAGAGGTTCAAATCATAGAAACTTAGATAGTCAGTCCTCTTGTACTTAAGTCGGCATTGTGCCTTTTGTATTTAATTCCGATGCAATTTCTGTGTTTCATCATCAATAAGAAAGTGCAAGGTATACAGTAATCCTGGAGTGAAGCATCGGAATCTAAATATGACCTCACAGGAGAGGTTCGAATCATAGAAAGTGAGAGTGTCTGTCCTCTTGTACTTAAGTCGGCATTGTGACATTTGTATTAAATTCGGATGCAATTTCTGTATTTCATCGTCAATAAGAAGGTCCAAGGGATACGGTAAACCTGAAGTGAAGCATCGGAATTTAAAACTGGACTCACACGAGAGGTTCAAATCATAGAAAGTTAGAGTGTCAGTCCTCTTGTACCTAAGTCGGCGTTGTGCCTTTTGAATTTAATTCCGATGCTATTTCTGTGTTTCATTGTCAATAAGAAGATCCAAGGGGTACAGTAAACCTGAAGTGAAGCATCGGAATCTAAAACTGGACTCACAGGAGAGGTTCAAATCATAGAAAGATAGAATGTCACTCCTCTTGTACTTAAGTCGGCATTGTACCTTTTGTATTACATTCGGATGCAATTTCTGTGTTTCATCGTCAATAAGAGGGCGCAAGGTATACAGTAAACCTGAAGTGAAGCATCGGAATCTAAAACTGGATTCACAGGAGAGGTTCAAATCATAGAAAGTGAGAGTGTCAGTCCTCTTGTACTTAAGTCGACATTGTGCCATTTGTATTAAATTCGGATGCAATATCTGTGTTTCATCGTCAATAAGAAGCTCCAAGGGATACAGTAAACCTGAAGTAAAGCATCGGAATCTAAAACTGGACTTACAGGAGAGGTTCAAATCTTAGAAAGTTAGAGTGTCAGTCCTCTTTTACTTAAGTCGGCATTGTGCCTTTTGAATTTAATTCCGATGCTATTTCTCTGTTTCATTGTCAATAAGAAGGTCCAAGGGATACAGTAAACCTGAAGTGAAGCATCGGAATCTAAAACTGGACTCACAGGAGAGATTCAAATCATATAAAGTTAGAGTGTCACTCCTCTTGTACTTGAGTCGGTATTGTGCCTTTTGTATTAAATTCGGGTGCAATTTCTGTGTGTCATCGTCAATAAGAAGGTCCAAGGGATACAGTAAACCTGAAGTGAAGCATCGGACTCTAAAACTGGACTCACAGGAGAGGTTCAGATCATAGAAAGTTAGAATGTCTGTCCTCTTGTACTTAAGTCGGCATTGTGCCTCTTGTATTGAATTCGGGTGCAATTTCTGTGTTTCATCGTCAATAAGAAGGTGCAAGGTATACAGTAAACCTGAAGTGAAGCATCGGAATCTAAATCTAGACTCACAGGAAAGGTTCAAATCATAGAAAAGGAGAGTGTCAGTCCTCTTGTACTTATGTCGGCATTGTGGCATTTGTATCAAATTCGGATGCATTTTCTGTGTTTCATTGTCAATAAGAAGATCCAAGGGATACATTAAACCTGAAGTGAAGCATCGGAATCTAAAACTGGACTCATAGGAGAGATTAAAATCATAGAAAGTTAGAGTGTCTCTCCTCTTGTACCTAATTCTGTATTGTGCCTTTTGTATTAAATTCGGATGCAATTTCTGTGTATCATCGTCAATAAGAAGGTCAAGGGATACAGTAAACCTTAAGTAAATCATCGGAATCTAAAACTGGACTCACAGGAGAGGTTCAAATCATAGAAAGTTAGAGTGTCAGTCCTCTTGTACTTAAGTCGGCATTGTGCCTTTTGTATTAATTTCGGATGCAAACTCTGTGTTTCATCGTCAATAAGAAGGTCCAAGGGATACAGTAAACCTGAAGTGAAGCATCGGAATCTAAAACTGGACTCACAGAAGAAGTTCAAATCAATGAAAGTTAGAGTGTCAGTCCTTTTGTACTTAAGTCGGCATTGTGCCTTTTGTATTAATTTCGGATGCAAACTCTGTGTTTCATCGTCAATAAGAAGGTCCAAGGGATACAGTAAACCTGAAGTGAAACGTCGGAATCTAAAACTGGAATCACAGGAGAGGTTCAAATCATAGAATGTTAGAATGTCAGTCCTCTTGTACTTAAGTCGGCATTGTGCCTTTTGTATTGAATTCGGGTGCAATTTATGTGTTTCATCGTCAATAAGAAGGTGCAAGGTATACAGTAAACCTGAAGAGAAGCATCGGAATCTAAAACTGGACTCACTGGAGAGGTTCAAATCATAGAAAGTGAGAGTGTCAGTCCTCTTGTACTTAAGTCGGCATTGTGGCATTTGTATTAAATTCGGATGCAATTTCTGTGTTTCATCGTCAATAAGAAGGTCCAAGGGATACAGTAAACCTGAAGTGAGGCATCGGAATCCAAAACTGGACTCACAGGAGAGGTTCAAATCATAGAAAGTTAGAGTGTGAGTCCTCTTGTATTTAAGTCGGCAGTGTGCCTTTTGTATTAAATTCGGATGCAAACCCTGTGTTTCATCGTCAATAAGAACGTGCAAGGTATCCAGTAAACCTGAAGTGAAGCATCGTAATCTAAAACTGGACTCACAGGAGAGGTTCAAATCATAGAAAGTGAGAGTGTCAGTCCTCTTGTACTTAAGTCGGCATTGTGCCTCTTGTATTGAATTCGGGTGCAATTTCTGGGTTTCATCGTCAATAACAAGGTCCAAGGGGTCCAGTAAACCTGAAGTGAAGCATCGGAATCAAAAACTTGACTCACAGGAAAGGTTCATATCATAGAAAGTGAGAGAGTCAGTCCTCTTGTACTTAAGTCGGCATTGTGGCATTTGTATTGAATTTGGATGCATTTTCTGTGTTTCATCGTCAATAAGAAGATCCAAGGGATTCAATAAACCTGAAGTCAAGCATCGGAATCTAAAACTGGACTCACAGGAGAGATTCAAATCATAGAAAGTTAGAGTGTCACTCCTCTTGTACTTGAGTCGGTATTGTGCCTTTTGTATTAAATTCGGGTGCAATTTCTGTGTGTCATCGTCAATAAAAAAGGTCCAAGGGATACAATAAACCTGAAGTGAAGCATCGGACTCTAAAACTGGCCTCGCAGGAGAGGTTCAAATCATAGAAAGTTAGAATGTCAGTCCTCTTGTACTTAAGTCGGCATTGTGCCTCTTGTATTGAATTCGGGTGCAATTTCTGTGTTTCATCGTCAATAAGAAGGTGCAAGGTATACAGTAAACCTGAAGAGAAGCATCGGAATCTAAAACTGGACTCACTGGAGAGGTTCAAATCATAGAAAGTGAGAGTGTCAGTGCTCTTGTACTTAAGTCGACATTGTGCCATTTGTATTAAATTCGGATGCAATTTCTGTGTTTCTTCGTCAATAAGAAGGTCCAAGGGATACAGTAAACCTGAAGTGAAGCATCGGAATCTAAAACTGGACTCACAGGAGAGGTTAAAATCATAGAAAGTTAGAGTGTCAGTCCTCTTTTACTTAAGTCGGCAGTGTGCCTTTTGAATTTAATTCCGATGCTATTTCTGTGTTTCATTGTCAATGAGAAGGTCCAAGGGATACAGTAAACCTGAAGTGAAGCATCGGAATCTAAAACAGGACTCACAGGAGAGGTTCTTATCATAGAAAGTTAGAATGTCTGTCCTCTTGTACTTAAGTCGGCATTGTGCCTTTTGTATTAAATTCGGATGCAATTTCTGTGTTTCATCGTCAATAAGAAGGTGCAAGGTATACAGTAAACCTGAAGTGAAGCATCGGAATCTAAAACTGGACTCACAGGAAAGGTTCAAATCATAGAAAGTTAGAGTGTCAGTCCTCTTGTACTTAAGTCGGCATTGTGCCATTTGTATTAATTTCGGATGCAAACTCTGTGTTTCATCGTCAATAAGAAGGTCCAAGGGATACAGTAAACCTGAAGTGAAGCATCGGAATCTAAAACTGGACTCACAGAAGAAGTTCACATCATAGAAAGTTAGAGTGACAGTCCACTTGTACTTAAGTCGGCATTGTGCCTTTTGTATTAATTTCGGATGCAAACTCTGTGTTTCATCGTCAATAAGAAGGTCCAAGGGATACAGTAAACCTGAAGAGAAACATCGGAATCTAAAACTGGAATCACAGGAGAGGTTCAAATCATAGAAAATTAGAATGTCAGTTCTCTTGTACTTAAGTCGGCATTGTGCCTTTTGTATTGAATTCGGGTGCAATTTCTGTGTTTCATGGTCAATAAGAAGGTGCAAGGTATACAGTAAACCTGAAGAGAAGCATCGGAATCTAAAACTGGACTCCCTGGAGAGGTTCAAATCATAGAAAGTGAGAGTGTCAGTCTTGTACTTAAGTCGGCATTGTGGCATTTGTATTAAATTCGGATGCAATTTCAGTGTTTCATCGTCAATAAGAAGGTCCAAGGGATACAGTAAACTGAAGTGAAGCATCGGAATCCAAAACTGGACTCACAGGAGAGGTTCAAATCATAGAAAGTGAGAGTGTCAGTCCTCTTGTACTTAAGTCGACATTGTGCCATTTGTATAAAAATTCGGATGCAATTTCTGTGTTTCATCGTCAATAAGAAGGTCCAAGGGATACAGTAAACCCGAAGTGAAGCATCGGAATATAAAACTGGACTCACAGGAGAGGTTCAAATCATAGAAAGTGAGAGTGTCAGATCTCTTCTACTTAGGTCGGCATTGTGCCTTTTGAACCTAATTCCGATGCAATTTCTGTGTTTCATCGTCAATTAGAAGGTCCAAAGGATACAGTTAATCTGAAGTGAAGCATCGGAATCTAAAACTGGACTCATACGAGAGATTAAAATCATAGAAAGTTAGAGTGTCTCTCCTCTTGTACCTAATTCGGTATTGTGCCTTTTGTATTAAATTCGGATGCAATTTCTGTGTTTCATCGTCAATAAGAAGGTCAAGGGATACAGTAAACCTTAAGTAAATCATCGGAATCTAAAACTGGACTCACAGGAGAGGTTCAAATCATAGAAAGTTAGAGTGTCAATCCTCTTGTACTTAAGTCGGCATTGTGCCTTTTGTATTAATTTCGGATTCAAACTCTGTGTTTCATCGTCAATACGAAGGTCCAAGGTATACAGTAAACCTGAAGTGAAGCATCGGAATCTAAAACTGGACTCACAGAAGAAGTTCAAATCAAAGAAAGTTAGAGTGTCAGTCCTCTTGTACTTAAGTCGGCATTGTGCCTTTTGTATTAATTTCGGATGCAAACTCTGTGTTTCATCGTCAATAAGAAGGTCCAAGGGATACAGTAAACCTGAAGTGAAACATCGGAATCTAAAACTGGAATCACAGGAGAGGTTCAAATCATAGAATGTTAGAATGTCAGTCCTCTTGTACTTAAGTCGGCATTGTGCCTTTTGTATTGAATTCGGGTGCAATTTCTGTGTTTCATCGTCAATAAGAAGGTGCAAGGTATACAGTAAACCTGCAGAGAAGCATCGGAATCTAAAACTGGACTCACTGGAGAGGTTCAAATCATAGAAAGTGAGAGTGTCAGTGCTCTTGTACTTAAGTCGACATTGTGCCATTTGTATTAAATTCGGATGCAATTTCTGTGTTTCTTCGTCAATAAGAAGGTCCAAGGGATACAGTAAACCTGAAGTGAAGCATCGGAATCTAAAACTGGACTCACAGGAGAGGTTAAAATCATAGAAAGTTAGAGTGTCAGTCCTCTTTTACTTAAGTCGGCAGTGTGCCTTTTGAATTTAATTCCGATGCTATTTCTGTGTTTCATTGTCAATGAGAAGGTCCAAGGGATACAGTAAACCTGAAGTGAAGCATCGGAATCTAAAACAGGACTCACAGGAGAGGTTCTTATCATAGAAAGTTAGAATGTCTGTCCTCTTGTACTTAAGTCGGCATTGTGCCTTTTGTATTAAATTCGGATGCAATTTCTGTGTTTCATCGTCAATAAGAAGGTGCACGGTATACAGTAAACCTGAAGTGAAGCATCGGAATCTAAAACTGGACTCACAGGAAAGGTTCAAATCATAGAAAGTTAGAGTGTCAGTCCTCTTGTACTTAAGTCGGCATTGTGTCATTTGTATTAATTTCGGATGCAAACTCTGTGTTTCATCGTCAATAAGAAGGTCCAAGGGATACAGTATACCTGAAGTGAAACATCGGAATCTAAAACTGGAATCACAGGAGAGGTTCAAATCATAGAAAATTAGAATGTCAGTCCTCTTGTACTTAAGTCGGCATTGTGCCTTTTGTATTGAATTCGGGTGCAATTTCTGTGTTTCATCGTCAATAAGAAGGTGCAAGGTATACAGTAAACCTGAAGAGAAGCATCGGAATCTAAAACTGGACTCCCTGGAGAGGTTCAAATCATAGAAAGTGAGAGTGTCAGTCCTCTTGTACTTAAGTCGGCATTGTGGCATTTGTATTAAATTCGGATGCAATTTCAGTGTTTCATCGTCAATAAGAAGGTCCAAGGGATACAGTAAACTGAAGTGAAGCATCGGATTCCAAAACTGGACTCACAGGAGAGGTTCAAATCATAGAAAGTTAGAGTGTTAGTCCTTTTGTATTTAAGTCGGCATTGTGCCTTTTGTATTAAATTCGGATGCAAACTCTGTGTTTCATCGTCAATAAGAAAGTGCAAGGTATACAGTAAACCTGAAGTGAAGCATCGGAATCTAAAACTGGACTCACAGGAGAGATTCAAATTATAGAGAGTGAGAGTGTCAGTCCTCTTGTACTTAAGTCGACATTGTGCCATTTGTATAAAAATTCGGATGCAATTTCTGTGTTTCATCGTCAATAAGAAGGTCCAAGGGATACAGTAAACCCGAAGTGAAGCATCGGAATATAAAACTGGACCCACAGGAGAGGTTCAAATCATAGAAAGTTAGAGTGTCAGTCCTCTTTTACTTAAGTCGGCATTGTGCCTTTTGAATTTAATTCCGATGCTATTTCTGTGTTTCATTGTCATTAAGAAGATCCAAGGGATACATTAAACATGAAGTGAAGCATCGGAATCTAAAACAGGACTCACAGGAGAGGTTCTAATCATGGAAAGTTAGAATGTCAGTAATCATGTACTTAAGTCGGCATTGTGCCTTTTGTATTAAATTCGGATGCAATTTCTGTGTTTCATCGTCAATAAGAAGGTGCAAGGTATACAGTAAACCCTTAAGTGAAGCACCGGAATCTAAAATTGGACTCACTGGAAAGGTTCAAAACATAGAAAGGGAGAGGGTCAGTCCTCTTGTACTTATGTCGGCATTGTGGCCTTTGTATCAAATTCGGATGCATTTTCTGTGTTTCATCGTCAATAAGAAGGTCCAAGGGATACAGTAAATCTGAAGTGAAGCATCGGAATTTAAAACTGGACTCACAGGAGAGGTTCAAATCATAGAAAGTGAGAGTGTCAGTTCTCTTCTACTTAGGTCGTCATTGTGCCTTTGGGATTTAATTCCGATGAAATTTCTATGTTTCATCGTCAATAAGAAGGTCCAAACGATACAGTAAAACTGAAGTGAAGCATCGGAATCTAAAACTGGACTCACAGGAGAGATTCAAATCATAGAAAATTTGAGTGTCTCTCCTCTTGTACCTAATTTGGTATTGTTCCTTTTGTATTAAATTCGGATGCAATTTCTGTGTTTCATCGTCAATATGAAGGTCCAAGGGATACAGTAAACCTTAAGTAAATCATCGGAATCTAAAACTGGACTCACACGAGAGGTTCAAATCATAGAAAGTTAGAGTGTCAGTTCTCTTGTACTTAAGTCGGCATTGTGCCTTTTGTATTAATTTCGGATGCAAACTCTGTGTTTCATCGTCAATAAGAAGGTCCAAGGGATGCAGTAAACATGATGTGAAGCATTGAAATCTAAAACTGGACTCACAGAAGAAGTTCAAATCATAGAAAGTTAGAGTGTCAGTCCTCTTGTACTTAAGTCGGCCTTGTGATTTTTGAATTTAATTCCGATGCAATTTCTGTGTTTCTTCGTCAATAAGAAGGTCCAAGAGATACAGTTAACCTGGAGTGAAGCATCGGAATCTAAGACTGGACTCACTGGAGAGGTACAAATCATAGAAAGTGAGAGTGTCAGTCCTCTTGTACTTAAGTCGGCATTGTGCCATTTGTATTAAATTCGGGTGCAATTTCTGGGTTTCATCGTCAATAAGAAGTTCCAAGGGGTACAGTAAACCTGAAGTCAGCATCGGAATCAAAAACTTGACTCACAGGTAAGGTTCAAATCATAGAAAGTGAGAGTGTCAGTCCTCTTGTACTTAAGTCGGCATTGTGCCATTTGTATTAAATTCGGATGCAATTTTTGTGTTTCATCGTCAATAAGAAGGTCCAAGGGATACAGTAAACCTGAAGTGAAGCATCGGAATCTAAAACTGGACTCACACGAGAGGTTCAAATCATAGAAAGTTAGAGTGTCAGTCCTCTTTTACTTAAGTCGGCATTGTGCCCTTTGAATTTCATTCCGATGCTATTTCTGTGTTCCATTGTCAATAAGAAGGTCCAAGGGATACAGTAAACCTGAAGTGAATCATCGGAATCTAAAACAGGACTCACAGGAGAGGTTCTAATCATAGAAAGTTACAATGTCAGTCCTCTTGTACTTAAGTCGGCATTGTGCCTTTTGTATTAAATTCGGATGCAATTTCTGTGTTTCATCGTCAATAAGAAGGTGCAAGGGATACAGTAAACCTTAAGTAAATCATCGGAATCTAAAACTGGACTCACAGGAGAGGTTCAAATCATAGAAAGTTAGAGTGTCAGTCCTCTTGTACTTAAGACGGCATTGTGCCTTTTGTATTAAATTTGGATGCAATTTCTGTGTTTCATCGTCAATAAGAAGGTCCAAGGGATACAGTAAACCTTAAGTAAATCATCGGAATCTAAAACTGGACTCACAGGAGAGGTTCAAATCATAGAAAGTTAGAGTGTCAGTCCTCTTGTACTTAAGACGGCATTGTGCCTTTTGTATTAATTTCGGATGCAAACTCTGTGTTTCATCGTCAATAAGAAGGTCCAAGGGATACAGTAAACCTGATGTGAAGCATCGAAATCTAAAACTGGACTCACAGAAGAAGTTCAAATCATAGTAAGTTAGAGTGTCAGTCCTCTTGTACTTAAGTCGGCATTGTGATTTTTGAATTTAATTCCGATGCAATTTCTGTGTTTCATCGTCAATAAGAAGGTCCAAGGGATACAGTTAACCTGGAGTGAAGCATCGGAATCTAAGGCTGGACTCACAGGAGAGGTTCAAATCATAGAAAGTGAGAGTGTCATTCCTCTTTTACTTAAGTTGGCATTGTGCGTTTTAATTTAATTCCGATGCAATTTCTGTGTTTCATCGTCAATAAGAAGGTGCAATGTATACAGTAAACTTGAAGTGAAGCATCGGAATTTAGAACCGGTCTCACACTAGAGGTTCAAATCATAGAAAGTGAAAGTGTCAGTCCTCTTGTACTTAAGTCGGCATTGTGGCATTTGTATTAAATTTGGAGGCAATTTCTGTGTTTCATCGTCAATAAGAAGGTCCAAGGGATACAATAAACATGAAGTGAAGCATCGGAATCTAAAACTGGACTCACAGGAGAGGTTCATATCATAGAAATTGAGACTGTCAGTCCTCTTGTACTTAAGTCGACATTGTGCCATTTGTATTACATTCGGATGCAATTTCTGTGTTTCATCGTCAATAAGAAGGTCCAAGGGATACAGTAAACCTGAACAGAAGCATCGGAATCTAAAACTGGACTCACAGGAGAATTTCAAATCATAGAAAGTTAGAGTATCAGTCCTCTTTTACTTAAGTCGGCATTGTGCCTTTTGTATTAAATTCCGATGCAATCTCTATGTTTCATCGTCAATAAGAAGGTGCAAGGTATACAGTAAACTTGAAGTGAAGCATCGGAATTTAGAACCGGTCTCACACTAGAGGTTCAAATCATAGAAAGTGAAAGTGTCAGTCCTCTTGTACTTAAGTCGGCATTGTGCCTTTTGTATTAATTTCGGATGCAAACTCTGTGTTTCATCGTCAATAAGAAGGTTGAAGGGATACAGTAAACCTGAAGTGAAGCATCGGAATCTAAAACTCAACTCACACGAGAGGTTCAAATCATAGAAAGTTAGAGTGTCAGTCCTCTTTTACTTAAGTCGGCATTGTGCCTTTTGAATTTCATTCCGATGCTATTTCTGTGTTCCATTGTCAATAAGAAGGTCCAAGGGATACAGTAAACCTGAAGTGAATCATCGGAATCAAAAACAGGACTCACAGGAGAGGTTCTAATCATAGAAAGTTACAATGTCAGTCCTCTTGTACTTAAGTCGGCATTGTGCCTTTTGTATTAAATTCGGATGCAATTTCTGTGTTTCATCGTCAATAAGAAGGTGCAAGGTATACAGTAAACCCTTAAGTGTAGAATCGGAATCTAAAACTGGACTCACAGGAAAGGTTCAAATCATAGAAAGGGAGAGTGTCAGTCCTCTTGTACTTATGTCGGCATTGTGGCATTTATATCAAATTCGGATGCATTTTCTGTGTTTCATCGTCAATAAGAAGGTCCAAGGGATACAGTAAACCTGAAGTGAAGCATCGGAATCTAAAACTGGACTCACAGGAGAGGTTCAAATCATAGAAAGTGAGAGTGTCAGTTCTGTTCTACTTAGGTCGGCATTGTGCCTTTTGAATTTAATTGCGATGCAATGTCTGTGTTTCATCGTCAATAAGAAGGTCCAAACGATACAGTAAAACTGAAGTGATGCATCGGAATCTAAAACTGGACTCACAGGAGAGATTCAAATCATAGAAAGTTATAGTGTCACCTCTCTTGTACCTAATTCGGTATTGTGCCTTTTGTATTAAATTTGGATGCAATTTCTGTGTTTCATCGTCAATAAGAAGGTCCAAGGGATACAGTTAACCTGAAGTGAAGCATCGGAATCTAAAACTCAACTCACACGAGAGGTTCAAATCATAGAAAGTTAGAGTGTCAGTCCTCTTTTACTTAAGTCGGCATTGTGCCTTTTGAATTTCATTCCGATGCTATTTCTGTGTTCCATTGTCAATAAGAAGGTCCAAGGGATACAGTAAACCTGAAGTGAATCATCGGAATCTAAAACAGGACTCACAGGAGAGGTTCAAATCATAGAAAGTTAGAGTGTCAGTCCTCTTGTACTTAAGACGGCATTGTGCCTTTTGTATTCATTTCGGATGCAAACTCTGTGTTTCATCGTCAATAAGAAGGTCCAAGGGATACAGTAAACCTGATGTGAAGCATCGAAATCTAAAACTGGACTCACAGAAGAAGTTCAAATCATAGTAAGTTAGTGTGTCAGTCCTCTTGTACTTAAGTCGGCATTGTGATTTTTGAATTTAATTCCGATGCAATTTCTGTGTTTCATCGTCAATAAGAAGGTCCAAGGGATACAGTTAACCTGGAGTGAAGCATCGGAATCTAAGGCTGGACTCACAGGAGAGGTTCAAATCATAGAAAGTGAGAGTGTCATTCCTCTTTTACTTAAGTTGGCATTGTGGGTTTTGAATTTAATTCCGATGCAATATCTGTGTTTCATCGTCAATAAGAAGGTCCAAGGGATACAGTAAACCTGAAGTGAAGCATCGGAATCTAAAACTGGACTCACAGGAGAGGTTCAAATCATAGAAAGTGAGACTGTCAGTCCTCTTGTACTTAAGTCGACATTGTGCCATTTGTATTACATTCGGATGCAATTTCTGTGTTTCATCGTCAATAAGAAGGTCCAAGGGATACAGTAAACCTGAACAGAAGCATCGTAATCCAAACTGGACTTACAGGAGAGGTTCAAATCATAGAAAGTTAGAGTGTCAGTCCTCTTGTGCTTAAGTCGGCATTGTGCCTTTTGTATTAATTTCGGATGCAAACTCTGTGTTTCATCGTCAATAAGAAGGTTGAAGGGATACAGTAAACCTGAAGTCAAGCATCGGAATCTAAAACTGGACCTTACAGTAGTGGTTCAGATCATAGAAAGTGAAGGTGTCAGTCCTCTTGTACTTAAGACGGCATTGTGCCTTTTGAATTTAATTCCGATGCTTTTTCTGTGTTTCATTGTCAATAAGAAGGTCCAAGGGATACAGTAAACCTGAAGTGAAGCATCGGAATCTAAAACTGGACTCACAGGAGAGGTTCAAATCATAGATAGTTACAATGTCAGTCCTCTTGTACTTAAGTCGGCATTGTGCCTTTTGTATTAAATTCGGATGCAATTAATGTGTTTCATCGTCAATAAGAAGGTGCAAGGTATACAGCAAACCTGAAGTGCAGCATCGGAATCTGAAACTGGACTCACAGGAGAGGTTCAAATCATAGAAAGTGAGAGTGTCAATCCTCTTGTACTTATGTCGACATTGTGCCATTTGTATTAAATTCGGATGCAATTTCTGTGTTTCATCGTCAATAAGAAGGTCCAAGGGATACAGTAAACCTGAAGTGAAGCATCGGAATCTAAAACTGAACTCACAGGAGAGGTTAAAATAATAGAAAGTGAGAGTGTCAGTCGTCTTGTACTTAAGTCGCCATTGTGCCTTTTGTACTAAATTCGGATGCAATTTCTGTGTTTCATCGTCAATAAGAAGGTCCAAGGAATACAGTAAACCTGAAGTGAAGCATCGGAATCCAAAACTGGACTCACAGGTGAGGTTCAAAACATAGAAAGTGAGAGTGTCAGTCCTCTTGTACTTAAGTCGGTATTGTGCCTTTTGTATTAAATTCGGATGCAAACTCAGTGTTTCATCGTCAATAAGAAGGTCCAAGGGATACAGTAAACCTGAAGTGAAGCATCGGAATCTAAAACTGGACTCACAGGAGAGGTTCAAATCATAGAAAGTTAGAGTGTCAGTCCTCTTGTACTTAAGTCGGCATTGTGCCATTTGAATTTAAATCCGATGCAATTTCTGTGTTTCATCGTCAATAAGAAGGTCCAAGAGATACAGTAGACCTGAAGTGAAGCATCGGAATCTGAAACTGGACTCACAGGAGAGGTTCAAATCATAGAAAGTGAGAGTGTCGGTCCTCTTGTACTTAAGTCGCCCTTGTGCCTTTTGTATTAAATTCGGATGCAATTTCTGTGTTTCATCGTCAATAAGAAGGTCCAAGGGATACAGTAAACCTGAAGTGAAGCATCAGAATCCAAAACTGCACTCACAGGAGAGGTTCAAATCATAGAAAGTTAGAGTGTCAGTCCTCTTGTCCTTAAGTCGGTATTGTGCCTTTTGTATTAAATTCGGATGCAAACTCTGTGTTTCATCGTCAATTAGAAGGTCCAAGAGATACAGTAGACCTGAAGTGAAGCATCGGAATCCAAAACTGGACTCACAGGAGATGTTCAAATCATAGAAAGTTAGAGTGTCAGTCCTCTTGTCCTTAAGTCGGTAGTGTGCCTTTTGTATTAAATTCGGATGCAAACTCTGTGTTTCATCGTCAATAAGAAGGTCCAAGGGATACAGTTAACCTGGAGTGAAGCATCGGAATCTAAGGCTGGACTCACAGGAGAGGTTCAAATCATAGAAAGTGAGAGTGTCATTCCTCTTTTACTTAAGTTGGCATTGTGCGTTTTGAATTTAATTCCGATGCAATTTCTGTGTTTCATCGTCAATAAGAAGGTCCAAGGGATACAGTAAACCTGAAGTGAAGCATCGGAATCTAAAACTGGACTCACAGGAGAGGTTCAAATCATAGAAAGTGAGAGTGTCAGTCCTCTTGTACTTAACTCGGCATTGTGCCATTTGTATTAAATTCGGGTGCAATTTCTGGGTTTCATCGTCAATAAGAAGGTCCTAGGGGTACAGTAAAACTGAAGTGAAGCATCGGAATCAAAAACTTGACTCACAGGAAAGGTTCAAATCATAGAAAGTGAGAGTGTCAGTCCTCTTGTACTTAAGTCGGCATTGTGGCATTTGTATTAAATTTGGAGGCAATTTCTGTGTTTCATCGTCAATAAGAAGGTCCAAGGGATACAATAAACATGAAGTGAAGCATCGGAATCTAAAACTGGACTCACAGGAGAGGTTCAAACCATAGAAAGTGAGACTGTCAGTCCTATTGTACTTAAGTCGACATTGTGCCATTTGTATTACATTCGGATGCAATTTCTGTGTTTCATCGTCAATAAGAAGGTCCAAGGGATACAGTAAACCTGAACAGAAGCATCGGAATCTAAAACTGGACTCACAGGAGAGTTTCAAATCATAGAAAGTTAGAGTATCAGTCCTCTTTTACTTAAGTCGGCATTGTGCCTTTTGTATTAAATTCCGATGCAATCTCTATGTTTCATCGTCAATAAGAAGGTGCAAGGTATACAGTAAACTTGAAGTGAAGCATCGGAATTTAGAACCGGTCTCACACTAGAGGTTCAAATCATAGAAAGTGAAAGTGTCAGATCTCTTGTACTTAAGTCGCCATTGTGCCTATTGTATTAATTTCGGATGCAATTTCTGTGTTTCATCGTCAATAAGAAGGTCCAAGGGATACAGTAAACCTGAAGTGAAGCATCGTAATCCAAACTGGACTTACAGGAGGGGTTCAAATCATAGAAAGTTAGAGTGTCAGTCCTCTTGTGCTTAAGTCGGCATTGTGCCTTTTGTATTAATTTCGGATGCAAACTCTGTGTTTCATAGTCAATAAGAAGGTTGAAGGGATACAGTAAACCTGAAGTCAAGCATCAGAATCTAAAGCTGGACCCACAGTAGAGGTTCAGATCATAGAAAGTGAGGGTGTCAGTCCTCTTGTACTTAAGACGGCATTGTGCCTTTTGAATTTAATTCCGATGCTTTTTCTGTGTTTCATTGTCAATAAGAAGGTCCAAGGGATACAGTAAACCTGAAGTGAAGCATCGGAATCTAAAACTGGACTCACAGGAGAGGTTCAAATCATAGATAGTTACAATGTCAGTCCTCTTGTACTTAAGTCGGCATTGTGCCTTTTGTATTAAATTCGGATGCAATTAATGTGTTTCATCGTCAATAAGAAGGTGCAAGGTATACAGCAAACCTGAAGTGAGGCATCGGAATATAAAACTGGACTCACAGGAGAGGTTCAAATCATAGAAAGTGAGAGTGTCAGTCCTCTTGTACTTAAGTCGACATTGTGCCATTTGTATTAAATTCGGATGCAATTTCTGTGTTTCATCGTCAATAAGAAGGTCCAAGGGATACAGTAAACCTGAAGTGAAGCATCGGAATCTAAAACTGAACTCACAGGAGAGGTTAAAATAAAATAAAGTGAGAGTGTCAGTCGTCTTGTACTTAAGACGGCATTGTGCCTTTTGAATTTAATTCCGATGCAATTTCTGTGTTTCATCGTCAATAAGAAGGTCCAAGAGATACAGTAGACCTGAAGTGAAGCATCGGAATCTAAAACTGGACTCACAGGAGAGGTTCAAATCATAGAAAGTGAGAGTGTCAGTCCTCTTGTACTTAAGTCGCCCTTGTGCCTTTTGTATTAAATTCGGATGCAATTTCTGTGTTTCATCGTCAATAAGAAGGTCCAAGGGACACAGTAAACCTGAAGTGAAGCATCGGAATCCAAAACTGGACTCACAGGAGAGGTTCAAATCATAGAAAGGTAGAGTGTCAGTCCTCTTGTCCTTAAGTCGGTATTGTGCCTTTTGTATTAAATTCGGATGCAAACTCTGTGTTTCATCGTCAATAAGAAGGTCCAAGGGATACAGTAAACCTGAAGTGAAGCATCGGAATCTAAAACTACTCTCACAGGACAGGTTCAAATCATAGAAAGTTAGAGTGTCAGTCCTCTTGTACTTAAGTCGGCATTGTGCCCTTTGAATTTAATTCCGATGCAATTTCTGTGTTTCATCGTCAATTAGAAGGTCCTAGGGATACAGTAAACCTGAAGTGAAGCATCGGAATCTGAAACTGGAATCAGGGGAGAGGTTCAAATCTTAGAAAGTGAGAGTGTCAGTCCTCTTGTACTTAAGACGGCGTTGTGCCTTTGGAATTTAATTCCGATGCATTTTCTGTGTTT
Organism: Schistocerca serialis cubense; assembly: GCF_023864345.2. NCBI lineage: Eukaryota > Metazoa > Arthropoda > Insecta > Orthoptera > Acrididae > Schistocerca > Schistocerca serialis. The sequence continues at coordinate 20,376,132 of NC_064648.1, forward strand.
CATCGTCGATAAGAAGGTGCTAGGTATGCAGTAAACCTGAAGTGAAGCATCGGAATCTAAAACTGGACTCACAGGAGAGGTTCAAATCATAGAAAGTGAGAGTGTCAGTCCTCTTGTACTTAACTCGGCATTGTGCCATTTGTATTAAATTCGGGTGCAATTTCTGGGTTTCATCGTCAATAAGAAGGTCCTAGGGGTACAGTAAACCTGAAGTGAAGCATCGGAATCAAAAACTTGACTCACTGGAAAGGTTCAAATCATAGAAAGTGAGAGTGTCAGTCCTCTTGTACTTAAGTCGGCATTGTGGCATTTGTATTAAATTTGGATGCAATTTCTTTGTTTCATCGTCAATAAGAAGGTCCAAGGGATACAATAAACATGAAGTGAAGCATCGGAATCTAAAACTGGACTCACAGGAGAGGTTCAATTCATAGAAAGTGAGACTGTCAGTCCTCTTGTACTTAAGTCGACATTGTGCCATTTGTATTACATTCGGATGCAATTTCTGTGTTTCATCGTCAATAAGAAGGTCCAAGGGATACAGTAAACCTGAACAGAAGCATCGGAATCTAAAACTGGACTCACAGGAGAGTTTCAAATCATAGAAATTTAGAGTATCAGTCCTCTTTTACTTAAGTCGGCATTGTGCCTTTTGTATTAAATTCCGATGCAATCTCTATGTTTCATCGTCAATGAGAAGGTGCAAGGTATACAGTAAACTTGAAGTGAAGCATCGGAATTTAGAACCGGTCTCACACTAGAGGTTCAAATCATAGAAAGTGAAAGTGTCAGTCCTCTTGTACTTAAGTCGCCATTGTGCCTTTTGTATTAATTTCGGATGCAATTTCTGGGTTTCATCGTCAATAAGAAGGTCCAAGGGATACAGTAAACCTGAAGTGAAGCATCGTAATCCAAACTGGACTTACAGGAGAGGTTCAAATCATAGAAAGTTAGAGTGTCAGTCCTCTTGTGCTTAAGTCGGCATTGTGCCTTTTGTATTAATTTCGCATGCAAACTCTGTGTTTCATCGTCAATAAGAAGGTTGAAGGGATACAGTAAACCTGAAGTCAAGCATCGGAATCTAAAACTGGACCCACAGTAGAGGTTCAGATCATAGAAAGTGAGGGTGTCAGTCCTCTTGTACTTAAGACGGCATTGTGCCTTTTGAATTTAATTCCGATGCTTTTTCTGTGTTTCATTGTCAATAAAGAGGTCCAAGGGATACAGTAAACCTGAAGTGAAGCATCGGAATCTAAAACTGGACTCACAGGAGAGGTTCAAATCATAGATAGTTACAATGTCAGTCCTCTTGTACTTAAGTCGGCATTGTGCCTTTTGTATTAAATTCGGATGCAATTAATGTGTTTCATCGTCAATAAGAAGGTGCAAGGTATACAGCAAACCTGAAGTGAAGCATCGGAATCTAAAACTGGACTCACAGGAGAGGTTCAAATCATAGAAAGTGAGAGTGTCAGTCCTCTTGTACTTAAGTCGACATTGTGCCATTTGTATTAAATTCGGATGCAATTTCTGTGTTTCATCGTCAATAAGAAGGTCCAAGGGATACAGGTAACCTGAAGTGAAGCATCGGAATCTAAAACTGAACTCACAGGAGAGGTTAAAATAATAGAAAGTGAGAGTGTCAGTCGTCTTGTACTTAAGACGCCATTGTGCCTTTTGTACTAAATTCGGATGCAATTTCTGTGTTTCATCGTCAATAAGAAGGTCCAAGGGGTACAGTAAACCTGAAGTGAAGCATCGGAATCCAAAACTGCACTCACAGGAGGGGTTCAAATCATAGAAAGTTAGAGTGTCAGTCCTCTTGTCCTTAAGTCGGTATTGTGCCTTTTGTATTAAATTCGGATGCAAACTCTGTGTTTCATCGTCAATAAGACGGTCCAAGAGATACAGTAGACCTGAAGTGAAGCATCTGAATCCAAAACTGGACTCACAGGAGAGGTTCAAATCATAGAAAGTTAGAGTGTCAGTCCTCTTGTCCTTAAGTCGGTATTGTGCCTTTTGTATTAAATTCGGATGCAAACTCTGTGTTTCATCGTCAATAAGAAGTTCCAAGGGATACAGTTAACCTGGAGTGATGCATCGGAATCTAAGGCTGGACTCACAGGAGAGGTTCAAATCATAGAAAGTGAGAGTGTCATTCCTCTTTTACTTAAGTTGGCATTGTGCGTTTTGAATTTAATTCCGATGCAATTTCTGTGTTTCATCGTCAATAAGAAGGTCCAAGGGATACAGTATATCTGAAGTGAAGCATCGGAATCTAAAACTGGACTCACAGGAGAGGTTCAAATCATAGAAAGTGAGAGTGTCAGTCCTCTTGTACTTAAGTCGGCATTGTGCCATTTGTATTAAATTCGGGTGCAATTTCTGGGTTTCATCGTCAATAAGAAGGTCCTAGGGGTACAGTAAACCTGAAGTGAAGCATCGGAATCAAAAACTTGACTCACAGGAAAGGTTCAAATCATAGAAAGTGAGAGTGTCAGTCCTCTTGTACTTAAGTCGGCATTGTGGCATTTGTATTAAATTTGGAGGCAATTTCTGTGTTTCATCGTCAATAAGAAGGTCCAAGGGATACAATAAACATGAAGTGAAGCATCGGAAACTAAAACTGGACTCACAGGAGAGGTTCAAATCATAGAAAGTGAGACTGTCAGTCCTCTTGTACTTAAGGCGACATTGTGCCATTTGTATTACATTCGGATGCAATTTCTGTGTTTCATCGTCAATAAGAAGGTCCAAGGGATACAGTAAACCTGAACAGAAGCATCGGAATCTAAAACTGGACTCACAGGAGAGTTTCAAATCATAGAAAGTTAGAGTATCAGTCCTCTTTTACTTAAGTCGGCATTGTGCCTTTTGTATTAAATTCCGATGCAATCTCTATGTTTCATCGTCAATAAGAAGGTGCAAGGTATACAGTAAACTTGAAGTGAAGCATCGGAATTTAGAACCGGTCTCACACTAGAGGTTCAAATCATAGAAAGTGAAAGTGTCAGTCCTCTTGTACTTAAGTCGCCATTGTGCCTTTTGTATTAATTTCGGATGCAATTTCTGTGTTTCATCGTCAATACGAAGGTCCAAGGGATACAGTAAACCTGAAGTGAAGCATCGTAATCCAAACTGGACTTACAGGAGAGGTTCAAATCATAGAAAATCAGAGTGTCAGTCCTCTTGTGCTTAAGTCGGCATTGTGCCTTTTGTATTAATTTCGGATGCAAACTCTGTGTTTCATCGTCAATAAGAAGGTTGAAGGGATACAGTAAACCTGAAGTCAAGCATCGGAATCTAAAACTGGACCCACAGTAGAGGTTCAGATCATAGAAAGTGAGGGTGTCAGTCCTCTTGTATTTAAGACGGCATTGTGCCTTTTGAATTTAATTCCGATGCTTTTTCTGTGTTTCATTGTCAATAAGAAGGTCCAAGGGATACAGTAAACCTGAAGTGAAGCATCGGAATCTAAAACTGGACTCACAGGAGAGGTTCAAATCATAGATAGTTACAATGTCAGTCCTCTTGTACTTAAGTCGGCATTGTGCCTTTTGTATTAAATTCGGATGCAATTAATGTGTTTCATCGTCAATAAGAAGGTGCAAGGTATACAGCAAACCTGAAGTGAAGCATCGGAATCTAAAACTGGACTCACAGGAGAGGTTTAAATCATAGAAAGTGAGAGTGTCAGTCCTCTTGTACTTAAATCGACATTGTGCCATTTGTATTAAATTCGGATGCAATTTCTGTGTTTCATCGTCAATAAGAAGGTCCAAGGGATACAGTAAACCTGAAGTGAAGCATCGGAATCTAAAACTGAACTCACAGGAGAGGTTAAAATAATAGAAACTGAGAGTGTCAGTCGTCTTGTACTTAAGTCGCCATTGTGCCTTTTGTACTAAATTCGGATGCAATTTCTGTGTTTCATCGTCAATAAGAAGGTCCAAGGGATACAGTAAACCTGAAGTGAAGCATCGGAATCCAAAACTGGACTCACAGGTGAGGTTCAAAACATAGAAAGTGAGAGTGTCAGTCCTCTTGTACTTAAGTCGGTATTGTGCCTTTTGTATTAAATTCGGATGCAAACTCTGTGTTTCATCGTCAATAAGAAGGTCCAAGGGATACAGTAAACCTGAAGTGAAGCATCGGAATCTAAAACTGGACTCACAGGAGAGGTTCAAATCATAGAAAGTTAGAGGGTCAGTCCTCTTCTACTTAAGTCGGCATTGTGCCTTTTGAATTTAATTCCGATGCAATTTCTGTGTTTCATCGTCAATAAGAAGGTCCAAGAGATACAGTAGACCTGAAGTGAAGCATCGGAATCTAAAACTGGACTCACAGGAGAGGTTCAAATCATAGAAAGTGAGAGTGTCAGTCCTCTTGTACTTAAGTCGCCCTTGTGCCTTTTGTATTAAATTCGGATGCAATTTCTGTGTTTCATCGTCAATAAGAAGGTCCAAGGGATACAGTAAACCTGAAGTGAAGCATCGGAATACAAAACTGGACTCACAGGAGAGGTTCAAATCATAGAAAGTTAGAGTGTCAGTCCTCTTGTCCTTAAGTCGGTATTGTGCCTTTTGTATTAAATTCGGATGCAAACTCTGTGTTTCATCGTCAATAAGAAGGTCCTAGGGATACAGTAAACCTGAAGTGAAGCATCGGAATCTAAAACTGGACTCACAGGACAGGTTCAAATCATAGAAAGTTAGAGTGTCAGTCCTCTTGTACTTAAGTCGGCATTGTGCCCTTTGAATTTAATTCCGATGCAATTTCTGTGTTTCATCGTCAATTAGAAGGTCCAAGGGATACAGTAAACCTGAAGTGAAGCATCGGAATCTGAAACTGGAATCACGGGAGAGGTTCAAATCTTAGAAAGTGAGAGTGTCAGTCCTCTTGTACTTAAGACGGCGTTGTGCCTTTTGAATTTATTTCCGATGCATTTTCTGTGTTTCATCGTCAATAAGAAGGTGCTAGGTATGCAGTAAACCTGAAGTGAAGAATCGGAATCTAAATCTGATCTCACAGGAGAGGTTCGAATCATAGAAAGTGAGAGTGTCAGTCCTCTTGTACTTAAGTCGGCATTGTGCCATTTGAATTAAATTCGGATGCAATTTCTGTGTTTCGTTGTCAATAAGAAGGTCCAAGGGATACAGTAAACCTGAAGTGAAGCATCGGAATCTAAAACTGGACTCACAGGGGAGTTTCAAATCATAGAAAGTGAGAGTGTCAGTCCTCTTGTACTTAAGTCGCCATTGTGCCTTTTGTATTAAATTCGGATGCAATTTCTGTTTTCATCGTCAATAAGAAAGTCCAAGGGATACAGTAAACCTGAAGTAAAGCATCGGAATCTAAAACTGGACTCACAGGAGAGGTTCAAATCGTAGAAAGTTAAAGTGTCAGTCCTTTTGAACTTAAGTCGGCATTGTGCCTTTTGTATTAAATTCGGATGCAAACTCTGTGTTTCATCGTCAATAAGAGGGTGCAAGGGATACAGTTAACCTGAAGTGAAGCATCAGAATCGAAAACTGGACTCACAGGAGAGGTTCAAATCATAAAAAGTTAGAGTGTCAGTCCTCTTGTACTTAAGTCGGCATTGTGCCTTTTGAATTTAATTCCGATGCTATTTCTGTGTTTCATTGTCAATAAGAAGGTCCAAGGGATACAGTTAACCTGAAGTGAAGCATCGGAATCTAAAACTGGACTCACAGGAGAGATTCAAATCATAGAAAGTGAGAGTGTCAGTCCTCTTTTACTTAAGTCGGCATTGTGCGTTTTAAATTTAATTCCGATGCTATATCTGTGTTTCATCGTCAATAAGAAGGTCCAAGGGATACAGTAAACCTGAAATGAAGCATCGGAATCTGGAACTGGACTCACAGGAGATGTTCAAATCATAGAAAGTGAGAGTGTCAGTCCTCTTGTACTAAAGCCGCCATTGTGATTTTTGTATTAAATTCGGATGCAATATCTGTGTTTCATTGTGAATAAGAAGGTCCAAAGAATACAGTAAACCTGAAGTGAAGCATCCGAATGTAAAACTGGACTCACAAGAGAGGTTCAAATCATAGAAAGTGAGAGTGTCAGTCCTCTTGTACTTAAGTCGGCATTGTGCCTTTTGAATTTAATCCGATGCAATTTCTGTGTTTCATCGTCAATAAGAAGCTGCAAGGTATACAGTAAACCTGAAGTGAAGCTTCAGAATCTAAAACTGGGCTCACAGGAGAGGTTGAAATCATAGAAAGTGAGAGTGTTAGTCCTCTTCTACTTAGGTCGGCACTGTTCCTTTTGAATTTCATTCCGATGCAATTTGTGTGTTTCATCGTCAATAAGAAGGTCCAAGGGATACAGTAAACCTGAAGTGAAGCATCGGAATCTAAAACTGGACTCACAGGATAGGTTCAAATCATAGAAAGTTAGAGTGTCAGTCCTCTTGTACTTAAGTCGGCATTGTGCCTTTTGAATTAAATTCCGATGCTATTTCTGTGTTTCATTGTCAATAAGAAGGTCCAAGGGATACAGTAAACCTGAAGTGAAGCATCGGAATCTAAATCTGACCTCACAGGAGAGGTTCAAATCATAGAAAGTGAGAGTGTCAGTCCTCTCTTACTTATGTCGTCATTGTGCGTTTTAAATTTAATTCCGATACAATATCTGTGTTTCATCGTCAATAAGAAGGTCCAAGGGATACAGTAAACCAGAAATGAAGTCCGGAATCTAAAACTGGACTCACAGGAGAGGTGCAAATCATAGAAAGTTAGAGTGTCAGTCCTCTTGTACTTAAGTCGGCATTGTACCTTCTGTATTAAATTCGGACGCAAACTCTGTGTTTCATCGTCAATTAGAAGGTCCAAGGGAAACAGTAAACCTGAAGTGAAGCATCGGAATCTAAATCAGACCTCACAGGAGAGGTTCGAATCATAAAAAGTGAGAGAGTCAGTCCTCTTGTACTTAAGTCGGCATTGAGCCATTTGTATTAAATTCGGATGCAATTTCTGTGTTTCATCGTCAATAAGAATGTCCAAGAGATACAGTTAACCTGAGGTGAAGCATCGAAATCTAAAACTGGACTTACAGGAGAGGTTCAAATCATAGAAAGTGAGAGTGTCAGTCCTCTTGTACTTAAGTCACCATTGTGACTTTTGTATTAATTTCGGATGCAATTTCTGTGTTTCATCGTCAATAAGAAGGTCCAAGGGATACAGTAAACCTGAAGTGACGCATCGGAATCTAAAACTGGACTCACAGGAGAGGTTGAAATCATAAAAACTTAGAGTGTCAGTCCTCTTGTACTTAAGTCGGCATTGTGCCTTTTGTATTAAATTCGGATGCAATTTCTGTGTGTCATCGTGAATAAGAAGGTCCAAGGGACACAGTAAACCTGAAGTAAGACATCGGAATCTAAAACTGGACTCACAGGAGAGGTTCAAATCAAAGATAGTTAGAGTGTCAGTCCTCTTGTACTTAAGTCGGCATTGTGCCTTTTGTATTAAATTCGGATGCAAACTCTGTGTTTCATCGTCAATAAGAAGGTCTAAGGGATACAGTAAACCTGAAGTGAAGTTTCGGAATCTAAAACTGGACTCACAGGATAGGTTCCAATCATAGAAAGTTAGAGTGTCAGTCCTCTTGTACTTAAGTCGGCATTGTACCTTCTGAATTTAATTCCGATGCTATTTCTGTGTTTCATTGTCAATAAGAAGGTCCAAGGGATACAGTAAACCTGAAGTGAAGCATCGGAATCTAAATCTGACCTCACAGGAATGGTTCAAATCATAGAAAGTGAGAGTGTCAGTCCTCTTGTACTTAAGTCACCATTGTGACTTTTGTATTAATTTCGGATGCAATTTCTGTGTTTCATCGTCAATAAGAAGGTCCAAGGGATACAGTAAACCTGAAGTGACGCATCGGAATCTAAAACTGGACTCACAGGAGAGGTTCAAATCATAAAAAGTAAGAGTGTCAGTCCTCTTGTACTTAAGTCGGCATTGTGCCTTTTGTATTAAATTCGGATGCAATTTCTGTGAGTCATCGTGAATAAGAAGGTCCAAGGGATACAGTAAACCTGAAGTAAAACATCGGAATCTAAAACTGGACTCACAGGAGAGGTTCAAATCATAGAAAGTTAGAGTGTCAGTCCTCTTGTACTTAAGTCGGCATTGTGCCTTTTGTATTAAATTCGGATGCAAACTCTGTGTTTCATCGTCAATAAGAAGGTCTAAGGGATACAGTAAACCTGAAGTGAAGCATCGGAATCTAAAACTGGACTCACAGGAGATGTTCAAATCATAGAAAATGAGATTGTCGGTCCTCTTGTACTAAAGTCGCCATTGTGATTTTTGTATTAAATTCGGATGCAATTTCTGTGTTTCATAGTCAATAAGAAGGTCCAAGGGATACAGTAAACCTGAAGTGAAGCATCGGCATCTAAAACTGGACTCACTTGAGAGGTGCAAATCATAGAAATTTAGAGTGTCAGCCCTCTTGTACTTAAGTCGGCATTGTACCTTTTGTATTAAATTCGGATGCAAACTCTGTGTTTCATCGTCAATTAGAAGGTCCAAGGGATACAGTAAACCTGAAGTGAAGCATTGGAATCTAAATCAGACCTCACTGGAGAGGTTCGAATCATAAAAAGTGTGAGTGTCAGTCCTCTTGTACTTAAGTCGGCATTGTGCCACTTGTATTAAATTCGGATGCAATTTCTATGTTTCGTCGTCAATAAGAAGGTCCAAGGGATACAGTAAACCTGAAGTGAAGCATCGGAATCTAAAACTGGACTCACAGGAGAGGTTCAAATCATAGAAAGTGAGAGTGTCAGTCCTCTTGTACTTAAGTCACCATTGTGACTTTTGTATTAATTTCGGATGCAATTTCTGTGTTTCATCGTCAATAAAAAGGTCCAAGAGATACAGTAAACCTGAAGTGAAGCATCGGCATCTAAAACTGGACTCACAGGATAGGTTCAAATCATAAAAAGTTAGAGTGTCAGTCCTCTTGTACTTAAGTCGGCATTGTGACGTTTGAATTTAATTCCGATGCTATTTCTGTGTTTCATTGTCAATAAGAAGGTCCAAGGGATACCGCAAACCTGAAATGAAGCATCGGAATATAAAACTGGACTCACAGGAGAGATTCAAATCATAGATAGTGAGAGTGTCAGTCCTCTTTTACTTAAGACGGCATTGTGCGTTTTAAATTTAATTCCGATGCATTATCTGTGTTTCATCGTCAATAAGAAGGTCCAAGGGATACAGTAATCCCGAAGTGAAGCATCGGAATTTAAAACCGGTCTCACAGGAGAGGTTCAAATCATAGAAAGTGCGAGTGTCAGTCCTCTTGTACTTAAGTCGGCATTGTGCCATTTGTATTAAATTCGGATGCGATTTCTGTGTTTTATCGTCAATAAGAAGGTCCAAGGGACACAGTAAACCTGAAGTGAAGCATCGGAATCTAAATCTGACCTCACAGGAGAGGTTCGAATCATAGAAAGTGAGAGTGTCAGCCCTCTTGTACTTAAGTCGGCATTGTGCCATTTGTATTAAATTCGGATGCAATTTCTGTGTTTCATCGTCAATAAGAATGTCGAAGGGATAAAGTTAACCTGAGGTGATGCATCGGAATCTAAAACTGGACTCAGAGGAGAGGTTCAAATCATAGAAAGTGAAAGTGTCAGTCCTCTTGTACTTAAGTCAACATTGTGCCTTTTGTATTAAATTCGGATGCAATTTCTGTGTTTCATCGTCAATAAGATGGTCCAAGGGATACAGTAAACCTGAAGTGAAGCATCGGAATCCAAAAGTGGACTCACAGGAGAGGTTCAAATCATAGAAAGTTAGAGTGTCAGTCCTCTTGTACTTAAGTCGGCATTGTGCCTTTTGTATTAAATTCGGATGCAAACTCTGTGTTTCATCGTCAATAAGAATGTCCAAGGGATACAGTAAACCTGAAGTGAAGCATCGGAATCTAAAACTGGACTCACAGGAGAGGTTCAAATCATAGAAAGTTAGAGTGTCAGCCCTCTTGTACTTAAGTCGGCATTGTGCCTTTTGTATTAAATTCGGATGCAAACTCTGTGTTTCATCGTCAATAAGAATGTCCAAGGGATACAGTAAACCTGAAGTGAAGCATCGGAATTTAAAACTGGACTCACAGGGGGGGTTCAAATCAAAGAAAGCGAGAGTGTCAGTCCTTTCGTACTTAAGTCGCCATTGTGACTTTTGTACTAAATTCGGATGCAATTTCTGTGTTTCATCGTTAATGAGAAGGTCCAAGGGATACAGTAAACCTGAAGTGAAGCATCGGAATCCAAAACTGGACTCACAGGAGAGGTTCAAATCGTAGAAAGTTAGAGTGTCAGTCCTCTTGTACTTAAGTCGGCATTGTGCCTTTTGAATTTAATTCCGATACAATTTCTGTGTTTCATCGTCAATAAGAAGGTCCAAGGGATACAGTAAACCTGAAGTGAAGCATCGGAATCTATAACTGGACTCTCAGGAGAGGTTCAAATCATAGAAAGTGAGAGTGTCAGTCCGCTTGTACTTAAGTCGCCATTGTGCCTTTTGTATTAAATTCGGATGCAATTTCTGTGTTTCATCGTCAATAAGAAGGTCCAAGGGATACAGTAAACCTGAAGTGAAGCATCGGAATCCAAAACTGGACTCACAGGAGAGGTTCAAGTCATAGAAAGTTAGAGTGTTAGTCCTCTTGTACTTAAGTCGGTATTGTGCCTTTTGTATTAAATTCGGATGCAAACTCTGTGTTTCATCGTCAATAAGAAGGTCCAAGGGATACAGTAAACCTGAAGTGAAGCATCGGAATCTAAAACTGGACTCACAGGAGAGGTTCAAGTCATAGAAAGTTAGAGTGTTAGTCCTCTTGTACTTAAGTCGGTATTGTGCCTTTTGTATTAAATTCGGATGCAAACTCTGTGTTTCATCGTCAACAAGAAGGTCCAAGGGATACAGTAAACCTGAAGTGAAGCATCAGAATTTAAAACTGGACTCACAGGAGAGGTGCAAATCATAGAAAGTTAGAGTGTCAGTCCTCTTGTACTTAAGTCGGCATTGTACCTTTTGTATTAAATTCTGATGCAAACTCTGTGTTTCATCGTCAATTAGAAGGTCCAAGGGATACAGTAAACCTGAAGTGAAGCATCGGAATCTAAATCTGGAATCACAGGAGAGGTTCAAATCATTGAATGTGAGAGTGCCAGTCCTCTTGTACTTAAGACGGCATTGTGCCTTTTGAATTTAATTCCGATGCATTTTCTGTGTTTTATCGTCAATAAGAAGGTGCAAGGTATACAGTAAACCTGAATTGAAGCATCGGAATCTAAATCTGACCTCACAGGAGAGGTTCGAATCATAGAAAGTGAGAGTGTCAGTCCTCTTGTACTTAAGTCGGCATTGTGCCATTTGAATTAAATTCGGATGCAATTTCTGTGTTTCGTCGTCAATAAGAAGGTCCAAGGGATACAGTAAACCTGAAGTGAAGCATCGGAATCTAAAACTGGACTCACAGGAGAGGTTCAAATCATAGAAAGTTAAGGTGTCAGTCCTCTTGTACTTAAGTCGGCATTGTGCCTTTTGTATTAAATTCGGCTGCAAACTCTGTGCTTCATCGTCAATAAGAAGGTCCAAGGGATACAGTACACCAGAAGTGAAGCATCGGATTCTAAAACTGGACTAACAGGGGAGGTTCAAATCATAAAAAGTTAGAGTGTCAGTCCTCTTGTACTTAAGTCGGCATTGTGCCTTTTGAATTTAATTCCGATGCTATTTCTGTGTTTCATTGTCAATAAGAATGTCTAAGGGATACAGTAAACCTGAAGTGAAGCATCGGAATCTAAAACTGGACTCACAGGAGAGATTCAAATCATAGAAAGTGAGAGTGTCAGTCCTCTTTCACTTAAGTCGGCATTGTGCGTTTCAAATTTAATTCCGATGCTATATCTGTGTTTCATCGTCAATAAGAAGGTCCAAGGGATACAGTAAACCTGAAGTGAAGCATCGGAATCTAGAACCGGACTCACAGGAGATGTTCAAATCATAGTAAGTGAGAGTGTCAGTCCTCTTGTACTTAAGCCGCCAATGTGATTTTTGTATTAACTACGGATGCAATTTCTGTGTTTCATCGTCAATAAGAAGGTCCAAGGGATACAGTAAACCTGAAGTGAAGCATCGGAATCTAAAACTGGACTCACAGGAGAGGTGCAAATCATAGAAAGTTATAGGGTCAGTCCTCTTGTACCTAAGTCGGCATTGTACATTTATATTAAATTCGGATGCAAACTCTGTGTTTCATCGTCAATTACAGGGTCCAAGGGATACAGTAAACCTGAAGTGAAGCATCGGAATGTAAAACTGGACTCACAGGAGAGGTGCAAATCTTAGAAAGTGAGATTGTCAGTCCTCTTGTACTTAAGTCGGCGTGGTGCCTTTTGAATTTAATTCCGATGCAATTTCTATGTATCATCGTCAATAAGAACGTCCAAGGGATACAGTAAACCTGATGTGAAGCATCGGAATCTAAAACTGGACTCACAGGAGAGGTTCGAATCATAGAATGTGAGAGTGTCAGTCCTCATGCACGTAAGTCACCATTGTGACTTTTGTATTAATTTCGGATGCAATTTCTGTGTTTCATCGTCAATAAGAAGGTCCAAGGGATACAGTAAACCTGAAGTCAAGGATCGGAATCTAAAACTGGACTCACAGGAGAGGTTCAAATCATAGAAAGTGAGAGTGTCTGTCCTCTTTTACTTAAGTCGCCATTGTGCCTTTTGTATTAAATTCGGATGCAATTTCTGTGTGTCATCGTCAATAAGAAGGTCCAAGGTATACAGTAATCCTGAACTAAAGCATCGGAATCTGAAACTGGACTCACAGGCGAGGTTCAAATCATAGAAAGTTAGAGTGTCAGTCCTCTTTTACTTAAGTCGGCATTGTGCCTTTTGTATTAAATTGGGATGCAAACTCTGTGTTTCATCGTCAATAAGAAGGTCCAAGGGATACAGTAAACCTGAAGTGAAGCATCGGAATCTAAAACTGGACTCACAGGAGAGGTTCAAATCATAGAAAGTTAGAGTGTCAGTTCTCCGGTACTTAAGTCGGCATTGTGCCTTTTGAATTTAATTCCGATGCTTTTTCTGTGTTTCATTGTCCATAAGAAGGCCCACGGGATATAGTGAACCTGAAGTGAGGCATCGGAATCTAAAACTGGACTCACAGGAGAGGTTCAAATCATAGAAAGTTAGAGTGTCAGTCCTCTTTCACTTAAGACGGCATTGTGACATTTGTATTAAATTCGGATGCGATTTCTGTGTTTTATCGTCAACAAGAAGGTCCAAGGGATACAGTAAACCTGAAGTGAAGCATCGGAACTTAAATCTGACCTCACAGGAGAGGTTTGAATCATAGAAAGTGAGAGTGTCAGCCCTCTTGTACTTAAGTCGGCATTGTCCCATTTGTATTAAATTCGGATGCAATTTCTGTGTTTCATCGTCAATAAGAAGGTCCAAGAGATACAATAACCTGAGGTGAACCATCGGAATCTAAAACTGGACTCACAGGAGAGGTTCAAATCATAGAAAGTGAGAGTGTCAGTCCTCTTGTACTTAAGTCACCATTGTGACTTTTGTATTAATTTCGGATGCAATTTCTGTGTTTCATCGTCAATAAGAAGGTCCAAGAGATACAATAACCTGAGGTGAACCATCGGAATCTAAAACTGGACTCACAGGAGAGATTCAAATCATAGATAGTGAGAGTGTCAGTCCTCTTTTACTTAAGTCGGCAATTTGCGTTTTAAATTTATTTCCGATGCACTATCTGTGTTTCATCGTCAATAAGAAGGTCCAAGGGATACAGTGAACCTGAAGTGAAGCATCGGAATCTAGAACTGGACTCACTGGAGATGATCAAATCATAGAAAGTGAGCGTGTCAGTCCTCTTGTACTTAAGCCGCCATTGTGATTTTTTTATTAAATTCGGATGCAATTTCTGTGCTTCATCGTCAACAAGAAGGTCCAAGGGATACAGTAAACCTGAAGTGAAGCATCGGAATCTAAAACTGGACTCACAGGAGAGGTGCAAATCATAGAAAGTTAGAGTGTCAGTCCTCTTGTACTTAAGTCGGCATTGTACCTTTTGTATTAAATTCGGATGCAAACTCTGTGTTTCATCGTCAATTAGAGGGTCCAAGGGATACAGTAAACGTGAAGTGAAGCATCGGAATCTAAAACTGGACTCACAGGAGAGGTTAAAATCATAGAAAGTGAGAGTGTCAGTCCTCTTGTACTTAAGTCGCCATTGTGCCTTTTGTATTAAATTCGGATGCATTTTCTGTGTGTCATCGTCAATAAGAAGGTCCAAGGGATACAGTAAACCTGAACTAAAGCATAGGAATCTGAAACTGGACTCACAGGCGAGGTTCAAATCATAGAAAGTTAGAGTGTCAGTCCTCTTGTACTTAAGTCGGCATTGTGCCTTTTGTATTAAATTGGGATGCAAACTCTGTGTTTCATCGTCAATAAGAAGGTCCAAGGGATACAGTAAACCTGAAGTGAAGCAACGGAATCTAAAACTGGACTCACAGGAGAGGTTCAAATCATAGAAAGTTAGAGTGTCAGTCCTCTTTTACTTAACACGGCATTGTGACATTTGTATTAAATTCGGATGCGATTTCTGTGTTTTATCGTCAACAAGAAGGTCCAAGCGATACAGTAAACCAGAAGTGAAGCATCGGAATCTAAATCTGACCTCACAGGAGATGTTCGAATCATAGAAAGTGAGAGTGTCAGCCCTCTTGTACTTAAGTCGGCATTGTGCCATTTGTATTAAATTCGGATGCAATTTCTGTGTTTCATCGTCAATGAGAAGGTCCAAGAGATACAGTAAACCTGAGGTGAAGCATCGGAATCTAAAACTGGACTCACAGGAGAGGTTCAAATCATAGAAAGTGAGAGTGTCAGTCCTCTTGTACTTAAGTCGCCATTGTGACTTTTGTATTAATTTCGGATGCAATTTCTGTGTTTCAACGTCAATAAGAAGGTCCAAGGGATACTGAAAACCTGAAGTGAAGCATCGGAATCTAAAACTGGACTCACAGGAGAGGTTCAAATCATAAAAAGTTAGAGTGTCAGTCCTCTTGTACTTAAGTCGGCATTGTGCCTTTTGAATTTAATTCCGATGCTATTTCTGTGTTTCATTGTCAATAAGAAGGTCCAAGGGATACAGTAAACCTGAAGTGAAGCATCGGAATCTAAAACTGGACTCACAGGAGAGATTCACATCATAGATAGTGAGAGTGTCAGTCCTCTTTTACTTAAGTCGGCATTGGGCGTTTTAAATTTCATTCCGATGCATTATCTGTGTTTCATCGTCAATAAGAAGGTCCAAGGGATACAGTGAACCTGAAGTGAAGCATCGGAATCTAGAACTGGACTCACAGGAGATGATCAAATCATAGAAAGTGAGAGTGTCAGTCCTCTTGTACTTAAGCCGCTATTGTGATTTTTTTATTAAATTCGGATGCAATTTCTGTGTTTCATCGTCAACAAGGAGGTCCAAGGGATACAGTAAACCTGAAGTGAAGCATCGGAATCTAAAACTGGACTCACAGGAGAGGTGCAAATCATAGAAAGTTAGAGTGTCAGTCCTCTTGTACTTAAGTCGGCATTGTACCTTTTGTATTAAATTCTGATGCAAACTCTGTGTTTCATCGTCAATTAGAAGGTCCAAGGGATACAGTAAACCTGAAGTGAAGCATCGGAATCTAAAACTGGACTCACAGGAGAGGTTCAACTCATAGAAAGTTAGAGTGTCAGTCCTCTTGTACTTAAGTCGGCATTGTACCTTTTGTATTAAATTCGGATGCAAAGTCTGTGTTTCATCATCAATTAGAAGGTCCAAGGGTTACAGTAAACCTGAAGTGAAGCATCGGAATCTAAATCTGGAATCACAGGAGAGGTTCAAATCATAGAATGTGAGAGTGTCAGTCCTCTTGTACTTAAGACGGCATTGTGCCTTTTGAATTTAATTCCGATGCATTATCTGTGTTTTATCGTCAATAAGAAGGTGCAAGGTATACAGTAAACCTGAAGTGAAGCATCGGAATCTAAATCTGACCTCACAGGAGAGGTTCGAATCATAGAAAGTGAGAGTGTCAGTCCTCTTGTACTTAAGTCGGCATTGTGCCATTTGAATTAAATTCGGATGCAATTTCTGTGTTTCGTCGGCAATAAGAAGGCCCAAGGGATACAGTAAACCTGAAGTGAAGCATCGGAATCTAAAACTGGACTCACAGGAGAGGTTCAAATCATAGAAAGTTAAGGTGTCAGTCCTCTTGTACTTAAGTCGGCATTGTGCCTTTTGTATTAAATTCGGCTGCAAACTCTGTGCTTCATCGTCAATAAGAAGGTCCAAGGGATACAGTACACGTGAAGTGAAGCATCGGAATCTAAAACTGGACTCACAGGGGAGGTTCAAATCATAAAAAGTTAGAGTGTCAGTCCTCTTGTACTTAAGTCGGCATTGTGCCTTTTGAATTTAATTCCGATGCTATTTCTGTGTTTCATTGTCAATAAGAATGTATAAGGGATACAGTAAACCTGAAGTGAAGCATCGGAATCTAAAACTGGACTCACAGGAGAGATTCAAATCATAGAAAGTGATAGTGTCAGTCCTCTTTTACTTAAGTCGGCATTGTGCGTTTCAAATTTAATTCCGATGCTATATCTGTGTTTCATCGTCAATAAGAAGGTCCAAGGGATACAGTAAACCTGAAGTGAAGCATCGGAATCTAGAACCGGACTCACAGGAGATGTTCAAATCATAGAAAGTGAGAGTGTCAGTCCTCTTGTACTTAAGCCGCCAATGTGATTTTTGTATTAAATACGGATGCAATTTCTGTGTTTCATCGTCAATAAGAAGGTCCAAGGGATACAGTAAACCTGAAGTGAAGCATCGGAATCTAAAACTGGACTCACAGGAGAGGTTCAAATCATATAAAGTGAGAGTGTCAGTCCTCTTGTACTTAAGTCGCCATTGTGCCTTTTGTATTAAATTCGGATGCAATTTCTGTGTGTCATCGTCAATAAGAAGGTCCAAGGGATACAGTAAACCTGAACCAAAGCATCGGAATCTGAAACTGGACTCACAGGCGAGGTTCAAATCATAGAAAGTTAGAGTGTCAGTCCTCTTGTACTTAAGTCGGCATTGTGCCTTTTGTATTAAATTGGGATGCAAACTCTGTGTTTCATCGTCAATAAGAAGGTCCAAGGGATACAGTAAACCTGAAGTGAAGCATCGGAATCTAAAACTCGACTCACAGGAGAGGTTCAAATCATAGAAAGTTAGAGTGTCAGTTCTCCGGTACTTAAGTCGGCATTGCGCCATTTGTATTAAATTCGGATGCAATTTCTGTGTTTCATCGTCAATAAGAAGGTCCAAGGGATACAGTAAACCTGAGGTGAAGCATCGGAATCTAAAACTGAACTCAGAGGAGAGGTTCAAATCATATAAAGAAAGAGTGTCAGTCCTCTTGTACTTAAGTCACCATTATGACTTTTGTATTAATTTCGAATGCAATTTCTGTGTTTCATCGTCAATAAGAAGGTCCAAGTGATACAGTAAACCTGAAGTGAAGCATCGGAATCTAAAACTGGACTCACAGGAGAGATTAAAATCATAGAAAGTGAGAGTGTCAGTCCTCTTGTACTTAAGTCGCCATTGTGCCTTTTGTATTAAATTCGGATGCAAATTCTGTGTGTCATCGTCAATAAGAAGGTCCAAGGGATACAGTAAACCTGAAGTAAAGCATCGGAATCTAAAACTGGACTCACACGAGAGGTTCAAATCATAGAAAGTGAGAGTGTCAGTCTTCTTGTACTTAAGTCGACATTGTGCCTTTTGAATTTAATTCCGATGCTATTTCTGTGTTTCATTGTCAATAAGAAGGTCCAAGGGATACAGTAAACCTGAAGTGAAGCATCGGAATCTAAAACTGGACTCACAGGAGAGATTCAAATCATAGATAGTGAGAGTGTCAGTCCTCTTTTACTTAAGTCGGCATTGTGCGTTTTAAATTTATTTCCGATGAATTATCTGTGTTTCATCGTCAATAAGAAGGTCCAAGGGATACAGTGAACCTGAAGTGAAGCATCGGAATCTAGAACTGGACTCACAGTAGATGATCAAATCATAGAAAGTGAGAGTGTCAGTCCTCTTGTACTTAAGCCGCAATTGTGATTTTTTTATTAAATTCAGATGCAATTTCTGTGTTTCATCGTCAACAAGAAGGTCCAAGGGATACAGTAAACCTGAAGTGAAGCATCGGAATCTAAAACTGGACTCACAGGAGAGGTGCAAATCATAGAAAGTTAGAGTGTCAGTCCTCTTGTACTTAAGTCGGCATTGTACCTTTTGTATTAAATTCGGATGCAAACTCTGTGTTTCATCGTCAATTAGAAGGTCCAAGGGATACAGTAAACCTGAAGTGAAGCATCGGAATCCAAAACTGGACTCACAGAAGAGGTTCGAATCATAGAAAGTGAGAGTGTCAGTCCTCTTGTACTTAAGTCGACATTGCGCCATTTGTATTAAATTCGGATGCAATTTCTGTGTTTCATCGTCAATAAGAGGGTCCAAGGGATACAGTAAACCTGAGGTGAAGCATCGGAATCTAAAACTGGACTCAGAGGAGAGGTTCAAATCATATAAAGAAAGAGTGTCAGTCCTCTTGTACTTAAGTCACCATTGTGACTTTTGTATTAATTTCGAATGCAATTTCTGTGTTTCATCGTCAATAAGAAGGTCCAAGGGATACAGTAAACCTGAAGTGAAGCATCGGAATCTAAAACTGGACTCACAGGAGAGATTCAAATCATAGAAAGTGAGAGTTTCAGTCCTCTTGTACTTAAGTCGCCATTGTGCCTTTTGTATTAAATTCGGATGCAAATTCTGTGTGTCATCGTCAATAAGAAGGTCCAAGGGATACAGTAAACCTGAAGTAAAGCATCGGAATTAAAAACTGGACTCACACGAGAGGTTCAAATCATAGAAAGTGAGAGTGTCAGTCCACTTGTACTTAAGTCGGCATTGTGCCTTTTGAATTTAATTCCGACGCAATTTTTGTGTTTCATCGTCAATAAGAAGGTGCAAGGTATACAGTAAACATGAAGTGAAGCATCGAAATCTATAACTGGACTCGCAGGAGAGGTTGAAATCATAGAAAGTTAAAGTGTCAGTCCTCTTGTACTTAAGTCGGCATTGTGCCTTTTGTATTAAATTCGGATGCAAACTCTGTGTTTCATCGTCAATAAGAAGGTCTAAGGGATACAGTAAACCTGAAGTGAAGCATCGGAATCTAAAACTGGACTCACAGGAGAGATTCAAATCATAGAAAGTTAGAGTGTCAGTCCTCTTGTACTTAAGTCGGCATTGTGCCTTTTGAATTTAATTCCGATGCTATTACTGTGTTTCATTGTCAATAAGAAGGTCCACGGGATACAGTAAACCTGAAGTGAAGCATCGGAATCTAAATCTGACCTCTCAGGAGAGGTTTAAATCATAGAAAGTGAGAGTGTCAGTCCTCTTTTACTTAAGTCGGCATTGTGCGTTTTAAATTTAATTACGATGCAATATCTGTGTTTCATCGTCAATAAGAAGGTCCAAGAGATACAGTGAACCTGAAGTGAAGCATCGGAATCTAAAACTGGACTCAGAGGAGATGTTCAAATCATCGAAAGTGAGATTGTCGGTCCTCTTGTACTAAAGTCGCCATTGTGATTTTTGTTTACATTCGGTTGCAATTTCTGTGTTTCATCGTCAATAAGAACGTCCAAGGGATACAGTAAACCTGAAGTGAAGCATCGGAATCTAAAACTGGACTCACAGGAGAGGTTCAAATCATAAAAAGTTAGAGTGTCAGTCCTCTTGTACTTAAGTCGGCATTGTGCCTTTTGAATTTAATTCCGATGCTATTTCTGTGTTTCATTGTCAATAAGAAGGTCCAGGGGATAAAGTAAACCTGAAATGAAGCATCGGAATCTAAAACTGGACTCACAGGAGAGTTTCAAATCATAGATAGTGAGAGTGTCAGTCCCCTTTTACTTAAATCGGCATTGTACGTTTTAAATTTAATTCCGATGCATTTTCTGTGTTTCATCGTCAATAAAAAGGTCCAAGGGATACAGTAAACCTGAAGTGAAGCATCGGAATCTAAAACTGGACTCACAGGAGATGTTCAAATCATAGAAAGTTAGAGTGTCGGTCCTCTTGTACTAAAGTCGCCATTGTGATTTTTGTATTAAATTCGGATGCAATTTCTGCGTTTGATCGTCAATAAGAAGGTCCAAGGGATACAGTAAACCTGAAGTGAAGCATCGGAATCTAAAACTGGACTCACAGGAGAGGTTCAAATCATAGAAAGTTAGAGTGTCAGTCCTCTTGTACTTAATGCGGGATTGTACCTTTTGTATTAAATTCGGATGCAAACTCTGTGTTTCATCGTCAATTAGAAGGTCCGAGGGATACAGTAAACCTGAAGTGAAGCATCGGAATCTAAAACTGGACTCACAGGAGAGGTTCAAATCATAGAAAGTGAGTGTGTCAGTCCTCTTGTACTTAAGACGGCATTGTGAATCTTGAATTTAATTCCGATGCAATTTCTGTGTTTCATCGTCAATAACAAGGTGCAAGGTATACAGTAAACCTGAAGTGAAGCATCGGAATCTAAATCTGACCTCACAGGAGAGGTTCGAATGATAGAGAGTGAGAGTGTCAGTCCTCTTGTACTTATGTCGGCATTGTGCCATTTGTATTAAATTCGGATGCAATTTCTGTGTTTCATCGTCAATAAGAAGGTCCAAAGGATACAGTAAACCTGAAGTGAAGCATCGGTATCTAAAACTGGACTCACAGGAGAGGTTCAAATCATAGAAAGTGAAAGTGTCAGTCCTCTTGTACTTAAGCCGCCATTGTGCCTTTTGTATTAAGTTCGGATGCAATTTCTGTGTTTAATCGTCAATAAGAAGGTCCAAGGGATACAGTAAACCTGAAGTGAAGCATCGGAATCTAAAACTGGACTCACAGGGGAGGTTCAAATCATAAAAAGTTAGAGTGTCAGTCCTCTTGTACTTAAGTCGGCATTGTGCCTTTTGAATTTAATTCCGATGCTATTTCTGTGTTTCATTGTCAATAAGAATGTCTAAGGGATACAGTAAACCTGAAGTGAAGCATCGGAATCTAAAACTGGACTCACAGGAGAGATTCAAATCATAGAAAGTGATAATGTCAGTCCTCTTTTACTTAAGTCGGCATTGTGCGTTTCAAATTTAATTCCGATGCTATATCTGTGTTTCATCGTCAATAAGAAGGTCCAAGGGATACAGTAAACCTGAAGTGAAGCATCGGAATCTAGAACCGGACTCACAGGAGATGTTCAAATCATAGAAAGTGAGAGTGTCAGTCCTCTTGTACTTAAGCCGCCAATGTGATTTTTGTATTAAATACGGATGCAATTTCTGTGTTTCATCGTCAATAAGAAGGTCCAAGGGATACAGTAAACCTGAAGTGAAGCATCGGAATCTAAAACTGGACTCACAGGAGAGGTGCAAATCATAGAAAGTTAGAGTGTCAGTCCTCTTGTACCTGAGTCGGCATTGTACATTTGTATTAAATTCGGATGCAAACTCTGTGTTTCATCGTCAATTACAGGGTCCAAGGGATACAGTAAACCTGAAGTGAAGCATCGGAATGTAAAACTGGACTCACAGGAGAGGTGCAAATCTTAGAAAGTGAGAGTGTCGGTCCTCTTGTACTTAAGTCGGCGTGGTGCCTTTTGAATTTAATTCCGATGCAATTTCTGTGTATCATCGTCAATAAGAACGTCCAAGGGATACAGTAAACCTGATGTGAAGCATCGGAATCTAAAACTGTACTCACAGGAGAGGTTCGAATCATAGAAAGTGAGAGTGTCAGTCCTCATACACGTAAGTCACCATTGTGACTTTTGTATGAATTTCGGATGCAATTTCTGTGTTTCATCGTCAATAAGAAGGTCCAAGGGATACAGTAAACCTGAAGTCAAGGATCGGAATCTAAAACTGGACTCACAGGAGAGGTTCAAATCATTAAAAGTGAGAGTGTCTGTCCTCTTGTACTTAAGCCGCCATTGTGCCTTTTGTATTAAATTCGGATGCAATTTCTGTGTGTCATCGTCAATAAGAAGGTCCAAGGGATACTGTATACCTGAACTAAAGCATCGGAATCTGAAACTGGACTCACAGGCGAGGTTCAAATCATAGAAAGTTAGAGTGTCAGTCCTCTTGTACTTAAGTCGGCATTGTGCCTTTTGTATTAAATTGGGATGCAAATTCTGTGTTTCATCGTCAATAAGAAGCTCCAAGGGATACAGTGAACCTGAAGTGAAGCATCGGAATCTAGAACTGGACTCACAGGAGATGATCAAATCATAGAAAGTGAGAGTGTCAGTCCTCTTGTACTTAAGCCGCAATTGTGATTTTTTTATTAAATTCGGATGCAATTTCTGTGTTTCATCGTCAACAAGAAGGTCCAAGGAACACAGTAAACCTGAAGTGAAGCATCGGAATCTAAAACTGGACTCACAGGAGAGGTGCAAATCATAGAAAGTTAGAGTGTCAGTCCTCTTGTACTTAAGTCGGCATTGTACCTTTGTATTAAATTCGGATGCAAACTCTGTGTTTCATCGTCAATTAGAAGGTCCAAGGGATACAGTAAACCTGAAGTGAAGCATCGGAATCCAAAACTGGACTCACAGAAGAGGTTCGAATCATAGAAAGTGAGAGTGTCAGTCCTCTTGTACTTAAGTCGACATTGCGCCATTTGTATTAAATTCGGATGCAATTTCTGTGTTTCATCGTCAATAAGAAGGTCCAAGGGATACAGTAATCCTGAGGTGAAGCATCGGAATCTAAAACTGGACTCAGAGGAGAGGTTCAAATCATATAAAGAAAGAGTGTCGGTCCTCTTGTACTTAAGTCACCATTGTGACTTTTGTATTAATTTCGAATGCAATTTCTGTGTTTCATCGTCAATAAGAAGGTCCAAGGGATACGGTAAACCTGAAGTGAAGCATCGGAATCTAAAACTGGACTCACAGGAGAGATTCAAATCATAGAAAGTGAGAGTGTCAGTCCTCTTGTACTTAAGTCGCCATTGTGCCTTTTGTATCAAATTCGGATGCAAATTCTGTGTGTCATCGTCAATAAGAAGGTCCAAGGGATACAGTAAACCTGAAGTAAAGCATCGGAATCTAAAACTGGACTCACACGAGAGGTTCAAATCATAGAAAGTGAGAGTGTCAGTCCACTTGTACTTAAGTCGGCATTGTGCCTTTTGAATTTAATTCCGATGCAATTTTTGTGTTTCATCGTCAATAAGAAGGTGCAAGGTATACAGTAAACATGAAGTGAAGCATCGGAATCTATAACTGGACTCGCAGGAGAGGTTGAAATCATAGAAAGTTAAAGTGTCAGTCCTCTTGTACTTAAGTCGGCATTGTGCCTTTTGTAATAAATTCGGATGCAAACTCTGTGTTTCATCGTCAATAAGAAGGTCTAAGGGATACAGTAAACCTGAAGTGAAGCATCGGAATCTAAAACTGGACTCACAGGAGAGATTCAAATCATAGAAAGTTAGAGTGTCAGTCCTCTTGTACTTAAGTCGGCATTGTGCCTTTTGAATTTAATTCCGATGCTATTACTGTGTTTCATTGTCAATAAGAAGGTCCACGGGATACAGTAAACCTGAAGTGAAGCATCGGAATCTAAATCTGACCTCTCAGGAGAGGTTTAAATCATAGAAAGTGAGAGTGTCAGTCCTCTTTTACTTAAGTCGGCATTGTGCGTTTTAAATTTCATTACGATGCAATATCTGTGTTTCATCGTCAATAAGAAGGTCCAAGAGATACAGTGAACGTGAAGTGAAGCATCGGAATCTAAAACTGGACTCACAGGAGATGTTCAAATCATCGAAAGTGAGATTGTCGGTCCTCTTGTACTAAAGTCGCCATTGTGATTTTTGTATTAAATTCGGTAGCAATTTCTGTGTTTCATCGTCAATAAGAAGGTCCAAGGTATACAGTAAACCTGAAGTGAAGCATCGGAATCTAAAACTGGACTCACAGGAGAGGTTCAAATCATAAAAAGTTAGAGTGTCAGTCCTCTTGTACTTAAGTCGGCATTGTGCCTTTTGAATTTAATTCCGATGCTATTTCTGTGTTTCATTGTCAATAAGAAGGTCCAAGGGATAAAGTAAGCCTGAAATGAAGCATCGGAATCTAAAACTGGACTCACAGGAGAGTTTCAAATCATAGATAGTGGGAGTGTCAGTCCCCTTTTACTTAAGTCGGCATTGTACGTTTTAAATTTAATTCCGATGCATTTTCTGTGTTTCATCGTCAATAAAAAGGTCCAAGGGATACAGTAAACCTGAAGTGAAGCATCGGAATCTAAAACTGGACTCACAGGAGATGTTCAAATCATAGAAAGTGAGATTGTCGGTCCTCTTGTACTAAAGTCGCCATTGTGATTTTTGTATTAAATTCGGATGCAATTTCTGCGTTTGATCGTCAATAAGAAGGTCCAAGGGATACAGTAAACCTGAAGTGAAGCATCGGAATCTAAAACTGGACTCACAGGAGAGGTTCAAATCATAGAAAGTTAGAGTGTCAGTCCTCTTGTACTTAATGCGGTATTGTACCTTTTGTATTAAATTCGGATGCAAACTCTGTGTTTCATCGTCAATTAGAAGGTCCGAGGGATACAGTAAACCTGAAGTGAAGCATCGGAATCTAAAACTGGACTCACAGGAGAGGTTCATATCATAGAAAGTGAGTGTGTCAGTCCTCTTGTACTTAAGACGGCATTGTGAATCTTGAATTTAATTCCGATGCAATTTCTGTGTTTCATCGTCAATAACAACGTGCAAGGTAAACAGTAAACCTGAAGTGAAGCATCGGAATCTAAATCTGACCTCACAGGAGAGGTTCGAATGATAGAGAGTGAGAGTGTCAGTCCTCTTGTACTTATGTCGGCATTGTGCCATTTGTATTAAATTCGGATGCAATTTCTGTGTTTCATCGTCAATAAGAAGGTCCAAAGGATACAGTAAACCTGAAGTGAAGCATCGGAATCTAAAACTGGACTCACAGGAGAAGTTCAAATCATAGAAAGTTAGACTGTCAGTCCTCTTGTACTTAAGACGGCAATGTGCCCTTTGTATTAAATTCGAATGCAAACTCTGTGTTTCATCGTCAATAAGAAGGTCCAAGGGATACAGTAAACCTTAAGTGAAGCATCAGAATCTAAAACCGGTCTCTTAGGAGAGGTTCAAATCATAGAAAGTTAGAATGTCAGTCCTTTTGTACTTAAGTCCGCATTGTGCCTTTTGAATTTAATTCCGATGCTTTTTCTGTGTTTCATTGTCAATAAGAAGGTCCAAGGGATACAGTAAACCTGAAGTGAAGCATCGGAATCTAAAACTGGACTCACAGGAGAGGTTCAAATCATAGAAAGTTAGAATGTCAGTCCTCTTGTACTTAAGTCGGCATTGTGCCTTTTGAATTTAATTCCGATGCTTTTTCTGTGTTTCATTGTCAATAAGAAGGTCCAAGGGATACAGTAAACCTGAAGTGAAGCATCGGAATCTAAAACTGGACTCACAGGAGAGGTTCAAATCATAGAAAGTTAGAATGTCAGTCCTCTTGTACTTAAGTCGGCATTGTGCCTTTTGTATTAAATTCGGATGCAATTTCTGTGTTTCATCGTCAATAAGAAGGTGCAAGGTATACAGCAAACCTGAAGTGAAGCATCGGAATCTAAAACTGAACTCACAGGAGAGTTTCAAATCATTGAAAGTGAGAGTGTCAGTCCTCTTTTACTTAAGTCGACATTGTGCAATTTGTATTAAATTCGGATGCAATTTCTGTGTTTCATCGTCAATAAGAAGGTCCAAGGGATACAGTAAACCTGAAGTGAAGCATCGGAAACTAAAACTGGACTCACAGGAGAGGTTCAAATCAATGAAAGCGAGAGTGTCAGTCCTTTCGTACTTAAGTCGCCATTGTGACTTTTGCACTAAATTCGGATGCAATTTCTGTGTTTCATCGTCAATAAGAAGGTCCAAGGGATACAGTAAACCTGAAGTGAAGCATCGGAATCCAAAACTGGACTCACAGGTGAGGTTCAAATCATAGAAAGTTAGAGTGTCAGTCCTCTTGTACTTAAGTCGGTATTGTGCCTTTTGTATTAAATTCGGATGCAAACTCTGTGTTTCATCGTCAATAAGAAGGTCTCAAGGATACAGTAAACCTGAAGTGAAGCATCGGAATCTAAAACTGGACTCACAGGAGAGTTTCAAATCATAGAAAGTGAGAGTGTCAGTCCTCTTTTACTTAAGTCGGCATTGTGCGTTTCAAATTTAATTCCGATGCTATATCTGTGTTTCATCGTCAATAAGAAGGTCCAAGGGATACAGTAAACCTGAAGTGAAGCATCGGAATCTAGAACCGGACTCACAGGAGATGTTCAAATCATAGAAAGTGAGAGTATCAGTCCTCTTGTACTTAAGCCGCCATTGTGATTTTTGTATTAAATACGGATGCAATTTCTGTGTTTCATCGTCAATAAGAAGGTCCATGGGATACAGTAAACCTGAAGTGAAGCATCGGAATCTAAAACTGGACTCACAGGAGAGGTGCAAATCATAGATAGTGAGAGTGTCAGTCCTCTTGTACCTAAGTCGGCATTGTACCTTTTGTATAAAAATTCGGATGCAAACTCTGTGTTTCATCGTCAATTACAGGGTCAAAGGGATACAGTAAACCTGAAGTGAAGCATCGGAAAGTAAAACTGGACTCACAGGAGAGGTGCAAATCTTAGAAAGTGAGAGTGTCAGTCCTCTTGTACTTAAGTCGGCGTGGTGCCTTTTGAATTTAATTCCGATGCAATTTCTGTGTTTCATCGTCAATATGAAAGTCCAAGAGATACAATTACCTGAGGTGAAGCATCGGAATCTACAACTGGACTCACAGGAGAGGTTCAAATCATAGAAAGTGAGAGTGTCAGTCCTCTTGTACTTAAGTCACCATTGTGACTTTTGTATTAATTTCGGATGCAATTTCTGTGTTTCATCGTCAATAAGAAGGTCCAAGGGATACTGTAAACCTGAAGTGAAGCATCGGAATCTAAAACTAGACTCACAGGAGAGGTTCAAATCATAAAAAGTTAGAGTGTCAGTCCTCTTGTACTTAAGTGGGCATTGTGCCTTTTGAATTTAATTCCGATGCTATTTCTGTGTTTCATTGTCAATAAGAAGGTCCAAGGGATACAGTAAACCTGAAGTGAAGCATCGGAATTTAAAACTGGACTCACAGGAGAGATTCAAATCATAGATAGTGAGAGTGTCAGTCCTCTTTTACTTAAGTCGGCATTGTGCGTTTTAAATTTATTTCCGATGCATTATCTGTGTTTCATCGTCAATAAGAAGGTCCAAGGGATACAGTGAACCTGAAGTGAAGCATCGGAATCTAGAACTGGACTCACAGGAGATGATCAAATCATAGAAAGTGAGAGTGTCAGTCCTCTTGTACTTAAGCCGCCATTGTGATTTTTTTATTAAATTCGGATGCAATTTCTGTGTTTCATCGTCAACAAGAAGGTCCAAGGGATACAGTAAACCTGAAGTGAAGCATCGGAATCTAAAACTGGACTCACAGGAGAGGTGCAAATCATAGAAAGTTAGAGTGTCAGTCCTCTTGTACTTAAGTCGGCATTGTACCTTTTGTATTAAATTCGGATGCAAACTCTGTGTTTCATCGTCAATTAGAAGGTCCAAGGGATACAGTAAACCTGAAGTGAAGCATCGGAATCCAAAACTGGACTCACAGGAGAGGTTCGAATCATAGAAAGTGAGAGTGTCAGTCCTCTTGTACTTAAGTCGGCATTGCGCCAGTTGTATTAATTTCGGATGCAATTTCTGTGTTTCATCGTCAATAAGAAGGTCCAAGGGATACAGTAAACCTGAGGTGAAGCATCGGAATCTAAAACTGGACTCTGAGGAGAGGTTCAAATCATATAAATAAAGAGTGTCAGTCCTCTTGTACTTAAGTCGCCATTGTGACTTTTGTATTAATTTCGGATGCAATTTCTGTGTTTCATCGTCAATAAGAAGGTCCAAGGGATACAGTAAACCTGAAGTGAAGCATCGGAATCTAAAACTGGTTTCACAGGAGAGATTCAAATCATAGAAAGTGAGAGTGTCAGTCCTCTTGTACTTAAGTCGCCATTGTGCCTTTTGTATTAAATTCGGATGCAAATTCTGTGTGTCATCGTCAATAAGAAGGTCCAAGGGATACAGTAAACCTGAAGTAAAGCATCGGAATCTAAAACTGGACTCACACGAGAGGTTCAAATCATAGAAAGTGAGAGTGTCAGTCCACTTGTACTTAAGTCGGCATTGTGCCTTTTGAATTTAATTCCGATGCAAATTTTGTGTTTCATCGTCAATAAGAAGATGCAAGGTATACAGTAAACATGAAGTGAAGCATCGGAATCTAAAACTGGACTCGCAGGAGAGGTTGAAATCATAGAAAGTTAAAGTGTCAGTCCTCTTGTACTTACGTCGGCATTGTGCCTTTTGTATTAAATTCGGATGCAAACTCTGTGTTTCATCGTCAATAAGAAGGTCTAAGAGATACAGTAAACCTGAAGTGAAGCATCGGAATCTAAAACTGGACTCACAGGAGAGATTCAAATCATAGAAAGTTAGAGTGTCAGTCCTCTTGTACTTAAGTCGGCATTGTGCCTTTTGAATTTAATTCCGATGCTATTTCTGTGTTTCATTGTCAATAAGAAGGTCCACGGGATACAGTAAACCTGAAGAGAAGCATCGGAATCTAAATCTGACCTCTCAGGAGAGGTTTAAATCATAGAAAGTGAGAGTGTCAGTCCTCTTTTACTTAAGTCGTAATTGTGCGTTTTAAATTTAATTACGATGCAATATCTGTGTTTCATCGTCAATAAGAAGGTCCAAGAGACACAATGAACCTGAAGTGAAGCATCGGAATCTAAAACTGGACTCACAGGAGATGTTCAAATCATCGAAAGTGATATTGTCGGTCCTCTTGTACTAAAGTCGCCATTGTGATTTTTGTAATAAATTCGGATGCAATTTCTGTGTTTCATCGTCAATAAGAAGGTCCAAGGGATACAGTAAACCTGAAGTGAAGCATCGGAATCTAAAACTGGACTCACATGAGAGGTTCAAATCATAGAAAGTCAGAGTGTCAGTCCTCTTGTACTTAAGTCGGCATTGTGCCTTTTAAATTTAATTCCGATGCTATTTCTGTGTTTCATTGTCAATAAGAATGTCCAAGGGATACAGTAAACCTGAAATGAAGCATCGGAATCTAAAACTGGCCTCACAGGAGAGTTTCAAATCATAGATAGTGAGAGTGTCAGTCCTCTTTTACTTAAGTCGGCATTGTACGTTTTAAATTTAATTCCGATGCATTTTCTGTGTTTCATCGTCAATAAAAAGGTCCAAGGGATACAGTAAACCTGAAGTGAAGCATCGGAATCTAAAACTGGACTCACAGGAGATGTTCAAATCATAGAAAGTGAGATTGTCGTTCCTCTTGTACTAAAGTCGCCATTGTGATTTTTGTATTAAATTCGGATGCAATTTCTGTGTTTCATCGTCAATAAGAAGGTCCAAGGGATACAGTAAACCTGAAGTGAAGCATCGGAATCTAAAACTGGACTCACAGGAGAGGTTCAAATCATAGAAAGTTTGAGTGTCAGTCCTCTTGTACTTAATGCGGGATTCTACCTTTTGTATTAAATTCGGATGCAAACTCTGTGTTTCATCGTCAATTAGAAGGTCCGAGGGATACAGTAAACCTGAAGTGAAGCATCGGAATCTAAAACTGGACTCACAGGAGAGGTTCAAATCATAGAAAGTGAGGGTGTCAGTCCGCTTGTACTTAAGACGGCATTGTGCCTCTTGAATTTAATTCCGATGCAATTTCTGTGTTTCATCGTCAATAACAAGGTGCAAGGTATACAGTAAACCTGAAGTGAAGCATCGGAATCTAAATCTGACCTCACAGGAGAGGTTCGAATCATAGAGAGTGAGAGTGTCAGTCCTCTTGTACTTATGTCGGCATTGTGCCATTTGTATTAAATTCGGATGCAATTTCTGTGTTTCATCGTCAATAAGAAGGTCCAAGGGATACAATAAACCTGAAGGGAAGCATCGGAATCTAAAACTGGACTCACAGGAGAGGTTCAAATCATAGAAAGTGAAAGTGTCAGTCCTCTTGTACTTAAGCCGCCATTGTGCCTTTTGTATTAAGTTCGGATGCAATTTCTGTGTTTCATCGTCAATAAGAAGGTCCAAGGGATACAGTAAACCTGAAGTGAAGCATC
Organism: Schistocerca serialis cubense; assembly: GCF_023864345.2. Taxonomy (NCBI): domain Eukaryota; kingdom Metazoa; phylum Arthropoda; class Insecta; order Orthoptera; family Acrididae; genus Schistocerca; species Schistocerca serialis. Next base: position 20,406,610 of record NC_064648.1, read on the forward strand.
GGAATCTAAAACTGGACTCACAGGAGGGGTTCAAATCATAGAAAGTGAGGGTGTCAGTCCTCTTGTACTTAAGACGGCATTGTGAATCTTGAATTTAATTCCGATGCAATTTCTGTGTTTCATCGTCAATAACAAGGTGCAAGGTATACAGTAAACCTGAAGTGAAGCATCGGAATCTAAATCTGACCTCACAGGAGAGGTTCGAATCATAGAGAGAGAGAGTGTCAGTCCTCTTGTACTTATGTCGGCATAGTGCCATTTGTATTAAATTCGGATGCAATTTCTGTGTTTCATCGTCAATAAGAAGGTCCAAGGGATACAGTAAACCTGAAGTGAAGCATCGGAATCTAAAACTGGACTCACAGGAGGAGTTCAAATCATAGAAAGTTAGACTGTCAGTCCTCTTGTACTTAAGACGGCATTGTGCCCTTTGTATTAAATTCGAATGCAAACTCTGTGTTTCATCGTCAATAAGAAGGTCCAAGGGATACAGTAAACCTTAAGTGAAGCATCAGAATCTAAAACTGGTCTCTTAGGAGAGGTTCAAATCATAAAAAGTTAGAATGTCAGTCCTCTTATACTTAAGTCGGCATTGTGCCTTTTGAATTTAATTCCGATGCTTTTTCTGTGTTTCATTGTCAATAAGAAGGTCCAAGGGATAGAGTAAACCTGAAGTGAAGCATCGGAATCTAAAACTGGACTCACATGAGAGGTTCAAATCATAGAAAGTTAGAATGTCAGTCCTCTTGTACTTAAGTCGGCATTGTGCCTTTTGAATTTAATTCCGATGCTTTTTCTGTGTTTCATTGTCAATGAGAAGGTCCAAGGAATACAGTAAACCTGAAGTGAAGCATCGGAATCTAAAACTGGACTCACAGGAGAGGTTCAAATCATAGAAAGTTAGAATGTCAGTCCGCTTGTACTTAAGTCGGCATTGTGCCTTTTGTATTAAATTCGGATGCAATTTCTGTGTTTCATCGTCAATAAGAAGGTGCAAGGTATACAGCAAACCTGAAGTGAAGCATCGGAATCTAAAACTGGACTCACAGGAGAGTTTCAAATCATAGAAAGTGAGAGTGTCAGTCCTCTTTTACTTAAGTCGACATTGTGCCATTTGTATTAAATTCGGATGCAATTTCTGTGTTTCATCGTCAATAAGAAGGTCCAAGGGATACAGTAAACCTGAAGTGAAGCATCGGAAACTAAAACTGGACTCACAGGAGAGGTTCAAATCAAAGAAAGCGAGAGTGTCAGTCCTTTCGTACTTAAGTCGCCATTGTGATTTTTGTACTAAATTCGGATGCAATTTCTGTGTTTCATCGTCAATAAGAAGGTCCAAGGGATACAGTAAACCTGAAGTGAAGCATCGGAATCCAAAACTGGACTCACAGGTGAGGTTCAAATCATAGAAAGTTAGAGTGTCAGTCCTCTTGTACTTAAGTCGGTATTGTGCCTTTTGTATTACATTCGGATGCAAACTCTGTGTTTCATCGTCAATAAGAAGGTCTCAAGGATACAGTAAACCTGAAGTGAAGCATCGGAATCTAAAACTGGACTCACAGGAGTGCTTCAAATCATAGAAAGTTAGAGTGTCAGTCCTCTTGTACTTAAGTCGGCATTGTGCATTTTGAATTTAATTCCGATACAATTTCTGTGTTTCATCGTCAATAAGAAGGTCCAAGGGATACAGTAAACCTGAAGTGAAGCATCGGAATCTATAACTGGACTCTCAGGAGAGGTTCAAATCATAGAAAGTGAGAGTGTCAGTCCTCTTGTACTTAAGTCGCCATTGTGCCTTTTGTATTAAATTCGGATGCAATTTCTGTGTTTCATCGTCAATAGGAAGGTCCAAGGGTTACAGTAAACCTGAAGTGAAGCATCGGAATCCAAAACTGGACTCACAGGAGAGGTTCAAGTTATAGAAAGTTAGAGTGTCAGTCCTCTTGTACTTAAGTCGGTATTGTGCCTTTTGTATTAAATTCGGATGCAAACTCTGTGTTTCATCGTCAATAAGAAGGTCCAAGGGATACAGTAAACCTGAAGTGAAGCATCGGAATCTAAAGCTAGACTCACAGGAGAGGTTCAAATCATAGAAAGTTAGAGTGTCAGTCCTCTTGTACTTAAGTCGGCATTGTGCCTTTTGAATTTATTTCCGATGCAATTTCTGTGTTTCATCGTCAATAAGAAGGTCCAAGGGATACAGTAAACCTGAAGTGAAGCATCGGAATCTAAAACTGGACTCACAGGAGAGGTTCAAATCATAGAAAGTGAGAGTGTCAGTCCTCTTTTGCTTAAGTCGGCATTGTGCGTTTTGAATTTAATTCCGATGCAATTTCTGTGTTTCATCGTCAATACGAAGGTCCAAGGGATACAGTAAACCTGAAGTGGAGCATCGGAATCTAAAACTGGACTCACAGGAGATGTTCAAATCATAGAAAGTGAGAGTGTCAGTCCTCTGGTACTTAAGTCGCCATTGTGATTTTTGTATTAAATTCGGATGCAATTTCTGTGTTTCATCGTCAATAAGAAGGTCCAAGGGATACAGTAAACCTGAGGTGAAGCATCAGAATCTAAAACTGGACTCACAGGAGAGGTTCAACTCATAGAAAATTAGAGTGTCAGTCCTCTTGTACTTAAGTCGTCATTGTACCTTTTGTATTAAATTCGGATGCAAAGTCTGTGTTTCATCGTCAATTAGAAGGTCCAAGGGATCCAGTAAACCTGAAGTGAAGCATCGGAATCTAAATCTGGAATCACAGGAGAGGTTCAAATCATGGAATGTGAGAGTGTCAGTCCTCTTGTACTTAAGACGGCATTGTGCCTTTTGAATTTAATTCCGATGCATTTTCTGTGTTTTATCGTCAATAACAGGGTGCAAGGTATACAGTAAACCTGAAGTGAAGCATCGGTATCTAAATCTGACCTCACAGGAGAGGTTCGAATCATAGAAAGTGAGAGTGTCAGTCCTCTTGTACTTAAGTCGGCATTGTGCTATTTGAATTAAATTCGGATGCAATTTCTGTGTTTCGTCGTCAATAAGAAGGTCCAAGGGATACAGTAAACCTGAAGTGAAGCATCGGAATCTAAAACTGGACTCACAGTGGAGGTTCAAATCATAGAAAGTGAGAGTGTCAGTCCTCTTGTACTTAAGTCGCCATTGTGCCTTTTGTATTAAATTCGGATGCAATTTCTGTTTTCATCGTCAATAAGAAGGTCCAAGGGATACAGTAAACCTGAAGTAAAGCATCGGATTCCAAAACTGGACTCACAGGAGAGGTTCAAATCATAGAAAGTTAAAGTGTCAGTCCTCTTGTACTTAAGTCGGCATTGTGCCTTTTGTATTAAATTCGGATGCAAACTCTGTGCTTCATCGTCAATAAGAAGGTCCAAGGGATACAGTACACCTGAAGTGAAGGATCGGAATCGAAAACTGGACTCACAGGGAGTTTCAAATCATAAAAAGTTAGAGTGTCAGTCCTCTTGTACTTAAGTCGGCATTGTGCCTTTTGAATTTAATTCCGATGCTATTTCTGTGTTTCATTGTCAATAAGAATGTCCAAGGGATAGAGTAAACCTGAAGTGAAGCATCGGAATCTAAAACTGGACTCACAGGAGAGGTGCAAATCATAGAAAGTTAGAGTGTCAGTCCTCTTGTACCTAAGTCGGCATTGTACCTTTTGTATTAAATTCGGATACAAACTCTGTGTTTCATCGTCAATTACAGGGTCCAAGGGATACAGTAAACCTGAAGTGAAGCATCGGAATGTAAAACTGGACTCACAGGAGAGGTGCAAATCTTAGAAAGTGGGAGTGTCAGTCCTCTTCTACTTAAGTCGGCGTGGTGCCTTTTGAATTTAATTCCGATGCAATTTCTGAGTTTCATCGTCAATAAGAAGGTCCAAGGGATACAGTAAACCTGAAGTGAAGCATCGGAATCCAAAACTGGACTCACAGGTGAGGTTCAAATCATAGAAAGTTAGAGTGTCAGTCCTCTTGTACTTAAGTCGGTATTGTGCCTTTTGTATTACATTCGGATGCAAACTCTGTGTTTCATCGTCAATAAGAAGGTCTCAAGGATACAGTAAACCTGAAGTGAAGCATCGGAATCTAAAACTGGACTCACAGGAGAGCTTCAAATCATAGAAAGTTAGAGTGTCAGTCCTCTTGTACTTAAGTCGGCATTGTGCATTTTGAATTTAATTCCGATACAATTTCTGTGTTTCATCGTCAATAAGAAGGTCCAAGGGATACAGTAAACCTGAAGTGAAGCATCGGAATCTATAACTGGACTCTCAGGAGAGGTTCAAATCATAGAAAGTGAGAGTGTCAGTCCTCTTGTACTTAAGTCGCCATTGTGCCTTTTGTATTAAATTCGGATGCAATTTCTGTGTTTCATCGTCAATAGGAAGGTCCAAGGGTTACAGTAAACCTGAAGTGAAGCATCGGAATCCAAAACTGGACTCACAGGAGAGGTTCAAGTTATAGAAAGTTAGAGTGTCAGTCCTCTTGTACTTAAGTCGGTATTGTGCCTTTTGTATTAAATTCGGATGCAAACTCTGTGTTTCATCGTCAATAAGAAGGTCCAAGGGATACAGTAAACCTGAAGTGAAGCATCGGAATCTAAAGCTAGACTCACAGGAGAGGTTCAAATCATAGAAAGTTAGAGTGTCAGTCCTCTTGTACTTAAGTCGGCATTGTGCCTTTTGAATTTAATTCCGATGCAATTTCTGTGTTTCATCGTCAATAAGAAGGTCCAAGGGATACAGTAAACCTGAAGTGAAGCATCGGAATCTAAAACTGGACTCACAGGAGAGGTTCAAATCATAGAAAGTGAGAGTGTCAGTCCTCTTTTGCTTAAGTCGGCATTGTGCGTTTTGAATTTAATTCCGATGCAATTTCTGTGTTTCATCGTCAATACGAAGGTCCAAGGGCTACAGTAAACCTGAAGTGGAGCATCGGAATCTAAAACTGGACTCACAGGAGATGTTCAAATCATAGAAAGTGAGAGTGTCAGTCCTCTGGTACTTAAGTCGCCATTGTGATTTTTGTATTAAATTCGGATGCAATTTCTGTGTTTCATCGTCAATAAGAAGGTCCAAGGGATACAGTAAACCTGAGGTGAAGCATCAGAATCTAAAACTGGACTCACAGGAGAGGTTCAACTCATAGAAAATTAGAGTGTCAGTCCTCTTGTACTTAAGTCGTCATTGTACCTTTTGTATTAAATTCGGATGCAAAGTCTGTGTTTCATCGTCAATTAGAAGGTCCAAGGGATCCAGTAAACCTGAAGTGAAGCATCGGAATCTAAATCTGGAATCACAGGAGAGGTTCAAATCATGGAATGTGAGAGTGTCAGTCCTCTTGTACTTAAGACGGCATTGTGCCTTTTGAATTTAATTCCGATGCATTTTCTGTGTTTTATCGTCAATAACAGGGTGCAAGGTATACAGTAAACCTGAAGTGAAGCATCGGTATCTAAATCTGACCTCACAGGAGAGGTTCGAATCATAGAAAGTGAGAGTGTCAGTCCTCTTGTACTTAAGTCGGCATTGTGCTATTTGAATTAAATTCGGATGCAATTTCTGTGTTTCGTCGTCAATAAGAAGGTCCAAGGGATACAGTAAACCTGAAGTGAAGCATCGGAATCTAAAACTGGACTCACAGTGGAGGTTCAAATCATAGAAAGTGAGAGTGTCAGTCCTCTTGTACTTAAGTCGCCATTGTGCCTTTTGTATTAAATTCGGATGCAATTTCTGTTTTCATCGTCAATAAGAAGGTCCAAGGGATACAGTAAACCTGAAGTAAAGCATCGGATTCCAAAACTGGACTCACTGGAGAGGTTCAAATCATAGAAAGTTAAAGTGTCAGTCCTCTTGTACTTAAGTCGGCATTGTGCCTTTTGTATTAAATTCGGATGCAAACTCTGTGCTTCATCGTCAATAAGAAGGTCCAAGGGATACAGTACACCTGAAGTGAAGGATCGGAATCGAAAACTGGACTCACAGGGGAGTTTCAAATCATAAAAAGTTATAGTGTCAGTCCTCTTGTACTTAAGTCGGCATTGTGCCTTTTGAATTTAATTCCGATGCTATTTCTGTGTTTCATTGTCAATAAGAATGTCCAAGGGATAGAGTAAACCTGAAGTGAAGCATCGGAATCTAAAACTGGACTCACAGGAGAGGTGCAAATCATAGAAAGTTAGAGTGTCAGTCCTCTTGTACCTAAGTCGGCATTGTACCTTTTGTATTAAATTCGGATACAAACTCTGTGTTTCATCGTCAATTACAGGGTCCAAGGGATACAGTAAACCTGAAGTGAAGCATCGGAATGTAAAACTGGACTCACAGGAGAGGTGCAAATCTTAGAAAGTGGGAGTGTCAGTCCTCTTCTACTTAAGTCGGCGTGGTGCCTTTTGAATTTAATTCCGATGCAATTTCTGTGTTTCATCGTCAAAAAGAACGTCCAAGGGATACAGTAAACCTGATGTGAAGCATCGGAATCTAAAACTGGACTCACAGGAGATGTTCGAATCATAGAAAGTGAGAGTGTCAGTCCTCTTGTACTTAAGTCGGCATTGCGCCATTTGTATTAAATTCGGGTGCAATTTCTGTGTTTCATCGTCAATAAGAAGATCCAAGGGATACAGTAAATCTGAGGTGAAGCATCGGAATCTAAAACCGGACTCAGAGGAGATGTTCAAATCATATAAAGTGAGAGTGTCAGTCCTCATGCACATAAGTCACCATTGTGACTTTTGTATTAATTTCGGATGCAATTTCTGTGTTTCATCGTCAATAAGAAGGTCCAAGGGATACAGTAAACCTGAAGTGAAGCATCGGAATCTAAAACTGGACTCACAGGAGAGGTTCAAATCATAGAAAGTGAGAGTGTCAGTCCTCTTGTACTTAAGTCGCCATTGTGCCTTTTGTATTAAATTCGGATGCAATTTCTGTGTGTCATCGTCAATAAGAAGGTCCAAGGGATACAGTAAACCTGAACTAAAGCATCGGAATCTGAAACTGGACTCACAGGCGAGGTTCAAATCATAGAAAGTTAGAGTGTCAGTCCTCTTGTACTTAAGTCGGCATTGCGCCATTTGTATTAAATTCGGATGCAATTTCTGTGTTTCATCGTCAATAAGAAGGTCCAAGGGATACAGTAAACCTGAAGTGAAGCATCGGAATCTAAAACTGGACTCACAGGAGAGGTTCAAATCATAGAAAGTGAGAGTGTCAGTCCTCTTCTACTTAAGTCGCCATTGTGCCTTTTGTATTAAATTCGGATGCAAATTCTGTGTGTCATCGTCAATAGGAAGGTCCAAGGGATACAGTAAACCTGAAGTAAAGCATCGGAATCTAAAACTGGACTCACACGAGAGGTTGAAATCATAGAAAGTTAAAGTGTCAGTCCTCTTGTACTTAAGTCGGCATTGTGCTTTTTGTATTAAATTCGGATGAAAACTCTGTGTTTCATCGTCAATAAGAAGGTCTAAGGGATACAGTAAACCTGAAGTGAAGCATCGGAATCTAAAACTGGACTCACAGGAGCGGTTCAAATCATAGAAAGTTAGAGTGTCAGTCCTCTTGTACTTAAGTCGGCATTGTGCCTTTTGAATCTAATTCCGATGCAATTTATGTGTTTCATCGTCAATAAGAAGGTCCAAGGGATACAGTAAACCTGAAGTGAAGCATCGGAATCTAAAACTGGACTCACAGGAGAGGTTCAAATCATAGAAAGTGAGAGTGTCAGTCCTCTTTTGCTTAAGTCGGCATTGTGCGTTTTGAATTTAATTACGATGCAATTTCTGTGTTTCATCGTCAATACGAAGGTCCAAGGGATACAGTAAACCTGAAGTGGAGCATCGGAATCTAAAACTGGACTCACAGGAGATGTTCAAATCATAGAAAGTGAGAGTGTCAGTCCTCTGGTACTTAAGTCGCCATTGTGATTTTTGTATTAAATTCGGATGTAATTTCTGTGTTTCATCGTCAATAAGAAGGTCCAAGGGATACAGTAAACCTGAGGTGAAGCATCAGAATCTAAAACTGGACTCACAGGAGAGGTTCAACTCATAGAAAATTAGAGTGTCAGTCCTCTTGTACTTAAGTCGGCATTGCGCCATTTGTATTAAATTCGGATGCAATTTCTGTGTTTCATCGTCAATAAGAAGGTCTCAGGGATACAGTAAACCTGAGGTGAAGCATCGGAATCTAAAACTGGACTCAGAGGAGAGGTTCAAATCATATAAAGAAAGAGTGTCAGTCCTCTTGTACTTAAGTCACCATTGTGACTTTTGTATTAATTTCGGATGCAATTTCTGTGTTTCATCGTCAATAAGAAGTTCCAAGGAATACAGTAAACCTGAAGTGAAGCATCGGAATCTAAAACTGGTCTCACAGGAGAGATTCAAATCATAGAAAGTGATAGTGTCAGTCCTCTTGTACTTAAGTCGGCATTGTGCCTTTAGTATTAAATTCGGATGAAAACTCTGTGTTTCATCGTCAATAAGAAGGTCTAAGGGATACAGTAAACCTGAAGTGAAGCATCGGAATCTAAAACTGGACTCACAGTAGAGGTTCAAATCATAGAAAGTTAGAGTGTCAGTCCTCTTGTACTTAAGTCGGCATTGTGCCTTTTGAATTTAATTCCGATGCTATTTCTGTGTTTCATTGTCAATAAGAAGGTCCACGGGATACAGTAAACCTGAAGTGAACCATCGGAATCTAAATCTGACCTCTCAGGAGAGGTTTAAATCATAGAAAGTGAGAGTGTCAGTCCTCTTTTACTTAAGTCGGCATTGTGCGTTTTAAATTTAATTACGATGCAAAATCTGTGTTTCATCGTCAATAAGAAGGTCCAAGGGATACAGTGAACCTGAAGTGAAGCATCGGAATCTAAAACTGGACTCACAGGAGATGTTCAAATCATAGAAAGTGAGATTGTCGGTCCTCTTGTACTAAAGTCGCCATTGTGATTTTTGTATTAAATTCGGATGCAATTTCTGTGTTTCAACGTCAATAAGAACGTCCAAGGGATACAGTAAACCTTAAGTGAACCATCGGAATCTAAAACTGGACTCACAGGAGAGGTTCAAATCATAAAAAGTTAGAGTGTCAGTCCTCTTGTACTTAAGTCGGCATTGTGCCTTTTGAATTTAATTCCGATGCTATTTCTGTGTTTCATTGTCAATAAGAAGGTCCAAGGGATACAGTAAACCTGAAATGAAGCATCGGAATCTAAAACTGGACTCACAGGAGAGTTTCAAATCATAGATAGTGAGAGTGTTTGTCCTCTTTTACTTAAGTCGGCATTGTGCGTTTTAAATTTAATTCCGATGCTTTTTCTGTGTTTCATCGTCAATAAGAAGGTCGAAGGGATACAGTAAACCTGAAGTGAAGCATCGGAATCTAAAACTGGACTCTCAGGAGAGGTTCAAATCATAGAAAGTTAGAGTGTCAGTCCTCTTGTACTTAAGTCGGCATTGTGCCTTTTGTATTAAATTCGGATGCAAACTCTGTGTTTCTTCGTCAATAAGAAGGTCCAAGGGATAAAGTAAACCTGAAGTGAAGCATCGGAATCTAAAACTGAACTCACAGGAGAGGTTCAAATCATAGAAAGTGAGGGTGTCAGTCCTCTTTTACTTAAGTCGGCATTGTGCGTTTTAAATTTAATTCCGATGCAATATCTGTTTTTCATCGTCAATAAGAAGGTCCAAGGGATACAGTAAACCTGAAGTGAAGCATCGGAATCTAGAACTGGACTCACAGGTGAGATTCAAATCATGGAAAGTGAGAGTGTCAGTCCTCTTGTACTTAAGTCGCCATTGTGCCTTTTGTATTAAATTCGGATGCAAATTCTGTGTGTCATCGTCAATAAGAATTTCCAAGGGATACAGTAAACCTGAAGTAAAGCATCGGAATCTAAAACTGGACTCACACGAGAGGTTCAAATCGTAGAAAGTGAGAGTGTCAGTCCACTTGTACTTAAGTCGGCATTGTGCCCTTTGAATTTAATTCCGATGCAATTTCTGTGTTTCATCGTCAATAAGAAGGTGCAAGGTATACAGTAAACCTGAAGTGAAGAATCGGAGTCTAAAACTGGACTCGCAGGAGAGGTTGAAATCATAGAAAGTTAAAGAGTCAGTCCTCTTGTACTTAAGTCGGCATTGTGCCTTTTGTATTAAATTCGGATGCAAACTCTGTGTTTCATCGTCAATAAGATGGTCTAAGGGATACAGTAAACCTGAAGTGAAGCATCGGAATCTAATACTGGACTCGCAGGAGAAGTTCAAATCATAGAATGTTAGAGTGTCAGTCCTCTTGTACTTAAGTCGGCATTGTGCCTTTTGAATATAATTCCGATGCTATTTCTGTGTTTCGTTGTCAATAAGAAGGTCCAAGGGATACAATAAACCTGAAATGAAGCATCAAAATCCAAAACTGGACTCACAGGAGAGTTTCAAATCATAGATAGTGAGAGTGTCAGTCCTCTTTTACTTAAGTCGGCATTGTGCGGTTTAAATTTAATTCCGATGCATTTTCTGTGTTTCATCGTCAATAAGAAGGTCCAAGGGATACAGTAAACCTGAAGTGAAGCATCGGAATCTAAAACTGGACTCACAGGAGATGTTCAAATCATAGAAAGTGAGATTGTCGGTCCTCTTGTACTAAAGTCGCCATTGTGATTTTTGTATTAAATTCGACTGCAATTTCTGTGTTTCATCGTCAATAAGAAGGTCCAAGGAATACAGTAAACCTGAAGTGAAGCATCGGAATCTAAAACTGTACTCACAGGAATGGCTCAAATCATAGAAAGTTAGAGTGGCAATCCTCTTGTACTTAAGTCGGCATTGTGCCTTTTGTATTAAATTCGGATGCAAACTCTGTGTTTTTTCGTCAATAAGAAGGTCCAAGGGATACAGTAAACCTGAAGTGAAGCATCGGAATCTAAAACTGAACTCACAGGAGAGGTTCAAATCATAGAAAGTGAGAGTGTCAGTCCTCTTTTACTTAAGTCGGCATTGTGCGTTTTAAATTTAATTCCGATGCAATATCTGTTTTTCATCGTCAATAAGAAGGTCCAAGGGATACAGTAAACCTGATGTGAAGCATCGGAATCTAAAACTGGACTCACAGGAGAGATACATATCATAGAAAGTGAGTGTGTCAGTCCTCTTGTATTTAAGTCGCCATTGTGCCTTTTGTATTAAATTCGGATGCAAATTCTGTGTGTCATCGTCAATAAGAGGGTCCAAGGGATTCAGTAAACCTGAAGTAAAGCATCGGAATCAAAATCTGGACTCACACGATAGGTTCAAATCATAGAAAGTGAGAGTGTCAGTCCACTTGTACTTAAGTCGGCATTGTGCCTTTTGAATTTAATTCCGATGCAATTTCTGTCTTTCATCGTCAATAAGAAGCTGCAAGGTATACAGTAAACCTGAAGTGAAGCATCGGAATCTAAAACTGGACTCGCAGGAGAGGTTGAAATCATAGAAAGTTAAAGTGTCAGTCCTCTTGTACTTAAGTCGGCATTGTGCCTTTTGTATTAAATTCGGATGCAATTTCTGTGTTTCATCGTCAATAAGAAGGTCTAAGGGATACAGTAAACCTGAAGTGAAGCATCGGAACCTAAAACTGGACTCACAGGAGAGGTTCAAATCATAGAAAGTTAGAGTGTCAGTCCTCTTGTACTTAAGTCGGCATTGTGCCTTTTGAATTTAATTCCGATGCTATTTCTGTGTTTCATCGTCAATAAGAAGGTCCAAGGGATATAGTAAACCTGAAGTGAAGCATCGGAATCTAAAACTGGAGTCACAGGAGATGTTCAAATCATAGAAAGTGAGATTGTCGGTCCTCTTGTACTAAAGTCGCCATTGTGATTTTTGTAATGAATTCGGATGCAATTACTGTGTTTCATCGTCAATAAGAAGGTGTAAGGGATACAGTAAACCTGAAGTGAAGCATCGGAATCTAATACTGTACTCACAGGAAAGGTTCAAATCATAGAAAGTTAGAGTGTCAGTCCTCTTGTACTTAAGTCGGCATTGTGCCTTTTGTATTAAATTCGGATGCAATCTCTGTGTTTCTTCGTCAGTACGAAAGGTCCAAGGGATACAGTAAACCTGAAGTGAAGCATCGGAATCTAAAACTGATCTCACAGGAGAGGTTCAAATCATAGAAAGTGAGAGTGTCAGTCCTCTTTTACTTAAGTCGGCGTTGGGCGTTTTAAATTTAATTCCTATGCAATATCTGTTTTTCATCGTCAATAAGAAGGTCCAAGGGATACAGTAAACCTGAAGTGAAGCATCTGAATTTAAAACAGGACTCGCAGGAGATGTTCAAATCATGGCTAAAATGGTTCAAATGGCTCTGAGCACTATGGGACTTAACATCTATGGTCATCAGTCCCCTAGAACTTAGAACTACTTAAACCGAACTAACCTAAGGACAGCACACAACACCCAGCCATCACGAGGCAGAGAAAATCCCTGGCCCCGCCGGGAATCGAACCCGGGAACCCGGGCATGGTAAGCGAGAACGCTACCGCACGACCACGAGATGCAGGCGTTCAAATCATAGAAAGTAAGATTTACGGTCCTCTTGTACTAAAGTCGCAATTGTGATTTTTGTATTAAATTCGGATGCAATTTCTGTGTTTCATCGTCAATAAGAAGGTCCAAGGGATACAGTAAACCTGAAGTGAAGCATCGGAATCTAAAACTGGACTCACAGGAAAGGTGCAAATCATAGAAAGTTAGATTGTCAGTCCTCTTGTACTTAAGTCGGCATTGTACCTTTTGTATTAAATTCGGATGCAAACTCTGTGTTTCATCGTCAATTAGAAGGTCCAAGGGATACAGTAAACCTGAAGTGAAGCATCGGAATGTAAAACTGGACTCACAGGAGAGGTTCAAATCATAGAAAGTGAGAGTGTCAGTCCTCTTGTACTTTAGTCGGCATTGTGCCTTTTGAATTTAATTCCGATGCAATTTCTGTGTTTCATCGTCAATAAGAAGGTGCAAGGTATACAGTAAACCTGAAGTGAAGCATCGGAATCTAAAACTGGATTCACAGGATAGGTTCAAATCATAGAAAGTGAGAGTGTTAGTCGTCTTCTACTTAGGTCGGCACTTTGCCTTTTGAATTTAATTCCGATGCAATTTCTGTGTTTCATCGTCAATAAGAACGTCCAAGGGATACAGAAACCTGAAGTGAAGCATCGGAATCTGAAACTGGACTCACAGGAGAGGTTCAAATCATAGAAAGTGAGAGTGTCAGTCCTCTTGTACTCAAGTCGGCATTGTGCCTTTTGTATTAATTTCGGATGCAATTTGTGTGTTTGATCGTCAATAAGAAGGTCCAAGGGATACAGTAAACCTGAAGTGAAGCATCGGAATCTAAAACTGGACTCACAGGAGAGGTTCAAATCATAGAAAGTGAGAGTGTCAGTCCTCTTGTACTTAAGTCGCCATTGTGCCTTTTGTATTAAATTCGGATGCAATTTCTGTGTGTCATCGTCAATAAGAAGGTCGAAAGGATACAGTAAACCTGAAGTAACGCATCGGAATCGAAAACTGGACTCACAGGAGAGGTTCAAATCATAGAAAGTGAGAGTGTCAGTCCTCTTGTACTTAAGTCGCCTTTGTGCATTTTGTATTAAATTCGGATGCAATTTCTGTGTGTCATCGTCAATAAGAAGGTCGAAGGGATACAGTAAACCTGAAGTAAAGCATCGGAATCTAAAACTGGACTCACAGGAGAGGTTCAAATCATAGAAAAAGAGAGTGTCAGTCCTCTTTTACTTAAGTCGCATTGTGCGTTTTAAATTTAATTCCGATGCAATATCTGTTTTTCATCGTCAATAAGAATGTCCAAGGGATACAGTAATCCTGAAGTGAAGCATCGGAATCTAAAACTGGACTCACAGGAGATGTTCAAATCATAGAAAGTGATATTGTCGGTCCTCTTGTACTAAAGTCGCTATTGTGATTTTTGTATTAAATTCAGATGCAATTTCTGTGTTTCATCGTCAATAAGAACGTCCAAGGGATACAGTAAACCTGAAGTGAATCATCGGATTCTAAAACTGGACTCACAGGAGAGATTCAAATCATAGAAAATTAGAGTGTCAGTCCTCATGTACTTAAGTCGGCATTGTGCCTTTTGTATGAAATTCGGATGCAAACTCTGTGTTTCTTCGTCATAAGAAGGTCCAAGGGATACATTAACCTGAAGTGAAGCATCGGAATCTAAAACTGAACTCACAGGAGAGGTTCAAATCATAGAAAGTGAGAGTGTTAGTCGTCTTCTACTTAGGTCGGCACTGTGCCTTTTGAATTTAATTCCGATGCAATTTCTGTGTTTCATCGTCAATAAGAACGTCCAAGGGATACAGTAAACCTGAAGTGAAGCATCGGAATCTGAAACTGGACTCACAGGAGAGGTTCAAATCATAGATAGTGAGAGTGTCAGTCCTCTTTTAGTTAAGTTGGCATTGTGCGTTTTAAATTTAATTCCGATGCATTTTCTGTGTTTCATCGTCAATAAGAAGGTCGAAGGGATACAGTAAACCTGAAGTGAAGCATCGGAATCTAAAACTGGACTCACAGGAGATGTTCAAATCATAGAAAGTGAGATTGTCGGTCCTCTTGTACTAAAGTCGCCATTGTGATTTTTGTATTAAATTCGGATGCAATTTCTGTGTTTCATCGTCAATAAGAAGGTCCAAGGGATACAGTAAACCTGAAGTGAAGCATCGGAATCTAAAACTGGACTCTCAGGAGAGGTTCAAATCATAGGAAGTTAGAGTGTCAGTCCTCTTGTACTTAAGTCGGCATTGTGGCATTTGTATTAAATTCGGATGCAAACTCTGTGTTTCTTCGTCAATAAGAAGGTCCAAGGGATAAAGTAAACCTGAAGTGAAGCATCGGAATCTAAAACTGAACTCACAGGAGAGGTTCAAATCATAGAAAGTGAGGGTGTCAGTCCTCATTTACTTAAGTCGGCATTGTGCGTTTTAAATTTAATTCCGATGCAATATCTGTTTTTCATCGTCAATAAGAAGGTCCAAGGGATACAGTAAACCTGAAGTGAAGCATCGGAATCTAGAACTGGACTCACAGGTGAGATTCAAATCATAGAAAGTGAGAGTGTCAGTCCTCTTGTACTTAAGTCGCCATTGTGCCTTTTGCATTAAATTCGGATGCAAATTCTGTGTGTCATCGTCAATAAGAATTTCCAAGGGATACAGTAAACCTGAAGTAAAGCATCGGAATCTAAAACTGGACTCACACGAGAGGTTCAAATCGTAGAAAGTGAGAGTGTCAGTCCACTTGTACTTAAGTCGGCATTGTGCCTTTTGAATTTAATTCCGATGCAATTTCTGTGTTTCATCGTCAATAAGAAGGTGCAAGGTATACAGTAAACCTGAAGTGAAGCATCGGAGTCTAAAACTGGACTCGCAGGAGAGGTTGAAATCATAGAAAGTTAAAGTGTCAGTCCTCTTGTACTTAAGTCGGCATTGTGCCTTTTGTATTAAATTCGGATGCAAACTCTGTGTTTCATCGTCAATAAGATGGTCTAAGGGATACAGTAAACCTGAAGTGAAGCATCGGAATCTAATACTGGACTCGCAGGAGAAGTTCAAATCATAGAAAGTTAGAGTGTCAGTCCTCTTGTACTTAAGTCGGCATTGTGCCTTTTGTATTAAATTCGGATGCAAACTCTGTGTTTTTTCGTCAATAAGAAGGTCCAAGGGATACAGTAAACCTGAAGTAACGCATCGGAATCGAAAACTGGACTCACAGGAGAGGTTCAAATCATAGAAAGTGAGAGTGTCAGTCCTCTTGTACTTAAGTCGCCTTTGTGCATTTTGTATTAAATTCGGATGCAATTTCTGTGTGTCATCGTCAATAAGAAGGTCGAAGGGATACAGTAAACCTGAAGTAAAGCATCGGAATCTAAAACTGGACTCACAGGAGAGGTTCAAATCATAGAAAAAGAGAGTGTCAGTCCTCTTTTACTTAAGTCGCATTGTGCGTTTTAAATTTAATTCCGATGCAATATCTGTTTTTCATCGTCAATAAGAATGTCCAAGGGATACAGTAATCCTGAAGTGAAGCATCGGAATCTAAAACTGGACTCACAGGAGATGTTCAAATCATAGAAAGTGATATTGTCGGTCCTCTTGTACTAAAGTCGCTATTGTGATTTTTGTATTAAATTCAGATGCAATTTCTGTGTTTCATCGTCAATAAGAACGTCCAAGGGATACAGTAAACCTGAAGTGAATCATCGGATTCTAAAACTGGACTCACAGGAGAGATTCAAATCATAGAAAATTAGAGTGTCAGTCCTCATGTACTTAAGTCGGCATTGTGCCTTTTGTATGAAATTCGGATGCAAACTCTGTGTTTCTTCGTCATAAGAAGGTCCAAGGGATACATTAACCTGAAGTGAAGCATCGGAATCTAAAACTGAACTCACAGGAGAGGTTCAAATCATAGAAAGTGAGAGTGTTAGTCGTCTTCTACTTAGGTCGGCACTGTGCCTTTTGAATTTAATTCCGATGCAATTTCTGTGTTTCATCGTCAATAAGAACGTCCAAGGGATACAGTAAACCTGAAGTGAAGCATCGGAATCTGAAACTGGACTCACAGGAGAGGTTCAAATCATAGATAGTGAGAGTGTCAGTCCTCTTTTAGTTAAGTCGGCATTGTGCGTTTTAAATTTAATTCCGATGCATTTTCTGTGTTTCATCGTCAATAAGAAGGTCGAAGGGATACAGTAAACCTGAAGTGAAGCATCGGAATCTAAAACTGGACTCACAGGAGATGTTCAAATCATAGAAAGTGAGATTGTCGGTCCTCTTGTACTAAAGTCGCCATTGTGATTTTTGTATTAAATTCGGATGCAATTTCTGTGTTTCATCGTCAATAAGAAGGTCCAAGGGATACAGTAAACCTGAAGTGAAGCATCGGAATCTAAAACTGGACTCTCAGGAGAGGTTCAAATCATAGGAAGTTAGAGTGTCAGTCCTCTTGTACTTAAGTCGGCATTGTGGCATTTGTATTAAATTCGGATGCAAACTCTGTGTTTCTTCGTCAATAAGAAGGTCCAAGGGATAAAGTAAACCTGAAGTGAAGCATCGGAATCTAAAACTGAACTCACAGGAGAGGTTCAAATCATAGAAAGTGAGGGTGTCAGTCCTCATTTACTTAAGTCGGCATTGTGCGTTTTAAATTTAATTCCGATGCAATATCTGTTTTTCATCGTCAATAAGAAGGTCCAAGGGATACAGTAAACCTGAAGTGAAGCATCGGAATCTAGAACTGGACTCACAGGTGAGATTCAAATCATAGAAAGTGAGAGTGTCAGTCCTCTTGTACTTAAGTCGCCATTGTGCCTTTTGCATTAAATTCGGATGCAAATTCTGTGTGTCATCGTCAATAAGAATTTCCAAGGGATACAGTAAACCTGAAGTAAAGCATCGGAATCTAAAACTGGACTCACACGAGAGGTTCAAATCGTAGAAAGTGAGAGTGTCAGTCCACTTGTACTTAAGTCGGCATTGTGCCTTTTGAATTTAATTCCGATGCAATTTCTGTGTTTCATCGTCAATAAGAAGGTGCAAGGTATACAGTAAACCTGAAGTGAAGCATCGGAGTCTAAAACTGGACTCGCAGGAGAGGTTGAAATCATAGAAAGTTAAAGTGTCAGTCCTCTTGTACTTAAGTCGGCATTGTGCCTTTTGTATTAAATTCGGATGCAAACTCTGTGTTTCATCGTCAATAAGATGGTCTAAGGGATACAGTAAACCTGAAGTGAAGCATCGGAATCTAATACTGGACTCGCAGGAGAAGTTCAAATCATAGAAAGTTAGAGTGTCAGTCCTCTTGTACTTAAGTCGGCATTGTGCCTTTTGTATTAAATTCGGATGCAAACTCTGTGTTTTTTCGTCAATAAGAAGGTCCAAGGGATACAGTAAACCTGAAGTGAAGCATCGGAATCTAAAACTGAACTCACAGGAGAGGTTCAAATCATAGAAAGTGAGAGTGTCAGTCCTCTTTTACTTAAGTCGGCGTTGTGCGGTTTAAATTTAATTCCGATGCATTTTCTGTGTTTCATCGTCAATAAGAAGGTCCAAGGGATACAGTAAACCTGAAGTGAAGCATCGGAATCTAAAACTGGACTCACAGGAGATGTTCAAATCATAGAAAGTGAGATTGTCGGTCCTCTTGTACTAAAGTCGACATTGTGATTTTTGTATTAAATTCGGATGCAATTTCTGTGTTTCATCGTCAATAAGAAGGTCCAAGGAATACAGTAAACCTGAAGTGAAGCATCGGAATCTAAAACTGTACTCACAGGAATGGTTCAAATCATAGAAAGTTAGAGGGCAATCCTCTTGTACTTAAGTCGGCATTGTGCCTTTTGTATTAAATTCGGATGCAAACTCTGTGTTTTTTCGTCAATAAGAAGGTCCAAGGGATACAGTAAACCTGATGTGAAGCATCGGAATCTAAAACTGGACTCACAGAAGAGATACAAATCATAGAAAGTGAGTGTGTCAGTCCTCTTGTATTTAAGTCGCCATTGTGCCTTTTGTATTAAATTCGGATGCAAATTCTGTGTGTCATCGTCAATAAGAGGGTCCAAGGGATTCAGTAAACCTGAAGTAAAGCATCGGAATCAAAATCTGGACTCACACGAGAGGTTCAAATCATAGAAAGTGAGAGTGTCAGTCCACTTGTCCTTAAGTCGGCATTGTGCCTTTTGAATTTAATTCCGATGCAATTTTTGTCTTTCATCGTCAATAAGAAGGTGCAAGGTATACAGTAAACCTGAAGTGAAGCATCGGAATCTAAAACTGGACTCGCAGGAGAGGTTGAAATCATAGAAAGTTAAAGTGTCAGTCCTCTTGTACTTAAGTCGGCATTGTGCCTTTTGTATTAAATTCGGATGCAATTTCTGTGTTTCATCGTCAATAAGAAGGTCTAAGGGATACAGTAAACCTGAAGTGAAACATCGGAACCTAAAACTGGACTCACAGGAGAGGTTCAAATCATAGAAAGTTAGAGTGTCAGTCCTCTTGTACTTTAGTCGGCATTGTGCCTTTTGAATTTAATTCCGATGCTATTTCTGTGTTTCATCGTCAATAAGAAGGTCCAAGGGATATAGTAAACCTGAAGTGAAGCATCGGAATCTAAAACTGGAGTCACAGGAGATGTTCAAATCATAGAAAGTGAGATTGTCGGTCCTCTTGTACTAAAGTCGCCATTGTGATTTTTGTAATGAATTCGGATGCAATTACTGTGTTTCATCGTCAATAAGAAGGTGTAAGGGATACAGTAAACCTGAAGTGAAGCATCGGAATCTAATACTGTACTCACAGGAAAGGTTCAAATCATAGAAAGTTAGAGTGTCAGTCCTCTTGTACTTAAGTCGGCATTGTGCCTTTTGTATTAAATTCGGATGCAATCTCTGTGTTTCTTCGTCAGTACGAAAGGTCCAAGGGATACAGTAAACCAGAAGTGAAGCATCGGAATCTAAAACTGAACTCACAGGAGAGGTTCAAATCATAGAAAGTGAGAGTGTCAGTCGTCTTTTACTTAAGTCGGCGTTGGGCGTTTTAAATTTAATTCCTATGCAATATCTGTTTTTCATCGTCAATAAGAAGGTCCAAGGGATACAGTAAACCTGAAGTGAAGCATCTGAATTTAAAACTGGACTCGCAGGAGATGTTCAAATCATGGCTAAAATGGTTCAAATGGCTCTGAGCACTATGGGACTTAACATCTATGGTCATCAATCCCCTAGAACTTAGAACTACTTAAACCGAACTAACCTAAGGACAGCACACAACACCCAGCCATCACGAGGCAGAGAAAATCCCTGGCCCCGCCGGGAATCGAACCCGGGAACCCGGGCATGGTAAGCGAGAACGCTACCGCACGACCACGAGATGCAGGCGTTCAAATCATAGAAAGTAAGATTTACGGTCCTCTTGTACTAAAGTCGCAATTGTGATTTTTGTATTAAATTCGGATGCAATTTCTGTGTTTCATCGTCAATAAGAAGGTCCAAGGGATACAGTAAACCTGAAGTGAAGCATCGGAATCTAAAACTGGACTCACAGGAAAGGTGCAAATCATAGAAAGTTAGATTGTCAGTCCTCTTGTACTTAAGTCGGCATTGTACCTTTTGTATTAAATTCGGATGCAAACTCTGTGTTTCATCGTCAATTAGAAGGTCCAAGGGATACAGTAAACCTGAAGTGAAGCATCGGAATGTAAAACTGGACTCACAGGAGAGGTTCAAATCATAGAAAGTGAGAGTGTCAGTCCTCTTGTACTTTAGTCGGCATTGTGCCTTTTGAATTTAATTCCGATGCAATTTCTGTGTTTCATCGTCAATAAGAAGGTGCAAGGTATACAGTAAACCTGAAGTGAAGCATCGGAATCTAAAACTGGATTCACAGGATAGGTTCAAATCATAGAAAGTGAGAGTGTTAGTCGTCTTCTACTTAGGTCGGCACTTTGCCTTTTGAATTTAATTCCGATGCAATTTCTGTGTTTCATCGTCAATAAGAACGTCCAAGGGATACAGAAACCTGAAGTGAAGCATCGGAATCTGAAACTGGACTCACAGGAGAGGTTCAAATCATAGAAAGTGAGAGTGTCAGTCCTCTTGTACTTAAGTCGGCATTGTGCCTTTTGTATTAATTTCGGATGCAATTTCTGTGTTTGATCGTCAATAAGAAGGTCCAAGGGATACAGTAAACCTGAAGTGAAGCATCGGAATCTAAAACTGGACTCACAGGAGAGGTTCAAATCATAGAAAGTGAGAGTGTCAGTCCTCTTGTACTTAAGTCGCCATTGTGCCTTTTGTATTAAATTCGGATGCAATTTCTGTGTGTCATCGTCAATAAGAAGGTCGAAAGGATACAGTAAACCTGAAGTAACGCATCGGAATCGAAAACTGGACCCACAGGAGAGGTTCAAATCATAGAAAGTGAGAGTGTCAGTCCTCTTGTACTTAAGTCGCCTTTGTGCATTTTGTATTAAATTCGGATGCAATTTCTGTGTGTCATCGTCAATAAGAAGGTCGAAGGGATACAGTAAACCTGAAGTAAAGCATCGGAATCTAAAACTGGACTCACAGGAGAGGTTCAAATCATAGAAAAAGAGAGTGTCAGTCCTCTTTTACTTAAGTCGCATTGTGCGTTTTAAATTTAATTCCGATGCAATATCTGTTTTTCATCGTCAATAAGAATGTCCAAGGGATACAGTAATCCTGAAGTGAAGCATCGGAATCTAAAACTGGACTCACAGGAGATGTTCAAATCATAGAAAGTGATATTGTCGGTCCTCTTGTACTAAAGTCGCTATTGTGATTTTTGTATTAAATTCGGATGCAATTTCTGTGTTTCATCGTCAATAAGAACGTCCAAGTGATACAGTAAACCTGAAGTGAAACATCGGATTCTAAAACTGGACTCACAGGAGAGATTCAAAACATAGAAAATTAGAGTGTCATACCTCATGTACTTAAGTCGGCATTGTGCCTTTTGTATTAAATTCGGATGCAAACTCTGTGTTTCTTCGTCATAAGAAGGTCCAAGGGATACATTAACCTGAAGTGAAGCATCGGAATCTAAAACTGAACTCACAGGAGAGGTTCAAATCATAGAAAGTGAGAGTGTTAGTCGTCTTCTACTTAGGTCGGCACTGTGCCTTTTGAATTTAATTCCGATGCAATTTCTGTGTTTCATCGTCAATAAGAACGTCCAAGGGATACAGTAAACCTGAAGTGAAGCATCGGAATCTGAAACTGGACTCACAGGAGAGGTTCAAATCATAGATAGTGAGAGTGTCAGTCCTCTTTTAGTTAAGTCGGCATTGTGCGTTTTAAATTTAATTCCGATGCATTTTCTGTGTTTCATCGTCAATAAGAAGGTCGAAGGGATACAGTAAACCTGAAGTGAAGCATCGGAATCTAAAACTGGACTCACAGGAGATGTTCAAATCATAGAAAGTGAGATTGTCGGTCCTCTTGTACTAAAGTCGCCATTGTGATTTTTGTATTAAATTCGGATGCAATTTCTGTGTTTCATCGTCAATAAGAAGGTCCAAGGGATACAGTAAACCTGAAGTGAAGCATCGGAATCTAAAACTGGACTCTCATTAGAGGTTCAAATCATAGAAAGTTAGAGTGTCAGTCCTCTTGTACTTAAGTCGGCATTGTGGCATTTGTATTAAATTCGGATGCAAACTCTGTGTTTCTTCGTCAATAAGAAGGTCCAAGGGATACAGTAAACCTGAAGTGAAGCATCGGAATCTAAAACTGAACTCACAGGAGAGGTTCAAATCATAGAAAGTGAGAGTGTCAGTCCTCTTTTACTTAAGTCGGCATTGTGCGTTTTAAATTTAATTCCGATGCAATATCTGTTTTTCATCGTCAATAAGAAGGTCCAAGGGATACAGTAAACCTGAAGTGAAGCATCGGAATCTAAAACTGGACTCACAGGTGAGATTCAAATCATAGAAAGTGAGAGTGTCAGTCCTCTTGTACTTAAGTCGCCATTGTGCCTTTTGTATTAAATTCGGATGCAAATTCTGTGTGTCCTCGTCAATAAGAATTTCCAAGGGATTCAGTAAACCTGAAGTAAAGCATCGGAATCTAAAACTGGACTCACACGAGAGGTTCAAATCATAGAACGTGAGAGTGTCAGTCCACTTGTACTTAAGTCGGCATTGTGCCTTTTGAATTTCATTCCGATGCAATTTCTGTGTTTCATCGTCAATAAGAAGGTGCAAGGTATACAGTAAACCTGAAGTGAAGCATCGGAATCTAAAACTGGACTTGCAGGAGAGGTTGAAATCATAGAAAGTTAAAGTGTCAGTCCTCTTGTACTTAAGCCGGATTTGTGCCTTTTGTATTAAATTCGGATGCAAACTCTGTGTTTCATCGTCAATAAGAAGGTCTAAGGGATACAGTAAACCTGAAGTGAAGCATCGGAATCTAAAACTGGACTCACAGGAGAGTTTCAAATCATAGATAGTGAGAGTGTCAGTCCTCTTTTACTTATGTCGGCATTGTGCGTTTTAAATTTAATTCCGATGCATTTTCTGTGTTTCATCGTCAATAAGAAGGTCGAAGGGATACAGTAAACCTGAAGTGAAGCATCGGAATCTAAAACTGGACTCACAGGAGATGTTCAAATCATAGAAAGTGAGATTGTCGGTCCTCTTGTACTAAAGTCGCTATTGTGATTTTTGTATTAAATTCGGATGCAATTTCTGTGTTTCATCGTCAATAAGAAGGTCCAAGGAATACAGTAAACCTGAAGTGAAGCATCGGAATCTAAAACTGGACTCACAGGAGAGGTTCAAATCATAGAAAGTTAGAGTGTCAGTCCTCTTGTACTTAAGTCGGCATTGTGCCTTTTGTATTAAATTCGGATGCAAACTCTGTGTTTCTTCGTCAATAAGAAGGTCCAAGGGATACAATAAACCTGAAGTGAAGCATCGGAATCTAAAACTGAACTCACAGGAGAGGTTCAAATCATAGAAAGAGAGAGCGTCAGTCCTCTTTTACTTAAGTCGGCATTGTGCGTTTTAAATTTAATTGCGATGCAATATCTGTTTTTCATCGTCAATAAGAAGGTCCAAGGGATACAGTAAACCTGAAGTGAAGCATCGGAATCTAAAACGGGACTCACAGGAGAGATTCAAATCATAGAAAGTTAGAGTGTCAGTCCTCTTGTATTTAAGTCGCCATTGTGCCTATTGTATTAAATTCGGATGCAAATTCTGTGTGTCATCGTCAATAAGAAGGTCCAAGGGATACAGTAAACCTGAAGTAAAGCATCGGAATCTAAAACTGGACTCACACGAGAGGTTCAAATCATAGAAAGTGAGAGTGTCAGTCCACTTGTACTTAAGTCGGCATTGTGCCTTTTGAATTTAATTCCGATGCAATTTCTGTGTTTCATCGTCAATAAGAAGGTGCAAGGTATACAGTAAACCTGAAGTGAAGCATCGGAATCTAAAACTGGACTCGCAGGAGAGGTTGAAATCATAGAAAGTTAAAGTGTCAGTCTTCTTGTACTTAAGTCGGCATTGTGCCTTTTGTATTAAATTCGGATGCAAACTCTGTGTTTCATCGTCAATAAGAAGGTCCAAGGGATACAGTAAACCTGAAGTGAAGCATCGGAATCTAAAACTGGATTCACAGGAGAGGTTCAAATCGTAGAAAGTTAGAGTGTCAGTCCTCTTGTACTTAAGTCGGCATTGTGCCTTTTGAATTTAATTCCGATGCTATTTCTGTGTTTCATTGTCAATAAGAAGGTCCAAGGGATACAATAAACCTGAAATGAAGCATCAAAATCCAAAACTGGACTCACAGGAGAGTTTAAAATCATAGATAGTGAGAGTGTCAGTCCTCTTTTACTTAAGTCGGCATTGTGCGTTTTAAATTTAATTCCGATGCATTTTCTGTGTTTCATCGTCAATAAGAAGGTCCAAGGGATATAGTAAACCTGAAGTGAAGCATCGGAATCCAAAACTGGACTCACAGGAGATGTTCAAATCATAGAAAGTGAGGTTGTCGGTCCTCTTGTACTAAAGTCGCCATTGTGATTTTTGTATTATATTCGGATGCAATTTCTGTATTTCATCGTCAATAAGAAGGTCCCAGGGATACAGTAAACCTGAAGTGAAGCATCGGAATCTAACACTGGACTCACAGGAGACGTTCAAATCATAGAAAGTTAGAGTGTCAGTCCTCTTGTACTTAAATCGGCATTGTGCCTTTTGTATTAAATTCGGATGCAAACTCTGTGTTTCTTCGTCAATAGGAAGGTCCAAGGGATACAGTAAACCTGAAGTGAAGCATCAAAATCTAAAACTGGACCCACAGGAGAGTTTCAAATCATAGATAGTGAGAGTGTCAGTCCTCTTTTACTTAAGTCGGCATTGTGCGTTTTAAATTTAATTCAGATGCATTTTCTGTGTTTCATCGTCAATAAGAAGGTCCAAGGGATACAGTAAACCTGAAGTGAAGCATCGGAATCTAAAACTGGACTCACAGGAGATGTTCAAATCATAGAAAGTGATATTGTCGGTCCTCTTGTACTAAAGTCGCCATTGTGATATTTGTATTAAATTCGGATGCAATTTCTGTGTTTCATCTTCAATAAGAAGGTCCAAGGGATACAGTAAACTTGAAGTGAAGCATCGGAATCTAAAACTGGACTCACAGGAGAGGTTCAAATCATAGAAAGTTAGAGTGTCAGTCCTCTTGTACTTAAGTCGGCATTGTGCCTTTTGTATTACATTCGGATGCAAACTCTGTGTTTCTTCGTCAATACGAAAGGTCCAAGGGATACAGTAAACCTGAAGTGAAGCATCGGAATCTAAAACTGAACTCACAGGAGAGGTTCAAATCATAGAAAGTGAGAGTGTCAGTCCTCTTTTACTTAAGTCGGCATTGGGCGTTTTAAATTTAATTTCGATGCAATATCTGTTTTTCATCGTCAATAAGAAGGTCCAAGGGGTACAGTAAACCTAAAGTGAAGCATCTGAATCTAAAACTGGACTCACAGGAGATGTTCAAATCATGGCTAAAATGGTTCAAATGGCTCTGAGCACTATGGGACTTAACATCTATGGTCATCAGTCCCCTAGAACTTTGAACTACTTAAACCGAACTAACCTAAGGACAGCACACAACACCCAGCCATCACGAGGCAGAGAAAATCCCTGACCCCGCCGGGAATCGAACCCGGGAACCCGGGCATGGTAAGCTAGAACGCTACCGCACGACCATGAGATGCGGGCGTTCAAATCATAGAAAGTGAGATTGTCGGTCCTCTTGTACTAAAGTCGCAATTGTGATTTTTGTATTAAATTCGGATGCAATTTCTGTGTTTCATCGTCAATAAGAAGGTCCAAGGGATACAGTAATCCTGAAGTGAAGCATCGGAATCTAAAACTGGACTCACAGGAGAGGTGCAAATCATAGAAAGTTAGAGTGTCAGTCCTCTTGTACTTAAGTCGGCATTGTACCTTTTGTATTAAATTCGGATGCAAACTCTGTGTTTCATCGTCAATTAGAAGGTCCAAGGGATACAGTAAACCTGAAGTGAAGCATCGGAATGTAAAACTGGACTCACAGGAGAGGTTCAAATCATAGAAAGTGAGATTGTCAGTCCTCTTGTACTTAGGTCGGCATTGTGCCTTTTGAATTTAATTCCGATGCAATTTCTGTGTTTCATCGTCAATAAGAAGGTGCAAGGTATACAGTAAACCTGAAGTGAAGCATCGGAATCTGAAACTGGACTCGCAGGAGAGGTTCAAATCATAGAAAGTGAGAGTGTCAGTCCTCTTGTACTTAAGTCACCATTGTGACTTTTGTATGAATTTCGGATGCAATTTCTGTGTTTCATCGTCAATAAGAAGGTCCAAGGGATACAGTAAACCTGAAGTGAAGCATCGGAATCTAAAACTGGACCCACAGGAGAGGTTCAAATCATAGAAAGTGAGAGTGTCAGTCCTCTTGTACTTAAGTCGCCATTGTGCCTTTTGTATTAAATTCGGATGCAATTTCTGTGTGTCATCGTCAATAAGAAGGTCGAAGGGATACAGTAAACCTGAAGTAAAGCATTGGAATCTAAAACTGGACTCACAGGAGAGGTTCAAATCATAGAAAGTGAGAGTGTCAGTCCTCTTGTACTTAAGTCGCCATTGTGCCTTTTGTATTAAATTCGGATGCAATTTCTGTGTTTCATCGTTAATAAGAAGGTCCAAGGGATACAGTAAACCTGAAGTGAAGCATCGGAATCTAAAACTGGACTCACAGGAGATGTTCAAATCATAGAAAGTGATATTGTCGGTCCTCTTGTACTAAAGTCGCTATTGTGATTTTTGTATTAAATTCTGATGCAATTTCTGTGTTTCATCGTCAATAAGAACGTCCAAGGGATCCAGTAAACCTGAAGTGAAACATCGGAATCTAAAACTGGACTCACAGGAGAGGTTCAAATCATAGAAAGTTAGAGTGTCAGTCCTCATGTACTTAATTCGGCATTGTGAATTTTGTATTTAATTCAGATGCAAACTCTGTGTTTCTTCGTCAAAAAGAAGGTCCAAGGGATACAGTAAACCAGAAGTGAAGCATCGGATTCTAAAACTGAACTCACAGGAGAGGTTCAAATCATAGAAAGTGAGAGTGTTAGTCGTCATCTACTTAGGTCGGCACTGTGCCTTTTGAATTTAATTACGATGCAATTTCTGTGTTTCATCGTCAATAAGACCGCCCAAGGGATACAGTAAACCTGAAGTGAAGCATCGGAATCTGAAACTGGACTCACAGGAGAGGTTCAAATCATAGAAAGAGAGAGTGTCAGTCCTCTTGTACTTAAGTCACCATTGTGACTTTTGTATTAATTTCGGATGCAATTTCTGTGTTTCATCGTCAATAAGAAGGTCCAAGGGATACAGTAAACCTGAAGTGAAGCATCGGAATCTAAAACTGAACTCACAGGAGAGGTTCAATCATAGAATGTGAGAGTGTCAGTCCTCTTGTACTTACGTCGCCATTGTGCCTTTTGTATTAAATTCGGATGCAATTTCAGTGTGTCATCGTCAATAAGAAGGTCGAAGGGATACAGTAAACCTGAAGTAAAGCATCGGAATCTAAAACTGGACTCACAGGAGAGGTTCAAATCATAGAAAGTGAGAGTGTCAGTCCTCTTGTACTTAAGTCGACATTGTGCCATTTGTATTAAATTCGGATGCAATTTCTGGGTTTCATCGTCAATAAGAAGGTCCAAGGGATACAGTATACCTGAAGTGAAGCATCGGAATCTAAAACTGGACTCACAGGAGAGGTTCAAATCATAGAAAGTGAGAGTGTCAGTCCTATTGGACTTAAGTCGCCATTGTGCCTTTTGTATTAAATTCGGATGCTATTTCTGTGTTTCATCGGCAATAAGAAGGTCCAAGGGATACAGTAAATCTGAAGTGAAGCATCGGAATCTGAAACTGGACTCACAGGAGAGGTTCAAATCATAGAAAGTGAGAGAGTCAGTCCTCTTGTACTTAAGTCGCCATTGTGCCTTTTGTATTAAATTCGGATGCAATTTCTGTGTGTCATCGTCAATAAGAAGGTCGAAGGGTTACAGTAAACCTGAAGTAAAGCATCGGAATCTAAAACTGGACTCACAGGAGAGGTTCAAATCATAGAAAGTGAGAGTGTCAGTCCTCTTTTACTTAAGTCGGCATTGTGCGTTTTAAATTTAATTCCGATGAAATATCTGTTTTTCATCGTCAATAAGAATGTCCAAGGGATACAGTAAACCTGAAGTGAAGCATCGGAATCTAAAACTGGACTCACAGGAGATTTTCAAATCATAGAAAGTGATATTGTCGGTCCTCTTGTACTAAAGTCGCCATTGTGATTTTTGTATTAAATTCGGATGCAATTTCTGTGTTTCATCGTCAATAAGAAGGTCCAAGGGATACAGTAAACCTGAAGTGAAACATCGGAATCTAAAACTGGACTGACAGGAGAGGTTCAAATCATAGAAAGTTAGAGTGTCAGTCCTCTTGTACTTAAGTCGGCATTGTGCCTTTTGTATTAAATTCGGATGCAAACTCTGTGTTTCTTCGTCAATAAGAAGGTCCAAGGGATACAGTAAACCTGAAGTGAAGCATCGGAATCTAAAACTGAACTCACAGGAGAGGTTCAAATCATAGAAAGTGAGAGTGTTAGTCGTCTTCTACTTAGGTCGGCACTGTGCCTTTTGAATTTAATTCCGATGCAATTTCTGTGTGTCATCGTCAATAAGAACGTCCAAGGGATACAGTAAACCTGAAGTGAAGCATCGGAATCTGAAACTGGACTCACAGGAGACGTTCAAATCATAGAAAGTGAGAGTGTCAGTCCTCTTGTACTTAAGTCACCATTGTCACTTTTGTATAAATTTCGGATGCAATTTCTGTGTTTCATCGTCAATACGAAGGTCCAAGGGATACAGTAAACCTGAAGTGAAGCATCGGAATCTGAAACTGGACTCACAGGAGAGGTTCAAATCATAGAAAGTGAGAGTGTCAGTCCTCTTGTACTTAAGTCGCCATTGTGCCTTTTGTATTAAATTCGGATGCAATTTCTGCGTGTCATCGTCAACAAGAAGGTCGAAGGGATACGGTAAACCTGAAGTAAAGCATCGGAATCTAAAACTGGACTCACAGGAGAGGTTCAAATCATAGAAAGTGAGAGTGTCAGTCCTCTTGTACTTAAGTCGCCATTGTGCCTTTTGTATTAAATTCAGATGCAATTTCTGTGTGTCATCGTCAATAAGAAGGTCCAAGGGATACAGTAAACCTGAAGTGAAGCATCGGAATCTAAAACTGGACTCACAGGAGAGATTCAAATCAGAGAAAGTGAGAGTGTCAGTCCTTTTGTACTTAAGTCGGAATTCTGCCTTTTGTCTTTAATTCCGATGCAATTTCTGTGTTTCATCGTCAATAAGAAGGTGCAAGGTATACAGTAAACCTGAAGTGAGGCATCGGAATCTAAATCTGATCTCACAGGAGAAGTTCGAATCATGGAAAGTGAGAGTGTCAGTGCTCTTGTACTTAAGTCGGCATTGTGCCATTTGTATTAAATTCGGATGCAATTTCTGTGTTTCATCGTCAATTAGAAGGTCCAAGGGATACAGTAAACCTGAAGTGAAGCATCGGAATCTAAAATTGGACTCACAGCAGGGGTTCAAATCATAGAAAGTTAGAGTGTCAGTACTCTTGTACTTAAGTCGGCATTGTGCCTATTGAATTTAATTCCGATGCTTTTTCTGTGTTTATTTGCCAATAAGAAGGTCCAAGGGATATAGTAAACCTAAAGTGAAGCATCGGAATGTAAAACTGGACTCACAGGAGAGGTTCAAATCATAGAAAATTAGAGTGTCAGTTCTCCGGTACTTAAGTCGGCATTGTGCCTTTTGAATTTAATTCCGATGCTTTTTCTGTGTTTCATTGTCAATAAGAAGGTCCAAGGGATACAGTAAACCTGAAGTGAAGCATCGGAATCTAAAACTGGACTCACTGGAGAGGTTCAAATCATAGGAAGTTAGAGTGTCAGTTCTCCGGTACTTAAGTCGGCATTGTGCCTTTTGAATTTAATTCCGATGCTTTTTCTGTGTTTCATTGTCAATAAGAGGGCCCAAGGGATATAGTGAACCTGAAGTGAGGCATCGTAATCTAAAACTGGACTCACAGGTGAGGTTCAAATCATAGAAAGTTAGAATGTCAGTCCTCTTGTACTTAAGTCGGCATTTTGCCTTGTGTATTAAATTCGGATGCAATATCTGTGTTTCATCGTCAATAAGAAGGTGCAAGGTATACAGTAAACCTGAAGTGAAGCATCGGAATCTAAAACTGGACTCACAGGAGAGGTTCAAATCATCGAAAGTGATAGTGTCAGTCCTCTTGTACTTAAGTCGACATTGGGCCATTTGTATTAAATTCGGATGCAATTTCTGTCTTTCATCGTCAATAAGAAGGTCCAAGTGATACAGTAAACCTGAAGTGAAGCATCGGAAACTAAAACTGGACTCACAGGAGAGGTTCAAATCATAGAAAGTGAGAGTGTCAGTCCTCTTGTACTGAAGTCGCCATTATGCCTTTTGTATTAAATTCGTATGCAAAATCTGTGTTTCATCGTCAATAAGAAGGTCCAAGGGATACAGTAAACCTGAAGTGAAGCATCGGAAACCAAAACTGGACTCACAGGTGAGGTTCAAATCATAGAAAGTTAGAGAGTCAGTCCTCTTGTACTTAAGTCGGCATTGTGCTTTTTGTATTAAATTCGGATGCAAACTCTGTGTTTCGTCGTCAATAAGAGGGTCCAAGGGATACAGCAAACCTGAATTGAAGCATCGGAATATAAAACTGGACTCACAGTAGAGGTTCAAATCATGGAAAGTTAGAGTGTCAGTCCTCTTGTACTTACGTCGGCATTGTACCTTTTGTATTAAATTCGGATGCAAACTCTGTGTTTCATCGTCAATTAAAAGGTCCAAGGGATACAGTAAACCTGAAGTGAAGCATCGGAAACTAAAACTGGACTCACAGGAGAGGTTCAAATCATAGAAAGTGAGAGTGTCAGTCATCTTGTACTTAAGACGGCATTGTGCCTTTTGAATTTAATTCCGATGCAATTTCTGTGTTTCATCGTCAATAAGAAGGTGCAAGGTATACAGTAAACCTGAAGTGAAGCATCGGAATCTAAAACTGGACTCACAGGAGAGGTTCAAATCATAGAAAGTGAGAGTGTCAGTCCTCTTGTACTTAAGTCGCAATTGTGCCATTTGCATTCTATTCGGATGCAATTTCTGTGTTTCGTCGTCAATGAGAAGGTCCAAGGGATACAGTAAACCTGAAGTGAAGCATCGGAATCTAAAACTGGACTCACAGGGGAGGTTAAAATCATAGAAAGTGAGAGTGTCAGTCCTGTTGTACTTAAGTCGCCATTGTGCCTTTTGTATTAAATTCGGTTGCAATTTCTGTTTTCATCGTCAATAAGAAGGTCCAAGGTATACAGTAAACCTAAAGTGAAGCATCGGAATCTAAATCTGACCTCACAGGAGAGGTTCAAATCATAGAAAGTGAGAGTGTCAGTCCTCTTGTACTTAAGTCGCCATTGTGATTTTTGTATTAAATTCGGATGCAAACTCTGTGTTTCGTCGTCAATAAGAAGGTCCAAGGGATACAGCAAACCTGAAGTGAAGCATCGGAATCTAAACTGGACTCACAGGAGAGGTTCAAATCATAGAAAGTGAGAGTGTCAGTCCTCTTGTACTTAAGTCGCCATTGTGCCTTTTGTATTAAATTCGGATGCAATTTCTGTGTTTCATCGTCAATAAGAAGGTCCAAGGGATACAGTAAACCTGAAGTGAAGCATCGGAAACCAAAACTGGACTCACAGGTGAGGTTCAAATCATAGAAAGTTAGAGTGTCAGTCCTCTTGTACTTAAGTCGGCATTGTGCTTTTTGTATTAAATTCGGATGCAAACTCTGTGTTTCGTCGTCAATAAGAAGGTCCAAGGGATACAGCAAACCTGAAGTGAAGCATCGGAATCTAAACTGGACTCACAGGGGAGGTTCAAATCATAGAAAGTGAGAGTGTCAGTCCTCTTGTATATAAGTCGCAATTGTGCCATTTGTATTCAATTCGGATGCAATTTCTGTGTTTCGTCGTCAATAAGAAGGTCCAAGGGATACAGTAAACCTGAAGTGAAGCATCGGAATCTAAAACTGGACTCACAGGAGAGGTTCAAATCAGAGTAAGTGAGAGTGTCAGTCCTCTTGTACTTAAGTCGGAAAAGTGCCTTTTGAATTTAATTCCGATGCAATTTCTGTGTTTCATCGTCAATAAGAAGGTGCAATGTATATAGTAAACCTGAAGTGAAGCATCGGTATCTAAATCTGACCGCACAGGAGAAGTTCGAATCATGGAAAGTGAGAGTGTCAGTGCTCTTGTACTTAAGTCGGCATTGTGCCATTTGTATTAAATTCGGATGCAATTTCTGTGTTTCATCGTCAATAAGAAGGTCCAAGGGATACAGTAAACCTGAACTGAAGCATCGGAATCTAAAACTGGACTCACAGGAGAGGTTCAAATCATAGAAAGTTAGAGTGTCAGTTCTCCGGTACTTAAGTCGGCATTGTGCCTTTTGAATTCAATTCCGATACTTTTTCTGTGTTTCATTGTCAATAAGAAGGTCCAAGGGATATAGTAAACCTGAAGTGAGGCATCGGAATCTAAAACTGGACCCACAGGAGAGTTTCAAATCATAGAAAGTTAGAATGACAGTCCTCTTGTACTTAAGTCGGTATTTTGCCTTGTGTATTAAATTCGGATGCAATATCTGTGTTTCATCGTCAATAAGAAGGTGCAAGGTATACAGTAAACCGGAAGTGAAGCATCGGAATTTAAAACTGGACTCACAGGAGAGGTTCAACTCATCGAAAGTGAGAGTGTCAGTCCTCTTGTACTTAAGTCGACATTGGGCCATTTGTATTAAATTCGGATGCAATTTCAGTGTTTCATCGTCAATAAGAAGGTCCAAGGGATACAGTAAACCTGAAGTGAAGCATCGGAAACTAAAACTGGACTCACAGGAGAGGTTCAAATCATAGAAAGTGAGAGTGTCAGTCCTCTTGTACTGAAGTCGCCATTATGCCTTTTGTATTAAATTCGTATGCAAAATCTGTGTTTCATCGTCAATAAGAAGGTCCAAGGGATACAGTAAACCTGAAGTGAAGCATCGGAAACCAAAACTGGACTCACAGGTGAGGTTCAAATCATAGAAAGTTAGAGAGTCAGTCCTCTTGTACTTAAGTCGGCATTGTGCTTTTTGTATTAAATTCGGATGCAAACTCTGTGTTTCGTCGTCAATAAGAAGGTCCAAGGGATACAGCAAACCTGAATTGAAGCATCGGAATATAAAACTGGACTCACAGTAGAGGTTCAAATCATGGAAAGTTAGAGTGTCAGTCCTCTTGTACTTACGTCGGCATTGTACCTTTTGTATTAAATTCGGATGCAAACTCTGTGTTTCATCGTCAATTAAAAGGTCCAAGGGATACAGTAAACCTGAAGTGAAGCATCGGAAACTAAAACAGGACTCACAGGAGAGGTTCAAATCTTAGAAAGTGAGAGTGTCAGTCATCTTGTACTTAAGACGGCATTGTGCCTTTTGAATTTAATTCCGATGCAATTTCTGTGTTTCATCGTCAATAAGAAGGTGCAAGGTATACAGTAAACCTGAAGTGAAGCATCGGAATCTAAAACTGGACTCACAGGAGAGGTTCAAATCATCGAAAGTGATAGTTTCAGTCCTCTTGTACTTAAGTCGCAATTGTGCCATTTGCATTCTATTCGGATGCAATTTCTGTGTTTCGTCGTCAATGAGAAGGTCCAAGGGATACAGTAAACCTGAAGTGAAGCATCGGAATCTAAAACTGGACTCACAGGGGAGGTTCAAATCATAGAAAGTGAGAGTGTCAGTCCTGTTGTACTTAAGTCGCCATTGTGCCTTTTGTATGAAATTCGGTTGCAATTTCTGTTTTCATCGTCAATAAGAAGGTCCAAGGTATACAGTAAACCTAAAGTGAAGCATCGGAATCTAAATCTGACCTCACAGGAGAGGTTCAAATCATAGAAAGTGAGAGCGTCAGTCCTCTTGTACTTAAGTCGCCATTGTGATTTTTGTATTAAATTCGGATGCAAACTCTGTGTTTCGTCGTCAATAAGAAGGTCCAAGGGATACAGCAAACCTGAAGTGAAGCATCGGAATCTAAACTGGACTCACAGGAGAGGTTCAAATCATAGAAAGTGAGAGTGTCAGTCCTCTTGTACTTAAGTCGCCATTGTGCCTTTTGTATTAAATTCGGATGCAATTTCTGTGTTTCATCGTCAATAAGAAGGTCCAAGGGATACAGTAAACCTGAAGTGAAGCATCGGAAACCAAAACTGGACTCACAGGTGAGGTTCAAATCATAGAAAGTTAGAGTGTCAGTCCTCTTGTACTTAAGTCGGCATTGTGCTTTTTGTATTAAATTCGGATGCAAACTCTGTGTTTCGTCGTCAATAAGAAGGTCTAAGGGATACAGCAAACCTGAAGTGAAGCATCGTAATCTAAAACTGGACTCACAGGAGAGGTTCAAATTATAGAAAGTGAGAGTGTCAGTCCTCTTGTACATAAGTCGCAATTGTGCCATTTGTATTCAATTCGGATGCAATTTCTGTGTTTCGTCGTCAATAAGAAGGTCCAAGGGATACAGTAAACCTGAAGTGAAGCATCGGAATCTAAAACTGGACTCACAGGAGAGGTTCAAATCAGAGTAAGTGAGAGTGTCAGTCCTCTTGTACTTAAGTCGGAATTGTGCCTTTTGAATTTAATTCCGATGCAATTTCTGTGTTTCATCGTCAATAAGAAGGTGCAATGTATATAGTAAACCTGAAGTGAAGCATCGGTATCTGAATCTGACCGCACAGGAGAAGTTCGAATCATGGAAAGTGAGAGTGTCAGTGCTCTTGTACTTAAGTCGGCATTGTGCCATTTGTATTAAATTCGGATGCAATTTCTGTGTTTCATCGTCAATAAGAAGGTCCAAGGGATACAGTAAACCTGAACTGAAGCATCGGAATCTAAAACTGGACTCACAGGAGAGGTTCAAATCATAGAAAGTTAGAGTGTCAGTTCTCCGGTACTTAAGTCGGCATTGTGCCTTTTGAATTTAATTCCGATACTTTTTCTGTGTTTCATTGTCAATAAGAAGGTCCAAGGGATATAGTAAACCTGAAGTGAGGCATCGGAATCTAAAACTGGACCCACAGGAGAGTTTCAAATCATAGAAAGTTAGAATGTCAGTCCTCTTGTACTTAAGTCGGTATTTTGCCTTGTGTATTAAATTCGGATGCAATATCTGTGTTTCATCGTCAATAAGAAGGTCCAAGGGATACAGTAAACCGGAAGTGAAGCATCGGAATTTAAAACTGGACTCACAGGAGAGGTTCAAATCATCGAAAGTGAGAGTGTCAGTCCTCTTGTACTTAAGTCGACATTGGGCCATTTGTATTAAATTCGGATGCAATTTCTGTGTTTCATCGTCAATAAGAAGGTCCAAGGGATACAGTAAACCTGAAGTGAAGCATCGGAAACTAAAACTGGACTCACTGGAGAGTTTCAAATCATAGAAAGTGAGAGTGTCAGTCCTCTTGTACTTAAGTCGCCATTGTGCCTTTTGTATTAAAATCGGATGCAAGTTCTGTGTTTCACCGTCAATAAGAAGGACCAAGGAATACAGTAAACCTGAAGTGAAGCATCGGAAACCAAAACTGGACTCACAGGTGAGGTTCAAATCATAGAAAGTTAGAGTGTCAGTACTCTTGTACTTAAGTCGGCATTGTGCTTTTTGTATTAAATTCGGATGCAAACTCTGTGTTCCGTCGTCAATAAGAAGGTCCAAGGGATACAGCAAACCTTAAGTGAAGCATCGGAATCTAAAACTGGACTCACAGGGGAGGTTCTAATCATGGAAAGTTAGAATGTCAGTCCTCTTGTACTTACGTCGGCATTGTACCTTTTGTATTAATTTCGAATGCAAACTCTGTGTTTCATCGTCAATTAAAAGGTCCAACGGATACAGTAAACCTGAAGTGAAGCATCGGAAACTAAAACTGGACTCACAGGAGAGGTTCAAATCATAGAAAGTGAGAGTGTCAGTCCTCTTGTACTTAAGACGGCATTGTGCCTTTTGAATTTAATTCCGATGCAATTTCTGTGTTTCGTCGTCAATAAGAAGGTCCAAGGGATACAGTAAACCTGAAGTGAAGCATCTGAATCTGAAACTGGACTCACAGGGAAGGTTCAAATCATAGAAAGTGAGAGTGTCAGTCCTCTTGTACTTAAGTCGCCATTGTGCCTTTTGTATTAAATTCGGATGCAATTTCTGTTTTCATCGTCAATAAGAAGGTCCAAGGTATACAGTAAACCTGAAGTGAAGCATCGGAATCTAAATCTGACCTCACAGGAGAGGTTCAAATCATCGAAAGTGATAGTGTCAGTCCTCTTGTACTTAAGTCGCAATTGTGCCATTTGCATTCTATTCGGATGCAATTTCTGTGTTTCGTCGTCAATGAGAAGGTCCAAGGGATACAGTAAACCTGAAGTGAAGCATCGGAATCTAAAACTGGACTCACAGGGGAGGTTCAAATCATAGAACGTGAGAGTGTCAGTCCTGTTGTACTTAAGTCGCCATTGTGCCTTTTGT
Organism: Schistocerca serialis cubense; assembly: GCF_023864345.2. NCBI lineage: Eukaryota > Metazoa > Arthropoda > Insecta > Orthoptera > Acrididae > Schistocerca > Schistocerca serialis. Next base: position 20,443,454 of record NC_064648.1, read on the forward strand.
ATGAAATTCGGTTGCAATTTCTGTTTTCATCGTCAATAAGAAGGTCCAAGGTATACAGTAAACCTAAAGTGAAGCATCGGAATCTAAATCTGACCTCACAGGAGAGGTTCAAATCATAGAAAGTGAGAGCGTCAGTCCTCTTGTACTTAAGTCGCCATTGTGATTTTTGTATTAAATTCGGATGCAAACTCTGTGTTTCGTCGTCAATAAGAAGGTCCAAGGGATACAGCAAACCTGAAGTGAAGCATCGGAATCTAAACTGGACTCACAGGAGAGGTTCAAATCATAGAAAGTGAGAGTGTCAGTCCTCTTGTACTTAAGTCGCCATTGTGCCTTTTGTATTAAATTCGGATGCAATTTCTGTGTTTCATCGTCAATAAGACGGTCCAAGGGATACAGTAAACCTGAAGTGAAGCATCGGAAACCAAAACTGGACTCACAGGTGAGGTTCAAATCATAGAAAGTTAGAGTGTCAGTCCTCTTGTACTTAAGTCGGCATTGTGCTTTTTGTATTAAATTCGGATGCAATCTCTGTGTTTCGTCGTCAATAAGAAGGTCCAAGGGATACAGCAAACCTGAAGTGAAGCATCGTAATCTAAAACTGGACTCACAGGAGAGGTTCAAATCATAGAAAGTGAGAGTGTCAGTCCTCTTGTACATAAGTCGCAATTGTGCCATTTGTATTCAATTCGGATGCAATTTCTGTGTTTCGTCGTCAATAAGAAGGTCCAAGGGATACAGTAAACCTGAAGTGAAGCATCGGAATCTAAAACTGGACTCACAGGAGAGGTTCAAATCAGAGTAAGTGAGAGTGTCAGTCCTCTTGTACTTAAGTCGGAATTGTGCCTTTTGAATTTAATTCCGATGCAATTTCTGTGTTTCATCGTCAATAAGAAGGTGCAATGTATATAGTAAACCTGAAGTGAAGCATCGGTATCTAAATCTGACCGCACAGGAGAAGTTCGAATCATGGAAAGTGAGAGTGTCAGTGCTCTTGTACTTAAGTCGGCATTGTGCCATTTGTATTAAATGCGGATGCAATTTCTGTGTTTCATCGTCAATAAGAAGGTCCAAGGGATACAGTAAACCTGAACTGAAGCATCGGAATCTAAAACTGGACTCACAGGAGAGGTTCAAATCATAGAAAGTTAGAGTGTCAGTTCTCCGGTACTTAAGTCGGCATTGTGCCTTTTGAATTTAATTCCGATACTTTTTCTGTGTTTCATTGTCAATAAGAAGGTCCAAGGGTTATAGTAAACCGGAAGTGAGGCATCGGAATCTAAAACTGGACCCACAGGAGAGTTTCAAATCATAGAAAGTTAGAATGTCAGTCCTCTTGTACTTAAGTCGGTATTTTGCCTTGTGTATTAAATTCGGATGCAATATCTGTGTTTCATCGTCAATAAGAAGGTGCAAGGTATACAGTAAACCGGAAGTGAAGCATCGGAATTTAAAACTGGACTCACAGGAGAGGTTCAAATCATCGAAAGTGAGAGTGTCAGTCCTCTTGTACATAAGTCGACATTGGGCCATTTGTATTAAATTCGGATGCAATTTCTGTGTTTCATCGTCAATAAGAAGGTCCAAGGGATACAGTAAACCTGAAGTGAAGCATCGGAAACTAAAACTGGACTCACTGGAGAGTTTCAAATCATAGAAAGTGAGAGTGTCAGTCCTCTTGTACTTAAGTCGCCATTGCGCCTTTTGTATTAAAATCGGATGCAAGTTCTGTGTTTCACCGTCAATAAGAAGGTCCAAGGAATACAGTAAACCTGAAGTGAAGCATCGGAAACCAAAACTGGACTCACAGGTGAGGTTCAAATCATAGAAAGTTAGAGTGTCAGTCCTCTTGTACTTAAGTCGGCATTGTGCTTTTTGTATTAAATTCGGATGCAAACTCTGTGTTTCGTCGTCAATAAGAAGGTCCAAGGGATACAGCAAACCTGAAGTGAAGCATCGGAATCTAAAACTGGACTCACAGGAGAGGTTCTAATCATGGAAAGTTAGAGTGTCAGTCCTCTTGTACTTACGTCGGCATTGTATTTTTTGTATTAATTTCGAATGCAAACTCTGTGTTTCATCGTCAATTAAAAGGTCCAACGGATACAGTAAACCTGAAGTGAAGCATCGGAAACTAAAACTGGACTCACAGGAGAGGTTCAAATCATAGAAAGTGAGAGTGTCAGTCCTCTTGTACTTAAGACGGCATTGTGCCTTTTGAATTTAATTCCGATGCAATTTCTGTGTTTCGTCGTCAATAAGAAGGTCGAAGGGATACAGTAAACCTGAAGTGAAGCATCTGAATCTGAAACTGGACTCACAGGGGAGGTTCAAATCATAGAAAGTGAGAGTGTCAGTCCTCTTGTACTTAAGTCGCCATTGTGCCTTTTGTATTAAATTCGGATGCAATTTCTGTTTTCATCGTCAATAAGAAGGTCCAAGGAATACAGTAAACCTGAAGTGAAGCATCGGAATCTAAATCTGACCTCACAGGAGAGGTTCAAATCATATAAAGTGAGAGTGTCAGTCCTCTTGTACTTAAGTCGCCATTGTGATTTTTGTATTAAATTCGGATGCAATTTCCGTGTTTCATCGTCAATAAGAAGGTCCAAGGGATACAGTAAACCTGAAAGGAAGGCATCGGAATCTAAAACTGGACTCACTGGAGAGGTTCAAATCATAGAAAGTTAGAGTGTCAGTCCTCTTGTACTTAAGTCGGCATTGTACCTTTTGTATTACATTCGGATGCAAACTCTGTGTTTCATCGTCAATTAGAAGGTCCAAGGGATACAGTAAACCTGAAGTGAAGCATCGGAATCTAAAACTGGACTCACAGGAGAGGTTCAAATCAGAGAATGTGAGAGTGTCAGTCCTCTTGTACTTAAGTCGGAATTATACCTATTAAATTTAATTCCGATGCAATTTCTTTGTTTCATCGTCAATAAGAATTTGCAAGGTATACAGTAAACCTGAAGTGAAGCATCGGAATCTAAAACTGGACTCACAGGAGATGTTCAAATCATAGAAATTGAGATTTTCGGTCCTCTTGTACTAAAGTCGCCATTGTGATTTTTGTATTAAATTCGGATGCAATTTCTGTGTTTCATCGTCAATAAGAAGGTCCAAGAGATACAGTAAACCTGAAGTGAAGCATCGGAATCTAAAACTGGACTCACAGGAGAGGTGCAAATCATAGAAAGTTAGAGTGTCAGTCCTCTTGTACTTAAGAGGGCATTGTTCCTTTTGTATTAAATTCGGATGCAAACTCTGTGTTTCATCGTCAATTAGAAGGTCCAAGGGATACAGTAACCCTGAAGTGAAGCATCGGAATGTAAAACTGGACTCACAGGAGAGGTTCAAATCATAGAAATTGAGAGTGTCAGTCCTCTTGTACTTAAGTCGGCACTGTGCCTTTTGAATTTAATACCGATGCAATTTCTGTGTTTCATCGTCAATAAGAACGTCCAAGGGATACAGTAAAGGTGAAGTGAAGCATCGGAATCTGAAACTGGAATCACAGGAGATGTTCAAATCAAAGAAAGTGAGAGTGTCAGTCTTCTTGTACTTAAGTCACCATTGTAATTTTTGTATTAATTTCGGATGCAATTTCTGTGTTTCATCGTCAAAAAGAAGGTCCAGGGGATACAGTTAACCTGAAGTGAAGCATCGGAATCTAAAACTAGACTCACAGGAGAGGTTCAAATCATAGAAAGTGAGAGTGTCAGTCCTCTTGTACTTAAATCGACATTGTGCCAATTGTATTAAATTCGGATGCAATTTCTGTGTTTCATCGTCAATAAGACGGTCCAAGGGATACAGTTAACCTGAAGTGAAGCATCGGAATCTAAAACTGGACTCACAGGAGAGGTTCAAATCATAGAATGTGAGAGTGTCAGTCCCATTGTACTTAAGTCGCCATTGTGCCTTTTGTAATGAATTCGGATGCAATTTCTGTGTTTCATCGTCAATAAGAAGGTCCAAGGGATACAGTAAACCTGAAGTGAGGCATCGGAATCTAAAACTGGACTCACTGGAGAGGTTCAAATAATAGAAAGTTAGAGTGTCAGTCCTCTTGTACTTAAGTCGGCATTGTACCTTCTCTATTAAATTCGGATGCAAACTCTGTGTTTCATCGTCAATTAGAAGGTCCAAGGGATACAGTAAACCTGAAGTGAAGCATCGGAATCTAAATCTGGACTCACAGGAGAGGTTCAAATCAGAGAAAGTGAGAGTGTCAGTCCTCTTGTACTTAAGTCGGAATTGTACCTTTTGAATTTAATTCCGATGCAATTTCTGTGTTTCATCGTCAATAAGAAGGTGCAAGGTATACATTAAACCTGAAGTGAAGCATCGGAATCTAAATCTGATCTCACAGGAGAAGTTCGAATCATGGAAAGTGAGAGTGTCAGTGCTCTTGTACTTAGGTCGACATTGTGCCATTTGTATTAAATTCGGATGCAATTTCTGTGTTTCATCGTCAATAAGAAGGTCCAAGGGATACAGTAAACCTGAAGCGAAGCATCGGAATCTAAAACTGGACTCACAGGAGAGGTTCAAATCATAGAAATTGAGAGTGTCAGTCCTCTTGTACGTAAGTCGGCATTATGCCTTTTGAATTTAATTCCGATGCTTTTTCTGTGTTTATTTGCCAATAAGAAGGTCCAAGGGATACAGTAAACCTGAAGTGAAGCATCGGAATCTAAAACTGGACTCACAGGAGAGGTTAAATCATAGAAAGTGAGAGTGTCAGTCCTCTTGTACTTAGGTCGACATTGTGCCATTTGTATTAAATTCGGATGCAATTTCTGTGTTTCATCGTCAATAAGAAGGTCCAAGGGATACAGTAAACCTGAAGCGAAGCATCGGAATCTAAAACTGGACTCACAGGAGAGGTTCAAATCATAGAAACTGAGAGTGTCAGTCCTCTTGTACTTAAGTCGCCATTGTGCATTTTGTATTAAATTCGGAAGCAATTTCTGTGTTTCATCGTCAATAAGAAGGTCCAAGGGATACAGTAAACCTGAAGTGAAGCATCGGAATCCAAAACTGGACTCACAGGAGAGGTTCAAATCATAGAAAATTAGAGTGTCAGTCCTCTTGTACTTAAGTCGGCATCGGAATCCAAAACTGGACTCACAGGAGAGGTTCAAATCATAGAAAATTAGAGTGTCAGTCCTCTTGTACTTAAGTCGGCATTGTGCCATTTGAATTTAATTCCGATGCAATTTCTGTGTTTCATCGTCAATAAGAAGGTCCAAGGGATACAGTAAATCTGAAGTGAAGCATCGGAATCTGAAACTGGACTCACAGGAGATGTTCAAATCATAGAAAGTGAGAGTGTCAGTCCTCTTGTACTTAAGTCGCCATTGTGATTTTTGTATTAAATTCGGATGCAATTTCTGTGTTTCATCGTCAATAAGAAGGTCCAAGGGATACAGTAAACCTGAAGTGAGGCATCGGAATCTAAAACTGGACTCACTGGAGAGGTTCAAATCATAGAAAGTTAGAGTGTCAGTCCTCTTGTACGTAAGTCGGCATTGAACCTCTTGTTTTAAATTCGGATGTAAAACTCTGTGTTTCATCGTCAATTAGAAGGTCCAAGGGATATAGTAAACCTGAAGTGTAGCATCGGAATCTAAAACTGGACTCACAGGAGAGGTTCAAATCATAGAAAGTTAGAATGTCAGTCCTCTTGTACTTAAGTCGGCATTTTGCCTTGTGTATTAAATTCGGATGCAATATCTGTGTTTCATCGTCAATAAGAAGGTGCAATGTATACAGTAAACCTGAAGCGAAGCATCGGAATCTAAAACTGGACCCACAGGAGAGGTTCAAATCATCGAAAGTGAGAGTGTCAGTCCTCTTGTACTTAAGTCGAAATAGGGCCATTTGTATTAAATTCGGATGCAATTTCTGTGTTTCATCGTCAATAAGAAGGTCCAAGGGATACAGTAAACCTGAAGTGAAGCATCGGAAACTAAAACTGGACTCACAGGAGAGGTTCAAATCATAGAAAGTGAGAGTGTCAGTCCTCTTGTACTTAAGTCGCCATTGTGCATTTTTTATTAAATTCGGATGCAATTTCTGTGTTTCATCGTCAATACGAAGGTCCAAGGGATACAGTAAACCTGAAGTGAAGCATCGGAAACCAAAACTGGACTCACAGGAGAGGTTCAAATCATAGAATGTTAGAGTGTCAGTCCTCTTGTACTTACGTCGGCATTGTACCTTTTTTTTTAAATTCGGATGCAACCTCTGTGTTTCATCGTGAATTAAAAGGTCCAAGGGATACAGTAAACCTGAAGTGAAGCATCGGGAACTAAAACTGGACTCACAGGAGAGGTTCAAATCATAGAAAGTGAGAGTGTCGGTCCTCTTGTACTTAAGTCGCCATTGTGCCTTTTGTATTAAATTCGAATGCAATTTCTGTTTTCATCGTCAATACGAAGGTCCAAGGTATACAGTAAACCTGAAGTGAAGCATCGGAATCTAAATCTGACCACACAGGAGAGGTTCAAATCATAGAAAGTGAGAGTGTCAGTCCTCTTGTACTTAAGTCGCCATTGTGATTTTTGTATTAAATTCGGATGCAATTTCTGTGTTTCATCGTCAATAAGAAGGTCCAAGGGATACAGTAAACCTGCAGTGAAGCATCGGAATCTAAAACTGGACTCACAGGAGAGGTTCAAATCATAGAAAGTTAGAGTGTCAGTCCTCTTGTACTAAAGTCGCCATTGTGCCTTTTGTATAAAATTCGCATGCAATTTCTGTGTTTCATCGTCAATAAGATGGTCCAAGGGATACAGAAACCTGAAGTGAAGCATCGGAATCCAAAACTGGACTCACAGGAGAGGTTCAAATCATAGAAAGTTAGAGTGTCAGTCCTCTTGTACTTAAGTCGGCATTGTGCCTTTTGTATTAAATTCGGATGCAAACTCTGTGTTTCGTCGTCAATAAGAAGGTCCAAGGGATACAGTAAACCTGAAGTGAAGCAACGGAATCTAAAAGTGGACTCACAGGAGAGGTTCAAATCATAGAAAGTAAGAGTGTCAGTCCTCTTGTACCTAAGTCGGCATTGTGCCATTTGAAATTAATTCCGATGTAATTTCTGTGTTTCATCGTCAATATGAAGGTCCAAGGGATACAGTAAATCTGAAGTGAAGCATAGGAATCTGATACTGGACTCACGGGAGATGTTCAAATCATAGAAAGTGAGAGTGTCAGTCCGCTTGTACTTAAGTCGCCATTGTGATTGTTGTATTAAATTCGGATGCAATTTCTGTGTCTCATCGTCAATAAGAAGGTCCAAGGGATACAGTAAACCTGACGTGAGGCATCGGAATCTAAAACTGGACTCACTGGAGAGGTTCAAATCATAGAAAGTTAGAGTGTCAGTTCTCTTGTACGTAAGTCGGCATTGTAATTTTTGTATTAAATTCGGTTGCAAACTCTGTGTTTCATCGTCAATTACAAGGTCCAAGGGATACAGTAACCCTGAAGTGAAGCATCGGAATCTAAAACTGGACTCACAGGAGAGGTTCAAATCAGAGAAAGTGAGAGTGTCATTCCTCTTGTACTTAAGTCGGAATTGTGCTTTTTGAATTTAATTCCGATGCAATTTCTGTGTTTCATCGTCAATAAGAAGGTCCAAGGGATACAGTAAACCTGAAGTGAAGATTCGGAATCTAAAACTGGATTCACAGGAGATGTTCAAATCATAGAAAGTGAGAGAGTCAGTCCTCTTGTACTTAAGTCGCCATTGTGATTTTGGTATTAAATTCGGATGCAATTTCTGTGTTTCATCGTCAATAAGAAGGTCGAAGTGATACAGTAAACCTGAAGTGAAGCATCGGAATCTAAAACTGGACTCACAGGAGAGGTTCAGATCATTGAAAGTTAGAGTGTCAGTCCTCTTGTACTTAAGTCGGCATTGTGCCAGTTGAATTTCATTCCGATGCAATTTCTGTGTTTCATCGTCAATAAGAAGGTCCAAGGGATACAGTAAACCTGAAGTGAAGCATCGGATCCTAAAACTGGACTCACAGGAGAGGTTCAAATCATAGAAAGTGAAAGTGTCAGTCCTCTTTTGCTTAAGTCGGCATTGTGCGTTTTGTATTTAATTCCGATGCAATTTCTGTGTTTCATCGTCAATAAGAAGGTCCAAGGGATACAGTAAACCTGAAGTGAAGATTCGGAATCTAAAACTGGATTCACAGGAGATGTTCAAATCATAGAAAGTGAGAGAGTCAGTCCTCTTGTACTTAAGTCGCCATTGTGATTTTGGTATTAAATTCGGATGCAATTTCTGTGTTTCATCGTCAATAAGAAGGTCGAAGTGATACAGTAAACCTGAAGTGAAGCATCGGAATCTTAAACTGGACTCACAAGAGAGGTTCAATTCATAGGAAGTTAGAGTGTCAGTCCTCTTGTACTTACGTCGGTATTGTACCTTTTGTATTAAATTCGGATGCAAACTCTGTGTTTCATCGTCAGTTAGAAGGCCAAGGGATACAGTAAACCTGAAGTGAAACATTGGAATCTAAAACTGGACTCACAGGAGAGGTTCAAATCATAGAAAGTGAGAGTGTCAGTCCTCTTGTACTTAAGACGGCATTGTGCCTTTTGAATTTAATTCCGATGCAATTTCTGTGTTTCATCGTCAATAAGAAGGTGCAAGGTATACAGTAAATTTGAAGTGAAGCATCGGAATCTAAAACTGACCTCACAGGAGAGGTTCGAATCATAGAAAGTGACAGTGTCAGTCCTCTTGTACTTAAGTCGACGTTGTGCAATTTGCATTAAACTCGGATGCAATTTCTGCGTTTCATAGTCAATAAGAAGGTCCAAGGGATACAGTAAACCTGATGTGAAGCATCGGAATCTAAAACTGGACTCACAGGAGAGGTTCAAATCATAGAAAGCGAGAGTGTCAGTCCTTTTGTACTTAAGTCGCCATTGTGCCTTTTGTACTAAATTCGGATGCAATTTCTGTGTTTCATCGTCAATAAGAAGGTCCAAGGGATACAGTAAACCTGAAGTGAAGCATCGGATCCTAAAACTGGACTCACAGGAGAGGTTCAAATCATAGAAAGTGAAAGTCTCAGTCCTCTTTTGCTTAAGTCGGCATTGTGCGTTTTGTATTTAATTCCGATGCAATTTCTGTGTTTCATCGTCAATAAGAAGGTCCAAGGGATACAGTAAACCTGAAGTGAAGATTCGGAATCTAAAACTGGATTCACAGGAGATGTTCAAATCATAGAAAGTGAGACAGTCAGTCCTCTTGTACTTAAGTCGCCATTGTGATTTTGGTATTAAATTCGGATGCAATTTCTGTGTTTCATCGTCAATAAGAAGGTCGAAGTGATACAGTAAACCTGAAGTGAAGCATCGGAATCTTAAACTGGACTCACAAGAGAGGTTCAATTCATAGAAAGTTAGAGTGTCAGTCCTCTTGTACTTGAGTCGGCATTGTGCCTTTTGTATTAAATTCCGATGCTATTTCTGTGTTTCATTGTCAATAAGAAGGTCCAAGGGATACAGTAAACCTGAAGTGAAGCATCGGAACCTAAAACTGGACTCACAGGAGAGATTCAAATCATAGAAAGTGAGAGTGTCAGTCCTCTTGTACTTAAGTCGCCATTGTGCCATTTGCATTAAATTCGGATGCAATTTCTGTGTTTCATCGTCAATAAGAAGGTCCAAGGGATACAGTAAACCTGAGGTGAAGCATCGGAATCTAAAACTGGACTCACAGGAGATGTTCATATTATAGAAAGTGAGAGTGTCAGTCCTCTTGTACTTAAGTCACCATTGTGACTTTTGTATTAATTTCGGATGCAATTTCTGTGTTTCATCGTCAATAAGAAGGTCCAAGGGATACAGTAAACCTGAAGTGAAGCATCGGAATCTAAAACTGGACTCACTGGAGATGTTCAAATCATAGAAAGTGAGATTGTCGGTCCTCTTGTACTAAAGAGGCCATTGTGATTTTTGTATTAAATTCGGATGCAATTTCTGTGTCTCATCGTCAGTAAGACGGTCCAAGGGATACAGTAAACCTGACGTGAAGCATCGGAATCTAAAACTGGACTCACAGGAGAGGTTCAAATCATAGAAAGTTAGAGTGTCAGTCCTCTTGTACTTAAGACGGCATTGTGCCCTTTGTATTATATTCGAATGCAAACTCTGTGTTTCATCGTCAATAAGAAGGTCCAAGGGATACAGTAAACATTAAGTGAAGCATCAGAATCTAAAACTGGTCTCTTAGGAGAGGTTCAAATCGTAGAAAGTTAGAATGTCAGTCCTCTTGTACTTAAGTCGGCTTTGTGCCTTTTGAATTTAATACCGATGCTTTTTCTGTGTTTCATTGTCAATAAGAAAGTCCAAGGGATACAGTAAACCTGAAGTGAAGCATCGGAATCTAAAACTAGACTCACAGGAGAGGTTCAAATCATAGATAGTTAGAATGTCAGTCCTCTTGTACTTATGTCGGCATTGTGCCTTTTGTATTAAATTCGGATGCAATTTCTATGTTTCATCGTCAATAAGAAGGTGCAAGGTATACAGCAAACCTGAAGTGAAGCATCGGAATCAAAAACTGGACTCACAGGAGAGTTTCAAATCATAGAAAGTGAGAGTGTCAGTCCTCTTATACTTAAGTCGACGTTGTGCAATTTGCATTAAACTCGGATGCAATTTCTGCGTTTCATAGTCAATAAGAAGGTCCAAGGGATACAGTAAACCTGATGTGAAGCATCGGAATCTAAAACTGGACTCACAGGAGAGGTTCAAATCATAGAAAGCGAGAGTGTCAGTCCCTTTGTACTTAAGTCGCCATTGTGCCTTTTGTACTAAATTCGGATGCAATTTCTGTGTTTCATCGTCAATAAGAAGGTCCAAGGGATACAGTAAACCTGAAGTGAAGCATCGGAATCCAAAACTGGACTCACAGGTGAGGTTCAAATCATAGAATGTGAGAGTGTCAGTCCTCTTGTACTTAAGACGGCATTGTGCCTTTTGAATTTAATTCCGATGCAACTTCTGTGTTTCATCGTCAATAAGAAGGTGCAAGGTATACAGTAAGCCTGAAGTGAAGCATCGGAATCTAAATGTAACCTCACAGGAGAGGTTCGAATCATAGAAAGTGAGAGTGTCAGTCCTCTTGTACTTAAGTCGCAATTGTGCCATTTGTATTGAATTCGGATGCAATTTCTGTGTTTCGTCGTCAATAAGAATGTCCAAGGGATACAGTAAACCTGAAGTGAAGCATCGGAATCTAAAACTGGACTCACAGGGGAGATTCAAATCATAGAAAGTGAGAGTGTCAGTCCTCTTGTACTTAAGTCGCCATTGTCCCTTTTGTATTAAATTCGGATGCAATTTCTGTTTTCATCATCAATAAGAAGGTCCAAGGGATACAGTAAACCTGAAGTAAACCATCGGAATCTAAAACTGGACTCACAGGAGAGGTTCAAATCATAGAAAGTTAGAGTGTCAGTCCTCTTGTACTTAAGTCGGCATTGTGCCTTTTGTATTAAATTCGGATGCAAACTCTGTGTTTCATCGTCAATAAGAAGGTCCAAGGGATACAGTAAACCTGAAGTGAAGAATCGGAATCTAAAACTGGACTCACAGGGGAGGTTCAAATCATAGAAAGTTGGAGTGTCAGTCCTCTTGTACTTAAGTCGCCATTGTGCCTTTTGTATTAAATTCGAATGCTTTTTCTATGTTTCATTGTCAATAAGAAGGTCCAAGGGATACAGTAAACCTGAAGTGAAGCATCGGAATCTAAAACTGGACTCACAGGAGATGTTCAAATCATAGAAAGTGTGAGAGTCAGTCCTCTTGTACTTAAGTCGCCATTGTGATTTTGGTATTAAATTCGGATGCAATTTCTGTGTTTCATCGTCAATAAGAAGGTCGAAGGGATACAGTAAACATGAAGTGAAGCATCGGAATCTAAAACTGGACTCACAGGAGAGGTTCAAGTCATAGAAAGTAAGAGTGTCAGTCCTCTTGAACTTACGTCGGTATTGTACCATTTGTATTAAATTCGGATGCAAACTCTGTGTTTCATCGTCAATTAGAAGGTCCAAGGGATGCAGTAAACCTGAAGTGAAGCATCGGAATCTAAAACTGGACTCACAGGAGAGGTTCAAATCATATAAAGTGAGAGTGTCAGTCCTCTTGTACTTAAGACGGCATTGTGCCTTTTGAATTTAAATCCGATGCAATTTCTGTGTTTCATCGTCAATAAGAAGGTGCAAGGTATACTGTAAACCTGAAGTGAAGCATCGGAATCTAAATCTGACCTCACTGGAGAGGTTCGAATCATAGAAAGTGAGGGTGTCAGTCCTCTTGTACTCAAGTCGCAATTGTGCCATTTGTATTGAATTCGGATGCAATTTCTGTGTTTCGTCGTCAATAATAAGGTCCAAGGGGTACAGTTAACCTGAAGTGAAGCATCGGAATCTAAAACTGGACTCACAGGGGAGGTTCAAATCATAGAAAGTGAGAGTGTCAGTCCTCTTGTACTTAAGTCGCCATTGTGCCTTTTGTATTAAATTCGGGTGCAATTTCTGTTTTCATCATCAATAAGAAGGTCCAAGGGATACAGTAAACCTGAAGTAAACCATCGGAATCTAAAACTGGACTCACAGGAGAGGTTCAAATCATAGAAAGTTAGGGTGTCAGTCCTCTTGTACTTAAGTCGGCATTGTGCCTTTTGAATTTAATTCCGATGCTTTTTCTGTGTTTCATTGTCAATAAGAAGGTCCAAGGGATACAGTAAACCTGAAGTGAAGCATCGGAATCTAAAACTGGACTCACAGGAGAGGTTCAAATCATAGATAGTTAGAATGTCAGTCCTCTTGTACTTAAGTCGGCATTGTGCCTTTTGTATAAAAATTCGGATGCAATTTCTATGTTTCATCGTCAATAAGAAGGTGCAAGGTATACAGCAAACCTGAAGTGAAGCATCGGAATCAAAAACTGGACTCACAGGAGAGTTTCAAATCATAGAAAGTGAGAGTGTCAGTCCTCTTTTACTTAAGTCGACATTGTGCCAATTGCTTTAAATTCGGATGCAATTTCTGTGTTTCATCGTCAATAAGAAGGTCCAAGGGATACAGTAAACCTGAAGTGAAGCATCGGAATCCAAAACTGGACTCACAGGTGAGGTTCAAATCACAGAAAGTTAGAGTGTCAGTCCTCTTGTACTTAAGTCGGTATTGTGCCTTTTGTATTAAATTCGGATGCAAACTCTGTGTTTCATCGTCAATAAGAAGGTCCCAGGGATACAGTAAACCTGAAGTGAAGCATCGGAATCTAAAACTGGACTCACAGGATAGGTTCAAATCATAGAAAGTGAGAGTGTCAGTCCTCTTTTGCTTAAGTCGGCATTCTGCGTTTTGAATTTAATTCCGATGCAATTTCTGTGTTTCATCATCATTAAGAAGGTCCAAGGGATACAGTAAACCTGAAGTGAAGCATCGGAACCTAAAACTGGACTCACAGGAGAGATTCAAATCATAGAAAGTGAGAGTGTCAGTCCTCTTGTACTTAAGTCGCCATTGTGCCATTTGCATTAAATTCGGATGCAATTTCTGTGTTTCATCGTCAATAAGAAGGTCCAAGGGATACAGTAAACCTGAGGTGAAGCATCGGAATCTAAAACTGGACTCACAGGAGATGTTCATATTATAGAAAGTGAGAGTGTCAGTCCTCTTGTACTTAAGTCACCATTGTGACTTTTGTATTAATTTCGGATGCAATTTCTGTGTTTCATCGTCAATAAGAAGGTCCAAGGGATACAGTAAACCTGAAGTGAAGCATCGGAATCTAAAACTGGACTCACTGGAGATGTTCAAATCATAGAAAGTGAGATTGTCGGTCCTCTTGTACTAAAGAGGCCATTGTGATCTTTGTATTAAATTCGGATGCAATTTCTGTGTCTCATCGTCAGTAAGAAGGTCCAAGGGATACACTAAACCTGAACTGAAGCATCGTAATCTAAAACTGGACTCACAGGAGAGGTTCAAATCATAGAAAGTTAGAGTGTCAGTCCTCTTGTACTTAAGACGGCATTGTGCCTTTTGAATTTAATACCGATGCTTTTTCTGTGTTTCATTGTCAATAAGAAAGTCCAAGGGATACAGTAAACCTGAAGTGAAGCATCGGAATCTAAAACTAGACTCACAGGAGAGGTTCAAATCATAGATAGTTAGAATGTCAGTCCTGTTGTACTTATGTCGGCATTGTGCCTTTTGTATTAAATTCGGATGCAATTTCTATGTTTCATCGTCAATAAGAAGGTGCAAGGTATACAGCAAACCTGAAGTGAAGCATCGGAATCAAAAACTGGACTCACAGGAGAGTTTCAAATTATAGAAAGTGAGAGTGTCAGTCCTCTTTTACTTAAGTCGACGTTGTGCAATTTGCATTAAACTCGGATGCAATTTCTGCGTTTCATAGTCAATAAGAAGGTCCAAGGGATACAGTAAACCTGATGTGAAGCATCGGAATCTAAAACTGGACTCACAGGAGAGGTTCAAATCATAGAAAGCGAGAGTGTCAGTCCTTTTGTACTTAAGTCGCCATTGTGCCTTTTGTACTAAATTCGGATGCAATTTCTGTGTTTCATCGTCAATAAGAAGGTCCAAGGGATACAGTAAACCTGAAGTGAAGCATCAGAATCCAAAACTGGACTCACAGGTGAGGTTCAAATCATAGAAAGTTAGAGTGTCAGTCCTCTTGTACTTAAGTCGGTATTGTGCCTTTTGTATTAAATTCGGATGCAAACTCTGTGTTTCATCGTCAATAAGAAGGTCCCAGGGATACAGTAAACCTGAAGTGAAGCATCGGAATCTAAAACTGGACTCACAGGAGAGCTTCAAATCATAGAATGTGAGAGTGTCAGCCCTTTTTTGCTTAAGTCGGCATTGTGCGCTTTGAATTTAATTCCGATGCAATTTCTGTGTTTCATCGTCAATAAGAAGGTCCAAGGGATACAGTAAACCTGAAGTGAAGCATCGGAATCTAAAACTGGACTCACACGAGTTGTTCAAATCATAGGAAGTGAGAGAGTGAGTCCTCTTGTACTTAAGTCGCCATTGTGATTTTGGTATTAAATTCGGATGCAATTTCTGTGTTTCATCGTCAATAAGAAGGTCGAAGGGATACAGTAAACCTGAAGTGAAGCATCGGAATCTAAAACTGGACTCACAGGAGAGGTTCAAGTCATAGAAAGTTAAAGTGTCAGTCCTCTTGAACTTACGTCGGTATTGTACCTTTTGTATTAAATTCGGATGCAAACTCTGTGTTTCATCGTCAATTAGAAGGTCCAAGGGATGCAGTAAACCTGAAGTGAAGCATCGGAATCTAAAACTGGACTCACAGGAGAGGTTCAAATCATAGAAAGTGAGAGTGTCAGTCCTCTTGTACTTAAGACGGCATTGTGCCTTTTGAATTTAATTCCGATGCAATTTCTGTGTTTCATCGTCAATAAGAAGGTGCAAGGTATACAGTAAACCTGAAGTGAAGCATCGGAATCTAAATCTGACCTCACAGGAGAGGTTCGAATCATAGGAAGTGAGAGTGTCAGTCCTCTTGTACTCAAGTCGCAATTGTGCCATTTGTATTGAATTCGGTTGCAATTTCTGTGTTTCGTCGTCAATAATAAGGTCCAAGGGATACAGTAAACCTGAAGTGAAGCATCGGAATCTAAAACTGGACTCACAGGAGAGGTTCAAATCATAGATAGTTAGAATGTCAGTCCTCTTGTACTTAAGTCGGCATTGTGCCTTTTGTATAAAAATTCGGATGCAATTTCTATGTTTCATCGTCAATAAGAGGGTGCAAGGTATACAGCAAACCTGAAGTGAAGCATCGGAATCAAAAACTGGACTCACAGGAGAGTTTCAAATCATAGAAAGTGAGAGTGTCAGTCCTCTTTTACTTAAGTCGACATTGTGCCATTTGCATTAAATTCGGATGCAATTTCTGTGTTTCATCGTCAATAAGAAGGTCCAAGGGATACAGTAAACCTGAAGTGAAGCATCGGAATCCAAAACTGGACTCACAGGTGAGGTTCAAATCATGGAAAGTTAGAGTGTCAGTCCTCTTGTACTTATGTCGGTATTGTGCCTTTTGTATTAAATTCGGATGAAAACTCTGTGTTTCATCGTCAATAAGAAGGTCCCAGGGATACAGTAAACCTGAAGTGAAGCATCGGCATCTAAAACTGGACTCACAGGATAGGTTGAAATCATAGAAAGTGAGAGTGTCAGTCCTCTTTTGCTTAAGTCGGCATTCTGCGTTTTGAATTTAATTCCGATGCAATTTCTGTGTTTCATCATCATTAAGAAGGTCCAAGGGATACAGTAAACCTGAAGTGAAGCATCGGAATCTAAAACTGGACTCACAATAGATGTTCAAATCATTGAAAGTGAGAGAGTCAGTCCTCTTCTACTTAAGTCGCCATTGTGATTTTGGTATTAAATTCGGATGCAATTTCTGTGTTTCATCGTCAATAAGAAGGTCGAAGGGATACAGTAAACCTGAAGTGAAGCATCGGAATCTAAAACTGGACTCACAGGAGAGGTTCAAATCATAGAATGTTAGAGTGTCAGTCCTCTTGTACTTACGTCGGTATTGTACCTTTTGTATTAAACTCGGATGCAAACTCTGTGTTTCATCGTCAATAAGAAGGTCCAAGGGATACAGTAAACCTGAAGTGAAGAATCGGAATCTAAAACTGGACTCACAGGAGAGGTTCAAATCATAGAAAGTTGGAGTGTCAGTCCTCTTGTACTTAAGTCGCCATTGTGCCTTTTGTATTAAATTCGAATGCTTTTTCTATGTTTCATTGTCAATAAGAAGGTCCAAGGGATACAGTAAACCCGAAGTGTAGCATCGGAATCTAAAACTGGACTCACAGGAGATGTTCAAATCATAGAAAGTGAGAGTGTCAGTCCTCTTTTGCTTAAGTCGGCATTCTGCCTTTTGAATTTAATTCCGATGCAACTTCTGTGTTTCATCGTCAATAAGAAGGTGCAAGGTATACAGTAAGCCTGAAGTGAAGCATCGGAATCTAAATGTGACCTCACAGGAGAGGTTCGAATCATAGAAAGTGAGAGTGTCAGTCCTCTTGTACTTAAGTCGCAATTGTGCCATTTGTATTGAATTCGGATGCAATTTCTGTGTTTCGTCGTCAATAAGAATGTCCAAGGGATACAGTAAACCTGAAGTGAAGCATCGGAATCTAAAACTGGACTCACAGGGGAGGTTCAAATCATAGAAAGTGAGAGTGTCAGTCCTCTTGTACTTAAGTCGCCATTGTGCCTTTTGTATTAAATTCGGATGCAATTTCTGTTTTCATCATCAATAAGAAGGTCCAAGGGATACAGTAAACCTGAAGTAAACCATCGGAATCTAAAACTGGACTCACAGGAGAGGTTCAAATCATAGAAAGTTAGAGTGTCAGTCCTCTTGTACTTAAGTCGGCATTGTGCCTTTTGTATTAAATTCGGATGCAAACTCTGTGTTTCAACGTCAATAAGAAGGTCCAAGGGATACAGTAAACCTGAAGTGAAGAATCGGAATCTAAAACTGGACTCACAGGAGAGGTTCAAATCATAGAAAGTTGGAGTGTCAGTCCTCTTGTACTTAAGTCGCCATTGTGCCTTTTGTATTAAATTCGAATGCTTTTTCTATGTTTCATTGTCAATAAGAAGGTCCAAGGGATACAGTAAACCTGAAGTGAAGCATCGGAATCTAAAACTGGACTCACAGGAGATGTTCAAATCATAGAAAGTGTGAGAGTCAGTCCTCTTGTACTTAAGTCGGCATTGTGCCTTTTGTATAAAAATTCGGATGCAATTTCTATGTTTCATCGTCAATAAGAAGGTGCAAGGTATACAGCAAACCTGAAGTGAAGCATCGGAATCAAAAACTGGACTCACAGGAGAGTTTCAAATCATAGAAAGTGAGAGTGTCAGTCCTCTTTTACTTAAGTCGACATTGTGCCAATTGCTTTAAATTCGGATGCAATTTCTGTGTTTCATCGTCAATAAGAAGGTCCAAGGGATACAGTAAACCTGAAGTGAAGCATCGGAATCCAAAACTGGACTCACAGGTGAGGTTCAAATCATAGAAAGTTAGAGTGTCAGTCCCCTTGTACTTAAGTCGGTATTGTGCCTTTTGTATTAAATTCGGATGCAAACTCTGTGTTTCATCGTCAATAAGAAGGTCCCAGGGATACAGTAAACCTGAAGTGAAGCATCGGAATCTAAAACTGGACTCACAGGATAGGTTCAAATCATAGAAAGTGAGAGTGTCAGTCCTCTTTTGCTTAAGTCGGCATTCTGCGTTTTGAATTTAATTCCGATGCAATTTCTGTGTTTCATCATCATTAAGAAGGTCCAAGGGATACAGTAAACATGAAGTGAAGCATCGGAACCTAAAACTGGACTCACAGGAGAGATTCAAATCATAGAAAGTGAGAGTGTCAGTCCTCTTGTACTTAAGTCGCCATTGTGCCATTTGCATTAAATTCGGATGCAATTTCTGTGTTTCATCGTCAATAAGAAGGTCCAAGGGATACAGTAAACCTGAGGTGAAGCATCGGAATCTAAAACTGGACTCACAGGAGATGTTCATATTATAGAAAGTGAGAGTGTCAGTCCTCTTGTACTTAAGTCACCATTGTGACTTTTGTATTAATTTCGGATGCAATTTCTGTGTTTCATCGTCAATAAGAAGGTCCAAGGGATACAGTAAACCTGAAGTGAAGCATCGGAATCTAAAACTGGACTCACTGGAGATGTTCAAATCATAGAAAGTGAGATTGTCGGTCCTCTTGTACTAAAGAGGCCATTGTGATATTTGTATTAAATTCGGATGCAATTTCTGTGTCTCATCGTCAGTAAGAAGGTCCAAGGGATACAGTAAACCTGAAGTGAAGCATCGGAATCTAAAACTGGACTCACAGGAGAGGTTCAAATCATAGAAAGTTAGAGTGTCAGTCCTCTTGTACTTAAGACGGCATTGTGCCCTTTGTATTATATTCGAATGCAAACTCTGTGTTTCATCGTCAATAAGAAGGTCCAAGGGATACAGTAAACATTAAGTGAAGCATCAGAATCTAAAACTGGTCTCTTAGGAGTGGTTCAAATCATAGAAAGTTAGAATGTCAGTCCTCTTGTACTTAAGTCGGCATTGTGCCTTTTGAATTAAATACCGATGCTTTTTCTGTGTTTCATTGTCAATAAGAAAGTCCAAGGGATACAGTAAACCTGAAGTGAAGCATCGGAATCTAAAACTAGACTCACAGGAGAGGTTCAAATCATAGATAGTTAGAATGTCAGTCCTCTTGTACTTATGTCGGCATTGTGCCTTTTGTATTAAATTCGGATGCAATTTCTATGTTTCATCGTCAATAAGAAGGTGCAAGGTATACAGCAAAGCTGAAGTGAAGCATCGGAATCAAAAACTGGACTCACAGGAGAGTTTCAAATCATAGAAAGTGAGAGTGTCAGTCCTCTTTTACTTAAGTCGACGTTGTGCAATTTGCATTAAACTCGGATGCAATTTCTGCGTTTCATAGTCAATAAGAAGGTCCAAGGGATACAGTAAACCTGATGTGAAGCATCGGAATCTAAAACTGGACTCACAGGAGAGGTTCAAATCATAGAAAGCGAGAGTGTCAGTCCTTTTGTACTTAAGTCGCCATTGTGCCTTTTGTACTAAATTCGGATGCAATTTCTGTGTTTCATCGTCAATAAGAAGGTCCAAGGGATACAGTAAACCTGAAGTGAAGCATCGGAATCCAAAACTGGACTCACAGGTGAGGTTCAAATCATAGAAAGTTAGAGTGTCAGTCCTCTTGTACTTAAGTCGGTATTGTGCCTTTTGTATTAAATTCGGATGCAAACTCTGTGTTTCATCGTCAATAAGAAGGTCCCAGGGATACAGTAAACCTGAAGTGAAGCATCGGAATCTAAAACTGGACTCACAGGAGAGCTTCAAATCATAGAATGTGAGAGTGTCAGCCCTTTTTTGCTTAAGTCGGCATTGTGCGCTTTGAATTTAATTCCGATGCAATTTCTGTGTTTCATCGTCAATAAGAAGGTCGAAGGGATACAGTAAACCTGAAGTGAAGCATCGGAATCTAAAACTGGACTCACAGGAGAGGTTCAAGTCATAGAAAGTTAAAGTGTCAGTCCTCTTGAACTTACGTCGGTATTGTACGTTTTGTATTAATTTCGGATGCAAACTCTGTGTTTCATCGTCAATTAGAAGGTCCAAGGGATGCAGTAAACCTGAAGTGAAGCATCGGAATCTAAAACTGGACTCACAGGAGAGGTACAAATCATAGAAAGTGAGAGTGTCAGTCCTCTTGTACTTAAGACGGCATTGTGCCCTTTGAATTTAATTCCGATGCAATTTCTGTGTTTCATCGTCAATAAGAAGGTGCAAGGTATACAGTAAACCTGAAGTGAAGCATCGGAATCTAAATCTGACCTCACAGGAGAGGTTCGAATCATAGGAAGTGAGAGTGTCAGTCCTCTTGTACTCAAGTCGCAATTGTGCCATTTGTATTGAATTCGGTTGCAATTTCTGTGTTTCGTCGTCAATAATAAGGTCCAAGGGATACAGTAAACCTGAAGTGAAGCATCGGAATCTAAAACTGGACTCACAGGAGAGGTTCAAATCATAGATAGTTAGAATGTCAGTCCTCTTGTACTTAAGTCGGCATTGTGCCTTTTGTATAAAAATTCGGATGCAATTTCTATGTTTCATCGTCAATAAGAGGGTGCAAGGTATACAGCAAACCTGAAGTGAAGCATCGGAATCAAAAACTGGACTCACAGGAGAGTTTCAAATCATAGAAAGTGAGAGTGTCAGTCCTCTTTTACTTCAGTCGACATTGTGCCATTTGCATTAAATTCGGATGCAATTTCTGTGTCTCATCGTCAATAAGAAGGTCCAAGGGATACAGTAAACCTGAAGTGAAGCATCGGAATCCAAAACTGGACTCACAGGTGAGGTTCAAATCATAGAAAGTTAGAGTGTCAGTCCTCTTGTACTTAAGTCGGTATTGTGCCTTTTGTATTAAATTCGGATGCAAACTCTGTGTTTCATCGTCAATAAGAAGGTCCCAGGGATACAGTAAACCTGAAGTGAAGCATCGGCATCTAAAACTGGACTCACAGGATAGGTTCAAATCATAGAAAGTGAGAGTGTCAGTCCTCTTTTGCTTAAGTCGGCATTCTGCGTTTTGAATTTAATTTCGATGCAATTTCTGTGTTTCATCATCATTAAGAAGGTCCAAGGGATACAGTAAACCTGAAGTGAAGCATCGGAATCTAAAACTGGACTCACAATAGATGTTCAAATCATTGAAAGTGAGAGAGTCAGTCCTCTTCTACTTAAGTCGCCATTGTGATTTCGGAATTAAATTCGGATGCAATTTCTGTGTTTCATCGTCAATAAGAAGGTCGAAGGGATACAGTAAACCTGAAGTGAAGCATCGGAATCTAAAACTGGACTCACAGGAGAGGTTCAAATCATAGAAAGTTAGAGTGTCAGTCCTCTTGTACTTACGTCGGTATTGTACCTTTTGTATTAAACTCGGATGCAAACTCTGTGTTTCATCGTCAATTAGAAGGTCCAAGGGATGCAGTAAACCTGAAGAGAAGCATCGGAATCTAAAACTATACTCACAGGAGAGGTTCTAATCATAGAATGTGAGAGTGTCAGTCCTCTTGTACTTAAGACGGCATTGTGCCTTTTGAATTTAATTCCGATGCAACTTCTGTGTTTCATCGTCAATAAGAAGGTGCAAGGTATACAGTAAGCCTGAAGTGATGCATCGGAATCTAAATGTGACCTCACAGGAGAGGTTCGAATCATAGAAAGTGAGAGTGTCAGTCCTCTTGTACTTAAGTCGCAATTGTGCCATTTGTATTGAATTCGGATGCAATTTCTGTGTTTCGTCGTCAATAAGAATGTCCAAGGGATACAGTAAACCTGAAGTGAAGCATCGGAATCTAAAACTGGACTCACAGGGGAGGTTCAAATCATAGAAAGTGAGAGTGTCAGTCCTCTTGTACTTAAGTCGCCATTGTGCCTTTTGTATTAAATTCGGATGCAATTTCTGTTTTCATCATCAATAAGAAGGTCCAAGGGATTCAGTAAACCTGAAGTAAACCATCGGAATCTAAAACTGGACTCACAGGAGAGGTTCAAATCATAGAAAGTTAGAGTGTCAGTCCTCTTGTACTTAAGTCGGCATTGTGCCTTTTGTATTAAATTCGGATGCAAACTCTGTGTTTCATCGTCAATAAGAAGGTCCAAGGGATACAGTAAACCTGAAGTGAAGAATCGGAATCTAAAACTGGACTCACAGGAGAGGTTCAAATCATAGAAAGTTGGAGTGTCAGTCCTCTTGTACTTAAGTCGCCATTGTGCCTTTTGTATTAAATTCGAATGCTTTTTCTATGTTTCATTGTCAATAAGAAGGTCCAAGGGATACAGTAATCCTGAAGTGAAGCATCGGAATCTAAAACTGGACTCACAGGAGATGTTCAAATCATAGAAAGTGAGATTGTCGGTCCTCTTGTACTAAAGTCGCCCTTGTGATTTTTGTATTAAATTCGGATGCAATTTCTGTGTTTCATCGTCAATAAGAAGGTCCAAGGAATACAGTAAACCTGAAGTGAAGCATCGGAATCTAAAACTGGACTCACAGGAGAGGTTCAAATCATAGAAAGTTAGAGTGTCAGTCCTCTTGTACTTACGTCGGTATTGTACCTTTTGTATTACATTCGGATGCAAACTCTGTGTTTCATCGTCAATTAGAAGGTCCAAGGGATGCAGTAAACCTGAAGAGAAGCATCGGAATCTAAAACTGGACTCACAGGTGAGGTTCAAATCATAGAAAGTTAGAGTGTCAGTCCTCTTGAACTTACGTCGGTATTGTACCTTTTGTATTAAATTCGGATGCAAACTCTGTGTTTCATCGTCAATTAGAAGGTCCAAGGGATGCAGTAAACCTGAAGTGAAGCATCGGAATCTAAAACTGGAGTCACAGGAGAGGTTCAAATCATTGAAAGTGAGAGTGTCAGTCCTCTTGTACTTAAGACGGCATTGTGCCTTTTGAATTTAATTCCGATGCAATTTCTGTGTTTCATCGTCAATAAGAAGGTGCAAGGTATACAGTAAACCTGAAGTGAAGCATCGGAATCTAAATCTGACCTCACAGGAGAGGTTCGAATCATAGAAAGTGAGAGTGTCAGTCCTCTTGTACTTAAGTCGCAATTGTGCCATTTGTATTGAATTCGGATGCAATTTCTGTGTTTCGTCGTCAATAAGAAGGTCCAAGGGATACAGTAAACCTGAAGTGAAGCATCGGAATCTAAAACTGGACTCACAGGGGAGGTTCAAATCATAGAAAGTGAGAGTGTCAGTCCTCTTGTACTTAAGTCGCCATTGTGCCTTTTGTATTAAATTCGGATGCAATTACTGTTTTCATCATCAATAAGAAGGTCCAAGGGATACAGTAAACCTGAAGTAAACCATCGGAATCTAAAACTGGACTCACCGGAGAGGTTCATTTCATAGAAATTTAGAGTGTCAGTCCTCTTGTACTTAAGTCGGCATTGTGCCTTTTGAATTTAATTCCGATGCTTTTTCTGTGTTTTATTGTCAATAAGAAGGTCCAAGGGATACAGTAAACCTGAAGTGAAGCATCGGAATCTAAAACTGGACTCACAGGAGAGGTTCAAATCATAGATAGAATGTCAGTCCTCTTGTACTTAAGTCGGCATTGTGCCTTTTGTATTAAATTCGGATGCAATTTCTATGTTACATAGTCAATAAGAAGGTGCAAGGTATGCAGCAAACCTGAAGTGAAGCATCGGAATCAAAAACTGGACTCACAGGAGAGTTTCAAATCATAGAAAGTGAGAGTGTCAGTCCTCTTTTACTTAAGTCGACATTGTGCCATTTGCATTAAATTCGGATGCAATTTCTGTGTTTCATCGTCAATAAAAAGGTCCAAGGGATACAGTAAACCTGAAGTGAAGCATCGGAATCTAAAACTGGACTCACAGGAGAGGTTCAAATCATAGAAAGTGAGAGTGTCAGTCCTCTTTTGCTTAAGTCGGCATTCTGCGTTTTGAATTTAATTCCGATGCAATTTCTGTGTTTCATCATCAATAAGAAGGTCCAAGGGATACAGTAAACCTGAAGTGAAGCATCGGAATCTAAAACTGGACTCACAGGAGATGTTCAAATCATAGAAAGTGAGAGAGTCAGTCCTCTTGTACTTAAGTCGCCATTGTGATTTTGGTATTAAATTCGGATGCAATTTCTGTGTTTCATCGTCAATAAGAAGGTCGAAGGGATACAGTAAACCTGAAGTGAAGCATCGGAATCTAAAACTGGACTCACAGGAGAGGTTCAAATCATAGAAAGTTAGAGTGTCAGTCCTCTTGTACTTACGTCGGTATTGTACCTTTTGTATTAAATTCGGATGCAAACTCTGTGTTTCATCGTCAATTAGAAGGTCCAAGGGATGCAGTAAACCTGAAGTGAAGCATCGGAATCTAAAACTGGACTCACAGGAGAGGTTCAAATCATAGAAAGTGAGAGTGTCAGTTCTCTTGTACTTATGACGGCATTGTGACTTTTGAATTTAATTCCGATGCAATTTCTGTGTTTCATCGTCAATAAGAAGGTGCAAGGTATACAGTAAACCTGAAGTGAAGCATCGGAACTAAATCTGACCTCACAGGAGAGGTTCGAATCATAGAAAGTGAGAGTGTCAGTCCGCTTGTACTTAAGTCGCAATTGTGCCATTTGTATTGAATTTGGATGCAATTTCTGTGTTTCGTCGTCAATAAGAAGGTCCAAGGGATACAGTAAACCTGAAGTGAAGCACCGGAATCTAAATCTGGACTCACAGGGGAGGTTCAAATCATAGAAAGTGAGAGTGTCAGTCCTCTTGTACTTGAGTCGCCATTGTGCCTTTTGTATTAAATTCGGATGCAATTTCTGTTTTCATCATCAATAAGTAGGTCCAAGGGATACAGTAAACCTGAGGTAAACCATCGGAATCTAAAACTGGACTCACAGGAGAGGTTCAAATCATAGAAAGTTAGAGTGTCAGTCCTCTTGTACTTAAGTCGGCATTGTGCCTTTTGTATTAAATTCGGATGCAAACTCTGTGTTTCATCGTCAATAAGAAGGTCCAAGGGATACAGTAAACCTGAAGTGAAGAATCGGAATCTAAAACTGGACTCACAGGAGAGGTTCATATCATAAAAAGTTAGAGTAGCAGTCCTCTTGTACTTAAGTCGGCATTGTGCCATTTATATTAAATTCGGATGCAATTTCTTTGTTTCATCGTCAATAAGAAGGTCCAAGGGATACAGTAAACCTGAGGTGAAGCATCGGAATCTAAAACTGGACTCACAGGAGAGGTTCAAATCATAGATAGTGAGAGTGTCAGTCCACTTGTACTTAAGTCACCATTGTGACTTTTGTATTAATGTCAGATGCAATTTCTGTGTTTCATCGCCAATAAGAAGTTCCAAGGGATACAGTAAACCTGAAGTGATGCATCGGAATCTAAAACTGGACTCACAGGAGATGTTCAAATCATAGAAAGTGAGATTGTTGGTCCTCTTGTACTAAAGTGGCCATTGTGATTTTTGTATTAAATTCGGATGCAATTTCTGTGTCTCATCGTCAATAAGAAGGTCCAAGGGATACAGTAAACCTGAAGTGAAACATCGGAACCTAAAACTGGACTCACAGGAGAGATTCAAATCATAGAAAGTGAGAGTGTCAGTCCTCTTGTACTTAAGTCGGCATTGTGCCATTTGTATTAAATTCGGATGAAATTTCTGTGTTTCATCGTCAATAAGAAGGTCCAAGGGATACAGTAAACCTGAGGTGATGCACCGGAATCTAAATCTGGACTCACAGTAGAGGTTCAAATCAAAGAAAATGAGAGAGTCAGTCCTCTTGTACTTAAGTCGCAATTGAGCCATTTGTATTGAATTCGGATGCAATTTCTGTGTTTCGTCGTCAATAAGAAGGTCCAAGGGATACAGTAAACCTGAAGTGAAGCATCGGAATCTAAAACTGGACTCACAGGAGAGGTTCAAATCATAGAAAGTTAGAGTGTCAGTCCTCTTGTACTTATGACGGCATTGTGCCCTTTGTATTACATTCGAATGCAAACTCTGTGTTTCATCGTCAATAAGAAGGTCCAAGGGATACAGTAAACCTTAAGTGAAGCATCAGAATCTAAAACTGGTCTCTTAGGAGAGGTTCAAATCATAGAAAGTTAGAATGTCAGTCCTCTTGTACTTAAGTCGGCATTGTGCCTTTTGAATTTAATTCCGATGCTTTTTCTGTGTTTCATTGTCAATAAGAAGGTCCAAGGGATATAGTAAACCTGAAGTGAAGCATCGGAATCTAAAACTGGACTCACAGGAGAGGTTCAAATCATAGATAGGTAGAATGTCAGTCCTCTTGTACTTAAGTCGGCATTGTGCCTTTTGTATTAAATTCGGATGCAATTTCTATGTTTCATCGTCAATAAGAAGGTGCAAGGTATACAGCAAACCTGAAGTGAAGCATCGGAATGAAAAACTGGACTCACAGGAGAGTTTCAAATCATAGAAAGTGAGAGTGTCCGTCCTCTTTTACTTAAGTCGACATTGTGCCATTTGCATTAAATTCGGATGCAATTTCTGTGTTTCATCGTCAATAACAAGGTCCAAGGGATACAGTACACCTGAAGTGAAGCATCGGAATCTAAATCTGACCTCACAGGAGAGGTTCAAATCATAGAAAGTGAGAGTGTCAGTCCTCTTTTACTTAAGTCGGCATTGTGCGTTTTGAATTTAATTCCGAAGCACTTTCTGTGTTTCATCGTCAATAAGAAGGTCCAAGGGATACAGTAAACCTGAAGTGAAGCAGCGGAATCTAAAACTGGACTCACAGGAGAGGTTCAAATCATAGATAGTTAGAATGTCAGTCCTCTTGTACTTAAGTCGGCATTGTGCCTTTTGTATTAAATTCGGATGCAATTTCTATGTTTCATCGTCAATAAGAAGGTGCAAGGTATACAGCAAACCTGAGGTGAAGCATCGGAATCAAAAACTGGACTCACAGGAGAGTTTCAAATCATAGAAAGTGAGAGTGTCAGTCCTCTTTTACTTAAGTCGACGTTGTGCAATTTGCATTAAACTCGGATGCAATTTCTGCGTTTCATCGTCAATAAGAAGGTCCAAGGGATACAGTAAACCTGATGTGAAGCATCGGAATCTAAAACTGGACTCACAGGAGAGGTTCAAATCATAGAAAGCGAGAGTGTCAGTCCATTTGTACTTAAGTCGCCATTGTGCCTTTTGTACTAAATTCGGATGCAATTTCTGTGTTTCATCGTCAATAAGAAGGTCCAAGGGATACAGTAAACCTGAAGTGAAGCATCGGAATCCAAAACTGGACTCACAGGTGAGGTTCAAGTCATAGAAAGTTAGAGTGTCAGTCCTCTTGTACTTAAGTCGGTATTGTGCCTTTTGTATTAAATTCGGATGCAAACTCTGTGTTTCATCGTCAATAAGAAGGTCCCAGGGATACAGTAAACCTGAAGTGAAGCATCGGAATCTAAAACTGGACTCACAGGAGAGGTTCAAATCATAGAATGTGAGAGTGTCAGCCCTTTTTTGCTTAAGTCGGCATTGTGCGTTTTGAATTTAATTCCGATGCAATTTCTGTGTTTCATCGTCAATAAGAAGGTCGAAGGGATACAGTAAACCTGAAGTGAAGCATCGGAATCTAAAACTGGACTCACAGGAGAGGTTCAAGTCAAAGAAAGTTAAAGTGTCAGTCCGCTTGAACTTACGTCGGTATTGTACCTTTTGTATTAAATTCGGATGCAAACTCTGTGTTTCATCGTCAATTAGAAGGTCCAAGGGATGCAGTAAACCTGAAGTGAAGCATCGGAATCTAAAACTGGACTCACAGGAGAGGTTCAAATCATAGAAAGTGAGAGTGTCAGTCCTCTTGTACTTAAGACGGCATTGTGCCTTTTGAATTTAATTCCGATGCAATTTCTGTGTTTCATCGTCAATAAGAAGGTGCAATGTATACAGTAAACCTGAAGTGAAGCATCGGAATCTAAATCTGACCTCACAGGAGAGGTTCGAATCATAGGAAGTGAGAGTGTCAGACCTCTTGTACTCAAGTCGCAATTGTGCCATTTGTATTGAATTCGGTTGCAATTTCTGTGTTTCGTCGTCAATAATAAGGTCCAAGGGATACAGTAAACCTGAAGTGAAGCATCGGAATCTAACACTGGACTCACAGGAGAGGTTCAAATCATAGATAGTTAGAATGTCAGTCCTCTTGTACTTAAGTCGGCTTTGTGCCTTTTGTATAAAAATTCGGATGCAATTTCTATGTTTCATCGTCAATAAGAAGGTGCAAGATATACAGCAAACCTGAAGTGAAGCATCGGAATCAAAAACTGGACTCACAGGAGAGTTTCAAATCATAGAAAGTGAGAGTGTCAGTCCTCTTTTACTTAAGTCGACATTGTGCCATTTGCATTAAATTCGGATGCAATTTCTGTGTTTCATCGTCAATAAGAAGGTCCAAGGGATACAGTAAACCTGAAGTGAAGCATCGGAATCCAAAACTAGACTCACAGGTGAGGTTCAAATCATAGAAAGTTAGAGTGCCAGTCCTCTTGTACTTAAGTCGGTATTGTGCCTTTTGTATTAAATTCGGATGCAAACTCTGTGTTTCATCGGCAATAAGAAGGTCCCAGGGATACAGTAAACCTGAAGTGAAGCATCGGAATCTAAAACTGGACTCACAGGATAGGTTCAAATCATAGAAAGTGAAAGTGTCAGTCCTCTTTTGCTTAAGTCGGCATTCTGCGTTTTGAATTTAATTCCGATGCAATTTCTGTGTTTCATCATCATTAAGAAGGTCCAAGGGATACAGTAAACCTGAAGTGAAGCATCGGAATCTAAAACTGGACTCACAATAGATGTTCAAATCATAGAAAGTGAGAGAGTCAGTCCTCTTGTACTTAAGTCGCCATTGTGATTTTGGTATTAAATTCGGATGCAATTTCTGTGTTTCATCGTCAATAAGAAGGTCGAAGGGATACAGTAAACCTGAAGTGAAGCATCGGAATCTAAAACTGGACTCACAGGAGAGGTTCAAATCATAGAAAGTTAGAGTGTCAGTCCTCTTGTACTTACGTCGGTATTGTACCTTTTGTATTAAACTCGGATGCAAACTCTGTGTTTCATCGTCAATTAGAAGGTCCAAGGGATGCAGTAAACCTGAAGTGAAGCATCGGAATCTAAACTGGACTCACAGGAGAGGTTCAAATCATAGAAAGTGAGAGTGTCAGTCCTCTTGTACTTAAGACGGCATTGTGCCTTTTGAATTTAATTCCGATGCAACTTCTGTGTTTCATCGTCAATAAGAAGGTGCAAGGTATACAGTAAACCTGAAGTGAAGCATCGGAATCTAAATGTGACCTCACAGGAGAGGTTCGAATCATAGAAAGTGAGAGTGTCAGTCCTCTTGTACTTAAGTCGCAATTGTGCCATTTGTATTGAATTCGGATGCAATTTCTGTGTTTCGTCATCAATAAGAAGGTCCAAGGGATACAGTAAACCTGAAGTGAAGCATCAGAATCTAAAACTGGACTCACAGGGGAGGTTCAAATCATAGAAAGTAAGAGTGTCAGTCCTCTTGTACTTAAGTCGCCATTGTGCCTTTTGTATTAAATTCGGTTGCAATTTCTGTTTTCATCATCAATAAGAAGGTCCAAGGGATACAGTAAACCTGAAGTAAACCATCGGAATCTAAAACTGGACTCACAGGAGAGATTCAAATCATAGAAAGTTAGAGTGTCAGTCCTCTTGTACTTAAGTCGGCATTGTGCCTTTTGTATTAAATTCGGATGCAAACTCTGTGTTTCATCGTCAATAAGAAGGTCCAAGGGATACAGTAAATCTGAAGTGAAGAATCGGAATCTAAAACTGGACTCACAGGAGAGGTTCAAATCATAGAAAGTTGGAGTGTCAGTCCTCTTGTACTTAAGTCGCCATTGTGCCTTTTGTATTAAATTCGGATGCTTTTTCTATGTTTCATTGTCAATAAGAAGGTCCAAGGGATACAGTAAACCTGAAGTGAAGCATCGGAATCTAAAACTGGACTCACTGGAGTTGTTCAAATCATAGAAAGTGAGAGAGTCAGTCCTCTTGTACTTAAGTCGCCATTGTGATTTTGGTATTAAATTCGGATGCAATTTCTGTGTTTCATCGTCAATAAGAAGGTCGAAGGGATACAGTAAACCTGAAGTGAAGCATCGGAATCTAAAACTGGACTCACAGGAGAGGTTCAAGTCAAAGAAAGTTAAAGTGTCAGTCCGCTTGAACTTACGTCGGTATTGTACCTTTTGTATTAAATTCGGATGCAAACTCTGTGTTTCATCGTCAATTAGAAGGTCCAAGGGATGCAGTAAACCTGAAGTGAAGCATCGGAATCTAAAACTGGACTCACAGGAGAGGTTCAAATCATAGAAAGTGAGAGTGTCAGTCCTCTTGTACTTAAGACGGCATTGTGCCTTTTGAATTTAATTCCGATGCAATTTCTGTGTTTCATCGTCAATAAGAAGGTGCAATGTATACAGTAAACCTGAAGTTAAGCATCGGAATCTAAATCTGACCTCACAGGAGAGGTTCGAATCATAGGAAGTGAGAGTGTCAGACCTCTTGTACTCAAGTCGCAATTGTGCCATTTGTATTGAATTCGGTTGCAATTTCTGTGTTTCGTCGTCAATAATAAGGTCCAAGGGATACAGTAAACCTGAAGTGAAGCATCGGAATCTAACACTGGACTCACAGGAGAGGTTCAAATCATAGATAGTTAGAATGTCAGTCCTCTTGTACTTAAGTCGGCTTTGTGCCTTTTGTATAAAAATTCGGATGCAATTTCTATGTTTCATCGTCAATAAGAAGGTGCAAGGTATACAGCAAACCTGAAGTGAAGCATCGGAATCAAAAACTGGACTCACAGGAGAGTTTCAAATCATAGAAAGTGAGAGTGTCAGTCCTCTTTTACTTAAGTCGACATTGTGCCATTTGCATTAAATTCGGATGCAATTTCTGTGTTTCATCGTCAATAAGAAGGTCCAAGGGATACAGTAAACCTGAAGTGAAGCATCGGAATCCAAAACTAGACTCACAGGTGAGGTTCAAATCATAGAAAGTTAGAGTGCCAGTCCTCTTGTACTTAAGTCGGTATTGTGCCTTTTGTATTAAATTCGGATGCAAACTCTGTGTTTCATCGGCAATAAGAAGGTCCCAGGGATACAGTAAACCTGAAGTGAAGCATCGGAATCTAAAACTGGACTCACAGGATAGGTTCAAATCATAGAAAGTGAAAGTGTCAGTCCTCTTTTGCTTAAGTCGGCATTCTGCGTTTTGAATTTAATTCCGATGCAATTTCTGTGTTTCATCATCATTAAGAAGGTCCAAGGGATACAGTAAACCTGAAGTGAAGCATCGGAATCTAAAACTGGACTCACAATAGATGTTCAAATCATAGAAAGTGAGAGAGTCAGTCCTCTTGTACTTAAGTCGCCATTGTGATTTTGGTATTAAATTCGGATGCAATTTCTGTGTTTCATCGTCAATAAGAAGGTCGAAGGGATACAGTAAACCTGAAGTGAAGCATCGGAATCTAAAACTGGACTCACAGGAGAGGTTCAAATCATAGAAAGTTAGAGTGTCAGTCCTCTTGTACTTACGTCGGTATTGTACCTTTTGTATTAAACTCGGATGCAAACTCTGTGTTTCATCGTCAATTAGAAGGTCCAAGGGATGCAGTAAACCTGAAGTGAAGCATCGGAATCTAAACTGGACTCACAGGAGAGGTTCAAATCATAGAAAGTGAGAGTGTCAGTCCTCTTGTACTTAAGACGGCATTGTGCCTTTTGAATTTAATTCCGATGCAACTTCTGTGTTTCATCGTCAATAAGAAGGTGCAAGGTATACAGTAAACCTGAAGTGAAGCATCGGAATCTAAATGTGACCTCACAGGAGAGGTTCGAATCATAGAAAGTGAGAGTGTCAGTCCTCTTGTACTTAAGTCGCAATTGTGCCATTTGTATTGATTTCGGATGCAATTTCTGTGTTTCGTCATCAATAAGAAGGTCCAAGGGATACAGTAAACCTGAAGTGAAGCATCAGAATCTAAAACTGGACTCACAGGGGAGGTTCAAATCATAGAAAGTAAGAGTGTCAGTCCTCTTGTACTTAAGTCGCCATTGTGCCTTTTGTATTAAATTCGGTTGCAATTTCTGTTTTCATCATCAATAAGAAGGTCCAAGGGATACAGTAAACCTGAAGTAAACCATCGGAATCTAAAACTGGACTCACAGGAGAGATTCAAATCATAGAAAGTTAGAGTGTCAGTCCTCTTGTACTTAAGTCGGCATTGTGCCTTTTGTATTAAATTCGGATGCAAACTCTGTGTTTCATCGTCAATAAGAAGGTCCAAGGGATACAGTAAACCTGAAGTGAAGAATCGGAATCTAAAACTGGACTCACAGGAGAGGTTCAAATCATAGAAAGTTGGAGTGTCAGTCCTCTTGTACTTAAGTCGCCATTGTGCCTTTTGTATTAAATTCGGATGCTTTTTCTATGTTTCATTGTCAATAAGAAGGTCCAAGGGATACAGTAAACCTGAAGTGAAGCATCGGAATCTAAAACTGGACTCACAGGAGATGTTCAAATCATAGAAAGTGTGAGAGTCAGTCCTCTTGTACTTAAGTCGCCATTGTGATTTTGGTATTAAATTCGGATGCAATTTCTGTGTTTCATCGTCAATAAGAAGGTCGAAGGGATACAGTAAACATGAAGTGAAGCATCGGAATCTAAAACTGGACTCACAGGAGAGGTTCAAGTCATAGAAAGTTAGAGTGTCAGTCCTCTTGAACTTACGTCGGTATTGTACCTTTTGTATTAAATTCGGATGCAAACTCTGTGTTTCATCGTCAATTAGAAGGTCCAAGGGATGCAGTAAACCTGAAGTGAAGCATCGGAATCTAAAACTGGACTCACAGGAGAGGTTCGAATCATAGAAAGTGAGAGTGTCAGGCCTCTTGTACTCAAGTCGCAATTGTGCCATTTGTATTGAATTCGGATGCAATTTCTGTGTTTCGTCGTCAATAATAAGGTCCAAGGGATACAGTTAACCCAAAGTGAAGCATCGGAATCTAAAACTGGACTCACAGGGGAGGCTCAAATCATAGAAAGTGAGAGTGTCAGTCCTCTTGTACTTAAGTCGCCATTGTGCCTTTTGTATTAAATTCGGGTGCGATTTCTGTTTTCATCATCAATAAGAAGGTCCAAGGGATACAGTAAACCTGAAGTAAACCATCGGAATCTAAAACTGGACTCATAGGAGAGGTTCAAATCATAGAAAGTTAGAGTGTCAGTCCTCTTGTACTTAAGTCGGCATTGTGCCTTTTGAATTTAATTCCGATGCTTTTTCTGTGTTTCATTGTCAATAAGAAGGTCCAAGGGAAACAGTAAACCTGAAGTGAAGCATCGGAATCTAAAACTGGACTCACAGGAGAGGTTCAAATCATAGATAGTTAGAATGTCAGTCGTCTTGTACTTAAGTCGGCATTGTGCCTTTTGTATAAAAATTCGGATGCAATTTCTCTGTTTCATCGTCAATAAGAAGGTGCAAGGTATACCGCAAACCTGAAGTAAAGCATCGGAATCAAAAACTGGACTCACAGGAGAGTTTCAAATCATAGAAAGTGAGAGTGTCAGTCCTCTTTTACTTAAGTCGACATTGTGCCATTTGCTTTAAATTCGGATGCTATTTCTGTGTTTCATCGTTAATAAGAAGGTCCTAGGGATACAGTAAACCTGAGGTGAAGCATCGGAATCTAAAACTGGACTCACAGGAGAGGTTCATATCACAGAAAGTGAGAGTGTCAGTCCTCTTGTACTTATGTCACCATTGTGACTTTTGTATTAATGTCGGATGCAATTTCTGTGTTTCATCGTCAATAAGAAGGTCCAAGGGATACAGTAAACCTGAAGTGAAGCATCGGAATCTAAAACTGGACTCACAGGAGATGTTCAAATCATAGAAAGTGAGATTGTCGGTCCTCTTGTACTAAAGTGGGCATTGTGATTTTTGTATTAAATTCGGATGCAATTTCTGTGTCTCATCGTCAATAAGAAGGTCCAAGGGATACAGTAAACCTGAAGTGAAGCATCGGAACCTAAAACTGGACTCACAGGAGAGATTCAAATCATAGAAAGTGAGAGTGTCAGTCCTCTTGTACTTGAGTCGGCATTGTGCTATTTGTATTAAATTCGGATGCAATTTCTGTGTTTCATCGTCAATAAGAAGGTCCAAGGGATACAGAAAACCTGAGGTGATGCATCGGAATCTAAAACTGGACTCACAGGAGAGGTTCAAATCATAGAAAGTGAGAGTGTCAGTCCTTTTTTGCTAAAGTCGGCATTGTGCGTTTTGAATTTAATTCCGATGCAATATCTGTGTTTCATCGTCAATACGAAGGGCCAAGGGATACAGTAAACCTGAAGTGAAGCATCGGAATCTAAAACTGGACTCACAGGAGATGTACAAATCATAGAAAGTGAGATTGTCGGTCCTCTTGTACTAAAGTCGCCATTGTGATGTTTGTATTAAATTCGGATGCAATTTCTGTGTTTCATCGTCAATAAGAGGGTCCAAGGAATACAGTAAACCTGAAGTGAAGCATCGGAATCTAAAACTGGACTCACAGGAGAGGTTCAAATCATAGAAAGTTAGAGTGTCAGTCCTCTTGTACTTACGTCGGTATTGTACCTTTTGTATTAAATTCGGATGAAAACTCTGTGTTTCATCGTCAATTAGAAGGTCCAAGGGATGCAGTAAACCTGAAGAGAAGCATCGGAATCTAAAACTGGACTCACAGGAGAGGTTCAAATCATGAAAGTTAGAGTGTCAGTCCTGTTGAACTTACGTCGGTATTGTACCTTTTGTATTAAATTCGGATGCAAACTCTGTGTTTCATCGTCAATTAGAAGGTCCAAGGGATGCAGTAAACCTGAAGTGAAGCATCGGAATCTAAAACTGGAGTCACAGGAGAGGTTCAAATCATAGAAAGTGAGAGTGTCAGTCCTCTTGTACTTAAGACGGCATTGTGCCTTTTGAATTTAATTCCGATGCAATTTCTGTGTTTCATCGTCAATAAGAAGGTGCAAGGTGTACAGTAAACCTGAAGTGAAGCATCGGAATCTAAATCTGACCTCACAGGAGAGGTTCGAATCATAGAAAGTGAGAGTGTCAGTCCTCTTGTACTTAAGTCGCAATTGTGCCATTTGTATTGAATTCGGATGCAATTTCTGTGTTTCGTCGTCAATAAGAAGGTCCAAGGGATACAGTAAACCTGAAGTGAAGCATCGGAACCTAAAACTGGAGTCAAAGGAGGGGTTCAAATCATAGAAAGTGAGAGTGTCAGTCCACTTGTACTTAAGACGGCATTGTGCCTTTTGAATTTAATTCCGATGCAATTACTGTTTTCATCATCAATAAGAAGGTCCAAGGGATACAGTAAACCTGAAGTAAACCATCGGAATCTAAAACTGGACTCACCGGAGAGGTTCATATCATAGAAAGTTAGAGTGTCAGTCCTCTTGGACTTAAGTCGGCATTGTGCCTTTTGAATTTAATTCCGATGCTTTTTCTGTGTTTTATTGTCAATAAGAATGTCCAAGGGATACAGTAAACCTGAAGTGAAGCATCGGAATCTAAAACTGGACTCACAGGAGAGGTTCAAATCATAGATAGAATGTCAGTCCTCTTGTACTTAAGTCGGCATTGTGCCTTTTGTATTAAATTCGGATGCAATTTCTATGTTACATCGTCAATAAGAAGGTGCAAGGTATACAGCAAACCTGAAGTGAAGCATCGGAATCAAAAACTGGACTCACAGGAGAGCTTCAAATCGAAGAAAGTGAGAGTGTCAGTCCTCTTTTACTTAAGTCGACATTGTGCCATTTGCATTAAATTCGGATGCAATTTCTGTGTTTCATCGTCAATAAGAAGGTCCAAGGGATACAGTAAACCTGAAGTGAAGCATCGGAATCTAAAACTGGACTCACAGGAGAGGTTCAAATCATAGAAAGTGAGAGTGTCAGTCCTCTTTTGCTTAAGTCGGCATTCTGCGTTTTGAATTTAATTCCGATGCAATTTCTGTGTTTCATCATCAATAAGAAGGTCCAAGGGATACAGTAAACCTGAAGTGAAGCATCGGAATCTAAAACTGGACTCACAGGAGATGTTCAAATCATAGAAAGTGAGAGAGTCAGTCCTCTTGTACTTAAGTCGCCATTGTAATTTTGGTATTAAATTCGGATGCAATTTCTGTGTTTCATCGTCAATAAGAAGGTCGAAGGGATGCAGTAAACCTGAAGTGAAGCATCGGAATATAAAACTGGACTCACAGGAGAGGTTCAAATCATAGAAAGTTAGAGTGTCAGTCCTCTTGTACTTACGTCGGTATTGTACCTTTTGTATTAAATTCGGATGCAAACTCTGTGGTTCATCGTCAATTAGAAGGTCCAAGGGATGCAGTAAACCTGAGGTGAAGCATCGGAATCTAAAACTGGACTCACAGGAGAGATTCAAAACATAGAAAGTGAGAGTGTCAGTCATCTTGTACTTAAGACGGCATTGTGCCTTTTGAATTTCATTCCGATGCAATTTCTGTGTTTCATCGTCAATAAGAAGGTGCAAGGGATACAGTAAACCTGAAGTAAACCATCGGAATCTAAAACTGGACTCACAGGAGAGGTTCAAATCATAGAAAGTTAGAGTGTCAGTCCTCTTGTACTTAAGTCGGCATTGTGCCTTTTGTATTAAATTCGGATGCAAACTCTGTGTTTCATCGTCAATAAGAAGGTCCAAGGGATACAGTAAACCTGAAGTGAAGAATCGGAATCTAAAACTGGACTCACAGGAGAGGTTCAAATCATAAAAAGTTAGAGTAGCTGTCCTCTTGTACTTAAGTCGGCATTGTGCCATTTATATTAAATTCAGATGCAATTTCTTTGTTTCATCGTCAATAAGAAGGTCCAAGGGATACAGTAAACCTGAGGTGAAGCATCGGAATCTAAAACTGGACTCACAGGAGAGGTTCAAATCATAGATAGTGAGAGTGTCAGTCCTCTTGTACTTAAGTCACCATTGTGACTTTTGTATTAATGTCGGATGCAATTTCTGTGTTTCATCGCCAATAAGAAGGTCCAAGGGATACAGTAAACCTGAAGTGAAGCATCGGAATCTAAAACTGGACTCACAGGAGATGTTCAAATCATAGAAAGTGAGATTGTCGGTCCTCTTGTACTAAAGTGGCCATTGTGATTTTTGTATTAAATTCGGATGCAATTTCTGTGTCTCATCGTCAATAAGAAGGTCCAAGGGATACAGTAAACCTGAAGTGAAACATCGGAACCTAAAACTGGACTCACAGGAGAGATTCAAATCATAGAAAGTGAGAGTGTCAGTCCTCTTGTTCTTAAGTCGGCATTGTGCCATTTGTATTAAATTCGGATGAAATTTCTGTGTTTCATCGTCAATAAGAAGGTCCAAGGGATACAGTAAACCTGAGGTGATGCACCGGAATCTAAAACTGGACTCACAGTAGAGGTTCAAATCAAAGAAAATGAGAGAGTCAGTCCTCTTGTACTTAAGACACAATTGAGCCATTTGTATTGAATTCGGATGCAATTTCTGTGTTTCGTCGTCAATAAGAAGGTCCAAGGGACACAGTAACCCTGAAGTGAAGCATCGGAATCTAAAACTGGACTCACAGGGGAGGTTCAAATCATAGAAAGTGAGAGTGTCAGTCCTCTTGTACTTAAGTCGCCATTGTGCCTTTTGTATTAAATTCGGATGCAATTTCTGTTTTCATCGTCAATATGAAGGTCCAAGGTATACAGTAAACCTGAAGTAAAACATCGGAATCTAAAACTGGACTCACAGGAGAGGATCAAATCATAGAAAGTTAGAGTGTCAGTTCTCTTGTACTTAAGTCGGCATTGTGCCTTTTGTATTAAATTCCGATGCTATTTCTGTGTTTCATTGTCAATAAGAAGGTCCAAGGGATACAGTAAACCTGAAGTGAAGCATCGGAACCTAAAACTGGACTCACAGGAGAGATTCAAATCATAGAAAGTGAGAGTGTCAGTCCTCTTGTCCTTAAGTCGGCATTGTGCCATTTGTATTAAATTCGGATGCAATTTCTGTGTTTCATCGTCAATAAGAAGGTCCAAGGGATACAGTAATCCTTAGGTGAAGCATCGGAATCTAAAACTGGACTCACAGGAGAGGTTCAAATCATAAAAAGTGAGAGTGTCAGTCCTCTTGTACCTAAGTCACCATTGTGACTTTTGTATTAATTTCCGATGCAATTTCTGTGTTTCATCGGCAATAAGAAGGTCCAAGGGATACAGTAAACCGGAAGTGAGGCATCGGAATCTAAAACTGGACTCACAGGAGATGTTCAAATCATAGAAAGTGAGATTGTCGGTCCTCTTGTACTAAAGTGGCCATTGTGATTTTTGTATTAAATTCGGATGCAATTTCTGTGTCTCATCGTCAATAAGAAGGTCGAAGGGATACAGTAAACCTGAAGTGAAGCATCGGAATCTAAAACTGGACTCACAGGAGAGGTTCAAATCATAGAAAGTTAGAGTGTCAGTCCTCTGGTACTTAAGACGGCATTGTGCCCTTTGTATTACATTCGAATGCAAACTCTGTGTTTCATCGTCAATAAGAAGGTCCAAGGGATACAGTAAACCTTAAGTGAAGCATCAGAATCTAAAACTGGTCTCTTAGGAGAGGTTCAAATCATAGAAAGTTATAATGTCAGTCCTCTTGTACTGAAGTCGGCATTGTGCCTTTTGAATTTAATTCCGATGCTTTTTCTGTGTTTCATTGTCAATAAGAAGGTCCAAGGGATACAGTAAACCTGAAGTGAAGCATCGGAATCTAAAACTGGACTCACAGGAGAGGTTCAAATCATAGATAGTTAGAATGTCAGTCCTCTTGTACTTAAGTCGGCATTGTGCCTTTTGTATTAAATTCGGATGCAATTTCTATGTTTCATCGTCAATAAGAAGGTGCAAGGTATACAGCAAACCTGAAGTGAAGCATCGGAATGAAAAACTGGACTCACAGGAGAGTTTCAAATCATAGAAAGTGAGAGTGTCAGTCCTCTTTTACTTAAGTCGACATTGTGCCATTTGCATTAAATTCGGATGCAATTTCTGTGTTTCATCGTCAATAAGAAGGTCCAAGGGATACAGTAAACCTGAAGTGAAGCATCGGAATCTAAATCTGACCTCACAGGAGAGGTTCAAATCATAGAAAGTGAGAGTGTCAGTCCTCTCTTACTTAAGTCGGCATTGTGCGTTTTGAATTTAATTCCGAAGCAATTTCTGTGTTTCATCGTCAATAAGAAGGTCCAAGGGATACAGTAAACCTGAAGTGAAGCATTGGAATCTAAAACTGGACTCACAGGAGATGTTCAAATCATAGAAAGTGAGAGAGTCAGTCCTCTTGTACTTAAGTCGCCATTGTGATTTTGGTATTAAATTCGGATGCAATTTCTGTGTTTCATCGTAAATAAGAAGGTCGAAGGTATACAGTAAACCTGAAGTGAAGCATCGGAATCTAAAACTGGACTCACAGGAGAGGTTCAAATCATAGAAACTTAGAGTGTCAGTCCTCTTGTACTTACGTCGGTATTGTACCTTTTGTATTAAATTTGGATGCAAACTCTGTGTTTCATCGTCAATTAGAAGGTCCAAGGGATACAGTAAACCTGAAGTGAAGCATCGGAATCTAAAACTGGACTCACAGGAGAGGTTCAAATCATAGAAAGTGAGAGTGTCAGTCCTCTTGTACTTAAGACTTCATTGTGCCTTTTGAATTTCATTTCGATGCAATTTCTGTGTTTCGTCGTCAATAAGAAGGTGCAAGGTATACAGTAAATCTGAAGTGAAGCATCGGAATCTAAATCTGACCTCACAGGAGAGGTTCGAATCATAGAAAGTGAGAGTGTCGGTACTCTTGTACTTGAGTCGCAATTGTGCCACTTGTATTGAATTCAGATGCAATTTCTTTGTATCGTCGTCTATAAGAAGGTCCAAGGGATACAGGAAACCTGAAGTGAAGCATCGGAATCTAAAACTGGACTCACAGGAGATGTTCAAATCATAGAAAGTGATAGAGTCAGTCCTCTTGTACTTAAGTCGCCATTGTAATTTTGGTATTAAATTCGGATGCAATTTCTGTGTTTCATCGTCAATAAGAAGGTCGAAGGGATACAGTAAACCTGAAGTGAAGCATCGGAATATAAAACTGGACTCACAGGAGAGGTTCAAATCATAGAAAGTTAGAGTGTCAGTCCTCTTGTACTTACGTCGGTATTGTACCTTTTGTATTAAATTCGGATGCAAACTCTGTGGTTCATCATCAATTAGAAGGTCCAAGGGATGCAGTAAACCTGAAGTGAAGCATCGGAATCTAAAACTGGACTCACAGGAGAGATTCAAAACATAGAAAGTGAGAGTGTCAGTCATCTTGTACTTAAGACGGCATTGTGCCTTTTGAATTTCATTCCGATGCAATTTCTGTGTTTCATCGTCAATAAGAAGGTGCAAGGGATACAGTAAACCTGAAGTAAACCATCGGAATCTAAAACTGGACTCACAGGAGAGGTTCAAATCATAGAAAGTTAGAGTGTCAGTCCTCTTGTACTTAAGTCGGCATTGTGCCTTTTGTATTAAATTCGGATGCAAACTCTGTGTTTCATCGTCAATAAGAAGGTCCAAGGGATACAGTAAACCTGAAGTGAAGAATCGGAATCTAAAACTGGACTCACAGGAGAGGTTCAAATCATAAAAAGTTAGAGTAGCTGTCCTCTTGTACTTAAGTCGGCATTGTGCCATTTATATTAAATTCAGATGCAATTTCTTTGTTTCATCGTCAATAAGAAGGTCCAAGGGATACAGTAAACCTGAGGTGAAGCATCGGAATCTAAAACTGGACTCACAGGAGAGGTTCAAATCATAGATAGTGAGAGTGTCAGTCCTCTTGTACTTAAGTCACCATTGTGACTTTTGTATTAATGTCGGATGCAATTTCTGTGTTTCATCGCCAATAAGAAGCTCCAAGGGATACAGTAAACCTGAAGTGAAGCATCGGAATCTAAAACTGGACTCACAGGAGATGTTCAAATCATAGAAAGTGAGATTGTCGGTCCTCTAGTACTAAAGTGGCCATTGTGATTTTTGTATTAAATTCGGATGCAATTTCTGTGTCTCATCGTCAATAAGAAGGTCCAAGGGATACAGTAAACCTGAAGTGAAACATCGGAACCTAAAACTGGACTCACAGGAGAGATTCAAATCATAGAAAGTGAGAGTGTCAGTCCTCTTGTACTTAAGTCGGCATTGTGCCATTTGTATTAAATTCGGATGAAATTTCTGTGTTTCATCGTCAATAAGAAGGTCCAAGGGATACAGTAAACCTGAGGTGATGCACCGGAATCTAAAACTGGACTCACAGTAGAGGTTCAAATCAAAGAAAATGAGAGAGTCAGTCCTCTTGTACTTAAGTCACAATTGAGCCATTTGTATTGAATTCGGATGCAATTTCTGTGTTTCGTCGTCAATAAGAAGGTCCAAGGGATACAGTAACCCTGAAGTGAAGCATCGGAATCTAAAACTGGACTCACAGGGGAGGTTCAAATCATAGAAAGTGAGAGTGTCAGTCCTCTTGTACTTAAGTCGCCATTGTGCCTTTTGTATTAAATTCGGATGCAATTTCTGTTTTCATCGTCAATATGAAGGTCCAAGGGATACAGTAAACCTGAAGTAAAACATCGGAATCTAAAACTGGACTCACAGGAGAGGATCAAATC
Organism: Schistocerca serialis cubense; assembly: GCF_023864345.2. Taxonomy (NCBI): domain Eukaryota; kingdom Metazoa; phylum Arthropoda; class Insecta; order Orthoptera; family Acrididae; genus Schistocerca; species Schistocerca serialis. The sequence goes on from NC_064648.1 coordinate 20,485,524, forward strand.
ATAGAAAGTTAGAGTGTCAGTTCTCTTGTACTTAAGTCGGCATTGTGCCTTTTGTATTAAATTCCGATGCTATTTCTGTGTTTCATTGTCAATAAGAAGGTCCAAGGGATACAGTAAACCTGAAGTGAAGCATCGGAACCTAAAACTGGACTCACAGGAGAGATTCAAATCATAGAAAGTGAGAGTGTCAGTCCTCTTGTACTTAAGTCGGCATTGTGCCATTTGTATTAAATTCGGATGCAATTTCTGTGTTTCATCGTCAATAAGAAGGTCCAAGGGATACAGTAATCCTGAGGTGAAGCATCGTAATCTGAAACTGGACTCACAGGAGAGGTTCAAATCAAAAAAAGTGAGAGTGTCAGTCCTCTTGTACCTAAGTCACCATTGTGACTTTTGTATTAATTTCGGATGCAATTTCTGTGTTTCATCGTCAATAAGAAGGTCCAAGGGATACAGTAAACCGGAAGTGAGGCATCGGAATCTAAGACTGGACTCACAGGAGATGTTCAAATCATAGAAAGTGAGATTGTCGGTCCTCTTGTACTAAAGTGGCCATTGTGATTTTTGTATTAAATTCGGATGCAATTTCTGTGTCTCATCGTCAATAAGAAGGTCGAAGGGATACAGTAAACCTGAAGTGAAGCATCGGAATCTAAAACTGGACTCACAGGAGAGGTTCAAATCATAGAAAGTTAGAGTGTCAGTCCTCTTGTACTTAAGACGGCATTGTGCCCTTTGTATTACATTCGAATGCAAACTCTGTGTTTCATCGTCAATAAGAAGGTCCAAAGGATACAGTAAACCGTAAGTGAAGCATCAGAATCTAAAACTGGTCTCTTAGGAGAGGTTCAAATCATAGAAAGTTAGAATGTCAGTCCTCTTGTACTTAAGTCGGCATTGTGCCTTTTGAATTTAATTCCGATGCTTTTTCTGTGTTTCATTGTCAATAAGAATGTCCAAGGGATACAGTAAACCTGAAGTGAAGCATCGGAATCTAAAACTGGACTCACAGGAGAGGTTCAAATCATAGATAGTTAGAATGTCAGTCCTCTTGTACTTAAGTCGGCATTGTGCCTTTTGTATTAAATTCGGATGCAATTTCTATGTTTCATCGTCAATAAGAAGGTGCAAGGTATACAGCAAACCTGAAGTGAAGCATCGGAATGAAAAACTGGACTCACAGGAGAGTTTCAAATCATAGAATGTGAGAGTGTCAGTCCTCTTTTACTTAAGTCGACATTGTGCCATTTGCATTAAATTCGGATGCAATTTCTGTGTTTCATCGTCAATAAGAAGGTCCAAGGGATACAGTAAACCTGAAGTGAAGCATCGGAATCTAAATCTGACCTCACAGGAGAGGTTCAAATCATAGAAAGTGAGAGTGTCAGTCCTCTTTTACTTAAGTCGGCATTGTGCGTTTTGAATTTAATTCCGAAGCAATTTCTGTGTTTCATCGTCAATAAGAAGGTCCAAGGGATACAGTAAACCAGAAGTGAAGCATTGGAATCTAAAACTGGACTCACAGGAGATGTTCAAATCATAGAAAGTGAGAGAGTCAGTCCTCTTGTACTTAAGTCGCCATTGTGATTTTGGTATTAAATTCGGATGCAATTTCTGTGTTTCATCGTAAATAAGAAGGTCGAAGGTATACAGTAAACCTGAAGTGAAGCATCGGAATCTAAAACTGGACTCACAGGAGAGGTTCAAATCATAGAAACTTAGAGTGTCAGTCCTCTTGTACTTACGTCGGTATTGTACCTTTTGTATTAAATTTGGATGCAAACTCTGTGTCTCATCGTCAATTACAAGGTCCAAGGGATACAGTAAACCTGAAGTGAAGCATCGGAATCTAAAACTGGACTCACAGGAGAGGTTCAAATCATAGAAAGTGAGAGTGTCAGTCCTCTTGTACTTAAGACGGCATTGTGCCTTTTGAATTTCATTTCGATGCAATTTCTGTGTTTCGTCGTCAATAAGAAGGTGCAAGGTATACAGTAAATCTGAAGTGAAGCATCGGAATCTAAATCTGACCTCACAGGAGAGGTTCGAATCATAGAAAGTGAGAGTGTCGGTCCTCTTGTACTTGAGTCGCAATTGTGCCACTTGTATTGAATTCGGATGCAATTTCTTTGTATCGTCGTCTATAAGAAGGTCCAAGGGATACAGTAAACCTGAAGTGAAGCATCGGAATCTAAAACTGGACTCACAGGGGAGGTTCAAATCGTAGAAAGTGAGAGTGTCAGTCCTCTTGTACTTAAGTCGCCATTGTGCCTTTTGTATTAAATTCGGATGCAATTTCTGTTTTCATCGTCAATAAGAAGGTCCAAGGGATACAGTAAACCTGAAGTAAAACATCGGAATCTAAAACTGGACTCACAGGAGAGGTTCAAATCATTGAAAGTTAGAGTGTCAGTCCTCTTGTACTTAAGTCGGCATTGTGCCTTTTGTATTAAATTCGGATGCAAACTCTGTGTTTCATCGTCAACAAGAAGTTCCAAGGGATACAGTAAACCTGAAGTGAAGCATCGGAATATAAAACTGGACTCACAGGAGAGGTTCAAATCATAAAAAGTTTGAGTTGCAGTCCTCTTGTACATAAGTCGGCATTGTGCCTTTTGAATTTAATTCCGATGCTATTTCTGTGTTTATGTCAATAAGTAGGTCCAAGGGATACAGTAAACCTGAAGTGAAGCATCGGAACCTAAAACTGGACTCACAGGAGAGATTCAAATCATAGAAAGTGAGAGTGTCAGTCCTCTTGTACTTAAGTCACCGTTGTGCCATTTGTATTAAATTCGGATGCAATTTCTGTGTTTCATCGTCAATAAGAAGGTCCAAGGGATACAGTAATCCTGAGGTGAAGCATCGGAATCTAAAACTGGACTCACAGGAGAGGTTCAAATCATACAAAGTGAGAGTGTCAGTCCTCTTGTACCTAAGTCACCATTGTGACTTTTGTATTAATTTCGGATGCAATTTCTGTGTTTCATCGTCAATAAGAAGGTCCAAGGGATACAGTAAACCGGAAGTGAGTCATCGGAATCTAAAACTGGACTCACAGGAGATGTTCAAATCATAGAAAGTGAGATTGTCGGTCCTCTTGTACTAAAGTGGCCATTGTGATTTTTGGATTAAATTCGGATGCAATTTCTGTGTCTCATCGTCAATAAGAAGGTCGAAGGGATACAGTAAACCTGAAGTGAAGCATCGGAATCTAAAACTGGACTCACAGGAGAGGTTCAAATCATAGAAAGTTAGAGTGTCAGTCCACTTGTACTTAAGACGGCATTGTGCCCTTTGTATTACATTCGAATGCAAACTCTGTGTTTCATCGTCAATAAGAAGGTCCAAGGGATACAGTAAACCTTAAGTGAAGCATCAGAATCTAAAACTGGTCTCTTAGGAGAGGTTCAAATCATAGAAAGTTAGAATGTCAGTCCTCTTGTACTTAAGTCGGCATTGTGCCTTTTGAATTTAATTCCGATGCTTTTTCTGTGTTTCATTGTCAATAAGAAGGTCCAAGGGATACAGTAAACCTGAAGTGAAGCATCGGAATCTAAAACTGGACTCACAGGAGAGGTTCAAATCATAGATAGTTAGAATGTCAGTCCTCTTGTACTTAAGTCGGCATTGTGCCTTTTGAATTAAAATCGGATGCAATTTCTATGTTTCATCGTCAATAAGAAGGTGCAAGGTATACAGCAAACCTGAAGTGAAGCATCGGAATGAAAAACTGGACTCACAGGAGAGTTTCAAATCATAGAAAGTGAGAGTGTCAGTCCTCTTTTACTTAAGTCGACATTGTGCCATTTGCATTAAATTCGGATGCAATTTCTATGTTTCATCGTCAATAAGAAGGTCCAAGGGATACAGTAAACCTGAAGTGAAGCATCGGAATCTAAATCTGACCTCACAGGAGAGGTTCAAATCATAGAAAGTGAGAGTGTCAGTCCTCTTTTACTTAAGTCGGCATTGTGCGTTTTGAATTTAATTCCGAAGCAATTTCTGTGTTTCATCGTCAATAAGAAGGTCCAAGGGATACAGTAAACCTGAAGTGAAGCATTGGAATCTAAAACTGGACTCACAGGAGATGTTCAAATCATAGACAGTGAGAGAGTCAGTCCTCTTGTACTTAAGTCGCCATTGTGATTTTGGTATTAAATTCGGATGCAATTTCTGTGTTTCATCGTAAATAAGAAGGTCGAAGGTATACAGTAAACCTGAAGTGAAGCATCGGAATCTAAAACTGGACTCACAGGAGAGGTTCAAATCATAGAAACTTAGAGTGTCAGTTCTCTTGTACTTACGTCGGTATTGTACCTTTTGTATTAAATTTGGATGCAACTCTGTGTTTCATCGTCAATTAGAAGGTCCAAGGGATACAGTAAACCTGAAGTGAAGCATCGGAATCTAAAACTGGACTCACAGGACAGATTCAAATCATAGAAAGTGAGAGTGTCGGTCCTCTTGTACTTAAGACGGCATTGTGCCTTTTGAATTTCATTTCGATGCAATTTCTGTGTTTCGTCGTCAATAAGAAGGTGCAAGGTATACAGTAAATCTGAAGTGAAGCATCGGAATCTAAATCTGACCTCACAGGAGAGGTTCGAATCATAGAAAGTGAGAGTGTCGGTCCTCTTGTACTTGAGTCGCAATTGTGCCACTTGTATTGAATTCGGATGCAATTTCTTTGTATCGTCGTCAATAAGAAGTTCCAAGGGATACAGTAATCCTGAAGTGAAGCATCGGAATCTAAAACTGGACTCACAGGGGAGGTTCAAATCGTAGAAAGTGAGAGTGTCAGTCCTCTTGTACTTAAGTCGCCATTGTGCCTTTTGTATTAAATTCGGATGCAATTTCTGTTTTCATCGTCAATAAGAAGGTCCAAGGGATACAGTAAACCTGAAGTAAAACATCGGAATCTAAAACTGGACTCACAGGAGAGGTTCAAATCATTGAAAGTTAGAGTGTCAGTCCTCTTGTACTTAAGTCGGCATTGTGCCTTTTGTATAAAATTCGGATGCAAACTCTGTGTTTCATCGTCAATAAGAAGTTCCAAGGGATACAGTAAACCTGAAGTGAAGCATCGGAATATAAAACTGGACTCACAGGAGAGGTTCAAATCATAAAAAGTTAGAGTTGCAGTCCTCTTGTACATAAGTCGGCATTGTGCCTTTTGAATTTAATTCCGATGCTATTTCTGTGTTTCATTGTCAATAAGTAGGTCCAAGGGATACAGTAAACCTGAAGTGAAGCATCGGAACCTAAAACTGGACTCACAGGAGAGATTCAAATCATAGAAGGTGAGAGTGTCAGTCCTCTTGTACTTAAGTCGGCATTGTGCCATTTGTATTAAATTCGGATACAATTTCTGTGTTTCATCGTCAATAAGAAGGTCCAAGGGATACAGTAAACCTGAGGTGAAGCATCGGAATCTAAAATTGGATTCACAGGAGAGGTTCAAATCATAGAAAGTGAGAGTGTCAGTCCTCTTGTACTTAAGTCACCGTTGTGACTTTTGTATTAATTTCGGATGCAATTTCTGTGTTTCATCGTCAATAAGAAGGTCCAAGGGATACAGTAAACCTGAAGTGAAGCATCGGAATCTAAAACTGGACACACAGGAGATGTTCAAATAATAGAAAGTGAAATTGTCGGTCCTCTTGTACTAAAGTGGCCATTGTGATTTTTGTATTAAATTCGGATGCAATTGCTGTGTCTCATCGTCAATACGAAGGTCCAAGGGATACAGTAAACCTGAAGTGAAGCATCGTAATCTAAAAGTGGACTCACAGGAGAGGTTCAAATCATAGAAAGTTAGAGTGTCAGTCCTCTTGTACTTAAGACGGCATTGTGCCCTTTGTATTACATTCGAATGCAAACTCTGTGTTTCATCGTCAATACGAAGGTCCAAAGGATACAGTAAACCTTAAGTAAAGCATCAGAATCTAAAACTGGTCTCTTAGGAGAGGTTCAAATCATAGAAAGTTAGAATGTCAGTCCTCTTGTACTTAAGTCGGCATTGTGCCTTTTGAATTTAATTCCGATGCTTTTTCTGTGTTTCATTGTCAATAAGAAGGTCCAAGGGATACAGTAAACCTGAAGTGAAGCATCGGAACCTAAAACTGGACTCACAGGAGAGGTTCAAATCATAGATAGTTAGAATGTCAGTCCTCTTGTACTTAGGTCGGCATTGTGCCTTTTGTATTAAATTCGGATGCAATTTCTGTGTTTCATCGTCAATTAGAAGGTGTAAGATATACAGCAAAACTGAAGTGAAGCATCTGAATCAAAAACTGGTTTCACAGGAGAGTTTCAAATCATAGAAAGTGAGAGTGTCAGTCCCCTTTTACTTAAGTCGCCATTGTGCCGTTTGTACTAAATTCGGATGCTATTTCTGTGTTTCATCGTCAATAGGAAGGTCCAAGGGATACAGTAAACCAGAAGTGAAGCATCGGAATCCAAAACTGGACTCACAGGTGAGGTTCAAATCATAGAAAGTTAGAGTGTCAGTCCTCTTGTACTTAAGTCGGTATTGTGCCTTTTGTATTAATTTCGGATGAAAACTTTGTGTTTCATCGTCAATAAGAAGGTCCCAGGGATACAGTAAACCTGAAGTGAACCATAAGAATCAAAAACTGGACTCACAGGAGAGGTTCAAATCATAGAAAGTTAGAGTGTCAGTCCTCTTGTACTTAAGTCCGCATTGTGCCTTTTGAATTTAATTCCGATGCAATTTCTGTGTTTCATCGTCAATAAGAAGGTCCAAGGGATACAGTAAACCCAAAGTGAAGCATCGGAATCTAAAACTGGCCTCACATTAGAGGTTCAAATCATAGAAAGTGAGAGTGTCAGTCCTCTTGTACTTAAGTCGCCATTGTGCCTTTTGTATTAAATTCGGATTCAATTTCTGTGTTTCATCGTAAATAAGAAGGTCCAAGTGATACAGTAAACCTGAAGTGAAGCATCGGAATCCAAAACTGGACTCACAGGAGAGGTTCAAATCACAGAAAGTTGGAGTGTCAGACCTCTTGTACTTAAGTCGGTATTGTGCCTTTTGTATTAAATTCGGATGCAAACTCTGTGTTTCATCGTCAATAAGAAGGTCCAAGGGATACAGTAAACCTGAAGTGAAGCATCGGAATCTAAAACTGGACTCACAGGAGATGTTCAAATCATAGAAAGTGAGGGTGTCAGTCTTCTTGTACTTAAGTCGCCATTGTGATTTTTGTATTAAATTAGGATGCAGTTTCTGTGTTTCATCGTCAATAAGAAGGTCCAAGGGATACAGTAAACCTGAAGTGAAGCATCGGAATCTAAAAGTGGACTCACAGGAGAGGTTCAACTCAAAGAAAATTAGAGTGTCAGTCCTCTTGTACTTAAGTCGGCATTGTACCTTTTGTATTAAATTCGGATGCAAACTCTGTGTTTCATCGTCAATTTGAAGGTCCAAGGGATACAGTAAACCTGAAGTGAAGTATCGGAATCTAAAACTGGAATCACAGGAGAGGTTCAAATCATAGAAAGTGAGAGTGTCAGTCCTCTTGTACTTAAGACGGCATTGTGCCTTTTGAATTTAATTCGGATGCATTTTCTGTGTTTCATCGTCAATAAGAAGGTGCAAGGTATACAGTAAACCTGAAGTGATGCATCGGATTCTAAATCTGACCTCACAGGAGAGGTTCGAAACATAGAAAGTGAGAGTGTCAGTCCTCTTGTACTTAAGTCGGCATTGTGCCATTTGAATTAAATTCGGATGCAATTTCTGTGTTTCATCGTCAATAAGAAGATCCAAGGGATACAGTAAACCTGAAGTGAAGCATCGGAATCTAAAACTGGACTCACAGGAGAGGTTCAAATCATAGAAAGTTAAAGTGTCAGTCCTCTTGTACTTAAATCGGCATTGTGATTTTTGTATTAAATTCGGATGCAAACTCTGGGCTTCATCGTCAATAAGAAGGTCCAAGGTATACAGTAAATCTGAAGTGAAGCATCGGAATCTAAAACTGGACTCACCGGAGAGGTTCAAATCATAAATAGTTAGAGTGTCAGTCCTCTTGTACATAAGTCGGCATTGTGCGTTTCAAATTTAATTCCGATGCTATATCTGTGTTTCATCGTCAATAAGAAGGTCCAAGGGATACAGTAAACCTGAAGTGAAGCATCGAAATCTAGAACTGGACTCACAGGAGATGTTCAAATCATAGAAAGTGAGAGTGTCAGTCCTCTTGTACTTAAGCCGCCATTGTGATTTTTGTATTAAATACGGATGCAATATCTGTGTTTCATCGTCAGTAAGAAGGTCCAAGGGATACAGTAAACCTGAAGTGAAGCATCGGAAAGTAAAACTGAACTCACAGGAGAGGTTCAAATCATAGAAAGTGGGAGTGTCAGTCCTCTTGTACTCAAGTCGGCATTGTGCCTTTTGAATTTAATTCCGATGCAATTTCTGTGTTTCATCGTCAATAATAAGCTGCAAGGTATACAGTGAACCTGAAGTGAAGCATCGGAATCTAAAACTGGACTCACAGGATAGGTTCAAATCATAGAAAGTGAGAGTGTTAGTCCTCTTCTACTTAGGTCTCCACTGTGCCTTTTGAATTTAATTCCGATGCAATTTCTGTATTTCATCGTCAGTAAGAACGTCCAAGGGAAACAGTAAACCTGAAGTGAAGCATCGGAATCTAGAACTGGAATCACAGGAGATGTTCAAATCATAGAAAGTGAGAGTGTCAGTCCTCTTGTACTTAAGACGCCATTGTGATTTTTGTATTAAATTCGGATGCAATTTCTGTGTTTTATCGTCAATAAGAAGGTCCAAGGGATACAGTAAACCTGAAGTGAAGCATCGGAATCTAAAACTGGACTCACAGGAGAAGTTCGAATCATAGAAAGTGAGAGTGTCAGTCCTCTTGTACTTACGTCGGCATTGTACCTTTTGTATTAAATTCGGATGCAAACTCTGTGTTTCATTGTCAATTAGAAGGTCCAAGGGATACAGTAAACCTGAAGTGAAGCATCTGAATCTAAAACTGGACTCACAGGAGAGGTTCAAATCATAGAAAGTGAGAGTGTCAGTCCTCTTGTACTTAAGTCGGCATTGTGCCTTTTGAATTTAATTCCGATGCAATTTCTGTGTTTCATCGTCAATAAGAAGGTGCAAGGTATACAGTAAACCTGAAGTGAAGCATCGGAATCTAAAACTGGACTCACAGGATAGGTTCAAATCATAGAAAATGAGAGTGTTAGTCGTCTTCTACCTAGGTCGCCACTGTGCCTTTTGAATATAATTCCGATGCAATTTCTGTGTTTCATCGTCATTAAGAAGGTCCAAGGGATACAGTAAACCTGAAGTGAAGCATCGGAATCTAGAAATAGACTCACAGGAGAGATTCAAATCATAGAAAGTGAGAGTGTCAGTCCTCTTGTACTTAAGTCGACATTGTGCCATTTGTATTAAATTCGGATGCAATTTCTGTGTTTCATCGTCAATAAGAAGGTCCAAGGGATACAGTAAACCTGAAGTGAAGCATCGGATCTAAAACTGGACTAACAGGAGAGGTTCAAATCATAGTAAGTTAGAGTGTCAGTCCTCTTGTACTTAAGTCGGCATTGTACCTTTTGTATTAAATTCGGATGCAAACTCTGTGTTTCATCGTCAATTAGAAGGTCCAAGGGATACAGTAAACCTCAAGTGAAGCATCGGAATCTAAAACTGGACTCACAGGAGAGGTTCAAATCATAGAGAGTGAGAGTGTCAGTCCTCTTGTACTTAAGTCGGCATTGTGCCTTTTGAATTTAATTCCGATGCAATTTCTGTGTTTCATCGTCAATACGAAGGTGCAAGATATACAGTAAACCTGAAGTGAAGAATCGGAATCGAAAACTGGACTCACAGGAGAGGTTCAAATCAGAGAAAGTGAGAGTGTCTGTCCTCTTGTACTCAAGTCGGAATTGTGCCTTTTGAATTTAATTCCGATGCAATTTCTGTGTATCATCGTCAATACGAAGGTGCAAGGTATACAGTAAACCTGAAGTGTAGCATCGGAATCTAAATCTGACCTCACAGGAGAAGTTCGAATCAAGGGAAGTGAGAGTGTCAGTGCTCTTGTACTTTAGTCGGCATTGTGCCATTTGTATTAAATTCGGATGCAATTTCTGTGTTTCATCGTCAATAAGAAGGTCCAAGGGATACAGTAAACCTGAAGTGAAGCATCGGAATCTAAAACTGGACGCACAGGAGAGGTTCAAATCATAGAAAGTTAGAGTGTCAGTCCTCTTGTACTTAAGTCGGCATTGTGCCTTTTGAATTTAATTCCGATGCTTTTTCTGTGTTTATTTGTCAATAAAAAGGTCCAAGGGATACAGTAAACCTAAAGGGAAGCATCGGAATCTGAAACAGGACTCACAGGAGAGGTTCAAATCATAGAAAGTGAGAGTGTCAGTCCTCTTGTACTTAAGTCGACATTGTGCCATTTGTATTAAATTCGGATGCAATTTCTGTGTTTCATCGTCAATAAGAAGGTCCAAGGGACACAGTCAACCTGAAGTGAAGCATCGGAATCTAAAACTGGACTCACAGGAGATGTTCAAATCATAGAAAGTGAGAGTGTCAGTCCTCTTGTACTTAAGTCGCCATTGTGATTTTTGTATTAAATTCGGATGCAATTTCTGTGTTTCATCGTCAATAAGAAGGTCCGAGAGATACAGTAAACCTGAAGTGAGGCATCGGAATCTAAAACTCGACTCACTGGAGAGGTTCAAATCATAGAAAGTTAGAGTGTCAGTCCTCCTGTACGTAAGTCGGCATTGTACCTTTTGTATTAAATTCGGATGCAAACTCTGTGTTTCATCGTCAATTAGAAGGTCCAAGGGATACAGTAAACCTGAAGGGAAGCATCGGAATCTAAAACTGGACTCACAGGAGAGGTTCAAATCAGAGTAAGTGAGAGTGTCAGTCCTCTTGTACTTAAGTCGGAATTGTGCCTTTCGAATTTAATTCCGATGCAATTTCTGTGATTCATCGTCAATAAGAAGGTGCAAGGTATACAGTAAACCTGAAGTGAAGCATCGGAATCTAAATCTGACCTCACAGGAGAAGTTCGAATCATGGAAAGTAAGAGTGTCAGTGCTCTTGTACTTAAGTCGGTATTGTGCCATTAGTATTAAATTCGGATGCAATTTCTGTGTTTCATCGTCAATAAGAAGGTCCAAGGGATACAGTAAACCTGAAGTAAAGCATCGGAATCTGAAACTGGACTCACAGGAGAGGTTCAAATCATAGAAAATGAGAGTGTCAGTCCTCTTGTACTTAAGTCGCCATTGTGCCTTTTGTATTAAATTCGGATGCAATTTCTGTGTTTCATCGACAATAAGAAGGTCCAAGGGATACAGTAAACCTGAAGTGAAGCATCGGAATCCAAAACTGGACTCACAGGAGAGGTTCAAATCATAGAAAGTTTGAGTGTCAGTCCACTTGTACTTAAGTCGGCATTGTGCCTTTTGTATTAAATTCGGATGCAAACTCTGTGTTTCGTCGTCAATAAGAAGGTCCAAGGGATACAGTAAACCTGAAGTGAAGCATCGGAATTTAAAACTGGACTCACAGGAGAAGTTCGAATCATGGAAAGTAAGAGTGTCAGTGCTCTTGTACTTAAGACGGCATTGTGCCTTTTGAATTTAATTCCGATGCAATTTCTGTGTTTCATCGTCAATAAGAAGGTGCAAGGTATACAGTAAACCTGAAGTGAAGCATCGGAATCTAAATCTGACCTCACAGAAGAAGTTCGAATCATGGAAAGTGAGAGTGTCAGTGCTCTTGTATTTAAGTCGGCATTGTGCCATTTGTATTAAATTCGGATGCAATTTCTGTGTTTCATCGTCAATAAGAAGGTCCAAGGGATACAGTAAACCTGAAGTGAACAATCGGAATCTAAAACTGGACTCACAGGAGAGGTTCAAATCATAGAAAGTTAGAGTGTCAGTCCTCCAATACTTAAGTCGCCTTTGTGCCTTTTGTATTCAATTCGGATGCAATTTCTGTGTTTCATCGTCAATAAGAAGGTCCAAGGGATACAGGAAATCTGAAGTGAAGCATCGGAATCTGAAACTGGACTCACAGGAGAGGTTCAAATCATAGAAAGTGAGAGTGTCAGTCCTCTAGTACTTAAGTCGTCATTGTGCCATTTGTAATAAATTCGGATGCAATTTCTGTGTTTCATCGTCAATAAGAAGGTGCAAGGTATACAGTAAACCTGAAGTGAAGCATCGGAATCTAAATCTGACCTCACAGGAGTAGTTCGAATCATGGAAAGTGAGAGTGTCAGTGCTCTTGTACTTTAGTCGGCATTGTGCCATTTGTATTAAATTCGGATGCAATTTCTGTGTTTCATCGTCAATAAGAAGGTCCAAGGGATACAGTAAACCTGAAGTGAAGCATCGGAATCTAAAACTGGACGCACAGGAGAGGTTCAAATCATAGAAAGTTAGAGTGTCAGTCCTCTTGTGCTTAAGTCGGCATTGTGCCTTTTGAATTTAATTCCGATGCTTTTTCTGTGTTTATTTGTCAATAAAAAGGTCCAAGGGATACAGTAAACCTGAAGTGAAGCATCGGAATCTGAAACAGGACTCACAGGAGAGGTTCAAATCATAGAAAGTGAGAGTGTCAGTCCTCTTGTACTTAAGTCGACATTGTGCCATTTGTATTAAATTCGGATGCAATTTCTGTGTTTCATCGTCAATAAGAAGGTCCAAGGGACACAGTAAACCTGAAGTGAAGCATCGGAATCTAAAACTGGACTCACAGGAGATGTTCAAATCATAGAAAGTGAGAGTGTCAGTCCTCCTGTACTTAAGTCGCCATTGTGATTTTTGTATTAAATTCGGATGCAATTTCTGTGTTTCATCGTCAATAAGAAGGTCCAAGAGATACAGTAAGCCTGAAGTGAGGCATCGGAATCTAAAACTCGACTCACTGGAGAGGTTCAAATCATAGAAAGTTAGAGTGTCAGTCCTCCTGTACGTAAGTCGGCATTGTACCTTTTGTATTAAATTCGGATGCAAACTCTGTGTTTCATCGTCAATTAGAAGGTCCAAGGGATACAGTAAACCTGAAGTGAAGCATCGGAATCTAAAACTGGACTCACAGGAGAGGTTCAAATCAGAGTAAGTGAGAGTGTCAGTCCTCTTGTACTTAAGTCGGAATTGTGCCTTTCGAATTTAATTCCGATGCAATTTCTGTGTTTCATCGTCAATAAGAAGGTGCAAGGTATACAGTAAACCTGAAGTGAAGCATCGGAATCTAAATCTGACCTCACAGGAGAAGTTCGAATCATGGAAAGTAAGAGTGTCAGTGCTCTTGTACTTAAGTCGGTATTGTGCCATTAGTATTAAATTCGGATGCAATTTCTGTGTTTCATCGTCAATAAGAAGGTCCAAGGGATACAGTAAACCTGAAGTAAAGCATCGGAATCTAAAACTGGACTCACAGGAGAGGTTCAAATCATAGAAAATGAGAGTGTCAGTCCTCTTGTACTTAAGTCGCCATTGTGCCTTTTGTATTAAATTCGGATGCAATTTCTGTGTTTCATCGACAATAAGAAGGTCCAAGGGATACAGTAAACCTGAAGTGAAGCATCGGAATCCAAAACTGGACTCACAGGAGAGGTTCAAATCATAGAAAGTTTGAGTGTCAGTCCACTTGTACTTAAGTCGGCATTATGCCTTTTGTATTAAATTCGGATGCAAACTCTGTGTTTCGTCGTCAATAAGAAGGTCCAAGGGATACAGTAAACCTGAAGTGAAGCATCGGAATCGAAAACTGGACTCACAGGAGAGGTTCAAATCATAGAAAGTTAGATTGTCAGTCCTCTTGTACTTACGTCGGCATTGTACCTTTTGTATTAAATTCGGATGCAAACTCTGTGTTTCTTCGTCAATTAGAAGGTCCAAGGGATACAGTAAACCTGAAGTGAAGCATCGGAAACTGAAACTGGACTCACAGGAGAGGTTCAAATCATAGAAAGTGAGAGTGTCAGTCCTCTTGTACTTAAGACGGCATTGTGCCTTTTGAATTTAATTCCGATGCAATTTCTGTGTTTCATAGTCAATAAGAAGGTGCAAGGTATACAGTAAACCTGAAGTGAAGCATCGGAATCTAAATCTGACCTCACAGAAGAAGTTCGAATCATGGAAAGTGAGAGTGTCAGTGCTCTTGTATTTAAGTCGGCATTGTGCCATTTGTATTAAATTCGGATGCAATTTCTGTGCTTCATCGTCAATAAGAAGGTCCAAGGGATACAGTAAACCTGAAGTGAACAATCGGAATCTAAAACTGGACTCACAGGAGAGGTTCAAATCATAGAAAGTTAGAGTGTCAGTCCTCCAATACTTAAGTCGCCTTTGTGCCTTTTGTATTCAATTCGGATGCAATTTCTGTGATTCATCGTCAATAAGAAGGTCCAAGGGATACAGGAAATCTGAAGTGAAGCATCGGAATCTGAAACTGGACTCACAGGAGAGGTTCAAATCATAGAAAGTGAGAGTGTCAGTCCTCTAGTACTTAAGTCGTCATTGTGCCATTTGTAATAAATTCGGTTGCAATTTCTGTGTTTCATCGTCAATAAGAAGGTCCAAGGGATACAGTAAACCTGAAGTGAAGCATCGGAATCTAAAACTGGACTCACAGGAGAGGTTCAAATCATAGAAAGTGAGAGTGTCAGTCCTCTTATACTTAAGTCGCCATTGTGCCTTTTGTATTAAATTCGGATGCAATTTCTGTGTTTCATCGTCAATAAGAAGGTCCAAGGGATACAGTGAACCTGAAGTGAAGCATCGGAATCCAACACTGGACTCACAGGAGAGGTTCAAATCATAGAAAGTTACAGTGTCAGTCCTCTTGTACTTAAGTCGGCATTGTGCCTTTTGTATTAAATTCGGATGCAAACTCTGTGTTTCGTCGTCAATAAGAAGGTCCAAGGGATACAGTAAACCTGAAGTGAAAAATCGGAATCTAAAACTGGACTCACAGGAAAGGTTCAAATCATAGAAAGTTAGAGTGTCAGTCCTCTTGTATTTAAGTCGGCATTGTGCCATTTGTATTAAATTCGGATGCAATTTCTGTGTTTCATCGCCAATAAGAAGGTCCAAGGGATACAGTAAACCTGAAGTGAAGCATCGGAATCTAAAACTGGACTCACAGGAGAGGTTCAAATCATAGAAAGTTAGAGTGTCAGTCCTCTTGTACTTAAGTCGCCATTGTGCCTTTTGTATTAAATTCGGATGCAATTTCTTTGTTTCATCGTCAATAAGAAGGTCCAAGGGATACAGTAAACCTGAAGTGAAGCATCGGAATCTAAAACTGGACTCACAGGAGAGGTTCAAATCATAGAAAGTTAGAGTGTCAGTCCTCTTGTACTGAAGTCGGCATTGTGCCTTTTGTATTAAATTCGGTTGCAAACTCTGTGTTTCGTCGTCAATAAGAAGGTCCAAGGGATACAGTAAACCTGAAGTGAAGCATCGGAATCTAAAACTGGACTCACAGGAGAGGTTCAAATCATAGAAAGTAAGAGAGTCAGTATTCTTGTACTTAAGTCGCCATTGTGTTTTTGGTATTAAATTCAAATGCAATTTCTGTGTTTCATCGTCAATTAGAAGGTCCAAGGGATACAGTAAACCTGAAGTGAAGCATCGGAAACTGAAACTGGACTCACAGGAGAGGTTCAAATCATAGAAAGTGAGAGTGTCAGTCCTCTTGTACTTAAGACGGCATTGTGCCTTTTGAATTTAATTCCGATGCAATTTCTGTGTTTCATCGTCAATAAGAAGGTGCAAGGTATACAGTAAACCTGAAGTGAAGCATCGGAATCTAAATCTGACCTCACAGGAGAAGTTCGAATCATGGAAAGTGAGAGTGTCAGTCCTCTTGTACTTAAGTCGGAATTGTGCCTTTTGAATTTAATTCCGATGCATTTTCTGTGTTTCATCGTCAATAAGAAGGTCCAAGGGATACAGTAAACCTGAAGTGAAGCATCGGAATCTAATTCTGGACTCACAGGAGAGGTTCAAATCATAGAAAGTGAGAGTGTCAGTCCTCTTTTGCTTAAGTCGGCATTGTGCGTTTTGAATTTAATTCCGATGCAATTTGTGTGTTTCATCGTCAATAAGAAGGTCCAAGGGATACAGTAACCCTGAAGTGAAGCATCGGAATCTAAAACTGGACTCACAGGAGATGTTCAAATCATAGAAAGTAAGAGAGTCAGTATTCTTGTACTTAAGTCGCCATTGTGTTTTTGGTATTAAATTCAAATGCAATTTCTGTGTTTCATCGTCAATTAGAAGGTCCAAGGGATACAGTAAACCTGAAGTGAAGCATCGGAAACTGAAACTGGACTCACAGGAGAGGTTCAAATCATAGAAAGTGAGAGTGTCAGTCCTCTTGTACTTAAGACGGCATTGTGCCTTTTGAATTTAATTCCGATGCAATTTCTGTGTTTCATCGTCAATAAGAAGGTGCAAGGTATACAGTAAACCTGAAGTGAAGCATCGGAATCTAAATCTGACCTCACAGGAGAAGTTCGAATCATGGAAAGTGAGAGTGTCAGTGCTCTTGTATTTAAGTCGGCATTGTGCCATTTGTATTAAATTCGGATGCAATTTCTGTGTTTCATCGTCAACAAGAAGGTCCAAGGGATACAGTAAACCTGAAGTGAACAATCGGAATCTAAAACTGGACTCACAGGAGAGGTTCAAATCATTGAAAGTTAGAGTGTCAGTCCTCCAATACTTAAGTCGCCATTGTGCCTTTTGTATTCAATTCGGATGCAATTTCTGTGTTTCATCGTCAATAAGAAGGTCCAAGGCATACAGGAAATCTCAAGTGAAGCATCGGAATCTGAAACTGGACTCACAGGAGAGGTTCAAATCATAGAAAGTGAGAGTGTCAGTCCTCCAGTACTTAAGTCGTCATTGTGCCATTTGTAATAAATTCGGATGCAATTTCTGTGTTTCATCGTCAATAAGAAGGTCCAAGGGATACAGTAAACCTGAAGTGAAGCATCGGAATCTAAAACTGGACTCACAGGAGAGGTTCAAATCATAGAAAGTGAGAGTGTCAGTCCTCTTGTACTTAAGTCGCCATTGTGCCTTTTGTATTAGATTCGGATGCAATTTCTGTGTTTCATCGTCAATAAGAAGGTGCAAGGTATACAGTAAACCTGAAGTGAAGCATCGGAATCTAAATCTGACCTCACAGGAGAAGTTCGAATCATGGAAAGTAAGAGTGTCAGTGCTCTTGTACTTAAGTCGGTATTGTGCCATTAGTATTAAATTCGGATGCAATTTCTGTGTTTCATCGTCAATAAGAAGGTCCAAGGGATACAGTAAACCTGAAGTAAAGCATCGGAATCTAAAACTGGACTCACAGGAGAGGTTCAAATCATAGAAAATGAGAGTGTCAGTCCTCTTGTACTTAAGTCGCCATTGTGCCTTTTGTATTAAATTCGGATGCAATTTCTGTGTTTCATCGACAATAAGAAGGTCCAAGGGGTACAGTAAACCTGAAGTGAAGCATCGGAATCCAAAACTGGACTCACAGGAGAGGTTCAAATCATAGAAAGTTTGAGTGTCAGTCCACTTGTACTTAAGTCGGCATTGTGCCTTTTGTATTAAATTCGGATGCAAACTCTGTGTTTCGTCGTCAATAAGAAGGTCCAAGGGATACAGTAAACCTGAAGTGAAGCATCGGAATCGAAAACTGGACTCACAGGAGAGGTTCAAATCATAGAAAGTTAGAGTGTCAGTCCTCTTGTACTTACGTCGGCATTGTACCTTTTGTATTAAATTCGGATGCAAACTCTGTGTTTCATCGTCAATTAGAAGGTCCAAGGGATACAGTAAACCTGAAGTGAAGCATCGGAAACTGAAACTGGACTCACAGGAGAGGTTCAAATCATAGAAAGTGAGAGTGTCAGTCCTCTTGTACTTAAGACGGCATTGTGCCTTTTGAATTTAATTCCGATGCAATTTCTGTGTTTCATAGTCAATAAGAAAGTGCAAGGTATACAGTAAACCTGAAGTGAAGCATCGGAATCTAAATCTGACCTCACAGAAGAAGTTCGAATCATGGAAAGTGAGAGTGTCAGTGCTCTTGTATTTAAGTCGGCATTGTGCCATTTGTATTAAATTCGGATGCAATTTCTGTGCTTCATCGTCAATAAGAAGGTCCAAGGGATACAGTAAACCTGAAGTGAACAATCGGAATCTAAAACTGGACTCACAGGAGAGGTTCAAATCATAGAAAGTTAGAGTGTCAGTCCTCCAATACTTAAGTCGCCTTTGTGCCTTTTGTATTCAATTCGGATGCAATTTCTGTGATTCATCGTCAATAAGAAGGTCCAAGGGATACAGGAAATCTGAAGTGAAGCATCGGAATCTGAAACTGGACTCACAGGAGAGGTTCAAATCATAGAAAGTGAGAGTGTCAGTCCTCTAGTACTTAAGTCGTCATTGTGCCATTTGTAATAAATTCGGTTGCAATTTCTGTGTTTCATCGTCAATAAGAAGGTCCAAGGGATACAGTAAACCTGAAGTGAAGCATCGGAATCTAAAACTGGACTCACAGGAGAGGTTCAAATCATAGAAAGTGAGAGTGTCAGTCCTCTTGTACTTAAGTCGCCATTGTGCCTTTTGTATTAAATTCGGATGCAATTTCTGTGTTTCATCGTCAATAAGAAGGTCCAAGGGATACAGTGAACCTGAAGTGAAGCATCGGAATCCAACACTGGACTCACAGGAGAGGTTCCAATCATAGAAAGTTAGAGTGTCAGTCCTCTTGTACTTAAGTCGGCATTGTGCCTTTTGTATTAAATTCGGATGCAAACTCTGTGTTTCGTCGTCAATAAGAAGGTCCTAGGGATACAGTAAACCTGAAGTGAAAAATCGGAATCTAAAACTGGACTCACAGGAAAGGTTCAAATCATAGAAAGTTAGAGTGTCAGTCCTTTTGTATTTAAGTCGGCATTGTGCCATTTGTATTAACTTTGGATGCAATTTCTGTGTTTCATCGCCAATAAGAAGGTCCAAGGGATACAGTAAACCTGAAGTGAAGCATCGGAATCTAAAACTGGACTCACAGGAGAGGTTCAAATCATAGAAAGTTAGAGTGTCAGTCCTCTTGTACTTAAGCCGCCATTGTGCCTTTTGTATTAAATTCGGATGCAATTTCTTTGTTTCATCGTCAATAAGAAGGTCCAAGGGATACAGTAAACCTGAAGTGAAGCATCGGAATCTAAAACTGGACTCACAGGAGAGGTTCAAATCATAGAAAGTTAGAGTGTCAGTCCTCTTGTACTGAAGTCGGCATTGTGCCTTTTGTATTAAATTCGGTTGCAAACTCTGTGTTTCGTCGTCAATAAGAAGGTCCAAGGGATACAGTAAACCTGAAGTGAAGCATCGGAATCTAAAACTGGACTCACAGGAGAGGTTCAAATCATAGAAAGTAAGAGAGTCAGTATTCTTGTACTTAAGTCGCCATTGCGTTTTTGGTATTAAATTCAAATGCAATTTCTGTGTTTCATCGTCAATTAGGAGGTCCAAGGGATACAGTAAACCTGAAGTGAAGCATCGGAAACTGAAACTGGACTCACAGGAGAGGTTCAAATCATAGAAAGTGAGAGTGTCAGTCCTCTTGTACTTAAGACGGCATTGTGCCTTTTGAATTTAATTCCGATGCAATTTCTGTGTTTCATCGTCAATAAGAAGGTGCAAGGTATACAGTAAACCTGAAGTGAAGCATCGGAATCTAAATCTGACCTCACAGGAGAAGTTCGAATCATGGAAAGTGAGAGTGTCAGTCCTCTTGTACTTAAGTCGGAATTGTGCCTTTTGAATTTAATTCCGATGCATTTTCTGTGTTTCATCGTCAATAAGAAGGTCCAAGGGATACAGTAAACCTGAAGTGAAGCATCGGAATCTAAATCTGGACTCACAGGAGAGGTTCAAATCATAGAAAGTGAGAGTGTCAGTCCTCTTTTGCTTAAGTCGGCATTGTGCGTTTTGAATTTAATTCCGATGCAATTTGTGTGTTTCATCGTCAATAAGAAGGTCCAAGGGATACAGTAACCCTGAAGTGAAGCATCGGAATCTAAAACTGGACTCACAGGAGATGTTCAAATCATAGAAAGTAAGAGAGTCAGTATTCTTGTACTTAAGTCGCCATTGTGTTTTTGGTATTAAATTCAAATGCAATTTCTGTGTTTCATCGTCAATTAGAAGGTCCAAGGGATACAGTAAACCTGAAGTGAAGCATCGGAAACTGAAACTGGACTCACAGGAGAGGTTCAAATCATAGAAAGTGAGAGTGTCAGTCCTCTTGTACTTAAGACGGCATTGTGACTTTTGAATTTAATTCCGATGCAATTTCTGTGTTTCATCGTCAATAAGAAGGTGCAAGGTATACAGTAAACCTGAAGTGAAGCATCGGAATCTAAATCTGACCTCACAGGAGAAGTTCGAATCATGGAAAGTGAGAGTGTCAGTGCTCTTGTATTTAAGTCGGCATTGTGCCATTTGTATTAAATTCGGATGCAGTTTCTGTGTTTCATCGTCAACAAGAAGGTCCAAGGGATACAGTAAACCTGAAGTGAACAATCGGAATCTAAAACTGGACTCACAGGAGAGGTTCAAATCATTGAAAGTTAGAGTGTCAGTCCTCCAATACTTAAGTCGCCATTGTGCCTTTTGTATTCAATTCGGATGCAATTTCTGTGTTTCATCGTCAATAAGAAGGTCCAAGGCATACAGGAAATCTCAAGTGAAGCATCGGAATCTGAAACTGGACTCACAGGAGAGGTTCAAATCATAGAAAGTGAGAGTGTCAGTCCTCCAGTACTTAAGTCGTCATTGTGCCATTTGTAATAAATTCGGATGGAATTTCTGTGTTTCATCGTCAATAAGAAGGTCCAAGGGATACAGTAAACCTGAAGTGAAGCATCGGAATCTAAAACTGGACTCACAGGAGAGGTTCAAATCATAGAAAGTGAGAGTGCCAGTCCTCTTGTACTTAAGTCGCCATTGTGCCTTTTGTATTAGATTCGGATGCAATTTCTGTGTTTCATCGTCAATAAGAAGGTCCAAGGGATACAGTAAACCTGAAGTGAAGCATCGGAATCCAACACTGGACTCACAGGAGAGGTTCAAATCATAGAAAGTTAGAATGTCAGTCCTCTTGTACTTAAGTCGGCATTGTGCCTTTTGTATTAAATTCGGATGCAAACTCCCTGTTTCGTCGTCAATAAGAAGGTCCAAGGGATACAGTAAACCTGAAGTGAAAAATCGGAATCTAAAACTGGACTCACAGGAGAGGTTCAAATCATAGAAAGTTAGAGTGTCAGTCCTCTTGTATTTAAGTCGGCATTGTGCCATTTGTATTAAATTCGGATGCAATTTCTGTGTTTCATCGTCAATAGGAAGGTCAAAGGGATACAGTAAACCTGAAGTGAAGCATCGGAATCTAAAAGTGGACTCACAGGAGAGGTTCAAATCATAGAAAGTTAGAGTGTCAGTCCTCTTGTACTTAAGTCGCCATTGTGCCTTTTGTATTAAATTCGGTTGCAAACTCTGTGTTTCGTCGTCAATAAGAAGGTCCAAGGGATACAGTAAACCTGAAGTGAAGCATCGGAATCTAAAACTGGACTCACAGGAGAGGTTCAAATCATAGAAAGTGAGAGTGTCAGTCCTCTTGTACTTAAGTCGGAATTGTGCCTTTTGAATTTAATTCCGATGCATTTTCTGTGTTTCATCGTCAATAAGAAGGTCCAAGGGATACAGTAAACCTGAAGTGAAGCATCGGAATCTAAATCTGGACTCACAGGAGAGGTTCAAATCATAGAAAGTGAGAGTGTCAGTCCTCTTTTGCTTAAGTCGGCATTGTGCGTTTTGAATTTAATTCCGATGCAATTTGTGTGTTTCATCGTCAATAAGAAGGTCCAAGGGATACAGTAACCCTGAAGTGAAGCATCGGAATCTAAAACTGGACTCACAGGAGATGTTCAAATCATAGAAAGTAAGAGAGTCA
The DNA here is from genome assembly GCF_023864345.2 of Schistocerca serialis cubense. Taxonomy (NCBI): domain Eukaryota; kingdom Metazoa; phylum Arthropoda; class Insecta; order Orthoptera; family Acrididae; genus Schistocerca; species Schistocerca serialis. The sequence continues at coordinate 20,507,596 of NC_064648.1, forward strand.
GTATTCTTGTACTTAAGTCGCCATTGTGATTTTGGTATTAAATTCAAATGCAATTTCTGTGTTTCATCGTCAATAAGAAGGTCGAAGGGATACAGTAAACCTGAAGTGAGGCATCGGAATCTAAAACTGGACTCACAGGAGAGGTTCAAATCATAGAAAGTGAGAGCGTCAGTCCTCTTGTACTTAAGTCGGAATTGTGCCTTTTGAATATAATTCCGATGCAATTTCTGTGTTTCATCGTCAATAAGAAGGTGCAAGGTATACGGTAAACCTGAAGTGAAGCATCGGAATCTAAATCTGACCTCACAGGAGAAGTTCGAATCATGGAAAGTGAGAGTGTCAGTGCTCTTGTATTTAAGTCGGCATTGTGCCATTTGTATTAAATTCGGATGCAATTTCTGTGTTTCATCGTCAATAAGAAGGTCCAAGGGATTCAGTAAACCTGAAGTGAAGCATCGGAATCTAAAACTGGACTCACAGGAGAGGTTCAAATTATAGAAAGTTAGAGTGTCAGTCCTACAGTACTAAAGTCGCCATTGTGCCTTTTGTATTAAATTCGGATGCAATTTCTGTGTTTAATCGTCAATAAGAAGGTCCAAGGGATACAGTAAACCTGAAGTGAAGCATCGGAATCCAAAACTGGACTCACAGGAGAGGTTCAAATCATAGAAAGTTAGAGTGTCAGTCCTTTTGTACTTAAGTCGGCATTGTGCCTTTTGTATTAAATTCGGATGCAAACTCTGTGTTTCGTCGTCAATAAGATGGTCCAAGGGAAACACTAAATCTGAAGTGAATCATCGGAATCTGAAACTGGACTCACAGGAGATGTTCAAATCATAGAAAGTTAGAGTGTCAGTCCTCTTGTACGTAAGTCGGCATTGTACCTTTTGTATTAAATTCGGATGCAAACTCTGTGTTTCATCGTCAATTAGAAGGTCCAAGGGATACAGTAAACCTGAAGTGAAGCATTGGAATCTAAAACTGGACTCACAGGAGAGGTTCAAATCAGAGAAAGTGAGAGTGTCAGTCCTCTTGTACTTAAGACGTAATTGTGCCTTTTGAATTTAATTCCGATGCAAATTCTGTGTTTCATCGTCAATAAGAAGGTGCAAGGTATACAGTAAACCTGAAGTGAAGCATCGGAATCTAAATCTGACCTCACAGGAGAAGTTCGAATCATGGAAAGTGAGAGTGTCAGTGCTCTTGTACTTAAGTCAGCATTGTGCCATTTGTATTAAATTCGGATGCAATTTCTGTGTTTCATCGTCAATAAGAAGGTCCAAGGGATACAGTAAACCTGAAGTGAAGCATCCGAATCTAAAACTGGACTCACAGGAGAGGTTCAAATCGTAGAAAATTAGTGTGTCAGTTCTCCTGTACTTAAGTCGGCATTGTGCCTTTTGAATTTTATTCCGATGCTTTTTCTGTGTTACATTGTCAATAAGAAGGTCCAAGGGATATAGTAAACCTGAAGTGTAGCATCGGAATGTAAAACTGTACTCACAGGAGAGGTTCAAATCATAGAAAGTTAGAATGTCAGTCCTCTTGCACTTAAGTCGGCATTGTGCCTTGTGTATTAAATTCGGATGCAATTTCTGTGTTTCATCGTCAATAAGAAGGTGCAAGGTATACGGTAAACCTGAAGTGAAGCATCGGAATCTAAAACTGGACTCACAGGAGAGGTTCAAATCATAGAAAGTGAGAGTGTCAGTCCTCTTGTACTTAAGTCGACATTGTGCCATTTGTAATAAATTCGGATGCAATTTCTGTGTTTCGTCGTCAATAAGAAGGTCCAAGGGATACAGTAAACCTGAAGTGAAGCATCGGAATCTAAAACTGGACTCACAGGAGAGGTTCAAATCATAGAAAGTTAGAGTGTCAGTCCTCTTGTATTTAAGTCGGCATTGTGCCATTTATATTAAATTCGGATGCAATTTCTGTGTTTCATCGTCAATAAGAAGGTCCAAGGGATACAGTAAACCTGAAGTGAAGCATTGGAATCTAAAACTGGACTCACAGGAGAGGTTCAAATCATAGAAAGTTAGAGTGTCAGTCCTCTTGTACTTAAGTCGCCATTGTGCCTTTTGTATTAAATTCGGATGCAATTTCTGTGTTTCATCGTCAATAAGATGGTCCAAGGGATACAGTAAACCTGAAGTGAAGCATCAGAATCTAAAACTGGACTCACAGGAGAGGTTCAAATCATAAAAAGTTAGAGTAGCAGTCCTCTTGTACTTAAGTCATCATTGTGCCTTTTGAATTTAATTCCGATGCTATTTCTGTGTTTCATTGTCAATAAGAAGGTCCAAGGGATACAGTAAACCTGAAGTGAAGCATCGGAATCTAAATGTGGACTCACAGGAGAGGTGCAAATCATAGAAAGTGAGAGTGTCAGTCAGCTTTTGCTTAAGTCGGCATTGTGCGTTTTGAATTTAATTCCGATGCAATTTGTGTGTTTCATCGTCAATAAGAAGGTCCAAGGGATACAGTAAACCAAAAGTGAAGCATCGGAATCTAAAACTGGACTCACAGGAGATGTTGAAATCATAGAAAGTGAGAGAGTCAGTCCTCTTGTACCTAAGTCGCCATTGTGATTTTGGTATTAAATTCGAATGCAATTTCTGTTTTCATCGTCAATAAGAAGGTCCAAGGTATACAGCAAACCTGAAGTGAAGCATCGGAATCTAAAACTGGACTCACAGGTGGGGTGTAAATCATAGAAAGTTAGAGTGTCAGTCCTCTTGTACTTAAGTCGGCATTGTACATTTTGTATTAAATTCGGATGCAAACTCTGTGTTTCATCGTCAATTAGAAGGTCCAAGGGATACAGTAAACCTGAAGTGAAGCATCGGAATGTAAAACTGGACTCAGAGGAGAGGTTCAAATCATAGAAAGTGAGACTGTCAGTCCTCTTGTACTTAAGTCAGCATAGTGCGTTTAGTATTAAATTCGAATGCAATTTCTGTGTTTCATCGTCAATCAGAAGGTCCAAGGGATACAGTAAACCTGAAGTGAAGCATCGGAATATAAAACTGGACTCAGAGGAGAGGTTCAAATCATAGAAAGTGAGAGTGTCAGTCCTCTTGTACTTAAGTCGGCGAGTTGCCTTTTGAATTTAATTCCGATGCAATTTCTTTGTTTCATCGTCAATAAGAACGTCCAAGGGATACAGTAAACCTGAAGTGAAGCATCGGAATCTAAAACTGGACTCACAGGAGAGGTTCAAATCATAGAAAGTGAGAGTGTCAGTCCTCTTGTACTTAAGCCAGCATTGTGCCATTTGTATTAAATTCGGATGCAATTTCTGTGTTTCATCGTCAATAAGAAGGTCTAAGGGATACAGTAAACCTAAAGTGAAGCATCGGAATCTAAAACTGGACCCACAGGAGAGGTTCAAATAATAGAAAGTGAGAGTGTCAGTCCTCTTTTACTTAAGACGGCATTGTGCATTTTGTATTAAATTCGGATGCAATTTCTGTGTTTCATCGTCAATAAGAAGGTCCAAGGGATACAGTAAACCTGAAGTGAAGCATCGGAATCTAAAACTGGCCTCACAGGAGAGGTTCAAATCATAGAAAGTGAGAGTGTCAGTCATCTTGTAATTAAGTCGGCATTGTGCATTTTGAATTTAATTCCGGTCCAATTTCTGTGTTTCATCGTCAATAAGAGGGTGGAAGGTATACTGTAAACCTGAAGTGAAGCATCGGAATCTACCACTGGACTCAAAGGAGATGTTCAAATTATAGAAAGTGAGAGTGTCAGTCCTCTTTCACTTAAGTCGGCATTGTGCCTTTTCAATTTAATTGCGATTCAATTTCTGTGTTTCATCGTGAATTAGAAGGCCCAAGGGATACAGTAAACCTGAAGTGAAGCATCGGAATCTAAAACTGGACTCACAGGAGAGGTTCAAATCATAGAATGTGAGAGTGTCAGTCCTCTTGTACTTAAGTCGGCATTGTGATATTTGTATTAATTCCGGATGCAATTTCTGTGTTTCATCGTCAATAAGTAGGTCCAAGGGATACTGTAAACCAGAAGTGAAGCATCGGAATACAAAACTGGACTCACAGGAGAGGTTCAAATCATAGAAAGTGAGAGTGTCAGTCCCCTTGTACTTAAGTCGGCATTGTGCCTTTTGTATTAAATTCGGATGCAAACTCTGTGTTTCATCGTCAATAAGAAGAACCAAGGGATACAGTAAACCTGAAGTGAAGCATCGGAATCTAAAACTAGACTCACAGTAGAGGTTCAAATCATAGAAAGTGAGAGTGTCAGTCCTCTTGTACTTAAGTCGGCATTGTGCCGTTGTATTAAATTTGGATGCAATATCTGTGTTTCATCGTCAATAAGAAGGTGCTAGGTGTACAGTAAACCTGAAGTGAAGCATCGGAATCTAAAACTGGACTCACAGGAGAGGTTCAAATCATAGAAAGTGAGAGTGTCAGTCCTCTTGTTCTTAAGTTGGCATTGTGCCTTTTGTATTAAATTCGGATGCAATTTCTGTGTTTCATCGTCAATAAGAAGGTCCAAGAAATGCAGTAAACCTGAAGTGAAGCATCAGAATCTAAAACTGGACTCACAGGAGAGGTTCAAATCATAGAGAGTTAGAGTGTCACTCCTCTTGTACTTAAGTCGGTATTGTGCCTTTTGTATTAAATTCGGATGCAATTTCTGTGTTTCATCGTCAATAAAAAGGTCCAAGAGATACAGTAAACCTGAAGTGAAGCATCGGAATCTGAAACTGAACTCACAGGAGAGGTTCAAATCATTGAAAGTTAGAGTGTCAGTCCTCTTGTACTTAAGTCGGCGAGTTGCCTTTTGAATTTAATTCCGATGCAACTTCTGTGTTTCATCGTCAATAAGAAGGTCCAAGGTATACAGTAAACCTGAAGTGAAGCATCGGAATCTAAAACTGGACACACAGGAGAGGTTCAAATCATAGAAAGTGAGAGTGTAAGTCCTCTAGTACTTAACTCGCCATTGTGCCTTTTGTATTAAATTCGGATGCAATTTCTGTGTTTCATCGTCAATAAGAAGGTCCAAGGGATACTGTAAACCTGAAGTGAAGCATCGGAATCTAAAAGTGGACTCACAGGACAGGTTCAAATCATAGAAGTTTATAGTGGTAGTCCTCTTGTACTTAAGTCGGCATTGTGCCTTTTGTAATAAATTCGGATGCAAACTCTGTGTTTCATCGTCAATTAGAAGGTCCAAGGGATACAGGAAACCTGAAGTGAAGGATCTGAATGTAAAACTGGACTCACAGGAGAGGTTCAAATCATAGAAAGTGAGAGTGTCAGTCCTCTTTTACTTAAGGCGGCATTGTGCGTTTTAAATTTATTTCCGATGCAATATCTGTGTTTCATCGTCAATACGAAGGTCCAAGGGATACAGTAAACCTAAAGTGAAGCATCGGAAACTAAAACTGGACTCACAGGAGGGGTTCAAATCATAGAAAGTGAGTGTGTTAGTCGTCTTCTACATAGGTCGGCACCGTGCCTTTTGAATTTAATTCCGATGCAATTTCTTTGTTTCATCGTCAATAAGAACGTCCAAGGGATACAGTAAACCTGAAGTGAAGCATCGGAATCTAAAACTGGACTCACAGGAGAGGTTCAAATCATAGAAAGTGAGAGTGTCAGTCCTCTTGTACTTATGTCGGTAATGTGCCTTTTGTATTAAATTCGGATGCAATTTCTGTGTTTCATCGGCAGTAAGAAGGTCCAAGGGATACAGTAAACCTTAAGTGAAGCATCGGAATCTAATGCTGGACTCGCAGGAGAGGTTCAAATATTAGAATGTTAGAGTGTCAGTCCTCTTTTACTTAAGACGGCATTGTGCCATTTGAATTAAATTCGGATGCGATTTCTGTGTTTTATCGTCAACAAGAAGGTCCAAGGGATACAGTAAACCTGAAGTGAGGCATCGGAATCTAAATCTGACCGCACAGGAGAGGTTCGAATCATAGAAAGTGAGAGTGTCAGACCTCTTGTACTTAAGCCGGCATTGTGCCATTTGTATTAAATTCGGATGCAATTTCTGTGTTTCATCGTCCATAAGAAGGTCCAAGAGATACAGTAAACCTGAGGTGAAGCATCGGAATCTAAAACTGGACTCACAGGAGAGGTTCAAACCATAGAAAGTTAGAGTGTCAGTCCTCTTGTACGTAAGTCGGCATTGTGCCTTTTGTATTAAATTCGGGTGGAAACTCAGTGTTTCATCGTCAATAAGAAGGTGCAAGGTATACAGTAAACCTGAAGTGAAGCATCGGAATCTAAAACTGAACTCACAGGAGAGGTACAAATCATAGAAAGTGAGAGTGTCAGTGCTCTTGTACTTAAGTCGGCAATGTGCCATTTGTATTAAATGCGGATGCAATTTCTGTGTTTCATCGCCGATAAGAATGTCTCAAGGGATACAGTAAACATGAAGTGAAGCATCAGAATCTAAAACTGGACTCACAGGAGAGGTTTAAATCATAGAAAGTGAGAGTGTCAGTCCTCTTGTACTTAAGTCGGCATTGTGCCAATTGTATTAAATTCGGTTGCAATATCTGTGTTTCATCGTCAATAAGAAGGTCCAAGGGATACAGTAAGCCTGAAGTGAGGCATCGGAATCTTAAACTGGACTCACAGGAGAGGTTCCAATCATAGAAAGTTAGAGCGTCAGTCAACTTGTACTTAAGTCGGCATTGTGCCTTTCGAATTTCTTTCCGTCGCAATTTCTGTGTTTCATCGTCAATAAGGAGGTGCAAGGTATACAGTAAACCTGAAGTGAAGCATCGGAATCTAAAACTGGACTCACAGGAGAGGTTCAAATCATAGAAAGTGAGAGTGTCAGTCCTCTTGTACTTAAGCCAGCATTGTGCCATTTGTATTAAATTCGGATGCAATTTCTGTGTTTCATCGTCAATAAGAAGGTCTAAGGGATACAGTAAACCTGAAGTGAAGCATCGGAATCTAAAACTGGACCCACAGGAGAGGTTCAAATAATAGAAACTGAGAGTGTCAGTCCTCTTTTACTTAAAACGGCATTGTGCATTTTGTATTAAATTCGGATGCAATTTCTGTGTTTCATCGTCAATAAGAAGGTCCAAGGGATACAGTAAACCTGAAGTGAAGCATCGGAATCTAAAACTGGCCTCACAGGAGAGGTTCAAATCATAGAAAGTGAGAGTGTCAGTGATCTTGTAATTAAGTCGGCATTGTGCATTTTGAATTTAATTCCGATGCAATTTCTGTGTTTCATCGTCAATAAGAGGGTGGAAGGTATACTGTAAACCTGAAGTGAAGCATCGGAATCTACAACTGGACTCAAAGGAGATGTTCAAATTATAGAAAGTGAGAGTGTCAGTCCTCTTTCACTTAAGTCGGCATTGTGCCTTTTCAATTTAATTGCGATTCAATTTCTGTGTTTCATCGTGAATTAGAAGGCCCAAGGGATACAGTAAACCTGAAGTGAAGCATCGGAATCTAAAACTTGACTCACAGGAGAGGTTCAAATCATAGAAAGTGAGAGTGTCAGTCCTCTTGTACTTAAGTCGGCATTGTGATATTTGTATTAATTCCGGATGCAATTTCTGTGTTTCATCGTCAATATGTAGGTCCAAGGGATACAGTAAACCTGAAGTGAAGCATCGGAATACAAAACTGGACTCACAGGAGAGGTTCAAATCATAGAAAGTGAGAGTGTCAGTCCTCTTGTACTTAAGTCGGCATTGTGCCTTTTGTATTAAATTCGGATGCAAACTCTGTGTTTCATCGTCAATAAGAAGAACCAAGGGATACAGTAAACCTGAAGTGAAGTATCGGAATCTGAAACTGGACTCGTAGGAGAGGTTCAAATCATAGAAAGTGAGAGTGTCAGTCATCTTGTTCTTAAGTTGGCATTGTGCCTTTTGTATTAAATTCGGATGCAATTTCTGTGTTTCATCGTCAATAAGAAGGTCCAAGGAATGCAGTAAAGCTGAAGTGAGGCATCAGAATCTAAAACTGGACTCACAGGAGAGGTTCAAATCATAGAGAGTTAGAGTGTCACTCCTCTTGTACTTAAGTCGGTATTGTGCCTTTTGTATTAAATTCGGATGCAATTTCTGTGATTCATCGTCAATAAAAAGGTCCAAGGGATACAGTAAACCTGAAGTGAAGCATCGGAATCTGAAACTGAACTCACAGGAGAGGTTCAAATCATTGAAAGTTAGAGTGTCAGTCCTCTTGTACTTAAGTCGGCGAGGTGCCTTTTGAATTTAATTCCGATGCAACTTCTGTGTTTCATCGTCAATAAGAAGGTCCAAGGTATACAGTAAACCTGAAGTGAAGCATCGGAATCTAAAACTGGACACACAGGAGAGGTTCAAATCATAGAAAGTGAGAGTGTCAGTCCTCTAGTACTTAAGTCGCCATTGTGCCTTTTGTATTAAATTCGGATGCAATTTCTGTGTTTCATCGTCAATAAGAAGGTCCAAGGGATACTGTAAACCTGAAGTGAAGCATCGGAATCTAAAAGTGGACTCAGAGGACAGGTTCAAATCATAGAAGTTTGGAGTGGTAGTCCTCTTGTACTTAAGTCGGCATTGTGCCTTTTGTAATAAATTCGGATGCAAACTCTGTGTTTCATCGTCAATAAGAAGGTCCAAGGGATACAGTAAACTTGAAGTGAAGCATCGGAATCGAAAACTGGACTCACAGGAGAGGTTCACATCATAGAAGGTTTGAGAGTCAGTCCTCATGTACTTAAGTCGGCATTGTGCCTTTTGAATTTAATTCCGATGCAACTTCTGTGTTTCATCGTCAGTAAGAAGGTCCAAGGGATACAGCAAACCTCAAGTGAAGCATCGGAATCTAAAACTGGACTCACAGGAGAGGTTCAAACCATAGAAAGTTAGAGTGTCACTCCTCTCGTACTTAAGTCGTTATTGTACCATTTGTATTAAATACGGATGCAAGTTCTGTGTTTTTTCGTCAATAAGAAGGTCCAAGGGATACAGTAAACCTGAAGTGAAGCATCCGAATCTAATACTGACCTCACAGGAGAGGTTCGAATCATAGAAAGTGAGAGAGTCACTTCTCTTGTACTTAAGTCTGCATTGTGCCATTTGTATTAAATTCGGATGCAATTTCTGTGTTTTATCGTCAATAAGAAGGTCCAAGGGATACAGTAAACCGGAAGTGAAGCATCGGAATCTAAAACTGGACTCACAGGAGAGGTTCAAATCATAGAAAGTTAGAGTGTCAGTCCTCTTGCACTTAAGTCGGCATTGTGCCTTTTGTATTAAATTCGGATGCAAACCCTGTGTTTCATCGTCAATAAGAAGGTCCAAGGGATACAGTACACCTGAAGAGAATCATCGGAATCTAAAACTGGACATACAGGAGAGGTTCAAATCATAGAAAGTTAGAGTATCAGTCCTCTTGTACTTAAGTCGGCGTGGTCCTTTTTTAATTTAATTCCCATGCAACTTCTGTGTTTCATCGTCAAAAAGAAGGTGCAAGGAATACAGTAAACCTGAAGTGAAGCATCGGAATGTAAAACTGGACTCACAGGAGAGGTTCAAATCATAGAAAGTGAGAGTGTCACTGCTCTTGTACTTAAGTCGATATTGTGCCTTTTGGATTAAATTCGGATGCAATTTCAGTGTTTCATCGTCAATAAGAAGGTCCAAGGGATACAGTAAACCTGAAGTGAAGCATCGGAACCTAAAACTGGACTCACAGGAGAGATTCAAATCATAGATAGTTAGAGTGTCAGTCCTCTTGTACTTAAGTCGGTATTGTGCCTTTTGGATTAAATTCGGATGCAATTACTGTGTTTCAACGTCAATAAAAAGGTCCAAGGGATACAGTAAACCTGAAGTGAAGCATCATAATCCAAAACTGGACTCACAGGAGAGGTTCAAGTCATAGAAAGTTAGAGTGTCAGTCCTCTTGTACTTATGTCGGCGTGGTGCCTTTTGAATTTAATTCCGATGCAACTTCTGTGTTTCATCGTTAATAAGAAGGTGCAAGGTATACAGTAAAAATGAAGTGAAGCATCGGAACCTAAAACTGGACTCACAGGAGAGATTCAAATCATAGATAGTTAGAGTGTCAGTCCTCTTGTACTTAAGTGGGTATTGTGCCTTTTGTATTAAATCCGGATGCAATTTCTGTGTTTCATCGTCAATGAGAAGGTCCAAAGGATACAGTAAACCTGAAGTGAGGAATCGGAATCTAAAACTGGACTCACAGGAGAGATTCAAATCATAGATATAGTGTCACTCCTCTGATACTTAAGTCAGTAATATGCATTTTGAATTAAATTCGGATGCAATTTTTGTGTTTAATCGTCAATAAGATGGTCCAAGGGATACAGTGAACCTTAAGCGACGCATCGGAATCTAAAACTGGACTCACAGGAGAGGTTCAAATCATAGAAAGTGAGAGTGTCAGTCCTCTTGTACTTAAGTCGGCATTGTGCCATTTGTATTAAATTCGGATGCACTTTCTGTGTTTCATCGTCAATAACAAGGTCCTAAGGATACAGTAAACCTGAAGTGAAGCATCGGAACCTAAAACTGGTTCACAGGAGAGATTCAAATCATAGATAGTTAGGGTGTCAGTCCTGTAGTACTTAAGTCGCCATTGTGCCATTTGTATTAAATTCGGATGCAATTTCTGTGTTTCACCGTCAATAAGAAGGTCCAAGGGATACAGTAAACCTGAAGTGAAGCATCGGAACCTAAAACTGGACTCACAGGAGAGATTCAAATCATAGATAGTTAGAGTGTCAGTCCTCTTGTACTTAAGTCGGTATTGTGCCTTTTGTATTAAATTCGGATGCAATTTCTGTGTTTCATTGTCAATAAGAAGGTCCAAGGGATACAGTAAACATGAAGTGAAGAATCGGAATCTAAAACTGGACTCACAGGAGAGGTTCAAATCATAGAAAGTGAGAGTGTCAGTCCTCTAGTACTTAAGTCGGCATTGTGCCATTTGTATTAAATTCGGATGCACTTTCTGTGTTTCATCGTCAATAACAAGGTCCTAAGGATACAGTAAACCTGAAGTGAAGCATCGGAACCTAAAACTGGTTCACAGGAGAGATTCAAATCATAGATAGTTAGGGTGTCAGTCCTCTTGTACTTAAGTCGCCATTGTGCCATTTGTATTAAATTCGGATGCAATTTCTGTGTTTCACCGTCAATAAGAAGGTCCAAGGGATACAGTAAACCTGAAGTGAAGCATCGGAACCTAAAACTGGACTCACAGGAGAGATTCAAATCATAGATAGTTAGAGTGTCAGTCCTCTTGTACTTAAGTCGGTATTGTGCCTTTTGTATTAAATTCGGATGCAATTTCTGTGTTTCATTGTCAATAAGAAGGTCCAAGGGATACAGTAAACATGAAGTGAAGAATCGGAATCTAAAACTGGACTCACAGGAGAGGTTCAAATCATAGAAAGTGAGAGTGTCAGTCCTCTTGTACTTAAGCCTGCATTGTGCCATTTGTATTAACTTCGGATGCAATTTCTGTGTTTCATAGTCAATAAGAAGGTGTAAGGGATACAGTAAACCTGAAGTGAAGCATCGGAATCTAAAACTGGACCCACAGGAGAGGTTCAAATAATAGAAAGTGAGAGTGTCAGTCCTCTTTTACTTAAGACGGCATTGTGCATTTTGTATTAAATTCGGATGCAATTTCTGTGTTTCATCGTCAATAAGAAGGTCCAAGGGATACAGTAAACCTGAAGTGAAGCATCGGAATCTAAAACTGGCCTCACAGGAGAGGTTCAAATCATAGAAAGTGAGAGTGTCAGTCATCTTGAAATTAAGTCGGCATTGTGCATTTTGAATTTAATTCCGATGCAATTTCTGTGTTTCATCGTCAATAAGAGGGTGGAAGGTATACTGTAAACCTGAAGTGAAGCATCGGAATCTACAACTGGACTCAAAGGAGATGTTCAAATTATAGAAAGTGAGAGTGTCAGTCCTCTTTCACTTAAGTCGGCATTGTGCCTTTTCAATTTAATTGCGATTCAATTTCTGTGTTTCATCGTGAATTAGAAGGCCCAAGGGATACAGTAAACCTGAAGTGAAGCATCGGAATCTAAAACTGGACTCACAGGAGAGGTTCAACTCATAGAAAGTGAGAGTGTCAGTCCTCTTGTACTTAAGTCGGCATTGTGATATTTGTATTAATTCCGGATGCAATTTCTGTGTTTCATCGTCAATAAGTAGGTCCAAGGGATACAGTAAACCTGAAGTGAAGCATCGGAATACAAAACTGGACTCACAGGAGAGGTTCAAATCATAGAAAGTGAGAGTGTCAGTCCTCTTGTACTTAAGTCGGCATTGTGCCTTTTGTATTAAATTCGGATGCAAACTCTGTGTTTCATCGTCAATAAGAAGAACCAAGGGATACAGTAAACCTGAAGTGAAGCATCGGAATCTAAAACTAGACTCACAGTAGAGGTTCAAATCATAGAAAGTGAGAGTGTCAGTCCTCTTGTACTTAAGTCGGCATTGTGCCGTTTGTATTAAATTCGGATGCAATTTCTGTGCTTCATCGTCAATAAGAAGGTGCTAGGTGTACAGTAAACCTGAAGTGTAGCATCGGAATCTAAAACTGGACTCACAGGAGAGGTTCAAATCATAGAAAGCGAGAGTGTCAGTCCTCTTGTTCTTAAGTTGGCATTGTGCCTTTTGTATTAAATTCGGATGCAATTTCTGTGTTTCATCGTCGATAAGAAGGTCCAAGCAATGCAGGATACCTGAAGTGAAGCATCAGAATCTAAAACTGGACTTACAGGTGAGGTTCAAATCATAGAGAGTTAGAGTGTCACTCCTCTTGTACTTAAGTCGGTATTGTGCCTTTTGTATTAAATTCGGATGCAATTTCTGTGTTTCATCGTCAATAAAATGGTCCAAGGGATACAGTAAACCTAAAGTGAAGCATCGGAATCTGTAACTGAACTCACAGGATAGGTTCAAATCATTGAAAGTTAGAGTGTCAGTCCTGTTGTACTTAAGTCGGCGAGGTGCCTTTTGAATTTAATTCCGATGCAACTTCTGTGTTTCATTGTCAATAAGAAGGTCCAAGGTATTCAGTAAACCTGAAGTGAAGCATCGGAATCTAAAACTGGACACACAGGAGAGGTTCAAATCATAGAAAGTGAGAGTGTCAGTCCTCTAGGACTTAAGTCGCCATTGTGCCTTTTGTATTAAATTCGGATGCAATTTCTGTGTTTCATCGTCAATAAGAAGGTCCAAGGGATACTTTAAACCTGAAGTGAAGCATCGGAATCTAAAAGTGGACTCACAGGACAGGTTCAAATCATAGAAGTTTAGAGTGGTAGTCCTCTTGTACTTAAGTCGGCATTGTGCCTTTTGTAATAAATTCGGATGCAAACTCTGTGTTTCATCGTCAATAAGAAGGTCCAAGGGATACAGTAAACTTGAAGTGAAGCATCGGAATCGAAAACTGGACTCACAGGAGAGGTTCACATCATAGAAAGTTTGAGAGTCAGTCCTCATGTACTTAAGTCGGCATTGTGCCTTTTGTAATAAATTCGGATGCAAACTCTGTGTTTCATCGTCAATAAGAAGGTCCAAGGGATACAGTAAACTTGAAGTGAAGCATCGGAATCGAAAACTGGACTCACAGGAGAGGTTCACATCATAGAAAGTTTGAGAGTCAGTCCTCATGTACTTAAGTCGGCATTGTGCCTTTTGAATTTAATTCCGATGCAATTTCTGTGTTTCATCGTCAATAAGAAGGTCCAAGGGATACAGCAAACCTCAAGTGAAGCATCGGAATCTAAAACTGGAATCGTAGGAGAGGTTCAAATCATAGAAAGTGAGAGTGTCGGTCCTCTTGTACTTAAGTCGGCATTGTGCCATTTGTATTAAATTCGGATGCAATTTCTGTGTTTCATCCTCAATAAGAAGGTCCAAGGGAGACAGTAAACCTGAAGTGAAGCATCGGAATCTAAAACTGGACTCACAGGAGAGGTTCAAACCATAGAAAGTTAGAGTGCCACTCCTCTTGTACTTAAGTCGTTATTGTACCATTTGTATTAAATACGGATGCAAGTTCTGTGTTTTTTCGTCAATAAGAAGGTCCAAGGGATACAGTAAACCTGAAGTGAAGCATCCGAATCTAATACTGACCTCACAGGAGAGGTTCGAATCATAGAAAGTGAGAGAGTCACTCCTCTTGTACTTAAGTCGGCATTGTGCCATTTGTATTAAATTCGGATGCAATTTCTGTGTTTCATCGTCAATAAGAAGGTCCAAGGGATACAGTAAACCTGAAGTGAAGCATCGGAATCTAAAACTGGACTCACAGGAGAGGTTCAAATCATAGAAAGTTAGAGTGTCAGACCTCTTGCACTTAAGTCGGCATTGTGCCTTTAGTATTAAATTCGGATGCAAACCCTGTGTTTCATCGTCAATAAGAAGGTCCAAGGGATACAGTAAACCTGTAGAGAATCATCGGAATCTAAAACTGGACATACAGGAGAGGTTCAAATCATAGAAAGTTAGAGTGTCAGTCCTCTTTTACTTAAGTCGGCGTGGTCCTTTTTTAATTTAATTCCCATTCAACTTCTGTGTTTAATCGTCAATAAGAAGGTGCAAGGTATACAGTAAACCTTAAGTGAAGCATCGGAATGTAAAACTGGACTCACAGGAGAGGTTCAAATCATAGAAAGTGAGAGTGTCACTCCTCTTGTACTTAAGTCGATATTGTGCCTTTTGGATTAAATTCGGATGCAATTTCAGTGTTTCATCGTCAATAAGAAGGTCCAAGGTATACAGTAAACCTGAAGTGAAGCATCGGAACCTAAAACCGGACTCACAGGAGAGATTCAAATCATAGATAGTTAGAGTGTCAGTCCTCTTGTACTTAAGTCGGTATTGTGCCTTTTGGATTAAATTCGGATGCAATTACTGTGTTTCATCGTCAATAAAAAGGTCCAAGGGATACAGTAAACCTGAAGTGAAGCATCATATTCCAAAACTGGACTCACAGGAGAGGTTCAAATCATAGAAAGTGAGAGTGTTGTCCTCTTGTACTTATGTCGGCGTGGTGCCTTTTGAATTTAATTTCGATGCAACTTCTGTGTTTCATCGTCAATAAGAAGGTGCAAGGTATACAGTAAACCTGAAGTGAAGCATCGGAACCTAAAACTGGACTCACAGGAGAGATTCAAATCATAGATAGTTAGAGTGTCAGTCCTCTTGTACTTAAGTGGGTATTGTGCCTTTTGTATTAAATCCGGATGCAATTTCTGTGTTTCATCGTCAATGAGAAGGTCCAAAGGATACAGTAAACCTGAAGTGAGGAATCGGAATCTAAAACTGGACCCACAGGAGAGGTTCAAATCATAGAATGTGAGAGTTTCAGTCCTCTTGTACTTAAGTCGGCATTGTGCCATTTGTATTAAATTCGGATGCAATTCCTGTGATTCATAGTCAATAAGAAGGTCCAAGGGATACAGTAAACCTAAAGTGAAACATCGGAATCTAAAACTGGACTCACAGGAGAGGATCAAATCATAGAAAGTTAGAGTGTCACTCCTCTTGTATTTAAGTCGCTATTGTGCCACTTGTATTAAATACGGATGCAATTTCTGTGTTTTTTCGTCAATAAGAAGGTCCAAGGGATACAGTTAACCTGAAGTGAAGCATCCGAATCTAAAACTGGACTCACAGGATAGGTTCAAATCATAGAAAGTGAGAGTGTTGTCCTCTGGTACTTAAGTCGGCATTGTGCCATGTGTATTACATTCGGATGCAATTTCTGTGTTTCATCGTCAATAAAAAGGTCCAAGGGATACAGTAAACCTGAAGTGAAGAATCGGAATCTAAAACTGGACTCACAGGAGAGATTCAAATCATAGATATAGTGTCACTCCTCTGATACTTAAGTCGGTAATCTGCCTTTTGAATTAAATTCGGATGCAATTTTTGTTTTTAATCGTCAATAAGAAGGTCCAAGGGATACAGTAAACCTTAAGCGACGCATCGGAATCTAAAACTGGACTCACAGGAGAGGTTCAAATCATAGAAAGTGAGAGTGTCAGTCCTCTTGTACTTAAGTCGGCATTGTGCCATTTGTATTAAATTCGGATGCACTTTCTGTGTTTCATCGTCAATAACAAGGTCCTAAGGATACAGTAAACCTGAAGTGAAGCATCGGAACCTAAAACTGGTTCACAGGAGAGATTCAAATCATAGATAGTTAGGGTGTCAGTCCTCTTGTACTTAAGTCGCCATTGTGCCATTTGCATTAAATTCGGATGCAATTTCTGTGTTTCACTGTCAATAAGAAGGTACAAGGTATACAGTAAACCTGAAGTGAAGCATCGGAACCTAAAACTGGACTCACAGGAGAGATTCAAATCATAGATAGTTATAGTGTCAGTCCTCTTGTACTTAAGTCGGTATTGTGCCTTTTGTATTAAATTCGGATGCAATTTCTGTGTTTCATTGTCAATAAGAAGGTCCAAGGGATACAGTAAACATGAAGTGAAGAATCGGAATCTAAAACTGGACTCACAGGAGAGGTTGAAATCATAGAAAGTGAGAGTGTCAGTCCTCTTGTACTTAAGCCAGCATTGTGCCATTTGTATTAAATTCGGATGCAATTTCTGTGTTTCATCGTCAATAAGAAGGTGTAAGGGATACAGTAAACCTGAAGTGAAGCATCGGAATCTAAAACTGGACCCACAGGAGAGGTTCAAATAATAGAAAGTGAGAGTGGCAGTCCTCTTTTACTTAAGACGGCATTGTGCATTTTGTATTAAGTTCGGATGCAATTTCTGTGTTTCATCGTCAATAAGAAGGTCCAAGGGATACAGTAAACCTGAAGTGAAGCATCGGAATCTAAAACTGGCCTCACAGGAGAGGTTCAAATCATAGAAAGTGAGAGTGTCAGTCATCTTGTAATTAAGTCGGCATTGTGCAATTTGAATTTAATTCCGATGCAATTTCTGTGTTTCATCGTCAATAAGAGGGTGGAAGATATACTGTAAACCTGAAGTGAAGCATCGGAATCTACAACTGGACTCAAAGGAGATGTTCAAATTATAGAAAGTTAGAGTGTCAGTCCTCTTTCACTTAAGTCGGCATTGTGCCTTTTCAATTTAATTGCGATTCAATTTCTGTGTTTCATCGTGAATTAGAAGGCCCAAGGGATACAGTAAACCTGAAGTGAAGCATCGGAATCTAAAACTGGACTCACAGGAGAGGTTCAAATCATAGGAAGTGAGAGTGTCAGTCCTCTTGTACTTAAGTCGGCATTGTGATATTTGTATTAATTCCGGATGCAATTTCTGTGTTTCATCGTCAATAAGTAGGTCCAAGGGATACAGTAAACCTGAAGTGAAGCATCGGAATACAAAACTGGACTCACAGGAGAGGTTCAAATCATAGAAAGTGAGAGTGTCAGTCCTCTTGTACTTAAGTCGGCATTGTGCCTTTTGTATTAAATTCGGATGCAAACTCTGTGTTTCATCGTCAATAAGAAGATCCAAGGGATACAGTAAACCTGAAGTGAAGCATCGGAATCTAAAACTAGACTCACAGTAGAGGTTCAAATCATAGAAAGTGAGTGTGTCAGTCCTCTTGTACTTAAGTCGGCATTGTGCCGTTTGTATTAAATTCGGATGCAATTTCTGTGTTTCATCGTCAATAAGAAGGTGAAAGGTATACAGTAAACCTGAAGTGAAGCATCGGAACCTAAAACTGGACTCACAGGAGAGGTTCAAATCATAGAGAGTTAGAGTGTCACTCCTCTTGTATTTAAGTCGGTATTGTGCCTTTTGTATTAAATTCGGATGCAATTTCTGTGTTGCATCGTCAATAAAAAGGTCCAAGTGATACAGTAAACCTGAAGTGAAGCATCGGAATCTGAAACTGAACTCACAGGAGAGGTTCAAATCATTGAAAGTTAGAGTGTCAGTCCTCTTGTACTTAAGTCGGCGAGGTGCCTTTTGAATTTAATTCCGATGCAACTTCTGTGTTTCATCATCAATAAGAAGGTCCAAGGTATACAGTAAACCTGAAGTGAAGCATCGGAATCTAAAATTGGACACACAGGAGAGGTTCAAATCATAGAAAGTGAGAGTGTCAGTCCTCTAGGACTTAAGTCGCCATTGTGCCTTTTGTATTAAATTCGGATGCAATTTCTGTGTTTCATCGTCAATAAGAAGGTCCAAGGGATACAGTAAACCTGAAGAGAATCATCGGAATCTAAAACTGGACTTACAGGAGAGGTTCAAATCATAGAAAGTTAGAGTGTCAGTCCTCTTGTACTTAAGTCGGCGTGGTCCTTTTTTAAATTAATTCCCATGCAACTTCTGTGTTTCATCGTCAATAAGAAGGTGCAAGGTATACAGTAAACCTGAAGTGAAGCATCGGAATGTAAAACTGGACTCACAGAAGAGGTTCAAATCATGGAAAGTGAGAGTGTCACTCCTCTTGTACTTAAGTCGATATTGTGCCTTTTGGATTAAATTCGGATGCAATTTCAGTGTTTCATCGTCAATAAGAAGGTCCAAGGGATACAGAAAACATGAAGTGAAGCATCGGAACCTAAAACTGGACTCACAGGAGAGATTCAAATCATAGATAGTTAGAGTGTCAGTCCTCTTGTACTTAAGTCGGTATTGTGCCTTTTGGATTAAATTCGGATGCAATTACTGTGTTTCATCGTCAATAAAAAGGTCCAAGGGATACAGTAAACCTGAAGTGAAGCATCATAATCCCAAACTGGACTCACAGGAGAGGTTCAAGTCATAGAAAGTTAGAGTGTCAGTCCTCTTGCACTTATGTCGGCGTGGTGCCTTTTGAATTTAATTCCGATGCAACTTCTGTGTTTCATCGTCAATAAGAAGGTGAAAGGTATACAGTAAACCTGAAGTGAAGCATCGGAACCTAAAACTGGACTCACAGGAGAGATTCAAATCATAGATAGTTAGAGTGTCAGTCCTCTTGTACTTAAGTGGGTATTGTCCTTTTTGTATTAAATCCGGATGCAATTTCTGTGTTTTATCGTCAATGAGAAGGTCCAAAGGATACAGTAAACCTGAAGTGAGGAATCGGAATCTAAAACTGGACTCACAGGAGAGGTTCAAATCATAGAATGTGAGAGTGTCAGTCCTCTTGTACTTAAGTCGGCATTGTGCCATTTGTATTAAATTCGGATGCAATTCCTGTGATTCATAGTCAATAAGATGGTCCAAGGGATACAGTAAACCTAAAGTGAAACATCGGAATCTAAGACTGGACTCACAGGAGAGGTTCAAATCATAGAAAGTTAGAGTGTCACACCTCTTGTATTTAAGTCGCTATTGTGCCACTTGTATTAAATACGGATGCAATTTCTGTGTTTTTTCGTCAATAAGAAGCTCCAAGGGATACAGGTAACCTGAAGTGAAGCATCCGAATCTAAAACTGGACTCACAGGAGAGGTTCATATCATAGAAAGTGAGAGTGTTGTTCTCTTTTACTTAAGTCGGCATTGTGCCATGTGTATTACATTCGGTTGCAAATTCTGTGTTTCATCGTCAATAAGAAGGTCCAAGGGATACAGTAAACCTGAAGTGAAGAATCGGAATCTAAAACTGGACTCACAGGAGAGATTCAAATCATAGATATAGTGTCACTCCTCTGATACTTAAGTCGGTAATCTGCCTTTTGAATTAAATTCGGAAGCAATTTTTGTGTTTAATCGTCAATAAGAAGGTCCAAGGGATACAGTAAACCTTAAGCGACGCATCGGAATCTAAAACTGGACTCACAGGAGAGGTTCAAATCATAGAATGTGAGAGTGTCAGTCCTCTTGTACTTAAGTCGGCATTGTGCCATTTGTATTAAATTCGGATGCACTTTCTGTGTTTCATCGTCAATAACAAGGTCCTAAGGATACAGTAAACCTGAGGTGAAGCATCGGAACCTAAAACTGGTTCACAGGAGTGATTCAAATCATAGATAGTTGGGGTGTCAGTCCTCTTGTACTTAAGTCGCCATTGTGCCATTTGTATTAAATTCGGATGCAATTTCTGTGTTTCACCGTCAATAAGAAGGTCCAAGGGATACAGTAAACCTGAAGTGAAGCATCGGAACCTAAAACTGGACTCACAGGAGAGATTCAAATCATAGATAGTTAGAGTGTCAGTCCTCTTGTACTTAAGTCGGTATTGTGCCTTTTGTATTACATTCGGATGCAATTTCTGTGTTTCATTGTCAATAAGAAGGTCCAAGGGATACAGTAAACCTGAAGTGAAACATCGAAATCTAAAACTGGACTCACAGGAGAGGTTCAAATCAAAGAAAGTTAGAGTGTCACTCCTCTTGTACTTAAGTCGCTATTGTGCCACTTGTATTAAATACGGATGCAATTTCTGTGTTTTTTCGTCAATAACAAGGTCCAAGGGATATAGTTTGCCTGAAGTGAAGCATCCGAATCTAAAATTGACCTCACAGGTGAGGTTCGAATCATAGAAAGTAAGAGTGTCAGTCCTCTTGTACTTAAGTCGGCATTGTGCGTTTTGAATTTAATTCCGATGCAATTTCTGTGTTTCATCGTCAATAAGAAGGTCCAAGGGATACAGTAAACCTGAAGTGAAGCATCGGATTCTAAAACTGGTCTAACAGGAGAGGTTCAAATCATAGAAAGTGAGAGTGTCAGTCCTCTTGTACTTAAGTCGGCATTGTGCCATTTGTATTAAATTCGGGTGCAATTTCTGTGTTTCATCGTCAATAAGAAGGTCCAAGGAATACAGTAAACCTGAAGTGAAGCATCGGAATCTAAAACTGAACTCACTGGAAAGGTTCAAATCATAGAAACTGAGAGTGTCAGTCCTCTTGTACTTAAGTCGGCATTGTGGCATTTGTATAAAATTCAGATGCAATTTCTGTGTTTCATCGTCAATAAGAAGGTCCAAGGGATACAGTAAACCTGAAGAGAAGCATCGGATTCTAAAACTGGACCCACAGGAGAGGTTCAAATCATAGAAAGTTGAAGTATCAGTCCTCTTGTACTTAAGTCGGCATTGTGCATTTTGAACTTAATTCCGATGCAATTTCTGTGTTTCATCGTCAATAAGAAGGTGCAAGGTTTACAGTAAACCTGAAGTGATGCATCGGAATCTGAATTTGGAATCACAGGAGAGTTTCAAATCATAGAAAGTGAGAGTGTCAGTCCTCTTGTACTTAAGTCGCCATTGTGCCTTTGAATTAAATTCGGATGTAATAACTGTGTTTCATCGTCAATAAGAAGGTCCAAAGGATACAGTAAACCTGAAGTGAAGCATCGGAATCTAAAACTGGACTCACAGGAAAGGTTCAAATCATAGAAAGATAGAGTATCAGTCCTCTTGTACTTAGGTCGGCAATGTGACTTTTGTATTAAAATCGGATGCAATTTCTGTGATTCTTCGTCAATAAGAAGGTCCTAGGGATACAGTAAACCTGACGTGAAGCATCAGAAGTTAAAACTGGACTCACAGGAGAGGTTAAAATCATAGAAAGCGAGAGTGTCAGTCCTCTTTTACTTAAGTGCGCATTGTGCGTTTTGAATTTAATTCCGATGCAATTTCTGTGTTTCATCGTCAACAAGAAGGTCCAAGGGATACAGGAAACCTGAAGTGAAGCATCGGAATCTAAAACTGAACTCACTGGAAAGGTTCAAATCATAGAAAGTGAGAGGCTCAGTCCTCTTGCACTTAAGTTGGCATTGTGCCTTTTGTATTAAATTCGGATGCAAACCCTGTGTTTCATCGTCAATAAGAAGGTCCAAGGGATACAGTAAACCTGAAGTGAAGCATCGGAATCTAAAACTGGACTCACAGGAGTGGTTCAAATCATAGAAAGTGAGAGTGTCAGTCCTCGTGTACTTAAGCCGCCATTGTGCCTTTTGTATTAAATTCGGATGCAATTTCTGTGTTTCATCGTCAATAAGAAGGTATAAGGGATACAGTAAACCTGAAGTGAAGAATCGGAATCTAAAAGTGGACTCAGAGGAGAAGTTCAAACCATAGAAAGTTAGAGTGGTAGTCCTCTTGTACTTAAGTCCGCATTGTGCCTTTTGTATTAAATTCGGATGCAAACTCTGTGTTTCATCGTCAATAAGAAGGTCCAAGGGATGCAGTAAACCTGAAGAGAAGCATCGGAATCTAAATCTGGAATCACAGGAGAGGTTCAAATCATAGAAAGTTTGAGTGTCAGTCCTCTTGTACTTAAGTCGGCATTGTGCCTTTTGAATTTAATTCCGATGCAATTTCTGTGTATCATCGTCAATAAGATGGTCCAAGGGATACAGTAAACCTGAAGTGAAGCATCGGAATCTGAAACTGGACTCACAGGAGAGGTTCAAATCATAGTAAGTGAGAGTCTCAGTCCTCTTGTACTTAATTCGCCATTGTGCCTCTTGTATTAAATTCGGATGCAATTTCTGTGTTTCATCGTCAACAAGAATGTCCAAGGGATACAGTAAACCTGAAGTATAGCATCGGAATCTAAAACTGGACTCACAGGAGAGGTTCAAATAATAGAAAGTGAGAGTGTCAGACCTCTTGTACTTAAGTCGGCATTGTGCTATTTGTATTAAATTCGGATGCAATTCCTGTGGTTCATAGTCAATAAGAAGGTCCAAGGGATACAGTAAACTTGAAGAGAAACATCGGAATCTAAAACTGGACTCACAGGAGAGGTTCAAATCATAGAAAGTTAGAGTGTCTTTCCTCTTGTACTTAAGTCGGTATTGTGCCATTTGTATTAAATACGGATGCAATTTCTGTGTTTTTTCGTCAATAAGAAGGTCCAAGGGATACAGTTAACCTGAAGTGAAGCATCCGAATCTAAAACTGACCTCACAGGAGAGGTTCGAATCATAGAGAGTAAGAGTGACAGTCCTCTTGTACTTAAGTCGGCATTGTGCCATTTGTATTAAATTCGGATGCAATTTCTGTGTTTCATCGTCAATAAGAAGGTCCAAGGGATACAGTAAACCTGAAGTGATGCATCGGAATCTAAAACTGGACTCACAGGAGAGGTTCTAATCATAGAAAGTGAGAGAGTCAGCCCTCTTGTACTTAAGTCGGCATTGTGCCATTTGTATTAAATTCGGATGCAATTTCTGTGTTTCATCTTCAATACGAAGGTCCAAGGGATACAGTAAACCTGAAGTGAAGCATCGGAATCTCAAACTAGACTCACAGGAGAGGTTCAAATCATAGAAAGTTAGAGTGTCAGTCCCCTTGCACGTAAGTCGGCATTGTGCCTTTTGTATTAAATTCGGATGCAAACTCTCTGTTTAATCGTCAATTAGAAGGTCCAAGGGATACAGTAAACCTGAAGTGAAGCATCGGAATCTAAAACTGGGCTCACAGGAGAGGTTCAAATGTAGGAAGTGAGAGTGTCAGTCCTCTTGTACTTTAGTCGCCATTGTGCCGTTTGTATTAAATTCGGATGCAATTTCTGTGTTTCATCGTCAACAAGAAGGTCCAAGTGTTACAGTAAACCAGAAGTATAGCATCGGAATCTAAAACTGGACTCACAGGAGAGGTTCAAATCATAGAGAGTGAGAGTGTCAGTCCACTTTTACTTAAGTCGGCATTGTGCCTTTTGAATTTAAATCTGATGCAATTTCTGTGTTTCATTGTCAATACGAAGGTCCAAGGGATACAGTAAACCTGAAGTGAAGTATCGGAATTTAAAACTGTACTCACAGGAGAGGTTCAAATCATAGAAAGTGAGAGTGTCGGTCCTCTTGTACTTAAGTCGGCATTGTGCCATCTGTATTAAATTCGGATGCAATTTCTGTGTTTCATCGTCAATAAGAAGGGCCAAGGGATACAGTAAACCTGAAGTGAAGCATCGGAATCTAAAACTGGACACACAGGAGATATTCAAATCATAGATATAGTGTCACTCCTCTTGTACTTAAGTCGGTATTGTGCCTTTTGTATTAAATTCGGATGCAATTTCTGTGTTTCATCTTCAATAAGAAGGTCCAAGGGATACAGTAAACCTGAAGTGAAGCATCGGAATCTAAAACTGGACTCACAGGAGAGGCTCAAATAATAGAAAGTTAGAGTGTCAGTCCTCTTTTACTTAAGTCATCATTGTGCTTTTGTATTAAATTCGGATGCAATTTCTATGTTTCATCGTCAATAAGAAGGTGCAAGGTATACAGTAAACCTGAAGTGAAGCATCGGAATCTAAAACCGGACTCACAGGAGAGGTTCAAATCATAGAAAGTGAGAGTGTCAGTCCTCTTGTACTTAAATCGGCATTGTGCCATTTGTATTAAATTTGGATCCAATTCCTGTGTTTCATCGTCAATAAGAAGGTCCAAGGGATACAGTAATCCTGAAGTGAAGCATCGGAATCTAAAAATGGACTCACAGGAGAGGTTCAAATCATAGAAAGTGAGAGTGTCAGTCCTCTTGTACTTAAGTCGGCATTGTGCCATTTGTATTAAATTCGGATGCACTTTCTGTGTTTCATCTTCAATAAGAAAGTCCACGGGATACAGTAAACCTGAAGTGAAGCATCGGAATCAAAACTGGAATCACAGGAGAGGTTCCAATCATAGAAAGTTAGAGTGTCAGTCCTCTTGTACTTAAGTCGGAATTGTGCCTTTTGTATTAAATTCGGATGCAAACTCTGTGTTTCATCGTCAATAAGAAGGTCCAAGGGATACAGTAAACCTGAAGTGAAGCATCGGAATCTAAAACTGGAATCACAGGAGAGGTTCAAATCATAAAAAGTTTGAGTGTCAGTCCTCTTGTACTTAAGTCGGCATTGTGCCTTTTGAATTTAATTCCGATGCAATTTCTGTGTTTCGTCGTCAATAAGATGGTCCAAGGGATACAGTAAACCTTAAGCGAAGCATCGGAATCTAAAACTGGACTCACAGGAGTGGTTCAAATCATAGAGAGTGAGAGTGTCAGTCCACTTTTACTTAAGTCAGCATTGTGCCTTTTGAATTTAATTTTGATGCAATTTCTGTGTTTCATCCTCAATAAGAAGGTCCAAGGGATACGGTAAACCTAAAGTGAAGTATCGGAATCTAAAACTGTACTCACAGGAGAGGTTCAAATCTTAGAAAGTGAGAGTGTCGGTCCTCTTGTACTTAAGTCGGCATTGTGCCATCTGTATTAAATTCGGATGCAATTTCTGTGTTTCATCGTCAATAAGAAGGTCCAAGGGATACAGTGAACCTGAAGTGAAGCATCGGAATCTAAAACTGGACTCACAGGAGAGATTCAAATCATAGATATAGTGTCACTCCTCTTGTACTTAAGTCGGTATTGTGCCTTTTGTATTAAATTCGGATGCAATTTCTGTGTATCATCGTCAATAAGAAGGTCCAAGGGATACAGTAAACCTGAAGTGAAGCATCCGAATTTAACTGGTCTCACAGGAGAGGTTCAATTCATAGAAAGTTAGAGTATCAGTCCTCTTTTACTTAAGTCATCATTGTGCCTTTTGTATTAAATTCCGATGCAATTTCTATGTTTCATCGTCAATAAGAAGGTGCAAGGTATACAGTAAACCTGAAGTGAAGCATCGGAATCTAAAACCGAACTCACAGCTGAGGTTCAAATCATAGAAAGTGAGAGTGTCAATCCTCTTGTACTTAAGTCGGCATTGTGCTATTTGTATTAAATTCGGATGTAATTTCTGTGTTTCATCGTCAATAAGAAGGTCCAAGGGATACAGTAAACCTGAAGTGAAGCATCGGAATCTAAAAATGGACTCAAAGTAGAGGTTCAAATCATAGAAAGTGAGAGTGTCAGTCCTCTTGTACTTAAGTCGACATTGTGCCATTTGTATTAAATTCGGATGCACTTTCTGTCTTTCATCTTCAATAAGAAGGTCCAAGGGATACAGTAAACCTGAAGTGAAGCATCGGAATCTAAAACTGGACTCACAGGAGAGGTTCAAACCATAGAAAGTTAGAGTGCCACTCCTCTTGTACTTAAGTCGTTATTGTACCATTTGTATTAAATACGGATGCAAGTTCTGTGTTTTTTCGTCAATAAGAAGGTCCAAGGGATACAGTAAACCTGAAGTGAAGCATCCGAATCTAATACTGACCTCACAGGAGAGGTTCGAATCATAGAAAGTGAGAGAGTCACTCCTCTTGTACTTAAGTCGGCATTGTGCCATTTGTATTAAATTCGGATGCAATTTCTGTGTCTCATCGTCAATAAGAAGGTCCAAGGGATACAGTAAACCTGAAGTGAAGCATCGGAATCTAAAACTGGACTCACAGGGGAGGTTCAATTCATAGTGAGTTAGAGTGTCTCTCCTCTTGTACTTAAGTCGGTATTGTGCCTTTTGTATTACTTTCGGATGCTATTTCTGTGCTTCCTCGTCAATAAGAAGGTCCAAGGGATATAGTAAACCTGAAGTGAAGAATCGGAATCCAAAACTGGACTCACAGGAGAGGTTCAAATCATACAAAGTTAGAGTATCAGTCCTCTTGTACTTAAGTCGGCATTGTGACTTTTGTTATAAATCGGATGCTATTTCTGTGATTCTTCGTCAATAAGAAGGTCCAAGGGATACAGTAAACCTGAAGTGAAGCATCAGAAGTTAAAACGGGACTCACAGGAGAGGTTAAAATCATAGAAAGTGAGAGTGTTAGTCCTCTTTTACTTAAGTCGGCATTGTGCGTTTTGAATGTAATTCCGATGCAATATCTGTGTTTCATCGTCAATAAGAAGGTCCAAGGGATACAGTAAACCTGAAGTCAAGCATCGGAATCTAAAACTGGACTAACAGGAGAGGTTCAAATCATAGAAAGTGAGAGTGTCAGTCTTCTTGTACTTAAGTCGGCATTATGCCATTTGTATTAAATTCGGCTGCAATTTCTGTGTTTCATCGTCAATAGGAAGGTCCTAGGGATACAGTAAACCTGAAGTGAAGCATCGGAATCTAAAACTGGACTCACAGGAAAGGTTCAAATCATAGAAAGTGAAAGTGTCAGTCCTCTTGTACTTAAGCCGCCATTGTGCCTTTTGAATTAATTTCGGATGCAATTTCTGTGTTTCATCGACAATAAGAAGTTCCAAGGGATACAGTAAACCTGAAGTGAGGCATCGGAATCTAAAACTGGACTCACAGGAGAAGTTCATATCATAGAAAGTTAGAGTGTCAGTCCTCTTGTACTTAAGTCGGCATTGTGCCCTTTGTATTAAATTCGAATGCAAACTATGTGTTTCATCGTCAATAAGAAGGTCCAAGGGATACAGTAAACCTTAAGTGAAGCATCGGAATCTAAAACTGGACTCTTAGGAGAGGTTCAAATCATAGAAAGTTAGAATGTCAGTCCTCTTGTACTTAAGTCGGCATTGTGCCTTTTGAATTTAATTCCTGATGCTTTTTCTGTGTTTCATTGTCAATAAGAAGGTCCAGGGGATACAGTAAACCTGGAGTGAAGCATCGGAATCTAAAACTGGACTCACAGGAGAGGTTCAAAACATAGATAGAGTGTCACTCCTCTTGTACTTAAGTCGGTATTGTGCCTTTTGTATTAAATTCGGATGCAATTTCTGTGTTTCATCGTCAGTTAGAAGGTCCAAGGGATACAGTAAACCTGAAGAGAAGCATCGGAATCTAAAACCGGACTCACAGGAGAGGTTCAAATCATAGAAAGTGAGGGTGTCAGTCCTCTTGTACTTAAGTCGGCATTGTGCCATTTGTATTTAATTCGGGTGCAATTTCTGTGTGTCATCGTCAATAAGAAGGTCCAAGGGATACAGTAAACCTGAAGTGAAGCATCGGAATCTAAGACTGGACTCACAGGAGAGGTTCTAATCATAGAAAGTGAGAGAGTCAGTCCTCTTGTACTTAAGTCGGCATTGTGCCATTTGTATTAAATTCGGAAGCAATTTCTGTGTTTCATCTTCAATAAGAAGGTCCAAGGGATACAGTAAACCTGAAGTGAAGCATCGGAATCTAAAACTAGACTCACAGGAGAGGTTCAAATCATAGAAAGTTAGAGTGTCAGTCCTCTTGCACGTAAGTCGGCATTGTGCCTTTTGTATTAAAGTCGGATGCAAACCCTGTGTTTCATTGTCAATTAGAAGGTCCAAGGGATACAGTAAATGTGAAGTGAAGCATCGGAATCTGAAACTGGACTCACAGGAGAGGTTCAAAAAATAGAATGTTACAGTGTCAGTCCTCTAGTACTTAAGTCGGCTTGGTGCATTTTGAATTTAATTCCGATGCAACTTCTGTGTTTCATCGTCAATAAGAAGGTGCAAGGTATACAGTAAACCTGAAGTGAAGCACCGGAATTAAAAACTGGGTTCACAGGAGAGGATCAAATGTAGAAAGTGAGAGTGTCAGTCCTCTTGTACTTTAGTCGCCATTGGGCCGTTTGTACTAAATTCGGATGCAATTTCTGTGTTTCATCGTCAATAAGAAGGTCCAAGGGTTACAGTAAACCTGAAGTATAGCATCGGAATCTAAAACTGGACTCACAGGAGAGGTTCAAATCATAGAGAGTGAGAGTGTCAGTCCACTTTTACTTAAGTCGGCATTGTGCCTTTTGAATTTAATTCTGATGCAATTTCTGTGTTTCATCGTCAATACGAAGGTCCAAGGGATACAGTAAACCTGAAGTGAAGTATCGGAATTTAAAACTGTACTCACAGGAGAGGTTCAAATCATAGAAAGTGAGAGTGTCGGTCCTCTTGTACTTAAGTCGGCATTGTGCCATCTGTATTAAATTCGGATGCAATTTCTGTGTTTCATCGTCAATAAGAAGGTCCAAGGGATACAGTAAACCTGAAGTGAAGCATCGGAGTCTAAACCTGGACACACAGGAGATATTCAAATCATAGATATAGTGTCACTCCTCTTGTACTTAAGTCGGTATTGTGCCTTTTGTTTTAAATTCGGATGCAATTTATGTGTTTCATCGTCAATAAGAAGGTCCAAGGGATACAGTAAACCTGAAGTGAAGCATCGGAATCTAAAACTGGACTCACAGGAGAGGTTCAATTCATAGAAAGTTAGAGTGTCAGTCCTCTTTTACTTAAGTCATCATTGTGCTTTTGTATTAAATTCGGATGCAATTTCTATGTTTCATCGTCAATAAGAAGGTGCTAGGTATACAGTAAACCTGAAGTGAAGCATCGGAATCTAAAACCGAACTCACAGGTGAGGTTCAAATCATAGAAAGTGAGAGTGTCGGTCCTCTTGTACTTAAGTCGGCATTGTGCCAAATGTATTAAATTCGGATGCAATTTCTGTGTTTCATCGTCAATAAGAAGGTCCAAGGGATACAGTAAACCTGAAGTGAAGCATCGGAATCTAAAACTGGACTCACAGGAGAGGTTCTAATCATAGAAAGTGAGAGAGTCAGTCCTCTTGTACTTAAGTCGGCATTGTGCCATTTGTATTAAATTCGGATGCAATTTCTGTGTTTCATCTTCAATACGAAGGTCCCAGGGATACAGTAAACCTGAAGTGAAGCATCGGAATCTAAAACTAGACTCACAGGAGAGGTTCAAATCATAGAAAGTTAGAGTGTCAGTCCTCTTGCACGTAAGTCGGCATTGTGCCTTTTGTATTAAATTCGGATGCAAACTCTGTGTTTCATTGTCAATTAGAAGGTCCAAGGGATACAGTAAACCTGAAGTGAAGCATCGGAATCTAAAACTGGACTCACAGGAGAGGTTCAAAAAATAGAAAGTTAGAGTGTCAGTCCTCTTGTACTTAAGTCGGCTTGGTGCATTTTGAATTTAATTCCGATGCAACTTCTGTGTTTCATCTTCAATACGAAAGTGCAAGGTATACAGTAAACCTGAAGTGAAGCACCGGAATCTAAAACTGGGCTCATAGGAGAGGTTCAAATGTAGAAAGTGAGAGTGTCAGTCCTCTTGTACTTAAGTCGGTATTGTGCCATTTGTATTAAATTCGGATGCACTTTCTGTGTTTCATCTTCAATAAGAAGGTCCAGGGGATACAGTAAACCTGAAGTGAAGCATCGGAATCTAAAACTGGACTCACAGGAGAGGTTCGAATCATAGAAAGTGAGAGTGTCAGTCCTCTTGTACTTAAGTCGGCATTGTGCCATTTGTATTAAATTCGGATGCAATTTCCGTGTTTCATCTTCAATAAGAAGGTCCAAGGGATACAGTAAACCTGAAGTGAAGCATCGGAATCTAAAACTGGACTCACAGGGGAGGTTCAATTCATAGTGAGTTAGAGTGTCTCTCCTCTTGTACTTAAGTTGGTATTGTGCCTTTTGTATTACATTCGGATGCTATTTCTGTGCTTCCTCGTCAATAAGAAAGTCCAAGGGATATAGTATACCTGAAGTGAAGCATCGGAATCCAAAACTGGACTCACAGGAGAGGTTCAAATCATACAAAGTTAGAGTGTCAGTCCTCTTGTA
Organism: Schistocerca serialis cubense; assembly: GCF_023864345.2. Taxonomy (NCBI): domain Eukaryota; kingdom Metazoa; phylum Arthropoda; class Insecta; order Orthoptera; family Acrididae; genus Schistocerca; species Schistocerca serialis. The sequence continues at coordinate 20,538,000 of NC_064648.1, forward strand.
CTTAAGTCGGCATTGTGCCATTTGTATTAAATTCGGGTGCAATTTCTGTGTTTCATCGTCAATAGGAAGGTCCTAGGGATACAGTAAACCTGAAGTGAAGCATCGGAATCTAAAACTGGACTCACAGGAAAGGTTCAAATCATAGAAAGTGAAAGTGTCAGTCCTCTTGTACTTAAGCCGCCATTGTGCATTTTGAATTAAATTCGGACGCAATTTCTGTGTTTCATTGTCAATAAGAAGGTCCAAGGGATACAGTTAACCTGAAGTGAAGCATCGGAATCTAAAACTGGACTCACAGGAGAAGTTCATATCATAGAAAGTTAGAGTGTCAGTCCTCTTGTACTTAAGTCGGCATTGTGCCCTTTGTATTAAATTCGAATGCAAACTCTGTGTTTCATCGTCAATAAGAAGGTCCAAGGGATACAGTAAACCTTAAGTGAAGCATCGGAATCTAAAACTGGACTCTTAGGAGAGGTTCAAATCATAGAAAGTTAGAATGTCAGTCCTCTTGTACTTAAGTCGGCATTGTGCCTTTTGAATTTAATTCCTGATGCTTTTTCTGTGTTTCATTGTCAATAAGAAGGTCCAGGGGATACAGTAAACCTGAAGTGAAGCATCGGAATCTAAAACTGGACTCACAGGAGAGGTTCAAAACATAGATAGAGTGTCACTCCTCTTGTACTTAAGTCGGTATTGTGCCTTTTGTATTAAATTCGGATGTAATTTCTGTGTTTCATCGTCAGTTAGAAGGTCCAAGGGATACAGTAAACCTGAAGAGAAGCATCGGAATCTAAAACCGGACTCACAGGAGAGGTTCAAATCATAGAAAGTGAGGGTGTCAGTCCTCTTGTACTTAAGTCGGCATTGTGCCATTTGTATTTAATTCGGGTGCAATTTCTGTGTGTCATCGTCAATAAGAAGGTCCAAGGGATACAGTAAACCTGAAGTGAAGCATCGGAATCTAAAACTGGACTCACAGGAGAGGTTCTAATCATAGAAAGTGAGAGAGTCAGTCCTCTTGTACTTAAGTCGGCATTGTGCCATTTGTATTAAATTCGGATGCTATTTCTGTGTTTCATCTTCAATACGAAGGTCCCAGGGATACAGTAAACCTGAAGTGAAGCATCGGAATCTAAAACTAGACTCACAGGAGAGGTTCAAATCATAGAAAGTTAGAGTGTCAGTCCTCTTGCACGTAAGTCGGCATTGTACCTTTTGTATTAAATTCGGATGCAAACTCTGTGTTTCATTGTCAATTAGAAGGTCCAAGGGATACAGTAAACCTGAAGTGAAGCATCGGAATCTAAAACTGGACTCACAGGAGAGGTTCAAAAAATAGAAAGTTAGAGTGTCAGTCCTCTTGTACTTAAGTCGGCTTGGTGCATTTTGAATTTAATTCCGATGCAACTTCTGTGTTTCATCTTCAATACAAAAGTGCAAGGTATACAGTAAACCTGAAGTGAAGCACCGGAATCTAAAACTGGGCTCATAGGAGAGGTTCAAATGTAGAAAGTGAGAGTGTCAGTCCTCTTGTACTTTAGTCGCCATTGGGCCGTTTGTACTAAATTCGGATGCAATTTCTGTGTTTCATCGTCAATAAGAAGGTCCAAGGGTTACAGTAAACCTGAAGTATAGCATCGGAATCTAAAACTGGACTCACAGGAGAGGTTCAAATCATAGAGAGTGAGAGTGTCAGTCCACTTTTACTTAAGTCGGCATTGTGCCTTTTGAATTTAATTCTGATGCAATTTCTGTGTTTCATCGTCAATAAGAAGGTCCAAGGGATACAGTAAACCTGAAGTGAAGTATCGGAATTTAAAACTGTACTCACAGGAGAGGTTCAAATCATAGAAAGTGAGAGTGTCGGTCCTCTTGTACTTATGTCGGCATTGTGCCAACTGTATTAAATTCGGATGCAATTTCTGTGTTTCATCGTCAATAAGAAGGTCCAAGGGATACAGTAAACCTGAAGTGAAGCACCGGAATCTAAAACTGGACTCACAGGAGAGGCTCAAATTATAGAAAGTTAGAGTGTCAGTCTTCTTTTACTTAAGTCATCATTGTGCTTTTGTATTAAATTCGGATGCAATTTCTATGTTTCATCGTCAATAAGAAAGTGCAAGGTATACAGTAAACCTGAAGTGAAGCATCGGAATCTAAAACCGGACTCACAGGAGAGGTTCAAATCATAGAAAGTTAGAGTGTCAGTCCTCTTGCACGTAAGTCGGCATTGTACCTTTTGTATTAAATTCGGATGCAAACTCTGTGTTTCATTGTCAATTAGAAGGTCCAAGGGATACAGTAAACCTGAAGTGAAGCATCGGAATCTAAAACTGGACTCACAGGTGAGGTTGAAATCATAGAAAGTGAGAGTGTCAATCCTCTTGTACTTAAGTCGGCATTGTGCTATTTGTATTAAATTCGGATGTAATTTCTGTGTTTCATCGTCAATAAGAAGGTCCAAGGGATACAGTAAACCTGAATTGAAGCATCGGAATCTAAAAATGGACTCACAGTAGAGGTTCAAATCATAGAAAGTGAGAGTGTCAGTCCTCTTGTACTTAAGTCGGCATTGTGCCATTTGTATTAAATTCGGATGCACTTTCTGTGTTTCATCTTCAATAAGAAGGTCCAGGGGTTACCGTAAACCTGAAGTGAAGCATCGGAATCTAAAACTGGACTCACAGGAGAGGTGCCAATCATAAAAAATGAGAGTGTCAGTCCTCTTGTACTTAAGTCGGCATTGTGACTTTTGTATTAAAATAGGATGCAATTTCTGTGATTCTTCGTCAATAAGAAGGTCCAAGGGATACAGTAAACCTGAAGTGAAGCATCAGAATCTAAAACTGGACTCACAGGGGAGGTTCAAATCATAGTGAGTTAGAGTGTCTCTCCTCTTGTACTTAAGTCGGTATTGTGCCTTTTGTATTACGTTCGGATGCTATTTCTGTGCTTCCTCGTCAATAAGAAGGTCCAAGGGATATAGTAAACCTGAAGTGAAGCATCGGAATCTAAAACTGGACTCACATGAGAGGTTCAAATCATACAAAGTTAGAGTATCAGTCCTCTTGTACTTAAGTCGGCATTGTGACTTTTGTATTAAAATCGGATGCAATTTCTGTGAATCTTCGTCAATAAGAAGGTCCAAAGGATACAGTAAACCTGAAGTGAAGCATCAGAAGTTAAAACGGGACTCACAGGAGAGGTTAAAATTATAGAAAGTGAGAGTGTTAGTCCTCTTTTACTTAAGTCGGCATTGTGCGTTTTGAATTTAATTCCGATGCAATATCTGTGTTTCATCGTCAATAAGAAGGTCCAAGGGATACAGTAAACCTGAAGTCAAGCGTCGGACTCTAAAACTGGACTAACAGGAGAGGTTGAAATCATAGAAAGTGAGAGTGTCAGTCCTCTTGTACTTAAGTCGGCATTGTGCCATTTGTAGTTAATTCGGGTGCAATTTCAGTGATTCATCGTCAATAGGAAGGTCCTAGGGATACAGTAAACCTGAAGTGAAGCATCGGAATCTTAAACTGGACTCACAGGATAGGTTCAAATCATAGAAAGCGAAAATGTCTGTCCTCTTGTTCTTAAGCCGCCATTGTGCCTTTTGAATTAAATTCGGATGCAATTTCTGTGTTTCATCGTCAATAAGAAGGTCCAAGGGATACAGTAAACCTGAAGTGAAGCATCGGAATCTAAAACTGGACTCACAGGAGAAGTTCATATCATAGAAAGTTAGAGTGTCAGTCCTCTTGTACTTAAGTCTGCATTGTGCCCTTTGTATTAAATTCGAATGCAAACTCTGTGTTTCATCGTCAATAAGAAGGTCCAAGGGATACAGTAAACCTTAAGTGAAGCATCGGAATCTAAAACTGGACTCTTAGGAGAGGTTCAAATCATAGAAAGTTAGAATGTCAGTCCTCTTGTACTTAAGTCGGCATTGTGCCTTTTGAATTTAATTCCTGATGCTTTTTCTGTGTTTCATTGTCAATAAGAAGGTCCAGGGGATACAGTAAACCTGAAGTGAAGCATCGGAATCTAAAACTGGACTCACAGGAGAGGTTCAAAACATAGATAGAGTGTCACTCCTCTTGTACTTAAGTCGGTATTGTGCCTTTTGTATTAAATTCGGATGTAATTTCTGTGTTTCATCGTCAGTTAGAAGGTCCAAGGGATACAGTAAACCTGAAGAGAAGCATCGGAATCTAAAACCGGACTCACAGGAGAGGTTCAAATCATAGAAAGTGAGGGTGTCAGTCCTCTTGTACTTAAGTCGGCATTGTGCCATTTGTATTTAATTCGGGTGCAATTTCTGTGTGTCATCGTCAATAAGAAGGTCCAAGGGATACAGTAAACCTGAAGTGAAGCATCGGAATCTAAAACTGGACTCACAGGAGAGGTTCTAATCATAGAAAGTGAGAGAGTCAGTCCTCTTGTACTTAAGTCGGCATTGTGCCATTTGTATTAAATTCGGATGCTATTTCTGTGTTTCATCTTCAATACGAAGGTCCCAGGGATACAGTAAACCTGAAGTGAAGCATCGGAATCTAAAACTAGACTCACAGGAGAGGTTCAAATCATAGAAAGTTAGAGTGTCAGTCCTCTTGCACGTAAGTCGGCATTGTGCCTTTTGTATTAAATTCGAATGCAAACTCTGTGTTTCATTGTCAATTAGAAGGTCCAAGGGATACAGTAAACCTGAAGTGAAGCATCGGAATCTAAAACTGGACTCACAGGAGAGGTTCAAAAAATAGAAAGTTAGAGTGTCAGTCCTCTTGTACTTAAGTCGGCTTGGTGCATTTTGAATTTAATTCCGATGCAACTTCTGTGTTTCATCTTCAATACGAAAGTGCAAGGTATACAGTAAACCTGAAGTGAAGCACCGGAATCTAAAACTGGGCTCATAGGAGAGGTTCAAATGTAGAAAGTGAGAGTGTCAGTACTCTTGTACTTTAGTCGCCATTGGGCCGTTTGTACGAAATTCGGATGCAATTTCTGTGTTTCATCGTCAATAAGAAGGTCCAAGGGTTACAGTAAACCTGAAGTATAGCATCGGAATCTAAAACTGGACTCACAGGAGAGGTTCAAATCATAGAGAGTGAGAGTGTCAGTCCACTTTTACTTAAGTCGGCATTGTGCCTTTTGAATTTAATTCTGATGCAATTTCTGTGTTTCATCGTCAATAAGAAGGTCCAAGGGATACAGTAAACCTGAAGTGAAGTATCGGAATTTAAAACTGTACTCACAGGAGAGGTTCAAATCATAGAAAGTGAGAGTGTCGGTCCTCTTGTACTTAAGTCGGCATTGTGCCAACTGTATTAAATTCGGATGCAATTTCTGTGTTTCATCGTCAATAAGAAGGTCCAAGGGATACAGTAAACCTGAAGTGAAGCATCGGAATCTAAAACTGGACTCACAGGAGAGGCTCAAATTATAGAAAGTTAGAGTGTCAGTCTTCTTTTACTTAAGTCATCATTGTGCTTTTGTATTAAATTCGGATGCAATTTCTATGTTTCATCGTCAATAAGAAAGTGCAAGGTATACAGTAAACCTGAAGTGAAGCATCGGAATCTAAAACCGGACTCACAGGAGAGGTTCAAATCATAGAAAGTGAGAGTGGCAGTCCTCTTGTACTTAAATCGGCATTGTGCCATTTGTATTAAATTCGGATCCAATTCCTGTGTTTCATCGTCAATAAGAAGGTCCAAGGGATACAGTAATCCTGAAGTGAAGCATCGGAATCTAAAAATGGACTCACAGGAGAGGTTCAAATCATAGAAAGTGAGAGTGTCAGTCCTCTTGTACTTAAGTCGGCATTGTGCTATTTGTATTAAATTCGGATGCCAACTCTGTGTTTCATCGTCAATAAGAAGGTCCAAGGGATACAGTAAACCTTAAGCGAAGCATCGGATTCTAAAACTGGACTCACAGGAGAGGTTCAAATCATAGAGAGTGAGAGTGTCAGTCCACTTTTACTAAAGTCATCATTGTGCCTTTTGTATTAAATTCCGATGCAATTTCTATGTTTCATCGTCAATAAGAAGGTGCAAGGTATACAGTAAACCTGAAGTGAAGCATCGGAATCTAAAACCGGACTCACAGGTGAGGTTGAAATCATAGAAAGTGAGAGTGTCAATCCTCTTGTACTTAAGTCGGCATTGTGCTATTTGTATTAAATTCGGATGCAATTTCTGTGTTTCATCGTCAATAAGAAGGTCCAAGGGATACAGTAAACCTGAATTGAAGCATCGGAATCTAAAAATGGACTCACAGTAGAGGTTCAAATCATAGAAAGTGAGAGTGTCAGTCCTCTTGTACTTAAGTCGGCATTGTGCCATTTGTATTAAATTCGGATGCACTTTCTGTGTTTCATCTTCAATAAGAAGGTCCAGGGGTTACCGTAAACCTGAAGTGAAGCATCGGAATCTAAAACTGGACTCACAGGAGAGGTGCCAATCATAAAAAATGAGAGTGTCAGTCCTCTTGTACTTAAGTCGGCATTGTGACTTTTGTATTAAAATAGGATGCAATTTCTGTGATTCTTCGTCAATAAGAAGGTCCAAGGGATACAGTAAACCTGAAGTGAAGCATCAGAATCTAAAACTGGACTCACAGGGGAGGTTCAAATCATAGTGAGTTAGAGTGTCTCTCCTCTTGTACTTAAGTCGGTATTGTGCCTTTTGTATTACGTTCGGATGCTATTTCTGTGCTTCCTCGTCAATAAGAAGGTCCAAGGGATATAGTAAACCTGAAGTGAAGCATCGGAATCTAAAACTGGACTCACATGAGAGGTTCAAATCATACAAAGTTAGAGTATCAGTCCTCTTGTACTTAAGTCGGCATTGTGACTTTTGTATTAAAATCGGATGCAATTTCTGTGAATCTTCGTCAATAAGAAGGTCCAAAGGATACAGTAAACCTGAAGTGAAGCATCAGAAGTTAAAACGGGACTCACAGGAGAGGTTAAAATTATAGAAAGTGAGAGTGTTAGTCCTCTTTTACTTAAGTCGGCATTGTGCGTTTTGAATTTAATTCCGATGCAATATCTGTGTTTCATCGTCAATAAGAAGGTCCAAGGGATACAGTAAACCTGAAGTCAAGCATCGGACTCTAAAACTGGACTAACAGGAGAGGTTGAAATCATAGAAAGTGAGAGTGTCAGTCCTCTTGTACTTAAGTCGGCATTGTGCCATTTGTAGTTAATTCGGGTGCAATTTCAGTGATTCATCGTCAATAGGAAGGTCCTAGGGATACAGTAAACCTGAAGTGAAGCATCGGAATCTTAAACTGGACTCACAGGATAGGTTCAAATCATAGAAAGCGAAAATGTCTGTCCTCTTGTTCTTAAGCCGCCATTGTGCCTTTTGAATTAAATTCGGATGCAATTTCTGTGTTTCATCGTCAATAAGAAGGTCCAAGGGATACAGTAAACCTGAAGTGAAGCCTCGGAATCTAAAACTGGACTCACAGGAGAAGTTCATATCATAGAAAGTTAGAGTGTCAGTCCTCTTGTACTTAAGTCGGCATTGTGCCCTTTGTATTAAATTCGAATGCAAACTCTGTGTTTCATCGTCAATAAGAAGGTCCAAGGGATACAGTAAACCTTAAGTGAAGCATCGGAATCTAAAACTGGACTCTTAGGAGAGGTTCAAATCATAGAAAGTTAGAATGTCAGTCATCTTGTACTTAAGTCGGCATTGTGCCTTTTGAATTTAATTCCTGATGCTTTTTCTGTGTTTCATTGTCAATAAGAAGGTCCAGGGGATACAGTAAACCTGAAGTGAAGCATCGGAATCCAAAACTGGACTCACAGGAGAGGTTCAAAACATAGATAGAGTGTCACTCATCTTGTACTTAAGTCGGTATTGTGCCTTTTGTATTAAATTCGGATGCAATTTCTGTGTTTCATCGTCAGTTAGAAGGTCCAAGGGATACAGTAAACCTGAAGAGAAGCATCGGAATCTAAAACTGGACTCACAGGTGAGGTTCTAAACATAGAAAGTTAGCGTGTCGGTCCTCTTTCACTTAAGTCAGCATTTTGCCTTTTGTATTAAATTCCGATGCAATTTCTATGTTTCATCGTCAATAAGAAGGTGCAAGGTATACAGTAAACATGAAGTGAAGCATCGGAATCGAAAACCGGACTCACAGGAGAGGTTCAAATCATAGAAAGTGAGGGTGTCAGTCCTCTTGTACTTAAGTCGGCATTGTGCCATTTGTATTTAATTTGGGTGCAATTTCTGTGTGTCATCGTCAATAAGAAGGTCCAAGGGATACAGTAAACCTGAAGTGAAGCATCGGAATCTAAAACTGGACTCACAGGAAAGGTTCAAATCATAGAAAGTGAGAGTGTCAGTCCTCTTGTACTTAAGTCAGCATTGTGGCATTTGTATTAAATTCGGATGCAATTTCTGTGCTTCATCGTCAATAAGAAGGTCCAAGGGATACAGTAAACCTGAAGTGAAGTATCGGAATCTGAAACTGGACTCACAGGAGAGATTTCAATCATAGAAAGTGAGAGTGTCAGTCCTCTTTTACATAAGTCGGCATTGTGCATTTTGAATTTAATTCCGATGCAATTCCTGTGTTTCATCGTCAATAAGAAGGTCCAAGGGGTACAGCATACCTGAAGGGAAGCATCGGAATCTAAAACTAGACTCACAGGGGAGGTTCAAATCATAGTGAGTTAGAGTGTCTCTCCTCTTGTACTTAAGTCGGTATTGTGCCTTTTGTATTACATTCGGATGCTATTTCTGTGCTTCCTCGTCAATAAGAAGGTCCAAGGGATATAGTAAACCTGAAGTGAAGCATCGGAATCTAAAACTGGACTCACAGGAGAGGTTCAAATCATACAAAGTTAGAGTATCAGTCCTCTTGCACTTAAGTCGGCATTCTGACCTTTGTATTAAAATCGGATGCTATTTCTGTGATTCCTCGTCAAGGTCCAAGGCATACAGTAAACCTGAAGTGAAGCATCAGAAGTAAAACTGGTCTCACAGGAGAGGTTAAAATCATAGAAAGTGAGAGTGTTAGTCCTCTTTTACTTAAGTCGGCATTGTGCGTTTTGAATTTAATTCCGATGCAATATCTGTGTTTCATCGTCAATAAGAAGGTCCAAGGGATACAGTAAACCTGAAGTCAAGCATCGGAATCTAAAACTGGACTAACAGGAGAGGTTCAAATCATAGAAAGTGAGAGTGTCAGTCCTCTTGTACTTAAGTCGGCATTGTGCCATTTGTATTAAATTCGGGTGCAATTTCTGTGTTTCATCGTCAATAGGAAGGTCCTAGAGATACAGTAAACCTGAAGTGAAGCATCGGAATCTAAAACTGGACTCACAGGAAAGGTTCAAATCATAGAAAGTGAGAGTGTCAGTCCTCTTGTACTTAAGTCAGCATTGTGGCATTTGTATTAAATTCGGATACAATTTCTGTGCTTCATCGTCAATAAGAAGGTCCAGGGGATACAGTAAACCTGAAGTGAATCATCGGAATCTAAACCTGGACACACAGGAGATATTCAAATCATAGATATAGTGTCACTCCTCTTGTACTTAAGTCGGTATTGTGCCTTTTGTATTAAATTCGGATGCAATTTCTGTGTTTCATCGTCAATAAGAAGGTTCAAGGGATACAGTAAACCTGAAGTGAAGCATCGGAATCTAAAACTGGACTCACAGGAGAGGCTCAAATAATAGAAAGTTAGAGTGTCAGTCCTCTTTTACTTAAGTCATCATTGTGCTTTTGTATTAAATTCGGATGCAATTTCTATGTTTCATCGTCAATAAGAAGGTGCAAGGTATACAATAAACCTGAAGTGAAGCATCGGAATCTAAAACCGGACTCACAGGAGAGGTTCAAATAATAGAAAGTGAGAGTGTCAGGCCTCTTGTACTTAAAACGTCATTGTGCCATTTGTATTAAATTCGGATCCAATTCCTGTGTTTCATCGTCAATAAGAAGGTCCAAGGGATACAGTAATCCTGAAGTGAAGCATCGGAATCTAAAAATGGACTCACAGGAGAGGTTCAAATCATAGAAAGTGAGAGTGTCAGTCCTCTTGTACTTATGTCGGCATTGTGCCATTTGTATTAAATTCGGATGCACTTTCTGTGTTTCATCTTCAATAAGAAGGTCCACGGGATACAGTAAACCTGAAGTGAAGCATCGGAATCTAAAACTGGACTCACAGGGGAGGTTCCAATCATAGAAAGTTAGAGTGTCAGTCCTCTTGTACTTAAGTTGGAATTGTGCCTTTTGTATTAAATTCGGATGCAAACTCTGTGTTTCATCGTCAATAAGAAGGTCCAAGGGATGCAGTAAACCTGAAGTGAAGCATCGGAATCTAAAACTGGAATCACAGGAAAGGTTCAAATCATAAAAAGTTTGAGTGTCAGTCCTCTTGTACTTAAGTCGGCATTGTGCCTTTTGAATTTAATTCCGATGGAATTTCTGTGTTTCATCGTCAATAAGATGGTCCAAGGGATACAGTAAACCTTAAGCGAAGCATCGGAATCTAAAACTGGACTCACAGGAGAGGTTCAAATCATAGAGAGTGAGAGTGTCAGTCCACTTTTACTTAAGTCAGCATTGTGCCTTTTGAATTTAATTCTGATGCAATTTCTGTGTTTCATCCTCCATAAGAAGGTCCAAGGGATACGGTAAACCTAAAGTGAAGTATCGGAATCTAAAACAGTACTCACGGGAGAGGTTCAAATCATAGAAAGTGAGAGTGTCGGTCCTCTTGTACTTAAGTCGGCATTGTGCCATCTGTATTAAATTCGGATGCAGTTTCTGTGTTTCATCGTCAATAAGAAGGTCCAAGGGATACAGTGAACCTGAAGTGAAGCATCGGAATCTAAAACTGGACTCACAGGAGAGATTCAAATCATAGATATAGTGTCACTCCTCTTGTACTTAAGTCGGTATTGTGCCTTTTGTATTAAATTCGGATGCAATTTCTGTGTTTCATCGTCAATAAGAAGGTCCAAGGGATACAGTAAACCTGAAGTGAAGCATCGGAATCTAAAACTGGACTCACAGGAGAGGTTCAATTCATAGAAAGTTAGAGTGTCAGTCCTCTTTTACTTAAGTCATCATTGTGCCTTTTGTATTAAATTCCGATGCAATTTCTATGTTTCATCGTCAATAAGAAGGTGCAAGGTATGCAGTAAACCTGAAGTGAAGCATCGGAATCTAAAACCGGACTCACAGGTGAGGTTCAAATCATAGAAAGTGAGAGTGTCAATCCTCTTGTACTTAAGTCGGCATTGTGCTATTTGTATTAAATTCGGATGCAATTTCTGTGTTTCATCGTCAATAAGAAGGTCCAAGGGATACAGTAAACCTGAAGTGAAGCATCGGAATCGAAAAATGGACTCACAGTAGAGGTTCAAATCATAGAAAGTGAGAGTGTCAGTCCTCTTGTACTTAAGTCGGCATTGTGCTATTTGTATTAAATTCGGATGCTCTTTCTGTGTTTCATCTTCAATAAGAAGGTCCAGGGGTTACAGTAAATATGAAGTGAAGCATCGGAATCTAAAACTGGACTCACAGGAGAGGTGCCAATCATAAAAAATGAGAGTGTCAGTCCTCTTGTACTTAAGTCGGCATTGTGACATTTGTATTAAAATAGGATGCAATTTCTGTGATTCTTCGTCTATAAGAAGGTCCAAGGGATACAGTAAACCTAAAGTGAAGCATCAGAATCTAAAACTGGACTCACAGGGGAGGTTCAAATCATAGTGAGTTAGAGGGTCTCTCCTCTTGTACTTAAGTCGGTATTGTGCCTTTTGTATTACATTCGGATGCTATTTCTGTGCTTCCTCGTCAATAAGAAGGTCCAAGGGATATAGTAAACCTGAAGTGAAGCATCGGAATCTAAAACTGGACTCACAGGAGAGGTTCAAATCATACAAAGTTAGAGTATCAGTCCTCTTGTACTTAAGTCGGCATTGTGACTTTTGTATTAAAATCGGATGCAATTTCTGTGATTCTTCGTCAATAAGAAGGTCCAAGGGATACAGTAAACCTGAAGTGAAGCATCAGAAGTTAAAACGGGACTCACAGGAGAGGTTAAAATCATAGGAAGTGAGAGTGTTAGTCCTCTTTTACTTAAGTCGGCATTGTGCGTTTTGAATTTAATTCCGATGCAATATCTGTGTTTCATCGTCAATAAGAAGGTCCAAGGGATACAGTAAACCTGAAGTCAAGCATCGGAATCTAAAACTGAACTAACAGGAGAGGTTCAAATCATAGAAAGTGAGAGTGTCAGTCCTCTTGTACTTAAGTCGGCATTGTGCCATTTGTATTAAATTCGGGTGCAATTTCTGTGATTCATCGTCAATAGGAAGGTCCTAGGAATACAGTAAACCTGAAGTGAAGCATCGGAATCTAAAACTGGACTCACAGGAAAGGTTCAAATCATAGAAAGTGAAAGTGTCAGTCCTCTTTACTTAAGCCGCCATTGTGCCTTTTGAATTAAATTCGGATGCAATTTCTGTGTTTCATCGTCAATAAGAAGGTCCAAGGGATACAGTAAACCTGAAGTGAAGCATCGGAATCTAAAACTGGACTCACAGGAGAAGTTCATATCATACAAAGTTAGAGTGTCAGTCCTCTTGTACTTAAGTCGGCATTGTGCCCTTTGTATTAAATTCGAATGCAAACTCTGTGTTTCATCGTCAATAAGAAGGTCCAAGGGATACAGTAAACCTTAAGTGAAGCATCGCAATCTGAAACTGGACTCTTAGGAGAGGTTCAAATCATAGAAAGTTAGAATGTCAGTCCTCTTGTACTTAAGTCGGCATTGTGGCTTTTGAATGTAATTCCTGATGCTTTTTCTGTGTTTCATTGTCAATAAGAAGGTCCAGGGGATACAGTAAACCTGAAGTGAAGCATCGGAATCTAAAACTGGACTCACAGGAGAGGTTCAAAACATAGATAGAGTGTCACTCTTCTTGTACTTAGTCGGTATTGTGCCTTTTGTATTAAATTCGGATGCAATTTCTGTGTTTCATCGTCAGTTATAAGGTCCAAGGGATACAGTAAACCTGAAGAGAAGCATCGGAATCTAAAACTGGACTCACAGGAGAGGTTCAAAACATAGAAAGTTAGCGTGTCGGTCCTCTTTTACTTAAGTCAGCATTTTGCATTTTGTATTAAATTCCGATGCAATTTCTATGTTTCATCGTCAATAAGAAGGTGCAAGGTATACAGTAAACCTGAAGTGAAGCATCGGAATCTAAAACCGGACTCACAGGAGAGGTTCAAATCATAGGAAGTGAGGGTGTCAGTCCTCCTGTACTTAAGTCGGCATTGTGCCATTTGTATTTAATTCGAGTGCAATTTCTGTGTGTCATCGTCAATAAGAAGGTCCAAGGGATACAGTAAACCTGAAGTGAAGCATCGGAATCTAAAACTGGACTCACAGGAAAGGTTCAAATCATAGAAAGTGAGAGTGTCAGTCCTCTTGTACTTAAGTCAGCATTGTGGCATTTGTATTAAATTCGGATGCAATTTCTGTGCTTCATCGTCAATAAGAAGGTCCAAGGGATACAGCAAACCTGAAGTGAAGCATCGGAATCTAAAACTGGACTCACAGGGAAGGTTCAAATCATAGTGAGTTAGAGTGACTCTCCTCTTGTACTTAAGTCGGTATTGTGCCTTTTGTATTACATTCGGATGCTATTTCTGTGCTTCCTCGTCAATAAGAAGGTCCAAGGGATATAGTAAACCTGAAGTGAAGCATCGGAATCTAAAACTGGACTCTTAGGAGAGGTTCAAATCATTCAAAGTTAGAGTATCAGTCCTCTTGTACTTAAGTCGGCATTGTGACATTTGTATTAAAATCGGATGCAATTTCTGTGATTCTTCGTCAATAAGAAGGTCCAAGGGATACAGTAAACCTGAAGTGAAACATCAGAAGTTAAAACTGGACTCACAGGAGAGGTTAAAATCATAGAAAGTGAGAGTGTTAGTCCTCTTTTACTTAAGTCGGCATTGTGCGTTTTGAATTTAATTCCGATGCAATATCTGTGTTTCATCGTCAATAAGAAGGTCCAAGGGACACAGTAAACCTGAAGTCAAGCATCGGAATCTAAAACTGGACTAACAGGAGAGGTTCAAATCATAGAAAGTGAGAGTGTCAGTCCTCTTGTACTTAAGTCGGCATTGTGCCATTTGTATTAAATTGGGGTGCAATTTCTGTGGTTCATCGTCAATAGGAAGGTCCTAGGGATACAGTAAACCTGAAGTGAAGCATCGGAATCGAAAACTGGACTCACAGGAAAGGTTCAAATCATAGAAAGTGAAAGTGTCAGTCCTCTTGTACTTAAGCCGCCATTGTGCCTTTTGAATTAAATTCGGATGCAATTTCTGTGTTTCATCGTCAATAAGAAGGTCCCAGGGGGTACAGTAAACCTGAAGTGCAGCATCGGAATCTAAAACTGGACTCACAGGAGAGGTTCATATCATAGAAAGTTGGAGTGTCAGTCCTCTTGTACTTAAGTCGGCTTTGTGCCCTTTGTATTAAATTCGAATGCACACTCTGTGTTTCATCGTCAATAAGAAGATCCAAGGGATACAGTAAACCTTAAGTGAAGCATCGGAATCTTAAACTGGACTCTTAGGAGAGGTTCAAATCATAGAAAGTTAGAATGTCAGTCCTCTTGTACTTAAGTCGGCATTGTGCCTTTTGAATTTAATTCCTGATGCTTTTTCTGTGTTTCATTGTCAATACGAAGGTCCAGGGGATACAGTAAACATGAAGTGAAGCATCGGAATCTAAAACTGGACTCACAGGAGAGGTTCAAAACATAGAGTGTCACTCCTCTTGTACTTAAGTCGGTATTGTGCCTTTTGTATTAAATTCGGATGCAATTTCTGTGTTTCATCGTCAGTTAGAAGGTCCAAGGGATACAGTAAACCTGAAGAGAAGCATCGGAATCTAAAACTGGACTCACAGGAGAGGTTCAAAACATAGAAAGTTAGCGTGTCGGTCCTCTTTTACTTAAGTCAGCATTTTGCCTTTTGTATTAATTTCCGATGCAATTTCTATGTTTCATCGTCAATAAGAAGGAGCAAGGTATACAGTAAACCTGAAATGAAGCATCGGAATCTAAAACCGGACTCACAGGAGAGATTCAAATCATAGAAAGTGAGGGTGTCAGTCCTCTTGTACTTAAGTCGGCATTGTGCCATTTGTATTTAATTCGGGTGCAATTTCTGTGTGTCATCGTCAATAAGAAGGTCCAAGGGATACAGTAAACCTGAAGTGAAGCATTGGAATCTAAAAGTGGACTCACAGGAAAGGTTATAATCATAGAAAGTGAGAGTGTCAGTCCTCTTGTACTGAAGTCAGCATCGTGGCATTTGTATTAAATTCGGATGCAATTTCTGTGCTTCATCGTCAATAAGAAGGTCCAAGGGATACAGTAAACCTGAAGTGAAGCATCGGAATCTGAAACTGGACTCACTGGAGAGACTTCAATCATAGAAAGTGAGAGTGTCAGTCCTCTTTTACTTAAGTCGGCATTGTGCATTTTGAATTTAATTCCGATGCAATTTCTGTGTTTCATCGTCAATAAGAAGGTCCAAGGGATACAGCAAACCTGATGTGAAGCATCGGAATCTAAAACTGGACTCGCAGGAGAGGTTCAAATCAGAGAAAGTGATAGTGTCAGTCCTCTTGTACTTAAGTCGGCATTGTGCCATTTGTATTAAATTCGGATGCAATATCTGTGTTTCATCGTCAATAAGAAGGTGCAAGGTATACAGTAAACCTGAAGTGAAGCATCGGAATCTAAAAATGGACTCACAGTAGAGGTTCAAATCATAGAAAGTGAGAGTGTCAGTCCTCTTGTACTTAAGTCGGCATTGTGCCATTTGTATTAAATTCGGATGCACTTTCTGTGTTTCATCTTCCATAAGAAGGTCCAAGGGATACAGTAAACCTGAAGTGAAGCATCGGAATCTAAAAGTGGACTCACAGGAGAGGTTCCAATCATAAAAAATGATTGTCAGTCCTCTTGTACTTAAGTCGGCATTGTGACTTTTGAATTAAAATAGGATGCAATTTCTGTGATTCTTCGTCAAGAAGAAGGTCCAAGGGATACAGTAAACCTGAAGTGAAGCATCAGAATCTAAAACTGGACTCACAGGGGAGGTTCAAATCATAGTGAGTTAGAGTGTCTCTCCTCTTGTACTTAAGTCGGTATTGTGCCTTTTGTATTACATTCGGATGCTTTTTCTGTGCTTCCTCGTCAATAAGAAGGTCCAAGGGATATAGTAAACCTGAAGTGAAGCATCGGAATCTAAAACTGGACTCACAGAAGAGGTTCAAATCATACAAAGTTAGAGTATCAGTCCTCTTGTACTTAAGTCGGCATTGTGAATTTTGTATTAAAATCGGATGCAATTTCTGTGCTTCATCGTCAATAAGAAGGTCCAAGGGATACAGTAAACCTGAAGTGAAGCATCGGAATCTGAAACTGGACTCACTGGAGAGACTTCAATCATAGAAAGTGAGAGTGTCAGTCCTCTTTTACTTAAGTCGGCATTGTGCATTTTGAATTTAATTCCGATGCAATTTCTGTGTTTCATCGTCAATAAGAAGGTCCAAGGGATACAGCAAACCTGATGTGAAGCATCGGAATCTAAAACTGGACTCGCAGGAGAGGTTCAAATCAGAGAAAGTGATAGTGTCAGTCCTCTTGTACTTAAGTCGGCATTGTGCCATTTGTATTTAATTCGGGTGCAATTTCTGTGTGTCATCGTCAATAAGAAGGTCCAAGGGATACAGTAAACCTGAAGTGAAGCATTGGAATCTAAAAGTGGACTCACAGGAAAGGTTATAATCATAGAAAGTGAGAGTGTCAGTCCTCTTGTACTGAAGTCAGCATCGTGGCATTTGTATTAAATTCGGATGCAATTTCTGTGCTTCATCGTCAATAAGAAGGTCCAAGGGATACAGTAAACCTGAAGTGAAGCATCGGAATCTGAAACTGGACTCACTGGAGAGACTTCAATCATAGAAGGTGAGAGTGTCAGTCCTCTTTTACTTAAGTCGGCATTGTGCATTTTGAATTTAATTCCGATGCAATTTCTGTGTTTCATCGTCAATAAGAAGGTCCAAGGGATACAGCAAACCTGATGTGAAGCATCGGAATCTAAAACTGGACTCGCAGGAGAGGTTCAAATCACAGAAAGTGATAGTGTCAGTCCTCTTGTACTTAAGTCGGCATTGTGCCATTTGTATTAAATTCGGGTGCAATTTCTGTGTTTCATCGTCAATAGGAAGGTCCTAGGGATACAGTAAACCTGAAGTGAAGCATCGGAATCTAAAACTGGACTCACAGGAAAGGTTCAAATCATAGAAAGTGAAAGTGTCAGTCCTCTTGTACTTAAGCCGCCATTGTGCCTTTTGAATTAAATTCGGATGCAATTTCTGTGTTTCATCGTCAATAAGAAGGACCAAGGGATACAGTAAACCTGAAGTGAAGCATCGGAATCTAAAACTGGACTCACAGGAGAGGTTCATATCATAGAATGTTAGAGTGTCAGTCCTCTTGTACTAAAGTCGACATTGTGCCCTTTGTATTAAATTCGAATGCAAACTCTGTGTTTCATCGTCAATAAGAAGGTCCAAGGGATACAGTAAACCTTAAGTGAAGCATCGGAATCTAAAACTGGACTCTTAGGAGAGGTTCAAATCATAGAAAGTTAGAATGTCAGTCCTCTTGTACTTAAGTCGGCATTGTGCCTTTTGAATTTAATTCCTGATGCTTTTTCTGTGTTTCATTGTCAATACGAAGGTCCATTGAATACAGTAAACCAAAAGTGAAGCATCGGAATCTAAAACTGGACTCACAGGAGAGGTTCAAAACATAGATAGAGTGTCACTCCTCTTGTACTTAAGTCGGTAATGTGCCTTCTGTATTAAATTCGGATGCAATTTCTGTGTTTCATCGTCAATAAGAAGGTCCAAGGGGTACAGTAAACCTGAAGTGAAGCATCGGAATCTAAAACTGGATTCACAGGAGATATCTAAATCATAGAAAGTGATAGTGTCAGTCCTCTTTTACTTAAGTCGGCATTGTGCCTTTTTAATTTAATTCCGATGCAATTTCTGTGTTTCATCGTCAATAAGAAGGTGCAAGGTATACAGTAAACCTGAAGTGAAGCATCGAAATCTTAAACCGGACTCACAGGTGAGGTTCAAATCATAGAAAGTGAGAGTGTCAATCCTCTTGTACTTAAGTCGGCATTGTGCTATTTGTTTTAAATTCGGATGCAATTTCTGTGTTTCATCCTCAATAAGAAGGTCCAAGGGATACAGTAAACCTGAAGTGAAGCATCGTAATGTAAAAATGGACTCACAGTAGAGGTTCAAATCATAGAAAGTGAGAGTGTCAGTCCTCTTGTACTTAAGTCGGCATTGTGCCATTTGTATTAAATTCGGATGCACTTTCTGTGATTCATCTTCAATAAGAAGGTCCAAGGGATATAGTAAACCTGAAGTGAAGCATCGGAATCTAAAACTGGACTCACAGGAGAGGTTCCAATCATAAGAAATGAGTGTCAGTCCTCTTGTACTTAAGTCGGCATTGTGACTTTTGTATTAAAATAGGATGCAATTTCTGTGATTCTTCGTCAAGAAGAAGGTCCAAGGGATACAGTAAACCTGAAGTGAAGCATCAGAATCTAAAACTGGACTCACAGGGGAGGTTCAAATCATAGTGAGTTAGAGTGTCTCTCCTCTTGTACTTAAGTCGGTATTGTGCCTTTTGTATTACATTCGGATGCTATTTCAGTGCTTCCTCGTCAATAAGAAGGTCCAAGGGATATAGTAAACCTGAAGTGAAGCATCGGAATCTAAAACTGGACTCACAGGAGAGGTTCAAATCATAAAAAGTTAGAGTATCAGTCCTCTTGTACTTAAGTCGGCATTGTGACTTTTGTATTAAAATCGGATGCAATTTCTGTGAATCTTCGTCAATAAGAAGGTCCAAGGGATACAGTAAACCTGAAGTGAAGCATGAGAAGTTAAAACTGGACTCACAGGAGAGGTTAAAATCATAGAAAGTGAGAGTGTTAGTCCTCTTTTACTTAAGTCGGCATTGTGCGTTTTGAATTTAATTCCGATGCAATATCTGTTTTTCATCGTCAATAAGAAGGTCCAAGGGATACAGTAAACCCGAAGTCAAGCATCGGAATCGAAAACTGGACTAACAGGAGAGGTTCAAATCATAGAAAGTGAGAGTGTCAGTCCTCTTGTACTTAAGTCGGCATTGTGCCATTTGTATTAAATTCGGGTGCAATTTCTGTGTTTCATCGTCAATAGGAAGGTCCTAGGGATACAGTAAACCTGAAGTGAAGCATCGGAATCTAAAACTGGACTCACAGGAAAGGTTCAAATCATAGAAAGTGAAAGTGTCAGTCCTCTTGTACTTAAGCCGCCATTGTGCCTTTTGAATTAAATTCGGATGCAATTTCTGTGTTTCATCGTCAATAAGAAGGTCCAAGGGATACAGTAAACCTGAAGTGAAGCATCGGAATCTAAAACTGGACTCACAGGAGAGGTTCATATCATAGAATGTTAGAGTGTCAGTCCTCTTGTACTAAAGTCGGCATTGTGCCCTTTGTATTAAATTCGAATGCAAACTCTGTGTTTCATCGTCAATAAGAAGGTCCAAGGGATACAGTAAACCTTAAGTGAAGCATCGGAATCTAAAACTGGACTCTTAGGAGAGGTTCAAATCATAGAAAGTTAGAATGTGAGTCCTCTTGTACTTAAGTCGGCATTGTGCCTTTTGAATTTAATTCCTGATGCTTTTTCTGTGTTTCATTGTCAATACGAAGGTCCAGGGAATACAGTAAACCTGAAGTGAAGCATCGGAATCTAAAACTGGACTCACAGGAGAGGTTCAAAACATAGATAGAGTGTCACTCCTCTTGTACTTAAGTCGGTAATGTGCCTTCTGTATTAAATTCGGATGCAATTTCTGTGTTTCATCGTCAATAAGAAGGTCCAAGGGATACAGTAAACCTGAAGTGAAGCATCGGAATCTAAAACTGGACTCACAGGAGATATCTAAATCCTAGAAAGTGATAGTGTCAGTCCTCTTTTACTTAAGTCGGCATTGTGCCTTTTTAATTTAATTCCGATGCAATTTCTGTGTTTCATCGTCAATAAGAAGGTGCAAGGTATACAGTAAACCTGAAGTGAAGCATCGAAATCTTAAACCGGACTCACAGGTGAGGTTCAAATCATAGAAAGTGAGAGTGTCAATCCTCTTGTACTTAAGTCGGCATTGTGCTATTTGTTTTAAATTCGGATGCAATTTCTGTGTTTCATCGTCAATAAGAAGGTCCAAGGGATACAGTAAACCTGAAGTGAAGCATCGTAATGTAAAAATGGACTCACAGTAGAGGTTCAAATCATAGAAAGTGAGAGTGTCAGTCCTCTTGTACTTAAGTCGGCATTGTGCCATTTGTATTAAATTCGGATGCACTTTCTGTGATTCATCTTCAATAAGAAGGTCCAAGGGATATAGTAAACCTGAAGTGAAGCATCGGAATCTAAAACTGGACTCACAGGAGAGGTTCCAATCATAAGAAATGAGTGTCAGTCCTCTTGTACTTAAGTCGGCATTGTGACTTTTGTATTAAAATAGGATGCAATTTCTGTGATACTTCGTCAAGAAGAAGGTCCAAGGGATACAGTAAACCTGAAGTGAAGCATCAGAATCTAAAACTGGACTCACAGGGGAGGTTCAAATCATAGTGAGTTAGAGTGTCTCTCCTCTTGTACTTAAGTCGGTATTGTGCCTTTTGTATTACATTCGGATGCTATTTCAGTGCTTCCTCGTCAATAAGAAGGTCCAAGGGATATAGTAAACCTGAAGTGAAGCATCGGAATCTAAAACTGGACTCACAGGAGAGGTTCAAATCATAAAAAGTTAGAGTATCAGTCCTCTTGTACTTAAGTCGGCATTGTGACTTTTGTATTAAAATCGGATGCAATTTCTGTGAATCTTCGTCAATAAGAAGGTCCAAGGGATACAGTAAACCTGAAGTGAAGCATGAGAAGTTAAAACTGGACTCACAGGAGAGGTTAAAATCATAGAAAGTGAGAGTGTTAGTCCTCTTTTACTTAAGTCGGCATTGTGCGTTTTGAATTTAATTCCGATGCAATATCTGTTTTTCATCGTCAATAAGAAGGTCCAAGGGATACAGTAAACCCGAAGTCAAGCATCGGAATCGAAAACTGGACTAACAGGAGAGGTTCAAATCATAGAAAGTGAGAGTGTCAGTCCTCTTGTACTTAAGTCGGCATTGTGCCATTTGTATTAAATTCGGGTGCAATTTCTGTGTTTCATCGTCAATAGGAAGGTCCTAGGGATACAGTAAACCTGAAGTGAAGCATCGGAATCTAAAACTGGACTCACAGGAAAGGTTCAAATCATAGAAAGTGAAAGTGTCAGTCCTCTTGTACTTAAGCCGCCATTGTGCCTTTTGAATTAAATTCGGATGCAATTTCTGTGTTTCATCGTCAAAAAGAAGCTGCAAGGGATACAGTAAACCTGAAGTGAAGCATCGTGATATAAAACTGGACTCATTGGAGAGGTTCATATCATAGAAAGTTAGAGCGTCAGACCTCTTGTACTTAAGTCGGCATTGTGCCCTTTGTATTAAATTCGAATGCAAACTCTGTGTTTCATCGTCAATAAGAAGGTCCAAGGGATACAGTAAACCTTAAGTGAAGCATCGGAATCTAAAACTGGACTCTTAGGAGAGGTTCAAATCATAGAAAGTTAGAATGTCAGTCCTCTTGTACTTAAGTCAGCATTGTGCCTTTTGAATTTAATTCCCGATGCTTTTTCTGTGTTTCATTGTCAATAAGAGGGTCCAGGGGATACAGTAAACCTGAAGTGAAGCATCGGAATCTAAAACTGGACTCACAGGAGAGGTTCAAAACATAGATAGAGTGTCACTCCTCTTGTACTTAAGTCGGTATTGTGCCTTTTGTATTAAATTCGGATGCAATTTCTGTGTTTCATCGTCAATAAGAAGGTCCAAGGGATACAGTAAACCTGAAGTGAAGCATCGGAATCTAAAACTGGACTCACAGGAGAAGTTCATATCATAGAAAGTTAGAGTGTCAGTCCTCTTGTACTTAAGTCGGCATTGTGCCCTTTGTATTAAATTCGAATGCAAACTCTGTGTTTCATCGTCAATAAGAAGGTCCAAGGGATACAGTAAACCTTAAGTGAAGCATCGGAATCTAAAACTGGACTCTTAGGAGAGGTTCAAATCATAGAAAGTTAGAATGTCAGTCCTCTTGTACTTAAGTCGGCATTGTGGCTTTTGAATTTAATTCCTGGTGCTTTTTCTGTGTTTCATTGTCAATAAGAAGGTCCAGGGGATACAGTAAACCTGAAGTGAAGCATCGGAATCTAAAACTGGACTCACATGAGAGGTTCAAATCATAGATAGTCACTCCTCTTGTACTTAAGTCGCTATTGTGCCTTTTGTATTAATTTCGGCTGCAATTTCTGTGTTTCATCGTCAGTTAGAAGGTCCAAGGGATACAGTAAACCTGAAGAGAAGCATCGGAATCTAAAACTGGACTCACAGGAGAGGTTCAAAACATAGAAAGTTAGCGTGTCGGTCCTCTTTTACTTAAGTCAGCATTTTGCCTTTTGTATTAAATTCCGATGCAATTTCTATGTTTCATCGTCAATAAGAAGGTGCAAGGTATACAGTAAACCTGAAGTGAAGCATCGGAATCTTAAACCGGACTTACAGGAGAGGTTCAAATCATAGAAAGTGAGGGTGTCAGTGCTCTTGTACTTAAGTCGGCATTGTGCCATTTGTATTAAATTCGGATGCAATTTCTGTGCTTCATCGTCAATAAGAAGGTCCAAGGGATACAGTAAAACTGAAGTGAAGCATCGGAATCTGAAACTGGACTCACAGGAGAGATTTCAATCATAGAAAGTGAGAGTGTCAGTCCTCTTTTACTTAAGTCGGCATTGTGCATTTTGAATTTATTACCGATGCAATTTCTGTGTTTCATCGTCAATAAGAATGTCCAAGGGATACAGCAAACCTGAAGTGAAGCATCGGAATCTAAAACTGGACTCACAGGGGAGGTTCAAATCATAGTGAGTTAGAGTGTCTCTCCTCTTGTACTTAAGTCGGTATTGTGCCTTTTGTATTACATTCGGATGCTATTTCTGTGCTTCCTCGTCAATAAGAAGGTCCAAGGGATATAGTAAACCTGAAGTGAAGCATCGGAATCTAAAACTGGACTCACAGGAGAGGTTCAAATCATACAAAGTTAGAGTATCAGTTCTCTTGTACTTAAGTCGGCATTGTGACTTTTGTATTAAAATCGGATGCAATTTCTGTGATTCTTCGTCAATAACAAGGTCCAAGGGATACAGTAAACCTGAAGTGAAGCATTAGAAGTTAAAACTGGACTCACAGGAGAGGTTAAAATCATAGAAAGTGAGAGTGTTAGTCCTCTTTTACTTAAGTCGGCATTGTGAGTTTTGAATTTAATTCCGATGCAATATCTGTGTTTCATCGTCAATAAGAAGGTCCAAGGGATACAGTAAACTTGAAGTCAAGCATCGGAATCTAAAACTGGACTAACAGGGGAGGTTCAAATCATAGAAAGTGAGAGTGTCAGTCCTCTTGTACTTTAGTCGGCATTGTGCCATTTGTATTAAATTCGGGTGCAATTTCTGTGTTTCATCGTCAATAGGAAGGTCCTAGGGATACAGTAAACCTGAAGTGAAGCATCGGAATCTAAAACTGGACTCACAGGAAAGGTTCAAATCATAGAAAGTGAAAGTGTCAGTCCTCTTGTACTTAAGTCGGCATTGTGCCCTTTGTATTAAATTCGAATGCAAACTCTGTGTTTCATCGTCAATAAGA
The DNA here is from genome assembly GCF_023864345.2 of Schistocerca serialis cubense. Classification (NCBI taxonomy): domain Eukaryota; kingdom Metazoa; phylum Arthropoda; class Insecta; order Orthoptera; family Acrididae; genus Schistocerca; species Schistocerca serialis. Next base: position 20,561,945 of record NC_064648.1, read on the forward strand.
AGATCCAAGGGATACAGTAAACCTTAAGTGAAGCATCGGAATCTAAAACTGGACTCTTAGGAGAGGTTCAAATCATAGAAAGTTAGAATGTCAGTCCTCTTGTACTTAAGTCGGCATTGTGCCTTTTGAATTTCATTCGTGATGCTTTTTCTGTGTTTCATTGTCAATACGAAGGTCCAGGGGATACAGTAAACCTGAAGTGAAGCATCGGAATCTAAAACTGGGCTCACAGGAGAGGTTCAAAACATAGATAGAGTTTCACTCCTCTTGTACTTAAGTCGGTATTGTGCCTTTTGTATTAAGTTCGGATGCAATTTCTGTGTTTCATCATCAGTTAGAAGGTCCAAGGGATACAGTAAACCTGAAGAGAGGCATCGGAATCTAAAACTGGACTCACAGGAGAGGTTCAAAACATAGAAAGTTAGCGTGTCGGTCCTCTTTTACTTAAGTCAGCATTTTGCCTTTTGTATTAAATTCCGATGCAATTTCTATGTTTCATCGTCAATAAGAAGGTGCAAGGTATACAGTAAACCTGAAGTGAAGCATCGGAATCTAAAACCGGACTCACAGGAGAGATTCAAATCATAGAAAGTAAGGGTGTCAGTCCTCTTGTACTTAAGTCGGCATTGTGCCATTTGTATTTAATTCGGGTCCAATTTCTGTGTGTCATCGTCAATAAGAAGGTCCAAGGGATACAGCAAACCTGAAGTGATGCATCGGAATCTAAAACTGGACTTGCAGGAGAGGTTCAAATCAGAGAAAGTGAGAGTGTCAGTCCTCTTGTACTAAAGTCGGCATTGTGCCATTTGTATTAAATTCGGATGCAATTTCTATGTTTCATCGTCAATAAGAAGGTCCAAGGGATACAGTAAACCTGAAGTGAAGCATCGGAATCTAAAACAGGACTCACAGGAGATATCTAAATCATAGAAAGTGAGAGTGTCAGTCCTCTTTTACTTAAGTCGGCATTGTGCCTTTTTAATTTAATTCCGATGCAATTTCTGTGTTTCATCGTCAATAAGAAGGTGCAAGGTATACAGTAAACCTGAAGTGAAGCATCGGAATCTAAAACCGGACTCACAGGTGAGGTTCAAATCATAGAAAGTGAGAGTGTCAATCCTCTTGTACTTAAGTCGGCATTGTGCTATTTGTATTAAATTCGGATGCAATTTCTGTGTTTCATCGTCAATAAGAAGGTCCAAGGGATACAGTAAACCTGAAGTGAAGCATCGGAATCTAAAAATGGACTCACAGTAGAGGTTCAATTCATAGAAAGTGAGAGTGTCAGTCCTCTTGAACTTAAGTCGGCATTGTGCCATTTGTATTAAATTCGGATGCACGTTCTGTGTTTCATCTTCAATAAGAAGGTCCAAGGGATACAGTAAACCTGAAGTGAAGCATCGGAATCTAAAAGTGGACTCACAGGAGAGGTTCCAATCATAAAAAATGAGTGTGAGTCCTCTTGTACTTAAGTCGGCATTGTGACTTTTGTATTAAAATAGGATGCAATTTCTGTGATTCTTCGTCAAGAAGAAGGTCCAAGGGATACAGTAAACCTGAAGTGAAGCATCAGAATCTAAAACTGGACTCACAGGGGAGGTTCAAATTATAGTGAGTTAGAGTGTCTCTCCTCTTGTACTTAAGTCGGTATTGTGCCTTTTGTATTACATTCGGATGCTATTTCTGTGCTTCCTCGTCAATAAGAAGGTCCAAGGGATACAGTAAACCTGAAGTGAAGCATCAGAAGTTAAAACTGGACTCACAGGAGAGGTTAAAATCATAGAAAGTGAGAGTGTTAGTCCTCTTTTACTTAAGTCGGCATTGTGCGTTTTGAATTTAATTCCGATGCAGTATCGGTTTTTCATCGTCAATAAGAAGGTCCAAGGGATACAGTAAACCCGAAGTCAAGCATCGGAATCTAAAACTGGACTAACAGGAGAGGTTCAAATCATAGAAAGTGAGAGTGTCAGTCCTCTTGTACTTAAGTCGGCATTGTGCCATTTGTATTAAATTCGGGTGCAATTTCTGTGTTTCATCGTCAATAGGAAGGTCCTAGGGATACAGTAAACCTGAAGTGAAGCATCGGAATCTAAAACTGGACTCACAGGAAAGGTTCAAATCATAGAAAGTGAAAGTGTCAGTCCTCTTGTACTTAAGCCGCCATTGTGCCTTTTGAATTAAATTCGGATGCCATGTCTGTGTTTCATCGTCAATAACAAGGTCCAAGGGATACAGTAAACCTGAAGTGAAGCATCGGAATCTAAAACTGGACTCACAGGAGAGGTTCATATCATAGAAAATTAGAGTGTCAGTCCTCTTGTACTTAAGTCGGCATTGTGCCCTTTGTATTAAATTCGAATGCAAACTCTGTGTTTCATCGTCAATAAGAAGGTCCAAGGGATACAGTAAACCTGAAGTGAAGCATCAGAATCTAAAACTGGACTCACAGGGGAGGTTCAAATTATAGTGAGTTAGAGTGTCACTCCTCTTGTACTTAAGTCGGTATTGTGCCTTTTGTATTAAATTCGGATGCAATTTCTGTGTTTCATCGTCAGTTAGAAGGTCCAAGGGATACAGTAAACCTGAAGAGAAGCAACGGAATCTAAAACTGGACTCACAGGAGAGGTTCAAAACATAGAAAGTTAGCGTGTCGGTTCTCTTTTACTTAAGTCAGCATTTTGCCTTTTGTATGAAATTCCGATGCAATTTCTATGTTTCATCGTCAATAAGAAGGTGCATGGTATACAGTAAACCTGAAGTGAAGCATCGGAATCTAAAACCGGACTCACAGGTGAGATTCAAATCATAGAAAGTGAGGGTGTCAGTCCTCTTGTACTTAAGTCGGCATTGTGCCATTTGTATTTAATTCGGGTGCAATTTCTGTGTGTCATCGTCAATAAGAAGGTCCAAGGGATACAGTAAACCTGAAGTGAAGCATCGGAATCTAAAACTTGACTCACAGGAAAGGTTCAAATCATAGAAAGTGAGAGTGTCAGTCCTCTTGTACTTAAGTCAGCATTGTGGCATTTGTATTAAATTCGGATGCAATTTCTGTGCTTCATCGTCAATAAGAAGGTCCAAGGGATACAGTAAACCTGAAGTGAAGCATCGGAATCTAAAACTGGACTCACAGGAGATATCTAAATCATAGAAAGTGAGAGTGTCAGTCCTCTTTTACTTAAGTCGGCATTGTGCCTTTTTAATTTAATTCCGATGCAATTTCTGTGTTTCATCGTCAATAAGAAGGTGCAAGGTATACAGTAAACCTGAAGTGAAGCATCGGAATCTAAAACCGGACTCACAGGTGAGGTTCAAATCATAGAAAGTGAGAGTGTCAATCCTCTTGTACTTAAGTCGGCATTGTGCTATTTGTATTAAATTCGGATGCAATTTCTGTGTTTCATCGTCAAAAGAAGGTGCAAGGGATACAGTAAACCTGAAGTGAAGCATCGGAATCTAAAAATGGGCTCACAGTAGAGGTTCAAATCATAGAAAGTGAGAGTGTCAGTCCTCTTGTACTTAAGTCGGCATTGTGCCATTTGTATTAAATTCGGATGCACTTTCTGTGTTTCATCTTCAATAAGAAGGTCCAAGGGATACAGTAAACCTGAAGTGAAGCATCGGAATCGAAAAGTGGACTCACAGGAGAGGTTCAAAACATAGATAGAGTTTCACTCCTCTTGTACTTAAGTCGGTATTGTGCCTTTTGTATTAAGTTCGGATGCAATTTCTGTGTTTCATCATCAGTTAGAAGGTCCAAGGGATACAGTAAACCTGAAGAGAGGCATCGGAATCTAAAACTGGACTCACAGGAGAGGTTCAAAACATAGAAAGTTAGCGTGTCGGTCCTCTTTTACTTAAGTCAGCATTTTGCCTTTTGTATTAAATTCCGATGCAATTTCTATGTTTCATCGTCAATAAGAAGGTGCAAGGTATACAGTAAACCTGAAGTGAAGCATCGGAATCTAAAACCGGACTCACAGGAGAGATTCAAATCATAGAAAGTAAGGGTGTCAGTCCTCTTGTACTTAAGTCGGCATTGTGCCATTTGTATTTAATTCGGGTCCAATTTCTGTGTGTCATCGTCAATAAGAAGGTCCAAGGGATACAGCAAACCTGAAGTGATGCATCGGAATCTAAAACTGGACTTGCAGGAGAGGTTCAAATCAGAGAAAGTGAGAGTGTCAGTCCTCTTGTACTAAAGTCGGCATTGTGCCATTTGTATTAAATTCGGATGCAATTTCTATGTTTCATCGTCAATAAGAAGGTCCAAGGGATACAGTAAACCTGAAGTGAAGCATCGGAATCTAAAACAGGACTCACAGGAGATATCTAAATCATAGAAAGTGAGAGTGTCAGTCCTCTTTTACTTAAGTCGGCATTGTGCCTTTTTAATTTAATTCCGATGCAATTTCTGTGTTTCATCGTCAATAAGAAGGTGCAAGGTATACAGTAAACCTGAAGTGAAGCATCGGAATCTAAAACCGGACTCACAGGTGAGGTTCAAATCATAGAAAGTGAGAGTGTCAATCCTCTTGTACTTAAGTCGGCATTGTGCTATTTGTATTAAATTCGGATGCAATTTCTGTGTTTCATCGTCAATAAGAAGGTCCAAGGGATACAGTAAACCTGAAGTGAAGCATCGGAATCTAAAAATGGACTCACAGTAGAGGTTCAATTCATAGAAAGTGAGAGTGTCAGTCCTCTTGAACTTAAGTCGGCATTGTGCCATTTGTATTAAATTCGGATGCACGTTCTGTGTTTCATCTTCAATAAGAAGGTCCAAGGGATACAGTAAACCTGAAGTGAAGCATCGGAATCTAAAAGTGGACTCACAGGAGAGGTTCCAATCATAAAAAATGAGTGTGAGTCCTCTTGTACTTAAGTCGGCATTGTGACTTTTGTATTAAAATAGGATGCAATTTCTGTGATTCTTCGTCAAGAAGAAGGTCCAAGGGATACAGTAAACCTGAAGTGAAGCATCAGAATCTAAAACTGGACTCACAGGGGAGGTTCAAATTATAGTGAGTTAGAGTGTCTCTCCTCTTGTACTTAAGTCGGTATTGTGCCTTTTGTATTACATTCGGATGCTATTTCTGTGCTTCCTCGTCAATAAGAAGGTCCAAGGGATACAGTAAACCTGAAGTGAAGCATCAGAAGTTAAAACTGGACTCACAGGAGAGGTTAAAATCATAGAAAGTGAGAGTGTTAGTCCTCTTTTACTTAAGTCGGCATTGTGCGTTTTGAATTTAATTCCGATGCAGTATCGGTTTTTCATCGTCAATAAGAAGGTCCAAGGGATACAGTAAACCCGAAGTCAAGCATCGGAATCTAAAACTGGACTAACAGGAGAGGTTCAAATCATAGAAAGTGAGAGTGTCAGTCCTCTTGTACTTAAGTCGGCATTGTGCCATTTGTATTAAATTCGGGTGCAATTTCTGTGTTTCATCGTCAATAGGAAGGTCCTAGGGATACAGTAAACCTGAAGTGAAGCATCGGAATCTAAAACTGGACTCACAGGAAAGGTTCAAATCATAGAAAGTGAAAGTGTCAGTCCTCTTGTACTTAAGCCGCCATTGTGCCTTTTGAATTAAATTCGGATGCCATGTCTGTGTTTCATCGTCAATAACAAGGTCCAAGGGATACAGTAAACCTGAAGTGAAGCATCGGAATCTAAAACTGGACTCACAGGAGAGGTTCATATCATAGAAAATTAGAGTGTCAGTCCTCTTGTATTTAAGTCGGCATTGTGCCCTTTGTATTAAATTCGAATGCAAACTCTGTGTTTCATCGTCAATAAGAAGGTCCAAGGGATACAGTAAACCTGAAGTGAAGCATCAGAATCTAAAACTGGACTCACAGGGGAGGTTCAAATTATAGTGAGTTAGAGTGTCACTCCTCTTGTACTTAAGTCGGTATTGTGCCTTTTGTATTAAATTCGGATGCAATTTCTGTGTTTCATCGTCAGTTAGAAGGTCCAAGGGATACAGTAAACCTGAAGAGAAGCAACGGAATCTAAAACTGGACTCACAGGAGAGGTTCAAAACATAGAAAGTTAGCGTGTCGGTTCTCTTTTACTTAAGTCAGCATTTTGCCTTTTGTATGAAATTCCGATGCAATTTCTATGTTTCATCGTCAATAAGAAGGTGCATGGTATACAGTAAACCTGAAGTGAAGCATCGGAATCTAAAACCGGACTCACAGGTGAGATTCAAATCATAGAAAGTGAGGGTGTCAGTCCTCTTGTACTTAAGTCGGCATTGTGCCATTTGTATTTAATTCGGGTGCAATTTCTGTGTGTCATCGTCAATAAGAAGGTCCAAGGGATACAGTAAACCTGAAGTGAAGCATCGGAATCTAAAACTTGACTCACAGGAAAGGTTCAAATCATAGAAAGTGAGAGTGTCAGTCCTCTTGTACTTAAGTCAGCATTGTGGCATTTGTATTAAATTCGGATGCAATTTCTGTGCTTCATCGTCAATAAGAAGGTCCAAGGGATACAGTAAACCTGAAGTGAAGCATCGGAATCTAAAACTGGACTCACAGGAGATATCTAAATCATAGAAAGTGAGAGTGTCAGTCCTCTTTTACTTAAGTCGGCATTGTGCCTTTTTAATTTAATTCCGATGCAATTTCTGTGTTTCATCGTCAATAAGAAGGTGCAAGGTATACAGTAAACCTGAAGTGAAGCATCGGAATCTAAAACCGGACTCACAGGTGAGGTTCAAATCATAGAAAGTGAGAGTGTCAATCCTCTTGTACTTAAGTCGGCATTGTGCTATTTGTATTAAATTCGGATGCAATTTCTGTGTTTCATCGTCAAAAGAAGGTGCAAGGGATACAGTAAACCTGAAGTGAAGCATCGGAATCTAAAAATGGGCTCACAGTAGAGGTTCAAATCATAGAAAGTGAGAGTGTCAGTCCTCTTGTACTTAAGTCGGCATTGTGCCATTTGTATTAAATTCGGATGCACTTTCTGTGTTTCATCTTCAATAAGAAGGTCCAAGGGATACAGTAAACCTGAAGTGAAGCATCGGAATCGAAAAGTGGACTCACAGGAGAGGTTCCATACATAAAAAATGAGTGTCAGTCCTCTTGTACTTAAGTCGGCATTGTGACTTTTGTATTAAAATAGGATGCAATTTCTGTGATTCTTCGTCAAGAAGAAGGTCCAAGGGATACAGTAAACCTGAAGTGAAGCATCAGAATCTAAAACTGGACTCACAGGGGAGGTTCAAATCATAGTGAGTTACAGTGTCTCTCCTCTTGTACTTAAGTCGGTATTGTGCCTTTTGAATTACATTCGGATGCTATTTCTGTGCTTCCTCGTCAATAAGAAAGTCCAAGGGATATAGTAAACCTGAAGTGAAGCATCGGAATCTAAAACTGGACCCACAGGAGAGGTTCAAATCATACAAAGTTAGAGTATCAGTCCTCTTGTACTTAAGTCGGCATTGTGACTTTTGTATTAAAATCGGATGCAATTTCTGTGATTCTTCGTCAATAAGATGGTCCAAGGGATACAGTAAACCTGAAGTGAAGCATCAGAAGATAAAACTGGACTCACAGGAGAGGTTAAATTCATAGAAAGTGAGAGTGTTAGTCCTCTTTTACTTAAGTCGGCATTGTGCGTTTTGAATTTAATTCCGATGCAATATCTGTTTTTCATCGTCAATAAGAAGGTCCAAGGGATACAGTAAACCCGAAGTCAACCATCGGAATCTAAAACTGGACTAACAGGAGAGGTTCAAATCATAGAAAGTGAGAGTGTCAGTCCTCTTGTACTTAAGTCGGCATTGTGCCATTTGTATTAAATTCGGGTGCAATTTCTGTGTTTCATCGTAAATAGGAAGGTCCTAGGGATACAGTAAACCTGAAGTGAAGCATCGGAATCTAAAACTGGACTCACAGGAAAGGTTCAAATCATAGAAAGTGAAAGTGTCAGTCCTCTTGTACTTAAGTCGGCATTGTGCCCTTTGTATTAAATTCGAATGCAAACTCTGTGTTTCATCGTCAATAAGAAGATCCAAGGGATACAGTAAACCTTAAGTGAAGCATCGGAATCTAAAACTGGACTCTTAGGAGAGGTTCAAATCATAGAAAGTTAGAATGTCAGTCCTCTTGTACTTAAGTCGGCATTGTGCCTTTTGAATTTATTTCCTGATGCTTTTTCTGTGTTTCATTGTCAATACGAAGGTCCAGGGGATAGAGTAAACCTGAAGTGAAGCATCGGAATCTAAAACTGGACTCACAGGAGAGGTTCAAAACATAGATAGAGTGTCACTCCTCTTGTACTTAAGTCGGTATTGTGCCTTTTGTATTAAATTCGGATGCAATTTCTGTGTTTCATCATCAGTTAGAAGGTCCAAGGGATACAGTAAACCTGAAGAGAGGCATCGGAATCTAAAACTGGACTCACAGGAGAGGTTCAAAACATAGAAAGTTAGCGTGTCGGTCCTCTTTTACTTAAGTCTGCATTTTGCCTTTTGTATTAAATTCCGATGCAATTTCTATGTTTCATCGTCAATAAGAAGGTGCAAGGTATACTGTAAACCTGAAGTGAAGCATCGGAATCTAAAACCGGACTCACAGGAGAGATTCAAATCATAGAAAGTGAGGGTGTCAGTCCTCTTGTACTTAAGTCGGCATTGTGCCATTTGTATTTAATTCGTTTGCAATTTCTGTGTGTCATCGTCAATAAGAAGGTCCAAGGGATACAGTAAACCTGAAGTGAAGCATCGGAATCTAAAACTGGACTCACAGGAAAGGTTCAAATCCTAGAAAGTGAAAGTGTCAGTCCTCTTGTACTTAAGCCGCCATTGTGCCTTTTGAATTAAATTCGGATGCCATTTCTGTGTTTCATCGTCAATAACAAGGTCCAAGTGAAACAGTAAACCTGAAGTGAAGCATCGGAATCTAAAACTGGACTCACAGGAGAGGTTCATATCATAGAAAATTAGAGTGTCAGTCCTCTTGTACTTAAGGCGGCATTGTGCCCTTTGTATTAAATTCGGATGCACTTTCTGTGTTTCATCTTCAATAAGAAGGTCCAAGGGATACAGTAAACCTTAAGTGAAGCATCGGAATCTAAAACTTGACTCACAGGAAAGGTTCAAATCATAGAAAGTGAGAGTGTCAGTCCTCTTGTACTTAAGTCAGCATTGTGGCATTTGTATTAAATTCGGATGCAATTTCTGTGTTTCATCGTCAGTTAGAAGGTCCAAGGGATACAGTAAACCTGAAGAGAAGCATCGGAATCTAAAACTGGACTCACAGGAGAGGTTCAAAACATAGAAAGTTAGCGTGTCGGTCCTCTTTTACTTAAGTCAGCATTTTGTCTTTTGTATTAAATTCCGATGCAATTTCTATGTTTCATCGTCAATAAGAAGGTGCATGGTATACAGTAAACCTGAAGTGAAGCATCGGAATCTAAAACCGGACTCACAGGAGAGATTCAAATCATAGAAAGTGAAGCTGTCAGTCCTCTTGTACTTAAGTCGTCATTGTGCCATTTGTATTTAATTCGTTTGCAATTTCTGTGTGTCATCGTCAATAAGAAGGTCCAAGGGATACAGTAAACCTGAAGTGAAGCATCGGAATCTAAAACTTGACTCACAGGAAAGGTTCAAATCAGAGAAAGTGAGAGTGTCTGTCCTCTTGTACTTAAGTCAGCATTGTGGCATTTGTATTAAATTCGGATGCAATTTCTGTGCTTCATCGTCAATAAGAAGGTCCAAGGGATACAGTAAACCTGAAGTGAAGCATCGGAATCTGAAACTGGACTCACAGGAGAGACTTCAATCATAGAAAGTGAGAGTGTCAGTCCTCTTTTACTTAGGTCGGCATTGTGCATTTTGAATTTAATTCCGATGCAATTTCTGTGTTTCATCGTCAATAAGAAGGTCCAAGGGATACAGCAAACCTGAAATGAAGCATCGGAATCTAAAACTGGACTCGCAGGAGAGGTTCAAATCAGAGAAAGTGAGAGTGTCAGTCCTCTTGTACTTAAGTCGGCATTGTGCCATTTGTATTAAATTCGGATGCAATTTCTGTGTTTCATCGTCAATAAGAAGGTCCAAGGGATACAGTAAACCTGAAGTGAAGCATAGGAATCTAAAACTGGACTCACAGGAGATATCTAAATCATAGAAAGTGAGAGTGTCAGTCCTCTGTTACTTAAGTCGGCATTGTGCCTTTTTAATTTAATTCCGATGCAATTTCTGTGTTTCATCGTCAATAAGAAGGTGCAAGGTATACAGTAAACCTGAAGTGAAGCATCGGAATCTAAAACCGGACTCACAGGTGAGGTTCAAATCATAGAAAGTGAGAGTGTCAATCCTCTTGTACATAAGTCGGCATTGTGCTATTTGTATTAAATTCGGATGCAATTTCTGTGTTTCATCGTCAAAAGAAGGTCCAAGGGATACAGTAAACCTGAAGTGAAGCATCGGAATCTTAAAATGGACTCACAGTAGAGGTTCAAATCATAGTAAGTGAGAGTGTCAGTCCTCTTGTACTTAAGTCGGCATTGTGCCATTTGTATTAAATTCGGATGCACTTTCTGTGTTTCATCTTCAATAAGAAGGTCCAAGGGATACAGTAAACCTGAAGTGAAGCATCGGAATCTAAAAGTGGACTCACAGGAGAGGTTCCATACATAAAAAATGAGTGTCAGTCCTCTTGTACTTAAGTCGGCATTGTGACTTTTGTATTAAAATAGGATGCAATTTCTGTGATTCTTCGTCAATAAGAAGGTCCAAGGGATACAGTAAACCTGAAGTGAAGCATCAGAAGATAAAACTGGACTCACAGGAGAGGTTAAAATCATAGAAAGTGAGAGTGTTAGTCCTCTTTTACTTAAGTCGGCATTGTGCGTTTTGAATTTAATTCCGATGCAATATCTGTTTTTCATCGTCAATAAGAAGGTCCAAGGGATACAGTAAACCCGAAGTCAAGCATCGGAATCTAAAACTGGACTAACAGGAGAGGTTCAAATCATAGAAAGTGAGAGTGTCAGTCCTCTTGTACTTAAGTCGGCATTGTGCCATTTGTATTAAATTCGGGTGCAATTTCTGTGTTTCATCGTCAATAGGAAGGTCCTAGGGATACAGTAAACCTGAAGTGAAGCATCGGAATCTAAAACTGGAATCACAGGAAAGGTTCAAATCATAGAAAATGACAGTGTCAGTCCTCTTGTACTTAAGCCGCCATTGTGCCTTTTGTATTACATTCGGATGCAATTTCTGTGTTTCATCGTCAATAAGAAGGTCCAAGGGATACAGCAAACCTGAAGTGAAGCATTGGAATCTAAAACTGGCCTCGCAGGAGAGGTTAAAATCAGAGAAAGTGAGAGTGTCAGTCCTCTTGTACTTAAGTCGGCATTGTGCCATTTGTATTAAATTCGGATGCAATTTCTGTGTTTCATCGTCAATAAGAAGGTGCAAGGGATACAGTAAACCGGAAGTGAAGCATCGGAATCTAAAACTGGACTCACAGGAGATATCTAAATCATAGAAAGTGAGAGTGTCAGTCCTCTTTTACTTAAGTCGGCATTGTGCCTTTTTAATTTAATTCCGATGCAATTTCTGTGTTTCATCGTCAATAAGAAGGTGCAAGGTATACAGTAATCCTGAAGTGAAGCATCGGAATCTAAAACCGGACTCACAGGTGAGGTTCAAATCATAGAAAGTGAGAGTGTCAATCCTCTTGCACTTAAGTCGGCATTGTGCTATTTGTATTAAATTCGGATTCAATTTCTGTGTTTCATCGTCAATAAGAAGGTCCAAGGGATACAGTAAACCTGAAGTGAAGCATCGGAATCTAAAACTGGACTCACAGGAGAAGTTCCAATCATAAAAAATGAGTTTCAGTCCTCTTGTAGTTAAGTCGGCATTGTGACTTTTGTATTAAAATAGGATGCAATTTCTGTGATTCTTCGTCAAGAAAAAGGCCCAAGGGATACAGTAAACCTGAAGTGAAGCTTCAGAATCTAAAACTGGACTCACAGGGGAGGTTCAAATCATAGTGAGTTAGAGTGTCTCTCCTCTTGTACTTAAGTCGGTATTGTGCCTTTTGTATTACATTCGGATGCTATTTCTGTGCTTCCTCGTCAATAAGATGGTCCAAGGGATATAGTAAACCTGAAGTGAAGCATCGGAATCTAAAACTGGACTCACAGGAGAGGTTCAAATCATACAAAGTTAGAGTATCAGTCCTCTTGTACTTAAGTCGGCCTTGTGCCTTTTGAATTTAATTCCTGATGCTTTTTCTGTGTTTCATTGTCAATACGATGGTCCAGGGGATACAGTAAACCTGAAGTGAAGCATCGGAATCTAAAACTGGACTCACAGGAGAGGTTCAAAACATAGATAGAGTGTCACTCCTCTTGTACTTAAGTCTGTATTGTGCCTTTTGTATTAAATTCGGATGCAATTTCTGTGTTTCATCGTCAGTTAGAAGGTCCAAGGGATACAGTAAACCTGAAGAGAAGCATCGGAATCTAAAACTGGACTCACAGGAGAGGTTCAAAACATAGAAAGTTAGCGTGTCTGTCCTCTTTTACTTAAGTCAGCATTTTGCCTTTTGTATTAAATTCCGATGCAATTTCTATGTTTCATCGTCAATAAGAAGGTGCAAGGTATACAGTAAACCTGAAGTGAAGCATCGGAATCTAAAACCGGACTCACAGGAGAGATTCAAATCATAGAAAGTGAGGGTGTCGGTCCTCTTGTACTTAAGTCGGCATTGTGCCATTTGTATTTAATCTGTGGGCAATTTCTGTGTGTCATCGTCAATAAGAAGGTCCAAGGGATACAGTAAACCTGAAGTGAAGCATAGGAATCTAAAACTGGACTCACAGGAAAGGTTCAAATCATAGAAAGTGAGAGTGTCAGTCTTCTTGTATTTAAGTCAGCATTGTGGCATTTGTATTAAATTCGGATGCAATTTCTGTGCTTCATCGTCAATAAGAAGGTCCAAGGGATACAGTAAACCTGAAGTGAAGCATCGGAATCTGAAACTGGACTCACAGGAGAGACTTCAATCATAGAAAGTGAGAGTGTCAGTCCTCTTTTACTTAAGTCGGCATTGTGCATTTTGAATTTAATTCCGATGCAATTTCTGTGTTTCATCGTCAATAAGAAGGTCCAAGGGATACAGCAAACCTGAAGTGAAGCATCGGAACCTAAAACTGGACTCGCAGGAGAGGTTCAAATCAGAGAAAGTGAGAGTGTCAGTCCTCTTGTGCTTAAGTCGGCATTGTGCCATTTGTATTAAATTCGGATGCAATTTCTGTGTTTCATCGTCAATAAGAAGGTGCAAGGGATACAGTAAACCTGAAGTGAAGCATCGGAATCTTAAAATGGACTCACAGTAGAGGTTCAAATCATAGTAAGTGAGAGTGTCAGTCCTCTTGTACTTAAGTCGGCATTGTGCCATTTGTATTAAATTCGGATGCACTTTCTGTGTTTCATCTTCAATAAGAAGGTCCAAGGGATACAGTAAACCTGAAGTGAAGCATCGGAATCTAAAAGTGGACTCACAGGAGAGGTTCCATACATAAAAAATGAGTGTCAGTCCTCTTGTACTTAAGTCGGCATTGTGACTTTTGTATTAAAATAGGATGCAATTTCTGTGATTCTTCGTCAAGAAGAAGGTCCAAGGGATACAGTAAACCTGAAGTGAAGCATCAGAATCTAAAACTGGACTCACAGGGGAGGTTCAAATCATAGTGAGTTACAGTGTCTCTCCTCTTGTACATAAGTCGGTATTGTGCCTTTTGAATTACATTCGGATGCTATTTCTGTGCTTCCTCGTCAATAAGAAGGTCCAAGGGATATAGTAAACCTGAAGTGAAGCATCGGAATCTAAAACTGGACTCACAGGAGAGGTTCAAATCATACAAAGTTAGAGTATCAGTCCTCTTGTACTTAAGTCGGCATTGTGACTTTTGTATTAAATTCGGGTGCAATTTCTGTGTTTCATCGTCAATAGGAAGGTCCTAGGGATACAGTAAACCTGAAGTGAAGCATCGGAATCTAAAACTGGAATCACAGGAAAGGTTCAAATCATAGAAAGTGACAGTGTCAGTCCTCTTGTACTTAAGCCGCCATTGTGCCTTTTGTATTAAATTCGGATGCAATTTCTGTGTTTCATCGTCAATAAGAAGGTCCAAGGGATACAGCAAACCTGAAGTGAAGCATCGGAATCTAAAACTGGCCTCGCAGGAGAGGTTAAAATCAGAGAAAGTGAGAGTGTCAGTCCTCTTGTACTTAAGTCGGCATTGTGCCATTTGTATTAAATTCGGATGCAATTTCTGTGTTTCATCGTCAATAAGAAGGTGCAAGGGATACAGTAAACCGGAAGTGAAGCATCGGAATCTAAAACTGGACTCACAGGAGATATCTAAATCATAGAAAGTGAGAGTGTCAGTCCTCTTTTACTTAAGTCGGCATTGTGCCTTTTTAATTTAATTCCGATGCAATTTCTCTGTTTCATCGTCAATAAGAAGGTGCAAGGTATACAGTAAACCTGAAGTGAAGCATCGGAATCTAAAACCGGACTCACAGGTGAGGTTCAAATCATAGAAAGTGAGAGTGTCAATCCTCTTGTACTTAAGTCGGCATTGTGCTATTTGTATTAAATTCGGATGCAATTTCTGTGTTTCATCGTCAATAAGAAGGTCCAAGGGATACAGTAAACCTGAAGTGAAGCATCGGAATCTAAATCTGGACTCACAGGAGAGGTTCCAATCATAAAAAATGAGTTTCAGTCCTCTTGTAGTTAAGTCGGCATTGTGACTTTTGTATTAAAATAGGATGCTATTTCTGTGATTCTTCGTCAAGAAAAAGGCCCAAGGGATACAGTAAACCTGAAGTGAAGCTTCAGAATCTAAAACTGGACTCACAGGGGAGGTTCAAATCATAGTGAGTTAGAGTGTCTCTCCTCTTGTACTTAAGTCGGTATTGTGCCTTTTGTATTACATTCGGATGCTATTTCTGTGCTTCCTCGTCAATAAGATGGTCCAAGGGATATAGTAAACCTGAAGTGAAGCATCGGAATCTAAAACTGGACTCACAGGAGAGGTTCAAATCATACAAAGTTAGAGTATCAGTCCTCTTGTACTTAAGTCGGCCTTGTGCCTTTTGAATTTAATTCCTGATGCTTTTTCTGTGTTTCATTGTCAATACGAAGGTCCAGGGGATACAGTAAACCTGAAGTGAAGCATCGGAATCTAAAACTGGACTCACAGGAGAGGTTCAAAACATAGATAGAGTGTCACTCCTCTTGTACTTAAGTCGGTATTGTGCCTTTTGTATTAAATTCGGATGCAATTTCTGTGTTTCATCGTCAGTTAGAAGGTCCAAGGGATACAGTAAACCTGAAGAGAAGCATCGGAATCTAAAACTGGACTCACAGGAGAGGTTCAAAACATAGAAAGTTAGCGTGTCTGTCCTCTTTTACTTAAGTCAGCATTTTGCCTTTTGTATTAAATTCCGATGCAATTTCTATGTTTCATCGTCAATAAGAAGGTGCAAGGTATACAGTAAACCTGAAGTGAAGCATCGGAATCTAAAACCGGACTCACAGGAGAGATTCAAATCATAGAAAGTGAGGGTGTCGGTCCTCTTGTACTTAAGTCGGCATTGTGCCATTTGTATTTAATCCGTGGGCAATTTCTGTGTGTCATCGTCAATAAGAAGGTCCAAGGGATACAGTAAACCTGAAGTGAAGCATAGGAATCTAAAACTGGACTCACAGGAAAGGTTCAAATCATAGAAAGTGAGAGTGTCAGTCCTCTTGTACTTAAGTCAGCATTGTGGCATTTGTATTAAACTCGGATGCAATTTCTGTGCTTCATCGTCAATAAGAAGGTCCAAGGGATACAGTAAACCTGAAGTGAAGCATCGGAATCTGAAACTGGACTCACAGGAGAGACTTCAATCATAGAAAGTGAGAGTGTCAGTCCTCTTTTACTTAAGTCGGCATTGTGCATTTTGAATTTAATTCCGATGCAATTTCTGTGTTTCATCGTCAATAAGAAGGTCCAAGGGATACAGCAAACCTGAAGTGAAGCATCGGAATCTAAAACTGGACTCGCAGGAGAGGTTCGAATCAGAGAAAGTGAGAGTGTCAGTCCTCTTGTGCTTAAGTCGGCATTGTGCCATTTGTATTAAATTCGGATGCAATTTCTGTGTTTCATCGTCAATAAGAAGGTGCAAGGGATACAGTAAACCGGAAGTGAAGCATCGGAATCTAAAACTGGACTTACAGGAGATATCTAAATCATAGAAAGTGAGAGTGTCAGTCCTCTTTTACTTAAGTCGGCATTGTGCCTTTTTAATTTAATTCCGATGCAATTTCTGTGTTTCATCGTCAATAAGAAGGTGCAAGGTATACAGTAAACCTGAAGTGAAGCATCGGAATCTAAAACCGGACTCACAGGTGAGGTTCAAATCATAGAAAGTGAGAGTGTCAATCCTCTTGTACTTAAGTCGGCATTGTGCTATTTGTATTAAATTCGGATGCAATTTCTGTGTTTCATTGTCAATAAGAAGGTCCAAGGGATACAGTAAACCTGAAGTGAAGCATCGGAATCTAAAACTATACTCACAGGAGAGGTTCCAATCATAAAAAATGAGTTTCAGTCCTCTAGTAGTTAAGTCGGCATTGTGACTTTTGTATTAAAATAGGATGCAATTTCTGTGATTCTTCGTCAAGAAAAAGGCCCAAGGGATACAGTAAACCTGAAGTGAAGCTTCAGAATCTAAAACTGGACTCACAGGGGAGGTTCAAATCATAGTGAGTTAGAGTGTCTCTCCTCTTGTACTTATGTCGGTATTGTGCCTTTTGTATTACATTCGGATGCTATTTCTGTGCTTCCTCGTCAATAAGAAGGTCCAAGGGATATAGTAAACCTGAAGTGAAACATCGGAATCTAAAACTGGACACATAGGAGAGGTTCAAATCATACAAAGTTAGAGTATCAGTCCTCTTGTACTTAAGTCGGCATTGTGACTTTTGTATTAAAATCGGATGCAATTTCTGTGATTCTTCGTCAATAAGAAGGTCCAAGGGATACAGTAAACCCGAAGTCAAGCATCGGAATCTAAAACTGGACTAACAGGAGAGGTTCAAATCACAGAAAGTGAGTGTGTCAGTCCTATTGTACTTAAGTCGGCATTGTGCCATTTGTATTAAATTCAGGTGCAATTTCTGTGTTTCATCGTCAATAGGAAGGTCCTAGGGATACAGTAAACCTGAAGTGAAGCATCGGAATCTAAAACTGGGCTCACAGGAAAGGTTCATTTAATAGAAAGTGAAAGTGTCAGTCCTCTTGTACTTAAGCCGTCATTGTGCCTTTTGAATTAAATTCGGATGCAATTTCTGTGTTTCATCGTCAATAAGAAGGTCCAAGGGATACAGTAAACCTGAAGTGAAGCATCGGAATCTAAAACTGGACTCACAGGAGAGGTTCATATCATAGAAAGTTAGAGCGTCAGTCCTCTTGTACTTAAGTAGGCATTGTGCCCTTTGTATTAAATTCGAATGCAAACTTTGTGTTTCATCGTCAATAAGAAGGTCCAAGGGATACAGTAAACCTTAAATGAAGCATTGGAATCTAAAACTGGACTCTTAGGAGAGGTTCAAATCATAGAAAGTTAGAATGTCAGTCCTCTTGTACTTAAGTCGGCCTTGTGCCATTTGAATTTAATTCCAGATGCTTTTTCTGTGTTTCATTGTCAATAAGACGGTCCAGGGGATACAGTAAACCTGAAGTGAAGCATCGGAATCAAAAACTGGACTCACAGGAGAGGTTCAAAACATAGAAAGTTAGCGTGTCGGTCGTCTTTTACTTAACTCAGCATTTTGCCTTTTGTATTAAATTCCGATGCAATTTCTATGTTTCATCGTCAATAAGAAGGTGCAAGGTATACAGTAAACCTGAAGTGAAGCATCGGAATCTAAAATCGGACTCACAGGAGAGGTTCAAATCATAGAAAGTGAGGGTGTCAGTCCTCTCGTACTTAAGTCGGCATTGTGCCATTTGTATTTAATTCGGGTGCAATTTCTGTGTGTCATCGTTAGTAAGAAGGTCCAAGGGATACAGTAAACCTGAAGTGAAGCATCGGAATCTAAAACTGGACTCACAGGAAAGGTTCAAATCATAGAAAGTGAGAGTGTCAGTCCTCTTGCACTTAAGTCAGCATTGTGGCATTAGTATTAAATTCGGGTGCAATTTCTGTGCTTAATCGTCAATAAGAAGGTCCAAGGGATACAGTAAACCTGAAGTGAAGCATCGGAATCTGAAATTGGACTCACAGGAGAGATTTCAATCATAGAAAGTGAGAGTGTCAGTCTTCTTTTACATAAGTCGGCATTGTGCATTTTGAAATTAATTCTGATGCAATTTCTGTGTTTCATCGTCAATAAGAAAATCCAAGGGATACAGCAAACCTGAAGTGAAGCATCGGAATCTAAAACTGGACTCGCAGGAGAGGTTCAAATCAGAGAAAGTGAGAGTGTCAGTCCTCTTGTACTTAAGTCGGCATTGTGCCATTTGTATTAAATTCGGATGAAATTTCTGTGTTTCAACGTCAATAAGATGGTCAAAGGGATACAGTAAACCTGAAGTGAAGCATCTGAATCTAAAACTGGACTCACAGGAGATATCTAAATCATAGAAAGTGAGAGTGTCAGTCCTCTTTTACTTAAGTCGGCATTGTGCCTTTTGAATTTAATTCCGATGCAATTTATGTGTTTCATCGTCAATAAGTAAGTCCAAGGGATACAGCAAACCTGAAGTGAAGCATCGGAATCTAAAACTGGACTCGCAGGAGAGGTTCACATCAGAGAAAGTGAGAGTGTCGGTCCTCTTGTACTTGAGTCGGCATTGTGCCATTTGTATTAAGTTCGGATGCAATTTCTGTGTTTCATCGTCTATAAGAAGGTCCAAGGGATACAGTGAACCTGAAGTGAAGCATCGGAATCTAAAACTGGACTCACAGGAGAGGTTCGAATCATAGAAAGTTAGAGTGTCAGTCCTCTTGTGCTTATGTCGGCATTGTGCCTTTTGTATTAAATTCTGATGCAAACTCTGTGTTTCATCGTCAATAAGAAGGTCGAAGGGATACAGTAAACCTGAAGTGAAGCATCGGAATCTAAAACTGAACTCACAGGAGAGGTTCAATTCATAGAAAGTTAGAGTGTCAGTCCTCTTGTACTTAAGTCAGCATTGTGGCATTTGTATTAAATTCGGATGCAATTTCTGTGCTCCATCGTCAATAAGAAGGTCCAAGGGATACAGTAAACCTGAAGTGAAGCATCGGAATCTGAAACTGGACTCACAGGAGAGACTTCAATCATAGAAAGTGAGAGTGTCAGTCCTCTTTTACTTAAGTCGGCATTGTGCATTTTGAATTTAATTCCGATGCAATTTCTGTGTTTCATCGTCAATAAGAGGGTCCAAGGGATACAGCATACCTGAAGTGAAGCATCGGAATCTAAAACTGGACTCGCAGGAGAGGTTCAAATCAGAGAAAGTGAGAGTGTCAGTCCTCTTGTACTTAAGTCGGCATTGTGCCATTTGTATTAAATTCGGATGCAATTTCTGTGTTTCATCGTCAATAAGAAGGTGCAAGGGATACAGTAAACCGGAAGTGAAGCATCGGAATCTAAAACTGGACTCACAGGAAAGGTTCAAATCATAGAAAGTGAAAGTGTCAGTCCTCTTGTACTTAAGCCGTCATTGTGCCTTTTGAATTAAATTCGGATGCAATTTCTGTGTTTCATCGTCAATAAGAAGGTTCAAGGGATACAGTAAACCTGAAGTGAAGCATCGGAATCTAAAACTGGACTCACAGGAGAGGTTCATATCATAGAAAGTTAGAGCGTCAGTCCTCTTGTACTTAAGTCGGCATTGTGCCCTTTGTATTAAATTCGAATGCAAACTTTGTGTTTCATCGTCAATAAGAAGGTCCAAGGGATACAGTAAACCTTAAGTGAAGCATCGGAATCTAAAACTGGACTCTTAGGAGAGGTTCAAATCATAGAAAGTTAGAATGTCAGTCCTCTTGTACTTAAGTCGGCCTTGTGCCATTTGAATTTAATTCCCGATGCTTTTTCTGTGTTTCATTGTCAATAAGACGGTCCAGGGGATACAGTAAACCTGAAGTGAAGCATCGGAATCAAAAACTGGACTCACAGGAGAGGTTCAAAACATAGATAGAGTGTCACTCCTCTTGTACATAAGTCGGTATTGTGCCTTTTGTATTAAATTCGGATGCAATTTCTGTGTTTCATCGTCAGTTAGAAGGTCCAAGGGATACAGTAAACCTGATGAGAAGCATCGGAATCTAAAACTGGACTCACTGGAGAGGTTCAAAACATAGAAAGTTAGCGTGTCGGTCGTCTTTTACTTAACTCAGCATTTTGCCTTTTGTATTAAATTCCGATGCAATTTCTATGTTTCATCGTCAATAAGAAGGTGCAAGGTATACAGTAAACCTGAAGTGAAGCATCGGAATCTAAAATCGGACTCACAGGAGAGGTTCAAATCATAGAAAGTGAGGGTGTCAGTCCTCTCGTACTTAAGTCGGCATTGTGCCATTTGTATTTAATTCGGGTGCAATTTCTGTGTGTCATCGTTAATAAGAAGGTCCAAGGGATACAGTAAACCTGAAGTGAAGCATCGGAATCTAAAACTGGACTCACAGGAAAGGTTCAAATCATAGAAAGTGAGAGTGTCAGTCCTCTTGCACTTAAGTCAGCATTGTGGCATTTGTATTAAATTCGGGTGCAATTTCTGTGCTTAATCGTCAATAAGAAGGTCCAAGGGATACAGTAAACCTGAAGTGAAGCATCGGAATCTGAAACTGGACTCACAGGAGAGATTTCAATCATAGAAAGTGAGAGTGTCAGTCTTCTTTTACATAAGTCGGCATTGTGCATTTTGAATTTAATTCTGATGCAATTTCTGTGTTTCATCGTCAATAAGAAAATCCAAGGGATACAGCAAACCTGAAGTGAAGCATCGGAATCTAAAACTGGACTCGCAGGAGAGGTTCAAATCAGAGAAAGTGAGAGTGTCAGTCCTCTTGTACTTAAGTCGGCATTGTGCCATTTGTATTAAATTCGGATGAAATTTCTATGTTTCATCGTCAATAAGATGGTCAAAGGGATACAGTAAACCTGAAGTGAAGCATCTGAATCTAAAACTGGACTCACAGGAGATATCTAAATCATAGAAAGTGAGAGTGTCAGTCCTCTTTTACTTAAGTCGGCATTGTGCCTTTTGAATTTAATTCCGATGCAATTTATGTGTTTCATCGTCAATAAGAAAGTCCAAGGGATACAGCAAACCTGAAGTGAAGCATCGGAATCTAAAACTGGACTCACAGGAGAGGTTCGAATCATAGAAAGTTAGAGTGTCAGTCCTCTTGTGCTTATGTCGGCATTGTGCCTTTTGTATTAAATTCTGATGCAAACTCTGTGTTTCATCGTCAATAAGAAGGTCGAAGGGATACAGTAAACCTGAAGTGAAGCATCGGAATCTAAAACTGAACTCACAGGAGAGGTTCAATTCATAGAAAGTTAGAGTGTCAGTCCTCTTGTACTTAAGTCAGCATTGTGGCATTTGTATTAAATTCGGATGCAATTTCTGTGCTTCATCGTCAATAAGAAGGTCCAAGGGATACAGTAAACTTGAAGTGAAGCATCAGAATCTGAAACTGGACTCACAGGAGAGACTTCAATCATAGGAAGTGAGAGTGTCAGTCCTCTTTTACTTAAGTGGCATTGTGCATTTTGAATTTAATTCCGATGCAATTTCTGTGTTTCATCGTCAATAAGAGGGTCCAAGGGATACAGCATACCTGAAGTGAAGCATCGGAATCTAAAACTGGACTCGCAGGAGAGGTTCAAATCAGAGAAAGTGAGAGTGTCAGTCCTCTTGTACTTAAGTCGGCATTGTGCCATTTGTATTAAATTCGGATGCAATTTCTGTGTTTCATCGTCAATAAGAAGGTGCAAGGGATACAGTAAACCGGAAGTGAAGCATCGGAATCTAAAACTGGACTCACAGGAGATATCTAAATCATAGAAAGTGAGAGTGTCAGTCCTCTTTTACGTAAGTCGGCATTGTGCCTTTTTAATTTAATTCCGATGCAATTTATGTTTTTCATCGTCATTAAGAAGGTCCAAGGAATACAAAAACCTGAAGTGAAGCATCGGAATCTAAAGCTGGACTCACAGGTGTGGTTCAAATCATAGAAAGTTAGAGTGTCAGTCCTCTTTTACTTAAGTCAGCATTGTGCGTTCTGTATTAAATTCCGATGCAATTTATATGTTTCATTGTAAATAAGAAGGTGCAAGGTATACAGTAAACCTGAAGTGAAGCATCGGAGTCCAAAACCGGACTCACAGGAGAGGTTCAAATCATAGAAAGTGAGAGTGTCAGTCCTCTTGTACTTAAGTCGGCATTGTGCCATTTGTATTAAATTCGGATGCAATTTCTGTGTTTCTTCTTCAATAAGAAGGTCTAAGGGATACAGTAAACCTGAAGTGAAGCATCGGAATCTAAAACTGGACTCACAGGAGAGGTTCCAATCATAGAAAGTGAGAGTGTCAGTCCTGTTGTACTTAAGTCGGCTTTGTGCCTTTTGTATTAAATTTGGATGCAATTTCTGTGATTCTTCGTTAATAAGAAGGTTTAAGGCATACAGTAAACCTGAAGTGAAGCATCAGAATCTAAATTTGGACTCACAGGAGGGGTTCAATTCATAGAGAGTTAGAGTGTCAGTCCTCTTGTACTTAAGTCGGCATTGTGCCATTTGAAATTAATTCCGATGTAATTTCTGTGTTTCATCGTCAATAAGAAGGTACAAGGTATACAGTTAACCTGAAGTGAAGCATCAGAATCTAAAACTGGACTCACAGGAAAGGTTCAAATGACAGAAAGTGAAAGTGTCAGTCCTCTTGTACTTAAGTAGGCATTGTGGCATTTGTATTAAATTCGGATGCAATTTCTGTGTTTCATTGTCAATAAGAAGGTCCAAGGGAATGAGTATACCTGAAGTGAAGCATCGGTATCTAAAACTGGACTCACAGGAAAAGTTCAAATCATAGACAGAGTATCAGTGCTCTTTTACTTTAGTCGGCATTGTGCATTTGAATTTAATTCCGATGCAATTTCTGTGTTTCATCGTCAATAAGAAGGTCCAAGGAATACAGAAACCCGAAGTGAAGCATCGGAATCTAAAACTGGACTCACAGGAGAGTTCAAATCATAGAAAGTTAGAGTGTCAGTCCTCTTGTACTTAAGTCGGCATTGTGCCTTTTATATTAAATTCGGATGCAACCTCTGTGTTTCATCGTCAATAAGAAGGTCGAAGGGATACAGTAAACCTGAAGTGAAGCATCGGAATCTAAAACCGGACTCACAGGATAGGTTAAAATCATAGAAAGTTTGAGTGTCAGTCCTGTTGTACTTAAGTCAGCATTGTGCATTTTTAATTTAATTCCGATGCAATTTCTGTGTTTCATCGTCAATAAGATGGTCCAAGGGATACAGTAAACCTGAAGCGAAGCTTCGGAATCTAAAACTGGACTCACAGGAGAGGTTCAAATCATAGAAAATGAGAGTGTCAGTCCTCTTGTACTTAAGTCAGCATTGTGGCATTTGTATTTAATCCGTGGGCAATTTCTGTGTGTCATCGTCAATAAGAAGGTCCAAGGGATACAGTAAACCTGAAGTGAAGCATAGGAATCTAAAACTGGACTCACAGGAAAGGTTCAAATCATAGAAAGTGAGAGTGTCAGTCCTCTTGTACTTAAGTCAGCATTGTGGCATTTGTATTAAATTCGGATGCAATTTCTGTGATTCTTCGGCAATAAGAAGGTCCAAGGGATTCAGTAAACCTGAAGTGAAGCATCAGAAGTTAAAACTGGACTCACAGGAGAAGTTAAAATCATAGAAAGTGAGAGTGTTAGTCCTCTTTTACTTAAGTCGGCATTGTGCGTTTGGAATTTAATTCCGATGCAATATCTGTTTTTCATCGTCAATAAGAAGGTCCAAGGGATACAGTAAACCCGAAGTCAAGCATCGGAATCTAAAACTGGACTAACAGGAGAGGTTCAAATCACAGAAAGTGAGTGTGTCAGTCCTATTGTACTTAAGTCGGCATTGTGCCATTTGTATTAAATTCGGGTGCAATTTCTGTGTTTCATCGTCAATAGGAAGGTCCTAGGGATACAGTAAACCTGAAGTGAAGCATCGGAATCTAAAACTGGACTCACAGGAGAGGTTCATATCATAGAAAGTTAGAGCGTCAGTCCTCTTGTACTTAAGTCGGCATTGTGCCCTTTGTATTAAATTCGAATGCAAACTTTGTGTTTCATCGTCAATAAGAAGGTCCAAGGGATACAGTAAACCTTAAGTGAAACATCGGAATCTAAAACTGGACTCTTAGGAGAGGTTCAAATCATAGTAAGTTAGAATGTCAGTCCTCTTGTACTTAAGTCGGCCTTGTGCCATTTGAATTTAATTCCCGATGCTTTTTCTGTGTTTCATTGTCAATAAGATGGTCCAGGGGATACAGTAAACCTGAAGTGAAGCATCGGAATCAAAAACTGGACTCACAGGAGAGGTTCAAAACATAGATAGAGTGTCACTCCTCTTGTACATAAGTCGGTATTGTGCCTTTTGTATTAAATTCGGATGCAATTTCTGTGTTTCATCGTCAGTTAGAAGGTCCAAGGGATACAGTAAACCTGAAGAGAAGCATCGGAATCTAAAACTGGACTCACTGGAGAGGTTTAAAACATAGAAAGTTAGCGTGTCGGTCGTCTTTTACTTAACTCAGCATTTTGCCTTTTGTATTAAATTCCGATGCAATTTCTATGTTTCATCGTCAATAAGAAGGTGCAAGGTATACAGTAAACCTGAAGTGAAGCATCGGAATCTAAAATCGGACTCACAGGAGAGGTTCAAATCATAGAAAGTGAGGGTGTCAGTCCTCTCGTACTTAAGTCGGCATTGTGCCATTTGTATTTAATTCGGGTGCAATTTCTGTGTGTCATCGTTAATAAGAAGGTCCAAGGGATACAGTAAACCTGAAGTGAAGCATCGGAATCTAAAACTGGACTCACAGGAAAGGTTCAAATCATAGAAAGTGAGAGTGTCAGTCCTCTTGCACTTAAGTCAGCATTGTGGCATTTGTATTAAATTCGGGTGCAATTTCTGTGCTTAATCGTCAATAAGAAGGTCCAAGGGATACAGTAAACCTGAAGTGAAGCATCGGAATCTGAAACTGGACTCACAGGAGAGATTTCAATCATAGAAAGTGAGAGTGTCAGTCTTCTTTTACATAAGTCGGCATTGTGAATTTTGAATTTAATTCTGATGCAATTTCTGTGTTTCATCGTCAATAAGAAAATCCAAGGGATACAGCAAGCCTGAAGTGAAGCATCGGAATCTAAAACTGGACTCGCAGGAGAGGTTCAAATCAGAGAAAGTGAGAGTGTCAGTCCTCTTGTACTTAAGTCGGCATTGTGCCATTTGTATTAAATTCGGATGCAATTTCTGTGTTTCATCGTCAATAAGATGGTCAAAGGGATACAGTAAACCTGAAGTGAAGCATCTGAATCTAAAACTGGACTCACAGGAGATATCTAAATCATAGAAAGTGAGAGTGTCAGTCCTCTTTTACTTAAGTCGGCATTGTGCCTTTTGAATTTAATTCCGATGCAATTTATGTGTTTCATCGTCAATAAGAAAGTCCAAGGGATACAGCAAACCTGAAGTGAAGCATCGGAATCTAAAACTGGACTCGCAGGAGAGGTTCAAATCAGAGAAAGTGAGAGTGTCGGTCCTCTTGTACTTGAGTCGGCATTGTGCCATTTGTATTAAGTTCGGATGCAATTTCTGTGTTTCATCGTCTATAAGAAGGTCCAAGGGATACAGTGAACGTGAAGTGAAGCATCGGAATCTAAAACTGGACTCACAGGAGAGGTTCGAATCATAGAAAGTTAGAGTGTCAGTCCTCTTGTACTTATGTCGGCATTGTGCCTTTTGTATTAAATTCTGATGCAAACTCTGTGTTTCATCGTCAATAAGAAGGTCGAAGGGATACAGTAAACCTGAAGTGAAGCATCGGAATCTAAAACTGAACTCACAGGAGAGGTTCAATTCATAGAAAGTTAGAGTGTCAGTCCTCTTGTACTTAAGTCAGCATTGTGGCATTTGTATTAAATTCGGATGCAATTTCTGTGCTTCATCGTCAATAAGAAGGTCCAAGGGATACAGTAAACCTGAAGTGAAGCATCGGAATCTGAAACTGGACTCACAGGAGAGACTTCAATCATAGAAAGTGAGAGTGTCAGTCCTCTTTTACTTAAGTCGGCATTGTGCATTTTGAATTTAATTCCGATGCAATTTCTGTGTTTCATCGTCAATAAGAGGGTCCAAGGGATACAGCATACCTGAAGTGAAGCATCGGAATCTAAAACTGGACTCGCAGGAGTGGTTCAAATCAGAGAAAGTGAGAGTGTCAGTCCTCTTGTACTTAAGTCGGCATTGTGCCATTTTTATTAAATTCGGATGCAATTTCTGTGTTTCATCGTCAATAAGAAGGTGCAAGGGATACAGTAAACCGGAAGTGAAGCATCGGAATCTAAAACTTGACTCACAGGAGATATCTAAATCATAGAAAGTGAGAGTGTCAGTCCTCTTTTACTTAAGTCGGCATTGTGCCTTTTTAATTTAATTCCGATGCAATTTCTGTGTTTCATCGTCAATAAGAAGGTGCAAGGGATACAGTAAACCTGAAGTGAAGCATCGGAATCTAAAACCGGACTCACAGGTTAGGTTCAAATCATAGAAAGTGAGAGTGTCAGTCCTCTTGTACTTAAGTCGGCATTGTGCTATTTATATTAAATTCGGATGCCATTTCTGTGTTTCGTCGTCAATACGAAGGTCCAAGAATACAGTAAACCTGATGTGAAGCATCGGAATCTAAAAATGGACTCACAGTAGAGGTTCAAATCATAGAAAGTGAGAGTGTCAGTCCTCTTGTACTGAAGTCGGCATTGTGCCATTTGTATTAAATTTGGATGCACTTTCTGTGTCTCATCTTCAATAAGAAGGTCCAAGGGATACAGTAAACCTGAAGTGAAGCATCGGAATCTTAAACTGGACTCACAGGAGAGGTTCCAATCATAAAAAATGAGAGTTTCAGTCCTCTTGTACTTAAGTCGGCATTGTGACTTTTGTATTAAAATCGGATGCAATTTCTGTGATTCTTCGTCAATAAGAAGGTCCAAGTGATACAGTAAACCTTAAGTGAAGCATCAGAAGTTAAAACTGGACTCACAGGAGAGGTTAAAATCATAGGAAGTGAGAGTGTTAGGCCTCTTTTACTTAAGTCGGCATTGTGCGTTTTGAATTTAATTCCGATGCAATATCTTTGTTTCATCGTCAATAAGAAGGTCCAAGGGATACAGTAAACCTGAAGTCAAGCATCGGATTCTAAAACTGGACTAACAGGAGAGGTTCAAATCATAGAAAGTGAGAGTGTCAGTCCTCTTGTACTTAAGTCGGCATTGTGCCATTTGTATTAAATTCGGGTGCAATTCCTGTGTTTCATCGTCAACAGGAAGGTCCTAGGGATACAGTAAACCTGAAGTGAAGCATCGGAATCTAAAACTGGACTCAAAGGAAAGGTTCAAATCATAGAAAGTGAAAGTGTCAGTCCTCTTGTACTTAAGCCGCCATTCTGCCTTTTGAATTAAATTCGGATGCGATTTCTGTGTTTCATCGTCAATAAGAAGGTCCAAGGGATACAGTAAACCTGAAGTGAAGCATCGGAATCTAAAAGTGGACTCACAGGAGAGGTTCATATCATAGAAAGTTAGAGTGTCAGTCCTCTTGTACTTATGTCGTCATTGTGCCCTTTGTATTACATTCGAATGCCAACTCTGTGTTTCATCGTCAATAAGAAGGTCCAAGGGATACAGTAAACCTTAAGTGAAGCATCGGAATCTAAAACTGGACTCACAGGAGAGGTTCAAATCATAGAAAGTTAGATTGTCAGTCCTCTTGTACTTAAGTCGGCATTGTGCCTTTTGAATTTAATTCCCGATGCTTTTTCTGTGTTTCATTGTCAATAAGAAGGTCCAGGGGATACAGTAAACCTGAAGTGAAGCATCGGAATCTAAAACTGGACTCACAGTGGAGGTTCAAAACATAGATAGAGTGTCACTCCTCTTGTACTTATGTCGGTTTTGTGCCTTTTGTATTAAATTCGGATGCAATTTCTGGGTTTCATCGTCAGTTAGAAGGTCCAAGGGATACAGTAAACCTGAAGAGAAGCATCGGAATCTAAAACTGGACTCACAGGAGAGGTTCAAAACATAGAAAGTTAGCGTGTCGGTCCTCTTTTACTTAAGTCGGAATTTTGCCTTTTGTATTAAATTCCGATGCAATTTCTATGTTTCATCGTCAATAAGAAGGTGCAAGGTATACAGTAAACCTGAAGTGAAGCATCGGAATCTAAAACCGGACTCACAGTAGAGGTTCAAATCATAGAAAGTGAGGGTGTCAGTCCTCTTGTACTTAAGTCGGCATTGTGCCATTTGTATTTAATTCGGGTGCAATGTCTGTGTGTCATCGTCAATAAGAAGGTCCAAGGGATACAGTAAACCTGAAGTGAAGCATCGGAATCTAAAACTGGACTCACAGGAAAGGTTCAAATCATAGAAAGTGAGAGTGTCAGTGCTCTTGTACTTAAGTCAGCATTGGGGCATTTGTATTAATTTCGGATGCAATTTCTGTGCTTCATCGTCAATAAGAAGGTCCAAGGGATACAGTAAACCTGAAGTGAAGCATCGGAATCTAAAACTGGACTCGCAGTAGAGGTTCAAATCATAGGAAATTAGAGTGTCAGTCCTCTTGTACTTAAGTCGGCGTGGTGCCTTTTGAATTTAATGCCGATGCAACTTCTGTGTTTCATCGTCAATAAGAAGGTGCAAGGTATACAGGAAACCTGAAGAGAAGCATCGGAATCTAAAACTGGACACACACGAGAGGTTCAAATCATAGAAAGTGAGAGTGTCAGTCCTCTTGTACTTAAGCCGCCATTGTGCTTTTTGCATTAAATTCGGATGCAATTTCTGTGTTTCATCGTCAATAAGATGGTCCAAGGGATACAGTAAACCTGAAGCGAAGCTTTGGAATCTCAAGCTGGACTCACAGGAGAGGATCAAATCATAGAAAATGAGAGTGTCAGTCCTCTTTTAGTTAAGTCGGCATTGTGCCTTTTCAATTTAATTCCGATGCAATTTCTGTGATTCATCGTCAATAAGAAGGTCCAAGGGATACAGTAAACCTGAAGTGAAGCATCGGAATCTAAAACTGGACTCACAGGAGAGGTTCAAATCATAGAAAGTGAGAGTGTCGGTCCTCTTGTACTTAAGTCGGCATTGTGCCATTTGTATTAAATTCGGATGCAATTTCTGTGTTTCATCGTCAATAAGAACGTCCAAGGGACACAGTAAACCTGTAGTGAAGCATCGGAATCTAAAACTGGACTCACAGGAGAGATTCAAATCATAGATAGTTAGAGTGTCACTCCTCTTGTACTTAAGTCGGTATTGTGCCTTTTTTATTAAATTCGGATGCAATTTATGTGTTTCATCGTCAATAAGAAGGTCCAAGGAATACAAAAACCTGAAGTGAAGCATCGGAATCTAAAGCTGGACTCACAGGAGTGGTTCAAATCATAGAAAGTTAGAGTGTCAGTCCTCTTTTACTTAAGTGAGCATTGTGCGTTTTGTATTAAATTCCGATGCAATTTATATGTTTCATTGTAAATAAGAAGGTGCAAGGTATACAGTAAACCTGAAGTGAAGCATCGGAGTCCAAAACCGGACTCACAGGAGAGGTTCAAATCATAGAAAGTGAGAGTGTCAGTCCTCTTGTACTTAAGTCGGCATTGTGCCATTTGTATTAAATTCGGATGCAATTTCTGTGTTTCATCTTCAATAAGAAGGTCTAAGGGATACAGTAAACCTGAAGTGAAGCATCGGAATCTAAAACTGGACTCACAGGAGAGGTTCCAATCATAGAAAGTGAGAGTGTCAGTCCTGTTGTACTTAAGTCGGCTTTGTGCCTTTTGTATTAAATTTGGATGCAATCTCTGTGATTCTTCGTTAATAAGAAGGTTTAAGGCATACAGTAAACCTGAAGTGAAGCATCAGAATCTAAATTTGGACTCACAGGAGGGGTTCAAATCATAGAGAGTTAGAGTGTCAGTCCTCTTGTACTTAAGTCGGCATTGTGCCATTTGAAATTAATTCCGATGTAATTTCTGTGTTTCATCGTCAATAAGAAGGTACAAGGTATACAGTTAACCTGAAGTGAAGCATCAGAATCTAAAACTGGACTCACAGGAAAGGTTCAAATGACAGAAAGTGAAAGTGTCAGTCCTCTTGTACTTAAGTAGGCATTGTGGCATTTGTATTAAATTCGGATGCAATTTCTGTGTTTCATTGTCAATAAGAAGGTCCAAGGGAATGAGTATACCTGAAGTGAAGCATCGGTATCTAAAACTGGACTCACAGGAAAAGTTCAAATCATAGACAGAGTATCAGTGCTCTTTTACTTTAGTCGGCATTGTGCATTTGAATTTAATTCCGATGCAATTTCTGTGTTTCATCGTCAATAAGAAGGTCCAAGGAATACAGAAACCCGAAGTGAAGCATCGGAATCTAAAACTGGACTCAAAGGAGAGGTTCAAATCATAGAAAGTGAGAGTGTCAGTCCTCTGGTACTTAAGTCGGCATTGTGCCATTTGTATTAAATTCGGGTGCAATATCTGTGTTTCATCATCAATAAGAAGGTCCAAGGGATACAGTAAACCTGAAGTGAAGCATCGGAATAAAAACTGGACTCACAGGAGAGATTCAAATCATAGAAAGTTAGAGTGTCACTCCTCTTGTACTTGAGTCGGTATTGTGCCCTTTGTTGAAATTCGGGTGCAATTTCTGTGTTTTATCGTCAATAAGGACGTCCAAGGGATACAGTGAACCTAAAGTGAAGCATCGGAATCTAAAACTGGACTCACAGGAGAGTTCAAATCATAGAAAGTTAGAGTGTCAGTCCTCTTGTACTTAAGTCGGCATTGTGCCTTTTATATTAAATTCGGATGCAAACTCTGTGTTTCATCGTCAATAAGAAGGTCGAAGGGATACAGTAAACCTGAAGTGAAGCATCGGAATCTAAAACCGGACTCACAGGAGAGGTTAAAATCATAGAAAGTTTGAGTGTCAGTCCTGTTGTACTTAAGTCAGCATTGTGCATTTTTAATTTAATTCCGATGCAATTTCTGTGTTTCATCGTCAATAAGATGATCCAAGGGATACAGTAAACCTGAAGCGAAGCTTCGGAATCTAAAACTGGACTCACAGGAGAGGTTCAAATCATAGAAAATGAGAGAGTCAGTCCTCTTTTACTTAAGTCGGCATTGTGCCTTTTCAATTTAATTCCGATGCAATTTCTGTGACTCATCGTCAATAAGAAGGGCCAAGGGATACAGTAAACCTGAAGTGAAGCATCGGAATCTAAAACTGGACTCACAGGAGAGGTTCAGATCATAGAAAGTGAGAGTGTCGGTTCTCTTGTACTTAAGTCGGCATTGTGCCATTTGTATTAAATTCGGATGCAATTTCTGTGTTTCATCGTCAATAAGAACGTCCAAGGGATACAGTAAACCTGAAGTGAAGCATCGGAATCTAAAACTGGACTCAAAGGAGAGATTCAAATCATAGATAGTTAGAGTGTCACTCCTCTTGTACTTAAGTCGGTATTGTGCTTTTTTATTAAATTCGGATGCAATTTATGTGTTTCATCGTCAATAAGAAGGTCCAAGGGATACAGTAAACCTGAAGTGAAGCATCGGAATCTAAAACTGGACTCACAGGAGAGGTTCAAATCATAGAAAGTTAGAGTGTCAGTCCTCTTTTACTTAAGTCAGCGTTGTGCCTTTTGTATTAAATTCCGATGCAATTTCTATGTTTCATCGTAAATAAGAAGGTGCAAGGTATACAGTAAACCTGAAGTGAAGCATCGGAATCTGAAACTGGACTCACAGGAAAGGTTCAAAACATAGAAAGTGAGAGTGTCAGTCCTCTTGTACTTAAGTCGGCATTGTGCCTTTTGAAATTAACTCCGATGCAATTTCTGTGTTTCATCGTCAATAAGAAGGTGCAAAGTATACAGTAAACCTGAAGTGAAGCATCGGAATCTGAAACTGGACTCACAGGAAAGTTTCAAATCATAGAAAGTGAGAGTTTCAGTCCTTTTGTACTTAAGTCGGCATTGTGCCATTTGTATTAAATTCGGATGCAATTTCTGTGTCTCATTTTCAATAAGAAAGTCCAAGGGATACAGTAAACCTGAAGTGAAGCATCGGAATCTAAAACTGGACTCACAGGAGAGGTTCCAATCATAGAAAGTGAGAGTGTCAGTCCTGTTGTACTTAAGTCGGCTTTGTGCCTTTTGTATTAAATTCGGATGCAATTTCTGTGATTCTTCGTTAATAAGAAGGTTTAAGGGATACAGTAAACCTGAAGTGAAGCATCAGAATCTAAAACTGGACTCACAGGAGAGGTTCAAATCATAGAGAGTTAGAGTGTCACTCCTCTTGTGTCAAGTCGGTATTGTTCCATTTGTATTAAATTCCGATGCAATTTCTGTGTTTCATCGTCATTAAGAAGGTCCAAGGGTTACAGTAAACCTGAAGTGAAGCATCGGAATCTAAAACTGGACTCACAGGAGAGGTTCAAATCATAGAAAATTATAAAGTCAGTCCTCTTGTCCTTAAGTCGGCATTGTGCCTTTTGTATTAAATTCGGATGCATACTCTGTGTTTCATCTTCAATAAGAAGGTCCAAGAGATACAGAATACTTGAAGTGAAGTATCTGAATGTAAAACTGGACTCACAGGAGAGGATCAAATCATAGAATGTTAGAGTGTCAGTCCTCTTGTACTTAAGTCGGCATTGTGATTTTTGAATTTAATTCAGATGCAATTTCTGCGTTTCATCGTCAATAAGAAGGTCCAAGGGATCCAGTAAACCTGAAGTTAAGCATCGGAATCTAAAACTGGACTCACAGGAGAGGTTCAAATCATAGAAACTTAGAGTGTCAGTCCTCTTTTCCTAAAGCCGGCATTGTGCGTTTTGAATTTAATTCCGATACAATTTTATGTGTTTCATCGTCAATAAGAAGGTCCAAGGGATACAGTAAACCTGAAGTGAAGCATCGGAATCTAAAACTGGACCCACAGGAGAGGTTCAAATCATATAAAGTGAGAGTGTCAGTCCTGTTGTACTTAAGTTGGCATTGTGCCATTTGTATTAAATTCGGGTGCAATTTCTGTGTTTCATCATCAATAAGAAGGTATAAGGGATACAGTAAACCTGAAGTGAAGCATCGGAATCAAAAACTGGACTCACAAGAGGGATTCAAATCATAGAAAGGTAGAGTGTCACTCCTCTTGTACTTGAGTCGGTATTGTGCATTTTGTATTAAATTCGCGTGCAATTTCTGTGTTTCATCGTCAATAAGAAGGTCCATGGGATACAGTGAACCTAAAGTGAAGCATCGCAATCTAAAACTGGACTCACAGGAGAGTTCAAATCATAGAAAGTTAGAATGTCAGTCCTCTTTTACTTAAGTCGGCATTGTGCCTTTGTATTAAATTCGGATTCAATTTCTGTGTTTCATCGTCAATAAGAAGGTGCAAGGTATACAGTAAACCTGAAGAGAAGCATCAGAATCTAAAACTGGACTCACAGGAGAGGTTCAAATCATAGGAAGTGAGGGTGTCAGGCCTCTTGTACTTAAGTCGGCATTGTGGCATTTGTATTAAATTCGGATGCAATTTTAGTGTTTCATCGTCAATAAGAAGGTCCAAGGGATACAGAAACCTGAAGTGAAGCATCGGAATCTAAAACTGGACTCACAGGAGAGGTTCAAATCATAGAATGTGAGAGTGTCAGTCCTCTTGTACTTAAGTCGGCATTGTGCCATTTGTATTAAATTCGGGTGCAATTTCTGTGTTTCTCGTCAATAAGAAGGTCCAAGGGATACAGTAAACCTGAAGTGAAGCATCTGAATCTAAAACTGGACTCACAGGAGAGGTTCGAATCATAGAAAGTGAGAGTGTCAGTCCTCTTTTACTTAAGTCGGCATTGTGCCTTTTGAATTTAATTCCGATGCAATTTGTGTGTTTCATCGTCAATAAGAAGGTACAAGGTATACAGTTAACCTGAAGCGAAGCATCAGAATCTAAAACTGGACTCACAGGAAAGGTTCAATTCACAGAAAGTGAAAGTGTCAGTCCTCTTGTACTTAAGTCGGCATTGTGGCATTTGTATTAAATTCGCATGCAATTTCTGTGTTTCATTGTCAATAAGAAGGTCCAAGGGAATGAGTATACCTGAAGTGAAGCATCGGAATCTAAAACTGGACTCACAGGAAAAGGTCAAATCATAGACTGTGAGAGTATCAGTGCTCTTTTACTTTAGTCAGCATTGTGCGTTTGAATTTAATTCCGATGCAATTTCTGTGTTTCATCGTCAATAGGAAGGTCCAAGGGATACAGAAACCTGAAGTGAAGCATCGGAATCTAAAACTGGACTCACAGGAGAGGTTCAAATCATAGAAAGTGAGAGTGTCAGTCCTCTTGTACTTAAGTCGGCATTGTGCCATTTGTATTAAATTCGGGTGCAATTTCTGTGTTTCATCATCAATAAGAAGGTCCAAGGGATACAGTAAACCTGAAGTGAAGCATCGGAATCAAAAACTGGACTCACAGGAGAGATTCAAATCATAGAAAGTTAGAGTGTCACTCCTCTTGTACTTGAGTCGGTATTGTGCCTTTTGTTGAAATTCGGGTGCAATTTCTGTGTTTTATCGTCAATAAGAACGACCAAGGGATACAGTGAACCTAAAGTGAAGCATCGGAATCTAAAACTGGACTCACAGGAGAGGTTCAAATCATAGAGAGTTAGAGTGTCACTCCTCTTGTGTCAAGTCGGTATTGTTCCATTTGTATTAAATTCCGATGCAATTTCTGTGTTTCATCGTCATTAAGAAGGTCCAAGTGATACAGTAAACCTGAAGTGAAGCATCGGAATCTAAAACTGGACTTACAGGTGAGGTTCAAATCATAGAAAGTTTGAGTGTCAGTCCTCTTGTACTTAAGTCGGCATTGTGCCTTTTGAAATTAACTCCGATGCAATTTCTGTGTTTCATCGTCAATAAGAAGGTGCAAAGTATACAGTAAACCTTAAGTGAAGCATCGGAATCTGAAACTGGACTCACAGGAATGGTTCAAATCATAGAAAGTGAGAGTGTCAGTCCTCTTGTACTTGAGTCGCCATTGTGCTTTTTGTATTAAATTCGGAAGCAGTATCTGTGTTTCATCGTCATTAAGAAGGTCCAAGGGTTACAGTAAACCTGAAGTGAAGCATCGGAATCTAAAACTGGACTCACAGGAGAGGTTCAAATCATAGAAAATTATAAAGTCAGTCCTCTTGTCCTTAAGTCGGCATTGTGCCTTTTGTATTAAATTCGGATGCATACTCTGTGTTTCATCTTCAATAAGAAGGTCCAAGAGATACAGTATACTTGAAGTGAAGCATCTGAATGTAAAACTGGACTCACAGGAGAGGATCAAATCATAGAATGTTAGAGTGTCAGTCCTCTTGTACTTAAGTCGGCATTGTGATTTTTGAATTTAATTCAGATGCAATTTCTGCGTTTCATCGTCAATAAGAAGGTCCAAGGGATCCAGTAATCCTGAAGTTAAGCATCGGAATCTAAAACTGGACTCACAGGAGAGGTTCAAATCATAGAAACTTAGAGTGTCAGTCCTCTTTTCCTAAAGCCGGCATTGTGCGTTTTGAATTTAATTCCGATGCAATTTTATGTGTTTCATCGTCAATAAGAAGGTCCAAGGGATACAGTAAACCTGAAGTGAAGCATCGGAATCTAAAACTGGACCCACAGGAGAGGTTCAAATCATATAAAGTGAGAGTGTCAGTCCTCTTGTACTTAAGTTGGCATTGTGCCATTTGTATTAAATTCGGGTGCAATTTCTGTGTTTCATCATCAATAAGAAGGTATAAGGGATACAGTAAACCTGAAGTGAAGCATCGGAATCAAAAACTGGACTCACAAGAGGGATTCAAATCATAGAAAGGTAGAGTGTCACTCCTCTTGTACTTGAGTCGGTATTGTGCATTTTGTATTAAATTCGCGTGCAATTTCTGTGTTTCATCGTCAATAAGAAGGTCCATGGGATACAGTGACCCTAAAGTGAAGCATCGCAATCTAAAACTGGACTCACAGGAGAGTTCAAATCATAGAAAGTTAGAATGTCAGTCCTCTTTTACTTAAGTCGGCATTGTGCCTTTTGTATTAAATTCGGATTCAATTTCTGTGTTTCATCGTCAATAAGAAGGTGCAAGGTATACAGTAAACCTGAAGAGAAGCATCAGAATCTAAAACTGGACTCACAGGAGAGGTTCAAATCATAGGAAGTGAGGGTGTCAGGCCTCTTGTACTTAAGTCGGCATTGTGGCATTTGTATTAAATTCGGATACAATTTCAGTGTTTCATCGTCAATAAGAAGGTCCAAGGGATACAGAAACCTGAAGTGAAGCATCGGAATCTAAAACTGGACTCACAGGAGAGGTTCAAATCATAGAATGTGAGAGTGTCAGTCCTCTTGTACTTAAGTCGGCATTGTGCCATTTGTATTAAATTCGGGTGCAATTTCTGTGTTTCTCGTCAATAAGAAGGTCCAAGGGATACAGTAAACCTGAAGTGAAGCATCTGAATCTAAAACTGGACTCACAGGAGAGGTTCGAATCATAGAAAGTGAGAGTGTCAGTCCTCTTTTACTTAAGTCGGCATTGTGCCTTTTGAATTTAATTCCGATGCAATTTGTGTGTTTCATCGTCAATAAGAAGGTCAAGGTATACAGTTAACCTGAAGTGAAGCATCAGAATCTAAAACTGGACTCACAGGAAAGGTTCAATTCACAGAAAGTGAAAGTGTCAGTCCTCTTGTACTTAAGTCGGCATTGTGGCATTTGTATTAAATTCGCATGCAATTTCTGTGTTTCATTGTCAATAAGAAGGTCCAAGGGAATGAGTATACCTGAAGTGAAGCATCGGAATCTAAAACTGGACTCACAGGAAAAGGTCAAATCATAGACAGTGAGAGTATCAGTGCTCTTTTACTTTAGTCAGCATTGTGCGTTTGAATTTAATTCCGATGCAATTTCTGTGTTTCATCGTCAATAGGAAGGTCCAAGGGATACAGAAACCTGAAGTGAAGCATCGGAATCTAAAACTGGACTCACAGGAGAGGTTCAAATCATAGAAAGTGAGAGTGTCAGTCCTCTTGTACTTAAGTCGGCATTGTGCCATTTGTATTAAATTCGGGTGCAATTTCTGTGTTTCATCATCAATAAGAAGGTCCAAGGGATACAGTAAACCTGAAGTGAAGCATCGGAATCAAAAACTGGACTCACAGGAGAGATTCAAATCATAGAAAGTTAGAGTGTCACTCCTCTTGTACTTGAGTGGGTATTGTGCCTTTTGTTGAAATTCGGGTGCAATTTCTGTGTTTTATCGTCAATAAGAACGACCAAGGGATACAGTGAACCTAAAGTGAAGCATCGGAATCTAAAACTGGACTCACAGGAGAGTTCAAATCATAGAAAGTTAGAGTGTCGGTCCTCTTGTACTTAAGTCGGCATTGTGCCTTTTATATTATATTCGGATGCAAACTCTGTGTTTCATCGTCAATAAGAAGGTCGAAGGGATACAGTAAACCTGAAGTGAAGCATCGGAACCTAAAACCGGACTCACAGGAGAGGTTCAAATCATAGAAAGTTTGAGTGTCAGTCCTGTTGTACTTAACTCGGCATTGTGCCTTTTGAATTTAATTCCGATGCAATTTCTGTGTTTCATCGTCAATAAGATGGTCCAAGGGATACAGTAAACCTGAAGCGAAGCTTCGGAATCTAAAACTGGACTCACAGGAGAGGTTCAAATCATAGATAATGAGACTGTCAGTCCTCTTTTACTTAAGTCGGCATTGTGCCATTTCAATTTAATTCCGATGCAATTTCTGTGATTCATCGTCAATAAGAAGGGCCAAGGGATACAGTAAACCTGAAGTGAAGCATCGGAATCGAAAACTGGACTCACGGGAGAGTTTCAGATCATAGAATGTGAGAGTGTCGGTCCTCTTGTACTTAAGTCGGCATTGTGCCATTTGTATTAAATTCTGATGCAATTTCTGTGTTTCATCGTCAATAAGCACGTCCAAGGGATACAGTAAACCTGAAGTGAAGCATCGGAATCTAAAACTGGACTCACAGGAGAGATTCAAATCATAGATAGTTAGAGTGTCACTCCTCTTGTACTTAAGTCGGTATTGTGCCTTTTTTATTAAATTCGGATGCAATTTATGTGTTTCATCGTCAATAAGAAGGTCCAAGGGATACAGTAAACCTGCAGTGAAGCATCGGAATCTAAAACTGGACTCACAGGAGAGGTTCAAATCATAGAAAGTGAGAGTGTCAGTCCTTTTGTACTTAAGTCGGCATTGTGCCATTTGTATTAAATTCGGATGCAATTTCTGTGTCTCATTTTCAATAAGAAGGTCCAAGGGATACAGTAAACCTGAAGTGAAGCATCGGAATCTAAAACTAGACTCACAGGAGAGGTTCCAATCATAGAAAGTGAGAGTGTCAGTCCTGTTGTACTTAAGTCGGCTTTGTGCCTTTTGTATTAAATTCGGATGCAATTTCTGTGATTCTTCGTTAATAAGAAGGTTTAAGGGATACAGTAAACCTGAAGTGAAGCATCAGAATCTAAAACTGGACTCACAGGAGAGGTTCAAATCATAGAGAGTTAGAGTGTCACTCCTCTTGTACCATGTCGGTATTGTGCCATTTGTATTAAATTCGGATGCAATTTCTGTGATTCATCGTCATTAATAAGGTCCAAGTGATACAGTAAACCTGAAGTGAAGCATCGGAATCTAAAACTGGACTTACAGGTGAGGTTCAAATCATAGAAAGTTTCAGTGTCAGTCCTCTTGTACTTAAGTCGGCATTGTGCCTTTTGAAATTAACTCCGATGCAATTTCTGTGTTTCATCGTCAATAAGAAGGTGCTAAGTATACAGTAAACCTGAAGTGAAGCATCGGAATCTGAAACTGGACTCACAGGAAAGGTTCAAATCATAGAAAGTGAGAGTGTCAGTCGTCTTGTCCTTAAGTCGGCATTGTGCCTTTTGTATTAAATTCGGATGCATACTCTGTGTTTCATCTTCAATAAGAAGGTCCAAGGGATACAGTATACTTGATGTGAAGCATCGGAATCTAAAACTGGACTCACAGGAGAGGATCAAATCATAGAATGTTAGAATGTCAGTCCTCTTGTACTTATGTCGGCATTGTGATTTTTGAATTTAATTCAGATTCAATTTCTGCGTTTCATCGTCAATAAGAAGGTCCAAGGGATCCAGTAAACCTGAACTTAAGCATCGGAATCTAAAACTGGACTCACTGGAGAGGTTCAATACATAGAAACTTAGAGTGTCAGTCCTCTTTTACTTAAGTCGGCATTGTGCGTTTTGAATTTAATTCCGATGCAATTTCTGTGTTTCATCGTCAATAAGAAGGTCCAAGGGATACAGTAAACCTGAAGTGAAGCATCGGAATCTAAAACTGGACCCACAGGAGAGGTTCAAATCATATAAAGTGAGAGTGTCAGTCCTCTTGTACTTAAGTTGGCATTGTGCCATTTGTATTAAATTCGGGTGCAATTTCTGTGTTTCGTCATCAATAAGAAGGTCCAAGGGATACAGTAAACCTGAAGTGAAGCATCGGAATCAAAAACTGGACTCACAAGAGAGATTGAAATCATAGAAAGGTAGAGTGTCACTCATCTTGTACTTGAGTCGGTATTGTGCCTTTTGTATTAAATTCGCGTGCAATTTCTGTGTTTCATCGTCAATAAGAAGGTCCATGGGATACAGTGAACCTAAAGTGAAGCATCGCAATCTAAAACTGGACTCACAGGAGAGTTCAAATCATAGAAAGTTAGAATGTCAGTCCTCTTTTACTTAAGTCGGCATTGTGCCTTTTGTATTAAATTCGGATGCAATTTCTGTGTTTCATCTTCAATAAGAAGGTCCAAGGGATACAGTAAACCTGAAGTGAAGCATCGGAATCTAAAACTGGACTCACAGGAGAGGTTCAAATCAGAGGATGTGAGAGTGTCAGTCCTCTTGTACTTAAGTCGGCATTGTGCCATTTGTATTAAATTCGATTAAGAAGGTCCAAGGGATACAGTAAACCTGAAGTGAAGCATCGGAATGTAAAACTGGACTCACAGGAGAGGTTCCATTCACAGAAAGTGAGAGTGTCAGTCCTCTTGTACTTAAGTCGGCTTTGTGCCTTTTGTATTAATTTCGGATTCAATTTCTGTGATTCTTCGTTAATAAGAGGGTTTAAGGGATACAGTAAACCTGAAGTGAAGCATCAGAATCTAAAACTGGACTCACAGGAGAAGTTCAAATCATAGAGAGTTAGAGTGTCACTCCTCTTGTACCAAGTTGGTATTGTGCCATTTGTATTAAATTCGGATGCAATTTCTGTGTTTCATTGTCAATAAGAAGGTCCAAGGGATACAGTAAACCTGAAGAGAAGCATCGTAATCTAAAACTGGACTCACAGGAGAGGTTCAAATCATAGAAAGTTAGAGTGTCAGTCCTCTTGTACTTAAGTCGGCATTGTGCCTTTTGAAATTAATTCCGATGCAATTTCTGTGTTTCATCGTCAATAAGAAGGTACAAGGTATACAGTTAACCTGAAGTGAAGCATCGGAATCTGAAACTGGACTCACGGGAAAGGTTCAAATCTTAGAAAGTGAGAGTGTCAGTCCTCTTGTACTTAAGTCGCCATTGTGCCTTTTGTATTATATTCGGATGCAGTATCTGTGTTTCATCGTCAATAAGAAGGTCCAAGGGATACAGAAAACCTGAAGTGAAGCATCGGAATCTAAAACTCGACTCACAGGAGAGGTTCAAATCATAGAAAGTTAGAGTGTCAGTCCTCTTGTACTTAAGTCGGCATTGTGCCTTTTGTATTAAATTCGGATGCATACTCTGTGTTTCATCTTCAATAAGAAGGTCCAAGGGATACAGTAAACCTGAAGTGAAGCATCGGAATCGTAAACTGGACTCACAGGCGAGGATCAAATCATAGATTGTTAGAGCGTCTGTCCTCTAGTACTTAAGTCGGCATAGTGATTTTTGAATTTAATTCAGATGCGATTTCTGTGTTTCATCGTCAATAAGAAGGTGCAAGGGATACAGTAAACCTGAAATTAAGCATCGGAATCTAAAACTGGACTCACAGGAGAGGTTCAAATCATAGAAAGTTAGAGTGTCAGTCCTCTTGTACTTAAGTCGGCATTGTGCCATTTGTATTAAATTCGGGTGCAATTTCTGTACTTCATCATCAATAAGATGGTCCAAGGGATACAGTAAACCTGAAATTAAGCATCGGAATCAAAAACTGGACTCACAGGAGAGATTCAAATCATAGAAGGTTAGAGTGCCACTCCTCTTGTACTTGAGTCGGTATTGTGCATTTTGTTGAAATTCGGGTGCAATTTCTGTGTTTCATCGTCAATAAGGTGGTCCAAGGGATACAGTAACCTAAAGTGAAGCATCGGAATCTAAAACTGGACTCACAGGAGAGTTCAAATAATAGAAAGTTAGAATGTCAGTCCTCTTGTTCTTAAGACGGCATTGTGCCTTTTGTATAAAATTCGGATTCAATTTCTGTGTTTCATCGTCAATAAGAAGGTGCAAGGGATACAGTAAACCTGAAGTGAAGCATCGGAAACTAAAACTGGACTCACAGGAGAGGTTCAAATCATAGAAAGTGAGAGTGTCAGTACTCTTGTACTTGAGTGGGCATTGTAGCATTTGTATTAAATTCGGATGCAATTTCTGTGTTTCATCATCAATAAGAAGGCCCAAGCGATACAGTAAACCTGAAGTAAAGCATCGGAATCTAAAACTGGACTCACAAGAGAGATTCAAATCATAGAAAGGTAGAGTGTCACTCATCTTGTACTTGAGTCGGTATTGTGCCTTTTGTATTAAATTCGCGTGCAATTTCTGTGTTTCATCGTCAATAAGAAGGTCCATGGGATACAGTGAACCTAAAGTGAAGCATCGCAATCTAAAACTGGACTCACAGGAGAGTTCAAATCATAGAAAGTTAGAATGTCAGTCCTCTTTTACTTAAGTCGGCATTGTGCCTTTTGTATTAAATTCGGATGCAATTTCTGTGTTTCATCTTCAATAAGAAGGACCAAGGGATACAGTAAACCTGAAGTGAAGCATCGGAATCTAAAACTGGACTCACAGGAGAGGTTCAAATCAGAGGATGTGAGAGTGTCAGTCCTCTTGTACTTAAGTCGGCATTGTGCCATTTGTATTAAATTCGGATGCAATTTCTGTGTTTCATCTTCAATAAGAAGGTCCAAGGGATACAGTAAACCTGAAGTGAAGCATCGGAATCTAAAACTGGACTCACAGGAGAGGTTGCAATCACAGAAAGTGAGAGTGTCAGTCCTCTTGTACTTAAGTCGGCTTTGTGCCTTTTGTATTAATTTCGGATTCAATTTCTGTGATTCTTCGTTAATAAGAGGGTTTAAGGGATACAGTAAACCTGAAGTGAAGCATCAGAATCTAAAACTGGACTCACAGGAGAAGTTCAAATCATAGAGAGTTAGAGTGTCACTCCTCTTGTACCAAGTTGGTATTGTGCCATTTGTATTAAATTCGGATGCAATTTCTGTGTTTCATTGTCAATAAGAAGGTCCAAGGGATACAGTAAACCTGAAGAGAAGCATCGGAATCTAAAACTGGACTCACAGGAGAGGTTCAAATCATAGAAAGTTAGAGTGTCAGTCCTCTTGTACTTAAGTCGGCATTGTGCCTTTTGAAATTAATTCCGATGCAATTTCTGTGTTTCATCGTCAATAAGAAGGTACAAGGTATACAGTTAACCTGAAGTGAAGCATCGGAATCTGAAACTGGACTCACGGGAAAGGTTCAAATCATAGAAAGTGAGAGTGTCAGTCCTCTTGTACTTAAGTCGCCATTGTGCCTTTTGTATTATATTCGGATGCAGTATCTGTGTTTCATCGTCAATAAGAAGGTCCAAGGGATACAGTAAACCTGAAATTAAGCATCGGAATCTAAAACTGGACTCACAGGAGAGATTCAAATCATAGAAGGTTAGAGTGCCACTCCTCTTGTACTTGAGTCGGTATTGTGCATTTTGTTGAAATTCGGGTGCAATTTCTGTGTTTCATCGTCAATAAGATGGTCCAAGGGATACAGTAACCTAAAGTGAAGCATCGGAATCTAAAACTGGACTCACAGGAGAGTTCAAATAATAGAAAGTTAGAATGTCAGTCCTCTTGTACTTAAGACGGCATTGTGCCTTTTGTATTAAATTCGGATTCAATTTCTGTGTTTCATCGTCAATAAGAAGGTGCAAGGGATACAGTAAACCTGAAGTGAAGCATCGGAAACTAAAACTGGACTCACAGGAGAGGTTCAAATCATAGAAAGTGAGAGTGTCAGTACTCTTGTACTTGAGTCGGCATTGTAGCATTTGTATTAAATTTGGATGATATTTCTGTGTTTCATCATCAATAAGAAGGCCCAAGCGATACAGTAAACCTGAAGTAAAGCATCGGAATCTAAAACTGGACTCACAGGAGAGGTTCAAATCATAGGAAGTGAGGGTGTCAGGCCTCTTGTACTTAAGTCGGCATTGTGGCATTTGTATTAAATTCGGATGCAATTTCAGTGTTTCATCGTCAATAAGAAGGTCCAAGGGATACATAAACCTGAAGTGAAGCATCGGAATCTAAAACTGGACTCACAGGAGAGGTTCAAATCATAGAAAGTGAGAGTGTCAGTCCTCTTGTACTTAAGTCGGCATTGTGCCTTTTGTATTAAATTCGGATGCATACTCTGTGTTTCATCTTCAATAAGAAGGTCCAAGGGATACAGTAAACCTGATGTGAAACATCGGAATCTAAAACTGGACTCACAGGAGAGGTTCGAATCATAGAAAGTGAGAGTGTCAGTCCTCTTTTAGTTAAGTCGGCATTGTGCCTTTTGAATTTAA
Source organism: Schistocerca serialis cubense (assembly GCF_023864345.2). NCBI lineage: Eukaryota > Metazoa > Arthropoda > Insecta > Orthoptera > Acrididae > Schistocerca > Schistocerca serialis. The sequence continues at coordinate 20,606,253 of NC_064648.1, forward strand.
TTCCGATGCAATTTGTGTGTTTCTTCGTCAATAAGAAGGTCCAAGGGATACAGTAAACTTGAAGTGAAGCATCGGAAACTAAAACTGGACTCACAGGAGAGGTTTAAATCATAGAAAGTGAGAGTGTCAGTCCTCTGGTACTTAAGTCGGCATTGTGCCATTTGTATTAACTTCGGGTGCAATTTCAGTGTTTTATCGTCAATAAGAAGGTCCAAGGGATACAGTAAACCTGAAGTGAAGCATCGGAATCTAAACCTGGACTCACAGGAAAGGTTCAAATCATAGAAAGAGAGAACGTTAGTCCTCTTGTACTTAAGTCGGCATTGTGGCATTTGTATTAAATTCAGATGCAATTTCTGTGTTTCATCGTCAATAAGAAGGTCCAAGGGATACAGTAAACCTGAAGTGAAGCATCGGAATCTAAAACTGGACTCGCAGGAGAGGTTCAAATCATAGAAAGTTAGAGTGTCACTCCTCTTGTACTTGAGTTGGTATTGTGCCTGTTGTATTGAATTCGGGTGCAATTTCTGTGTTTCATCGTCAATACGAAGCTGCAAGGGCTACAGTAAACCTGAAGTGAAGCATCGGAATCTAAACCTGGACTCACAGGAGAGGTTCAAGTCATAGAAAATGAGAGTGTCAGTCCTCTTGTACTTAAGCCGCAATTGTGATTTTAGTATTAAATTCGGATGCAATTTCTGTGTTTCATCGTCAATAAGAAGGTCCAAGGGATATAGTAAACCTGAAGTGAAGCATCGGAATCTTAAACTGGACTCACAGGAGAGGTTCAAATCATAGAAAGTTAGAGTGTCTGTCCTCTTGTACTTTAGTCGGCATTGTGCTTTTTTTATTAAATTCGGATGCAATTTCTGTGTTTCATCGTAAATAAGAAGGTGCAAGGTATACAGTAAACCGAAGTGAAACATCGGAATCTAAATCTGGACTCACAGGAGAGGTTCAAATCATAGAAAATGAGAGTGTCAGTCCTCTTGTACATAAGTCGGCATTGTGGCATTTGTATTAAATTCGGATGCAATTCCTGTGTTTCATCGTCAATAAGCAGGTCGTAGGGATACAGTAAACCTGAAGTGAAGCATCGGAATCTAAAACTGGACTCACAGGAGAGGTTCAAATCATAGAAAGTGAGAGTGTCAGTCCTCTTGTACTTAAGCCGCCATTGTGATTTTTGTATTAACTTCGGATGCAATTTCTGTGTTTCATCGTCAATAAGAAGGTCCAAGGGATACAGTAAACCTGAAGAGAAGCATCGGAATCTTAAACTGGACTCACAGGAGAGGTTTAAATCATAGAAAGTTAGAGTGTCTGTCCTGTTGTACTTAAGTCGGCATTGTACCTTTTGTATTAAATTCGGTTGCAAACTCTGTGTTTCATCGTCAATTAGAAGGTCCAAGGGATACAGCAAACCTGAAGTGAAACATCGGAAACTAAACTGGACTCACAGGAGAGGTTCAAATCATAGAAAGTGAGAGCGTCAGTCCTCTTTACTTAAGTCGGCATTGTGCCTTTTGAATTTAATTCCGATGCAATTTCTGTGTTTCATCGTCAATAAGAAGGTGCAAGGTATACAGTAAACCTGAAGTGAAGCATCGGAATCTAAAACCAGACTCACAGGAGAGGTTCAAATCATAGAAAGTGAGAGTATCAGTCCTCTTCTACTTAGGTCGGCATTGTGCATTTTGAATTTAATTCCGATGCAATTTCTGTGTTTCAACGTCAATAAGAAGGTCCAAGGGTTACAGTAAACCTAAAGTGAAGCATCGGAATCTAAAACTGTACTCACAGGAGAGATTCAAATCATAGAAAGTTAGAGTGTCAGTCCTCTTTTACTTAAGTCGGCATTGTGCCTTTTGTATTAAATTCGGATGCAATTTCTGTGTTTCATCGTCTATAAGAAGGTCCAAGGGATACAGTAAACCTGAAGTGAAGCATCAGAATCTAAAACTGGACTCACAGCAGAGGTTCAAATCATAGAAAGTTAGAGTGTCAGTCCTCTTTTACTTACGTCGGCATTGTGCCTTTTGTATTAAATTCCGATGCAATTTCTGTGTTTCATCGTCAATCAGAAGGTGCAAGGTATACAGTAAACCTAAAGTGAAGTACCGGAATCTGAAACTGGACTCACAAGAGAGGTTCAAATCATAGAAGGAGAGAGTGTCAGTCCTCTTGTACTTAAGTCGCCATTGTGCCTCTAGTATTATATTCGTACGCAATTTCTGTGTTTCATCGTCAATAAGAAGCTCCAAGGGATACAGTAAACCTGAAGTGAAGCATCGGAACCTAAAACTGGACTCACAGGAGAGGTTCAAATCATAGAAAGTGAGAGTGTCAGTCCTCTTGTACTTATGTCGGCATTGTGGCATTTGTATTAAATTCGGATGCAATTTCTGTGTTTCATCGTCAATAAGCAGGTCGTAGGGATACAGTTAACCTGAAGTGAAGCATCGGAACCTAAAACTGGACTCACAGGAGAGGTTCAAATCATAGAAAGTGAGAGTGTCAGTCCTCTTGTACTTAAGTCGGCATTGTGGCATTTGTATTAAATTCGGATGCAATTTCTGTGTTTCATCGTCAATAAGCAGGTTGTAGGGATACAGTAAACCTGAAGTGAAGCATCGGAATCTGAAACTGGACTCACAGGAGAGATTCAAATCATTGAAAGTGAGAGTGTCAGTCCTCTTGTACTTAAGCCGCTATGGTGATTTTTGTATTAAATTAGGATGCAATTTCTATGTGTCATCGTCAATAAGAAGGTCCAAGGGATACAGTAAAGCTGAAGTGAAGCATCGGAATCTTAAACTGGACTCACAGGAGAGGTTTAAATCATAGAATGGTAGAGTGTCTGTCCTCTTGAACTTAAGTCGGCATTGTACCTTTTGTAATAAATTCGGTTGCAAACTCTGTGTTTCATCGACAATAAGAAAGTCCAAGGGATACAGCAAACCTGAAGTGAAGCATCGGAATCTAAAACTGGACTCACAGGAGAGTTTCAAATCATAGAAAGTGAGAGTGTCAGTCCTCTTGTACTTAGGCCGACATTGTGCATTTTGAATTTAATTCAGATGCAATTTCTGTGTTTCAACGTCAATAAGTAGGTCCAAGGGTTACAGTAAACCTAAAGTGAAGCATCGGAATCTAAAACTGTACTCACAGGAGAGATTCAAATCATAGAAAGTTAGAGTGTCCCTCCTCTTGTACTTAAATCGGTATTGTGCCTTTTCTATTAAATTCGGATGCAATTTCTGTGTTTCATCGTCAATAAGAAGGTCCAAGGGATACAGTAAACCTTAACTGAAGCATCGGAATCTAAAACTTGACTTGCAGGAGAGGTTTAAATCATAGAATGTTAGAGTGTCAGTCCTCTTTTACTTAAGTCGGCATTGTGCCTTTTGTATTAATTTCGGATGCAATATCTGTGTTTCATCGTCTATAAGAAGGTCCAAGGAATACAGTAAACCTGAAGTGAAGCATCAGAATCTAAAACTGGACTCACAGGAGAGGTTCAAATCATAGAAAGTTGGAGTGTCAGTCCTCTTTTACTTAAGTCGGCATTTTGCCTTTTGTATTAAATTCCGATTCAATTTCTGTGTTTCATCGTCAATCAGAAGGAGCAAGGTATACAGTAAACCTAAAGTGAAGCACCGGAATCTGAAACTGGACTCACAAGAGAGGTTCAAATCATAGGAGAGAGTGTCAGTCCTCTTGTACTTAAGTCGCCATTGTGCCTCTTGTATTATATTCGGATGCAATTTCTGTGTTTCATCGTCAATAAGAAGGTCCAAGGGATACAGTAAACCTGAATTGAAGCATCGGAACCTAAAACTGGACTCACAGGAGAGGTTCAAATCATAGAAAGTGAGAGTGTCAGTCCTTTTTTACTTAAGTCGGCATTGTGAGTTTCGAATTTAATTCCGATGCAATTGCAGTGTTTCATCGTCAATAAGATGGTCCAAGGGATACAGTAAACCTGAAGTGAAGCATCGGAATCTAAAACTGGACTCACAGGAGAGGTTCAAATCATAGAAAGTGAGAGTGTCGGTCCTCTTGTACTTAAGTCGCCATTGTGATTTTTGGATTAAATTCGGATGCAATTTCTGTGTTTCATCGTCAATAAGAAGGTCCAAGGGATACAGTAAACCTGAAGTGAAGCATCGGAATCTTAATCTGAACTCACAGGACAGGTTCAAAACATAGAAAGTTAGAGTGTCAGTCCTCTTGTACTTAAGTCGGCATTGTACCTTTTGCATTAAATTCGGATGCAAACACTGTGTTTCATCGTCAGTAAGAAGGTCCAAGGGATACAGCAAACATGAAGTGAAGCATCGGAATCTAAAACTGGACTCACAGGAGAGTTTCAAATCATAGAAAGTGAGAGTGTCAGTCCTCTTGTACTTAAGTCGGCATTGTGCTTTTTAAATTTAATTCTGATGCAATTTCTGTGTTTCCTCGTCAATAAGAAGGTGCAAGGTATACAGTAAACCTGAAGTGAACTGTCGGAATCTAAAACTGGACTCACAGGAGGGGTTCAAATAATAGAAAGTGAGAGTGTCAGTCCTCTTCTACTTAGGTCGGCATTGTGCCTTTTGAATTAAATTCCGATGCAATTTCTGTGTTTCATCGTCAATAAGTAGGTCCAAGGGATACAGTAAACATGAAGTGAAGCATCGGAATCTAAAACTGGGCTCACAGGAGAGATTCAATCATAGAAAGTTAAAGTGTCACTCCTCTTGTACATAAGTCGGTATTGTGCCTTTTGTATTAAATTCGGATGCAATTTCTGTGTTTCATCGTCAATAAGAAGGTCCAAGGGATACAGTAAACCTTATGTGAAGCATTGGAATCTAAAACTGGACTCACTGGACAGGTTCAAATCATAGAAAGTTAGAGTGTCAGTCCTCTTTTACTTAGGTCGGCATTGTGCCTTTTGTATTAAATTCCGATGCAATTTCAGTGTTTCATCGTCAATCAGAAGGTGCAAGGTATACAGTAAACCTGAAGTGAAGCATCGGAATCTAAAACTGCACTCAAAGGAGGGGTTCAAATCATAGAAAGTGAGTGTGTCAGTCCTCTTGTACTTAAAACGGCATTGTGATATTTGTATTAAATTTGGATAAAATTTCTGTGTTTCATCGTCAATCAGATGGTCAAAGGTATACAGTAAACCTGAAGTGAAGCATCGGAATCTGAAACTAAACTCACAGGAGAGGTTCAAATCATTGAAAGTGAGAGTGTCAGTCCGCTTGTACTTAAGTCGCCATTGTGCCTTTTGTATTAAATTCGGATCCAATTTCTGTGTTTCATCGTCAATAGGAAGTTCCAAGGGATACAGTAAACCTGAAGTGAAGCATCGGAATCTAAAACTGGACTCACAGGAGGGTTTCAAATCATAGAAAGTTAGAGTGTCATTACTCTTGTACTTAAGTCGGCATTGTGCCTTTTGTATTAAATTCGGATACAAACTCTGTGTTTCATCGTCAATAAGAAGGTCCAAGTGATACAGTAAACCTGAAGTGAAGCATTGGAATCTAAAACTGGTCTCACATTAGAGGTTAAAATCATAGATAGTGAGAGTGTCAGTCCTCTTGTACTTAAGTCGGTATTGTGCCATTTGTATTAAATTAGGGTGCATTTTCTGTGTTTCATCGTCAATAAGAAGGTCCAAGGAATTCAGTAAACCTGAAGTGAAGCATCGTAATCTAAAACTGGACTCACAGGAAAGGTTCAAATCATAGAAAGTGACAGTGTCAGTCCTCTTGTACTTAAGTCGGCATTGTGGCATTTGTATTAAATTCGGATGCAATTTCTGTGTTTCATCGTCAATAAGAATGTCCAAGGGATATAGTAAACCTGAAGTGAAGCATCGGAATTAAAACTGGACTCACGGGAGAGGTTCAAATCATAGAAAGTTAGAGTGTCAGTCCTCTTGTACTTAAGTCGGCATTGTGCCTTTTGTATTAAATTCGGATGCAATTTCTGTGTTTCATCGTCAATAAGAAAGTCCAAGGGATACAGTAAACCTGAAGTGAAGCATCGGAATCTAAAACTAGACTCACAGGAGAGGTTCAAATCATAGAAAGTTAGAGTGATTGTCCTCTTTTACTTAAGTCGGCAATGTGCCTTTTGTATTAAATTCCGATGCAATTTCTATGTTTCATCGTCAATAGGAAGGTGCAAGGTATACAGTAAACCTGGAGTGAAGCATCGGAAATCAAAACCGGACTCACAGGAGAGGTTCAAATCATAGAAAGAGAGAGTGTCAGTCCTCTTGTACTTAAGTCGGCATTGTGCCATTTGTATTAAATTCGGATGCAATTCCTGTGTTTCATAGTCAATAAGAAGGTCCAAGGGATACAGGAAACCTGAAGTGAAACATCGGAATCTAAAACTGGACTCACAGGTGAGATTCAAATCATAGAAAGTTAGAGTGTCACTCCTCTTGTACTTAAGTCGGTATTGTGCCTTTTGTTAAAAATTCGGATGCAATTTCTGTGTTTTAACGTCAATAAGGAGGTCCAAGGTATACAGTAAACCTGAAGTGAAGAATCGGAATCTAAAACTGGACTTGCAGGAGAGGTTCAAATCATAGAAAGTTAGAGTGTCAGTCCTCTTTTACTTAAGTCGTCATTGTGCCTTTTGTATTAAATTCGGATGAAATTTCTGTGTTTCATCGTCAGTAAGAAGGTCCAAGGGATACAGTAAACCTGAAGTGAAGCATCGGAATCTAAAACTGGACTCACAGGAAAGGTTCAAATCATAGAATGTGACAGTGTCAGTCCTCTTGTACTTAAGTCGGCATTGTGGCATTTGTATTAAATTCGGATGCAATTTCTGTGTTTCATCGTCAATAAGAAGGTCCAAGGGATATAGTAAACCTGAAGTGAAGCATCGGAATCTAAAACTGGACTCACGGGAGAGGTTCAAATCATAGAAAGTTAGAGTGTTTGTCCGCTTTTACTTAAGTCGGCATTGTGCCTTTTGTATTAAATTCCGATGCAATTTCTATGTTTCATCGTCAATAAGAAGGTGCAAGGTATACAGTAAACCTGGAGTGAAGCGACGGAAATTAACACCGGACTCACAGGAGAGTTTCAAATCATAGAAAGAGAGAGTGTCAGTCCTCTTGTACTTAAGTCGGCATTGTGCCATTTGTATTAAATTCGGATGCAATTCCTGTGTTTCATAGTCAATAAGAAGGTCCAAGGGATACAGGAAACCTGAAGTGAAACATCGGAATCTAAAACTGGACTCACAGGAGAGATTCAAATCATAGAAAGTTAGAGTGTCACTCGTCTTGTACTTAAGTCGGTATTGTGCCTTTTGTATTAAATTCGGATGCAATTTCTGTGTTTTATCGTCAATAAGACGGTCCAAGGTATACAGTAAACCTGAAGTGAAGCATCGGAATCTAAAACTGGACTTGCAGGAGAGGTTCAAATCATAGAAAGTTAGATTTTTTGTCCTCTTTTACTTAAGTCGGCATTGTGCCTTTTGTATTAAATTCCGATGCAATTTCTATGTTTCATCGTCAATAAGAAGGAGCAAGGTATACAGTAAACCTGGAGTGAAGCATCGGAAATTAAACCCGGACTCACAGGAGAGGTTCAAGTCATACAAAGAGAGAGTGTCAGTCCTCTTGTACTTAAGTTGGCATTGTGCCATTTGTATTAAATTCGGATGCAATTCCTGTGTTTCATAGTCAATAAGAATGTCCAAGGGATACAGGAAACCTGAAGTGAAACATCGGAATCTCAAACTGGACTCACATTAGAGATTCAAATCATAGAAAGTTAGAGTGTTACTCCTCTTGTACTTAAGTCGGTATTGTGCCTTTTGTATTAATTTCGGATGCAATTTCTGTGTTTTATCGTCAATAAGAAGGTCCAAGGTATACAGTAAACCTGAAGTGAAGCATCGGAATCTAAAACTGGACTTGCAGGAGAGGTTCAAATCATAGAAAGTTAGAGTGTCGGTCCTCTTTTACTTAAGTCGGCATTGTGCCTTTTGTATTAAATTCGGATAAAATTTCTGTGTTTCATCGTCAATAAGAAGGTCCAAGGATACAGTAAACCTGACGTGAAGCATCGGATTCTCAAACTGGACTCACAGGAGAGGTTCAAATCATAGAAAGTTAGTGTGTCAGTCCACTTGTACTTAAGTCGGCATTGTACCTTTTGTATTTAATTCGTATGTAAACTCTGTGTTTCATCGTCAGTAAGAAGGTCCAAGGGATACAGCAAACCTGAAGTGAAGCATCGGAATCTAAAACTGAACTCACTGGAGAGGTTCAAATCATAGAAAGTGAGAGTGTCAGTCCTCTTGTACTTAAGTCGGCATTGTGCCTTTCTAATTTAATTCCGATGTAATTTCTGTGTTTCATCGTCAATAAGAAGGTGCAAGGTATACAGTAAACCTGAGGTGAAGCATCGGAATCTAAAACTGGACTCACAGGAGAGGTACAAATACTAGAAAGTGAGAGTGTCAGTCCTCTTCTACTTAGGTCGCATTGTGACTTTTGAATTAAATTCCGATGCAATTTCTGTGTTTCATCGTCAATAAGTAGGTCCAAGAGATACAGTAAACATGAAGTGAAGCATCGGAATCTAAAACTGGACTCACAGGAGAGATTCAAATCACAGAATGTTAAAGTGTCACTCCTCTTGTACATAAGTCGGTATTGTGCCTTTTGTATTAAATTCGGATGCAATTTCTGTGTTTCATCGTCAATAATATGGTCCAAGGGATACAGTAAACCTGAAGTGAAGCATCGGAATCTAAAACTGGACTCACAGGAGAGGTTCAAATCATAGAAAGTGAGAGTGTCAGTCCTCTTGTACTTAAGTCGGTATTGTGCCATTTGTATTACATTCGGATGCAATATCTGTGTTTCATCGTCAATAAGAAAGTCCAAGGGATACAGTAAACATGAAGTGAAGCATCTGAATCTAAAACTGGACTCACAGGATAGGTTCAAATCATAGAAAGTTAGAGTGTCACTCCTCTTGTACTTAAGTCGCTATTGTGCCATTTGTATTACATTCGGATGCAATTTCTGTGTTTTATCGTCAATAAGAAAGTCCAAGGGATATAGTAAACCTGAAGTGAAGCATCGGACTCTAAAACTGGACTCACAGGATAGGTTCAAATCATAGAAAGTTAGAATGTCAGTCCTCTTGTACTTAAGTCGGCATTGTGCCTTTTGTATTAAATTTGGATGCAATTTCTGTGTTTGATCGTCAATAAGAAGAACCAAGGGATACAGTAAACCTGAAGTGATGCATCGGAATCTAACACTGGACTCAGAGAAGAGTTTCAAATCATAGAAATTGAGAGTGTCAGTCCTCTTGTACTTAAGTCGCCATTGTGATTTTTGTATTAAATTCGGATGCAATTTTTGTGTTTCATCGTCATTAAGAAGGTCCAAGGGATACAGTAAACCTGTAGTGAAGCATCGGAATCTAAAACTGGACTCTCAGGAGAGTTTCAAATCATAGAATGTTGGAGTGTCAGCCCTCTTGTACTTAAGTCGGCATTGAAACTTTTGTATTAAATTCGGATGCAAACACTGTGTTTGATCGTCAATAAGAAGGTCCAAGGGATACAGTAAACCTGAAGTAAAGCTTCGGAATCTAAAACTGGACTCACAGGAGAGGTTCAAATCATAGAAAGTGAAAGTGTCAGTCCCCTTGTACTTAAGTCGGCATTGTGCCTTTTGAATTCAATTCCGATGCAATTTCTGTGTTTCATCGTCAATAAGAAGGTGCAAGGTATACAGTAAACCTGAAGTGAAGCATCGGAATCTGAAACTGGACTCACAGGAAAGGTTCATCATTGAAAGTGAGAGTGTCAGTCCTCTTGTACTTATGTCGGCATTGTGCCTTTTGTATTAAATTCCGATGCAATTCCTATGTTTCATCGTCAATATGAAGGTGCAAGGTATACAGTAAACCTGGAGTGAAGCATCGGAATTTAAAACCGGACTCACAGGAGAGGTTCAAATCATAGGAAGAGAGAGTGTCAGTCCTCTTGTACTTAAGTCGGCATTGTGCTATTTGAATTAAATTCGGATGCAAATCCTGTGTTTCATAGTCAATAAGAATGTCCAAGGGAAACAGTAAACCTGAAGTGAAACATCGGAATCTAAAACTGACTCACAGGAGAGATTCAAATCATAGAAAGTTAGAGTGGCACTCCTCTTGTACTTATGTCGGTATTGTGCCTTTTGTATTAAATTCGGATGCAATTTCTGTGTTTTATCGTCAATAAGAAGGTCCAAGGTATACAGTAAACCTGAAGTGAAGCATCGGAATCTAAAACTGGACTTGCAGGAGAGGTTCAAATCATAGAAAGTTAGAAAGTCAGTCCTCTTTTACTTAAGTCGGCATTGTGCCTTTTGAATTTAATTCCGATGCATTTTCTGTGTTTCATCGTCAATAAGAAGGAGCAAGGTATACAGTAAACCTGAAGTGAAGCATCGGAATCTGAAACTGGACTCACAGGAAAGGTTCAAATCATTGAAAGTGAGAGTGTCAGTCCTCTTGTACTTATGTTGGCATTGTGCCTTTTGTATTAAATTCCGATGCAATTCCTCTTTTTCATCGTCAATAAGAAGGTGCAAGGTATACAGTAAACCTGGAGTGAAGCATCGGAATTTAAAACCGGACTCACAGGAGAGGTTCAAATAATAGAAAGAGAGAGTGTCAGTCCTCTTGTACTTAGGTCGGCATTGTGCCTTTAGAATTAAATTCCGATGCAATTTCTGTGTTTCATCGTCAATAAGTAGGTCCAAGAGATACAGTAAACATGAAGTGAAGCATCGGAATCTAAAACTGGACTCACAGGAGAGATTCAAATCATAGAATGTTAAAGTGTCACTCCTCTTGTACATAAGTCGCTATTGTGCCTTTTGTATTAAATTCGGATGCAATTTCTGTGTTTCATCGTGAATAAGAAGGTCCAAGAGATACAGTGAACCAGAAGTGAAGCATCGGAATCTAAAACTGGACTCACAGGAGAGGTTCAAATCATAGAAAGTGAGAGTGTCAGTCCTCTTGTACTTAAGTCGGTATTGTGCCATTTGTATTACATTCGGATGCAATATCTGTGTTTCATCGTCAATAAGAAAGTCCAAGGGATACAGTAAACCTGAAGTGAAGCATCTGAATCTAAAACTGGACTCACAGGATAGGTTCAAATCATAGAAAGTTAGAGTGTCACTCCTCTTGTACTTAAGTCGGTATTGTGCCATTTGTATTACATTCGGATGCAATTTCTGTGTTATATCGTCAATAAGAAAGTCCAAGGGATACAGTAAACCTGAAGTGAAGCATCGGAATCTAAAACTGGACTCACAGGATCGGTTCAAATCATAGAAAGTTAGAATCTCAGTCCTCTTGTAGTTAAGTCGGCATTGTGCCTTTTGTATTAATTTCGGATGCAATTTCTGTGTTTCATCGTCAATACGAAGGTGCAAGGTATACAGTAAACCTAAAGTGAAGCATCGGAATCTAAAACGGGACTCACAGGAGAGGTTCAAATCCTAGAAAGTGAGAGTGTCAGTCCTCTTGTACTTAAGTCGGCATTGTGACATTTGTATTAAATTCGGATGCAATTTCTGTGTTTCATCGTCAATAAGAAGGACCAAGGGGTACAGTAAACCTGAAGTGATGCATCGGAATCTAACACTGGACTCAGAGAAGAGTTTCAAATCATAGAAATTGAGAGTGTCAGTCCTCTTGTACTTAAGTCGCCATTGTGATTTTTGTATTAAATTCGGATGCAATTTCTGTGTTTCATCGTCAATAGGAAGGTCCAAGGGATACAGTAAACCTGTAGTGAAGCATCGGAATCTAAAACTGGACTCTCAGGAGAGTTTCAAATCATAGAATGTTGGAGTGTCAGCCCTCTTGTACTTAAGTCGGCATTGAAACTTTTGTATTAAATTCGGATGCAAACACTGTGTTTCATCGTCAATAAGAAGGTCCAAGGGATACAGTAAACCTGAAGTGAAGCTTCGGAATCTAAAACTGGACTCACAGGAGAGGTTCAAATCATAGAAAGTGAGAGTGTCAGTCCCCTTGTACTTTAGTCGGCATTGTGCCTTTTGAATTTAATTCCGATGCAATTTCTGTGTTTCATCGTCAATAAGAAGGTGCAAGGTATACAGTAATCCTGGAGTGAAGCATCGGAATTTAAAACCGGACTCACAGGAGAGGTTCAAATAATAGAAAGAGAGAGTGTCAGTCCTCTTGTACTTAAGTCGCCATTGTGATTTTTGTATTAAATTCGGATGCAATTTCTGTGTTTCATCGTCATAAGAAGGTCCAAGGGATACAGTAAACCTGTAGTGAAGCATCGGAATCTAAAACTGGACTCACAGGAGAGGTTCAAATCATAGAAAGTTAGAGTGTCAGTCCTCTTGTACTTAAGTCGGCATTGAACCTTTTGTGTTAAATTCGGATGCAAACACTGCGTTTCATCGTCAATAAGAAGGTCCAAGGGATACAGTAAACCTGAAGTGAAGCTTCGGAATCTAAAACTGGACTCACAGGAGAGTTTCAAATCATAGAAAGTGAGAGTGTCAGTCCTCTTGTACTTAAGTCGGCATTGTGCCTTTTGAATTTAATTCCGATGCAATTTCTGTGATTCATCGTTAATAAGAAGGAGCAAGGTATACAGTAAACCTGAAGTGAAGCATCGGAATCTGAAACTAGACTCACATGAAAGGTTCAAATCATAGAAAGTGAGAGTGTCAGTCCTCTTGTACTTAAGTCGCCATTGTGCATTTTGTATTAAATTCAGATCCAATTTCTGTGTTTCATCGTCAATAAGAAGGTCCAAGGGATACAGTAAACCTGAAGTGAAGCATCGGAATCTAAAACTGGACGCACAGGAGGGGTTCAAATCATAGATAGTGAGAGTGTCAGTCCTCTTGTACTTAAGTCGGTATTGTGCCATTTGTATTAAATTCGGGTGCATTTTCTGTGTTTCATCGTCAATAAGAAGGTCCAAGGGATACAGTAAACCTGAAGTGAAGCATCAGAATCTAAAACTGGACTCACGGGAGAGGTTCAAATCATAGAAATTTAGAGTGTCAGTCCTCTTGTACTTAAGTTGGCATTGTGCCTTTTGTATTAAATTCGTATGCAATTTCTGTGTTTCATCGTCAATAAGAAGGTCCAAGGGATATAGTAAACCTGAAGTGAAGCATCGGACTCTAAAACTGGACTCACGGGAGAAGTTCAAATCATAGAAAGTTAGAGTGTCAGTCCTCTTGTACTTAAGTTGGCATTGTGCCTTTTGTATTAAATTCGGATGCAATTTCTGTGTTTTATCGTCAATAAGAAGGTCCAAGGTATACAGTAAACCTGAAGTGAAGCATCGGAATCTAAAACTGGACTTGCAGGAGAGGTTCAAATCATAGAAACTTAGAAAGTCAGTCCTCTTTTACTTAAGTCGGCATTGTGCCTTTTGAATTTAATTCCGATGCATTTTCTGTGTTTCATCGTCAATAAGAAGGAGCAAGGTATACAGTAAACCTGAAGTGAAGCATCGGAATCTGAAACTGGACTCACAGGAAAGGTTCAAATCATTGAAAGTGAGAGTGTCAGTCCTCTTGTACTTATGTTGGCATTGTGCCTTTTGTATTAAATTCCGATGCAATTCCTCTTTTTCATCGTCAATAGGAAGGTGCAAGGTATACAGTAAACCTGGAGTGAAGCATCGGAATTTAAAACCGGACTCACAGGAGAGGTTCAAATAATAGAAAGAGAGAGTGTCAGTCCTCTTGTACTTAGGTCGGCATTGTGCCTTTAGAATTAAATTCCGATGCAATTTCTGTGTTTCATCGTCAATAAGTAGGTCCAAGAGATACAGTAAACATGAAGTGAAGCATCGGAATCTAAAACTGGACTCACAGGAGAGATTCAAATCATAGAATGTTAAAGTGTCACTCCTCTTGTACATAAGTCGCTATTGTGCCTTTTGTATTAAATTCGGATGCAATTTCTGTGTTTCATCGTGAATAAGAAGGTCCAAGAGATACAGTAAACCAGAAGTGAAGCATCGGAATCTAAAACTGGACTCACAGGAGAGGTTCAAATCATAGAAAGTGAGAGTGTCAGTCCTCTTGTACTTAAGTCGGTATTGTGCCATTTGTATTACATTCGGATGCAATATCTGTGTTTCATCGTCAATAAGAAAGTCCAAGGGATACAGTAAACCTGAAGTGAAGCATCTGAATCTAAAACTGGACTCACAGGATAGGTTCAAATCATAGAAAGTTAGAGTGTCACTCCTCTTGTACTTAAGTCGGTATTGTGCCATTTGTATTACATTCGGATGCAATTTCTGTGTTATATCGTCAATAAGAAAGTCCAAGGGATACAGTAAACCTGAAGTGAAGCATCGGAATCTAAAACTGGACTCACAGGATAGGTTCAAATCATAGAAAGTTAGAATCTCAGTCCTCTTGTAGTTAAGTCGGCATTGTGCCTTTTGTATTAATTTCGGATGCAATTTCTGTGTTTCATCGTCAATACGAAGGTGCAAGGTATACAGTAAACCTAAAGTGAAGCATCGGAATCTAAAACGGGACTCACAGGAGAGGTTCAAATCCTAGAAAGTGAGAGTGTCAGTCCTCTTGTACTTAAGTCGGCATTGCGGCATTTGTATTAAATTCGGATGCAATTTCTGTGTTTCATCGTCAATAAGAAGGACCAAGGGATACAGTAAACCTGAAGTGATGCATCGGAATCTAACACTGGACTCAGAGAAGAGTTTCAAATCATAGAAATTGAGAGTGTCAGTCCTCTTGTACTTAAGTCGCCATTGTGATTTTTGTATTAAATTCGGATGCAATTTCTGTGTTTCATCGTCAATAGGAAGGTCCAAGGGATACAGTAAACCTGTAGTGAAGCATCGGAATCTAAAACTGGACTCTCAGGAGAGTTTCAAATCATAGAATGTTGGAGTGTCAGCCCTCTTGTACTTAAGTCGGCATTGAAACTTTTGTATTAAATTCGGATGCAAACACTGTGTTTCATCGTCAATAAGAAGGTCCAAGGGATACAGTAAACCTGAAGTGAAGCTTCGGAATCTAAAACTGGACTCACAGGAGAGGTTCAAATCATAGAAAGTGAGAGTGTCAGTCCCCTTGTACCTTAGTCGGCATTGTGCCTTTTGAATTTAATTCCGATGCAATTTCTGTGTTTCATCGTCAATAAGAAGGTGCAAGGTATACAGTAATCCTGGAGTGAAGCATCGGAATTTAAAACCGGACTCACAGGAGAGGTTCAAATAATAGAAAGAGAGAGTGTCAGTCCACTTGTACTTAAGTCGCCATTGTGATTTTTGTATTAAATTCGGATGCAATTTCTGTGTTTCATCGTCATAAGAAGGTCCAAGGGATACAGTAAACCTGTAGTGAAGCATCGGAATCTAAAACTGGACTCACGGGAGAGGTTCAAATCATAGAAAGTTAGAGTGTCAGTCCTCTTGTACTTAAGTCGGCATTGAACCTTTTGTGTTAAATTCGGATGCAAACACTGTGTATCATCGTCAATAAGAAGGTCCAAGGGATACTGTAAACCTGAAGTGAAGCTTCGGAATCTAAAACTGGACTCACAGGAGAGTTTCAAATCATAGAAAGTGAGAGTGTCAGTCCTCTTGTACTTAAGTCGGCATTGTGCCTTTTGAATTTAATTCCGATGCAATTTCTGTGTTTCATCGTTAATAAGAAGGAGCAAGGTATACAGTAAACCTGAAGTGAAGCATCGGAATCTGAAACTAGACTCACATGAAAGGTTCAAATCATAGAAAGTGAGAGTGTCAGTCCTCTTGTACTTAAGTCGCCATTGTGCATTTTGTATTAAATTCAGATCCAATTTCTGTGTTTCATCGTCAATAAGAAGGTCCAAGGGAGACAGTAAACCTGAAGTGAAGCATCGGAATCTAAAACTGGACGCACAGGAGGGGTTCAAATCATAGATAGTGAGAGTGTCAGTCCTCTTGTACTTAAGTCGGTATTGTGCCATTTGTATTAAATTCGGGTGCATTTTCTGTGTTTCATCGTCAATAAGAAGGTCCAAGGGATACAGTAAACCTGAAGTGAAGCATCAGAATCTAAAACTGGACTCACGGGAGAGGTTCAAATCATAGAAATTTAGAGTGTCAGTCCTCTTGTACTTAAGTTGGCATTGTGCCTTTTGTATTAAATTCGTATGCAATTTCTGTGTTTCATCGTCAATAAGAAGGTCCAAGGGATATAGTAAACCTGAAGTGAAGCATCGGACTCTAAAACTGGACTCACGGGAGAAGTTCAAATCATAGAAAGTTAGAGTGTCAGTCCTCTTGTACTTAAGTTGGCATTGTGCCTTTTGTATTAAATTCGGATGCAATTTCTGTGTTTCATTGTCAATAAGAAGGTCCAAGGGATACAGTAAACCTGTAGTGAAGCATCGGAATCTAAAACTGGACTCCCAGGAGAGTTTCAAATCATAGAATGTAGGAGTGTCAGCCCTCTTGTACTTAAGTCGGCATTGAACCTTTTGTATTAAATTCGGATGCAAACACTGTGTTTCATCGTCAATAAGAAGGTCCAAGGGATACAGTAAACCTGAAGTGAAGCTTCGGAAACTAAAACTGGACTCACAGGAGAGGTTCTAATCATAGAAAGTGAGAGTGTCAGTCCCCTTGTACTTAAGTCGGCATTGTGCCTTTTGAATTTAATTCCGATGCAATTTCTGTGTTTCATCGTCAATAAGAAGGTGCAAGGTATACAGGAAACCTGAAGTGAAGCATCGGAATCTGAAACTGGACTCACAGGAAAGGTTCAAATCATTGAAAGTGAGAGTGTCAGTCCTGTTGTACTTACGTCGGCATTGTGCCTTTTGTATTAAATTCCGATGCAATTCCAATGTTTCATCGTCAATAAGAAGGTGCAAGGTATACAGTAAACCTGGAGTGAAGCATCGGAACTTAAAACCGGACTCACAGGAGAGGTTCAAATCATAGAAAGTTAGAGTGTCAGTCCTCTTGTACTTAAGTCGGCATTGTGCTATTTGTATTAAATTCGTATTCAATTCCTGTGTTTCATAGTCAATAAGAAGGTCCAAGGGATACTGTAAACCTGAGGTGAAACATCGGAATCTAAAACTGGACTCACAGGAGAGATTCAAATCATAGAAAGTTAGAGTGTCACTCCTCTTGCTCTTAAGTCGGTTTTGTGCCTTTTGTATTAAGTTCGGATGCAATTTCTGTGTTTTATCGTCAATAATAAGGTCCAAGGTATACAGTAAACCTGAAGTGAAGCATCGGAATCTAAAACTGGACTTGTAGGAGAGGTTCAAATCATAGAATGTTAGAGTGTCAGTCCTCTTTTACTTAAGTCGGCATTGTGCTTTTTGTATTAAATTCGGATGAAATTTCTGTGTTTCATCATCAATAAGGAGGTCCAAGGGATACAGTAAACCTGAAGTGTATCATCAGAATCTAAAACTGGACTCACAGGAGAGGTTCAAATCATAGAAAGAGAGAGTGTCAGTCCTCTTGTACTTAAGTCGCCATTGTGCCTTTTGTATTAAATTCGGATGCAATTTCTGTGTTTCATCGTCATTAAGAAGGTCCAAGGGATACAGTAAACCTGAAGTGAAGCATCGGATTCTTAAACTGGACTCACAGCAGAGGTTCAAAACATAGAATGTTAGTGTGTCAGTCCTCTTGTACTTAAGTCGGCATTGTACCTTTTGTATTAAATTCGGATGCAAACTCTGTGTTTCATCGTCAATAAGAAGGTCCAAGGGATACAGTAAACCTGAAGTGAGGCATCGGATTCTTAAACTGGACTCACAGGAGAGGTTCAAATCATAGACAGTTAGTGTGTCAGTCCTCTTGTACTTAAGTCGGCATTGTGCCATTTGAATTTAATTCCGATGCAATTTCTGTCTTTCATCGTCAATAAGAAGGTGCAGGGTATACAGTAAACCTGAAGTGAAGCATCGGAATCTAAAACTGGACTCACAGGAGAGGTTCAAATCATAGAAAGTTAGAGTGTCAGTCCTCTTTTACTTAAGTCGGCATTGTGCCTTTTGTATTAAATTCGGATGCAAACTCTGTGTTTCATCGTCAATAAGAAGGTCCAAGGGATACAGTAAACCTGAAGTGAAGCATCGGAATCTAAAACTGGACTCACAGGAGAGGTTCAAATCATAGAAAGTTATAGTGACAGTCCTCTTGTACTTAAGTCGGCATTGTGATTTTTGAATTTAATTCCGATGCAATTTCTGTGTTTCATTGTCAATAAGTAGGTCTAAGTGATACAGTAAACCTGAAGTTAAGAATCAGAATCTACAACTGGGCTCACAGGAGTGGTTCAAATCATACAAAGTTAGAGTGTCAGTCCTCTTTTACTTAAGTCGGCATTGTGAGTTTCGAATTTAATTCCGATGCAATTTCTTTGTTTCATCGTCAATAAGAAGGTCCAAGGGAAACAGGAAACCTGAAGTGAAGCATTGGAATCTAAAACTAGACTCACAGGAGAGGTTCAAATCATAGAAAGTGAGAGTGTCAGTCCTCTTGTACTTAAGTCGGTATTGTG
This sequence comes from Schistocerca serialis cubense, assembly GCF_023864345.2. NCBI lineage: Eukaryota > Metazoa > Arthropoda > Insecta > Orthoptera > Acrididae > Schistocerca > Schistocerca serialis. The sequence continues at coordinate 20,624,863 of NC_064648.1, forward strand.
CCATTTCTATTACATTCGGATGCAATTTCTGTGTTTCATCATCAATAAGAAAGTCCAAGGGATACAGTAAACCTGAAGTGAAGCATCGAAATCTAAAACTGGACTCACAGGATAGGTTCAAATCATAGAAAGTTAGAGAGTCACTCCTCTTGTACTTAAGTCGGTATTGTGCCATTTGTATTACATTCGGATGCAATTTCTGTGTTTCATCGTCAATAAGAAAGTCCAAGGGATACAGTAAACCCGAAGTGAAGCATCGGAGTCTGAAACTGGACTAACAGGATAGGTTCAAATCATAGAAAGTTAGAATGTCAGTCCTCTTGTACTTAAGTTGGCATTGTGCCTTTTGTATTAAATTCGGATGCAATTTCTGTGTTTCATCGTCAATAAGAAGGTGCAAGGTATACAGTAAACCTAAAGTGAAGCATCGGAATCTAAAACTGGACTCACAGGAGAGGTTCAAATCATAGAAAGTGAGAGTGTCAGTCCTCTTGTACTTAAGTCGGCATTGTGGCATTTATATTAAATTCGGATGCAATTTCTGTGTTTCATCGTCAATAAGAAGGTCCAAGGGATACAGTAAACCAGAAGTGATGCATCGGAATCTAACACTGGACTCACAGAAGAGTTTCAAATCATAGGAAGTGAGAGTGTCAGTCCTCTTGTACTTAAGTCGCCATTGTGATTTTTGTATTAAATTCGGATGCAATTTGTGTGTTTCATCGTCAATAAGAAGCTCCAAGGGATACAGTAAACCTGAAGTGAAGCATCGGAATCTAAAACTGGACTCACAGGAGAGTTTCAAATCATAGAATGTTGGAGTGTCAGCCCTCTTGTACTTAAGTCGGCATTGAACCTGTTGTATTAAATTCGGATGCAAACACTGTGTTTCATCGTCAATAAGAAGGTCCAAGGGATACAGTAAACCTGAAGTGAAGCTTCGGAAGCTTAAACTGGAATCACAGGAGAGGTTCAAATCATAGAAAATGAGAGTGTCAGTCCCCTTGTACTTAAGTCGGCATTGTGCCTTTTGAATTTAATTCCGATGCAATTTCTGTGTTTCATCGTCAATAAGAAGGTGCAAGGTATACAGTAAACCTGAAGTGAAGCATCGGAATCTGAAACTGGACTCACAGGAAAGGTTCAAATCATTGATAGTGAGAGTGTCAGTCCTCTTGTACTTATGTCGGCATTGTGCCTTTTGTATTAAATTCCGATGCAATTCCTATGTTTCGTCGTCAATAAGAAGGTGCAAGGTATACAGTAAACCTGGAGTGAAGCATCGGAATTTAAAACCGGACTCACAGGAGAGGTTCAAATCATAGAAAGAGAGAGTGTCAGTCCTCTTGTACTTAAGTCGGCATTGTGCTATTTGTATTAAAATCGGATGCAATTCCTGTGTTTCATAGTCAATAAGAAGGTCCAAGGGATACAGTAAAACTGAAGTGAAACATCGGAATCTAAACCTGGACTCACAGGAGAGATTCAAATCATAGAAAGTTAGAGTGTCACTCCTCTTGTACTTAAGTCGGTATTGTGCCTTTTGTATTAAATTCGGATGCAATTTCTGTGTTTTATCGTCAATAAGAAGATCCAAGGTATACAGTAAACCTGAAGTAAAGCATCGGAATCTAAAACTGGACTTGCAGGAGAGGTTCAAATCATAGAAAGTTAGAAAGTCAGTCCTCTTTTACTTAAGTCGGCATTGTGCCTTTTGTATTAAATTCGGATGAAATTTCTGTGTTTCATCGTCTATAAGAAGGTCCAAGGGATACAGTAAACCTGAAGTGAAGCATCAGAATCTAATACTGGACTCACAGGAGAGGTTCAAATCATAGAAAGTTAGTGTGTCAGTCCTCTTGTACTTAAGTCGGCATTGTACCTTTTGTATTAAATTCGGATGCAAACTCTGTGTTTCATCGTCAATAAGAAGGTCCAAGGGATACAGTAAACCTGAAGTGAAGCATCAGAATCTAAAACTGGACTCACAGGAGAGGTTCAAATCATAGAAAGTGAGAGTGTCAGTCCTCTTGTACTTAAGTCGCCATTGTGATTTTTGTATTAAATTCGGATGCAATTTCTGTGTTTCATCGTCAATGAGAATGTCCAAGGGATACAGTAAACCTGAAGTGAAGCTTCGGAATCTAAAACTGGACTAACAGGAGAGTTTCAAATCATAGAAAGTGAGAGTGTCAGTCCTCTTGTACTTAAGTCGGCATTGTGGCTTTTGAATTTAATTCCGATGCAATTTCTGTGTTTCATCGTCAATAAGAAGGTGCAAAGTATACAGTAAAACTGAAGTGAAGCATCGGAATCTGAAACTAGATTCACAGGAAAGGTTCAAATCATTGAAAGTGAGAGTGTCAGTTCTCTTGTACTTAAGTCGCCATTGTGCCTTTTGTATTAAATTCGGATCCAATTTCTGTGTTTCATCGTCAATAAGAAGGTCCAAGGGATACAGTAAACCTGAAGTGAAGCATCGGAATCTTAAACTGGACGCAAAGGAAGGGTTCAAATCATAGATAGTGAGAGTGTCAGTCCTCTTGTACTTAAGTCGGTATTGTGCCGTTTGTATTAAATTCGGGTGCATTTTCTGTGTTTCATCGTCAATAAGAAGGTCCAAGGGATACAGTAAACCTGAAGTGAAGCATCAGAATCTAAAACTGGACTCACAGGAAAGGTTCAAATCGTAGAAAGTGACAGTGTCAGTCCTCTTGTACCAATGTCGGCAATGTGGCATTTGTATCAAATTCGGATGCAATTTCTGTGTTTCATCGTCAACAAGAAGGTCCAATGGATATAGTAAACCTGAAGTGAAGCATCGGAATCTAAAACTGGACTCACGGGAGAGGTTCAAATCATAGAAAGTTAGAGTGTCAGTCCTCTTGTACTTAAGTCGGCATTGTGCCTTTTTTAATAAATTCGGATGCAATTTCTGTGTTTCATCGTCGATAAGAAGGTCCAAGGGATACAGTAAACCTGAAGTGAAGCATCAGAATCTAAAACTAGACTCACAGGAGAGGTTCAAATCATAGAAAGTTAGAGTGTTTGTCCTCTTTTACTTAAGTCGTCATTGTGCCTTTTGTATTAAATTCCGATGCAATTTCTATGTTTCATCGTCAATAAGAAGGTGCAAGGTATACAGTAAACCTGGAGTGAAGCATCGGAATGTAAAACCGGACTCACAGGGGAGCTTCAAATCATAGAAAGAGAGAGTGTCAGTCCTCTTGTACTTAAGTCGGCATTGTGCTATTTCTATTAAATTCGGATGCAATTCCTGTGTTTCATAGTCAATAAGAAGGTCCAGGGAATACAGTAAACCTGAAGTGAAACATCGGAATCTAAAACTGGACTCACAGGAGAGATTCAAATCATAGAAAGTTAGAGTGTCACTCCTCTTGTACTTATGTCGGTATTGTGCCTTTTGTATTAAATTCGGATGCAATTTCTGTGTTTTATCGTCAATAAGAAGGTCCAAGGTATACAGTAAACCTGAAGTGAAGCATCGGAATCTAAAACTGGACTTGTAGGAGAGGTTCAAATCATAGAAAGTTAGAGTGTCAGTCCTCTTGTACTTAAGTCGTCATTGTGATTTTTGTATTAAATTCGGAAGCAATTTCTGTGTTTCATCGTCAAGAAGAAAGTCCAAGGGATACAGTAAACCTGAAGTTAGGCATCGGAATCTTAAACTGGACTCACAGGAGAGGTTAAAATCTTAGAAAGTTAGTGTGTCAGTCCTCTTGTACTAAGTCGGCATTGTACCTTTTGTATTAAGTTCGGATGCAAACTCTGTGTTTCATCGCCAATAAGAAGATCCAAAGGATACAGTAAACCTAAAGTGAAGCATCGGAATCTAAAACTGGATTCACAGGAGAGGTTCAAATGATAGAAAGTGAGAGTGTCTGTCCTCTTGTACTTAACTCGGCATTGTGCCTTTTGAATTTAATTCCGATGCAATTTCTGTCTTTCATCGTCGATAAGAAGGTGCAGGGAATACAGTAAACCTGAAGTGAAGCATCGGAATCTAAAACTGGACTCACAGGAGAGGTTCAAATCATAGAAAGTTAGAGTGTCAGTCCTCTTGTAGTTAAGTCGGCATTGTGCCTTTTGTATTAAATTCGGATGAAAACTCTGTGTTTCATCGTCAATAAGAAGGTCCAAGGGATACAGTAAACCTGAAGTGAAGCATCGGAATCTAAAACTGGACTCACAGGAGAGGTTCAAATCATAGAAAGTTATATTGTCAGTCCTCTTGTACTTAAGTCGGCATTGTGATTTTTGAATTTAATTCCGATGCAATTTCTGTGTTTCATTGTCAATAAGTAGGTCTAAGTGATACAGTAAACCTGAAGTTAAGCATCGGAATCTAAAACTGGGTTCACAGGAGTGGTTCAAATCATAGAAAGTGAGAGTGTGAGTCCTCTTTTGCTTAAGTCGGCATTGTGAGAATAGAATTTAATTCCGATGAAATTTCATTGCTTCATCGTCAATAAGAAGGTCCAAGGGATACAGCAAACCTTAAGTGAAGCATCGGAATCTAAAACTGGACTCCCAGGAGAGGTTCAAATCATAGAAAGTGCGAGTGTCAGTCCTCTTTTACTTAAGTCGGCATTGGGAGTTTCGAAATTAATTCCGATGCAATTTCTGTGATTCATCGTCAATAAGAAGGTCCAAGGGATACAGTAAACCTGAAGTGAAGCATCGGAATCTGAAACTGGACTCCCAGGAGAGGTTCAAATCATAGAAAGTGAGAGTGTCAGTCCTCTTGTACTTAAGTCGGCATTGTGCCTTTTGAATTTAATTCCGATGCAATTTCTGTGTTTCATCGTCAATAACAAGGTGCCAGGTATACAGTAAACCTGAAGTGAAGCATCGGAATCTGAAACTGGACTCACAGGAGAGGATCAAATCATTGAAAGTGAGAGTGTCAATCCTCTTGTAGTTAAGTCGGCATTGTGCCTTTTGTATTAAATTCGGATGAAAACTCTGTGTTTCATCGTCAATAAGAAGGTCCAAGGGATACAGTAAACCTGAAGTGAAGCATCGGAATCTAAAACTGGACTCACAGGAGGGGTTCAAATCATAGAAAGTTAGAGTGTCATTACTCTTGTACTTAAGTCGGCATTGTGCCTTTTGTATTAAATTCGGATGCATTTTCTGTGTTTCATCGTCAATAAGAAGGGCCAAAGGATACAGTAAACCTGAAGTGAATCATCGGAATCTAAAACTGGACTCACGGGAGAGGTTCAAATCATAGAAAGTTAGAGTGTCAGTCCTCTTGTACTTAAGTCGGCATTGTGCCTTTTGTATTAAATTCGGATGCAATTACTGTGTTTCATCGTCGATAAGAAGGTCCAAGGGATACAGTAAACCTGAAGTGAAGCATCAGAATCTAAAACTAGACTCACAGGAGAGGTTCAAATCATAGAAAGTTAGAGTGTTTGTCCTCTTTTACTTAAGTCGGCATTGTGCCTTTTGTATTAAATTCCGATGCAATTTCTAAGTTTCATCGTCAATAAGAAGGTGCAAGGTATACCGTAAACCTGGAGTGAAGCATCGGAATTTAAAACCGGACTCACAGGGGTGGTTCAAATCATAGAAAGAGAGAGTGTCAGTCCTCTTGTACTTAAGTCGGCATTGTGCTATTTGTATTAATTTCGGATGCAATTCCTGTGTTTCCTAGTCAATAAGAAGGTCCAAGGGATACAGTAAACGTGAAGTGAAACATCGGAATCTAAAACTGGACTCACAGGAGAGATTCAAATCATAGAAAGTTAGAGTGTCACTCCTCTTGTACTTATGTCGGTATTGTGCCTTTTGTATTAAATTCGGATGCAATTTCTGTGTTTTATCGTCAATAAGAAGGTCCAAGGTATACAGTAAACCTGAAGTGAAGCATCGGAATCTAAATCTGGACTTGTAGGAGAGGTTCAAATCATAGAAAGTTAGAAAGTCATTCCTCTTTTACTTAAGTCGGCATTGTGACTTTTGTATTAAATTCGGATGCAAACTCTGTGTTTCATCGTCAATAAGAAGGTCCAAGGGATACAGTAAACCTGAAGTGAAGCATCAGAATCTAAAACTGGACTCACAGGAGAGTTTCAAATCATAGAAAGTGAGAGTGTCACTCCTCTTGTACTTAAGTCGGTATTGTGCCTTTTGTATTAAATTCGGATGCAATTTCTGTGTTTTATCGTCAATAAGAAGATCCAAGGTATACAGTAAACCTGAAGTGAAGCATCGGAATCTAAAACTGGACTTGCAGGAGAGATTCAAATCATAGAAAGTTAGAAAGTCAGTCCTCTTTTACTTAAGTCGGCATTGTGCCTTTTGTATTAAATTCGGATGAAATTTCTGTGTTTCATCGCCTATAAGAAGGTCAAAGGGATACAGTAACCCTGAAGTGAAGCATCTGAATCTAATACTGGACTCACAGGAGAGGTTCAAATCATAGAAAGTTAGTGTGTCAGTCCTCTTGTACTTAAGTCGGCATTGTACCTTTTGTATTAAATTCGGATGCAGACTCTGTGTTTCATCGTCAATAAGAAGGTCCAAGGGATACAGTAAACCCTTAAGTGAAGCATCAGAATCTAAAACTAGACTCACAGGAGAGGTTCAAATCATAGAAAGTTAGAGTGTTTGTCCTCTTTTACTTAAGTCGGCATTGTGCTTTTTGTATTAAATTCCGATGCAATTTCTAAGTATCATCTTCAATAAGAAGGTGCAAGGTATACCGTAAACCTGGAGTGAAGCATCGGAATTTAAAACCGGACTCACAGGGGAGGTTCAATTCATAGAAAGAGAGAGTGTCAGTCCTCTTGTGCTTAAGTCGGCATTGTGCTATTTGTATTAAATTCGGATGCAATTCCTGTGTTTCCTAGTCAATAAGAAGGTCCAAGGGATACAGTAAACGTGAAGTGAAACATCGGAATCTAAAACTGGACTCACAGGAGAGATTCAAATCATAGAAAGTTAGAGTGTCACTCCTCTTGTACTTATGTCGGTATTGTGCCTTTTGTATTAAATTCGGATGCAATTTCTGTGTTTTATCGTCAATAAGAAGGTCCAAGGTATACAGTAAACCTGAAGTGAAGCATCGGAATCTAAAACTGGACTTGTAGGAGAGGTTCAAATCATAGAAAGTTAGAGTGTCAGTCCTCTTTTACTTAAGTCGGCATTGTGATTTTTGAATTTAATTCCGATGAAATTTCTGTGTTTCATTGTCAATAAGTAGGTCTAAGTGATACAGTAAACCTGAAGTTAAGCATCGGAATCTAAAACTGGGTTCACAGGAGTGGTTCAAATCATAGAAAGTGAGAGTGTGAGTCCTCTTTTGCTTAAGTCGGCATTGTGAGAATAGAATTTAATTCCGATGAAATTTCATTGCTTCATCGTCAATAAGAAGGTCCAAGGGATACAGCAAACCTTAAGTGAAGCATCGGAATCTAAAGCTGGACTTGTAGGAGAGGTTCAAATCATAGAAAGTTAGAGTGTCAGTCCTCTTTTACTTAAGTCGGCATTGTGACTTTTGTATTAAATTCGGATGCAAACTCTGTGTTTCATCGTCAATAAGAAGGTCCAAGGGATACAGTAAACCTGAAGTGAAGCATCAGAATCTAAAACTGGACTCACAGGAGAGTTTCAAATCATAGAAAGTGAGAGTGTCAGTCCTCTTGTACTTAAGTCGTCATTGTGATTTTTGTATTAAATTCGGAAGCAATTTCTGTGTTTCATCGTCAATAAGAAGGTCCAAGGGATACAGTAAACCTGAAGTGAGGCATCGGATTCTTAAACTGGACTCACAGGAGAGGTTCAAATCATAGTAAGTTAGAAAGTCAGTCCTCTTTTACTTAAGTCGGCATTGTGCCTTTTGTATTAAATTCGGATGAAATTTCTGTGTTTCATCGCCTATAAGAAGGTCCAAGGGATACAGTAAACCTGAAGTGAAGTATCAGAATCTAATACTGGACTCACAGGAGAGGTTCAAATCATAGAAAGTTAGTGTGTCAGTCCTCTTGTACTTAAGTCGGCATTGTACCTTTTGTATTAAATTCGGATGCAAACTCTGTGTTTCATCGTCAATAAGAAGGTCCAAGGGATACAGTAAACCTGAAGTGAAGCATCAGAATCTAAAACTGGACTCACAGGAGAGGTTCAAATCATAGAAAGTGAGAGTGTCAGTCCTCTTGTACTTAAGTCGCCATTGTGATTTTTGTATTAAATTCGGATGCAATTTCTGTGTTTCATCGTCAATGAGAGAGTCCAAGGGATACAGTAAACCTGAAGTGAAGCTTCGGAATCTAAAACTGGACTAACAGGAGAGGTTCAAATCATAGAAAGTGAGAGTGTCAGTCCTCTTGTACTTAAGTCGGCATTGTGGCTTTTGAATTTAATTCCAATGCAATTTCTGTGTTTCATCGTCAATAAGAAGGTGCAAAGTATACAGTAAACCTGAAGTGAAGCATCGGAATCTGAAACTAGATTCACAGGAAAGATTCAAATCATTGAAAGTGAGAGTGTCAGTCCTCTTGTACTTAAGTCGGCAATGTGGCATTTGTATTAAATTCGGATGCAATTTCTGTGTTTCATCGTCAATAAGAAGGTCCAACGGATATAGTAAACCTGAAGTGAAGCATCGGAATCTAAAACTGGACTCACGGGAGAGGTTCAAATCATAGAAAGTTAGAGTGTCAGTCCTCTTGTACTTAAGTCGGCATTGTGCCTTTTGTAATAAATTTAGATGCAATTTCTGTGTTTCATCGTCGATAAGAAGGTCCAAGGAATACAGTAAACCTGAAGTGAAGCATCAGAATCTAAAACTAGACTCACAGGAGAGGTTCAAATCATTGAAAGTTAGAGTGTTTGTCCTCTTTTACTTAAGTCGGCATTGTGCCTTTTGTATTAAATTCGGATGCAATTCCTGTGTTTCATAGTCAATAAGAAGGTCCAAGGAATACAGTAAACCTGAAGTGAAACATCGGAATCTAAAACTGGACTCACAGGAGAGATTCAAATCATAGAAAGTTAGAGTGTCACTCCTCTTGTACTTATGTCGGTATTGTGCCTTTTGTATTAAATTCGGATGCAATTTCTGTGTTTTATCGTCAATAAGAAGGTCCAAGGTATACAGTAAACCTGAAGTGAAGCATCGGAATCTAAATCTGGACTTGTAGGAGAGGTTCAAATCATAGAAAGTTAGAGTGTCAGTTCTCTTGTACTTAAGTCGTCATTGTGATTTTTGTATTAAATTCGGAAGCAATTTCTGTGTTTCATCGTCAATAAGAAGGTCCAAGGGATACAGTAAACCTGAAGTGAGGCATCGGATTCTTAAACTGGACTCACAGGAGAGGTTCAAATCATAGAAAGTTAGTGTGTCAGTCCTCTTGTACTAAGTCGGCATTGTACCTTTTGTATTGAGTTCGGATGCAAACTCTGTGTTTCATCGCCAATAAGAAGGTCCAAGGGATACAGTAAACCTGAAGTGAGGCATCGGATTCTTAAACTGGACTCACAGGAGAGGTTCAAATCATAGAAAGTAAGAGTGTCAGTCCTCTTTTGCTTAAGTCGGCATTGTGAGTTTAGAATTTAATTCCGATGCAATTTCATTGTTTCATCGTCAATAAGAAGGTCCAAGGGATACAGCAAACCTTAAGTGAAGCATCGGAATCTAAAACTGGACTCACAGGAGAGGTTCAAATCATAGAAAGTGCGAGTGTCAGTCCTCTTTTACTTAAGTCGGCATTGTGAGTTTCGAAATTAATTCCGATGCAATTTCTGTTTTTCATCGTCAATAAGAAGGTCCAAGGGATACAGTAAACCTGAAGTGAAGCATCGGAATCTGAAACTTGACTCCCAGGAGAGGTTCAAATCATTGAAAGTTAGAGTGTCAGTCCTCTTGTACTTAAGTCGGCATTGTGCCTTTTGTATTAAATTCGGAATCAATTACTGTGTTTCATCGTCGATAAGAAGGTCCAAGGGATACAGTAAACCTGAAGTGAAGCATCAGAATCTAAAACTAGACTCACAGGAGAGGTTCAAATCATAGAAAGTTAGAGTGTTTGTCCTCTTTTACTTAAGTCGGCATTGTGCCTTTTGTATTAAATTCCGATGCAATTTCTAAGTTTCATCGTCAATAAGAAGGTGCAAGGTATACCGTAAACCTGGAGTGAAGCATCGGAATTTAAAACCGGACTCACAGGGGTGGTTCAAATCATAGAAAGAGAGAGTGTCAGTCCTCTTGTACTTAAGTCGGCATTCTGCTATTTGTATTAAATTCGGATGCAATTCCTGTGTTTCCTAGTCAATAAGAAGGTCCAAAGGATACAGTAAACGTGAAGTGAAACATCGGAATCTAAAACTGGACTCACAGGAGAGATTCAAATCATAGAAAGTTAGAGTGTCACTCCTCATGTACTTATGTCGGTATTGTGCCTTTTGTATTAAATTCGGATGCAATTTCTGTGTTTTATCGTCATTAAGAAGGTCCAAGGTATACAGTAAACCCTTAAGTGAAGCATCAGAATCTAAAACTAGACTCACAGGAGAGGTTCAAATCATAGAAAGTTAGAGTGTTTGTCCTCTTTTACTTAAGTCGGCATTGTGCCTTTTGTATTAAATTCCGATGCAATTTCTAAGTATCATCTTCAATAAGAAGGTGCAAGGTATACCGTAAACCTGGAGTGAAGCATCGGAATTTAAAACCGGACTCACAGGGGAGGTTCAAATCATAGAAAGAGAGAGTGTCAGTCCTGTTGTGCTTAAGTCGGCATTGTGCTATTTGTATTAAATTCGGATGCAATTCCTGTGTTTCCTAGTCAATAAGAAGGTCCAAGGGATACAGTAAACGTGAAGTGAAACATCGGAATCTAAAACTGGACTCACAGGAGAGATTCAAATCATAGAAAGTTAGAGTGTCACTCCTCTTGTACTTATGTCGGTATTGTGCCTTTTGTATTAAATTCGGATGCAATTTCTGTGTTTTATCGTCAATAAGAAGGTCCAAGGTATACAGTAAACCTGAAGTGAAGCATCGGAATCTAAAACTGGACTTGTAGGAGAGGTTCAAATCATAGAAAGTTAGAGTGTCAGTCCTCTTTTACTTAAGTCGGCATTGTGACTTTTGTATTAAATTCGGTTGCAAACTCTGTGTTTCATCGTCAATAAGAAGGTCCAAGGGATACAGTAAACCTGAAGTGAAGCATCAGAATCTAAAACTGGACTCACAGGAGAGTTTCAAATCATAGAAAGTGAGAGTGTCAGTCCTCTTGTACTTAAGTCGTCATTGTGATTTTTGTATTAAATTCGGAAGCAATTTCTGTGTTTCATCGTCAATAAGAAGGTCCAAGGGATACAGTAAACCTGAAGTGAGGCATCGGATTCTTAAACTGGACTCACAGGAGAGGTTCAAATCATAGTAAGTTAGAAAGTCAGTCCTCTTTTACTTAAGTCGGCATTGTGCCTTTTGTATTAAATTCGGATGAAATTTCTGTGTTTCATCGCCTATGAGAAGGTCCAAGGGATACAGTAAACCTGAAGTGAAGTATCAGAATCTAATACTGGACTCACAGGAGAGGTTCAAATCATAGAAAGTTAGTGTGTCAGTCCTCTTGTACTTAAGTCGGCATTGTACCTTTTGTATTAAATTCGGATGCAAACTCTGTGTTTCATCGTCAATAAGAAGGTCCAAGGGATACAGTAAACCTGAAGTGAAGCATCAGAATCTAAAACTGGACTCACAGGAGAGGTTCAAATCATAGAAAGTGAGAGTGTCAGTCCTCTTGTACTTAAGTCGCCATTGTGATTTTTGTATTAAATTCGGATGCAATTTCTGTGTTTCATCGTCAATGAGAGGGTCCAAGGGATACAGTAAACCTGAAGTGAAGCTTCGGAATCTAAAACTGGACTAACAGGAGAGGTTCAAATCATAGAAAGTGAGAGTGTCAGTCCTCTTGTACTTAAGTCGGCATTGTGGCTTTTGAATTTAATTCCAATGCAATTTCTGTGTTTCATCGTCAATAAGAAGGTGCAAAGTATACAGTAAACCTGAAGTGAAGCATCGGAATCTGAAACTAGATTCACAGGAAAGATTCAAATCATTGAAAGTGAGAGTGTCAGTCCTCTTGTACTTAAGTCGGCAATGTGGCATTTGTATTAAATTCGGATGCAATTTCTGTGTTTCATCGTCAATAAGAAGGTCCAACGGATATAGTAAACCTGAAGTGAAGCATCGGAATCTAAAACTGGACTCACGGGAGAGGTTCAAATCATAGAAAGTTAGAGTGTCAGTCCTCTTGTACTTAAGTCGGCATTGTGCCTTTTGTAATAAATTTAGATGCAATTTCTGTGTTTCATCGTCGATAAGAAGGTCCAAGGAATACAGTAAACCTGAAGTGAAGCATCAGAATCTAAAACTAGACTCACAGGAGAGGTTCAAATCATTGAAAGTTAGAGTGTTTGTCCTCTTTTACTTGAGTCGGCATTGTGCCTTTTGTATTAAATTCGGATGCAATTCCTGTGTTTCATAGTCAATAAGAAGGTCCAAGGAATACAGTAAACCTGAAGTGAAACATCGGAATCTAAAACTGGACTCACAGGAGAGATTCAAATCATAGAAAGTTAGAGTGTCACTCCTCTTGTACTTATGTCGGTATTGTGCCTTTTGCATTAAATTCGGATGCAATTTCTGTGTTTTATCGTCAATAAGAAGGTCCAAGGTATACAGTAAACCTGAAGTGAAGAATCGGAATCTAAATCTGGACTTGTAGGAGAGGTTCAAATCATAGAAAGTTAGAGTGTCAGTTCTCTTGTACTTAAGTCGTCATTGTGATTTTTGTATTAAATTCGGAAGCAATTTCTGTGTTTCATCGTCAATAAGAAGGTCCAAGGGATACAGTAAACCTGAAGTGAGGCATCGGATTCTTAAACTGGACTCACAGGAGAGGTTCAAATCATAGAAAGTTAGTGTGTCAGTCCTCTTGTACTAAGTCGGCATTGTACCTTCTGTATTGAGTTCGGATGCAAACTCTGTGTTTCATCCCCAATAAGAAGGTCCAAGGGATACAGTAAACCTGAAGTGAGGCATCGGATTCTTAAACTGGACTCACAGGAGAGGTTCAAATCATAGAAAGTAAGAGTGTCAGTCCTCTTTTGCTTAAGTCGGCATTGTGAGTTTAGAATTTAATTCCGATGCAATTTCATTGTTTCATCGTCAATAAGAAGGTCCAAGGGATACAGCAAACCTTAAGTGAAGCATCGGAATCTAAAACTGGACTCACAGGAGAGGTTCAAATCATAGAAAGTGCGAGTGTCAGTCCTCTTTTACTTAAGTCGGCATTGTGAGTTTCGAAATTAATTCCGATGCAATTTCTGTGTTTCATCGTCAATAAGAAGGTCCAAGGGATACAGTAAACCTGAAGTGAAGCATCGGAATCTGAAACTTGACTCCCAGGAGAGGTTCAAATCATTGAAAGTTAGAGTGTCAGTCCTCTTGTACTTAAGTCGGCATTGTGCCTTTTGTATTAAATTCGGAATCAATTACTGTGTTTCATCGTCGATAAGAAGGTCCAAGGGATACAGTAAACCTGAAGTGAAGCATCAGAATCTAAAACTAAACTCACAGGAGAGGTTCAAATCATAGAAAGTTAGAGTGTTTGTCCTCTTTTACTTAAGTCGGCATTGTGCCTTTTGTATTAAATTCCGATGCAATTTCTAAGTTTCATCGTCAATAAGAAGGTGCAAGGTATACCGTAAACCTGGAGTGAAGCATCGGAATTTAAAACCGGACTCACAGGGGTGGTTCAAATCATAGAAAGAGAGAGTGTCAGTCCTCTTGTACTTAAGTCGGCATTGTGCTATTTGTATTAAATTCGGATGCAATTCCTGTGTTTCCTAGTCAATAAGAAGGTCCAAAGGATACAGTAAACGTGAAGTGAAACATCGGAATCTAAAACTGGACTCACAGGAGAGATTCAAATCATAGAAAGTTAGAGTGTCACTCCTCATGTACTTATGTCGGTATTGTGCCTTTTGTATTAAATTCGGATGCAATTTCTGTGTTTTATCGTCAATAAGAAGGTCCAAGGTATACAGTAAACCTGAAGTGAAGCATCGGAATCTAAAACTGGAATTGTAGGAGAGGTTCAAATCATAGAAAGTTAGAGTGTCAGTCCTCTTTTACCTAAGTCGGCATTGTGACTTTTGTATTAAATTCGGATGCAAACTCTGTGTTTCATCGTCAATAAGAAGGTCCAAGGGATACAGTAAACCTGAAGTGAAGCATCAGAATGTAAAACTGGACTCACAGCAGAGTTTCAAATCATAGAAAGTGAGAGTGTCAGTCCTCTTGTACTTAAGTCGTCATTGTGATTTTTGTATTACATTCGGAAGCAATTTCTGTGTTTCATCGTCAATAAGAAGGTCCAAGGGATACAGTAAACCTGAAGTGAGGCATCGGATTCTTAAACTGGACTCACAGGAGAGGTTCAAATCATAGAAAGTTAGTGTGTCAGTCCTCTTGTACTTAAGTCGGCATTGTACCTTTTGTATTAAATTCGGATGCAAACTCTGTGTTTCATCGTCAATAAGAAGGTCCAAGAGATACAGTAAACCTGAAGTGAAGCATCAGAATCTAAAACTGGACTCACAGGAGAGTTTCAAATCATAGAAAGTTAGAGTGTCACTCCTCTTGTACTTAAGTCGGTATTGTGCCATTTGTATTAAATTCGGATGCAATTTCTGTGTTTTATCGTCAATAAGAAGATCCAAGGTATACAGTAAACCTGAAGTGAAGCATCGGAATCTAAAACTGGACTTGCAGGAGAGGTTCAAATCATAGAAAGTTAGAAAGTCAGTCCTCTTTTACTTAAGTCGGCATTGTGCATTTTGTATTAAATTCGGATGAAATTTCTGTGTTTCATCGCCTATAAGAAGGTCCAAGGGATACAGTAAACCTGAAGTGAAGCATCAGAATCTAATACTGGACTCACAGGAGAGGTTCAAATCATAGAAAGTTAGTGTGTCAGTCCTCTTGTACTTAAGTCGGCATTGTACCTTTTGTATTAAATTCGGTTGCAAACTCTGTGTTTCATCGTCAATAAGAAGGTCCAAGGGATACAGTAAACCTGAAGTGAAGCATCAGAATCTAAAACTGGACTCACAGGAGAGGTTCATATCATAGAAAGTGAGAGTGTCAGTCCTCTTGTACTTAAGTCGCCATTGTGATTTTTGTATTAAATTCGGATGCAATTTCTGTGTTTCATCGTCAATGAGAAGGTCGAAGGGATACAGTAAACCTGAAGTGAAGCTTCGGAATCTAAAACTGGACTAACAGGAGAGGTTCAAATCATAGAAAGTGAGAGTGTCAGTCCTCTTGTACTTAAGTCGGCATTGTGGCTTTTGAATTTAATTCCGACTCAATTTCTGTGTTTCATCGTCAATAAGAAGGTGCAAAGTATACAGTAAACCTGAAGATAAGCATCGGAATCTGAAACTAGATTCACAGGAAAGATTCAAATCATTGAAAGTGAGAGTGTCAGTCCTCTTGTACTTAAGTCGCCATTGTGCCTTTTGTATTAAATTCGGATCCAATATCAGTGTTTCATCGTCAATAAGAAGGTCCAAGGGATACAGTAAACCTGAAGTGAAGCATCGGAATCTTAAACTGGACGCAAAGGAGGGGTTCAAATCATAGATAGTGAGAGTGTCAGTCCTCTTGTACTTAAGTCGGTATTGTGCCATTTGTATTAAATTCGGGTGCATTTTCTGTGTTTCATCGTCAATAAGAAAGTCCAAGGGATACAGTAAACCTGAAGTGAAGCATCAGAATCTAAAACTGGACCCACAGGAAAGGTTCAAATCGTAGAAAGTGACAGTGTCAGTCCTCTTGTACTTAAGTCGGCAATGTGGCATTTGTATTAAATATCGGATCCAATTTCTGTGTTTCATCGTCAATAAGAAGGTCCAATGGATATAGTAGACCTGAAGTGAAGCATCGGAATCTAAAACTGGACTCACGGGAGAGGTTCAAATCATAGAAAGTTAGAGTGTCAGTCCTCTTGTACTTAAGTCGGCATTGTGCCTTTTGTAATAAATTTAGATGCAATTTCTGTGTTTCATCGTCAATAAGAAGGTCCAAGAGATACAGTAAACCTGAAGTGAAGCATCAGAATCTAAAACTGGACTCACAGGAGAGTTTCAAATCATAGAAAATTAGAGTGTCACTCCTCTTGTACTTAAGTCGGTATTGTGCCTTTTGTATTAAATTCGGATGCAATTTCTGTGTTTTATCGTCAATAAGAAGATCCAAGGTATACAGTAAACCTGAAGTGAAGCATCGGAATCTAAAACTGGACTTGCAGGAGAGGTTCAAATCATAGAAAGTTAGAAAGTCAGTCCTCTTTTACTTAAGTCGGCATTGTGCATTTTGTATTAAATTCGGATGAAATTTCTGTGTTTCATCGCCTATAAGAAGGTCCAAGGGATACAGTAAACCTGAAGTGAAGCATCAGAATCTAATACTGGACTCACAGGAGAGGTTCAAATCATAGAAAGTTAGTGTGTCAGTCCTCTTGTACTTAAGTCGGCATTGTACCTTTTGTATTAAATTCGGTTGCAAACTCTGTGTTTCATCGTCAATAAGAAGGTCCAAGGGATACAGTAAACCTGAAGTGAAGCATCAGAATCTAAAACTGGACTCACAGGAGAGGTTCATATCATAGAAAGTGAGAGTGTCAGTCCTCTTGTACTTAAGTCGCCATTGTGATTTTTGTATTAAATTCGGATGCAATTTCTGTGTTTCATCGTCAATGAGAAGGTCGAAGGGATACAGTAAACCTGAAGTGAAGCTTCGGAATCTAAAACTGGACTAACAGGAGAGGTTCAAATCATAGAAAGTGAGAGTGTCAGTCCTCTTGTACTTAAGTCGGCATTGTGGCTTTTGAATTTAATTCCGACTCAATTTCTGTGTTTCATCGTCAATAAGAAGGTGCAAAGTATACAGTAAACCTGAAGATAAGCATCGGAATCTGAAACTAGATTCACAGGAAAGATTCAAATCATTGAAAGTGAGAGTGTCAGTCCTCTTGTACTTAAGTCGCCATTGTGCCTTTTGTATTAAATTCGGATCCAATTTCAGTGTTTCATCGTCAATAAGAAGGTCCAAGGGATACAGTAAACCTGAAGTGAAGCATCGGAATCTTAAACTGGACGCAAAGGAGGGGTTCAAATCATAGATAGTGAGAGTGTCAGTCCTCTTGTACTTAAGTCGGTATTGTGCCATTTGTATTAAATTCGGGTGCATTTTCTGTGTTTCATCGTCAATAAGAAAGTCCAAGGGATACAGTAAACCTGAAGTGAAGCATCAGAATCTAAAACTGGACCCACAGGAAAGGTTCAAATCGTAGAAAGTGACAGTGTCAGTCCTCTTGTACTTAAGTCGGCAATGTGGCATTTGTATTAAATTCGGATCCAATTTCTGTGTTTCATCGTCAATAAGAAGGTCCAATGGATATAGTAAACCTGAAGTGAAGCATCGGAATCTAAAACTGGACTCACGGGAGAGGTTCAAATCATAGAAAGTTAGAGTGTCAGTCCTCTTGTACTTAAGTCGGCATTGTGCCTTTTGTAATAAATTTAGATGCAATTTCTGTGTTTCATCGTCGATAAGAAGGTCCAAGGGATACAGTAAACCTGAAGTGAAGCATCAGAATCTAAAACTAGACTAACAGGAGAGGTTCAAATCATAGAAAGTTAGAGTGTTTGTCCTCTTTACTTAAGTCGGCATTGTGCCTTTTGTATTAAATTCGGATGCAATTCCTGTGTTTCATAGTCAATAAGAAGGTCCAAGGAATACAGTAAACCTGAAGTGAAACATCGGAATCTAAAACTGGACTCACAGGAGAGATTCAAATCATAGAAAGTTAGAGTGTCACTCCTCTTGTACTTATGTCGGTATTGTGCCTTTTGTATTAAATTCGGATGCAATTTCTGTGTTTTATCGTCAATAAGAAGGTCCAAGGTATACAGTAAACCTGAAGTGAAGCATCGGAATCTAAATCTGGACTTGTAGGAGAGGTTCAAATCATAGAAAGTTAGAGTGTCAGTCCTCTTGTACTTAAGTCGTCATTGTGATTTTTGTATTAAATTCGGATGCAATTTCTGTGTTTCATCGTCAATAAGAAGGTCCAAGGGATACAGTAAACCTGAAGTGAGGCATCGGATTCTTAAACTGGACTCACAGGAGAGGTTCAAATCATAGAAAGTTAGTGTGTCAGTCCTCTTGTACTAAGTCGGCATTGTACCTTTTGTATTGAGTTCGGATGCAAACTCTGTGTTTCATCGCCAATAAGAAGGTCCAAGGGATACAGTAAACCCAAAGTGAAGCATCGGAATCTAAAACTGGATTCACAGGAGAGGTTCAAATCATAGAAAGTGAGAGTGTCAGTCCTCTTGTACTTAAGTCGGCATTGTGCCTTTTGAATTTAATTCCGATGCAATTTCTGTGTTTCATCGTCGATAAGAAGGTGCAGGGAATACAGTAAACCTGAAGTGAAGCATCGGAATCTAAAACTGGACTCACAGGAGAGGTTCAAATCATTGAAAGTGAGAGTGTCAGTCCTCTTGTACTTAAGTCGCCATTGTGCCTTTTGTATTAAATTCGGATCCAATTTCAGTGTTTCATCGTCAATAAGAAGGTCCAAGGGATACAGTAAACCTGAAGTGAAGCATCGGAATCTTAAACTGGACGCAAAGGAGGGGTTCAAATCATAGATAGTGAGAGTGTCAGTCCTCTTGTACTTAAGTCGGTATTGTGCCATTTGTATTAAATTCGGGTGCATTTTCTGTGTTTCATCGTCAATAAGAAAGTCCAAGGGATACAGTAAACCTGAAGTGAAGCATCAGAATCTAAAACTGGACCCACAGGAAAGGTTCAAATCGTAGAAAGTGACAGTGTCAGTCCTCTTGTACTTAAGTCGGCAATGTGGCATTTGTATTAAATTCGGATCCAATTTCTGTGTTTCATCGTCAATAAGAAGGTCCAATGGATATAGTAAACCTGAAGTGAAGCATCGGAATCTAAAACTGGACTCACGGGAGAGGTTCAAATCATAGAAAGTTAGAGTGTCAGTCCTCTTGTACTTAAGTCGGCATTGTGCCTTTTGTAATAAATTTAGATGCAATTTCTGTGTTTCATCGTCGATAAGAAGGTCCAAGGGATACAGTAAACCTGTAGTGAAGCATCAGAATCTAAAACTAGACTAACAGGAGAGGTTCAAATCATAGAAAGTTAGAGTGTTTGTCCTCTTTTACTTAAGTCGGCATTGTGCCTTTTGTATTAAATTCGGATGCAATTCCTGTGTTTCATAGTCAATAAGAAGGTCCAAGGAATACAGTAAACCTGAAGTGAAACATCGGAATCTAAAACTGGACTCACAGGAGAGATTCAAATCATAGAAAGTTAGAGTGTCACTCCTCTTGTACTTATGTCGGTATTGTGCATTTTGTATTAAATTCGGATGCAATTTCTGTGTTTTATCGTCAATAAGAAGGTCCAAGGTATACAGTAAACCTGAAGTGAAGCATCGGAATCTAAATCTGGACTTGTAGGAGAGGTTCAAATCATAGAAAGTTAGAGTGTCAGTCCTCTTGTACTTAAGTCGTCATTGTGATTTTTGTATTAAATTCGGATGCAATTTCTGTGTTTCATCGTCAATAAGAAGGTCCAAGGGATACAGTAAACCTGAAGTGAGGCATCGGATTCTTAAACTGGACTCACAGGAGAGGTTCAAATCATAGAAAGTTAGTGTGTCAGTCCTCTTGTACTAAGTCGGCATTGTACCTTTTGTATTGAGTTCGGATGCAAACTCTGTGTTTCATCGCCAATAAGAAGGTCCAAGGGATACAGTAAACCCAAAGTGAAGCATCGGAATCTAAAACTGGATTCACAGGAGAGGTTCAAATCATAGAAAGTGAGAGTGTCAGTCCTCTTGTACTTAAGTCGGCATTGTGCCTTTTGAATTTAATTCCGATGCAATTTCTGTGTTTCATCGTCGATAAGAAGGTGCAGGGAATACAGTAAACCTGAAGTGAAGCATCGGAATCTAAAACTGGACTCACAGGAGAGGTTCAAATCATAGAAAGTTAGAGTGTCAATCCTCTTGTAGTTAAGTCGGCATTGTGCCTTTTGTATTAAATTCGGATGCAAACTCTGTGTTTCATCGTCAATAAGAAGGTCCAAGGGATACAGTAAACCTGAAGTGAAGCATCGGAATCTAAAACTGGACTCACAGGAGAGGTTCAAATCATAGAAAGTTATAGTGTCAGTCCTCTTGTACTTAAGTCGGCATTGTGATTTTTGAATTTAATTCCGATGCAATTTCTGTGTTTCATTGTCAATAAGTAGGTCTAAGTGATACTGTAAACCTGAAGTTAAGCATCGGAATCTAAAACTGGGCTCACAGGAGTGGTTCAAATCATAGAAAGTAAGAGTGTCAGCCCTCTTTTGCTTAAGTCGGCATTGTGAGTTTAGAATTTAATTCCGATGCAATTTCATTGTTTCATCGTCAATAAGAAGGTCCAACGGATACAGCAAACCTTAAGTGAAGCATCGGAATCTAAAACTGGACTCACAGGAGAGGTTCAAATCATAGAAAGTGCGAGTGTCAGTCCTCTTTTACTTAAGTCGGCATTGTGAGTTTCGAAATTAATTCCGATGCAATTTCTGTGTTTCATCGTCAATAAGAAGGTCCAAGGGATACAGTAAACCTGAAGTGAAGCATCGGAATCTGAAACTGGACTCCCAGGAGAGGTTCAAATCATTGAAATTGAGAGTGTCAGTCCTCTTGTACTTAAGTCGGCATTGTGCCTTTTGTATTAAATTCGGATCCAATTTCTGTGTCTCATCGTCAATAAGAAGGTCCAAGGGATACTGTAAACCTGAAGTGAAGCATCGGAATCTAAAACTGGACTCACAGGAGGGGTTCAAATCATAGAAAGTTAGAGTGTCATTACTCTTGTACTTAAGTCGGCATTGTGCCTTTTGTATTAAATTCGGATGCAATTCCTGTGTTTCCTAGTCAATAAGAAGGTCCAAGGTATACAGTAAACCTGAAGTGAAACATCGGAATCTAAAACTGGACTCACAGGAGAGATTCAAATCATAGAAAGTTAGAGTGTCACTCCTCTTGTACTTAAGTCGCCATTGTGCCTTTTGTATTAAATTCGGATGCAATTTCTGTGTTTCATCGTCATTAAGAAGGTCCAAGGGAAACAGTAAACCTGAAGTGAAGCATCGGATTCTTAAACTGGACTCACAGGAGAGGTTCAAATCATAGAAAGTTAGTGTGTCAGTCCTCTTGTACTTAAGTCGGCATTGTACCTTTTGTATTAAATTCGGATACAAACTCTGTGTTTCATCGTCAATAAGAAGGTCCAAGGGATACAGTAAACCTGAAGTGAAGCATCAGAATCTAAAACTGGACTCACAGGAGAGTTTCAAAGCATAGAAAGTGAGAGTGTCAATCCTCTTGTACTTAAGTCGTCATTGTGATTTTTGTATTAAATTCGGAAGCAATTTCTGTGTTTCATCGTCAATAAGAAGGTCCAAGGGATACAGTAAACCTGAAGTGAGGCATCGGATTCTTAAACTGGACTCATAGGAGAGGTTCAAATCATAGAAAGTTAGTGTGTCAGTCCTCTTGTACTTTAGTCGGCATTGTACCCTTTGTATTAAATTCGGATGCAAACTCTGTGTTTCATCGCCAATAAGAAGGTCCAAGAGATACAGTAAACCTAAAGTGAAGCATCGGAATCTAAAACTGGATTCACAGGAGAGGGTCAAATCATAGAAAGTGAGAGTGTCAGTCCTCTTGTACTTAAGTCGCCATTGTGCCTTTTGAATTTAATTCCGATGCAATTTCTGTCTTTCATCGTCGATAAGAAGGTGCAGGGTATACAGTAAACCTGAAGTGAAGCATCGGAATCTATACCTGGACTCACAGGAGAGGTTCAAATTATAGAAAGTTAGAGTGTCAGTCCTCTTGTAGTTAAGACGGCATTGTGCCTTTTGTATTAAATTCGGATGCAAACTCTGTGTTTCATCGTCAATAAGAAGGTCCAAGGGATACAGTAAACCTGAAGTGAAGCATCGGAATCTAGAACTGGACTCACAGGAGAGGTTCAAATCATAGAAAGTTATAGTGTCAGTCCTCTTGTACTTAAGTCGGCATTGTGATTTTTGAATTTAATTCCGATGCAATTTCTGTGTTTCATTGTCAATAAGTAGGTCTAAGTGATACTGTAAACCTGAAGTTAAGCATCAGAATCTAAAACTGGGCTCACAGGAGTGGTTCAAATCATAGAAAGTGAGAGTGTCAGTCCTCTTGTACTTAAGTCGTCATTGTGATTTTTGTATTAAATTCGGAAGCAATTTCTGTGTTTCATCGTCAATAAGAAGGTCCAAGGGATACAGTAAACCTGAAGTGAGGCATCGGATTCTTAAACTGGACTCACAGGAGAGGTTCAAATCATAGAAAGTTAGTGTGTCAGTCCTCTTGTACTTAAGTCGGCATTGTACCTTTTGTATTAAATTCGGATGCAAACTCTGTGTTTCATCGTCAATAAGAAGGTCCAAGGGATACAGTAAACCTGAAGTGAAGCATCAGAATCTAAAACTGGACTCACAGGAGAGTTTCAAATCATAGAAAGTTAGAGTGTCACTCCTCTTGTACTTAAGTCGGCATTGTGCCTTTTGTATTAAATTCGGATGAAATTTCTGTGTTTCATCGCCTATAAGAAGGTCCAAGGGATACAGTAAACCTGAAGTGAAGCATCAGAATCTAATACTGGACTCACAGGAGAGGTTCAAATCATAGAAAGTTAGTGTGTCAGTCCTCTTGTACTTAAGTCGGCATTGTACCTTTTGTATTAAATTCGGATGCAAACTCTGTGTTTCATCGTCAATAAGAAGGTCCAAGGGATACAGTAAACCTGAAGTGAAGCATCAGAATCTAAAACTGGACTCACAGGAGAGGTTCAAATCATAGAAAGTGAGAGTGTCAGTCCTCTTGTACTTAAGTCGCCATTGTGATTTTTGTATTAAATTCGGATGCAATTTCTGTGTTTCATCGTCAATGAGAAGGTCCAAGGGATACAGTAAACCTGAAGTGAAGCTTCGGAATCTAAAACTGGACTAACAGGAGAGGTTCAAATCATAGAAAGTGAGAGTGTCAGTCCTCTTGTACTTAAGACGGCATTGTGGCTTTTGAATTTAATTCCGATGCAATTTCTGTGTTTCATCGTCAATAAGAAGGTGCAAAGTATACAGTAAACCTGAAGTGAAGCATCGGAATCTGAAACTAGATTCACAGGAAAGATTCAAATCATTGAAAGTGAGAGTGTTAGTCCCCTTGTACTTAAGTCGCCATTGTGCCTTTAGTATTAAATTCGGATCCAATTTCAGTGTTTCATCGTCAATAAGAAGGTCCAAGGGATACAGTAAACCTGAAGTGAAGCATCGGAATCTTAAACTGGACGCAAAGGAGGGGTTCAAATCATAGATAGTGAAAGTGTCAGTCCTCTTGTACTTAAGTCGGTATTGTGCCATTTGTATTAAATTCGGGTGCATTTTCTGTGTTTCATCGTCAATAAGAAGGTCCAAGGGTTACAGTAAACCTGAAGTGAAGCATCAGAATCTAAAACTGGACCCACAGGAAAGGTTCAAATCGTAGAAAGTGACAGTGTCAGTCCTCTTGTACTTAAGTCGGCAATGTGGCATTTGTATTAAATTCGGATGCAATTTCTGTGTTTCATCGTCAATAAGAGGGTCCAATGGATATAGTAAACCTGAAGTGAAGCATCGGAATCTAAAACTGGACTCACGGGAGAGGTTCAAATCATAGAAAGTTAGAGTGTCAGTCCTCTTGTACTTAAGTCGGCATTGTGCCTTTTGTAATAAATTTAGATGCAATTTCTGTGTTTCATCGCCGATAAGAAGGTCCAAGGGATACAGTAAACCTGAAGTGAAGCATCAGAATCTAAAACTAGACTCACAGCAGAGGTTCAAATCATAGAAAGTTAGAGTGTTTGTCCTCTTTTACTTAGGTCGGCATTGTGCCTTTTGTATTAAATTCGGATGCAATTCCTGTGTTTCATAGTCAATAAGAAGGTCCAAGGAATACAGTAAACCTGAAGTGAAACATCGGAATCTAAAACTGGACTCACAGGAGAGATTCAAATCATAGAAAGTTAGAGTGTCACTCCTCTTGTACTTATGTCGGTATTGTGCCTTTTGTATTAAATTCGGATGCAATTTCTGTGTTTTATCGTCAATAAGAAGGTCCAAGGTATACAGTAAACCTGAAGTGAAGCATCGGAATCTAAATCTGGACTTGTAGGAGAGGTTCAAATCATAGAAAGTTAGAGTGTCAGTCCTCTTGTACTTAAGTCGTCATTGTGATTTTTGTATTAAATTCGGAAGCAATTTCTGTGTTTCATCGTCAATAAGAAGGTCCAAGGGATACAGTAAAATTGAAGTGAGGCATCGGATTCTTAAACTGGACTCACAGGAGAGGTTCAAATCATAGAAAGTTAGTGTGTCAGTCCTCTTGTACTAAGTCGGCAATGTACCTTTTGTATTGAGTTCGGATGCAAACTCTGTGTTTCATCGCCAATAAGAAGGTCCAAGGGATACAGTAAACCTAAAGTGAAGCATCGGAATCTAAAACTGGATTCACAGGAGAGGTTCAAATCATAGAAAGTGAAAGTGTCAGTCCTCTTGTACTTAAGTCGGCATTGTGCCTTTTGAATTTAATTCCGATGCAATTTCTGTCTTTCATCGTCGATAAGAAGGTGCAGGGAATACAGTAAACCTGAAGTGAAGCATCGGAATCTAAAACTGGACTCACAGGAGAGGTTCAAATCATAGAAAGTTATAGTGTCAGTCCTCTTTTGCTTAAGTCGGCATTGTGAGTTTAGAATTTAATTCCGATGCAATTTCATTGTTTCATCGTCAATAAGAAGGTCCAAGGGATACAGCAAACCTTAAGTGAAGCATTGGAATCTAAAACTGGACTCACAGGAGAGGTTCAAATCATAGAAAGTGCGAGTGTCAGTCCTCTTTTACTTAAGTCGGCATTGTGAGTTTCGAAAATAATTCCGATGCAATTTCTGTGTTTCATCGTCAATAAGAAGGTCCAAGGGATACAGTAAACCTGAAGTGAAGCATCGGAATCTGAAACTGGACTCCCAGGAGAGGTTCAAATCATTGAAAGTGAGAGTGTCAGTCCTCTTGTACTTAAGTCGGCATTGTGCCTTTTGTATTAAATTCGGATCCAATTTCTGTGTCTCATCGACAATAAGAAGGTCCAAGGGATACTGTAAACCTGAAGTGAAGCATCGGAATCTAAAACTGGACTCACAGGAGGGGTTCAAATCATAGAAAGTTAGAGTGTCATTACTCTTGTACTTAAGTCGGCATTGTGCCTTTTGTATTAAATTCGGATGCATTTCCTGTGTTTCCTAGTCAATAAGAAGGTCCAAGGTATACAGTAAACCTGGAGTGAAACATCGGAATCTAAAACTGGACTCACAGGAGAGATTCAAATCATAGAAAGTTAGAGTGTCACTCCTCTTGTACTTATGTCGGTATTGAGCCTTTTGTATTAAATTCGGATGCAATTTCTGTGTTTTATCGTCAATAAGAAGGTCCAAGGTATACAGTAAACCTGAAGTGAAACATCGGAATCTAAAACTGGACTTGTAGGAGAGGTTCAAATCATAGAAAGTTAGAGTGTCAGTCCTCTTTTACATAAGTCGGCATTGTGACTTTTGTATTAAATTCGGTTGAAATTTCTGTGTTTCATCGTCAATAAGAAGGTCCAAGGGATACAGTAAACCTGAAGTGAAGCATCAGAATCTAAAACTGGCCTCACAGGAGAGGTTCAAATCATAGAAAGAGAGAGTGTCAGTCCTCTTGTACTTAAGTCGCCATTGTGCCTTTTGTATTAAATTCGGATGCAATTTCTGTGTTTCATCGTCATTAAGAAGGTCCAAGGGATCCAGTAAACCTGAAGTGAAGCATCGGATTCTTAAACTGGACTCACAACAGAGGTTCAAATCATAGAAAGTTAGTGTGTCAGTCCTCTTGTACTTAAGTCGGCATTGTACCTTTTGTATTAAATTCGGATACAAACTCTGTGTTTCATCGTCAATAAGAAGGTCCATGGGATACAGTAAACCTGAAGTGAAGCATCAGAATCTAAAACTGGACTCACAGGAGAGTTTCAAATCATAGAAAGTGAGAGTGTCAATCCTCTTGTACTTAAGTCGTCATTGTGATTTTTGTATTAAATTCGGAAGCAATTTCTGTGTTTCATCGTCAATAAGAAGGTCCAAGGGATACAGTAAACCTGAAGTGAGGCATCGGATTCTTAAACTGGACTCATAGGAGAGGTTCAAATCATAGAAAGTTAGTGTGTCAGTCCTCTTGTACTTAAGTCGGCATTGTACCTTTTGTATTAAATTCGGATGCAAACTCTGTGTTTCATCGCCAATAAGAAGGTCCAAGAGATACAGTAAACCTAAAGTGAAGCATCGGAATCTAAAACTGGATTCACAGGAGAGGTTCAAATCATAGAAAGTGAGAGTGTCAGTCCTCTTGTACTTAAGTCGGCATTGTGCCTTTTGAATTTAATTCCGATGCAATTTCTGTCTTTCATCGTCGATAAGAAGGTGCAGTGTATACAGTATACCTGAAGTGAAGCATCGGAATCTATACCTGGACTCACAGGACAGGTTCAAATCATAGAAAGTTATAGTGTCAGTCCTCTTGTACTTAAGTCGGCATTGTGATTTTTGAATTTAATTCCGATGCAATTTCTGTGTTTCATTGTCAATAAGTAGGTCTAAGTGATACTGTAAACCTGAAGTTAAGCATCAGAATCTAAAACTGGGCTCACAGGAGTGGTTCAAATCATAGAAAGTGAGAGTGTCAGTCATCTTTTGCTTAAGTCGGCATTGTGAGTTTAGAATTTAATTCCGATGCATTTCTTTGTTTCATCGTCAATAAGAAGGTCCAAGGGATACAGCAAACCTGAAGTGAAGCATCGGAATCTAAAACTGGACTCACAGGAGAGGTTCAAATCATAGAAAGTGCGAGTGTCAGTCCTCTTATACTTAAGTCGGCATTGTGAGTTTCGAAATTAATTCCGATGCAATTTCTGTGTTTCATCGTCAATAAGAAGGTCCAAGGGATACAGTAAACCTGAAGTGAAGCATCGGAATCTAAAACTGGACTCCCAGGAGAGGTTCAAATCATAGAAAGTGAGAGTATCAGTCCTCTTGTACTTAAGTCGGCATTGTGCCTTTTGAATTTAATTCCGATGCAATTTCTGTGTTTCATCATCAATAACAAGGTGCAAGGTATACAGTAAACCTGAAGTGAAGCATCGGAATCTGAAACTGGACTCACAGGAGAGGATCAAATCATTGAAAGTGAGAGTGTCAGTCCTCTTGTACTTAAGTCGCCATTGTGCCTTTTGTATTAAATTCGGATCCAATTTCTGTGTCTCATCGTCAATAAGAAGGTCCAAGGGATACAGTAAACCTGAAGTGAAGCATCGGAATCTAAAACTGGACTCACAGGAGGGGTTCAAATCATAGAAAGGTAGAGTGTCATTACTCTTGTACTTAAGTCGGCATTGTGCATTTTGTATTAAATTCGGATGCAAACTCTGTGTTCCATCGTCAGAAAGAAGGTCCAATGGATACAGTAAACCTGAAGTGGAGCATCGGAATCTAAAACTGGACTCACAGGAGAGGTTCAAATCATAGATTGTGAGTGTGTCAGTCCTCTTGTACTTAAGTCGGCATTGTGCCATTTGTATTAAATTCGGATGCAATTTCTGTGTTTCATCGTCAATAAGAAGGTCCAAGGGATACAGTAAACCTGAAGTGAAGCATCGGATTCTTTAACTGGACTCACAGGAGAGGTTCAAATCATAGAAAGTTAGTGTGTCAGTCCTCTTGTACTTAAGTCGGCATTGTACCTTTTGTATTAAATTCGGATGCAAACTCTGTGATTCATCGTCAATAAGAAGGTCCAAGGGATACAGTAAACCTGAAGTGAAGCATCAGAATCTAAAACTGGACTCACAGGAGAGGTTCAAATCATAGAAAGTGAGAGTGTCAGTCCTCTTGTACTTAAGTCGGCATTGTGATTTTTGAATTTAATTCCGATGCAATTTCTGTGTTTCATTGTCAATAAGTAGGTTTAAGTGATACTGTAAACCTGAAGTTAAGCATCGGAATCTAAAACTGGGCTCACAGGAGTGGTTCAAATCATAGAAAGTGAGAGTGTCAGTCCTCTTTTGCTTAAGTCGGCATTGTGAGTTTAGAATTTAATTCCGATGCAATTTCATTGTTTCATCGTCAATAAGAAGGTCCAAGGGATGCAGCAAACCTTAAGTGAAGCATCGGAATCTAAAACTGGACTCACAGGAGAGGTTCAAATCATAGAAAGTGCGAGTGAAAGTCCTCTTTTACTTAAGTCGGCATTGTGAGTTTCGAAATTAATTCCGATGCAATTTCTGTGTTTCATCGTCAATAAGAAGGTCCAAGGGATACAGTAAACCTGAAGTGAAGCATCGGAATCTGAAACTGGACTCCCAGGAGAGGTTCATATCATTGAAAGTGAGAGTGTCAGTCCTCTTGTACTTAAGTCGGCATTGTGCCTTTTGAATTTAATTCCGATGCAATTTCTGTGTTTCATCGTCAATAACAAATTGCAAGGTATACAGTAAACCTGAAGTGAAGCATCGGAATCTGAAACTGGACTCACAGGAGAGGATCAAATCATTGAAAGTGAGAGTGTCAGTCCTCTTGTACTTAAGTCGCCATTGTTCCTTTTGTATTAAATTCGGATGCAATTCCTGTGTTTCCTAGTCAATAAGAAGGTCCAAGGGATACAGTAAACCTGAAGTGAAACATCGGAATCTAAAACTGGACTCACAGGAGAGATTCAAATCATAGAAAGTTAGAGTGTCACTCCTCTTGTACTTATGTCGGTATTGTGCCTTTTGTATTAAATTCGGATGCAATTTCTGTGTTTTATCGTCAATAAGAAGGTCCAAGGTATACAGTAAACCTGAAGTGAAGCATCGGAACCTAAAACTGGACTTGTAGGAGAGGTTAAAATCATAGAAAGTTAGAGTGTCAGTCCTCTTTTACTTAAGTCGACATTGTGACTTTTGTATTAAATTCGGATGAAATTTCTGTGTTTCATCGTCAATAAGAAGGTCCAAGGGATACAGTAAACCTGAAGTGAAACATCGGAATCTAAAACTGGACTCACAGGAGAGATTCAAATCATAGAAAGTTAGAGTGTCACTCCTCTTGTACTTATATCGGTATTGTGCCTTTTGTATTAAATTCGGATGCAATTTCTGTGTTTTATCGTCAATACGAAGGTCCAAGGGATACAGTAAACCTGAAGCGAGGCATCGGATTCTTAAACTGGACTCACAGGAGAGGTTCAAATCAATGAAAGTTAGTGTGTCAGTCCTCTTGTACTTAAGTCGGCATTGTACCTTTTGTATTAAATTCGGATGCAAACTCTGTGTTTCATCGCCAATAAGAAGGTCCAAGGGATACAGTAAACCTAAAGTGAAGCATCGGAATCTAAAACTGGATTCACAGAAGAGGTTCAAATCATAGAAAGTGAGAGTGTCAGTCCTCTTGTACTTAAGTCGGCATTGTGCCTTTTGAATTTAATTCCGATGCAATTTCTGTCTTTCATCGTCGATAAGAAGGTGCAGGGTATACAGTAAACCTGAAGTGAAGCATCGGAATCTATACCTGGACTCACAGGAGAGGTTCAAATTATAGAAAGTTAGAGTGTCAGTCCTCTTGTAGTTAAGTCGGCATTGTGCCTTTTGTATTAAATTCGGATGCAAACTCTGTGTTCCATCGTCAATAAGAAGGTCCAAGGGATACAGTAAACCTGAAGTGAAGCATCGGAATCTAAAACTGGACTCACAGGAGAGGTTCAAATCATAGAAAGTTATAGTGTCAGTCCTCTTGTACTTAAGTCGGCATTGTGATTTTTGAATTTAATTCCGATGCAATTTCTGTGTTTCATTGTCAATAAGTAGGTCTAAGTGATACTGTAAACGTGAAGTTAAGCATCAGAATCTAAAACTGGGCTCACAGGAGTGGTTCAAATCATAGAAAGTGAGAGTGTCAGTCATCTTTTGCTTAAGTCGGCATTGTGAGTTTAGAATTTAATTCCGATGCAATTTCTTTGTTTCATCGTCAATAAGAAGGTCCAAGGGATACAGCAAACCTGAAGTGAAGCATCGGAATCTAAAACTGGACTCACAGGAGAGGTTCAAATCATAGAAAGTGCGAGTGTCAGTCCTCTTATACTTAAGTCGGCATTGTGAGTTTCGAAATTAATTCCGATGCAATTTCTGTGTTTCATCGTCAGTAAGAAGGTCCAAGGGATACAGTAAACCTCAAGTGAAGCATCGGAATCTAAAACTGGACTCCCAGGAGAGGTTCAAATCATAGAAAGTGAGAGTGTCAGTCCTCTTGTACTTAAGTCGGCATTGTGCCTTTTGAATTTAATTCCGATGCAATTTCTGTGTTTCATCGTCAATAACAAGGTGCAAGGTATACAGTAAACCTGAAGTGAAGCATCGGAATCTGAAACTGGCCTCACAGGAGAGGATCAAACCATTGAAAGTGAAGTGTCAGTCCTCTTGTACTTAAGTCGCCATTGTGCCTTTTGTATTAAATTCGGATCCAATTTCTGTGTCTCATCGTCAATAAGAAGGTCCAAGGGATACAGTAAACCTGAAGTGAAGCATCGGAATCTAAAACTGGACTCACAGGAGGGGTTCAAATCATAGAAAGTTAGAGTGTCATTACTCTTGTACTTATGTCGGCATTGTGCCTTTTGTATTAAATTCGGATGCAAACTCTATGTTTCATCGTCAAAAAGAAGGTCCAAGGGATACAGTAAACCTGAAGTGGAGCATCGGAATCTAAAACTGGACTCACAGGAGAGGTTCAAATCATAGATAGTGGGAGTGTCAATCTTCTTGTACTTAAGTCGGCATTGTGCCATTTGTATTAAATTCGGATGCAATTTCGGTGTTTCATCGTCAATAAGAAGGTCCAAGGGATACAGTAAACCTGAAGTGAAGCATCGGATTCTTAAACTGGACTCACAGGAGAGGTTCATATCATAGAAAGTTAGTGTGTCGGTCCTCTTGTACTTAAGTCGGCATTGTACCTTTTGTATTAAATTCGGATGCAAACTCTGTGTTTCATCGTCAATAAGAAGGTCCAAGGGATACAGTAAACCTGAAGTGAAGCATCAGAATCTAAAACTGGACTCACAGGAGAGGTTCAAATCATAGAAAGTGAGAGTGTCAGTCCTCTTGTACTTAAGTCGCCATTGTGATTTTTGTATTAAATTTGGAATCAATTTCTGTGTTTCATCGTCAATAGGAAGGTCCAAGGGATACAGTATACCTGAAGTGAAGCATCGGATTCTTAAACTGGACTCACAACAGAGGTTCAAATCATAGAAAGTTAGTGTGTCAGTCCTCTTGTACTTAAGTCTGCATTGTACCTTTTGTATTAAATTCGGAAGCAAACTCTGTGTTTCATCGTTAATAAGAAGGTCCAAGGGATACAGTAAACCTGAAGTGAAGCATCGGAATCTAAAACTGGACCCACAGGCGAGGTCCAAATCATAGAAAGTGAGAGTGTCAGTCCTCTTGTACTTAAGTCGGCATTGTGCCTTTTGAATTTAATTCCAATGCAATTTCTGTGTTTCATCGTCAATAAGAAGGTCTAAGTGATACAGTAAACCTGAAGTGAAGCATCGGAATCTAAAACTAGACTCACAGGAGAGGTTCAAATCATAGAAAGTGAGAGTGTCAGTCCTCTTTTACTTAAGTCGGCATTGTGAGTTTCGGATATAATTCCGATGCAATTTCTGTGTTTCATCGTCAATAGGAAGGTCCAAGGGATACACTAGACCTGTAGTGGAGCATCGGAATCTAAAACTGGACTCACAGGAGAGGCTCAAATCATAGAAAGTGAAAGTGTCATTCCTCTTGTACTTAAGTTGGCATTGTGCCATTTGTATTAAATTCAGGTGCAATGTTAGTGTTTCATCGTCAATAAGAAGGTCCAAGGGATACAGTAAACCTGAAGTGAAGCATCGGAACCTAAAACTGGACTCACAGGAAATGTTCACATCATAGAAATTGGGGGTGTCAATCCTCTTGTACTTAAGTCGGCATTGTGGCATTTGTATTAAATTTGGATGCAATTTCTGTGTTTCATCGTCATTAAGAAGGTGCAAGGTATACAGTAAACCTGAAGTGAAGCATCGGAATCTAAAACTGGACTCACAGGAGAGGTTCAAATCATAGAAAGTGAGAGTGTCAGTCCTCTTGTACTTAAGTCGTCATTGTGATTTTTGTATTAAATTCAGAAGTAATTTCTGTGTTTCATCGTCAATAAGAAGGTCCAAGGGATACAGTAAACCTGAAGTGAGGCATCGGATTCTTAAACTGGAGTCACAGGAGAGGTTCAAATCATAGAAAGTTAGTGTGTCAGTCCTCTTGTACTTAAGTCGGCATTGTACCTTTTGTATTATATTCGGATGCAAACTCTGTGTTTCATCGCCAATAAGAAGGTCCAAGGGATACAGTAAACCTAAAGTGAAGCATCGGAATCTAAAACTGGATTCACAGGAGAGGTTCAAATCATAGAAAGTGAGAGTGTCAGTCCTCTTGTACTTAAGTCGGCATTGTGCCTTTTGAATTTAATTCCGATGCAATTTCTGTGTTTCATCGTCAATAAGAAGGTGCAGGGTATACAGTAAACCTGAAGTGAAGCATCGGAATCTAAAACTGGACTCACAGGAGAGGTTCAAATCATAGAAAGTTAGAGAGTCAGTCCTCTTGTACTTAAGTCGGCATTGTGCCTTTTGTACTATATTCGGATGCAAAGTCTGTGTTTCATCGTCAGTAAGAAGGTCCAAGGGATACAGTAAACCTGAAGTGAAGCATCGGAATCTAAAACTGGACTCACAGGAGAGGTTCAAATCATAGAAAGTTATAGTGTCAGTCCTCTTTTGCTTAAGTCGGCATTGTGAGTTTCGAATTTAATTCCGATGCAATTTCTTTGTTTCATCGTCAATAAGAAGGTCCAAGGGATACAGCAAACCTGAAGTGAAGCATCGGAATCTAAAACTGGACTCACAGGAGAGGTTCAAATCATAGAAAGTGCGGGTGTCAGGCCTCTTTTACTTAAGTCGGCATTGTGAGTTTCGAATTTAATTCCGATGCAATTTCTGTGTTTCATCGTCAATAAGAAGGTCCAAGGGATACAGTAAACCTGAAGTGTAGCATCGGAATCTAAAACTGGACTCCCAGGAGAGGTTCAAATAATAGAAATTGAGAGTGTCAGTCCTCTTGAACTTAAGTCGGCATTGTGCCTTTTGAATTTAATTCCGATGCAATTTCTGTGTTTCATCGTCAATAACAAGGTGCAAGGTATACAGTAAACCTGAAGTGAAGCATCGGAATCTGAAACTGGACTCACAGGAGAGGATCAAATCATTGAAAGTGAGAGTGTCAGTCCTCTTCTACTTAAGTCGCCATTGTGCCTTTTGTATTAAATTCGGATCCAATTTCTGCGTCTCATCGTCAATAAAATGGTCCAAGGGATACAGTAAACCTGAAGTGAAGCATCGGAATCTAAAACTGGACTCACAGGAGGGGTTCAAATCATAGAAAGTTAGAGTGTCATTACTCTTGTACTTAAGTCGGCATTGTGCCTATTGTATTAAATTCGGATGCAAACTCTGTGTTTCATCGTCAATAAGAAGGTCCAAGGGATACAGTAAACCTGAAGTGGAGCATCGGAATCTAAAACTGGACTCACAGGAGAGGTTCAAATCATAGAAAGTGAGAGTGTCAGTCCTCTTGTACTTAAGTCTGCATTGTGCCATTTATATTAAATTCGGGTGCAATTTCTGTGTTTCATCGTCAATAAGAAGGTCCAAGGGATACAGTAAACCTGAAGTGAAGCATCGGATTCTTATACTGGACTCACAGGACCGGTTCAAATCATAGAAAGTTAGTGTGTCAGTCCTCTTGTACTTAAGTCGGCATTGTACATTTTGTATTAAATTCGGATGCAAACTCTGTGTTTCATCGTCAATAAGAAGGTCTAAGGGATACAGTAAACCTGAAGTGAAGCATCAGAATCTAAAACTGGACTCACAGGAGAGGTTCAAATCATAGAAAGTGAGAGTGTCAGTCCTCTTGTACTTAAGTCGCCATTGTGATTTATGTATTAAATTTGGAATCAATTTCTGTGTTTCATCGTCAATAAGAAGGTCCAAGGGATACAGTATACCTGAAGTGAAGCATCGGATTCTTAAACTGGACTCACAACAGAGGTTCAAATCATAGAAAGTTAGTGTGTCAGTCCTCTTGTACTTAAGTCTGCATTGTACCTTTTGTATTAAATTCGGATGCAAACTCTGTGTTTCATCGTTAATAAGAAGGTCCAAGGGATACAGTAAACCTGAAGTGAAGCATCGGAATCTAAAACTGGACTCACAGGCGGGTTCAAATCATAGAAAGTGAGAGTGTCAGTCCTCTCGTACTTAAGTCGGCATTGTGCCTTTTGAATTTAATTCCGATGCAATTTCTGTGTTTCATCGTCAATAAGAAGGTGCAGGGTATACAGTAAACCTGAAGTGAAGCATCGGAATCTAAAACTGGACACACAGTTGAGGTTCAAATCATAGAAAGTTAGAGTGTCAGTCCTCTTGTACTTAAGTCGGCATTGGTCCTTTTGTATTAAATTCGGATGCAAACTCTGTGTTTCATCGTCAATAAGAAGGTCCAAGGGATACAGTAATCCTGAAGTAATGCATCGGAATCTAAAACTGGACTCACAGGAGAGGTTCAAATCATAGAAAGTTATAGTGTCAGTCCTCTTGTACTTAAGTCGGCATTGTGATTTTTGAATTTAATTCCGATGCAATTTCTGTGTTTCATCGTCAATAAGAAGGTCTAAGTGATACAGTAAACCTGAAGTGAAGCATCGGAATCTAAAACTAGACTCACAGGAGAGGTTCAAATCATAGGAAGTGAGAGTGTCAGTCCTCTTTTACTTAAGTCGGCATTGTGAGTTTCGAATTTAATTCCGATGCAATTTCTGTGTTTCATCGTCAATACGAAGGTCCAAGGGATACACTAGACCTGAAGTGGAGCATCGGAATCTAAAACTGGACTCACAGGAGAGGCTCAAATCATAGAAAGTGAAAGTGTCAGTCCTCTTGTACTTAAGTTGGCATTGTGCCATTTGTATTAAATTCAGGTGCAATGTTAGTGTTTCATCGTCAATAAGAAGGTCCAAGGGATACAGTAAACCTGAAGTGAAGCATCGGAATCTAAAACTGGCCTCACAGGAAATGTTCACATCATAGAAAGTGGGGGTGTCAGTCCTCTTGTACTTAAGTCGGCATTGTGGCATTTGTATTAAATTTGGATGCAATTTCTGTGTTTCATCGTCAATAAGAAGGTGCAAGGTATACAGTAAACCTGAAGTGAAGCATCGGAATCTAAAACTGGACTCACAGGAGAGGTTCAAATCATAGAAAGTGAGAGTGTCAGTCCTCTTGTACTTAAGTCGTCATTGTGATTTTTGTGTTAAATTCGGAAGTAATTTCTGTGTTTCATCGTCAATAAGAAGGTCCAAGGGATACAGTAAACCTGAAGTGAAGCATCGGATTCTTAAACTGGAGTCACAGGAGAGGTTCAAATCATAGAAAGTTAGTGTGTCAGTCCTCTTGTACTTAAGTCGGCATTGTACCTTTTGTATTATATTCGGATGCAAACTCTGTGTTTCATCGCCAATAAGAAGGTCCATGGGATACAGTAAACCTAAAGTGAAGCATCGGAATCTAAAACTGGACTCCCAGGAGAGGTTCAAATAATAGAAATTGAGAGTGTCAGTCCTCTTGAACTTAAGTCGGCATTGTGCCTTTTGAATTTAATTCCGATGCAATTTCTGTCTTTCATCGTCAATAAGAAGGTGCAGGGTATACAGTAAACCTGAAGTGAAGCATCGGAATCTAAAACTGGACTCACAGGAGAGGTTCAAATCATAGAAAGTTAGAGAGTCAGTCCTCCTGTATGTAAGTCGGCATTGTGCCTTTTGTACTATATTCGGATGCAAACTCTGTGTTTCATCGTCAATAAGAAGGTCCAAGGGATACAGTAAACCTGAAGTGAAGCATCTGAATCTAAAACTGGACTCACAGGAGAGGTTCAAATCATAGAAAGTTATAGTGTCAGTCCTCTTTTGCTTAAGTCGGCATTGTGAGTTTCGAATTTAATTCCGATGCAATTTCTTTGTTTCATCGTCAATAAGAAGGTCCAAGGGATACAGCAAACCTGAAGTGAAGCATCGGAATCTAAAACTGGACTCACAGGAGAGGTTCAAATCATAGAAAGTGCGGGTGTCAGTCCTCTTTTACTTAAGTCGGCATTGTGAGTTTCGAATTTAATTCCGATGCAATTTCTGTGTTTCATCGTCAATAAGAAGGTCCAAGGGATACAGTAAACCTGAAGTGTAGCATCGGAATCTAAAACTGGACTCCCAGGAGAGGTTCAAATAATAGAAATTGAGAGTGTCAGTCCTCTTGAACTTAAGTCGGCATTGTGCCTTTTGAATTTAATTCCGATGCAATTTCTGTGTTTCATCGTCAATAACAAGGTGCAAGGTATACAGTAAACCTGAAGTGAAGCATCGGAATCTGAAACTGGACTCACAGGAGAGGATCAAATCATTGAAAGTGAGAGTGTCAGTCCTCTTCTACTTAAGTCGCCATTGTGCCTTTTGTATTAAATTCGGATCCAATTTCTGCGTCTCATCGTCAATAAGAAGGTCCAAGGGATACAGTAAACCTGAAGTGAAGCATCGGAATCTAAAACTGGACTCAGAGGAGGGGTTCAAATCATAGAAAGTTAGAGTGTCATTACTCTTGTACTTAAGTCGGCATTGTGCCTTTTGTATTAAATTCGGATGCAAACTCTGTGTTTCATCGTCAATAAGAAGGTCCAAGGGATACAGTAAACCTGAAGTGGAGCATCGGAATCTAAAACTGGACTCACAGGAGAGGTTCAAATCATAGAAAGTGAGAGTGTCAGTCCTCTTTTACTTAAGTCTGCATTGTGCCATTTGTATTAAATTCGGGTGCAATTTCTGTGTTTCATCGTCAATAAGAAGGTCCAAGGGATACAGTAAACCTGAAGTGAAGCATCGGATTCTTAAACTGGACTCACAGGACCGGTTCAAATCATAGAATGTAAGTGTGTCAGTCCTCTTGTACTTAAGTCGGCATTGTTCATTTTGTATTAAATTCGGATGCAAACTCTGTGTTTCATCGTCAATAAGAAGGTCCAAGGGATACAGTAAACCTGAAGTGAAGCATCAGAATCTAAAACCGGACTCACAGGAGAGGTTCAAATCATAGAAAGTGAGAGTGTCAGTCCTCTTGTACTTAAGTCGCCATTGTGATTTTTGTATTAAATTCGGAAGCAATTTCTGTGTTTCATCGTCAATAAGAAGGTCCGGGGGATTACAGTATACCTGAAGTGAAGCATCGGATTCTTAAACTGGACTCATAGGAGAGGTTCAAATCATAGAAAGTTAGTGTGTCAGTCCTCTTGTACTTAAGTCGGCATTGTGCCTTTTGTATTTAATTCGGATGCAAACTCTGTGTTTCATCGTCAATAAGAAGGTCCAAGGGATATAGTAAACCTGAAGTGATGCATGGGAATCTAAAACTAGACTCACAGGAGAGGTTCAAATCAAAGAAAGTTATAGTGTCAGTCCTCTTGTACTTAAAACGGCATTGTGATTTTT
Source organism: Schistocerca serialis cubense (assembly GCF_023864345.2). Classification (NCBI taxonomy): domain Eukaryota; kingdom Metazoa; phylum Arthropoda; class Insecta; order Orthoptera; family Acrididae; genus Schistocerca; species Schistocerca serialis. The sequence goes on from NC_064648.1 coordinate 20,662,825, forward strand.
GAATTTAATTCCGATGCAATTTCTGTGTTTCATCGTCAATAAGAAGGTCTAAGTGATACAGTAAACCAGAAGTGAAGCATCGGAATCTAAAACTAGACTCACAGGAGAGGTTCAAATCATAGAAAGTGAGAGTGTCAGTCCTCTTTTACTTAGGTCGGCATTGTGAGTTTCGAATTTAATTCCGATGCAATTTCTGTGTTTCATCGTCAATACGAAGGTCCAAGGGATACACTAGACCTGAAGCGGAGCATCGGAATCTAAAAATGGACTCACAGGAGAGGTTCAAATCATAGAAAGTGAAAGTGTCAGTCCTCTTGTACTTAAGTTGGCATTGTGCCATTTGTATTAAATTCAGGTGCAATGTTAGTGTTTCATCGTCAATAAGAAGGTCCAAGGGATACAATAAACCTGAAGTGTAGCATCGGAATCTAAAACTGGACTCCCAGGAGAGGTTCAAATAATAGAAATTGAGAGTGTCAGTCCTCTTGAACTAAAGTCGGTATTGTGCCTTTTGAATTTAATTCCGATGCAATTTCTGTGTTTCATCGTCAATAACAAGGTGCAAGGTATACAGTAAACCTGAAGTGAAGCATCGGAATCTGAAACTGGACTCACAGGAGAGGATCAAATCATTGAAAGTGAGAGTGTCAGTCCTCTTCTACTTAAGTCGCCATTGTGCCTTTTGTATTAAATTCGGATCCAATTTCTGCGTCTCATCGTCAATAAGAAGGTCCAAGGGATACAGTAAACCTGAAGTGAAGCATCGGAATCTATAACTGGACTCACAGGAGGGGTTCAAATCATAGAAAGTTAGAGTGTCATTACTCTTGTACTTAAGTCGGCATTGTGCCTTTTGTATTAAATTCGGATGCAAACTCTGTGTTTCATCGTCAATAAGAAGGTCCAAGGGATACAGTAAACCTGAAGTGGAGCATCGGAATCTAAAACTGGACTCACAGGAGAGGTTCAAATCATAGAAAGTGAGAGTGTCAGGCCTCTTGTACTTAAGTCTGCATTGTGCCATTTATATTAAATTCGGGTGCAATTTCTGTGTTTCATCGTCAATAAGAAGGTCCAAGGGATACAGTAAACCTGAAGTGAAGCATCGGATTCTTAAACTGGACTCACAGGACCGGTTCAAATCATAGAAAGTTAGTGTGTCAGTCCTCTTGTACTTAAGTCGGCATTGTACATTTTGTATTAAATTCGGATGCAAACTCTGTGTTTCATCGTCAATAAGAAGGTCCAAGGGATACAGTAAACCTGAAGTGAAGCATCAGAATCTAAAACTGGACTCACAGGAGAGGTTCAAATCATAGAAAGTGAGAGTGTCAGTCCTCTTGTACTTAAGTCGCCATTGTGATTTATGTATTAAATTTGGAATCAATTTCTGTGTTTCATCGTCAATAAGAAGGTCCAAGGGATACAGTATACCTGAAGTGAAGCATCGGATTCTTAAACTGGACTCACAACAGAGGTTCAAATCATAGAAAGTTAGTGTGTCAGTCCTCTTGTACTTAAGTCTGCATTGTACCTTTTGTATTAAATTCGGATGCAAACTCTGTGTTTCATCGTTAATAAGAAGGTCCAAGGGATACAGTAAACCTGAAGTGAAGCATCGGAATCTAAAACTGGACTCACAGGCGGGTTCAAATCATAGAAAGTGAGAGTGTCAGTCCTCTTGTACTTAAGTCGGCATTGTGCCTTTTGAATTTAATTCCGATGCAATTTCTGTGTTTCATCGTCAATAAGAAGGTGCAGGGTATACAGTAAACCTGAAGTGAAGCATCGGAATCTAAAACTTGACACACAGTTGAGGTTCAAATCATAGAAAGTTAGAGTGTCAGTCCTCTTGTACTTAAGTCGGCATTGGTCCTTTTCTATTAAATTCGGATGCAAACTCTGTGTTTCATCGTCAATAAGAAGGTCCAAGGGATACAGTAATCCTGAAGTAATGCATCGGAATCTAAAACTGGACTCACAGGAGAGGTTCAAATCATAGAAAGTTATAGTGTCAGTCCTCTTGTACTTAAGTCGGCATTGTGATTTTTGAATTTAATTCCGATGCAATTTCTGTGTTTCATCGTCAATAAGAAGGTCTAAGTGATACAGTAAACCTGAAGTGAAGCATCGGAATCTAAAACTAGACTCACAGGAGAGGTTCAAATCATAGAAAGTGAGAGTGTCAGTCCTCTTTTACTTAAGTCGGCATTGTGAGTTTCGAATTTAATTCCGATGCAATTTCTGTGTTTCATCGTCAATACGAAGGTCCAAGGGATACACTAGACCTGAAGTGGAGCATCGGAATCTAAAACTGGACTCACAGGAGAGGCTCAAATCATAGAAAGTGAAAGTGTCAGTCCTCTTGTACTTAAGTTGGCATTGTGCCATTTGTATTAAATTCAGGTGCAATGTTAGTGTTTCATCGTCAATAAGAAGGTCCAAGGGATACAGTAAACCTGAAGTGAAGCATCGGAATCTAAAACTGGACTCACAGGAAATGTTCACATCATAGAAAGTGGGGGTGTCAGTCCTCTTGTACTTAAGTCGGCATTGTGGCATTTGTATTAAATTTGGATGCAATTTCTGTGTTTCATCGTCAATAAGAAGGTGCAAGGTATACAGTAAACCTGAAGTGAAGCATCGGAATCTAAAACTGGACTCACAGGAGAGGTTCAAATCATAGAAAGTGAGAGTGTCAGTCCTCTTGTACTTAAGTCGTCATTGTGATTTTTGTGTTAAATTCGGAAGTAATTTCTGTGTTTCATCGTCAATAAGAAGGTCCAAGGGATACAGTAAACCTGAAGTGAAGCATCGGATTCTTAAACTGGAGTCACAGGAGAGGTTCAAATCATAGAAAGTTAGTGTGTCAGTCCTCTTGTACTTAAGTCGGCATTGTACCTTTTGTATTATATTCGGATGCAAACTCTGTGTTTCATCGCCAATAAGAAGGTCCAAGGGATACAGTAAACCTAAAGTGAAGCATCGGAATCTAAAACTGGATTCACAGGAGAGGTTCAAATCATAGAATGTGAGAGTGTCAGTCCTCTTGTACTTAAGTCGGCATTGTGCCTTTTGAATTTAATTCCGATGCAATTTCTGTCTTTCATCGTCAATAAGAAGGTGCAGGGTATACAGTAAACCTGAAGTGAAGCATCGGAATCTAAAACTGGACTCACAGGAGAGGTTCAAATCATAGAAAGTTAGAGAGTCAGTCCTCCTGTATGTAAGTCGGCATTGTGCCTTTTGTACTATATTCGGATGCAAACTCTGTGTTTCATCGTCGGTAAGAAGGTCCAAGGGATACAGTAAACCTGAAGTGAAGCATCTGAATCTAAAACAGGACTCACAGGAGAGGTTCAAATCATAGAAAGTTATAGTGTCAGTCCTCTTTTGCTTAAGTCGGCATTGTGAGTTTCGAATTTAATTCCGATGCAATTTCTTTGTTTCATCGTCAATAAGAAGGTCCAAGGGATACAGCAAACCTGAAGTGAAGCATCGGAATCTAAAACTGGACTCACAGGAGAGGTTCAAATCATAGAAAGTGCGGGTGTCAGTCCTCTTTTACTTAAGTCGGCATTGTGAGTTTCGAATTTAATTCCGATGCAATTTCTGTGTTTCATCGTCAATAGGAAGGTCCAAGGGATACAGTAAACCTGAAGTGTAGCATCGGAATCTAAAACTGGACTCCCAGGAGAGGTTCAAATAATAGAAATTGAGAGTGTCAGTCGTCTTGAACTTAAGTCGGCATTGTGCCTTTTGAATTTAATTCCGATGCAATTTCTGTGTTTCATCGTCAATAACAAGGTGCAAGGTATACAGTAAACCTGAAGTGAAGCATCGGAATCTGAAACTGGACTCACAGGAGAGGATCAAATCATTGAAAGTGAGAGTGTCAGTCCTCTTCTACTTAAGTCGCCATTGTGCCTTTTGTATTAAATTCGGATCCAATTTCTGCGTCTCATCGTCAATAAGAAGGTCCAAGGGATACAGTAAACCTGAAGTGAAGCATCGGAATCTAAAACTGGACTCACAGGAGGGGTTCAAATCATAGAAAGTTAGAGTGTCATTACTCTTGTACTTAAGTCGGCATTGTGCCTTTTGTATTAAATTCGGATGCAAACTCTGTGTTTCATCGTCAATAAGAAGGTCCAAGGGATACAGTAAACCTGAAGTGGAGCATCGGAATCTAAAACTGGACTCACAGGAGAGGTTCAAATCATAGAAAGTGAGAGTGTCAGTCCTCTTTTACTTAAGTCTGCATTGTGCCATTTGTATTAAATTCGGGTGCAATTTCTGTGTTTCATCGTCAATAAGAAGGTCCAAGGGATACAGTAAACCTGAAGTGAAGCATCGGATTCTTAAACTGGACTCACAGGACCGGTTCAAATCATAGAAAGTAAGTGTGTCAGTCCTCTTGTACTTAAGTCGGCATTGTACATTTTGTATTAAATTCGGATGCAAACTCTGTGTTTCATCGTCAATAAGAAGGACCAAGGGATACAGTAAACCTGAAGTGAAGCATCAGAATCTAAAACTGGACTCACAGGAGAGGTTCAAATCATAGAAAGTGAGAGTGTCAGTCCTCTTGTACTTAAGTCGCCATTGTGATTTTTGTATTAAATTCGGAAGCAATTTCTGTGTTTCATCGTCAATAAGAAGGTCCGGGGGATTACAGTATACCTGAAGTGAAGCATCGGATTCTTAAACTGGACTCACAGGAGAGGTTCAAATCATAGAAAGTTAGTGTGTCAGTCCTCTTGTACTTAAGTCGGCATTGTGCCTTTTGTATTAAATTCGGATGCAAACTCTGTGTTTCATCGTCAATAAGAAGGTCCAAGGGATATAGTAAACCTGAAGTGATGCATGGGAATCTAAAACTAGACTCACAGGAGAGGTTCAAATCAAAGAAAGTTATAGTGTCAGTCCTCTTGTACTTAAAACGGCATTGTGATTTTTGAATTTAATTCCGATGCAATTTCTGTGTTTCATCGTCAATAAGAAGGTCTAAGTGATACAGTAAACCAGAAGTGAAGCATCGGAATCTAAAACTAGACTCACAGGAGAGGTTCAAATCATAGAAAGTGAGAGTGTCAGTCCTCTTTTACTTAAGTCGGCATTGTGAGTTTCGAATTTAATTCCGATGCAATTTCTGTGTTTCATCGTCAATACGAAGATCCAAGGGATACACTAGACCTGAAGCGGAGCATCGGAATCTAAAAATGGACTCACAGGAGAGGTTCAAATCATAGAAAGTGAAAGTGTCAGTCCTCTTGTACTTAAGTTGGCATTGTGCCATTTGTATTAAATTCAGGTGCAATGTTAGTGTTTCATCGTCAATAAGAAGGTCCAAGGGATACAGTAAACCTGAAGTGAAGCATCGGAATCTAAAACTGGACTCACAGGAAATGTTCAAATCATAGAAAGTGGGGGTGTCAGTCCTCTTGTACTTAAGACGGCATTGTGGCATTTGTATTAAATTTGGATGCAATTTCTGTGTTTCATCTTCAATAAGAAGGTTCAAGGTATACAGTAAACCTGAAGTGAAGCATCGGAATCTAAAACAGGACTCACAGGAGAGGTTCAAATCATGGAAAGTGAGAGTGTCAGCCCTCTTGTAATTAAGTCGGCATTGTGGCATTTGTATTAAACTCGTGTGAATTTCTGTGTTTCATCGTCAATAAGAAGGTCCAAGGGATACAGTAAACCTGAAGTGAAGCATCGGATTCTTAAACTGGACTCACAGGAGAGGTTCAAATCATAGAAAGTTAGTGTGTCAGTCCTCTTGTACTTAAGTCGGCATAGTACCTTTTGTATTAAATTCGGATGCAAACACTGTGTTTCATCGTCAATAAGAAGGTCCAAGGGATACAGTAAAACTGAAGTGAAGCATCGGATTCTTAAACTGGACTCACAGGAGAGGTTCAAATCATAGAAAATTAGTGTGTCAGTCCTCTTTTTACTTAAGTCGGAATTGTACCTTTTGTATTAAATTCGGATGCAAAGTCTGTGTTTCATCGTCAATAAGAAGGTCCAAGGGATACAGTAAACCTGAAGTGAAGCATCAGAATCTAAAACTGGACTCACTGGAGAGGTTCAAATCATAGAAAGTGAGAGTGTCAGTCCTCTTGTACTTAAGTCGCCATTGTGATTTTTGTATTAAATTCGGAAGCAATTTCTGTGTTTCATCGTCAATAAGAAGGTCCAAGGGATACAGGATACCTGAAGTGAAGCATCGGATTCTTAAACTGGACTCACAGGAGAGGTTCAAATCATAGAAAGTTAGTGTGTCAGTCCTCTTGTACTTAAGTCGGCATTGTACCTTTTGTATTAAATTCGGATGCAAACTCTGTGTTTCATCGTTAATAAGAAGGTCCAAGGGATACAGTAAAGCTGCAGTGAAGCATCGGAATCTAAAACTGGACTCACAGGAGAGGTTCAAATCATAGAAAGTGAGAGTGTCAGTCCTCTTGTACTTAAGTCGGCATTGTGATTTCTGAATTTAGTTCCGATGCAATTTCTGTGTTTCATCGTCAATAAGAAGGTCTAAGTGATACAGTAAACCTGAAGTGAAGCATCGGAATCTAAAACTGGACTCACAGGAGAGGTTCAAATCATAGAAAGTTATAGTGTCAGTCCTCTTGTACTTAAGTCGGCATTGTGAGTTTTGAATTTAATTCCGATGCAATTTCTGTGTTTCATTGTCAATAAGTAGGTCTAAGTGATACAGTAAACCTGAAGTTAAGCATCGGAATCTGAAGCTGGGCTCACAGGAGTGGTTCAAATCATAGAAAGCGAGAGTGTCAGTCCTCTTTTGCTTAAGTCGGCATTGTGAGTTTCGAATTTAATTCCGATGCAATTTCTTTGTTTCATCGTCAATAAGAAGGTCCAAGGGATACAGCAAACCTGAAGTGAAGCATCGGAATCTAAAACTGGACTCACAGGAGAGGTTCAAATCATAGAAAGTGCGAGTGTCAGTCCTCTTTTACTTAAGTCGGCATTATGAGTTTCGAATTTAATTCCGATGCAATTTCTGTGTTTCATCGTCAATAAGTAGGTCCAAGGGATACAGTAAACCTGAAGTGAAGCATCGGAATCTAAAACTGGACTCCCAGGAGAGGTTCAAATAATAGAAAGTGAGAGTGTCAGTCCTCTTGTACTTAAGTCGGCATTGTGCCTTTTGAATTTAATTCCGATGCAATTTCTGTGTTTCATCGTCAATAACAAGGTGCAAGGTATACAGTAAACCTGACGTGAAGCATCGGAATCGGAAACTGGACTCACAGGAGAGGATCAAATCATTGAAAGTGAGAGTGTCAGTCCTCTTGTACTTAAGTTGCCATTGTGCCTTTTGTATTAAATTCGGATCCAATTTCTGTGTCTCATCGTCAATAAGAAGGTCCAAGGGATACAGTAAACCTGAAGTCAAGCATCGGAATCTAAAACTGGACTCACAGGAGGGGTTCAAATCATAGAAAGTTAGAGTGTCATTACTCTTGTACTTAAGTCGGCATTGTGCCTTTTGTATTAAATTCGGATGCAAACTCTGTGTTTCATCGTCAATAAGAAGGTTCAAGGTATACAGTAAACCTGAAGTGAAGCATCGGAATCTAAAACAGGACTCACAGGAGAGGTTCAAATCATGGAAAGTGAGAGTGTCAGCCCTCTTGTAATTAAGTCGGCATTGTGGCATTTGTATTAAACTCGTGTGAATTTCTGTGTTTCATCGTCAATAAGAAGGTCCAAGGGATACAGTAAACCTGAAGTGAAGCATCGGATTCTTAAACTGGACTCACAGGAGAGGTTCAAATCATAGAAAGTTAGTGTGTCAGTCCTCTTGTACTTAAGTCGGCATAGTACCTTTTGTATTAAATTCGGATGCAAACACTGTGTTTCATCGTCAATAAGAAGGTCCAAGGGATACAGTAAAACTGAAGTGAAGCATCGGATTCTTAAACTGGACTCACAGGAGAGGTTCAAATCATAGAAAATTAGTGTGTCAGTCCTCTTTTTACTTAAGTCGGAATTGTACCTTTTGTATTAAATTCGGATGCAAAGTCTGTGTTTCATCGTCAATAAGAAGGTCCAAGGGATACAGTAAACCTGAAGTGAAGCATCAGAATCTAAAACTGGACTCACTGGAGAGGTTCAAATCACAGAAAGTGAGAGTGTCAGTCCTCTTGTACTTAAGTCGCCATTGTGATTTTTGTATTAAATTCGGAAGCAATTTCTGTGTTTCATCGTCAATAAGAAGGTCCAAGGGATACAGGATACCTGAAGTGAAGCATCGGATTCTTAAACTGGACTCACAGGAGAGGTTCAAATCATAGAAAGTTAGTGTGTCAGTCCTCTTGTACTTAAGTCGGCATTGTACCTTTTGTATTAAATTCGGATGCAAACTCTGTGTTTCATCGTTAATAAGAAGGTCCAAGGGATACAGTAAAGCTGAAGTGAAGCATCGGAATCTAAAACTGGACTCACAGGAGAGGTTCAAATCATAGAAAGTGAGAGTGTCAGTCCTCTTGTACTTAAGTCGGCATTGTGATTTCTGAATTTAGTTCCGATGCAATTTCTGTGTTTCATCGTCAATAAGAAGGTCTAAGTGATACAGTAAACCTGAAGTGAAGCATCGGAATCTAAAACTGGACTCACAGGAGAGGTTCAAATCATAGAAAGTTATAGTGTCAGTCCTCTTGTACTTAAGTCGGCATTGTGAGTTTTGAATTTAATTCCGATGCAATTTCTGTGTTTCATTGTCAATAAGTAGGTCTAAGTGATACAGTAAACCTGAAGTTAAGCATCGGAATCTGAAGCTGGGCTCACAGGAGTGGTTCAAATCATAGAAAGCGAGAGTGTCAGTCCTCTTTTGCTTAAGTCGGCATTGTGAGTTTCGAATTTAATTCCGATGCAATTTCTTTGTTTCATCGTCAATAAGAAGGTCCAAGGGATACAGCAAACCTGAAGTGAAGCATCGGAATCTAAAACTGGACTCACAGGAGAGGTTCAAATCATAGAAAGTGCGAGTGTCAGTCCTCTTTTACTTAAGTCGGCATTATGAGTTTCGAATTTAATTCCGATGCAATTTCTGTGTTTCATCGTCAATAAGTAGGTCCAAGGGATACAGTAAACCTGAAGTGAAGCATCGGAATCTAAAACTGGACTCCCAGGAGAGGTTCAAATAATAGAAAGTGAGAGTGTCAGTCCTCTTGTACTTAAGTCGGCATTGTGCCTTTTGAATTTAATTCCGATGCAATTTCTGTGTTTCATCGTCAATAACAAGGTGCAAGGTATACAGTAAACCTGACGTGAAGCATCGGAATCGGAAACTGGACTCACAGGAGAGGATCAAATCATTGAAAGTGAGAGTGTCAGTCCTCTTGTACTTAAGTTGCCATTGTGCCTTTTGTATTAAATTCGGATCCAATTTCTGTGTCTCATCGTCAATAAGAAGGTCCAAGGGATACAGTAAACCTGAAGTCAAGCATCGGAATCTAAAACTGGACTCACAGGAGGGGTTCAAATCATAGAAAGTTAGAGTGTCATTACTCTTGTACTTAAGTCGGCATTGTGCCTTTTGTATTAAATTCGGATGCAAACTCTGTGTTTCATCGTCAATAAGAAGGTCCAAGGGATACAGTAAACCTGAAGTGCAGCATCGGAATCTGAAACTGGACTCACAGGAGAGGTTCAAATCATAGAAAGTGAGAGTGTCAGTCCTCTTGTACTTAAGTCGCCATTGTGATTTTTGTATTAAATTCGGAAGCAGTTTCTGTGTTTCATCGTAAATTAGAAGGTCCAAGGGATACAGTATCCCTGAAGTGAAGCATCGGATTCTTAAACTGGACTCACAGGAGAGGTTCAAATCATAGAAAGTTAGTGTGTCAGTCCTCTTGTACTTAAGTCGGCATTGTACCTTTTGTATTAAATTCGGATGCAAACTCTGTGTTTCATCGTTAACAAGAAGGTCCAAGGGATACAGTAAACCTGAAGTGAAGCACCGGAATCTAAAACTGGACTCACAGGAGAGGTTCAAATCATAGAACGTGAGAGTGTCAGTCCTCTTGTACTTAAGTCGGCATTGTGATTTCTGAATTTAGTTCCGATGCAGTTTCTGTGTTTCATCGTCAATAAGAAGGTCTAAGTGATACAGTAAACCTGAAGTGAGCATCGGAATCTAAAACTAGACTCACAGGAGAGGTTCAAATCATAGAAAGTGAGAGTGTCAGTCCTCTTTTACTTAAGTCGGCATTGTGAGTTTCGAATTTAATCCCGATGCAATCTCTGTGTTTCATCGTCAATACGAAGGTCCAAGGGATACAGTAGACCTGAAGTGGAGCATCGGAATCTAAAACTGGACTCACAGGAGAGGTTCAAATCATAGAAAGTGAAAGTGTCAGTCCTCTTGTACTTAAGTCGGCATTGTGCCATTTGAATTAAATTCAGGTGCAATGTTAGTGTTTCATCGTCAATAAGAAGGTGCAAGGGATACAGTAAACCTGAAGTGAAGCATCGGAATCTAAAACTGGACTCACAGGAAATGTTCAAATCATAGAAAGAGGGGGTGTCAGTCCTCTTGTACTTAAGTCGGCATTGTGGCATTTGTATTAAATTCGGATGCAATTTCTGTGTTTCATCGTCAATAAGAAGGTTCAAGGGATACAGTAATCCTGAAGTGAAGCATCGGAATCTAAAACTGGACTCACAGGAGACGTTCAAATCTAATAAAGTTAGAGTGTCACTCCTCTTGTACTTGAGTCAGTATTGTGCATTTTGTATTAAATTCGGGTGCAATTTCTGTGTTTCATCTTCAATAAGAAGGTCCAAGGGATACAGTAATCTGAAGTGAGCATCGGAATCTAGAACTGGACTCACAGGAGAGGTTCAAATCATAGATAGTTAGAATGTCTGTCCCCCTGTACTTTAGTCGGCATTGTGCCTTTTGCATTAAGTTTGGATGCAATTTCTGTGTCTCATCGTCAATAAGAAGGTGCAAGGTATACAGTAAACCTGAAGTGAAGCATCTGAATCTAAAACTTGACTCACAGGAGAGGTTCAAATCATAGAAAGTGAGAGTGTCTGTCGTCTTGTAATTAAGTCGGCATTGTGCCATTTGTATTAAATTCGGGTGCAATTTCTGTGTTTCATCGTCAATAAGAAGGTCCAAGGGATACAGTAAACCTGAAGTGAAGCATCGGATTCCTAAACTGGACTCACAGGACAGGTTCAAATCATAGAAAGAGGGGGTGTCAGTCCTCTTGTACTTAAGTCGGCATTGTGGCATTTGTATTAAATTCGGATGCAATTTCTGTGTTTCATCGTCAATAAGAAGGTCCAAGGGATACAGTAATCCTGAAGTGAAGCATCAGAATCTAAAACTGGACTCACAGGAGAGGTTCAAATCATAGAAAGTGAGAGTGTCAGTTTTCTTGTACTTAAGTCGCCATTGTGATTTTTGTATTAAATTCGGAAGCAATTTCTGTGTTTCATCGTCAATAAGAAGGTCCGGGGGATTACAGTATACCTGAAGTGAAGCATCGGATTCTTAAACTGGACTCACAGGAGAGGTTCAAATCATAGAAAGTTAGTGTGTCAGTCCTCTTGTACTTAAGTCGGCATTGTGCCTTTTGTATTACATTCGGATGCAAACTCTGTGTTTCATCGTCAATAAGAAGGTCCAAGGTATATAGTAAACCTGAAGTGATGCATCGGAATCTAAAACTGGATTCACAGGAGAGGTTCAAATCATAGAAAGTGAGAGTGTCAGTCCTCTTGTACTTAAGTCGGCATTGTGCCTTTTGAATTTAATTCCGATGCAATTTCTGTGTTTCATCGTCAATAATAAGGTGCAGGGTATACAGTAAACCTTAAGTGAAGCATCGGAATCTAAAACTAGACTCACAGGAGAGGTTCAAATCATAGAAAGTTAGAGTGTCAGTCCTCTTGTACTTAAGTCGGCATTGTGCCTTTTGTATTAAATTCGGATGCAAACTCTGTGTTTCATCGTCAGTAAGAAGGTCCAAGGGATACTGTAAACCTGAAGTGAAGCATCGGAATCTAAAACTGGACTCACAGGAGAGGTTCAAATCATAGAAAGTTATAGTGTCAGTCCTCTTGTACTTAAGTCGCCATTGTGATTTTTGTATTAAATTCGGAAGCAATTTCTGTGTTTCATCGTCAATAAGAAGGTCCAAGGGATACAGGATACCTGAAGTGAAGCATCGGATTCTTAAACTGGACTCACAGGAGAGGTTCAAATCATAGAAAGTTAGTGTGTCAGTCCTCTTGTACTTAAGTCGGCATTGTACCTTTTGTATTAAATTCGGATGCAAACTCTGTGTTTCATCGTTAATAAGAAGGTCCAAGGGATACAGTAAAGCTGAAGTGAAGCATCGGAATCTAAAACTGGACTCACAGGAGAGGTTCAAATCATAGAAAGTGAGAGTGTCAGTCCTCTTGTACTTAAGTCGGCATTGTGATTTCTGAATTTAGTTCCGATGCAATTTCTGTGTTTCATCGTCAATAAGAAGGTCTAAGTGATACAGTAAACCTGAAGTGAAGCATCGGAATCTAAAACTGGACTCACAGGAGAGGTTCAAATCATAGAAAGTTATAGTGTCAGTCCTCTTGTACTTAAGTCGGCATTGTGAGTTTTGAATTTAATTCCGATGCAATTTCTGTGTTTCATTGTCAATAAGTAGGTCTAACTGATACAGTAAACCTGAAGTTAAGCATCGGAATCTGAAGCTGGGCTCACAGGAGAGGTTCAAATCATAGAAAGCGAGAGTGTCAGTCCTCTTTTGCTTAAGTCGGCATTGTGAGTTTCGAATTTAATTCCGATGCAATTTCTTTGTTTCATCGTCAATAAGAAGGTCCAAGGGATACAGCAAACCTGAAGTGAAGCATCGGAATCTAAAACTGGACTCACAGGAGAGGTTCAAATCATAGAAAGTGCGAGTGTCAGTCCTCTTTTACTTAAGTCGGCATTATGAGTTTCGAAATTAATTCCGATGCAATTTCTGTGTTTCATCGTCAATAAGTAGGTCCAAGGGATACAGTAAACCTGAAGTGAAGCATCGGAATCTAAAACTGGACTCCCAGGAGAGGTTCAAATAATAGAAAGTGAGAGTGTCAGTCCTCTTGTACTTAAGTCGGCATTGTGCCTTTTGAATTTAATTCCGATGCAATTTCTGTGTTTCATCGTCAATAACAAGGTGCAAGGTATACAGTAAACCTGACGTGAAGCATCGGAATCGGAAACTGGACTCACAGGAGAGGATCAAATCATTGAAAGTGAGAGTGTCAGTCCTCTTGTACTTAAGTTGCCATTGTGCCTTTTGTATTAAATTCGGATCCAATTTCTGTGTCTCATCGTCAATAAGAAGGTCCAAGGGATACAGTAAACCTGAAGTGAAGCATCGGAATCTAAAACTGGACTCACAGGAGGGGTTCAAATCATAGAAAGTTAGAGTGTCATTACTCTTGTACTTAAGTCGGCATTGTGCCTTTTGTATTAAATTCGGATGCAAACTCTGTGTTTCATCGTCAATAAGAAGGTCCAAGGGATACAGTAAACCTGAAGTGCAGCATCGGAATCTGAAACTGGACTCACAGGAGAGGTTCAAATCATAGAAAGTGAGAGTGTCAGTCCTCTTGTACTTAAGTCGCCATTGTGATTTTTGTATTAAATTCGGAAGCTATTTCTGTGTTTCATCGTAAATTAGAAGGTCCAAGGGATACAGTATACCTGAAGTGAAGCATCGGATTCTTAAACTGGACTCACAGGAGAGGTTCAAATCATAGAAAGTTAGTGTGTCAGTCCTCTTGTACTTAAGTCGGCATTGTACCTTTTGTATTAAATTCGGATGCAAACTCTGTGTTTCATCGTTAACAAGAAGGTCCAAGGGATACAGTAAACCTGAAGTGAAGCACCGGAATCTAAAACTGGACTCACAGGAGAGGTTCAAGTCATAGAACGTGAGAGTGTCAGTCCTCTTGTACTTAAGTCGGCATTGTGATTTCTGAATTTAGTTCCGATGCAGTTTCTGTGTTTCATCGTCAATAAGAAGGTCTAAGTGATACAGTAAACCTGAAGTGAGCATCGGAATCTAAAACTAGACTCACAGGAGAGGTTCAAATCATAGAAAGTGAGAGTGTCAGTCCTCTTTTACTTAAGTCGGCATTGTGAGTTTCGAATTTAATCCCGATGCAATCTCTGTGTTTCATCGTCAATACGAAGGTCCAAGGGATACAGTAGACCTGAAGTGGAGCATCGGAATCTAAAACTGGACTCACAGGAGAGGTTCAAATCATAGAAAGTGAAAGTGTCAGTCCTCTTGTACTTAAGTCGGCATTGTGCCATTTGAATTAAATTCAGGTGCAATGTTAGTGTTTCATCGTCAATAAGAAGGTGCAAGGGATACAGTAAACCTGAAGTGAAGCATCGGAATCTAAAACTGGACTCACAGGAAATGTTCAAATCATAGAAAGAGGGGGTGTCAGTCCTCTTGTACTTAAGTCGGCATTGTGGCATTTGTATTAAATTCGGATGCAATTTCTGTGTTTCATCGTCAATAAGAAGGTTCAAGGGATACAGTAATCCAGAAGTGAAGCATCGGAATCTAAAACTGGACCCACAGGAGACGTTCAAATCTAATAAAGTTACAGTGTCACTCCTCTTGTACTTGAGTCTGTATTGTGCATTTTGTATTAAATTCGGGTGCAATTTCTGTGTTTCATCTTCAATAAGAAGGTCCAAGGGATACAGTAATCTGAAGTGAGCATCGGAATCTAGAACTGGACTCACAGGAGAGGTTCAAATCGTAGATAGTTAGAATGTCTGTCCCCCTGTACTTTAGTCGGCATTGTGCCTTTTGCATTAAATTTGGATGCAATTTCTGTGTCTCATCGTCAATAAGAAGGTGCAAGGTATACAGTAAACCTGAAGTGAAGCATCGGAATCTAAAACTTGACTCACAGGAGAGGTTCAAATCATAGAAAGTGAGAGTGTCTGTCGTCTTGTAATTAAGTCGGCATTGTGCCATTTGTATTAAATTCGGGTGCAATTTCTGTGTTTCATCGTCAATAAGAAGGTCCAAGGGATACAGTAAACCTGAAGTGAAGCATCGGATTCCTAAACTGGACTCACAGGACAGGTTCAAATCATAGAAAGAGGGGGTGTCAGTCCTCTTGTACTTAAGTCGGCATTGTGGCATTTGTATTAAATTCGGATGCAATTTCTGTGTTTCATCGTCAATAAGAAGGTCCAAGGGATACAGTAATCCTGAAGTGAAGCATCAGAATCTAAAACTGGACTCACAGGAGAGGTTCAAATCATAGAAAGTGAGAGTGTCAGTTTTCTTGTACTTAAGTCGCCATTGTGATTTTTGTATTAAATTCGGAAGCAATTTCTGTGTTTCATCGTCAATAAGAAGGTCCGGGGGATTACAGTATACCTGAAGTGAAGCATCGGATTCTTAAACTGGACTCACAGGAGAGGTTCAAATCATAGAAAGTTAGTGTGTCAGTCCTCTTGTACTTAAGTCGGCATTGTGCCTTTTGTATTACATTCGGATGCAAACTCTGTGTTTCATCGTCAATAAGAAGGTCCAAGGTATATAGTAAACCTGAAGTGATGCATCGGAATCTAAAACTGGATTCACAGGAGAGGTTCAAATCATAGAAAGTGAGAGTGTCAGTCCTCTTGTACTTAAGTCGGCATTGTGCCTTTTGAATTTAATTCCGATGCAATTTCTGTCTTTCATCGTCAATAATAAGGTGCAGGGTATACAGTAAACCTTAAGTGAAGCATCGGAATCTAAAACTAGACTCACAGGAGAGGTTCAAATCATAGAAAGTTAGAGTGTCAGTCCTCTTGTACTTAAGTCGGCATTGTGCCTTTTGTATTAAATTCGGATGCAAACTCTGTGTTTCATCGTCAGTAAGAAGGTCCAAGGGATACTGTAAACCTGAAGTGAAGCATCGGAATCTAAAACTGGACTCACAGGAGAGGTTCAAATCATAGAAAGTTATAGTGTCAGTCCTCTTGTACTTAAGTCGGCATTGTGAGTTTTGAATTTAATTCCGATGCAATTTCTGTGTTTCATTGTCAATAAGTAGGTCTAAGTGATACAGTAAAACTGAAGTTAAGCATCGGAATCCAAAGCTGGGCTCACAGGAGTGGTTCAAATCATAGAAAGTGCGAGTGTCAGTCCTCTTTTACTTAAGTCGGCATTGTGAGTTTCGAATTTAATTCCGATGCTATTTCTGTGTTTCATCGTCAATAAGAAGGTCCAAGGGATACAGTCAACCTGAAGTGAAGCATCGGAATCTAAAACTCGACTCCCAGGAGAGGTTCAAATAATAGAAAGTGAGAGTGTCAGTCCTCTTGTACTTAAGTCGGCATTGTGCCTTTTGAATTTAATTCCGATGCAATTTCTGTGTTTCATCGTCAATAACAAGGTGCAAGGTATACAGTAAACCTGAAGTGAAGCATCGGAATCTGAAACTGGACTCACAGGAGAGGATCAAATCATTGAAAGTGAGAGTGTCAGTCCTCTTGTACTTAAGTCGCCATTGTGCCTTTTGTATTAAAGTCGGATCCAATTTCTGTGTCTCATCGTCAATAAGAAGGTCCAAGGGATACAGTAAACCTGAAGTGAAGCATCGGAATCTAAAACTGGACTCACAGGAGGGGTTCAAATCATAGAAAGTTAGAGTGTCATTACTCTTGTACTTAAGTCGGCATTGTGCCTTTTGTATTAATTTCGGATGCAAACTCTGTGTTTCATCGTCAATAAGAAGGTCCAAGGGATACAGTAAACCTGAAGTGCAGCATCGGAATCTAAAACTGGACTCACAGGAGAGGTTCAAATCATAGATAGTGAGAGTGTCAGTCCTCTTGTACTTAAGTCAGCATTGTGCCATTTGTATTAAATTCGGGTGCAATTTCTGTGTTTCATCGTCAATAAGAAGTTCCAAGGGATACAGTAAACCTGAAGTGAAGCATCGTATTCTTAAACTGGGCTCACAGGAGACGTTCAAATCATAGAAAGTTAGTGTGTCAGTGCTCTTTTTACTTAAGTCGGCATTGTACCGTTTGTATTAAATTCGGATGCAAACTCTGTGTTTCATCGTCAATAAGAAGGTCCAAGGGATACAGTAAACCTGAAGTGAAGCATCAGAATCTAAAACTGGACTCACTGGAGAGGTTCAAATCATAGAAAGTGAGAGTGTCAGTCCTCTTGTACTTAAGTCGCCATTGTGATTTTTGTATTAAATTCGGAAGCAATTTCTGTGCTTCATCGTCAATAAGAAGGTCCAAGGGATACAGTATACCTGAAGTGAAGCATCGGATTCTTAAACTGGACTCACAGGAGAGGTTCAAATCATAGAAAGTTAGTGCGTCAGTCCTCTTGTACTTAAGTCGGCATTGTACCTTTTGTATTAAATTCGGATGCAAACTCTGTGTTTCATCGTTAATAAGAAGGTCCAAGGGCTCCAGTAAACCTGAAGTGCAGCATCAGAATCTAAAACTGGACTCACAGGAGAGGTTCAAATCATAGAAAGTGAGAGTGTCAGTCCTCTTGTACTTAACTCGGCATTGCGCCTTTTGAATTTAATTCCGATGCAATTTCTGTGTTTCATCGTCAATAAGAAGGTCCAAGGGATACAGTAAACCTGAAGTGAAGCATCAGAATCTAAAACTGGACTCACTGGAGAGGTTCAAATCATAGAAAGTGAGAGTGTCAGTCCTCTTGTACTTAAGTCGCCATTGTGATTTTTGTATTAAATTCGGAAGCAATTTCTGTGTTTCATCGTCAATAAGAAGGTCCAAGGGATACAGGATACCTGAAGTGAAGCATCGGATTCTTAAACTGGACTCACAGGAGAGGTTCAAATCATAGAAAGTTAGTGTGTCAGTCCTCTTGTACTTAAGTCGGCATTGTACCTTTTGTATTAAATTCGGATGCAAACTCTGTGTTTCATCGTTAATAAGAAGGTCCAAGGGATACAGTAAACCTGAAGTGAAGCATCGGAATCTAAAACTGGACTCACAGGAGAGGTTCAAATCATAGAAAGTGAGAGTGTCAGTCCTCTTGTACTTAAGTCGGCATTGTGATTTCTGAATTTAGTTCCGATGCAATTTCTGTGTTTCATCGTCAATAAGAAGGTCTAAGTGATACAGTAAACCTGAAGTGAAGCATCGGAATCTAAAACTAGACTCACAGGAGAGGTTCAAATCATAGAAAGTGAGAGTGTCAGTCCTCCTTTACTTAAGTCGGCATTGTGAGTTTCGAATTTAATCCCGATGCAATCTCTGTGTTTCATCGTCAATACGAAGGTCCAAGGGATACAGTAGACCTGAAGTGGGGCATCGGAATCTAAAACTGGACTCACAGGAGAGGTTCAAATCATAGAAAGTGAAAGTGTCAGTCCTCTTGTACTTAAGTCGGCATTGTGCTATTTGTATTCAATTCAGGTGCAATGTTAGTGTTTCATCGTCAATAAGAAGGTCCAAGGGATACAGTAAACCTGAAGTGAAGCATCGGAATCTAAAACTGGACTCACAGGAAATGTTCAAATCATAGAAAGTGGGGGTGTCAGTCCTCTTGTACTTAAGTCGGCATTGTGCCTTTTGAATTTAATTCCGAAGCAATTTCTGTGTTTCATCGTCAATAACAAGGTGCAAGGTATACAGTAAGACTGAAGTGAAGCATCGGAATCTGAAACTGGACTCACAGGAGAGGATCAAATCATTGAAAGTGAGAGTGTCAGTCCTCTTGTACTTAAGTCGCCATTGTGCCTTTTGTATTAAATTCGGATCCAATTTCTGTGTCTCATCGTCAATAAGAAGGTCCAAGGGATACAGTAAACCTGAAGTGAAGCATCGGAATCTAAAACTGGACTCACATTAGGGGTTCAAATCATAGAAAGTTAGAGTGTCATTAAAATTGTACTTAAGTCGGCATTGTGCCTTTTGTATTAAATTCGGATGCAAACTCTGTGTTTCATCGTCAATTAGAAGGTCCAAGGGATACAGTATACCTGAAGTGCAGCATCGGAATCTAAAACTGGACTCACAGGAGAGGTTCAAATCATAGATAGTGAGAGTGTCAGTCCTCTTGTACTTAAGTCAGCATTGTGCCATTTGTATTAAATTCGGGTGCAATTTCTGTGTTTCATCGTCAATAAGAAGTTCCAAGGGATACAGTAAACCTGAAGTGAAGCATCGGATTCTTAAACTGGACTCACAGGAGAGGTTCAAATCATAGAAAGTTAGTGAGTCAGTGCTCTTTTTACTTAAGTCGGCATTATACCGTTTGTATTAAATTCGGATGCAAACTCTGTGTTTCATCGTCAATAAGAAGGTCCAAGGGATACAGTAAACCTGAAGTGAAGCATCAGAATCTAAAACTGGACTCACTGGAGAGGTTCAAATCATAGAAGGTGAGAGTGTCAGTCCTCTTGTACTTAAGTCGCCATTGTGATTTTTGTATTAAATTCGGAAGCAATTTCTGTGTTTCATCGTCAATAAGAAGGTACAAGGGATACAGGATACCTGAAGTGAAGCATCGGAATCTAAAACTGGACTCACAGGAGAGGTTCAAATCATAGAAAGTGAGAGTGTCAGTCCTCTTTTACTTAAGTCGGCATTGTGATTTCTGAATTTAGTTCCGATGCAATTTCTGTGTTTCATCGTCAATAAGAAGGTCTAAGTGATACAGTAAACCTGAAGTGAAGCATCGGAATCTAAAACTAGACTCACAGGAGAGGTTCAAATCATAGAAAGTGAGAGTGTCAGTCCTCTTTTACTTAAGTCGGCATTGTGAGTTTCGAATTTAATCCCGATGCAATCTCTGTGTTTCATCGTCAATACGAAGGTCCAAGGGATACAGTAGGCCTGAAGTGGGGCATCGGAATCTAAAACTGGACTCACAGGAGAGGTTCAAATCATAGAAAGTGAAAGTGTCAGTCCTCTTGTACTTAAGTCGGCATTGTGCTATTTGTATTAAATTCAGGTGCAATGTTAGTGTTTCATCGTCAATAAGAAGGTCCAAGGGATACACTAAATCTGAAGTGAAGCATCGGAATCTAAAACTGGACACACAGGAAATGTTCAAATCGGAGAAAGTGGGGGTGTCAGTCCTCTTGTACTTAAGTCGGCATTGTGGCATTTATATTAAATTCGGATGCAATTTCTGTGTTTCATCGTCAATAAGAAGGTCCAAGGGATACAGTAAACCTGAAGTGAAGCATCGGAATCTAAAACTGGACTCACAGGAGAGGTTCAAATCTTATAAAGTTAGAGTGTCACTCCTCTTGTACTTGAGTCTGTATTGTGCCTTTTGTATTAAATTCGGGTGCAATTTCTGTGTTTCATCTTCAATAAAAAGGTCCAAGGGATACAGTAACCTGAAGTGAGCATCGGAATTTAGAACTGGACTCACAGGAGAGGTTCAAATCATAGATAGTTAGAATGTCAGTCCTCCTGTACTTTAGTCAGCATTGTGCCTTTTGTATTAAATTTGGATGCAATTTCTGTGTTTCATCGTCAATAATAAGGTGCAGGGTATACAGTAAACCTTAAGTGAAGCATCGGAATCTAAAACTAGACTCACAGGAGGGGTTCAAATCATAGAAAGTTAGAGTGTCAGTCCTCTTGTACGTAAGTCGGCATTGTGCCTTTTGTATTAAATTCGGATGCAAACTCTGTGTTTCATCGTCAGTAAGAAGGTCCAAGGGATACTGTAAACCTGAAGTGAAGCATCGGAATCTAAAACTGGACTCACAGGAGAGGTTCAAATCATAGAAAGTGAGAGTGTCAGACCTCTTGTACTTAAGTCGGCATTGTGAGTTTTGAATTTAATTCCGATGCAATTTCTGTGTTTCATTGTCAATAAGTAGGTCTAAGTGATACAGTAAACCTGAAGTTAAGCATCGGAATCCAAAGCTGGACTCACAGGAGTGGTTCAAATCATAGAAAGTGCGAGTGTCAGTCCTCTTTTACTTAAGTCGGCATTGTGAGTTTCGAATTTAATTCCGATGCAATTTCTGTGTTTCATCGTCAATAAGAAGGTCCAAGGGAGACAGTAAACCTGAAGTGAAGCATCGGAATCTAAAACTCGACTCCCAGGAGAGGTTCAAATAATAGAAAGTGAGAGTGTCAGTCCTCTTGTACTTAAGTCGGCATTGTGCCTTTTGAATTTAATTCCGATGCAATTTCTGTGTTTCATCGTCAATAACAAGGTGCAAGGTATACAGTAAACCTGAAGTGAAGCATCGGAATCTGAAACTGGACTCACAGGAGAGGATCAAATCATTGAAAGTGAGAGTGTCAGTCCTCTTGTACTTAAGTCGCCATTGTGCCTTTTGTATTAAATTCGGATCCAATTTCTGTGTCTCATCGTCAATAAGAAGGTCCAAGGGATACAGTAAACCTGAAGTGAAGCATCGGAATCTAAAACTGGACTCACAGGAGGGGTTCAAATCATAGAAAGTTAGAGTGTCATTACTATTGTACTTAAGTCGGCATTGTGCCTTTTGTATTAAATACGGATGCAAACTCTGTGTTTCATCGTCAATTAGAAGGTCCAAGGGATACAGTAAACCTGAAGTGCAGCATCGGAATCTAAAACTGGACTCACAGGAGAGGTTCAAATCATAGATAGTGAGAGTGTCAGTCCTCTTGTACTTAAGTCAGCATTGTGCCATTTGTATTAAATTCGGGTGCAATTTCTGTGTTTCATCGTCAATAAGAAGTTCCAAGGGATACAGTAAACCTGAAGTGAAGCATCGGATTCTTAAACTGGACTCACAGGAGAGGTTCAAATCATAGAAAGTTAGTGTGTCAGTGCTCTTTTTACTTAAGTCGGCATTGTACCGTTTGTATTAAATTCGGATGCAAACTCTGTGTTTCATCGTCAATAAGAAGGTCCAAGGGATACAGTAAACCTGAAGTGAAGCATCAGAATCTAAAACTGGACTCACTGGAGAGGTTCAAATCATAGAAAGTGAGAGTGTCAGTCCTCTTGTACTTAAGTCGCCATTGTGATTTTTGTATTAAATTCGGAAGCAATTTCTGTGTTTCATCGTCAATAAGAAGGTCCAAGGGATACAGGATACCTGAAGTTAAGCATCGGATTCTTAAACTGGACTCACAGGAGAGGTTCAAAACATAGAAAGTTAGTGTGTCAGTCCTCTTGTACTTAAGTCGGCATTGTACCTTTTGTATTAAATTCGGATGCAAACTCTGTGTTTCATCGTTAATAAGAAGGTCCAAGGGATACAGTAAACCTGAAGTGAAGCATCGGAATCTAAAACTGGACTCACAGGAGAGGTTCAAATCATAGAAAGTGAGAGTGTCAGTCCTCTTGTACTTAAGTCGGCATTGTGATTTCTGAATTTAGTTCCGATGCAATTTCTGTGTTTCATCGTCAATAAGAAGGTCTAAGTGATACAGTAAACCTGAAGTGAAGCATCGGAATCTAAAACTAGACTCACAGGAGAGGTTCAAATCATAGAAAGTGAGAGTGTCAGTCCTCTTTTACTTAAGTCGGCATTGTGAGTTTCGAATTTAATCCCGATGCAATCTCTGTGTTTCATCGTCAATACGAAGGTCCAAGGGATACAGTAGACCTGAAGTGGGGCATCGGAATCTAAAACTGGACTCACAGGAGAGGTTCAAATCATAGAAAGTGAAAGTGTCAGTCCTCTTGTACTTAAGTCGGCATTGTGCTATTTGTATTAAATTCAGGTGCAATGTTAGTGTTTCCTCGTCAATAAGAAGGTCCAAGGGATACAGTAAACCTGAAGTGAAGCATCGGAATCTAAAACTGGACTCACAGGAAATGTTCAAATCATAGAAAGTGGGGGTGTCAGTCCTCTTGTACTTAAGTCGGCATTGTGGCATTTATATTAAATTCGGATGCAATATCTGTGTTTCATCGTCAATAAGAAGGTCCAAGGGATACAGTAAACCTGAAGTGAAGCATCGGAATCTAAAACTGGACTCACAGGAGACGTTCAAATCTTTTAAAGTTAGAGTGTCACTCCTCTTGTACTTGAGTCTGTATTGTGCCTTTTGTATTAAATTCGGGTGCAATTTCTGTGTTTCATCTTCAATAAGAAGGTCCAAGGGATACAGTAACCTGAAGTGAGCATCGGAATCTAGAACTGGACTCACAGGAGAGGTTCAAATCATAGATAGTTAGAATGTCAGTCCTCCTGTACTTTAGTCGGCATTGTGCCTTTTGTATTAAATTTGGATGCAATTTCTGTGTTTCATCGTCAATAAGAAAGTGCAAGGTATACAGTAAACCTGAAGTGAAGCAACGGAATCTAAAACTGGACTCACAGGAGAGATTCAAATCATAGAAAGTGAGAGTGTCAGTCCTCTTGTAATTAAGTCGGCATTGTGGCATTTGTATTAAATTCGGGTGAATTTCTGTGTTTCATCGTCAATAAGAAGGTCCAAGGGATACAGTAAACCTGAAGTGAAGCATCGGAATTTAAAACTGGACTCACAGGAGAGGTTCAAATAATAGAAAGTGATAGTGTCAGTCCTCTTCTACTTAGGTCGGCATTGTGCCATTTGAATTAAATTCCGATGCAATTTCTGTGTTTCATCGACAATAAGTAGGTCCAAGGGATACAGTAAACATGAAGTGAAGCATCGGAATCTGAAACTGGACTCACAGGAGAGATTCATATCATAGAAAGTTAAAGTGTCACTCCTCTTGTACTTAAGTCGCTATTGTGCCTTTTGTATTAAATTCGGATGCAATTTCTGTGTTTCTTCGTCAATAAGAAGGTCCAAGGGATACAGTAATCCTTAAGTGAAGCATCGGAATCTAAAACTGGACTCACTGGAGAGGTTCAAATCATAGAAAGTTATAGTGTCAGTCCTCTTTTACTTAGGTCGGCATTGTGCATTTTGTATTAAATTCCGATGCAATTTCTGTGTTTCATCGTCAATCAGAAGTGCAAGGTATACAGTAAAACTGAAGTGAAGCATCGGAATCTAAAATTGGACTCACAGGAGAGGTTCAAATCATAGAAAGTTAGAATGTCAGTCCTCTTGTACTTAAGTCGGCATTGTGCTTTTTGTATTAAATTCGGTTGCAATTTCTGTGTTTCATCGTCAGTAAGAAGGTGCAAGGTATACAGTAAACCTAAAGTGAAGCATCGGAATCTAAAACTGGACTCACAGGAGAGGTTCAAATCATAGAAAGTGAGAGTGTCAGTCCTCCTGTACTTAAGTCGCCGTTGTGATTTTTGTATTGAATTTGGATGCAACGTCTGTGTTTCATCATCAATAAGAAGGTCCAAGGGATACTGTAAACCTGAAGTGAAGCATCGGAATCTAAAACTGGACTCACAGGAGAGGTTCAAATCATAGAAAATTAGAGTGTCAGTCCTCTTGTACTTAAGTTGGCATTGTGCCTTTTGAATTTAATTCCGATGCAATATCTGTGTTTCATCGTCAATAAGAAGTTGCAAGGTATACAGTAAAGCTGAAGTGAAGCATCGGAATCTAAAACTGGACTCCCAGGAGAGGTTCAAATAATAGAAAGTGAGAGTATGAGTCCTCTTGTACTTAAGTCGGCATTGTGCCTTTTGAATTTAATTCCGATGCTATTTCTGTGTTTCATCATCAATAACAAGGTGCAAGGTATACGGTAAACCTGAAGTGAAGCATCGGAATCTGAAACTGGACTCACAGGAGAGGATCAAATCATTGAAAGTGAGAGTGTCAGTCCTCTTGTACTTAAGTCGCCATTGTGCCTTTTGTATTAAATTCGGATCCAATTTCTGTGTCTCATCGTCAATATGAAGGTCCAAGGGATACAGTAAACCTGAAGTGAAGCATCGGAATCTAAAACTAGACTCACAGGAGGGATTCAAATCATAGAAAGTTAGAGTGTCATTAATCTTGTACTTAAGTCGGCATTGTGCCTTTTGTATTAAATTCGGATGCAAACTCTGTGTTTCATAGTCAATAAGAAGGTCCAAGGGATACAGTAAACCTGAAGTGGAGCATCGGAATCTAAAACTGGTCTCACAGGAGAGGTTCAAATCATAGATAGTGAGAGTGTCAGTCCTCTTGTACTTAAGTCAGCATTGTGCCATTTGTCTTAAATTCGGGTGCAATTTCTGTGTTTCATCGTCAATAAGAAGGTCCAAGGGATACAGTAAACCTAAAGTGAAGCATCGGAATCTTAAACTGGACTCACAGGAGAGGTTCAAATCATAGAAAGTTAGTGTGTCAGTCCTCTTGTACTTAAGTCGGCATTGTACCTTTTGTATTAAATTCGGATGCAAACTCTGTGTTTCATCGTCAATAAGAAGGTCCAAGGGATACAGTAAACCTGAAGTGAAGCATCAGAATCTAAAACTGGACTCACAGGAGAGGTTCAAATCATAGAAAGTGAGAGTGTCAGTCCTCTTGTACTTAAGTCGCCATTGTGATTTTTGTATTAAATTCGGAAGCAATTTCTGTGTTTCATCGTCAATAAGAAGGTCCAAGAGATACAGTATACCTGAAGTGAAGCATCGGATTCTTAAACTGGACTCACAGGAGAGGTTCAAATCATAGAAAGTTAGTGTGTCCGTCCTCTTGTACTTAAGTCGGCATTGTACCTTTTGTATTAAATTCGGATGCAAACTCTGTGTCTCATCGTTAATAAGAAGGTCCAAGGGATACAGAAAACCTGAAGTGAAGCATCGGAATCTAAAACTGGACTCACAGGAGAGGTTCAAATCATAGAAAGTGAGAGTGTCAGTCCTCTTGTACTTAAGTCGGCATTGTGCCTTTTGAATTTAATTCCGATGCAATTTCTGTGTTTCATCATCAATAAGAAGGTGCAGGGTATACAGTAAACCTAAAGTGAAGCATCGGAATCTAAAACTGGACACACAGGAGAGGTTCAAATCATAGAAAGTTAGAGTGTCAGTCCTCTTGTACTTAAGTCGGCATTGTGCCTTTTGTATTAAATTCGGATGCAAACTCTGTGTTTCATCGTCAATAAGAAGGTCCAAAGGATACAGTAAACCTGAATCGATGCATCGGAATCTAAAACTGGACTCACAGGAGAGGTTCAATTCATAGAACGTTATAGTGTCAGTCCTCTTGTACTTAAGTCGGCATTGTGATTTTTGAATTTAGTTCCGATGCAATTTCTGTGTTTCATCGTCAATAAGAAGGTCTAAGTGATACAGTAAACCTGAAGTGAAGCATCGGAATCTAAAACTAGACTCACAGGAGAGGTTCAAATCATAGAAAGTGAGAGTGTCAGTCATCTTTTACTTAAGTCGGCATTGTGAGTTTCGAATTTAATTCCGATGCAATTTCTGTGTTTCATCGTCAATACGAAGGCCCAAGGGATACATTAGACCTGAAGTGGAGCATCGGAATCTAAAACTGGACTCACAGGAGAGGTTCAAATCATAGAAAGTGAATGTGTCAGTCCTCTTGTACTTAAGTCGGCATTGTGCCATTTGTATTAAATTCAGGTGCAATGTTAGTGTTTCATCGGTAATAAGAAGGTCCAAGGGACACTGTAAACCTTAAGTGAAGCATCGGAATCTGAAACTGGACTCACTGGAGAGGTTCAAATCATAGAAAGTTATAGTGTCAGTCCTCTTTTACTTAGGTCGGCATTGTGCATTTTGTATTAAATTCCGATGCAATTTCTGTGTTTTATCGTCAATCGGAAGGTGCAAGGTATACAGAAAAACTGAAGTGAAGCACCAGAATCTAAAACTGGACTCACAGGAGAGGTTCAAATCATAGAAAGTTAGAATGTCAGTCCTGTTGTACTTAAGTCGGCATTGTGCCTTTTGTATTAAATTCGGGTGCAATTTCTGTGTTTCATCGTCAATAAGAAGGTGCAAGGTATACAGTAAACCTAAAGTGAAGCATCGAAATCTAAAACTAGACTCACAGGAGAGGTTCAAATCATAGAAAGTTAGAGTGTCAGTCCTCTTGTACTTAAGTCGGCATTGTGGCATTTGTATTAAATTCGGATGCAATTTCTGTGTTTCATCGTCAATAAGAAGGTCCAAGGGATACAGTAACCTGAAGTGAAGCATCGGAATCTAACACTGGACTCACAGGAGAGGTTCAAATCTTAGAAAGTGAGAGTGTCAGTCCTCTTGTACTTAAGTCGGTATTGTGCATTTTGAATTTAATTCCGATGCAATTTATGTGTTTCATCGTCAATAAGATGGTGCAAGGTATGCAGTAAACCTGAAGTGAAGCATCGGAATCTGAAACTGGACTCACAGGAGAGGTTCACATCATAGAAATTGAGAGTGACAGTAGTCTTGTACTTAAGTCGCCATTGTGCCTTTTGTATTAAATTCGGATGCAATTTCTATGTTTCATCGTCAATAAGAAGGTCCAAGGGATACAGTAAACCTGAAGTGAAGCTTCGGAATCTAAAACTGGACTCACAGGAGAGGTTCAAATCATAGAAAGTTAGAGTGTCAGTCCTTTTGTACTTAAGTCGGCATTGTGATTTTTGAATTTAATTCGGATGCAATTTCTGTGTTTCATCGTCAATAAGAAGGTCCAAGGGATACAATAAACCTGAAGTGAAGCATCGGAATCTAAAACTGGAGTCACAGGAGAGGTTCAAATCATAGAAAGTTAGAGTGTCACTCCTGTTGTACTTGAGTCGGTATTGTGCTTTTGTATTAAATTGGGGAGCAATTTCTGTGTTTCATTGTCAATAAGAATGTCCAAGGGATACAGTAAACCTGAAGTGAAGCATCGGAATCTAAAATTGGATTCACATAGGAGGTTCATATCATAGAAAGTTAGAATGTCCGTCCTCTTGTACTTATGTCAGCATTGTGCCTTTTGTATTAAATTCGGTTGCAATTTCTGTGTCTCATCGTCAATAAGAAGGAGCAAGGTATACAGTAAACCTGAAGTGAAGCATCGGAATCTAAAACTGGTCTCACAGAAGAGGTTCAAATCATAGAAAGTTAGAGTGTCGGTCCTCTTGTACTTAAGTCGGCATTGTACCTTTTGTATTAAATTCGGATGCAAACTCTGTGTTTCATCGTCAATAAGCAGGTCCAAGGGATACAGTAAACCTGAAGTGAAGCATCGGAATCTAAAACTGGACTCACAGGAGAGGTTCACATCATAGAAAGTGAGAGTGTCAGTCCTCTTGTACTTAAGTCGGCATTGTGTCTTTTGAATTTATTTCCGATGCAATTTCTGTGTTTCATCGTCAATAAGAAGGTGCAAGGTATACAGTAAACCTGAAGTGAAACATCGGAATCTAAAACTGGACTCACAGGAGAGGTTCAATTCATAGAAAATGAGAGTGTCAGTCCACTTCTACTAAGGTCGGCATTGTGCCTTTTGAATTTAATTCCGATGCATTTTCTGCGTTTCATCGTCAAAAAGAAGGTGCAAAGGATACAGTAAACCTTAAGTGGAGCATCGGAATCTAAGACTGGACTCACATGATTGGTTCAAATCATAGAATGTTAGAGTGTCAGTCCTCTCTAACTTAAGTCGGCAATGTACCTTTTGTATTAAATTCAGATGCAATTTCTGTGTTTCATCGTCAATAAGAAGGTCCCAGGGATACAGTAAACCTGAAGTGAAGCATCGGAAACTAAAACTGGACTAACAGGAGAGGTTCAAATCACAGAAAGTTAGAATGTCAGACCTCTTGTACTTAAGTCGGCATTGTGCCTTTTGTATTAAATTCGGATGCAATTTCTGTGTTTCATCGTCAATAAGAAGGTGCAAGGTATACTGTAAACCTGAAGTGAAGCATCGGAATCTAAAACTGGACTCACAGGAGAGGTTCAAATCATAGAAAGTGAGAGTGTCAGTCCTCTTGTACTTAAGTCGACATTGTGCCATTTGTATTAAATTCGGATGCAATTTCTGTGTTTCATCGTCAATAAGTAGGTCCAAGGGATACAGTAAACCTGAAGTGAAGCATCGGAATCTAAAACTGGACTCACATGATTGGTTCAAATCATAGAATGTTAGAGTGTCAGTCCTCTCTTACTTAAGTCGGCAATGTACCTTTTGTATTAAATTCGGATGCAATTTCTGTGTTTCATCGTCAATAAGAAGGTCCCAGGGATACAGTAAACCTGAAGTGAAGCATCGGAAACTAAAACTGGACTAACAGGAGAGGTTCAAATCATAGAAAGTTAGAATGTCAGTCCTCTTGTACTTAAGTCGGCATTGTGCCTTTTGTATTAAATTCGGATGCAATTTCTGTGTTTCATCGTCAATAAGAAG
This sequence comes from Schistocerca serialis cubense, assembly GCF_023864345.2. NCBI lineage: Eukaryota > Metazoa > Arthropoda > Insecta > Orthoptera > Acrididae > Schistocerca > Schistocerca serialis. The sequence goes on from NC_064648.1 coordinate 20,692,103, forward strand.
GTGCAAGATATATTATAAACCTGAAGTGAAGCATCAGAATCTAAAACTGGACTCACAGGAGAGGTACAAATCATAGAAAGTGAGAGTGTCAGTCATCTTCTACTTAGGTCGGCATTGTGCCTTTTGAATTTAATTCCGATGCAATTTCTGTGTTTCATCGTCAATAAGAAGGTCCAAGGGATACAGTAAACCTGAAGTGAAGCATCGGAGTCTAAAACTGGACTCACAGGTGAGATTCAAATCATTGAAAATTAGAGTGTCACTCCTCTGGTACTTGAGTAGGTATTGTGCCTTTTGTATTAAATTCGGATGCAATTTCTGTGTTTCATCGTCAATAAGAAAGTCCAAGGGATACAGTAAACCTTAAGTGAAGCATCGGAAACTAAAACTGCACTCGCAGGAGAGGTTCAAATCATAGAATGTTAGAGTGTCAGTCCCCTTTTACTTAAGTCGGCATTGTGCCTTTTGTATTAAATTCGGATGCATTTTCTCTGTTTCATCGTCAATAAGAAGGTCCAAGCGATACAGTAAACCTGAAGTGAAGCATCGGAAACTAAAACTGGACTCACAGGAGAGGTTCAAATCATAGAAAGTTAGAATGTCAGTCCTCTTGTACTTAAGTCGGCATTGTGCCTTTTGTATTAAATTCGGATGCAATTTCTGTGTTTCATCGTCAATAAGAAGGTGCAAGGTATACTGTAAACCTGAAGTGAAGCATCGGAATCTAAAACTGGACTCACAGGAGAGGTTCAAATCATAGAATGTTAGAGTGTCAGTCCTCTTTTAGTTTAGTCGGCATTGTGCCTTTTGTATTAAATTCGGATGCAATTTCTGTGTTTCATCGTCAATAAGAAGGTCCAAGGGATACAGTAAACCTGAAGTGAAGCATCGGAAACTAAAACTGGACTCACAGGAGAGGTTCAAATCATAGAAAGTTAGAATGTCAGTCCTCTTGTACTTAAGTCGGCATTGTGCCTTTTGTATTACATTCGGATGCAATTTCTGTGTTTCATCGTCAATTAGAAGGTGCAAGGAATACTGTAAACCTGAAGTGAAGCATCGGAATCTAAAACTGGACTCAGAGGAGAGGTTCAAATCATAGAAAGTGAGAGTGTCAGTCCTCTTGTACTTAAGTCGACATTGTGCCATTTGTATTAAATTCGGATGCAATTTCTGTGTTTCATCGTCAATAAGTAGGTCCAAGGGATACAGTAAAGCTGAAGTGAAGCATCGGAATCTAAAACTGGACTCACATGAGAGGTTCAAATCATAGAATGTTAGAGTGTCAGTCCTCTTTTACTTAAGTCGGCATTGTGCCTTTTGTATTAAATTCGGATGCAATTTCTGTGTTTCATCGTCAATAAGAAGGTCCAAGGGATACAGTAAACCTTAAAGAAGCATCGGAATCTAAAACTGGACTCGCAGGAGAGGTTCAAATCATAGAATGTTAGAGTGTCAGTCCTCTTTTACTTAAGTTGGCATTGAGCCTTTTGTATTAAATTCGGATGCAATTTCTGTGTTTCATCGTCAATAAGAAGGTCCAAGGGATACAGTAAACCTGAAGTGAAGCATCGGAAACTAAAACTGGACTCACAGGAGAGGTTCAAATCATAGAAAGTTAGAATGTCAGTCCTCTTGTACTTAAGTCGGCATTGTGCCTTTTGTGTTAAATTCGGATGCAATTTCTGTGCTTCATCGTCAATAAGAAGGTGCAAGGTATACTGTAAACCTGAAGTGAAGCATCGGAATCTAAAACTGGACTCACAGGAGAGGTTCAAATCACAGAAAGTGAGAGTGTCAGTCCTCTTGTACTTAAGTCGACATTGTGCCATTTGTATTAAATTCGGATGCAATTTCTGTGTTTCATCGTCAATAAGAAGGTCCAAAGGATACAGTAAACCTGAAGTGAAGCATCGGAATCTAAAACTGGACTCACATGAGAGTTTCAAGTCATAGAAAGTTAGACTGTTAGTCTTCTTTCATTTAAGTCGGTATTGTGGCTTTTGCATTAAATTCCGATGCAATTTCTATGTTTCGTCGTCAATAAGAAGGTGCAAGGTATACAGTAAACATGAAGTGAAGCATCGGAATTTAAAACCGGACTCACAGGAGAGGTTCAAATCATAGAAAGAGAGAGTGTCAGTCCTCTTGTACTTAAGTTGGCAAATAATCCATTTGTATTAAATTCGGATGCAATTCCTGTGTTTCATAGTCAATAAGATGGTCCAAGGAATACAATAAACCTGAAGTGAAACATCGGAATCTAAAACTGGACTCACAGGAGAGGTTCAAATCATAGAAAGTAAGAGTGTATGTCCTCTTGTACTTAAGTCGGCATTGTACCTTTTGTATTAAATTTTGATGCAAACTCTGTGTATCATCGTCAATAAAAAGGTCCTTGGGATACAGTAAACCTGAAGTGATGCATCGGGATCTAAAACTGGATTCATAGGAGAGGTTCAAATCACAGAAAGTGAGAGTGTCAGTCCTCTTGTACTTAAGTCGGTATTGTGCATTTTGAATTTAATTCCGATGCAATTTCTGTGTTTCATCGTCAATAACATGGTGCAAGGTATGCAGTAAACCTGAAGTGAAGCATCGGATTCTGAAACTGGACTCACAGGAGAGGTTCACATCATAAAAATTGAGAGTGTCAGTAGACTTGTACTTAAGTCGCCATTGTGCCTTTTGTATTACATTCGGATGCAATTTCTGTGTTTCATCGTCAATAAGAAGGTCCATGGGATACAGTAAACCTGAAGTGAAGCTTCGGAATCTAAAACTGGACTCACAGGAAAAGTTCAAATCACAGAAAATTAGAGTGTCAGTCCTTTTGTACTTAAGTCGGCATTGTGATTTTTGAATTTAATTCGGATGCAATTTCTGTGTTTCATCGTCAATAAGAAGGTCCAAGGGATACAATAAACCTGAAGTGAAGCATCGGAATCTAAAACTGGACTCACAGGAGAGGTTCAAATCATAGAATGTTAGAGTGTCACTCCTGTTGTACTTGAGTCGGTAATGTGCTTTTGTATTAAATTGGGGAGCAATTTCTGCGTTTCATCGTCAATAAGAATGTCCAAGGGATACAGTAAACCTGAAGTGAAACAATGGAATCTAAAATTGGATTCACATGAGAGGTTCAAATCATAGAAAGTTAGAATGTCAGTCCCCTTGTACTTAAGTCGGCATTGTGCCTTTTGTATTAAATTCGGATGCAATTTCTGTGTCTCATCGTCAATAAGAAGGAGCAAGGTATACAGTAAACCTGAAGTGAAGCATCGGAATCTAAAACTGGACTCACAGGAGAGGTTCAAATCATAGAAAGTTAGAATGTCAGTCCTCTTGTACTTAAGTCGGCATTGTGCCTTTTGTATTAAATTCGGATGCAATTTCTGTGTTTCATCGTCAATACGAAGGTGCAAGGTATACTGTAAACCTTAAGTGAAGCAACGGAATCTAAAACTGGACTCACAGGAGAGGTTCAAATCATAGAATGTTAGAGTGTCAGTCCTCTTTTAGTTTAGACGGCATTGTGCCTTTTGTATTAAATTCGGATGCAATTTCTGTGTTTCATCGTCAATAAGAAGGTCCAAGGGATACAGTAAACCTGAAGTGAAGCATCGGAAACTAAAACTGGACTCACAGGAGAGGTTCAAATCATAGAAAGTTAGAATGTCAGTCATCTTGTACTTAAGTCGGAATTGTGCCTTTTGTATTACATTCGGATGCAATTTCTGTGTTTCATCGTCAGTTAGAAGGTGCAAGGAATACTGTAAACCTGAAGTGAAGCATCGGAATCTAAAACTGGACTCACAGGAGAGGTTCAAATCATTGAAAGTGAGAGTGTCAGTCCTCTTGTACTTAAGTCGACATTGTGCCTTTTGAATTTAATTCCGATGCAATTTCTGTGTTTCATCGTCAATAAGAAGGTCCAAGGGATACAGTAAACCTGAAGTGAAGCATCGGAGTCTAAAACTGGACTCACAGGAGAGATTCAAATCATTGAAAATTAGAGTGTCACTCCGCTGGTACTTGAGTCGATATTGTGCCTTTTGTATTAAATTCGGATGCAATTTCTGTGTTTCATCGTCAATAAGAAGGTCCAAGGGATACAGTTAACCTTAAGTGAAGCATAGGAATCTAAAACTGGACTCGCAGCAGAGGTTCAAATCATAGAATGTTAGAGTGTCAGTCCTCTTTTACTTAAGTCGGCATTGAGCCTTTTGTATTAAATTCGGATGCAATTTCTGTGTTTCATCGTCAATAAGAAGGTCCAAGGGATACAGTAAACCTGAAGAGAAGCATCGGAAACTAAAACTGGACTCACAGGAGAGGTTCAAATCATAGAAAGTTAGAATGTCAGTCCTCTTGTACTTAAATCGGCATTGTGCCTTTTGTGTTAAATTCGGATGCAATTTCTGTGTTTCATCGTCAATAAGAAGGTGCAAGGTATACTGTAAACCTGAAGTGAAGCATCGGAATCTAAAACAGGACTCACAGGAGAGGTTCAAATCACAGAAAGTGAGAGTGTCAGTCCTCTTGTACTTAAGTCGACATTGTGAGATTTGTATTAAATTCGGATGCAATTTCTGTGTTTCATCGTCAATAAGAAGGTCCAAGGGATACAGTAAACCTGAAGTGAAGCATCGGAATCTAAAACTGGACTCACATGAGAGTTTCAAGTCATAGAAAGTTAGAGTGTTAGTCCTCTTTTATTTAAGTCGGTATTGTGGCTTTTGCATTAAATTCCGATGCAATTTCTATGTTTCGTCGTCAATAAGAAGGTGCAAGGGATACAGTAAACCTGAAGTCAAGCATCGGAAACTAAAACTGGACTCACAGGAGAGGTTCTAATCATAGAAAGTTAGAATGTCAGTCCTCTTGTACTTAAGTCGGCATTGTGCCTTTTGTATTACATTCGGATGCAATTTCTGTGTTTCATCGTCAATTAGAAGGTGCAAGGAATACTGTAAACCTGAAGTGAAGCATAGGAATCTAAAACTGGACTCACAGGAGAGGTTCAAATCATAGAAAGTAAGAGTGTCAGTCCTCTTGTACTTAAGTCGACATTGTGCCATTCGTATTAAATTCGGATGCAATTTCTGTGTTTCATCGTCAATAAGTAGGTCCAAGGGATACAGTAAACCTGAAGTGAAGCATCGGAATCTAAAACTGGACTCACATGAGAGGTTCAAATCATAGAATGTTAGAGTGTCAGTCCTCTTTTACTTAAGTCGGCATTGTGCCTTTTGTATTAAATTCGGATGCAATTTCTGTGTTTCATCGTCAATAAGAAGGTCCCAGGGATACAGTAAACCTGAAGTGAAGCATCGGAATCTAAAACTGGACTAACAGGAGAGGTTCAAATCATAGAAAGTGAGAGTGTCAGTCCTCTTGTACTTAAGTCGGCATTGTGCCATTTGTATTAAATTCGGGTGCAATATCTGTGTTTCATCGTCAATTGGAAGGTCCTAGGGATACAGTAAACCTGAAGTGAAGCATCGGAATTTAAAACCGGACTCATAGGAGAGGTTCAAATCATAGAAAGAGAGAGTGTCAGTCCTCTTGTACTTAAGTTGGCAAATAATCCAATTGTATTAAATTCGGATGCAATTCCTGTGTTTCATAGTCAATAAGATGGTCCAAGGAATACAATAAACCTGAAGTGAAACATCGGAATATAAAACTGGACTCACAGGAGAGGTTCAAATCATAGAAAGTAAGAGTGTATGTCCTCTTGTACTTAAGTCGGCATTGTACCTTTTGTATTAAATTTGGATGCAATTTCTGTGTTTCATCGTCAATAAGAAGGTCCAAGGGATACAGTAAACCTGAAGTGAAGCTTCAGAATCTAAAACTGGACTCACAGGAAAAGTTCAAATCATAGAAAGTTAGAGTGTCAGTCCTTTTGTACTTAAGTCGGAATTGTGATTTTAGAATTTAATTCAGATGCAATTTCTGTGTTTCATCGTCAATATGAAGGTCCAAGGGATTCAATAAACCTGAAGTGAAGCATCGGAATCTAAAACTGGACTCACAGGAGAGGTTCAAATCATAGAATGTTAGAGTGTCACTCCTGTTGTACTTGAGTCGGTATTGTGCTTTTGTATTAAATTGGGGAGCAATTTCTGCGTTTCATCGTCAATAAGAATGTCCAAGGGATACAGTAAACCTGAAGTGAAGCATCGGAATCTAAAATTGGATTCACATGAGAGGTTCAAATCATAGAAAGTTAGAATGTCAGTCCTCTTGTACTTAAGTCGGCATTGTGCCTTTTGTATTAAATTCGGATGCAATTTCTGTGTCTCATCGTCAATAAGGAGGAGCAAGGTATACAGTAAACCTGAAGTGAAGCATCGGAAACTAAAACTGGACTCACAGGAGAGGTTCAAATCATAGAATGTTAGAGTGTCAGTCCTCTTTTAGTTTAGTCGGCATTGTGCCTTTTGTATTACATTCGGATGCAATTTCTGTTTTTCATCGTCAATTAGAAGGTGCAAGGAATACTGTAAACCTGAAGTGAAGCATCGGAATCTAAAACTGGACTCACAGGAGAGGTTCAAATCATAGAAAGTGAGAGTGTCAGTCCTCTTGTACTTAAGTCGACATTGTGCCGTTTGTATTAAATTCGGATGCAATTTCTGTGTTTCATCGTCAATAAGAAAGTCCCAGGGATACAGTAAACATGAAGTGAAGCATCGGAAACTAAAACTGGACTCTCAGGAGAGGTTCAAATCGTAGAAAGTTAGAATGTCAGTCCTCTTGTACTTAAGTCGGCATTGTGCCTTTTCTATTAAATTCGGATGCAATTTCTGTGTTTCATCGTCAATAAGAAGGTGCAAGGGATACAGTAAACCTGAAGTGAAGCATCGGAAACTAAAACTGGACTCACAGGAGAGGTTCAAATCATAGAAAGTGAGAGTGTCAGTACTCTTGTACTTGAGTCGGCATTGTAGCATTTGTATTAAATTCGGATGCAATTTCTGTGTTTCATCATCAATAAGAAGGCCCAAGCGATACAGTATACCTGAAGTAAAGCATCGGAATCTAAAACTGGACTCACAGGAGAGGTTCAAATCATAGGAAGTGAGGGTGTCAGGCCTCTTGTACTTAAGTCGGTATTGTGCCTATTGTATTAAATTCGGATGCAATTTCTGTGTTTCATCGTCAATAAGAAGGTCCAAGGGATACAGTAAACCTTAAGTGAAGCATCGGAATTTAAAACCGGACTCACAGGAGAGGTTCAAATCATAGAAAGAGAGAGTGTCAGTCCTCCTGTACTTAAGTTGGCAAATAATTTATTTGTATTAAATTCGGATGCAATTCCTGTGTTACATAGTCAATAAGATGGTCCAAGGAATACAATAGACCTGAAGTGAAACATCGGAATCTAAAACTGGACTCACAGGAGAGGTTCAAATCATAGAAAGTAAGAGTGTATGTCCTCTTGTACTTAAGTCGGCATTGTACCTTTTGTATTAAATTTGGATGCAAACTCTGTGTATCATCGTCAATAAAAAGGTCCAAGGGATACAGTAAACCTGAAGTGATGCATCGGGATCTAAAACTGGATTCATAGGAGAGGTTCAAATCACAGAAAGTGAGAGTGTCAGTCCTCTTGTACTTAAGTCGGCATTGTGCATTTTGAATTTAATTCCGATGCAATTTCTGTGTTTCATCGTCAATAACATGGTGCAAGGTATGTAGTAAACCTGAAGTGAAGCATCGGATTCTGAAACTGGACTCACAGGAGAGGTTCACATCATAGAAATTGAGAGTGTCAGTAGACTTGTACTTAAGTCGCCATTGTGCCTTTTGTATTACATTCGGATGCAATTTCTGTGTTTCATCGTCAATAAGAAGGTCCAAGGGATACAGTAAACCTGAAGTGAAGCTTCGGAATCTAAAACTGGATTCACAGGAAAAGTTCAAATCATAGAAAGTTAGAGTGTCAGTCCTTTTGTACTTAAGTCGGCATTGTGATTTTTGAATTTAATTCGGATGCAATTTCTGTGTTTCATCGTCAATAAGAAGGTCCAAGGGATACAGTAAACCTGAAGTGAAGCATCGGAATCTAAAATTGGATTCACATGAGAGGTTCAAATCATAGAAAGTGAGAGTGTCAGTCCTCTTGTACTTAAGTCGGCATTGTGTCTTTTGAATATTTTTGCGATGCAATTTCTGTGTTTCATCGTCAATAAGAAGGTGCAAGGTATACAGTAAACCTGAAATGAAGCATCGGAATCTAAAACTGGACTCACAGGAGAGGTTCAAATCATAGAAAATGAGAGTGTCAGTCCACTTCTACTTAGGTCGGAATTGTGCCTTTTTAATTTAATTCCGATGCATTTTCTGCGTTTCATCGTCAAAAAGAAGGTGCAAAGGATACAGTAAACCTTAAGTGAAGCATCGGAATCTAAAACTGGACTCGCAGGAGAGGTTCAAATCATAGAATGTTAGAGTGTCAGTCCTCTTTTACTTAAGTCGGCATTGTGCCTTTTGTATTAAATTCGGATGCAATATCTGTGTTTCATCGTCAATAAGAAGGTCCAAGGGATACAGTAAACCTGAAGTGAAGCATCGGAAACTAAAACTGGACTCACAGGAGAGGTTCAAATCATAGAAAGTTAGAATGTCAGTCCTCTTGTACTTAAGTCGGCATTGTGCCTTTTGTATTAAATTCGGATGCAATTTCTGTGTTTCATCGTCAATAAGAAGGTGCAAGGTATACTGTAAACCTGAAGTGAAGCATCGGAATCTAAAACTGGACTCACAGGAGAGGTTCAAATCATAGAATGTTAGAGTGTCAGTCCTCTTTTACTTAAGTCGGCATTGTGCATTTTGTATTAAATTCGGATGCAAGTTCTGTGTTTCATCGTCAATAAGCATGTCCAAGGGATACAGTAAACCTGAAGTGAAGCATCGGAATCTAAAACTGGACTCACAGGAGGGGTTCACATCATAGAAAGTGAGAGTGTCAGTCCTCTTGTACTTAAGTCGGCATTGTGTCTTTTGAATTTATTTCCAATGCAATTTCTGTGTTTCATCGTCAATAAGAAGGTGCAAGGTATACAGTAAACCTCAAGTGAAACATCGGAATCTAAAACTGGACTCACAGGAGAGGTTCAAATCATAGAAAATGAGAGTGTCAGTCCCTTCTACTTAGGTCGGCATTGTGCCTTTTGAATTTAATTCCGATGCATTTTCTGCGTTTCTTCGTCAAAAAGAAGGTGCAAAGGATACAGTAAACCTTAAGTGAAGCATCGGAATCTAAGACTGGACTCGCAGGAGTAGTTCAAATAATAGAATGTTAGAGTGTCAGTCCTCTTTTACTTGAGTCGGCATTGTGCCTTTTGTATTAAATTGGGCTGCAATTTCTGTGTTTCATCGTCAATAAGAAGGTCCAAGGGATACAGTAAACCTGAAGTGAAGCATCGGAAACTAAAACTGGACTCACAGGAGAGTTTCAAATCACAAAAAGTTAGAATGTCAGTCCTCTTGTACTTAAGACGACATTGTGCCATTTGTATTAAATTCGGATGCAATTTCTGTGTTTCATCGTCAATAAGTAGGTCCAAGGGATACAGTAAACCTGAAGTGAAGCATCGGAATCTAAAACTGGACTCACATGAGAGGTTCAAATCATAGAATGTTAGAGTGTCAGTCCTCTTTTACTTATGTCGGCATTGTGCCTTTTGTATTAAATTCGGATGCAATTTCTGTGTTTCATCGTCAATAAGAAGGTCCCAGGGATACAGTAAACCTGAAGTGAAGCATCGGAAACTAAAACTGGACTCACAGGAGAGGTTCAAATCATAGAAAGTTAGAATGTCAGTCCTCTTATACTTAAGTCGGCATTGTGCCTTTTGTATTAAATTCGGATGCAATTTCTGTGTTTCATCGTCAATAAGAAGGTGCAAGGTAAACTGTAAACCTGAAGTGAAGCATCAGAATCTAAAACTGGACTCACAGGAGAGGTTCAAATCATAGAAAGTGAGAGTGTCAGTCATCTTCTACTTAGGTCGGCATTGTGCCTTTGGAATTTAATTCCGATGCAAGTTCTGTGTTACATCGTCAATAAGAAGGTCCAAGGGATACAGTAAACCTGAAGTGAAGCATCGGATTCTGAAACTGGACTCAAAGGAGAGGTTCACATCATAGAAATTGAGAGTGTCAGTAGACTTGTACTTAAGTCGCCATTGTGCCTTTTGTATTACATTCGGATGCAATTTCTGTGTTTCATCGTCAATAAGAAGGGCCAAGGGATACAGTAAACCTGAAGTGAAGCTTCGGAATCTAAAACTGGACTCACAGGAAAAGTTCAAATCATAGAAAGTTAGAGTGTCAGTCCTTTTGTACTTAAGTCGGCATTGTGATTTTTGAATTTAATTCGGATGCAATTTCTGTGTTTCATCGTCAATAAGAAGGTCCAAGAAATACAATAAACCTGAAGTGAAACATCGGAATCTAAAACTGGACTCACAGGAGAGGTTCAAATCATAGAAAGTGAGAGTGTCAGTCCTCTTGTACTTAAGTCGGCATTTTGCCATTTGTATTAAATTCGGGTGCAATTTCTGTGTTTCATCGTCAATAGGAAGGTCCTAGGTATACAGTAAACCTGAAGTGAAGCATCGGAATCTAAAACTGGTCTCACAGGAGAGGTCCTATTCATAGAAAGTAAGAGTGTCAGTCCTCTTGTACTTACGTCGCCATTGAACCTTTTGTATTAAATTCGGATGCAAACTCTGTGTTTCATCGTCAATAAGCAGGTCCAAGGGATACAGTAAACCTGAAGTGAAGCATCGGAATCTAAAACTGGACTAACAGGAGAGGTTCAAATCATAGAAAGTGAGAGTGTCAGTCCTCTTGTACTTAAGTCGGCATTGTGCCATTTGTATTAAATTCGGGTGCAATTTCTGTGTTTCATCGTCAATAGGAAGGTCCTAGGTATACAGTAAACCTGAAGTGAAGCATCGGAATTTAAAACCGGACTCACAGGAGAGGTTCAAATCATAGAAAGAGAGAGTGTCAGTCCTCTTGTACTTAAGTTGGCAAATAATCCATTTGTATTAAATTCGGATGCAATTCCTGTGTTTCATAGTCAATAAGATGGTCCAAGGAATACAATAAACCTGAAGTGAAACATCGGAATATAAAACTGGACTCACAGGAGAGGTTCAAATCATAGAAAGTAAGAGTGTATGTCCTCTTGTACTTAAGTCGGCATTGTACCTTTTGTATTAAATTTGGATGCAATTTCTGTGTTTCATCGTCAATAAGAAGGTCCAAGGGATACAGTAAACCTGAAGTGAAGCTTCAGAATCTAAAACTGGACTCAGGTGAAAAGTTCAAATCATAGAAAGTTAGAGTGTCAGTCCTTTTGTACTTAAGTCGGAATTGTGATTTTAGAATTTAATTCGAATGCAATTTCTGTTTTTCATCGTCAATAAGAAGGTCCAAGGGATTCAATAAACCTGAAGTGAAGCATCGGAATCTAAAACTGGACTCACAGGAGAGGTTCAAATCACAGAAAGTTAGAGTGTCAGTCCTTTTGTACTTAAGTCGGCATTGTGATTTTTGAATTTAATTCGGATGCAATTTCTGTGTTTCATCGTCAATAAGAAGGTCCAAGGGATACAATAAACCTGAAGTGAAGCATCGGAATCTAAAACTGGACTCACAGGAGAGGTTCAAATCATAGAATGTCAGAGTGTCACTCCTGTTGTACTTGAGTCGGTATTGTGCTTTTGTATTAAATTGGGGAGCAATTTCTGCGTTTCATCGTCAATAAGAATGTCCAATGGATACAGTAAACCTGAAGTGAAGCATCGGAATCTAAAATTGGATTCACATGAGAGGTTCAAATCATAGAAAGTGAGAGTGTCAGTCCTCTTGTACTTAAGTCGGCATTGTGTCTTTTGAATTTTTTTGCGATGCAATTTCTGTGTTTCATCGTCAATAAGAAGGTGCAACGTATACAGTAAACCTGAAGTGAAGCATCGGAATCTAAAACTGGACTCACAGGAGAGGTTCAAATCATAGAAAATGAGAGTGTCAGTCCACTTCTACTTAGGTCGGAATTGTGCCTTTTTAATTTAATTCCAATGCATTTCCTGCGTTTCATCGTCAAAAAGAAGGTGCAAAGGATACAGTAAACCTTAAGTGAAGCATCGGAATCTAAGACTGGACTCGCAGGAGAAGTTCAAAACATTGAATGTTAGAGTGTCAGTCCTCTTTTACTTGAGTCGGCATTGTGCCTTTTGTATTAAATTCGGATGCAATTTCTGTTTTTCACCGTCAATAAGAAGGTCCAAGGGATACAGTAAACATGAAGTGAAGCATCGGAAACTAAAACTGGTCTCACAGGAGAGGTTCAAATCATAGAAAGTTAGAATGTCAGTCCTCTTGTACTTAAGTCGGCATTGTGCCTTTTGTATTAAATTCGGATGCAATATCTGTGTTTCATCGTCAATAAGAAGGGGCAAGGTATACTGTAAACCTGAAGTGAAGCATCAGAATCTAAAACTGGACTCACAGGAGAGGTTCAAATCATAGAAAGTGAGAGTGTCAGTCCTCTTCTACTTAGGTCGGCATTGTGCCTTTTGAATTTAATTCCGATGCAATTTCTGTGTTTCATCGTCAACAAGAAGGTCCAAGGGATACAGTAAACCTGAAGTGAAGCATCGGAGTCTAAAACTGGACTCACAGGAGAGATTCAAATCATTGAAAATTAGAGTGTCACTCCTCTGGTACTTGAGTCGGTATTGTGCCTTTTGTATTAAATTCGGATGCAATTTCTGTGTTTCATCGTCAATAAGAAGGTCCAAGGGATACAGTAAACCTTAAGTGAAGCATCGGAATCTAAAACTGGACTCGCAGGAGAGGTTCAAATCATAGAATGTTAGAGTGTCAGTCCTCTTTTACTTAAGTCGGCATTGTGCCTTTTGTATTAAATTCGGATGCAATTTCTGTGTTTCATCGTCAATAAGAAGGTCCAAGGGATACAGTAAACCTGAAGTGAAGCATCGGAAACTAAAACTGGACTCACAGGAGAGGTTCAAATCATAGAAAGTTAGAATGTCAGTCCTCTTGTACTTAAGTCGGCATTGTGCCTTTTGTATTAAATTCGGATGCAATTTCTGTGCTTCATCGTCAATAAGAAGGTGCAAGGTATACTGTAAACCTGAAGTGAAGCATCGGAATCTAAAACTGGACTCACAGGAGAGGTTCAAATCATAGAAAGTAAGAGTGTATGTCCTCTTGTACTTAAGTCGGCATTGTACCTTTTGTATTAAATTTGGATGCAAACTCTGTGTATCATCGTCAATAAAAAGGTCCAAGGGATACAGTAAACCTGAAGTGATGCATCGGGATCTAAAACTGGATTCATAGGAGAGGTTCAAATCACAGAAAGTGAGAGTGTCAGTCCTCTTGTACTTAAGTCGGTTTGTGCATTTTGAATTTAATTCCGATGCAATTTCTGTGTTTCATCGTCAATAACATGGTGCAAGGTATGCAGTAAACCTGAAGTGAAGCATCGGATTCTGAAACTGGACTCACAGGAGAGGTTCACATCATAGAAATTGAGAGTGTCAGTAGACTTGTACTTAAGTCGCCATTGTGCCTTTTGTATTACATTCGGATGCAATTTCTGTTTTTCATCGTCAATAAGAAGGTCCAAGGGATACAGTAAACCTGAAGTGAAGCTTCGGAATCTAAAACTGGATTCACAGGAAAAGTTCAAATCATAGAAAGTTAGAGTGTCAGTCCTTTTGTACTTAAGTCGGCATTGTGATTTTTGAATTTAATTCGGATGCAATTTCTGTGTTTCATCGTCAATAAGAAGGTCCAAGGGATACAATAAACCTGAAGTGAAGCATCGGAATCTAAAACTGGACTCACAGGAGAGGTTCAAATCATAGAATGTTAGAGTGTCACTCCTGTTGTACTTGAGTCGGTATTGTGCTTTTGTATTAAATTGGGGAGCAATTTCTGCGTTTCATCGTCAATAAGAATGTCCAATGGATACAGTAAACCTGAAGTGAAGCATCGGAATCTAAAATTGGATTCACATGAGAGGTTCAAATCATAGAAAGTGAGAGTGTCAGTCCTCTTGTACTTAAGTCGGCATTGTGTCTTTTGAATTTTTTTGCGATGCAATTTCTGTGTTTCATCGTCAATAAGAAGGTGCAAGGTATACAGTAAACCTGAAGTGAAGCATCGGAATCTAAAACTGGACTCACAGGAGAGGTTCAAATCATTGAAAATGAGAGTGTCAGTCCACTTCTACTTAGGTCGGAATTGTGCCTTTTTAATTTAATTCCAATGCATTTCCTGCGTTTCATCGTCAAAAAGAAGGTGCAAAGGATACAGTAAACCTTAAGTGAAGCATCGGAATCTAAGACTGGACTCGCAGGAGAAGTTCAAAACATTGAATGTTAGAGTGTCAGTCCTCTTTTACTTGAGTCGGCATTGTGCCTTTTGTATTAAATTCGGATGCAATTTCTGTTTTTCACCGTCAATAAGAACGTCCAAGGGATACAGTAAACATGAAGTGAAGCATCGGAAACTAAAACTGGTCTCACAGGAGAGGTTCAAATCATAGAAAGTTAGAATGTCAGTCCTCTTGTACTTAAGTCGGCATTGTGCCTATTGTATTAAATTCGGATGCAATTTCTGTGTTTCATCGTCAATAAGAAGGGGCAAGGTATACTGTAAACCTGAAGTGAAGCATCAGAATCTAAAACTGGACTCACAGGAGAGGTTCAAATCATAGAAAGTGAGAGTGTCAGTCCTCTTCTACTTAGGTCGGCATTGTGCCTTTTGAATTTAATTCCGATGCAATTTCTGTGTTTCATCGTCAACAAGAAGGTCCAAGGGATACAGTAAACCTGAAGTGAAGCATCGGAGTCTAAAACTGGACTCACAGGAGAGATTCAAATCATTGAAAATTAGAGTGTCACTCCTCTGGTACTTGAGTCGGTATTGTGCCTTTTGTATTAAATTCGGATGCAATTTCTGTGTTTCATCGTCAATAAGAAGGTCCAAGGGATACAGTAAACCTTAAGTGAAGCATCGGAATCTAAAACTGGACTCGCAGGAGAGGTTCAAATCATAGAATGTTAGAGTGTCAGTCCTCTTTTACTTAAGTCGGCATTGTGCCTTTTGTATTAAATTCGGATGCAATTTCTGTGTTTCATCGTCAATAAGAAGGTCCAAGGGATACAGTAAACCTGAAGTGAAGCATCGGAAACTAAAACTGGACTCACAGGAGAGGTTCAAATCATAGAAAGTTAGAATGTCAGTCCTCTTGTACTTAAGTCGGCATTGTGCCTTTTGTATTAAATTCGGATGCAATTTCTGTGCTTCATCGTCAATAAGAAGGTGCAAGGTATACTGTAAACCTGAAGTGAAGCATCGGAATCTAAAACGGGACTCACAGGAGAGGTTCAAATCATAGAATGTTAGAGTGTCAGTCCTCTTGTACTTAAGTCGGCATTGTGCCTTTTGTATTAAATTCGGATGCAAGTTCTGTGTTTCATCGTCAATAAGCATGTCCAAGGGATACAGTAAACCTGAAGTGAAGCATCGGAATCTAAAACTGGACTCACAGGAGAGGTTCACATCATAGAAAGTGAGAGTGTCAGTCCTCTTGTACTTAAGTCGGCATTGTGTCTTTTGAATTTATTTCCAATGCAATTTCTGTGTTTCATCGTCATTAAGAAGGTGCAAGGTATACAGTAAACCTCAAGTGAAACATCGGAATCTAAAACTGGACTCACAGGAGAGGTTCAAATCATAGAAAATGAGAGTGTCAGTCCCTTCTACTTAGGTCGGCATTGTGCCTTTTGAATTTAATTCCGATGCATTTTCTGCGTTTCATCGTCAAAAAGAAGGTGCAAAGGATACAGTAAACCTTAAGTGAAGCATCGGAATCTAAGACTGGACTCGCAGGAGTAGTTCAAATAATAGAATGTTAGAGTGTCAGTCCTCTTTTACTTGAGTCGGCATTGTGCCTTTTGTATTAAATTGGGCTGCAATTTCTGTGTTTCATCGTCAATAAGAAGGTGCAAGGTAAACTGTAAACCTGAAGTGAAGCATCAGAATCTAAAACTGGACTCACAGGAGAGGTTCAAATCATAGAAAGTGAGAGTGTCAGTCATCTTCTACTTAGGTCGGCATTGTGCCTTTGGAATTTAATTCCGATGCAAGTTCTGTGTTTCATCGTCAATAAGAAGGTCCAAGGGATACAGTAAACCTGAAGTGAAGCATCGGATTCCGAAACTGGACTCACAGGAGAGGTTCACATCATAGAAATTGAGAGTGTCAGTAGACTTGTACTTAAGTCGCCATTGTGCCTTTTGTATTACATTCGGATGCAATTTCTGTGTTTCATCGTCAATAAGAAGGTCCAAGGGATACAGTAAACCTGAAGTGAAGCTTCGGAATCTAAAACTGGACTCACAGGAAAAGTTCAAATCATAGAAAGTTAGAGTGTCAGTCCTTTTGTACTTAAGTCGGCATTGTGATTTTTGAATTTAATTCGGATGCAATTTCTGTGTTTCATCGTCAATAAGAAGGTCCAAGAAATACAATAAACCTGAAGTGAAGCATCGGAATCTAAAACTGGACTCACAGGAGAGGTTCAAATCATAGAATGTTAGAGTGTCACTCCTGTTGTACTTGAGTCGGTATTGTGCTTTTGTATTAAATTGGGGAGCAATTTCTGCGTTTCATCGTCAATAAGAATGTCCAAGGGATACAGTAAACCTGAAGTGAAGCATCGGAATCTATAATTGGATTCACATGAGAGGTTCAAATCATAGAAAGTTAGAACGTCAGTCCTCTTGTACTTAAGTCGGCATTGTGCCTTTTGTATTAAATTCGGATGCAATTTCTGTGTCTCATCGTCAATAAGAAGGAGCAAGGTATACAGTAAACCTGAAGTGAAGCATCGGAATCTAAAACTGGTCTCACAGGAGAGGTTCTATTCATAGAAAGTAAGAGTGTCAGTCCTCTTGTACTTACGTCGCCATTGTACCTTTTGTATTAAATTCGGATGCAAACTCTGTGTTTCATCGTCAATAAGCAGGTCCAAGGGATACAGTAAACCTGAAGTGAAGCATCGGAATCTAAAACTGGACTCACAGGAGAGGTTCACATCATAGAAAGTGAGAGTGTCAGTCCTCTTGTACTTAAGTCGGCATTGTGTCTTTTGAATTTTTTTGCGATGCAATTTCTGTGTTTCATCGTCAATAAGAAGGTGCAACGTATACAGTAAACCTGAAGTGAAGCATCGGAATCTAAAACTGGACTCACAGGAGAGGTTCAAATCATAGAAAATGAGAGTGTCAGTCCACTTCTACTTAGGTCGGAATTGTGCCTTTTGAATTTAATTCCGATGCATTTTCTGCGTTTCATCGTCAAAAAGAAGGTGCAAAGGATACAGTAAAACTTAAGTGAAGCATCGGAATCTAAGACTGGACTCGCAGGAGAAGTTCAAAACATTGAATGTTAGAGTGTCAGTCCTCTTTTACTTGAGTCGGCATTGTGCCTTTTGTATTAAATTCGGATGCAATTTCTGTTTTTCATCGTCAATAAGAAGGTCCAAGGGATACAGTAAACCTGAAGTGAAGTATCGGAAACTAAAACTGGACTCACAGAAGAGGTTCAAATCACAGAAAGTTAGAATGTCAGTCCTCTTGTACTTAAGTCGGCATTGTGATTTTTGTATTAAATTCGGATGCAATTTCTGTGTTTCATCGTCAATAAGGAGGTGCAAGGTATACTGTAAACCTGAAGTGAAGCATCGGAATCTAAAACTGGACTCACAGGAGAGGTTCAAATCATAGAAAGTGAGAGTGTCAGTCCTCTTGTACTTAAGTCAACATTGTGCCATTTGTATTAAATTCGGATGCAATTTCTGTGTTTCATCGTCAATAAGAAGGTCCAAGGGATACAGTAAACCTGAAGTGAAGCATCGGAATCTAAAACTGGACTCACATGGGAGGTTCTAATCATAGAATGTTAGTGTGTCAGTCCTCTTTCACTTAAGTCGGCATTGTGGCTTTTGCATTAAATTCGGATGCAATTTCTGTGTTTCATCGTCATTAAGAAGGTCCCAGGGATACAGTAATCCTGAAGTGAAGCATCGGAAACTAAAACTGGTCTCACAGGAGAGGTTCAAATCATAGAAAGTTAGAATGTCAGTCCTCTTGTACTTAAGTCGGCATTGTGCCTTTTGTATTAAATTCGGATGCAATTTCTGTGTTTCATCGTCAATAAGAAGGTGCAAGGTATACTGTAAACCTGAAGTGAAGCATCAGAATCTAAAACTGGACTCACAGGAGAGGTTCAAATCATAGAAAGTGAGAGTGTCAGTCCTCTTCTACTTAGGTCGGCATTGTGCCTTTTGAATTTAATTCCGATGCAATTTCTGTGTTTCATCGTCAACAAGAAGGTCCAAGGGATACAGTAAACCTGAAGTGAAGCATCGGAGTCTAAAACTGGACTCACAGGAGAGATTCAAATCATTGAAAATTAGAGTGTCACTCCTCTGGTACTTGAGTCGGTATTGTGCCTTTTGTATTAAATTCGGATGCAATTTCTGTGTTTCATCGTCAATAAGAAGGTCCAAGGGATACAGTAAACCTGAAGTGAAGCATCGGAAACTAAAACTGGACTCACAGGAGAGTTTCAAATCACAAAAAGTTAGAATGTCAGTCCTCTTGCACTTAAGTCGACATTGTGCCATTTGTATTAAATTCGGATGCAATTTCTGTGCTTCATCGTCAATAAGTAGGTCCAAATGATACAGTAAACCTGAAGTGAAGCATCGAAATCTAAAACTGGACTCACATGAGAGGTTCAAATCATAGAATGTTAGAGTGTCAGTCCTCTTTTACTTATGTCGGCATTGTGCCTTTTGTATTAAATTCGGATGCAATTTCTGTGTTTCATCGTCAATAAGAAAGTCCCAGGGATACAGTAAACCTGAAGTGAAGCATCGGAAACTAAAACTGGACTCACAGGAGAGGTTCAAATCATAGAAAGTTAGAATGTCAGTCCTCTTATACTTAAGTCGGCATTGTGCCTTTTGTATTAAATTCGGATGCAATTTCTGTGTTTCATCGTCAATAAGAAGGTGCAAGGTAAACTGTAAACCTGAAGTGAAGCATCAGAATCTAAAACTGGACTCACAGGAGAGGTTCAAATCATAGAAAGTGAGAGTGTCAGTCATCTTCTACTTAGGTCGGCATTGTGCCTTTGGAATTTAATTCCGATGCAAGTTCTGTGTTTCATCGTCAATAAGAAGGTCCAAGGGTTACAGTAAACCTGAAGTGAAGCATCGGAGTCTAAAACTGGACTCGCAGGAGAGATTCAAATCATAGAATTTTAGAGTGTCAGTCCTCTTTTACTTAAGTCGGCATTTTGCCTTTTGTATTAAATTCGGATGCAATTTCTGTGTTTCATCGTCAATATGAAGGTCCAAGGGATACAGTAATCCTGAAGTGAAGCATCGGAAACTAAAACTGGACTCACAGGAGAGGTTCAAATCATAGAAAGTTAGAATTTTAGTCCTCTTGTACTTAAGTCGGCATTGTGCCCTTTGTATTAAATTCGGATGCAATTTCTGTGTTTCATCGTCAATAAGAAGGAGCAAGGTATACTGTAAACCTGAAGTGAAGCATCGGAATCTAAAACTGGACTCACAGGAGAGGTTCAAATCGTAAAATGTTAGAGTGTCAGTCCTCTTTTACTTAAGTCGGCATTGTGCCTTTTGTATTAAATTCGGATGCAATTTCTGTCTTTCATCGTCAATAAGAAGGTCCCAGGGATACAGTAAACCTGAAGTGAAGCATCGGAAACTAAAACTGGACTCACAGGAGAGGTTCAAATCATAGAAAGTTAGAATGTCAGTCCTCTTGTACTTAAGTCGGCATTGTGCCTTTTGTATTACATTCGGATGCAATTTCTGTGTTTCATCGTCAATAAGAAGGTGCAAGGTATACTGTAAACCTGAAGTGAAGCATCGGAATCTAAAACTGGACTCACAGAGAGGTTCAAATCATAGAAAGTGAGAGTGTCAGTCCTCTTGTACTTAAGTCGACATTGTGCTATTTGTATTAAATTCGGATGCAATTTCTGTGTTTCATCGTCAATAAGTAGGTCCAAGGGAAACAGTAAACCTGAAGTGAAGCATCGGAATCTAAAACTGGACTCACATGACAGGTTCAAATCATAGAATGTTAGAGTGTCAGTCCTCTTTTACTTAAGTCGGCATTGTGCCTTTTTATTAAATTCGGATGCAATTTCTGTGTTTCATCGTCAATAAGAAGGACCCAGGGATACAGTAAACCTGAAGTGAAGCATCGGTAACTAAAACTGGACTCACAGGAGAGGTTCAAATCATAGAAAGTTAGAATGTCAGTCCTCTTGTACTTAAGTCGGCATTGTGCCTTTTGTATTAAATACGGATGCAATTTCTGTGTTTCATCGTCAATAAGAATGTGCAAGGTATACTGTAAACCTGAAGTGAAGCATCGGAATCTGAAACTGGACTCACAGGAGAGGTTCACATCATAGGAATTGAGAGTGTCAGTAGACTTGTACTTAAGTCGCCAATGTGCCTTTTGTATTGAATTCGGATACAATTTCTGTGTTTCATCGTCAATAAGAAGGTCCAAGGGATACAGTAAACCTGAAGTGAAGCTTCGGAATCTAAAACTGGACTCACAGGAAAGGTTCAAATCATGGAAAGTTAGAGTGTCAGTCCTTTTGTACTTAAGTCGGCGTTGTGATTTTTGAATTAAATTCGGATGCAATTTCTGTGTTTCATCGTCAATAAGAAGGTCCAAGGGATACAATAAACCTGAAGTGAAGCATCGGAATCTAAAACTGGACTCACAGGAGAGGTTCAAATCATAGAAAGTTAGAGTGTCACTCCTGTTGTACTTGAGTCGGTATTGTGCTTTTGTATGAAATTGGGGAGCAATTTCTGTGTTTCATCGTCAATAACAATGTCCAAGGGATACAGTAAACCTGACGTGAAGTATCGGAATCTAAAATTGGATTCACATGAGAGGTTCAAATCACAGAAAATTAGAATGTCAGTCCTATTGTACTTAAGTCGGCATTGTGCCTTTTGTATTAAATTCGGATGCAATTTCTGTGTCTCATCGTCAATAAGAAGGAGCAAGGTATACAGTAAACCTGAAGTGAAGCATCGGAATCTAAAACTGGTCTCACAGGAGAGGTTCAAATCATAGAAAGTTAGAGTGTCAGTCCTCTTGTACTTAAGTCGCCATTGTACCTCTTGTATTAAATTCGGATGCAAACTCTGTGTTTCATCGTCAATAAGCAGGTCCAAGGGATACAGTAAACCTGAAGTGAAGCATCGGAATCTAAAACTGGACTCACAGGAGAGGTTCACATCATAGAAAGTGAGAGTGTCAGTCCTCTTGTACTTAAGTCGGCATTGTGTCTTTAGAATTTATTTCCGATGCAATTTCTGTGTTTCATCGTCAATAAGAAGGTGCAAGGTATACAGTAAACCTGATGTGAAACATCGGAATCTAAAGTGAAGCATCGGAATCTAAGACTGGACTCGCAGGAGAAGTTCAAATCATAGAATGTTAGAGTGTCAGTCCTCTTTTACTTGAGTCGGCATTGTGCCTTTTCTATTAAATTCGGATGCAATTTCTGTTTTTCATCGTCAATAAGAAGGTCCAAGGGATACAGTAAACCTGAAGTGAAGCATCGGAAACTAAAACTGGACTCACAGGAGAGGTTCAAATCACAGAAAGTTAGAATGTCAGTCCTCTTGTACTTAAGACGGCATTGTGATTTTTGTATTAAATTCGGATGCAATTTCTGTGTTTCATCGTCAATAAGAAGATGCAAGGTATACTGTAAACCTGAAGGGAAGCATCGGAATCTAAAACTGGACTCACAGAAGAGGTTCAAATCATAGAAAGTGAGAGTGTCAGTACTCTTGTACTTAAGTCGACATTGTGCCATTTGTATTAAATTCGGATGCAATTTCTGTGTTTCATCGTCAATAAGAAGGTCCAAGGGATACAGTAAACCTGAAGTGAAGCATCGGAATCTAAAACTGGACTCACAT
The DNA here is from genome assembly GCF_023864345.2 of Schistocerca serialis cubense. Classification (NCBI taxonomy): domain Eukaryota; kingdom Metazoa; phylum Arthropoda; class Insecta; order Orthoptera; family Acrididae; genus Schistocerca; species Schistocerca serialis. Next base: position 20,714,232 of record NC_064648.1, read on the forward strand.
GGGAGGTTCAAATCATAGATGTTAGAGTGTCAGTCCTCTTTTACTTAAGTCGGCATTGTGCCTTTTGCATTAAATTCGGATGCAATTTCTGTGTTTCATCGTCAATAAGAAGGTCCCAGGGATACAGTAAACCTGAAGTGAAGCATCGGAAACTAAAACTGGACTCACAGGAGAGGTTCAAATCATAGAAAGTTAGAATGTCAGTCCTCTTATACTTAAGTCGGCATTGTGCCTTTTGTATTAAATTCGGATGCAATTTCTGTGTTTCATCGTCAATAAGAAGGTGCAAGGTAAACTGTAAACCTGAAGTGAAGCATCAGAATCTAAAACTGGACTCACAGGAGAGGTTCAAATCATAGAAAGTTAGAATTTTAGTCCTCTTGTACTTAAGTCGGCATTGTGCCCTTTGTATTAAATTCGGATGCAATTTCTGTGTTTCATCGTCAATAAGAAGGAGCAAGGTATACTGTAAACCTGAAGTGAAGCATCGGAATCTAAAACTGGACTCACAGGAGAGGTTCAAATCGTAAAATGTTAGAGTGTCAGTCCTCTTTTACTTAAGTCGGCATTGTGCCTTTTGTATTAAATTCGGATGCAATTTCTGTGTTTCATCGTCAATAAGAAGGTCCCAGGGATACAGTAAACCTGAAGTGAAGCATCGGAAACTAAAACTGGACTCACAGGAGAGGTTCAAATCATAGAAAGTTAGAATGTCAGTCCTCTTGTACTTAAGTCGGCATTGTGCCTTTTGTATTACATTCGGATGCAATTTCTGTGTTTCATCGTCAATAAGAAGGTGCAAGGTATACTGTAAACCTGAAGTGAAGCATCGGAATCTAAAACTGGACTCACAGAGAGGTTCAAATCATATAAAGTGAGAGTGTCAGTCCTCTTGTACTTAAGTCGACATTGTGCTATTTGTATTAAATTCGGATGCAATTTCTGTGTTTCATCGTCAATAAGTAGGTCCAAGGGATACAGTAAACCTGAAGTGAAGCATCGGAATCTAAAACTGGACTCACATGACAGGTTCAAATCATATAATGTTAGAGTGTCAGTCCTCTTTTACTTAAGTCGGCATTGTGCCTTTTTATTAAATTCGGATGCAATTTCTGTGTTTCATCGTCAATAAGAAGGACCCAGGGATACAGTAAACCTGAAGTGAAGCATCGGTAACTAAAACTGGACTCACAGGAGAGGTTCAAATCATAGAAAGTTAGAATGTCAGTCCTCTTGTACTTAAGTCGGCATTGTGCCTTTTGTATTAAATACGGATGCAATTTCTGTGTTTCATCGTCAATAAGAATGTGCAAGGTATACTGTAAACCTGAAGTGAAGCATCGGAATCTGAAACTGGACTCACAGGAGAGGTTCACATCATAGGAATTGAGAGTGTCAGTAGACTTGTACTTAAGTCGCCAATGTGCCTTTTGTATTGAATTCGGATACAGTTTCTGTGTTTCATCGTCAATAAGAAGGTCCAAGGGATACAGTAAACCTGAAGTGAAGCTTCGGAATCTAAAACTGGACTCACAGGAAAGGTTCAAATCATGGAAAGTTAGAGTGTCAGTCCTTTTGTACTTAAGTCGGCGTTGTGATTTTTGAATTAAATTCGGATGCAATTTCTGTGTTTCATCGTCAATAAGAAGGTCCAAGGGATACAATAAACCTGAAGTGAAGCATCGGAATCTAAAACTGGACTCACAGGAGAGGTTCAAATCATAGAAAGTTAGAGTGTCACTCCTGTTGTACTTGAGTCGGTATTGTGCTTTTGTATGAAATTGGGGAGCAATTTCTGTGTTTCATCGTCAATAACAATGTCCAAGGGATACAGTAAACCTGACGTGAAGTATCGGAATCTAAAATTGGATTCACATGAGAGGTTCAAATCACAGAAAATTAGAATGTCAGTCCCCTTGTACTTAAGTCGGCATTGTGCCTTTTGTATTAAATTCGGATGCAATTTCTGTGTCTCATCGTCAATAAGAAGGAGCAAGGTATACAGTAAACCTGAAGTGAAGCATCGGAATCTAAAACTGGTCTCACAGGAGAGGTTCAAATCATAGAAAGTTAGAGTGTCAGTCCTCTTGTACTTAAGTCGCCATTGTACCTCTTGTATTAAATTCGGATGCAAACTCTGTGTTTCATCGTCAATAAGCAGGTCCAAGGGATACAGTAAACCTGAAGTGAAGCATCGGAATCTAAAACTGGACTCACAGGAGAGGTTCACATCATAGAAAGTGAGAGTGTCAGTCCTCTTGTACTTAAGTCGGCATTGTGTATTTTGAATTTATTTCCGATGCAATTTCTGTGTTTCATCGTCAATAAGAAGGTGCAAGGTATACAGTAAACCTGATGTGAAACATCGGAATCTAAAGTGAAGCATCGGAATCTAAGACTGGACTCGCAGGAGAAGTTCAAATCATAGAATGTTAGAGTGTCAGTCCTCTTTTACTTGAGTCGGCATTGTGCCTTTTCTATTAAATTCGGATGCAATTTCTGTTTTTCATCGTCAATAAGAAGGTCCAAGGGATACAGTAAACCTGAAGTGAAGCATCGGAAACTAAAACTGGACTCACAGGAGAGGTTCAAATCAGAGAAAGTTAGAATGTCAGTCCTCTTGTACTTAAGACGGCATTGTGATTTTTGTATTAAATTCGGATGCAATTTCTGTGTTTCATCGTCAATAAGAAGATGCAAGGTATACTGTAAACCTGAAGGGAAGCATCGGAATCTAAAACTGGACTCACAGAAGAGGTTCAAATCATAGAAAGTGAGAGTGTCAGTCCTCTTGTACTTAAGTCGACATTGTGCCATTTGTATTAAATTCGGATGCAATTTCTGTGTTTCATCGTCAATAAGAAGGTCCAAGGGATACAGTAAACCTGAAGTGAAGCATCGGAATCTAAAACTGGACTCACATGGGAGGTTCAAATCATAGATGTTAGAGTGTCAGTCCTCTTTTATTTAAGTCGGCATTGTGCCTTTTGCATTAAATTCGGATGCAATTTCTGTGTTTCATCGTCAATAAGAAGGTCCCAGGGATACAGTAAACCTGAAGTGAAGCATCGGAAACTAAAACTGGTCTCACAGGAGAGGTTCAAATCATAGAAAGTTAGAATGTCAGTCCTCTTGTACTTAAGTCGGCATTGTGGCTTTTGTATTAAATTCGGATGCAATTTCTGTGTTTCATCGTCAATAAGAAGGTGCAAGGTATACTGTAAACCTGAAGTGAAGCATCAGAATCTAAAACTGGACTCACAGGTGAGGTTCAAATCATAGGAAGTGCGAGTGTCAGTCCTCTTCTACTTAGGTCGGCATTGTGCCTTTTGAATTTAATTCCGATGCAATTTCTGTGTTTCATCGTCAATAAGAAGGTCCAAGGGATACAGTAAACCTGAAGTGAAGCATCGGAGTCTAAAACTGGACTCACAGGAGAGATTCAAATCATTGAAAATTAGAGTGTCACTCCTCTGGTACTTGGGTCGGTATTGTGCCTTTTGTATTAAATTCGGATGCAATTTCTGTGTTTCATCGTCAATAAGAAGGTACAAGGGATACAGTAAACCTTAAGTGAAGCATCGGAATCTAAAACTGGACTCGCATGAGAGGTTCAAATCATAGAATGTTAGAGTGTCAGTCCTCTTTTACTTAAGTCGGCATTGTGCCTTTTGTATTAAATTCGGATGCAATTTCTGTGTTTCATCGTCAATAAGAAGGTCCAAGGGATACAGTAAACCTGAAGTGAAGCATTGGAAACTAAAACTGGACTCACAGGAGAGGTTCAAATCATAGAAAGTTAGAATGTCAGTCCTCTTGTACTTAAGTCGGCATTGTGCCTTTTGTATTAAATTCGGATGCAATTTCTGTGTTTCATCGTCAATAAGAAAGTGCAAGGTATACTGTAAACCTGAAGTGAAGCATCGGAATCTAAAACTGGACTCACAGGAGAGGTTCAAATCATAAAATGTTAGAGTGTCAGTCCTCTTTTACTTAAGTCGGCATTGTGCCTTTTGTATTAAATTCGGATGCAATTTCTGTGTTTCATCGTCAATAAGAAGGTCCAAGGGATACAGTAAACCTGAAGTGAAGCATCGGAAACTAAAACTGGACTCACAGGAGAGGTTCAAATCATAGAAAGTTAGAATGTCAGTCCTCTTGTACTTAAGTCGGCATTGTGCTTTTTGTATTACATTCGCATGCAATTTCTGTGTTTCATCGTCAATAAGAAGGTGCAAGGGATACAGTAAACCTGAAGTGAAGCATCGGAAACTAAAACTGGACTCACAGGAGAGGTTCAAATCATAGAAAGTTAGAATGTCAGTCCTCTTGTACTTAAGTCGGCATTGTGCCTTTTGTATTAAATTCGGATGCAATTTCTGTGTTTCATCGTCAATAAGAAGATCCAAGGGATACAGTAAACCTGAAGTGAAGCATCGGAATCTAAAACTGGACTCACATGAGAGGTTCTAATCATAGAATGTTAGAGTGTCAGTCCTCTTTTACTTAAGTCGGCATTGTGCCTTTTGTATTAAATTCGGATGCAATTTCTGTGTTTCATCGTCAATAAGAAGGTCCCAGGGATACAGTAAACCTTCAGTGAAGCATCGGAAACTAAAACTGGACTCACAGGAGAGGTTCAAATCATAGAAAGTTAGAATGTCAGTCCTCTTGTACTGAAGTCGGCTTTGTGCCTTTTGTATTAAATACGGATGCAATTTCTGTGTTTCATCGTCAATAAGAATGTGCAAGGTATACTGTATACCTGAAGTCCAGCATCGGAATCTGAAACTGGACTCACAGGAGAGGTTCACATCATAGAAATTGAGAGTGTCAGTAGACTTGTACTTAAGTCGCCAATGTGCCTTTTGTATTAAATTCGGATGCAATTTCTGTGTTTCATCGTCAATAAGAATGTCCAAGGGATACAGTAAACCTGAAGTGATGCTTCGGAATCTAAAACTGGACTCACAGGAAAGGTTCAAATCATAGAATGTTAGAGTGTCAGTCCTTTTGTACTTAAGACGGCATTGTGATTTTTGAATTTAATTCGGATGCAATTTCTGTGTTTCATCGTCAATAAGAAGGTCCAAGGGATACAATAAACCTGAAGTGAAGCATCGGAATCTAAAACTGGACTCACAGGAGAGGTTCAAATCATAGAAAGTTAGAGTGTCACTCCTGTTGTACTTGAGTCGGTATTGTGCTTTTGTATTAAATTGGGGAGCAATTTCCTTGTTTCATCGTCAATAACAATGACCAAGGGATACAGTAAACCTGAAGTGAAGCATCGGAATCTAAAATTGGATTCACATGAGAGGTTCAAATCATAGAAAGTTAGAATGTCAGTTCTCTTGTACTTAAGTCGGCATTGTGCCTTTTGTATTAAATTCGGATGCAATATCTGTGTCTCATCGTCAATAAGAAGGAGCAAGGTATACAGTAAATCTGAAGTGAAGCATCGGAATCTAAAACTGGTCTCACAGGAGAGGTTCAAATCATAGAAAGTTAGAGTGTCGGTCCTCTTGTACTTAAGTCGCCATTGTACCTTTTGTATTAAATTCGGATTCAAACTCTGTTGTTTCATCGTCAATAAGCAGGTCCAAGGGATACTGTAAACCTGAATTGAAGCATCGGAATATAAAACTGGACTCACAGGAGAGGTTCACATCATAGAAAGTGAGAGTGTCAGTCCTCTTGTACTTAAGTCGGCATTGTGTCTTTTGAATTTATTTCCGATGCAATTTCTGTGTTTCATCGTCAATAAGAAGGTGCAAGGTATACAGTAAACCTGATATGAAACATCGGAATCTAAAACTGGACTCACAGGAGAGGTTCAAATCATAGAAAATGAGAGTGTCAGTCCACCTCTATTTAGGTCGGCATTGTGCCTTTTGAATTTAATTCCGATGCATTTTCTGCTTTTCATCGTCAAAAAGAAGGTGCAAAGGATACAGTTAACCTTAAGTGAAGCATCGGAATCTAAGACTGGACTCACATGAGAGGTTCAAATCATAGAAGGTTAGAGTGTCAGTCCTCTTGTACTTAAGTCGACATTGTGCCATTTGTATTAAATTCGGATGCAATTTCTGTGTTTCATCGTCAATAAGATGGTCCAAGGGATACAGTAAACCTGAAGTGAAGCATCGGAATCTAAAACTGGACTCACATGAGAGGTTCAAATCATAGAAGGTTAGAGTGTCAGTCCTCTTTTACTTAAGTCGGCATTGTGCCTTTTGTATTAAATTCGGATGCAATTTCTGTGTTTCATCGTCAATAAGAAGGTCCCAGGGATACAGTAAACCTGAAGTGAAGCATCGGAAACTAAAACTGGACTCACAGGAGAGGTTCAAATCATAGAAAGTTAGAATGTCAGTCCTCTTGCACTTAAGTCGGCATTGTGCCTTTTGTATTAAATTGGGATGCAATTTCTGTGTTTCATCGTCAATAAGAAGGTGCAAGGTATACTGTAAACTTGAAGTGAAGCATCAGAATGTAAAACTGGACTCACAGGAGAGGTTCAAATCATAGAAAGTGAGAGTGTCAGTCCTCTTCTACTTAGGTCGGCATTGTGCCTTTTGAATTTAATTCCGATGCAATTTCTGTGTTTCATCGTCAATAAGAAGGTCCAAGGGATACAGTAAACCTGAAGTGAAGCATCGGAGTCTAAAACTCGACTCACAGGAGAGATTCAAATCATTGAAAATTAGAGTGTCACTCTTCTGGTACTAGAGTCGGTATTGTGCCTTTTGTATTAAATTCGGATGCAATTTCTGTGTTTCATCGTCAATAAGAAGGTCCAAGGGATACAGTAAACCTTAAGTGAAGCATCGGAATCTAAAACTGGACTCGCAGGAGAGGTTCAAATCATAGAATGTTAGAGTGTCAGTCCTCTTTTACTTAAGTCGGCATTGTGCCTTTTGTATTAAATTCCGATGCAATTTCTGTGTTTCATCGTGAATAAGAAGGTCCAAGGGATACAGTAAACCTGAAGTCAAGCATCGGAAACTAAAACTGGACTCACAGGAGAGGTTCAAATCATAGAAAGTTAGAATGTCAGTTCTCTTGTACTTATGTCGGCATTGTATCTTTTGTATTAAATTTGGATGCAAACTCTGTGTTTCATCGTCAATAAAAAGGTCCAAGGGATACGGTAAACCTGAAGTGAAGCATCGGGATCTAAAACTGGACTCATAGGGGAGGTTCAAATCACAGAAAGTGAGAGAGTCAGTCCTCATGTACTTAAGTCGGTATTGTGCATTTTGAATTTAATTCCGATGCAATTTCTTTGTTTCATCGTCAATAAGATGGTGCAAGGTATGCAGTAAACCTGAAGTGAAGCATCGGAATCTGAAACTGGACTCACAGGAGAGTTTCAAATCATAGAAAGTTAGAGTGTCACTCCTGTTGTACTTGAGTCGGTATTGTGCTTTTGTATTAAATTGGGGAGCAATTTCCTTGTTTCATCGTCAATAACAATGTCCAAGGGATACTGTAAACCTGAAGTGAAGCATCGGAATCTAAAATTGGATTCACATGAGAGGTTCAAATCATAGAAAGTTAGAATGTCAGTCCTCTTGTACTTAAGTCGGCATTGTGCCTTTTGTATTAAATTCGGATGCAATATCTGTGTCTCATCGTCAATAAGAAGGAGCAAGGTATACAGTAAATCTGAAGTGAAGCATCGGAATCTAAAACTGGTCTCACAGGAGAGGTTCAAATCATAGAAAGTTAGAGTGTCGGTCCTCTTGTACTTAAGTCGTCATTGTACCATTTGTATTAAATTCGGATTCAAACTCTGTTGTTTCATCGTCAATAAGCAGGTCCAAGGGATACAGTAAACCTGAATTGAAGCATCGGAATATAAAACTGGACTCACAGGAGAGGTTCACATCATAGAAAGTGAGAGTGTCAGTCCTCTTGTACTTAAGTCGGCATTGTGTCTTTTGAATTTATTTCCGATGCAATTTCTGTGTTTCATCGTCAATAAGAATGTGCAAGGTATACAGTAAACCTGATGTGAAACATCGGAATCTAAAACTGGACTCACAGGAGAGGTTTAAATCATAGAAAATGAGAGTGTCAGTCCACTTCTACTTAGGTCGGCATTGTGCCTTTTGAATTTAATTCCGATGCATTTTCTGCTTTTCATCGTCAAAAAGAAGGTGCAAAGGATACAGTAAACCTTAAGTGAAGCATCGGAATCTAAGACTGGACTCACATGAGAGGTTCAAATCATAGAAGGTTAGAGTGTCAGTCCTCTTGTACTTAAGTCGACATTGTGCCATTTGTATTAAATTCGGATGCAATTTCTGTGTTTCATCGTCAATAAGATGGTCCAAGGGATACAGTAAACCTGAAGTGAAGCATCGGAATCTAAAACTGGACTCACATGAGAGGTTCAAATCATAGAAGGTTAGGGTGTCAGTCCTCTTTTACTTAAGTCGGCATTGTGCCTTTTGTATTAAATTCGGATGCAATTTCTGTGTTTCATCGTCAATAAGAAGGTCCCAGGGATACAGTAACCCTGAAGTGAAGCATCGGAAGCTAAAACTGGACTCACAGGAGAGGTTCAAATCATAGAAAGTTAGAATGTCAGTCCTCTTGCACTTAAGTCGGCATTGTGCCTTTTGTATTAAATTGCGATGCAATTTCTGTGTTTCATCGTCAATAAGAAGGTGCAAGGTATACTGTAAACTTGAAGTGAAGCATCAGAATGTAAAACTGGACTCACAGGAGAGGTTCAAATCATAGAAAGTGAGAGTGTCAGTCCTCTTCTACTTAGGTCGGCATTGTGCCTTTTGAATTTAATTCCGATGCAATTTCTGTGTTTCATCGTCAATAAGAAGGTCCAAGGGATACAGTAAACCTGAAGTGAAGCATCGGAGTCTAAAACTCGACTCACAGGAGAGATTCAAATCATTGAAAATTAGAGTGTCACTCTTCTGGTACTAGAGTCGGTATTGTGCCTTTTGTATTAAATTCGGATGCAATTTCTGTGTTTCATCGTCAATAAGAAGGTCCAAGGGATACAGTAAACCTTAAGTGAAGCATCGGAATCTAAAACTGGACTCGCAGGAGAGGTTCAAATCATAGAATGTTAGAGTGTCAGTCCTCTTTTACTTAAGTCGGCATTGTGCCTTTTGTATTAAATTCCGATGCAATTTCTGTGTTTCATCGTGAATAAGAAGGTCCAAGGGATACAGTAAACCTGAAGTCAAGCATCGGAAACTAAAACTGGACTCACAGGAGAGGTTCAAATCATAGAAAGTTAGAATGTCAGTTCTCTTGTACTTATGTCGGCATTGTATCTTTTGTATTAAATTTGGATGCAAACTCTGTGTTTCATCGTCAATAAAAAGGTCCAAGGGATACGGTAAACCTGAAGTGAAGCATCGGGATCTAAAACTGGACTCATAGGGGAGGTTCAAATCACAGAAAGTGAGAGAGTCAGTCCTCATGTACTTAAGTCGGTATTGTGCATTTTGAATTTAATTCCGATGCAATTTCTTTGTTTCATCGTCAATAAGATGGTGCAAGGTATGCAGTAAACCTGAAGTGAAGCATCGGAATCTGAAACTGGACTCACAGGAGAGGTTCACATCATAGAAATTCAGAGAGTCAGAAGTCTTGTACTTAAGTCGCCATTGTGCCTTTTGTATTAAATTCGGATGCAATTTCTGTGTTTCATCGTCAATAAGATGGTCCAAGGGATACAGTAAACCTGAAGTGAAGCTTCGGAATCTAAAACTGGACTCACAGGAGAGGTTCAAATCATAGAAAGTTATAGTGTCAGTCCTTTTGTACTTAAGTCGGCATTGTCATTTTTGAATTTAATTCGGATGCAATTTCTGTGTTTCATCGTCAATAAGAAGGTCCAAGGGAAACAATAAACCTGAAGTAAAGCATCGGAATCTAAAACTGGACTCACAGGAGAGTTTCAAATCATAGAAAGTTAGAGTGTCACTCCTGTTGTACTTGAGTCGGTATTGTGCTTTTGTATTAAATTGGGGAGCAATTTCCTTGTTTCATCGTCAATAACAATGTCCAAGGGATACTGTAAACCTGAAGTGAAGCATCGGAATCTAAAATTGGATTCACATGAGAGGTTCAAATCATAGAAAGTTAGAATGTCAGTCCTCTTGTACTTAAGTCGGCATTGTGCCTTTTGTATTAAATTCGGATGCAATATCTGTGTCTCATCGTCAATAAGAAGGAGCAAGGTATACAGTAAATCTGAAGTGAAGCATCGGAATCTAAAACTGGTCTCACAGGAGAGGTTCAAATCATAGAAAGTTATAGTGTCAGTCCTTTTGTACTTAAGTCGGCATTGTCATTTTTGAATTTAATTCGGATGCAATTTCTGTGTTTCATCGTCAATAAGAAGGTCCAAGGGAAACAATAAACCTGAAGTAAAGCATCGGAATCTAAAACTGGACTCACAGGAGAGTTTCAAATCATAGAAAGTTAGAGTGTCACTCCTGTTGTACTTGAGTCGGTATTGTGCTTTTGTATTAAATTGGGGAGCAATTTCCTTGTTTCATCGTCAATAACAATGTCCAAGGGATACTGTAAACCTGAAGTGAAGCATCGGAATCTAAAATTGGATTCACATGAGAGGTTCAAATCATAGAAAGTTAGAATGTCAGTCCTCTTGTACTTAAGTCGGCATTGTGCCTTTTGTATTAAATTCGGATGCAATTTCTGTGTTTCATCGTCAATAAGAAGGTCCCAGGGATACAGTAACCCTGAAGTGAAGCATCGGAAACTAAAACTGGACTCACAGGAGAGGTTCAAATCATAGAAAGTTAGAATGTCAGTCCTCTTGCACTTAAGTCGGCATTGTGCCTTTTGTATTAAATTCGGATGCAATTTCTGTGTTTCATCGTCAATAAGAAGGTGCAAGGTATACTGTAAACCTGAAGTGAAGCATCAGAATGTAAAACTGGACTCACAGGAGAGGTTCAAATCATAGAAAGTGAGAGTGTCAGTCCTCTTCTACTTAGGTCGGCATTGTGCCTTTTGAATTTAATTCCGATGCAATTTCTGTGTTTCATCGTCAATAAGAAGGTCCAAGGGATACAGTAAACCTGAAGTGAAGCATCGGAGTCTAAAACTCGACTCACAGGAGAGATTCAAATCATTGAAAATTAGAGTGTCACTCCTCTGGTACTAGAGTCGGTATTGTGCGTTTTGTATTAAATTCGGATGCAATTTCTGTGTTTCATCGTCAATAAGAAGGTCCAAGGGATACAGTAAACCTTAAGTGAAGCATCGGAATCTAAAACTGGACTCGCAGGAGAGGTTCAAATCATAGAATGTTAGAGTGTCAGTCCTCTTTTACTTAAGTCGGCATTGTGCCTTTTGTATTAAATTCCGATGCAATTTCTGTGTTTCATCGTCAATAAGAAGGTCCAAGGGATACAGTAAACCTGAAGTCAAGCATCGGAAACTAAAACTGGACTCACAGGAGAGGTTCAATTCATAGAAAGTTAGAATGTCAGTTCTCTTGTACTTATGTCGGCATTGTATCTTTTGTATTAAATTTGGATGCAAACTCTGTGTTTCATCGTCAATAAAAAGGTCCAAGGGATACAGTAAACCTGAAGTGAAGCATCGGGATCTAAAACTGGACTCATAGGGGAGGTTCAAATCACAGAAAGTGAGAGTGTCAGTCCTCATGTACTTAAGTCGGTATTGTGCATTTTGAATTTAATTCCGATGCAATTTCTTTGTTTCATCGTCAATAAGATGGTGCAAGGTATGCAGTAAACCTGAAGTGAAGCATCGGAATCTGAAACTGGACTCACAGGAGAGGTTCACATCATAGAAATTGAGAGAGTCAGTAGTCTTGTACTTAAGTCGCCATTGTGCCTTTTGTATTAAATTCGGATGCAATTTCTGTGTTTCATCGTCAATAAGATGGTCCAAGGGATACAGTAAACCTGAAGTGAAGCTTCGGAATCTAAAACTGGACTCACAGGAGAGGTTCAAATCATAGAAAGTTATAGTGTCAGTCCTTTTGTACTTAAGTCGGCATTGTCATTTTTGAATTTAATTCGGATGCAATTTCTGTGTTTCATCGTCAATAAGAAGGTCCAAGGGATACAATAAACCTGAAGTAAAGCATCGGAATCTAAAACTGGACTCACAGGAGAGTTTCAAATCATAGAAAGTAAGAGTGTCACTCCTGTTGTACTTGAGTCGGTATTGTGCTTTCGTATTAAATTGAGGATCGATTTCTGTGTTTCATCGTCAATTAGAATGTCCAAGGGATACAGTAAACCTGAAGTGAAGCATCGGAATCTAAAATTGGATTCACAAGAGAGGTTCAAATCATAGAAAGTTAGAATGTCAGTCCTCTTGTACTTAAGTCGGCATTGTGCCTTTTGTATTAAATTCGGATGCAATTTCTGTGTCTCGTCGCCAATAAGAAGGAGCAAGGTATACAGTAAACCTGAAGTGAAGCATCGGAAGCTAAAACTGGACTCACAGGAGAGGTTCAAATCATAGAAAGTTAGAATGTCAGTCCTCTTGCACTTAAGTCGGCATTGTGCATTTGTATTAAATTCAGATGCAATTTCTGTGTTTGATCGTCAATAAGACGGTGCAAGGTATACTGTAAACCTGAAGTGAAGCATCAGAATCTAAAACTGGACACACAGGAGAGGTTCAAATCATAGAAAGTGAGGGTGTCAGTCCTCTTCTACTTAGGTCGGCATTGTGCCTTTTGAATTTAATTCCGATGCAATTTCTGTTTTTCATCGTCAATAAGAAGGTCCAAGGGATACAGTAAACCTGAAGTGAAGCATCGGAGTCTCAAACTGGACTCACAGGAGAGATTCAAATCATTGAAAATTAGAGTGTCACTCCTCTGGTACTTGAGTCGGTATTGTGCCTTTTGTATTAAATTCGGATGCCATTTCTGTGTGTCATCGTAAATAAGAAGGTCCAAGGGATACAGTAAACCTTAAGTGAAGCATCGGAAACTAAAACTGGACTCACAGGAGAGGTTCAAATCACAGAAAGTTAGAATGTCAGTCCTCTTGTACTTAAGTCGGCATTGTGCCTTTTGTATTAAATTCGGATGCAATTTCTGTGTTTCAAAGTCAATAAGAAGGTGCAAGGTATACTGTAAATCTGAAGTGAAGCATCGGAATCTAAAACTGGACTCACAGGAGAGGTTCAAATCATAGAAAGTGAGAGTGTCAGTCCTCTTGTACTTAAGTCGACATTGTGCCATTTGTATTAAATTCGGATGCAATTTCTGTGTTTCATCGTCAATAAGAAGGTCCAAGGGATACAGTAAACCTGAAGTGAAGCATCGGAATCTAAAACTGGACTCACATGAGAGGTTCAAATCATAGAAAGTTAGAGTGTTAGTCCTCTTTTATTTAAGTCGGCATTGTGGCTTTTGCATTAAATTCGGATGCAATTTCTATGTTTCATCGTCAATAAGAAGGTGCAAGGTATACAGTAAACCTGAAGTGAAGCATCGGAATTTAAAACCGGACTCACAGGGGAGGTTCAAATCATAGAAAGAGAGAGTGTCAGTCCTCTTGTACTTAAGTTGGCATTGTGCCATTTGTATTAAATTCGGATGCAATTCCAGTGTTTCATAGTCAATAAGATGGTCCAAGGAATACAGTAAACCTGAAGTGAAACATCGGAATCTAAAACTGGACTCACAGAAGAGGTTCAAATCATAGAAAGTAAGAGTGTATGTCCTCTTGTACTTAAGTCGGCATTGTACCTTTTGTATAAAATTAGGATGTAATTTCTGTGTTTCATCGTCAATAAGAAGGTCCAAGGGATACAGTAAAAGTGAAGTGAAGCATCGAAATCTAAAACTGGACTCACAGGAGAGGTTCAAATCATAGAAAGTGAGAGTGTCACTCCTCATGTACTTGAGTCGGTATTGTGCCTTTTGTATTAAATTCGGATGCAATTTCTGTGTTTCATCGTCAATAAGAAGGTCCAAGGGATACAGTAAACCTGAAGTGAAGCATCGGAATCTAAAACTGGTCTCACAGGAGAGGTTCAAATCATAGAATGTTAGATTGTCAGTCCTCTTTTACTTAAGTCGGCATAGTGCCTTTTGTATTAAATTCGGATGCAATTTCTGTATTTCATCGTCAATAAGAAGGTCCAAGGGATACAGTAAACCTGAAGTGAAGCATCGGAATCTAAAACTGGACTCACAGGAGAGGTTCAGCTCATAGAAAGTTAGAGTGTCAGTCCTCTTGTACTTAAGTCGGCATTGTGCCTTTTGTATTAAATTCGGATGTAATTTCTGTGTTTCATCGTCAATAAGAAGGTGCAAGGTATACTGTAAACCTGAAGGGAAGCATCGGAATCTAAAACTGGACTCACAGGAGAGGTTCAAATCATAGAAAGTGAGAGTGTCAGTCCTCTTGTACTTAAGTCGACATTGTGCCATTTGTATTAAATTCGGATGCAATTTCTGTGTTTCAAAGTCAATAAGACGATCCAAGGAGTACAGTAAACCTGAAGTGAAACATCAGAATCTAAAACTGGACTCACAGGAGAGTTTCAAATCATAGAAAGTAAGAGCGTCAGTCCTCTTGTACTTAAGTCGGCAATGTACCTTTTTTATTAAATTAGGATGCAAACTCTGTGTTTCATCGTCAATAAAAAGGTCCAAGGGGTACAGTAAACCTGAAGAGAAGCATCGGGATCTAAAACTGGACTCATAGGAGAGGTTCAAATCATAGAAAGTGAGAGTGTCAGTCCTCATGTAGTTAAGTCGTTATTGTGCATTTTGAATTTAATTCCGATGCAATTTCTGTGTTTCATCGTCAATAAGAAGGTCCAAAGGATACAGTGAACCTGAAGTGAAGCATCGGAATCTAAAACTGAACTCACAGGAGAGATCCCAATCATAGAAAGCTAGAGTGTCACTCATCTTGTACTTAAGTCGGTATTGTCCCTTTTGTATTAAATTCGGATGTAATTTCTGTGTTTCATCATCAATAAGAAGGTCCAAGGGATACAGTAAACCTTAAGTAAAGCTTCGGAATCTAAAACTGGACTCACAGGAGAGGTTCAAATCATAGAAAGTTAGAGTGTCAGTCGTCCTGTACTTAAGTCGGCATTGTGCCTTTTGTAATACATTCGGATGCAATTTCAATGTTTCATCGTCAATAAGAAGGGCCAAGGGATACAGTAAACATTAAGTGAATCATCGGAATCTAAAACTGGACTCACAGAAGAGGTTCAAATGACAGAAAGTTAGAGTGTCAGTCATCTTTTACTTAAGTCGGCATTGTGCCTTTTGTATTAAATTCGGATGCAATTTCTGTGTTTCATCGTCAATAAGAAGGTCCAAAGGATGCAGTAAACCTGAGGGGAAGCATCGGAATCTAAAACTGGACTCACAGGAGAGGTTCAAATCATAGAAAGTGAGAGTGTCAGTCCTCTTGTACTTAAGTCGCCATTGTGACTTTTGTATTAAATTCGGATGCAATTTGTGTGTTTCATCGTCAATAAGAAGGTCCAAGGGATACAGTAAACCTGAAGTGAAGCATCGGAATCCAAAACTGGACTCACAGGACAGGTTCAAATCATAGAAAGTTAGAGTGTCTGTCCTCTTGTACATAAGTCGGCATTGTGCCTTTTGTATTACATTCGGATGCAAACTCTGTGATTCATCGTCAATAAGAAGGTCCAAGGGATACAGTAAACCTGAAGTGATGCATCGGAATCTAAAACCGGACTCACAGGAGAGGTTCAAATCATAGAAATTTAAATTGTCAGTCCTCTTGTACTTAAGTCGGCATTGTGAATTTTGAATCTAATTCCGATGCAATTTCTGTGTTTCATCGTCAATAAGAAGGTCCAAGGGATACAGTAAACCTGAAGTGATGCATCGGAATCTAAAACTGGACTCACAGGAGAGGTTCAAATCATAGAAAGTGAGAGTGTCAGTCCTCTTCTACTTAAGTCGACATTGTGCGTTTTGAATTTAAATCCGATCCAATTTCTGTGTTTCATCGTCAATAAGAAGGTGCAAGGTGTACAGTAAACCTGGAGTGAAGCATCGGAATCTAAATCTGACCTCACAGGAGAAGTTCGAATCATAGAAAGTGAGAGTGTCTGTCCTCTTGTACTTAGGTCGGTATTGTACCTTTTGTGTTTAATTCGGATGCACACTCTGTGTTTCATCGTCAATTAGAAGGTCCAAGGGATACAGTAAACCTGAAGTGAAGCATCGGAATCTAAAACTGGACTCACAGGAGAGGGTCAAATCATAGAAAGTGAGAGTGTCAGTCCTCTTGTACTTAAGACGGCATTGTGCATTCTGAATTTAATTCCGATGCAAGTTCTGTGTTTCATCATCAATAAGAAGGTGCAAGGTGTACAGTAAACCTGGAGTGAAGCATCGGAATCTAAATCTGACCTCACAGGAGAGGTTCGAATCATAGAAAGTGAGAGTGTCTGTCCTCTTGTACTTAAGTCGGCATTGTGCCATTTGTATTAAATTCGGATGCTATTTCTGTGTTTCATCGTCAATAAGAAGGTCCAAGGGATACTGTAAACCTGAAGTGAAGCATCGGAATCTAAAACTGGACTCACAGGAGAGGTTCCAATGATAGAAAGACAGAGTGTCAGTCCTCTTGTACTTAAGTCGCCATTGTGCCTTTTGTATTAAATTCGGATGAAATTTCTGTGTTTCATCGTCAATTAGAAGGTCCAAGGGATACAGTAAACCTGAAGTGACGCATCGGAATCTAAAACTGGGCTCACATGAGAGGTTCAAATCATAGAAAGTTAGAATGTCAGTCCTCTTGTACTTAAGTCGGCATTGTGCCTTTTGTATTAAATTCGGATGCAATTTCTGTGTTTCAGCGTCAATAAGAATGCGCAAGGTATACAGTAAACCTGAAGTGAAGCATCGGAATCTAAAACTGGACTCACAGGAGAGGTTCAAATCATAGAAAGTGAGAGTGTCAGTCCTCTTGTACTTAAGTCGACATTGTGCCATTTGTATTAAATTCGGATGCAATATCTGTGTTTCATCGTCAATAAGAAGGTCCAAGGGATACAGTAAACCTGAAGTGAAGCATCGGAATCTAAAACTGGACTCACAGGAGAGGTTCAAATCATAGAAAGTGAGAATGTCAGTCCTCTTTTACTTAAGTCGGCATTGTGCCTTTTGAATTTAATTCCGATGCTATTTCTGTGTTTCATTGTCAATAAGAAGGTCCAAGGGATACAGTAAACCTGAAGTGAAGCATCGGAATCTAAAAGTGGACTCATAGGAGAGGTTCTAATCATAGAAAGTTAGAATGTCATTCCTCTTGTACTTAAGTCGGCATTGTGCCTTTTGTATTACATTCGGTTGTAATTTCTGTGTTTCATCGTCAATAAGAAGGTGCAAGGTATACTGTAAACCTGAAGGGAAGCATCGGAATCTAAAACTGGACTCACAGGAGAGGTTCAAATCATAGAAAGTGAGAGTGTCAGTCCTCTTGTACTTAAGTCGACATTGTGCCATTTGTATTAAATTCGGATGCAATTTCTGTGTTTCAAAGTCAATAAGACGGTCCAAGGAGTACAGTAAACCTGAAGTGAAACATCAGAATCTAAAACTGGACTCACAGGAGAGGTTCAAATCATAGAAAGTAAGAGCGTCAGTCCTCTTGTACTTAAGTCGGCAATGTACCTTTTTTATTAAATTTGGATGCAAACTCTGTGTTTCATCGTCAATAAAAAGGTCCAAGGGGTACAGTAAACCTGAAGAGAAGCATCGGGATCTAAAACTGGACTCATAGGAGAGGTTCAAATCATAGAAAGTGAGAGTGTCAGTCCTCATGTAGTTAAGTCGTTATTGTGCATTTTGAATTTAATTCCGATGCAATTTCTGTGTTTCATCGTCAATAAGAAGGTCCAAAGGATACAGTGAACCTGAAGTGAAGCATCGGAATCTAAAACTGAACTCACAGGAGAGATTCCAATCATAGAAAGCTAGAGTGTCACTCATCTTGTACTTATGTCGGTATTGTCCCTTTTGTATTAAATTCGGATCTAATTTCTGTGTTTCATCATCAATAAGAAGGTCCAAGGGATACAGTAAACCTTAAGTAAAGCTTCGGAATCTAAAACTGGACTCACAGGAGAGGTTCAAATCATAGAAAGTTAGAGTGTCAGTCGTCTTGTACTTAAGTCGGCATTGTGCCTTTTGTAATACATTCGGATGCAATTTGTATGTTTCATCGTCAATAAGAAGGTCCAAGGGATACAGTAAACATTAAGTGAATCATCGGAATCTAAAACTGGACTCACAGAAGAGGTTCAAATGACAGAAAGTTAGAGTGTCAGTCCTCTTTTACTTAAGTCGGCATTGTGCCTTTTGTATTAAATTCGGATGCAATTTCTGTGTTTCATCGTCAATAAGAAGGTCCAAAGGATGCAGTAAACCTGAGGGGAAGCATCGGAATCTAAAACTGGACTCACAGGAGAGGTTCAAATCATAGAAAGTGAGAGTGTCAGTCCTCTTGTACTTAAGTCGCCAATGTGCCTTTTGTATTAAATTCGGATGCAATTTGTGTGTTTCATCGTCAATAAGAAGGTCCAAGGGATACAGTAAACCTGAAGTGAAGCATCGGAATCCAAAACTGGACTCACAGGACAGGTTCAAATCATAGAAAGTTAGAGTGTCTGTCCTCTTGTACTTAAGTCGGCATTGTGCCTTTTGTATTACATTCGGATGCAAACTCTGTGAATCATCGTCAATAAGAAGGTCCAAGGGATACAGTAAACCTGAAGTGATGCATCGGAATCTAAAACCGGACTCACAGGAGAGGTTCAAATCATAGAAAGTTAAATTGTCAGTCCTCTTGTACTTAAGTCGGCATTGTGAATTTTGAATCTAATTCCGATGCAATTTCTGTGTTTCATCGTCAATAAGAAGGTCCAAGGGATACAGTAAACCTGAAGTGATGCATCGGAATCTAAAACTGGACTCACAGGAGAGGTTCAAATCATAGAAAGTGAGAGTGTCAGTCCTCTTCTACTTAAGTCGGCATTGTGCGTTTTGAATTTAAATCCGATCCAATTTCTGTGTTTCATCGTCAATAAGAAGGTGCAAGGTGTACAGTAAACCTGGAGTGAAGCATCGGAATCTAAATCTGACCTCACAGGAGAAGTTCGAATCATAGAAAGTGAGAGTGTCTGTCCTCTTGTACTTAGGTCGGTATTGTACCTTTTGTGTTTAATTCGGATGCAAACTCTGTGTTTCATCGTCAATTAGAAGGTCCAAGGGATACAGTAAACCTGAAGTGAAGCATCGGAATCTAAAACTGGACTCACAGGAGAGGGTCAAATCATAGAAAGTGAGAGTGTCAGTCCTCTTGTACTTAAGACGGCATTGTGCATTCTGAATTTAATTCCGATGCAAGTTCTGTGTTTCATCATCAATAAGAAGGTGCAAGGTGTACAGTAAACCTGGAGTGAAGCATCGGAATCTAAATCTGACCTCACAGGAGAGGTTCGAACCATAGAAAGTGAGAGTGTCTGTCCTCTTGTACTTAAGTCGGCATTGTGCCATTTGTATTAAATTCGGATGCTATTTCTGTGTTTCATCGTCAATAAGAAGGTCCAAGGGATACTATAAACCTGAAGTGAAGCATCGGAATCTAAAACTGGACTCACAGGAGAGGTTCCAATGATAGAAAGACAGAGTGTCAGTCCTCTTGTACTTAAGTCGCCATTGTGCCTTTTGTATTAAATTCGGATGAAATTTCTGTGTTTCATCGTCAATAAGAAGGTCCAAGGGATACAGTAAACCTGAAGTGACGCATCGGAATCTAAAACTGGGCTCACATGAGAGGTTCAAATCATAGAAAGTTAGAATGTCAGTCCTCTTGTACTTAAGTCGGCATTGTGCCTTTTCTATTAAATTCGGATGCAATTTCTGTGTTTCAGCGTCAATAAGAAGGCGCAAGGTATACAGTAAACCTGAAGTGAAGCATCGGAATCTAAAACTGGACTCACAGGAGAGGTTCAAATCATAGAAAGTGAGAGTGTCAGTCCTCTTGTACTTAAGTCGACATTGTGCCATTTGTATTAAATTCGGATGCAATATCTGTGTTTCATCGTCAATAAGAAGGTCCAAGGGATACAGTAAACCTGAAGTGAAGCATCGGAATCTAAAACTGGACTCACAGGAGAGGTTCAAATCATAGAAAGTGAGAATGTCAGTCCTCTTTTACTTAAGTCGGCATTGTGCCTTTTGAATTTAATTCCGATGCTATTTCTGTGTTTCATTGTCAATAAGAAGGTCCAAGGGATACAGTAAACCTGAAGTGAAGCATCGGAATCTAAAAGTGGACTCATAGGAGAGGTTCTAATCATAGAAAGTTAGAATGTCATTCCTCTTGTACTTAAGTCGGCATTGTGCCTTTTGTATTACATTCGGATGCAATTTCTGTGTTTCATCGTCAATAAGAAGGTGCAAGGTATACAGTAAACATGAAGTGAAGCATCGGAATCTAAAACTGGACTCACAGGAGAGGTTCAAATCATAGAAAGTGAGAGTGTCAGTCCTCTTGTACTTAAGTCGACATTGTGCCATTTGTATTAAATTCGGATGCAATATCTGTGTTTCATCGTCAATAAGAAGGTCCAAGGGATACAGTAAACCTGAAGTGAAGCATCGCAATCTAAAACTGGACTCACAGGAGAGGTTCAAATCATAGAAAGTGAGAATGTCAGTCCTCTTTTACTTAAGTCGGCATTGTGCCTTTTGAATTTAATTCCGATGCTATTTCTGTGTTTCATTGTCAATAAGAAGGTCCAAGGGATACAGTAAACCTGAAGTGAAGCATCGGAATCTAAAAGTGGACTCATAGGAGACGTTCTAATCATAGAAAGTTAGAATGTCATTCCTCTTGTACTTAAGTCGGCATTGTGCCTTTTGTATTACATTCGGATGTAATTTCTGTGTTTCATCGTCAATAAGAAGGTGCAAGGTATACTGTAAACCTGAAGGGAAGCATCGGAATCTAAAACTGGACTCACAGGAGAGGTTCAAATCATAGAAAGTGAGAGTGTCAGTCCTCTTGTACTTAAGTCGCCATTGTGCCTTTTGTATTAAATTCGGATGCAATTTGTGTGTTTCATCGTCAATAAGAGGGTCCAAGGGATACAGTAAACCTGAAGTGAAGCATCGGAATCCAAAACTGGACTCACAGGACAGGTTCAAATCATAGAAAGTTAGAGTGTCTGTCCTCTTGTACTTGAGTCGGCATTGTGCCTTTTGTATTACATTCGGATGCAAACTCTGTGATTCATCGTCAATAAGAAGGTCCAAGGGATACAGTAAACCTGAAGTGATGCATCGGAATCTAAAACCGGACTCACAGGAGAGGTTCAAATCATAGAAAGTTAAATTGTCAGTCCTCTTGTACTTAAGTTGGCATTGTGAATTTTGAATCTAATTCCGATGCAATTTCTGTGTTTCATCGTCAATAAGAAGGTCCAAGGGATACAGTAAACCTGAAGTGATGCATCGGAATCTAAAACTGGACTCACAGGAGAGGTTCAAATCATAGAAAGTGAGAGTGTCAGTCCTCTTCTACTTAAGTCGGCATTGTGCGTTTTGAATTTAAATCCGATCCAATTTCTGTGTTTCATCGTCAATAAGAAGGTGCAAGGTGTACAGTAAACCTGGAGTGAAGCATCGGAATCTAAATCTGACCTCACATGAGAAGTTCGAATCATAGAAAGTGAGAGTGTCTGTCCTCTTGTACTTAGGTCGGTATTGTACCTTTTGTGTTTAATTCGGATGCAAACTCTGTGTATCATCGTCAATTAGAAGGTCCAAGGGATACAGTAAACCTGAAGTGAAGCATCGGAATCTAAAACTGGACTCACAGGAGAGGGTCAAATCATAGAAAGTGAGAGTGTCAGTCCTCTTGTACTTAAGACGGCATTGTGCATTCTGAATTTAATTCCGATGCAAGTTCTGTGTTTCATCATCAATAAGAAGGTGCAAGGTGTACAGTAAACCTGGAGTGAAGCATCGGAATCTAAATCTGACCTCACAGGAGAGGTTCGAACCATAGAAAGTGAGAGTGTCTGTCCTCTTGTACTTAAGTCGGCATTGTGCCATTTGTATTAAATTCGGATGCTATTTCTGTGTTTCATCGTCAATAAGAAGGTCCAAGGGATACTGTAAACCTGAAGTGAAGCATCGGAATCTAAAACTGGACTCACAGGAGAGGTTCCAATGATAGAAAGACAGAGTGTCAGTCCTCTTGTACTTAAGTCGCCATTGTGCCTTTTGTATTAAATTCGGATGAAATTTCTGTGTTTCATCGTCAATAAGAAGGTCCAAGGGATACAGTAAACCTGAAGTGACGCATCGGAATCTAAAACTGGGCTCACATGAGAGGTTCAAATCATAGAAAGTTAGAATGTCAGTCCTCTTGTACTTAAGTCGGCATTGTGCCTTTTGTATTAAATTCGGATGCAATTTCTGTGTTTCAGCGTCAATAAGAAGGCGCAAGGTATACAGTAAACCTGAAGTGAAGCATCGGAATCTAAAACTGGACTCACAGGAGAGGTTCAAATCATAGAAAGTGAGAGTGTCAGTCCTCTTGTACTTAAGTCGACATTGTGCCATTTGTATTAAATTCGGATGCAATATCTGTGTTTCATCGTCAATAAGAAGGTCCAAGGGATACAGTAAACCTGAAATGAAGCATCGGAATCTAAAACTGGACTCACAGGAGAGGTTCTAATCATAGAAAGTGAGAATGTCAGTCCTCTTTTACTTAAGTCGGCATTGTGCCTTTTGAATTTAATTCCGATGCTATTTCTGTGTTTCATTGTCAATAAGAAGGTCCAAGGGATACAGTAAACCTGAAGTGAAGCATCGGAATCTAAAAGTGGACTCATAGGAGAGGTTCTAATCATAGAAAGTTAGAATGTCATTCCTCTTGTACTTAAGTTGGCATTGTGCCTTTTGTATTACATTCGGATGCAATTTCTGTGTTTCATCGTCAATAAGAAGGTGCAAGGTATACAGTAAACATGAAGTGAAGCATCGGAATCTAAAACTGGACTCACCGGAGAGGTTCAAATCATAGAAAGTGAGAGTGTCCGTCCTCTTGTACTTAAGTCGCCGTTGTGCCTTTTGTATTAAATTCGGATGCAATTTCTGTGTTTCATCGTCAATAAGAAGGTCCAAGGGATACAGTAAACCTGAAGTGAAGCATCGGAATCCAAAACTGGACTCACAGGAGATGTTCAAATCATAGAAAGTTACAGTGTCAGTCCTCTTGGATTTAAGTCGGCATTGTGCCTTTTGTATTAAATTCGGATGCAAACTCTGTGTTTCTTCGTCAATAAGAAGGTGCAAGGTATACAGTAAACCTGAAGTGAAGCATCGGAATCTAAAACTGGCCTCACAGGAGAGGTTCAAATCATAGAAAGTGAGAGTGTCAGTCCTCTTGTACTTAAGTCGACATTGTGCCATTTGTATTTAATTCGGATGCAATTTCTGTGATTCATCATCAATAAAAAGGTCCAAGGGATACAGTAAACCTGAAGTGAAGCATCGGAATCTTAAACTGGCCTCACAGTAGAGGTTCAAATCACAGAAAGTTAGAGTGTCAGTCCACTTTTACTTAAGTCGGCATTGTGCTTTTTGAATTTAATTCCGATGCTATTTCTGTGTTTCATTGTCAATAAGAAGGTCCAAGGGATACAGTAAACCTGAAGTGAAGCATCGGAATCTAAAACAGGACTCACAGGAGAGGTTCTAATCATAGAAAGTTAGAGTGTCAGTCCTCTTGTACTAAAGTCGGCATTGTGCCTTTT
Organism: Schistocerca serialis cubense; assembly: GCF_023864345.2. Taxonomy (NCBI): domain Eukaryota; kingdom Metazoa; phylum Arthropoda; class Insecta; order Orthoptera; family Acrididae; genus Schistocerca; species Schistocerca serialis. Next base: position 20,738,079 of record NC_064648.1, read on the forward strand.
GTATTATTTTCGGATGCAAACTCTGTGTTTCATCGTCAATAAGAAGGTGCAAGGAATACAGTGAACCTGAAGTGAAGCATCGGAATCTAAAACTGGACTCACAGAAGGAGTTCAAATCATAGAAAGTTAGAGTGTCAGTCATCTTGTACTTCAGGCGACATTGTGATTTTTGAATTTAATTCAGATGCAATTTCTGTGTTTCATCGTCAATAAGAAGGTCCAAGGTATACAGTAAACCCGGAGTGAAGCATCGTAAACTAAGACTGGACTCACAGGAGAGGTTCAAATCATAGAAAGTGAGAGTGTCAGTCCTCTTTTACTTAAGTCGGCATTGTGCGTTTTGAATTTAATTCCGATGCAATTTCTGTGTTTTATCGTCAATAAGAAGGTCCAAGGGATACAGTAAACCAGAAGTGAAGCATCGGAATCTAAAACTGGACACACAGGAGAGGTTCAAATCATAGAAAGTGAGAGTGTCAGTCCTCTTGTACTTATGTCTGCATTGTGCCATTTGTATTAAATTCGGGTGCAATTTCTGGGTTTCATCGTCAATAAGAAGGTCCAAGGGGTACAGTAAACCTGAAGTGAAGCATCGGAATCACAAACTTGACTCACAGCAAAGGTTAGAATCATAGAAAGTGAGTGTGTCAGTCCTCATGTACTTAAGTCGGCATTGTGCCAATTGTATTGAATTCGGATGCAATTTCTGTGTTTCATCGTCAATAAGAAGGTGCAAGGTATACAGTAAACCTGAAGAGAAGCATCGGAATCTAAAACTGGACTCACTGGAGAGGTTCAAATCATAGAAAGTGAGAGTGTCCGTCCTCTTGTACTTAAGTCGGCATTGTGGCATTTGTATTAAATTCGGATGCAATTTCTTTGTTACATCGTCAATAACAAGGTCCAAGGTATACAGTAAAACTGAAGTGAAGCATCGGAATCCAACACTGGACTCACAGGAGAGGTTCAAATCATAGAAACTGAGAGTGTCAGTCCTCTTGTACTTAAGTCGACATTGTGCCATTTGTATTAAATTCGGATGCAATTTCTGTGTTTCATCGTCAATAAGAAGGTCCAAGGGATGCAGTAAACCTGAGGGGAAGCATCGGAATCTAAAACTGGAGTCACAGGAGAGGTTCAAATCATAGAAAGTGAGAGTGTCAGTCCTCTTGTACTTAAGTCGCCATTGTGCCTTTTGTATTAAATTCGGATGCAATTTCTGTGTTTCATCGTCAATAAGAAGGTCTAAGGGATACAGTAAACCTGAAGTGAAGCTCCGGAATCCAAAACTGGACTCACAGGACAGGTTCAAATCATAGAAAGTTAGAGTGTCTGTCCTGTTGTACTTAAGTCGGCATTGTGCCTTTTGTATTAAATTCGGATGCAAACTCTGTGTTTCATCGTCAATAAGAAGGTCCAAGGGATACAGTAAACCTGAAGTGAAGCATCGGAATCTAAAACTGGACTCACAGGAGAGGTTCAAATCATAGAAAGTGAGAGTGTCAGTCCTCTTCTACTTAAGTCGGCATTGTGCGTTTTGAATTTAAATCCGATGCAATTTCTGTGTTTCATCGTCAACAAGAAGGTGCAAGGTGTACAGTAAACCTAGAGTGAAGCATCGAAATCTAAATCTGACCTCACAGGAGAGGTTCGAATCATAGAAAGTGAGAGTGTCTGTCCTCTTGTACGTAAGTCGGTATTGTACCTTTTGTGTTAAATTCGGATGCAAACTCTGTGTTTCATCGTCAATTAGAAGGTCCAAGGGATACAGTAAACCTGAAGTGAAGCATCGGAATCTAAAACTGGACTCACAGGAGAGGGTCAAATCATAGAAAGTGAGAGAGTCAGTCCTCTTGTACTTAAGACGGCATTGTGCCTTTTGAATTTAATTCCGATGCAATTTCTGTGTTTCATCATCAATAAAAAGGTGCAAGGTGTACAGTAAACCTGGAGTGAAGTAACGGAATCTAAATCTGACCTCACAGGAGAGATTCGAATCATAGAAAGTGAGAGTGTCTGTCCTCTTGTACTTAAGTCGGCATTGTGCCTTTTGTATTATTTTCGGATGCAAACTCTGTGTTTCATCGTCAATAAGAAGGTGCAAGGAATACAGTGAACCTGAAGTGAAGCATCGGAATCTAAAACTGGACTCACAGAAGGAGTTCAAATCATAGAAAGTTAGAGTGTCAGTCATCTTGTACTTCAGGCGACATTGTGATTTTTGAATTTAATTCAGATGCAATTTCTGTGTTTCATCGTCAATAAGATGGTCCAAGGTATACAGTAAACCCGGAGTGAAGCATCGTAAACTAAGACTGGACTCACAGGAGAGGTTCAAATCATAGAAAGTGAGAGTGTCAGTCCTCTTTTACTTAAGTCGGCATTGTGCGTTTTGAATTTAATTCCGATGCAATTTCTGTGTTTTATCGTCAATAAGAAGGTCCAAGGGATACAGTAAACCAGAAGTGAAGCATCGGAATCTAAAACTGGACTCACAGGAGAGGTTCAAATCATAGAAAGTGAGAGTGTCAGTCCTCTTGTACTTAAGTCTGCATTGTGCCATTTGTATTAAATTCGGGTGCAATTTCTGGGTTTCATCGTCAATAAGAAGGTCCAAGGGGTACAGTAAACCTGAAGTGAAGCATCGGAATCACAAACTTGACTCACAGCAAAGGTTAGAATCATAGAAAGTGAGTGTGTCAGTCCTCATGTACTTAAGTCGGCATTGTGCCTTTTGTATTGAATTCGGATGCAATTTCTGTGTTTCATCGTCAATAAGAAGGTGCAAGGTATACAGTAAACCTGAAGAGAAGCATCGGAATCTAAAACTGGACTCACTGGAGAGGTTCAAATCATAGAAAGTGAGAGTGTCCGTCCTCTTGTACTTAAGTCGGCATTGTGGCATTTGTATTAAATTCGGATGCAATTTCTTTGTTACATCGTCAATAACAAGGTCCAAGGTATACAGTAAAACTGAAGTGAAGCATCGGAATCCAACACTGGACTCACAGGAGAGGTTCAAATCATAGAAAGTGAGAGTGTCAGTCCTCTTGTACTTAAGTCGACATTGTGCCATTTGTATTAAATTCGGATGCAATTTCTGTGTTTCATCGTCAATAAGAAGGTCCAAGGGATGCAGTAAACCTGAGGGGAAGCATCGGAATCTAAAACTGGAGTCACAGGAGAGGTTCAAATCATAGAAAGTGAGAGTGTCAGTCCTCTTGTACTTAAGTCGCCATTGTGCCTTTTGTATTAAATTCGGATGCAATTTCTGTGTTTAATCGTCAATAAGAAGGTCTAAGGGATACAGTAAACCTGAAGTGAAGCTCCGGAATCCAAAACTGGACTCACAGGACAGGTTCAAATCATAGAAAGTTAGAGTGTCTGTCCTGTTGTACTTAAGTCGGCATTGTGCCTTTTGTATTAAATTCGGATGCAAACTCTGTGTTTCATCGTCAATAAGAAGGTCCAAGGGATACAGTAAACCTGAAGTGAAGCATCGGAATCTAAAACTGGACTCACAGGAGAGGTTCAAATCATAGAAAGTGAGAGTGTCAGTCCTCTTCTACTTAAGTCGGCATTGTGCGTTTTGAATTTAAATCCGATGCAATTTCTGTGTTTCATCGTCAACAAGAAGGTGCAAGGTGTACAGTAAACCTAGAGTGAAGCATCGGAATCTAAATCTGACCTCACAGGAGAGGTTCGAATCATAGAAAGTGAGAGTGTCTGTCCTCTTGTACGTAAGTCGGTATTGTACCTTTTGTGTTAAATTCGGATGCAAACTCTGTGTTTCATCGTCAATTAGAAGGTCCAAGGGATACAGTAAACCTGAAGTGAAGCATCGGAATCTAAAACTGGACTCACAGGAGAGGGTCAAATCATAGAAATTGAGAGAGTCAGTCCTCTTGTACTTCAGACGGCATTGTGCCTTTTGAATTTAATTCCGATGCAATTTCTGTGTTTCATCATCAATAAAAAGTTGCAAGGTGTACAGTAAACCTGGAGTGAAGTAACGGAATCTAAATCTGACCTCACAGGAGAGGTTCGAATCATAGAAAGTGAGAGTGTCTGTCCTCTTGTACTTAAGTCGGCATTGTGCCATTTGTATTAAATTCGGATGCAATTTCTGTGTTTCATCGTCAATAAGAAGGTGCAAGGGATACTGTAAACCTGAAGTGAAGCATCGGAATCTAAAACTGGACTCACAGGAGAGGTTCAAATCATAGAAAGTGAGAGTGTCAGTTCTCTTCTACTTAGGTCGGCATTGTGTCTTTTGAATTTAATTCCGATGCAATTTCTGTGTTTCATCGTCAATAAGAAGTTCCGAGGGATACAGTAAACCTGAAGTGAAGCATCGGAATCTAAATCTGACCTCACAGGAGAGGTTCGAATCATAGAAAGTGAGAGTGTCAGCCCACTTGTACTTAAGTCGGCATTGCGCCATTTGTATTAAATTCGGATGCAATTTCTGTGTTTCATCGTCAATAAGAAGGTCCAAGGGATGCAGTAAACCTGAGGGGAAGCATCGGAATCTAAAACTGGACTCACAGAAGAGGTTCAAATCATAGAAAGTGAGAGTGTCAGTCCTCTTGTACTTAAGTCGTCATTGTGCCTTTTGTATTAAATTCGGGTGCAATTTCTGTGTTTCATCGTCAATAAGAAGGTCCAAGGGATACAGTAAACCTGAAGTGAAGCATCGGAATCCAAAACTGGACTCACAGGACAGGTTCAAATCACAGAAAGTAAGAGTGTCTGTCCTCTTGTACTTAAGTCGGCATTGTGCCTTTTGTATTAAATTCGGATGCAATTTCTGTGTTTCATCGTCAATAAGAAGGTCCAAGGGATACAGTAAACCTGAAGTGAAGCATCGGAATCCAAAACTGGACTCACAGGACAGGTTCAAATCATAGAAAGTTAGAGTGTCTGTCCTGTTGTACTTAAGTCGGCATTGTGCCTTTTGTATTAAATTCGGATGCAAACTCTGTGTTTCATCGTCAATAAGAAGGTCCAAGGGATACAGTAAACCTGAAGTGATGCATCGGAATATAAAACCGGACTCACAGGAGAGGTTCAAATCATAGAAAGTTAGATTGTCAGTCTTCTTGTACTTAGGCCGGCATTGTGCCTTTTGAATTTAATTCCGATGCAATTTCTGTGTTTCATCGTCAATAAGAAGGTCCAAGGGATACAGTAAACCTGAAGTGAAGCATCGGACTCTAAAACTGGACTCACAGGAGAGATTCAAATCATAGAAAGTGAGAGTGACAGTCCTCTTCTACTTAAGTCGGCATTGTGCGTTTTGAATTTAAATCCGATGCAATTTCTGTGTTTCATCGTCAATAAGAAGGTGCAAGGTGTACAGTAAACCAGAAGTGAAGCATCGGAATCTAAATCTGACCTGACAGGAGAGGTTCGAATCATAGAAAGTGAGAGTGTGAGCCCTCTTGTACTTAAGTCGGCATTGCGCAATTGGTAGTAAATTCGGATGCAATTTCTGTGTTTCATCGTCAATAAGAAGGTCCAAGGGATGCAGTAAAGCTGAGGGGAAGCATCGGAATCTAAAACTGGACTCACAGGAGAGGTTCAAATCATAGAAAGTGAGAGTGTCAGTCCTCTTGTACTTAAGTCGCCATTTTGCCTTTTGTATTAAATTCGGATGCAATTTCTGTGTTTCATCGTCAATAAGAAGGTCCAAGGGATACAGTAAACCTGAAGTGAAGCATCGGAATCCAAAACTGCACTCACAGGACAGGTGCAAATCATAGAAAGTTAGAGTGTCTGTCCTCTTGTACTTAAGTCGGCATTGTGCCTTTTGTATTAAATTCGGATGCAATTTCTGTGTTTCATCGTCAATAAGAAGGTCCAAGGGATACTGTAAACCAGAAGTGAAGCATCGGAATCTAAAACTGGACTCACAGGAGAGGTTCAAGTGATAGAAAGTGAGAGTGTCAGTCCTCTTGTACTTAAGTCGCCATTGTGCCTTTTGTATTAAATTCGGATGCAATTTCTGTGTTTCATCGTCAATAACAAGGTCCAAGGGATACAGTAAACCTGAAGTGCAGCATCGGAATCTAAAACTGGATTCACAGGAGAGGTTCAAATCATAGAAAGTTAGAGTGTCAGTCCTCTTGTACCCAAGTCGGCATTGTGCCTTTTGAATTTAAATCCGATGCTATTTCTGTGTTTCATTGTCAATAAGAAGGTCCAAGGGATACAGTAAACCTGAAGTGACGCATCGGAATCTAAAACTGGGCTCACAGGAGAGGTTCAAATCATAGAAAGTTAGAATGTCAGTCCTCTTGTACTTAAGTCGGCATTGTGCTTTTGTATTAAATTCGGATGCAATTTCTGTGTTTCATCGTCAATAAGAAGGCGCAAGGTATACAGTAAACCTGAAGTGAGGCATCGGAATCTAAAACTGGACTCACAGGAGAGGTTCAAATCATAGAAAGTGAGAGTGTCAGTCCTCTTGTACTTAAGTCGACATTGTGCCATTTGTATTAAATTCGGATCCAATATCTGTGTTTCATCGTCAGTAAGAAGGTCCAAGGGATACAGTAAACCTGAAGTGAAGCATCGGAATCTAAAACTGGACTCACAGGAGAGGTTCAAATCATAGAAAGTGAGAGTGTCAGTCCTCTTTTACTTAAGTCGGCATTGTGCCTTTTGAATTTAATTCCGATGCTATATCTGTGTTTCATTGTCAATAAGAAGGTCCAAGGGATACAGTAAACCTGAAGTGAGGCATCGGAATCTAAAAGTGGACTCATAGGAGAGGTTCTAATCATAGAAAGTTAGAATGTCATTCCTCTTGTACTTAAGTCGGCATTGTGCCTTTTGTATTAAATTCGGATGCAAAGTCTGTGTTCCATCGTCAATAACAAGGTCCAAGGGATACAGTAAACCTGAAGTGAAGCATCGGAGTCTAAAACTGGACTCACAGGAGAGGTTCAAATCATAGAAAGTGAGAGTGTCAGTCCTCTTCTACTTAAGTCGGCATTGTGCGTTTTGAATTTAAATCCGATGCAATTTCTGTGTTTCATCGTCAACAAGAAGGTGCAAGGTGTACAGTAAACCTAGAGTGAAGCATCGGAATCTAAATCTGACCTCACAGGAGAGGTTCGAATCATAGAAAGTGAGAGTGTCTGTCCTCTTGTACGTAAGTCGGTATTGTACCTTTTGTGTTAAATTCGGATGCAAACTCTGTGTTTCATCGTCAATTAGAAGGTCCAAGGGATACAGTAAACCTGAAGTGAAGCATCGGAATCTAAAACTGGACTCACAGGAGAGGGTCAAATGATAGAAAGTGAGAGAGTCAGTCCTTTTGTACTTAAGACGGCATTGTGCCTTTTGAATTTAATTCCGATGCAATTTCTGTGTTTCATCATCAATAAAAAGGTGCAAGGTGTACAGTAAACCTGGAGTGAAGTAACGGAATCTAAATCTGACCTCACAGGAGAGGTTCGAATCATAGAAAGTGAGAGTGTCTGTCCTCTTGTACTTAAGTCGGCATTGTGCCATTTGTATTAAATTCGGATGCAATTTCTGTGTTTCATCGTCAATAAGAAGGAGCAAGGGATACTGTAAACCTGAAGTGAAGCATCGGAATCTAAAACTGGACTCACAGGAGAGGTTCAAATCATAGAAAGTGAGAGTGTCGGTTCTCTTCTACTTAGGTCGGCATTGTGTCTTTTGAATTTAATTCCGATGCAATTTCTGTGTTTCATCGTCAATAAGAAGTTCCGAGGGATACAGTAAACCTGAAGTGAAGCATCGGAATCTAAATCTGACCTCACAGGAGAGGTTCGAATCATAGAAAGTGAGAGTGTCAGCCCTCTTGTACTTAAGTCTGCATTGCGCCATTTGTATTAAATTCGGATGCAATTTCTGTGTTTCATCGTCAATAAGAAGGTCCAAGGGATGCAGTAAACCTGAGGGGAAGCATCGGAATCTAAAACTGGACTCACAGGAGAGGTTCAAATCATAGAAAGTGAGAGTGTCAGTCCTCTTGTACTTAAGTCGTCATTGTGCCTTTTGTATTAAATTCGGGTGCAATTTCTGTGTTTCATCGTCAATAAGAAGGTCCAAGGGATACAGTAAACCTGAAGTGAAGCATCGGACTCTAAAACTGGACTCACAGGAGAGATTCAAATCATAGAAAGTGAGAGTGACAGTCCTCTTCTACTTAAGTCGGCATTGTGCGTTTTGAATTTAAATCCGATGCAATTTCTGTGTTTCATCGTCAATAAGAAGGTGCAAGGTGTACAGTAAACCAGAAGTGAAGCATCGGAATCTAAATCTGACCTGACAGGAGAGGTTCGAATCATAGAAACTGAGAGTGTGAGCCCTCTTGTACTTAAGTCGGCATTGCGCAATTGGTAGTAAATTCGGATGCAATTTCTGTGTTTCATCGTCAATAAGAAGGTCCAAGGGATGCAGTAAAGCTGAGGGGAAGCATCGGAATCTAAAACTGGACTCACAGGAGAGGTTCAAATCATAGAAAGTGAGAGTGTCAGTCCTCTTGTACTTAAGTCGCCATTTTGCCTTTTGTATTAAATTCGGATGCAATTTCTGTGTTTCATCGTCAATAAGAAGGTCCAAGGGATACAGTAAACCTGAAGTGAAGCATCGGAATCCAAAACTGCACTCACAGGACAGGTGCAAATCATAGAAAGTTAGAGTGTCTGTCCTCTTGTACTTAAGTCGGCATTGTGCCTTTTGTATTAAATTCGGATGCAATTTCTGTGTTTCATCGTCAATAAGAAGGTCCAAGGGATACTGTAAACCAGAAGTGAAGCATCGGAATCTAAAACTGGACTCACAGGAGAGGTTCAAGTGATAGAAAGTGAGAGTGTCAGTCCTCTTGTACTTAAGTCGCCATTGTGCCTTTTGTATTAAATTCGGATGCAATTTCTGTGTTTCATCGTCAATAACAAGGTCCAAGGGATACAGTAAACCTGAAGTGCAGCATCGGAATCTAAAACTGGATTCACAGGAGAGGTTCAAATCATAGAAAGTTAGAGTGTCAGTCCTCTTGTACCCAAGTCGGCATTGTGCCTTTTGAATTTAAATCCGATGCTATTTCTGTGTTTCATTGTCAATAAGAAGGTCCAAGGGATACAGTAAACCTGAAGTGACGCATCGGAATCTAAAACTGGGCTCACAGGAGAGGTTCAAATCATAGAAAGTTAGAATGTCAGTCCTCTTGTACTTAAGTCGGCATTGTGCTTTTGTATTAAATTCGGATGCAATTTCTGTGTTTCATCGTCAATAAGAAGGCGCAAGGTATACAGTAAACCTGAAGTGAGGCATCGGAATCTAAAACTGGACTCACAGGAGAGGTTCAAATCATAGAAAGTGAGAGTGTCAGTCCTCTTGTACTTAAGTCGACATTGTGCCATTTGTATTAAATTCGGATCCAATATCTGTGTTTCATCGTCAGTAAGAAGGTCCAAGGGATACAGTAAACCTGAAGTGAAGCATCGGAATCTAAAACTGGACTCACAGGAGAGGTTCAAATCATAGAAAGTGAGAGTGTCAGTCCTCTTTTACTTAAGTCGGCATTGTGCCTTTTGAATTTAATTCCGATGCTATATCTGTGTTTCATTGTCAATAAGAAGGTCCAAGGGATACAGTAAACCTGAAGTGAGGCATCGGAATCTAAAAGTGGACTCATAGGAGAGGTTCTAATCATAGAAAGTTAGAATGTCATTCCTCTTGTACTTAAGTCGGCATTGTGCCTTTTGTATTAAATTCGGATGCAAAGTCTGTGTTCCATCGTCAATAACAAGGTCCAAGGGATACAGTAAACCTGAAGTGAAGCATCGGAGTCTAAAACTGGACTCACAGGAGAGGTTCAAATCATAGAAAGTGAGAGTGTCAGTCCTCTTCTACTTAAGTCGGCATTGTGCGTTTTGAATTTAAATCCGATGCAATTTCTGTGTTTCATCGTCAACAAGAAGGTGCAAGGTGTACAGTAAACCTAGAGTGAAGCATCGGAATCTAAATCTGACCTCACAGGAGAGGTTCGAATCATAGAAAGTGAGAGTGTCTGTCCTCTTGTACGTAAGTCGGTATTGTACCTTTTGAGTTAAATTCGGATGCAAACTCTGTGTTTCATCGTCAATTAGAAGGTCCAAGGGATACAGTAAACCTGAAGTGAAGCATCGGAATCTAAAACTGGACTCACAGGAGAGGGTCAAATGATAGAAAGTGAGAGAGTCAGTCCTTTTGTACTTAAGACGGCATTGTGCCTTTTGAATTTAATTCCGATGCAATTTCTGTGTTTCATCATCAATAAAAAGGTGCAAGGTGTACAGTAAACCTGGAGTGAAGTAACGGAATCTAAATCTGACCTCACAGGAGAGGTTCGAATCATAGAAAGTGAGAGTGTCTGTCCTCTTGTACTTAAGTCGGCATTGTGCCATTTGTATTAAATTCGGATGCAATTTCTGTGTTTCATCGTCAATAAGAAGGAGCAAGGGATACTGTAAACCTGAAGTGAAGCATCGGAATCTAAAACTGGACTCACAGGAGAGGTTCAAATCATAGAAAGTGAGAGTGTCGGTTCTCTTCTACTTAGGTCGGCATTGTGTCTTTTGAATTTAATTCCGATGCAATTTCTGTGTTTCATCGTCAATAAGAAGTTCCGAGGGATACAGTAAACCTGAAGTGAAGCATCGGAATCAAAATCTGACCTCACAGGAGAGGTTCGAATCATAGAAAGTGAGAGTGTCAGCCCTCTTGTACTTAAGTCGGCATTGCGCCATTTGTATTAAATTCGGATGCAATTTCTGTGTTTCATCGTCAATAAGAAGGTCCAAGGGATGCAGTAAACCTGAGGGGAAGCATCGGAATCTAAAACTGGACTCACAGGAGAGGTTCAAATCATAGAAAGTGAGAGTGTCAGTCCTCTTGTACTTAAGTCGTCATTGTGCCTTTTGTATTAAATTCGGGTGCAATTTCTGTGTTTCATCGTCAATAAGAAGGTCCAAGGGATACAGTAAACCTGAAGTGAAGCATCGGAATCCAAAACTGGACTCACAGGACAGGTTCAAATCACAGAAAGTAAGAGTGTCTGTCCTCTTGTACTTAAGTCGGCATTGTGCCTTTTGTATTAAATTCGGATGCAATTTCTGTGTTTCATCGTCAATAAGAAGGTCCAAGGGATACAGTAAACCTGAAGTGAAGCATCGGAATCCAAAACTGGACTCACAGGACAGGTTCAAATCATAGAAAGTTAGAGTGTCTGTCCTGTTGTACTTAAGTCGGCATTGTGCCTTTTGTATTAAATTCGGATGCAAACTCTGTGTTTCATCGTCAATAAGAAGGTCCAAGGGATACAGTAAACCTGAAGTGATGCATCGGAATATAAAACCGGACTCACAGGAGAGGTTCAAATCATAGAAAGTTAGATTGTCAGTCTTCTTGTACTTAGGCCGGCATTGTGCCTTTTGAATTTAATTCCGATGCAATTTCTGTGTTTCATCGTCAATAAGAAGGTCCAAGGGATACAGTAAACCTGAAGTGAAGCATCGGACTCTAAAACTGGACTCACAGGAGAGATTCAAATCATAGAAAGTGAGAGTGACAGTCCTCTTCTACTTAAGTCGGCATTGTGCGTTTTGAATTTAAATCCGATGCAATTTCTGTGTTTCATCGTCAATAAGAAGGTGCAAGGTGTACAGTAAACCAGAAGTGAAGCATCGGAATCTAAATCTGACCTGACAGGAGAGGTTCGAATCATAGAAAGTGAGAGTGTGAGCACTCTTGTACTTAAGTCGGCATTGCGCAATTGGTAGTAAATTCGGATGCAATTTCTGTGTTTCATCGTCAATAAGAAGGTCCAAGGGATGCAGTAAAGCTGAGGGGAAGCATCGGAATCTAAAACTGGACTCACAGGAGAGGTTCAAATCATAGAAAGTGAGAGTGTCAGTCCTCTTGTACTTAAGTCGCCATTTTGCCTTTTGTATTAAATTCGGATGCAATTTCTGTGTTTCATCGTCAATAAGAAGGTCCAAGGGATACAGTAAACCTGAAGTGAAGCATCGGAATCCAAAACTGCACTCACAGGACAGGTTCAAATCATAGAAAGTTAGAGTGTCTGTCCTCTTGTACTTAAGTCGGCATTGTGCCTTTTGTATTAAATTCGGATGCAATTTCTGTGTTTCATCGTCAATAAGAAGGTCCAAGGGATACTGTAAACCTGAAGTGAAGCATCGGAATCTAAAACTGGACTCACAGGAGAGGTTCAAATGATAGAAAGTGAGAGTGTCAGTCCTCTTGTACTTAAGTCGCCATTGTGCCTTTTGTATTAAATTCGGATGCAATTTCTGTGTTTCATCGTCAATAACAAGGTCCAAGGGATACAGTAAACCTGAAGTGAAGCATCGGAATCTAAAACTGGATTCACAGGAGAGGTTCAAATCATAGAAAGTTAGAGTGTCAGTCCTCTTGTACCCAAGTCGGCATTGTGCCTTTTGAATTTAAATCCGATGCTATTTCTGTGTTTCATTGTCAATAAGAAGGTCCAAGGGATACAGTAAACCTGAAGTGACGCATCGGAATCTAAAACTGGGCTCACAGGAGAGGTTCAAATCATAGAAAGTTAGAATGTCAGTCCTCTTGTACTTAAGTCGGCATTGTGCTTTTGTATTAAATTCGGATGCAATTTCTGTGTTTCATCGTCAATAAGAAGGCGCAAGGTATACAGTATACCTGAAGTGAGGCATCGGAATCTAAAACTGGACTCACAGGAGAGGTTCAAATCATAGAAAGTGAGAGTGTCAGTCCTCTTGTACTTAAGTCGACATTGTGCCATTTGTATTAAATTCGGATCCAATATCTGTGTTTCATCGTCAATAAGAAGGTCCAAGGGATACAGTAAACCTGAAGTGAAGCATCGGAATCTAAAACTGGACTCACAGGAGAGGTTCAAATCATAGAAAGTGAGAGTGTCAGTCCTCTTTTACTTTAGTCGGCATTGTGCCTTTTGAATTTAATTCCGATGCTATATCTGTGTTTCATTGTCAATAAGAAGGTCCAAAGGATACAGTAAACCTGAAGTGAGGCATCGGAATCTAAAAGTGGACTCATAGGAGTGGTTCTAATCATAGAAAGTTAGAATGTCATACCTCTTGTACTTAAGTCGGCATTGTGCCTTTTGTATTACATTCGGATACAATTTCTGTGTTTCATCGTCAATAAGAAGGTGCAAGGTATACAGTAAACCTGAAGTGAAGCGTCGGAATCTAAAACTGGTCTCTCCGGAGAGGTTCACATCATAGAAAGTGAGAGTGTCAGACCTCTTGTACTTAAGTCTACATTGTGCCATTTGTATTAATTTCGGATGCAATTTCTGTGTTTCATCGTCAATAAGAAAGTCCTAGGGATACAGTAAACTTTAAGTAAATCATCGGAATCTAAAACTGGACTCACAGGAGAGGTTCAAATCATAGAAAGTTAGAGTGTCAGTCCTCTTGTACCCAAGTCGGCATTGTGCCTTTTGAATTTAAATCCGATGCTATTTCTGTGTTTCATTGTCAATAAGAAGGTCCAAGGGATACAGTAAACCTGAAGTGACGCATCGGAATCTAAAACTGGGCTCACAGGAGAGGTTCAAATCATAGAAAGTTAGAATGTCAGTCCTCTTGTACTTATGTCGGCATTGTGCTTTTGTATTAAATTCGGATGCAATTTCTGTGTTTCATCGTCAATAAGAAGGCGCAAGGTATACAGTAAACCTGATGTGAGGCATCGGAATCTAAAACTGTACTCACAGGAGAGGTTCAAATCATAGAAAGTGAGAGTGTCAGTCCTCTTGTACTTAAGTCGACATTGTGCCATTTGTATTAAATTCGGATCCAATATCTGTGTTTCATCGTCAATAAGAAGGTCCAAGGGATACAGTAAACCTGAAGTGAAGCATCGGAATCTAAAACTGGACTCACAGGAGAGGTTCAAATCATAGAAAGTGAGAGTGTCAGTCCTCTTTTACTTAAGTCGGCATTGTGCCTTTTGAATTTAATTCCGATGCTATATCTGTGTTTCATTGTCAATAAGAAGGTCCAAGGGATACAGTAAACCTGAAGTGAGGCATCGGAATCTAAAAGTGGACTCATAGGAGAGGTTCTAATCATAGAAAGTTAGAATGTCATTCCTCTTGTACTTAAGTCGGCATTGTGCCTTTTGTATTAAATTCGGATGCAAACTCTGTGTTTCATCGTCAATAAGAAGGTCCAAGGGATACAGTAAACCTGAAGTGAAGCATCGGAATCTAAAACTGGACTCACAGGAGAGGTTCAAATCATAGAAAGTGAGAGTGTCAGTCCTCTTCTACTTAAGTCGGCATTGTGCGTTTTGAATTTAAATCCGATGCAATTTCTGTGTATCATCGTCAACAAGAAGGTGCAAGGTGTACAGTAAACCTAGAGTGAAGCATCGGAATCTAAATCTGACCTCACAGGAGAGGTTCGAATCATAGAAAGTGAGAGTGTCTGTCCTCTTGTACGTAAGTCGGTATTGTACCTTTTGTGTTAAATTCGGATGCAAACTCTGTGTTTCATCGTCAATTAGAAGGTCCAAGGGATACAGTAAACCTGAAGTGAAGCATCGGAATCTAAAACTGGACTCACAGGAGAGGGTCAAATCATAGAAAGTGAGAGAGTCAGTCCTCTTGTACTTAAGACGGCATTGTGCCTTTTGAATTTAATTCCGATGCAATATCTGTGTTTCATCATCAATAAAAAGGTGCAAGGTGTACAGTAAACCTGGAGTGAAGTAACGGACTCTAAATCTGACCTCACAGGAGAGGTTCGAATCATAGAAAGTGAGAGTGTCTGTCCTCTTGTACTTAAGTCGGCATTGTGCCATTTGTATTAAATTCGGATGCAATTTCTGTGTTTCATCGTCAATAAGAAGGTGCAAGGGATACTGTAAACCTGAAGTGAAGCATCGGAATCTAAAACTGGACTCACAGGAGAGGTTCAAATCATAGAAAGTGAGAGTGTCGGTTCTCTTCTACTTAGGTCGGCATTGTGTCTTTTGAATTTAATTCCGATGCAATTTCTGTGTTTCATCGTCAATAAGAAGTTCCGAGGGATACAGTAAACCTGAAGTGAAGCATCGGAATCTAAATCTGACCTCACAGGAGAGGTTCGAATCATAGAAAGTGAGAGTGTCAGCCCTCTTGTACTTAAGTCGGCATTGCGCCATTTGTATTAAATTCGGATGCAATTTCTGTGTTTCATCGTCAATAAGAAGGTCTAAGGGATACTGTAAACCTGAAGTGAAGCATCGGAATCCAAAACTGCACTCACAGGACAGGTTCAAATCATAGAAAGTTAGAGTGTCTGTCCTCTTGTACTTAAGTCGGCATTGTGCCTTTTGTATTAAATTCGGATGCAATTTCTGTGTTTCATCGTCAATAAGAAGGTCCAAGGGATACTGTAAACCTGAAGTGAAGCATCGGAATCTAAAACTGGACTCACAGAAGAGGTTCAAATCATAGAAAGTGAGAGTGTCAGACCTCTTGTACTTAAGTCTACATTGTGCCATTAGTATTAATTTCGGATGCAATTTCTGTGTTTCATCGTCAATAAGAAAGTCCTAGGGATACAGTAAACTTTAAGTAAATCATCGGAATCTAAAACTGGACTCACAGGAGAGGTTCAAATCATAGAAAGTGAGAGTATCAGTCCTCTTCTACTTAGGTCGGCATTGTGCCTTTTGAATTTAATTCCGATGCAATTTCTGTGTATCATCGTCAACAAGAAGGTCCAAGGGATACAGTAAACCTGAAGTGAAGCATCGGAATCTAAATCTGACCTCACAGGAGAGGTTCGAATCATAGATAGTGAGAGTGTCAGCCCTCTTGTACTTAAGTCGGCATTGCGCCATTTGTATTAAATTCGGATGCAATTTCTGTGTTTCATCATCAATAAGAAAGTCCAAGGGATGCAGTAAACCTGAGGGGAAGCATCGGAATCTAAAACTGGACTCACAGGAGAGGTTCAAATCATAGAAAGTGAGAGTGTCAGTCCTCTTGTACTTAAGTCGACATTGTGCCATTTGTATTAAATTCGGATCCAATATCTGTGTTTCATCGTCAATAAGAAGGTCCAAGGGATACAGTAAACCTGAAGTGAAGCATCGGAATCTAAAACTGGACTCACAGGAGAGGTTCAAATCATAGAAAGTGAGAGTGTCAGTCCTCTTTTACTTAAGTCGGCATTGTGCCTTTTGAATTTCATTCCGATGCTATATCTGTGTTTCATTGTCAATAAGAAGGTCCAAGCGATACAGTAAACCTGAAGTGAGGCATCGGAATCTAAAAGTGGACTCATAGGAGTGTTTCTAATCATAGAAAGTTAGAATGTCATTCCTCTTGTACTTAAGTCGGCATTGTGCCTTTTGTATTACATTCGGATACAATTTCTGTGTTTCATCGTCAATAAGAAGGTGCAAGGTATACAGTAAACCTGAAGTGAAGCGTCGGAATCTAAAACTGGTCTCTCCAGAGAGGTTCAAATCATAGAAAGTGAGAGTGTCAGACCTCTTGTACTTAAGTCTACATTGTGCCATTTGTATTAATTTCGGATGCAATTTCTGTGTTTCATCGTCAATAAGAAAGTCCTAGGGATACAGTAAACTTTAAGTAAATCATCGGAATCTAAAACTGGACTCACAGGAGAGGTTCAAATCATAGAAAGTGAGAGTGTCAGTCCTCTTCTACTTAAGTCGGCATTGTGCGTTTTGAATTTAAATCCGATGCAATTTCTGTGTTTCATCATCAATGAGAAGGTGCAAGGTGTACAGTAAACCTGGAGTGAAGCATCGAAATCTAAGTCTGACCTCACAGGAGAGGTTCGAATCATAGTAAGTGAGAGTGTCTGTCCTCTTGTACTTAAGTCGGCATTATGCCATTTGTATTAAATTCGGATGCAATTTCTGTGTTTCATCGTCAATAAGAAGGTCCAAGGGATACTGTAAACCTGAAGTGAAGCATCGGAATCTAAAACTGGACTCACAGAAGAGGTTCAAATCATAGAAAGTGAGAGTGTCAGACCTCTTGTACTTAAGTCTACATTGTGCCATTAGTATTAATTTCGGATGCAATTTCTGTGTTTCATCGTCAATAAGAAAGTCCTAGGGATACAGTAAACTTTAAGTAAATCATCGGAATCTAAAACTGGACTCACAGGAGAGGTTCAAATCATAGAAAGTGAGAGTATCAGTCCTCTTCTACTTAGGTCGGCATTGTGCCTTTTGAATTTAATTCCGATGCAATTTCTGTGTATCATCGTCAACAAGAAGGTCCAAGGGATACAGTAAACCTGAAGTGAAGCATCGGAATCTAAATCTGACCTCACAGGAGAGGTTCGAATCATAGATAGTGAGAGTGTCAGCCCTCTTGTACTTAAGTCGGCATTGCGCCATTTGTATTAAATTCGGATGCAATTTCTGTGTTTCATCATCAATAAGAAAGTCCAAGGGATGCAGTAAACCTGAGGGGAAGCATCGGAATCTAAAACTGGACTCACAGGAGAGGTTCAAATCATAGAAAGTGAGAGTGTCAGTCCTCTTGTACTTAAGTCGCCATTGTGCCTTTTGTATTAAATTCGGATGCAATTTCTGTGTTTCATCGTCAATAAGAAGGTCCAAGGGATACAGTAAACCTGAAGTGAAGCATCGGAATCCAAAACTGGACTCACAGGACTGGTTCAAATCATAGAAAGTTAGAGTGTCTGTCCTCTTGTACTTAAGTCGGCATTGTGCCTTTTGTATTAAATTCGGATGCAAACTCTGTGTTTCATCGTCAATAAGAAGGTCCAAGGGATACAGTAAACCTGAAGTGATGCATCGGAATCTAAAACCGGACTCACAGGAGAGGTTCAAATCATAGAAAGTTAGATTGTCAGTCCTCTTGTACTTAAGCCGGCATTGTGCCTTTTGAATTTAATTCCGATGAAATTTCTGTGTTTCATCGTCAATAAGAAGGTCCAAGGGATACAGTAAACCTGAAGTGAAGTATCGGAATCTAAAACTGGACTCACAGGAGAGGTTCAAATCATAGAAAGTGAGAGTGTCAGTCCTCTTCTACTTAAGTCGGCATTGTGCCTTTTGAATTTAATTCCGATGCAATTTCTGTGTTTCATCGTCAATAAGAAGGTCCAAGGGATACAGTAAACGTGAAGTGAAGCATCGGAATCTAAATCTGACCTCACAGGAGAGGTTCGAATCATAGAAAGTGTGAGTGTCAGCCCTCTTGTACTTAAGTCGGCATTGCGCCATTTGTATTACATTCGGATGCAATTTATGTGTTTCATCGTCAATAAGAAGGTCCAAGGGATGCAGTAAACCTGAGGGGAAGCATCGGAATCTAAAACTGGACTCACAGGAGGGGTTCAAATCATAGAAAGTGAGAGTGTCAGTCCTCTTGTACTTAAGTCGGCATTGTGCCTTTTGTATTAAATTCGGATGCAATTTCTGTGTTTCATCGTCAATAAGAAGGTCCTAGGGATACAGTAAACCTGAAGTGAAGCAACGGAATCCAAAACTGGACTCACAGGACAGGATCAAATCATAGAAAGTTTGAGTGTCTGTCCTGTTGTACTTAAGTCGGCATTGTGCCTTTTGTATTAAATTCGGATGCAAACTCTGTGTTTCATCGTCAATAAGAAGGTCCAAGGGATACAGTAAACCTGATGTGATGCATCGGAATCTAAAACTGGACTCACAGTAGAGGTTCAAATCATAGAAAGTGAGAGTGTGAGTCCTCTTGTACTTAGACCGGCATTGTGCCTTTTGAAATTAATTCCGATGCAATTTCTGTGTTTCATCGTCAATAAGAAGGTCCAAGGGATACAGGAAACGTGAAGTGAAGCATCGGAATCTAAAACTGGACTCACAGGAGAGGTTCAAATCATAGAAAGTTAGAGTGTCAGTTCTCTTCTACTTAAGTCGGCATTGTTTGTTTTGAATTTAAATCCGATGAAATTTCTGTGTTTCATCGTCAATAAGAAGGTGCAAGGTGTACAGTAAACCTGGAGTGAAGCATCGGAAACTAAATCTGACCTCACAGGAGAGGTTCGAATCATAGAAAGTGAGAGTGTCTGTTCTCTTGTACTTAAGTCGGTATTGTACCTTTTGTGTTAAATTCGGATGCAAACTCTGTGTTTCATCGTCAATTAGAAGGTCCAAGGGATACAGTAAACCTGAAGTGAAGCATCGGAATCTAAAACTGGACTCACAGGAGAGGGTTAAATCATAGAAAGTGAGAGTGTCAGTCCTCTTGTACTTAAGACGGCATTGTGCCTTTTGAATTTAATTCCGATGCAATTTCTGTGTTTCATCATCAATAAGAAGGTGCAAGGTGTACAGTAAACCTGGAATGAAGCATCGGAATCTAAATCTGACCTCACAGGAGAGGTTCGAATCATAGAAAGTGAGAGTGTCTGTCCTCTTGTACTTAAGCCGGCATTGTGCCATTTGTATTAAATTCGGATGCAATTACTGTGTTTCATCGTCAATAAGAAGGTCCAAGGGAAGCAGTAAACCTGAGGGGAAGCATCGGAATCTAAAACTGGACTCACAGGTGAGGTTCAAATCATAGAAAGTTAGATTGTCAGTCTTCTTGTACTTAGGCCGGCATTGTCCCTTTTGAATTTAATTCCGATGCAATTTCTGTGTTTCATCGTCAATAAGAAGGTCCAAGGATGAAGCAATCCTGAAGTGAAGCATCGGAATCTAAAACTGGACTCACAGGAGAGGTTCAAATCATAGAAAGTGAGAGTGTCAGTCCTCTTCTACTTAAGTCGGCTATGTGCGTTTTGAATTTAAATCCGATGCAATTTCTGTGTTTCATCATCAATGACAAGGTGCAAGGTGTACAGTGAACCTGGAGTGAAGCATCGGAATCTAAGTCTGACCTCACAGGAGAGGTTCGAATCATAGAAAGTGAGATTGTCTGTCCTCGTGTACTTAAGTCGGCATTGTGCCATTTGTATTAAATTCGGATGACATTTCTGTGTTTCATCGTCAATAAGAAGGTCCAAGGGATACTGTAAACCTGAAGTGTAGCATCGGAATCGAAAACTGGACTCACAGAAGAGGTTCAAATCATAGAAAGTTAGAGTGTCAGTTCTCTTCTACTTAGGTCGGGATTGTGCCTTTTGAATTTAATTCCGATGCAATATCTGTGTTTCATCGTCAATAAGAAGGTCCAAGGGATACAGTAAACCTGAAGTGAAGCATCGGAATCTAAATCTGACCTCACAGGAGAGGTTCGAATCATAGAAAGTGAGAGTGTCAGCCCTCTTGTACTTAAGTCGGCATTGCGCCATTTGTATTAAATTCGGATGCAATTTCTGTGTTTCATCGTCAATAAGAAAGTCCAAGGGATGCAGTAAACCTGAGGGGAAGCATCGGAATCTAAAACTGGACTCACAGGAGAGGTTCAAATCATAGAAAGTGAGAGTGTCAGTCCTGTTGTACTTAAGTCGCCATTGTGCCTTTTGTATTAAATTCGGATGCAATTTCTGTGTTTCATCGTCAATAAGAAGGTCCAAGTGATACAGTAAACCTGAAGTGAAGCATCGGAATCCAAAACTGGACTCACAGGACTGGTTCAAATCATAGAAAGTTAGAGTGTCTGTCCTCTTGTACTTAAGTCGGCATTGTGCCTTTTGTATTAAAATCGGATGCAAACTCTGTGTTTCATCGTCAATAAGAAGGTCCAAGGGATACAGTAAACCTGAAGTGATGCATCGGAATCTAAAACCGGACTCACAGGAGAGGTTCAAATCATAGAAAGTTAGATTGTCAGTCCTCTTGTACTTAAGCCGGCATTGTGCCTTTTGAATTTAATTCCGATGCAATTTCTGTGTTTCATCGTCAATAAGAAGGTCCAAGGGATACAGTAAACCTGAAGTGAAGTATCGGAATCTAAAACTGGACTCACACGAGAGGTTCAAATCATAGAAAGTGAGAGTGTCAGTCCTCTTCTACTTAAGTCGGCATTGTGCGTTTTGAATTTAAATCCGATGCAATTTCTGTGTTTCAACGTCAATAAGAAGGTGCAAGGTGTACAGTAAACCTGGAGTGAAGCATCGGAATCTAAATCTGGCCTCACAGGAGAGGTTCGAATCATAGAAAGTGCGAGTGTCTGTCCTCTTGTACTTAAGTCGTTATTGTACATTTGGTGTTAAATTCGGATGCAAACTTTGTGTTTCATCGTCAATTAGATGGTCCAAGGGATACAGTAAACCTGAAGTGAAGCATCGGAATCTAAAACATGACTCACAGGAGAGGGTCAAATCATAGAAAGTGAGAGTGTCAGTCCTCTTGTACTTAAGACGGCATTGTGCCTTTTGAATTTAATTCCGATGCAAATTCTGTGTTTCATCTACAATAAGAAGGTGCAAGGTGTACAGTAAACCTGGAGTGAAGCATCGGAATCTAAATCTGACCTCACAGGAGAGGCCCGAATCATAGAAAGTGAGAGTGTCTGTCCTCTTGTACTTAAGTTGGCATTGTGCCATTTGTATTAAATTCGGATGCAATTTCTGTGTTTCATCGTCAATATGAAGGTCCAAAGGATACTGTAAACCTGAAGTGAAGCATCGGAATCTAAAACTGGACTCACAGGAGAGGTTCAAATGATAGAAAGTGAGAGTGTCAGTCCTCTTGTACTTATGTCGCCATTGTGCCTTTTGTATTAAATTCGGATGCAATTTCTGTGTTTCATCGTCAATAAGAAGGTCCAAGGGATACAGTAAACCTGAAGTGAAGCATCGGAACCTAAAACCGGACTCACAGGAGAGGTTCAAATCATAGAAAGTTAGAGTGTCAGTCCTCTTGTACCCAAGTCGGCATTGGCCTTTTGAATTTAATTCCGATGCTATTTCTGTGTTTCATTGTCAATAAGAGGGTCCAAGGGATACAGTAAACCTGAAGTGACGCATCGGAATCTAAAACTGGGCTCACAGGAGAGGTTCAAATCATAGAAAGTTAGAATGTCAGTCCTCTTGTACTTAAGTCGGCATTGTGCCTTTTGTATTAAATTCGGAGGCAATTTCTGTGTTTCATCGTCAATAAGAAGGCGCAAGGTATACAGTAAACCTGAAGTGAAGCATCGGAATGTAAATCTGGCCTCACAGGAGAGGTTCGAATCATAGAAAGTGAGAGTGTCTGTCCTCTTGTACTTAAGTCGGTATTGTACTTTTTGTGTTAAATTCGGATGCAAACTCTGTGTTTCATCGTCAATTAGAAGGTCCCAGGGATACAGTAAACCTGAAGTGAAGCATCGGAATCTAAAACTGGACTCACAGGAGAGGGTCAAATCATAGAAAGTGAGAGTGTCAGTCCTCTTGTACTTAAGACGGCATTGTGCCTTTTGAATTTAATTCCGATGCAAATTCTGTGTTTCATCATCAATAAGAAGGTGCAAGGTGTACAGTAAACCCGGAGTGAACCATCGGAATCTAAATCTGACCTCACAGGAGAGGTTCGAATCATTGAAAGTGAGAGTGTCTGTCCTCTTGTACTTAAGTTGGCATTGTGCCATTTGTATTAAATTCGGATGCAATTTCTGTGTTTCATCGTCAATATGAAGGTCCAAGGGATACTGCAAACCTGAAGTGAAGCATCGGAGTCTAAAACTGGACTCACAGGAGAGGTTCAAATGATAGAAAGTGAGAGTGTCAGTCCTCTTGTACTTAAGTCGCCATTGTGCCTTTTGTATTAAATTCGGATGCAATTTCTGTGTTTCATCGTCAATAAGAAGGTCCAAGGGATACAGTAAACCTGAAGTGAAGCATCGGAACCTAAAACTGGACTCACAGGAAAGGTTCAAATCATAGAAAGTTAGAGTGTCAGTCCTCTTGTACCCAAGTCGACATTGTGCCTTTTGAATTTAATTCCGATGCAATTTCTGTGTTTCATCTTCAATAAGAAGGTCCAAAGGATACAGTAAACCTGAAGTGAAGCATCGGAAGCCAAAACTTGACTCACAGGAGAGGTTCAAATCATAGAAAGTTAGAGTGTCAGTCCTCTTGTACTTAAGACGGCATTGTGCCTTTTGAATTTAATTCCGATGCAAATTCTGTGTTTCATCTACAATAAGAAGGTGCAAGGTGTACAGTAAACCTGGAGTGAAGCATCGGAATCTAAATCTGACCTCACAGGAGAGGCCCGAATCATAGAAAGTGAGAGTGTCTGTCCTCTTGTACTTAAGTTGGCATTGTGCCATTTGTATTAAATTCGGATGCAATTTCTGTGTTTCATCGTCAATATGAAGGTCCAAAGGATACTGTAAACCTGAAGTGAAGCATCGGAATCTAAAACTGGACTCACAGGAGAGGTTCAAATGATAGAAAGTGAGAGTGTCAGTCCTCTTGTACTTATGTCGCCATTGTGCCTTTTGTATTAAATTCGGATGCAATTTCTGTGTTTCATCGTCAATAAGAAGGTCCAAGGGATACAGTAAACCTGAAGTGAAGCATCGGAACCTAAAACCGGACTCACAGGAGAGGTTCAAATCATAGAAAGTTAGAGTGTCAGTCCTCTTGTACCCAAGTCGGCATTGGCCTTTTGAATTTAATTCCGATGCTATTTCTGTGTTTCATTGTCAATAAGAGGGTCCAAGGGATACAGTAAACCTGAAGTGACGCATCGGAATCTAAAACTGGGCTCACAGGAGAGGTTCAAATCATAGAAAGTTAGAATGTCAGTCCTCTTGTACTTAAGTCGGCATTGTGCCTTTTGTATTAAATTCGGAGGCAATTTCTGTGTTTCATCGTCAATAAGAAGGCGCAAGGTATACAGTAAACCTGAAGTGAAGCATCGGAATCTAAATCTGGCCTCACAGGAGAGGTTCGAATCATAGAAAGTGAGAGTGTCTGTCCTCTTGTACTTAAGTCGGTATTGTACTTTTTGTGTTAAATTCGGATGCAAACTCTGTGTTTCATCGTCAATTAGAAGGTCCCAGGGATACAGTAAACCTGAAGTGAAGCATCGGAATCTAAAACTGGACTCACAGGAGAGGGTCAAATCATAGAAAGTGAGAGTGTCAGTCCTCTTGTACTTAAGACGGCATTGTGCCTTTTGAATTTAATTCCGATGCAAATTCTGTGTTTCATCATCAATAAGAAGGTGCAAGGTGTACAGTAAACCCGGAGTGAACCATCGGAATCTAAATCTGACCTCACAGGAGAGGTTCGAATCATTGAAAGTGAGAGTGTCTGTCCTCTTGTACTTAAGTTGGCATTGTGCCATTTGTATTAAATTCGGATGCAATTTCTGTGTTTCATCGTCAATATGAAGGTCCAAGGGATACTGCAAACCTGAAGTGAAGCATCGGAGTCTAAAACTGGACTCACAGGAGAGGTTCAAATGATAGAAAGTGAGAGTGTCAGTCCTCTTGTACTTAAGTCGCCATTGTGCCTTTTGTATTAAATTCGGATGCAATTTCTGTGTTTCATCGTCAATAAGAAGGTCCAAGGGATACAGTAAACCTGAAGTGAAGCATCGGAACCTAAAACTGGACTCACAGGAAAGGTTCAAATCATAGAAAGTTAGAGTGTCAGTCCTCTTGTACCCAAGTCGACATTGTGCCTTTTGAATTTAATTCCGATGCAATTTCTGTGTTTCATCTTCAATAAGAAGGTCCAAAGGATACAGTAAACCTGAAGTGAAGCATCGGAAGCCAAAACTTGACTCACAGGAGAGGTTCAAATCATAGAAAGTTAGAGTGTTAGTCCTCTTGTATTTAAGTCGGCATGGTGCCTTTTGTATTAAATTCGGATGGAAACTCTGTATTTCATCGTCAATAAGAAGGTGCAAGGTATACAGTAAACCTGAAGTGAAGCATCGGAATCTAAAACTGGACTCACAGGAGAGGTTCAAATCATAGAAAGTGTGAGTGTCTGTCCTCTTGTACTTAAGTCGACATTGTGCCATTTGTATTAAACTCGGATGCAATTTCTGTGTTTCGTCGTCAATAAGAAGGTCCAAGGGATATAGTAAACCTGAAGTGAATCATCGGAATCTAAAACTGGACTCACAGGAGAGTTTCAAATCATAGAAAGTTAGAGTGTCAGTCCGCTTTTACTTAAGTCGGCATTGTGCCTTTTGAATTTAATTCAGATGCAATTTCTGTGTTTCATCTTCAATAAGAAGGTCCAAAGGATACAGTAAAACTGAAGTGAAGCATCGGAATCTAAAACTGGACTCAAAGGAGAGATTCAAATCACAGAAAGTTAGAGTGTCTCTCCTCTTGTACCTAATTCGGTATTGTGCCTTTTGTATTAAATTCGGATGCAATTTCTGTGTTTCATCGTCAATAAGAAGGTCCAAGGGTTACAGTAAATCTGAAATGAAGCATCGGAATCAAAAACTGGACCCACAGGAGAGGTTCAAATCATAGAGAGTGAGAGTGTCAGTCCACTTGTACTTTAGTCGCCATTGTGATTTTTGTATTAAATTCGAACCAAATTTCTGTGTTTCATCGTCAACAAGAAGGTCCAAGGGATACAGTAAACCTGAAGTGAGGCATCGGAATCAAAAACAGGACTCACAGGAGAGATTCAAATCATAGAAAGTTAGAGTGTCACTCCTCTTGTACTTAAGTCGGTATTGTGCCTTTTGTATTAAATTCGGATGCAATTTCTGTGTTTCATCACCAATAAGAAGGTCCAAGGTATACACTACACATTAAGTGAAGCATCGGAATCTAAAACTGCACTCGCAGAAGAGGTTCAAATCATAGAAAGTGAGAGTGTCAGTCCTCTTGTACTTAGGTCGGCATTCTGGCTTTTGTATTAAATTCGGATGCTATTTCTGTGTTACATCGTCAATAAGAAGGTCCAAGGAATACAGGAAACCTGAAGTGAAGCATCGGAATCCAAAACTGGACTCACAGGAGATGTTCAAATCATAGAAAGTTAGAGTGTCAGTCCTCTTGTATTTAAGTCGGCATTGTGCCTTTTGTATTAAATTCGGATGCAAACTCTGTGTTTCATCGTCAATAAGAAGGTCCAAGGTATACAGTAAACCTGAAGTGAAGCATCGGAATCGAAAACTGGACTCACAGGAGAGGTTCAAATCATATAAAGTGAGAGTGTCAGTCCACTTTTACTTAAGTCGGCATTGTGACTTTTGAATTTCATTCCGATGCTATTTCTGTGTTTCATTGTCAATAAGAAGGTCCAAGGGATACAGTAAACCTGAAGTGAAGCATCGGAATCTAAAACAGGACTCACAGGAGAGGTCTAATAATAGAAAGTTAGAGTGTCAGTCCTCTTGTATTTAAGTCGGCATTGTGCCTTATGTATTAAATTCGGATGCAAACTCTGTGTTTCATCGTCAATAAGAAGGTGCAAGGTATACAGTAAACCTGAAGTGAAGACTCGGAATCTAAAAGTGGACTCACTGGAGAGGTTCAAATCATAGAAAGTGAGAGTGTCAGTTCTCTTCCACATAGGTCGGCATTGTGCCTTTTGAATTTAATTCCGATGCAATTTCTGTGTTTCATCGTCAATAAGAAGGTCCAAAGGATACAGTAAAACTGAAGTGAAGCATCGGAATCTAAAACTGGACTCACAGGAGAGATTCAAATCATAGAAATTTAGAGTGTCTCTCCTCTTGTACCTAATTCGGTATTGTGCCTTTTGTATTAAATTCGGATGCAATTTCTGTGTTTCATCGTCAATAAAAAAGTCCAAGGGATACAGTAAACTTTAAGTAAATCATCGGAATCTAAAACTGGACTCACAGGAGCGGTTCAAATCATAGAATGTTAGAGTGTCAGTCCTCTTGTACTTAAGTCGGCATTTTGCCTTTTGTATTAATTTCGGATGCAAACTCTGTGTTTCATCGTCAATAAGAAGGTGCAAGGGATACAGTTTACCTGAAGTGAAGCATCAGAATCTAAAACTGGACTCACAGAAGAAGTTCAAATCATAGAAAGTTAGAGTGTCAGTCATCTTGTACTTAAGTCGGTATTGTGATTTTTGAATTTAATTCAGATGCAATTTCTGTGTTTCATCGTCAATAAGAAGGTCCAAGGTATACGGTAAACCTGGAGTGAAGCATCGTAATCTAAGACTGGACTCACAGGAGAGGTTCAAATCATAGAAAGTGAGAGTGTCAGTCCTCTTGTACTTAAGTCGGCATTGTGGCATTTGTATTATATTCGGATGCAATTTCTGTGTTTCATCGTCAATAAGAAGGTCCCAGGGATACAGTAAACCAGAAGTGAAGCATCGGAATCAAAAACTGGACTCACAGGAGAGATTCAAATCATAGAAAGTTAGAGTGTCACTCCTCTTGTACTTAAGTCGGTATTGTGCCTTTTGTATTAAATTCGGATGCAATTTCTGTGTTTCATCACCAATAAGAAGGTTCAAGGTATACAGTACACATTAAGTGAAGCATCGGAATCTAAAACTGGACTCGCAGGAGAGGTTCAAATCATAGAAAGTGAGAGTGTCAGTCCTCTTGTACTTAAGTCGGCATTGTGGCTTTTGTATTAAATTCGGATGCAATTTCTGTGTTACATCGTCAATAAGAAGGTGCAAGGTATACAGTAAACCTGAAGTGAAGGATCGGAATCCAAAACTGGACTCACAGGAGAGGTTCAAATCATAGAAAGTGAGAGTGTCAGTCCTCATGTACTTAAGTCGACATTGTGCCATTTGTATTAAATTCGGATGCAATTTCTGTGTTTCATCGTCAATAAGAAGGTCTAAGGGATACAGTAAACCTGAAGTGAAGCATCGGAATCTAAAACTGGCCTCACAGCAGAGGTTCAAATCATAGAAAGTTAGAGTGTCAGTCCACTTTTACTTAAGTCGGCATTGTGCCTTTTGAATTTAATTCCGATGCTATTTCTCTGTTTCATTGTCAATAGGATGGTCCAAGGGATACAGTAAACCTGAAGTGATGCATCGGAATCTAAAACAGGACTCACAGGAGAGGTTCTAATCATAGAAAGTTAGAGTGTCAGTCCTCTTGTATTTAAGTCGGCATTGTGCCTTTTGTATTAAATTCGGATGCAAACTCTGTGTTTCATCGTCAATAAGAAGGTGCAAGGTATACAGTAAACCTGAAGTGAAGCATCGGAATCTAAAACTGGACTCACTGGAGAGGTTCAAATCATAGAAAGTGAGAGTGTCAGTTCTCTTCTACATAGGTAGGCATTGTGCCTTTTGAATTTAATTGCGATGCAATTTCTGTGTTTCATCGTCAATAAGAAGGTCCAAAGGATACAGTAAAACTGAAGTGAAGCATCAGAATCTAAAACTGGACTCACAGGAGAGATTCATATCATAGAAAGTTAAAGTGTCTCTCCTCTTGTACCTAATTCGGTATTGTGCCCTTTCTATTAAATTCGGATGCAATTTCTGTTTTTCATCGTCAATAAGTAAGTCCAAGGTATACAGTAATCTTTAAGTAAATCATCGGAATCTAAAACTAGACTCACAGGAGCGGTTCAAATCATAGAAAGTTAGAGTGTCAGTCCTCTTGTACTTAAGTCGGCATTGTGCCTTTTGTATTAATTTCGGATGCAAACTCTGTGTTTCATCGTCAATAAGAAGGTCCAAGGTATACAGTAAACCTGGAGTGAAGCATCGTAATCTAAGACTGGACTCACAGGAGAGGTTCAAATCATAGAAAGTGAGAGTGTCAGTCCTCTTTTACTTAAGTCGGCATTGTGCGTTTTGAATTTAATTCCGATGCAATTTCTGTGTTTCATTGTCAATAAGAAGGTCCAAGGGATACAGTAAACCTGAAGTGAAGCATCGGAATCTAAAACTGGACTCACAGGAGAGGTTCAAATCATAGAAAGTGAGAGTGTCAGTCCTCTTGTACTTAAGTCGGCATTGTGCCATTTGTATTAAATTCGGGTGCAATTTCTGGGTTTCATTGTCAATAAGAAGGTCCAAGGAGTACAGTAAACCTGAAGTGAAGCATCGGTATCAAAAACTTGACTCACAGGAAAGGGTCAAATCATAGAAAGTGAGAGTGTCAGTCCTCTTGTACTTAAGTCGGCATTGTGGCATTTGTATTAAATTTGGATGCAATTTATGTGTTTCATCGTCAATAAGAAGGTCCAAGGGATACAATAAACCTGAAGTGAAGCATCGGAATTTAAAACTGGACTCACAGGAGAGGTTCAAATCATAGAAAGTTAGAGTGTCACTCCTCTTGTACTTGATTCGGTATTGTGCCTTTTGTATTAAATTCGGGTGCAATTTCTGTGTGTCATCGTCAATAAGAAGGTCCAAGGGATACAGTAAACCTGAAGTGAAGCATCGGACTCTAAAACTGGACTCATAGGAGAGGTTCAAATCATAGAAAGTTAGAATGTCAGTCCTCTTGAACTTAAGTCGGCATTGTGCCTTTTGGATTGAATTCGGATGCAATTTCTGTGTTTCATCGTCAATAAGAAGGTGCAAGGTATACAGTAAACCTGAAGAGAAGCATCGGAATCTAAAACTGGACTCACTGGAGAGGTTCAAATCATAGAAAGTGAGAGTGTCAGTCCTCTTGTACTTAAGTCGGCATTGTGGCATTTGTATTAAATTCGACTGCAATTTCTCTGTTACATCGTCAATAAGAAGGTCCATGGGATACAGTAAACCTGAAGTGAAGCATCGTAAGCCAAAACTGGACTCACATAAGAGGTTCAAATCATAGAAAGTTAGAGTGTTAGTCCTCTTGTATTTAAGTCGGCATTGTGCCTTTTGTATTAAATTCGGATGCAAACTCTGTATTTCATCGTCAATAAGAAGGTGCAAGGTATACAGTAAACCTGAAGTGAAGCATCGGAATCTAAAACTGGACTCACAGGAGAGGTTCAAATCATAGAAAGTGAGAGTGTCAGTCCTCTTGTACTTAAGTCGACATTGTGCCATTTGTATTAAATTCGGATGCAATTTCTGTGTTTCATCGTCAATAAGAAGGTCCAAGGGATACAGTAAACCTGAAGTGAATCATCGGAATCTAATACTGGACTCTCAGGAGAGTTTCAAATCATAGAAAGTTAGAGTGTCAGTCCTCTTTTACTTAAGTCGGCATTGTGCCTTTTGAATTTAATTCCGATGCTATTTCTGTGTTTCATTGTCAATAAGAAGGTCCAAGGGATACAGTAAACGTGAAGTGAAGCATCGGAATCTAAAACTGGACTCACAGGAGAGGTTCAAATCATAGAAAGTGAGAGTGTCAGTTCTCTTCTACTTAGGTCGGCATTGTGCCTTTTGAATTTAATTCCGATGCAATTTCTGTGTTTCATCTTCAATAAGAAGGACCAAATGATACAGTAAAACTGAAGTGAAGCATCGGAATCTAAAACTGGACTCACAGGAGAGATTCAAATCATAGAAAGTTAGAGTGTCTCTCCTCTTGCACCTATTTCGGTATTGTGCCTTTTGTATTAAATTCGGATGCAATTTCTGTGTTTCATCGTCAATAAGAAGGTCCAAGGGATACAGTAAACCTTAAGTAAATCATCGGAATCTAAAACTGGACTCACAGGAGAGTTTCAAATCATAGAAAGTTAGAGTGTCAGTCCTCTTGTACTTAAGTCGGTATTGTGCCTTTTGAATTTAATTCCGATGCTATTTCTCTGTTTCATTGTCAATAAGATGGTCCAAGGGATACAGTAAACGTGAAGTGAAGCATCGGAATCTAAAACTGGACTCACAGGAGAGGTTCAAATCATAGAAAGAGAGAGTGTCAGTCCTCTTGTACTTAAGTCGGCATTGTGGCATTTGTATTAAATTCGGATGCAATTTCTGTGTTTCATCGTCAATAAGAAGGTCCAAGGGATACAGTAAACCTGAAGTGAAGCATCGGAATCAAAAACTGGACTCACAGGAGAGATTCAAATCATAGAAAGTTAGAGTGTCACTCCACTTGTACTTAAGTCGGTATTGTGCCTTTTGAATTTAATTCCGATGCTATTTCTCTATTTCATTGTCAATAAGATGGTCCAAGGGATACAGTAAACCTGAAGTGATGCATCGGAATCTAAAACAGGCGTCACAGGAGAGGTTCTAATCATAGAAAGTTAGAGTGTCAGTCCTCTTGTATTTAAGTCGGCATTGTGCCTTTTGAATTTAATTCCGATGCTATTTCTCTGTTTCATTGTCAATAAGATGGTCCAAGGGATACAGTAAACCTGAAGTGAAGCATCGGAATCTAAAACTGGACTCACTGGAGAGGTTCAAATCATAGAAAGTGAGAGAGTCAGTTCTCTTCTACATAGGTAGGCATTGTGCCTTTTGAATTTAATTGCGATGCAATTTCTGTGTTTCATCGTCAATAAGAAGGTCCAAAGGATACAGTAAAACTGAAGTGAAGCATCAGAATCTAAAACTGGACTCACAGGAGAGATTCATATCATAGAAAGTTAAAGTGTCTCTCCTCTTGTACCTAATTCGGTATTGTGCCTTTTCTATTAAATTCGGATGCAATTTCTGTTTATCATCGTCAATAAGTAAGTCCAAGGTATACAGTAATCTTTAAGTAAATCATCGGAATCTAAAACTGGACTCACAGGAGCGGTTCAAATCATAGAAAGTTAGAGTGTCAGTCATCTTGTACTTAAGTCGACATTGTGATTTTTGAATTTAATTCAGATGAAATTTCTGTGTTTCATCGTCAATAAGAAGGTCCAAGGTATACAGTAAACCTGGAGTGAAGCATCGTAATCTAAGACTGGACTCACAGGAGAGGTTCAAATCATAGAAAGTGAGAGTGTCAGTCCTCTTTTACTTAAGTCGGCATTGTGCGTTTTGAATTTAATTCCGATGCAATTTCTGTGTTTCATTGTCAATAAGAAGATCCAAGGGATACAGTAAACCTGAAGTGAAGCATCAGAATCTAAAACTGGACTCACAGGAGAGGTTCAAATCATAGAAAGTGAGAGTGTCAGTCCTCTTGTACTTAAGTCGGCATTGTGCCATTTGTATTAAATTCGGGTGCAATTTCTGGGTTTCATCGTCAATAAGAAGGTCCAAGGAGTACAGTGAACCTGAAGTGAAGCATCGGTATCAAAAACTTGACTCACAGGAAAGGTTCAAATCATAGAAAGTGAGAGTGTCAGTCGTCTTGTACTTAGGTCGGCATTGTGGCATTTGTATTAAATTTGGATGCAATTTATGTGTTTCATCGTCAATAAGAAGGTCCAAGGGATACAATAAACCTGAAGTGAAGCATCGGAATTTAAAACTGGACTCACAGGAGAGGTTCAAATCATAGAAAGTTAGAGTGTCACTCCTCTTGTACTTGATTCGGTATTGTGCCTTTTGTATTAAATTCGGGTGCAATTTCTGTGTGTCATCGTCAATAAGTAGGTCCAAGGGATACAGTAAACCTGAAGTGAAGCATCGAACTCTAAAACTGGACTCATAGGAGAGGTTCAAATCATAGAAAGTTAGAATGTCAGTCCTCTTGAACTTAAGTCGGCATTGTGCCTTTTGGATTGAATTCGGATGCAATTTCTGTGTTTCATCGTCAATAAGAAGGTGCAAGGTATACAGTAAACCTGAAGAGAAGCATCGGAATCTAAAACTGGACTCACTGGAGAGGTTCAAATCATAGAAAGTGAGAGTGTCAGTCCTCTTGTACCTAAGTCGGCATTGTGGCATTTGTATTAAATACGGCTGCAATTTCTCTGTTACATCGTCAATAAGAAGGTCCATGGGATACAGTAAACCTGAAGTGAAGCATCGTAAGCCAAAACTGGACTCACAGGAGAGGTTCAAATCATAGAAAGTTAGAGTGTTAGTCCTCTTGTATTTAAGTCGGCATTGTGCCTTTTGTATTAAATTCGGATGCAAACTCTGTATTTCATCGTCAATAAGAAGGTGCAAGGTATACAGTAAACCTGAAGTGAAGCATCGGAATCTAAAACTGGACTCACAGGAGAGGTTCAAATCATAGAAAGTGAGAGTGTCAGTCCTCTTGTACTTAAGTCGACATTGTGCCATTTGCATTAAATTCGGATGCAATTTCTGTGTTTCATCGTCAATAAGAAGGTCCAAGGGATACAGTAAACCTGAAGTGAATCATCGGAATCTAAAACTGGACTCTCAGGAGAGTTTCAAATCATAGAAAGTTAGAGTGTCAGTCCTCTTTTACTTAAGTCGGCATTGTGCCTTTTGAATTTAATTCCGATGCTATTTCTGTGTTTCATTGTCAATAAGAAGGTCCAAGGGATACAGTAAACGTGAAGTGAAGCATCGGAATCTAAAACTGGACTCACAGGAAAGGTTCAAATCATAGAAAGTGAGAGTGTCAGTTCTCTTCTACTTAGGTCGGCATTGTGCCTTTTGAATTTAATTCCGATGCAATTTCTGTGTTTCATCTTCAATAAGAAGGACCAAATGATACAGTAAAACTGAAGTGAAGCATCGGAATCTAAAACTGGACTCACAGGAGAGATTCAAATCATAGAAAGTTAGAGTGTCTCTCCTCTTGTACCTAATTCGGTATTGTGCCTTTTGTATTAAATTCGGATGCAATTTCTGTGTTTCATCGTCAATAAGAAGGTCCAAGGGATACAGTAAACCTTAAGTAAATCATCGGAATCTAAAACTGGACTCACAGGAGAGTTTCAAATCATAGAAACTTAGAGTGTCAGTCCTCTTGTACTTAAGTCGACATTGTGCCATTTGTATTAAATTCGGATGCAATTTCTGTGTTTCATCGTCAATAAGAAGGTCCAAGGAATACAGTAAACCTGAAGTGAAGCATCGGAATCTAAAACTGGACTCACAGGAGAGGTTCAAATCATAGAAAGTTAGAATGTCAGTCCTCTTGATCTTAAGTCGGCATTGTGCCTTTTGTGTTGAATTCGGATCCAATTTCTGTGTTTCATCGTCAATGAGAAGGTCCAAGGTATACAGTACACATTAAGTGAAGCATCGGAATCTAAAACTGGACTCACAGGAGAGGTTCAAATCATAGAAAGTGAGAGTGTCAGTCCTCTTGTACTTAAGTCGGCATTGTGGCATTTGTATTAAATTCGGATGCAATTTCTGTGTTTCATCGTCAATAAGAAGGTCCAAGGGATACAGTAAACCTGAAGTGAAGCATCGGAATCAAAATCTGGACTCACAGGAGAGATTCAAATCATAGAAAGTTAGAGTGTCACTCCTCTTGTACTTAAGTCGGTATTGTGGCTTTTGTATTAAATTCGGATGCAATTTCTGTGTTTCATCACCAATAAGAAGGTCCAAGGTATACAGTACACATTAAGTGAAGCATCGGAATCTAACACTGGACTCGCAGGAGAGGTTCAAATCATAGAAAGTGAGAGTGTCAGTCCTCTTGTACTTAAGTCGGCATTGTGGCTTTTGTATTAAATTCGGATGCAATTTCTGTGTTACATCGTCAATAAGAAGGTCCAAGGGATACAGTAAACCTGAAGTGAAGCATCGGAATCTAAAACTGGCCTCACAGCAGAGGTTCAAATCATAGAAAGTTAGAGTGTCAGTCCACTTTTACTTAAGTCGGCATTGTGCCTTTTGAATTTAATTCCGATGCTATTTCTCTGTTTCATTGTCAATAAGAAGGTCCAAGAGATACAGTAAACCTGAAGTGAAGCATCGGAATCTAAAACTGGACTCACAGGAGAGGTTCAAATCATAGAAAGTGAGAGTGTCAGTCCTCTTGTACTTTATTCGACATTGTGCCATTTGTATTAAATTCGGATGCAATTTCTGTGTTTCATCGTCAATAAGAAGGTCCAAAGGATACAGTAAAACTGAAGTGAAGCATCGGAATCTAAACTGGACTCACAGGAGAGATTCAAATCATGGAAAGTTAGAGTGTCTCTCCTCTTGTACGTAATTCGGTATTGTGCCTTTTGTATTAAATTCGGATGCAATTTCTGTGTTTCATCGTCAATAAGAAAGTCCAAATGATACAGTAAACTTTAAGTAAATCATCGGAATCTAAAACTGGACTCACAGGAGCGGTTCAAATCATAGAAAGTTAGAGTGTCAGTCCTCTTGTACTTAAGTCGGCATTGTGCCTTTTGTATTAATTTCGGATGCAAACTCTGTGTTTCATCGTCAATAAGAAGGTGCAAGAGATACAGTAAACCTGAGGTGAAGCATCGGAATCTAAAACTGGACTCACAGAAGAAGTTCAAATCATAGAAAGTTAGAATGTCAGTCATCTTGTACTTAAGTCGACATTGTGATTTTTTAATTTAATTCAGATACAATTTCTGTGTTTCATCGTCAATAAGAAGGTCCAAGGTATACAGTAAACCTGGAGTGAAGCATCGTAATCTAAGACTGGACTCACAGGAGAGGTTCAAATCATAGAAAGTGATAGCGTCAGTCCTCTTTTACTTAAGTCGGCATTGTGCGTTTTGAATTTAATTCCGATGCAATTTCTGTGTTTCATCGTCAATAAGAAGGTCCAAGGGATACAGTAAACCTGAAGTGAAGCATCGGAATCTAAAACTGGACTCACAGGAGAGGTTCAAATCATAGAAAGTGAGAGTGTCAGTCCTCTTGTACTTAAGTTGGCATTGTGCCTTTTGTATTAAATTCGGGTGCAATTTCTGGGTTTCATCGTCAATAAGAAGGTCCAAGGGGTACAGTAAACCTGAAGTGAAGCATCGGAATCAAAAACTTGACTCACAGGAAAGGTTCAAATCATAGAAAGTGAGAGTGTCAGTCCTGTTGTACTTAAGTCGGCATTGTGGCATTTGTATTAAATTTGGATGCAATTTATGTGTTTCATCGTCAATAAGAAGGTCCAAGGGATACAATAACCTGAAGTGAAGCATCGGAATTTAAAACTGGACTCACAGGAGAGGTTCAAATCATAGAAAGTTAGAGTGTCACTCCTCTTGTACTTGATTCGGTATTGTGCCTTTTGTATTAAATTCGGGTGCAATTTCTGTGTGTCATCGTCAATAGGAAGGTCCAAGGGATACAGTAAACCTGAAGTGAAGCATCGGACTCTAAAACTGGACTCATAGGAGAGGTTCAAATCATAGAAAGTTAGAATGTCAGTCCTCTTGTACTTAAGTCGGCATTGTGCCTTTTGGATTGAATTCGGATGCAATTTCTGTGTTTCTTCGTCAATAAGAAGGTGCAAGGTATACAGTAAACCTGAAGACAATCATCGGAATCTAAAACTGGACTCACTGGAGAGGTTCAAATCATAGAAAGTGAGAGTGTCAGTCCTCTTGTACTTAAGTCGGCATTGTGGCATTTGTATTAAATTCGGCTGCAATTTCTGTGTTACATCGTCAATAAGAAGGTCCAAGGGATTCAGTAAACCTGAAGTGAAGCATCGTAAGCCAAAACTGGACTCACAGGAGAGGTTCAAATCATAGAAAGTTAGAGTGTTAGTCCTCTTGTATTTAAGTCGGCATTGTGCCTTTTGTATTAAATTCGGATGCAAACTCTGTATTTCATCGTCAATAAGAAGGTGCAAGGTATACAGTAGACCTGAAGTGAAGCATCGGAATCTAAAACTGGATTCACAGGAGAGGTTCAAATCATAGAAAGTGAGAGTGTCAGTCCTCTTGTACATAAGTCGACATTGTGCCATTTGTATTAAATTCGGATGCAATTTCTGTGTTTCATCGTCAATAAGAAGGTCCAAGGGATACAGTAAACCTGAAGTGAATCATCGGAATCTAAAACTGGACTCTCAGGAGAGTTTCAATTCATAGAAAGTTAGAGTGTCAGTCCTCTTTTACTTATGTCGGCATTGTGCCTTTTGAATTTAATTCCGATGCTATTTCTGTGTTTCATTGTCAATAAGAAGGTCCAAGGGATACAGTAAACCTGATGTGAAGCATCGGAATCAAAAACTGGACTCACAGGAGAGGTTCAAATCATAGAAAGTGAGAGTGTCAGTTCCCTTCTACTTAGGTCGGCATTGTGCCTTTTGAATTTAATTCCGATGCAATTTCTGTGTTTCATCTTCAATAAGAAGGTCCAAAGGATACAGTAAAACTGAAGTGAAGCATCGGAATCTAAAACTGGACTCACAGGAGAGATTCAAATCATAGAAAGTTAGAGGGTCTCTCCTCTTTTACCTAATTCGGTATTGTGCCTTTTGTATTAAATTCGGATGCAATTTCTGTGTTTCATCGTCAATAAGAAGGTCCAAGGGATACAGTAAACCTGAAGTGAAGCATCGGAATCTAAAACTGGACTCATAGGAGAGGTTCAAATCATAGAAAGTTAGAATGTCATTCCTCTTGTACTTAAGTCGGCATTGTGCCTTTTGTGTTGAATTCGGATCCTATTTCTGTGTTTCATCGTCAATGAGAAGGTGCAAAGTATACAGTAAACCTGAAGAGAAGCATCGGAATGTAAAACTGGACTCACTGGAGAGGTTCAAATCATAGAAAGTGAGAGTGTCAGTCCTCTTGTATTTAAGTCGGCATTGTGGCATTTGTATTAAATTCGGATGTAATTTCTGTGTTTCATCGTCAATAAGAAGGTCCAAGGGTTACAGTAAATCTGAAATGAAGCATCGGAATCAAAAACTGGACTCACAGGAGAGGTTCAAATCATAGTGAGTGAGAGTGTCAGTCCTCTTGTACTTTAGTCGCCATTGTAATTTTTGTATTAAATTCGGATCCAATTTCTGTGTTTCATCGTCAATAAGAAGGTCCAAGGGATACAGTAAACCTGAAGTGAAGAATCGGAATCAAAAACTGGACTCACAGGAGAGATTCAAATCATAGAAAGTTAGAGTGTCACTCCTCTTGTACTTAAGTCGGTATTGTGCCTTTTGTATTAAATTCGGATGCAATTTCTGTGTTTCATCACCAATAAGAAGGTCCAAGGTATACAGTACACATTAAGTGAAGCATCGGAATCTAAAACTGGACTCGCAGGAGAGGTTCAAATCATAGAATGTGAGAGTGTCAGTCCTCTTGTACTTAAGTCGGCATTGTGGCTTTTGTATTAAATTCGGATGCAATTTCTGTGTTACATCGCAATAAGAAGGTCCAAGGGATACAGGAAACCTGAAGTGAAGCATCGGAATCCAAAAGTGGACTCACAGGAGATGTTCAAATCATAGAACGTTAGAGTGTCAGTCCTCTTGTATTTAAGTCGGCATTGTGCATTTTGTATTAAATTCGGATGCAAACTCTGTGTTTCATCGTCAATAAGAAGGAGCAAGGTATACAGTAAACCTGAAGTGAAGCATCGGAATCTAAAACTGGACTCACAGGAGAGGTTCAAATCATAGAAAGTGAGAGTGTCAGTCCTCTTGTACTTAAGTCGACATTGTGCCATTTGTATTAAATTCGGATGCAATGTCTGTGTTTCATCGTCAATAAGAAGGTCCAAGGGATACAGTAAACCT
Organism: Schistocerca serialis cubense; assembly: GCF_023864345.2. Taxonomy (NCBI): domain Eukaryota; kingdom Metazoa; phylum Arthropoda; class Insecta; order Orthoptera; family Acrididae; genus Schistocerca; species Schistocerca serialis. Next base: position 20,776,440 of record NC_064648.1, read on the forward strand.
GAAGTGAAGCATCGGACTCTAAAACTGGCCTCACAGCAGAGGTTCAAATCATAGAAAGTTAGAGTGTCAGTCCACTTTTACTTAAGTCGGCATTGTGACTTTTGAATTTAATTCCGATGCTATTTCTTTGTTTCATTGTCAATAAGAAGGTCCAAGGGATACAGTAAACCTGAAGTGAAGCATCGGAATCTAAAACAGGACTCACAGGAGAGATTCAAATCATAGAAGGTTAGAGTGTCTCTCCTCTTGTACCTAATTCGGTAATGTGCCTTTTGTATTAAATTCGGATGCAATTTCTGTGTTTCATCGTCAATAAGAAAGTCCGAGGGATACAGTAAACTTTAAGTAAATCATCGGAATCTAAAACTGGACTCACAGGAGCGGTTCAAATCAAAGAAAGTTAGAGTGTTAGTCCTCTTGTACTTAAGTCGGCATTGTGCCTTTTGTATTAATTTCGGATGCAAACTCTGTGTTTCATCGTCAATAAGAAGGTGCAAGGGATACAGTATACCTGAAGTGAAACATCGGAATCTAAAACTGGACTCACAGAAGAAGTTCAAATCATAGAAAGTTAGAGTGTCAGTCATCTTGTACTTAAGTCGACATTGTGATTTTTGAATTTAATTCAGTTGCAATTTCTGTGTTTCATCGTCAATAAGAAGGTCCAAGGTATACAGTAAACCTGGAGTGAAGCATCGTAATCTAAGACTGGACTCACAGGAGAGGTTCAAATCATAGAAAGTGAGAGTGTCAGTCCTCTTTTACTTAAGTCGGCATTGTGCGTTTTGAATTTAATTCCGATGCAATTTCTGTGTTTCATCGTCAATAAGAAGGTCCAAGGGATACAGTAAACCTGAAGTTAAGCATCGGAATCTAAAACTGGACTCACAGGAGAGGTTCAAATCATAGAAAGTGAGAGTGTCAGTCCTCTTGTACTTAAGTCGGCATTGTGGCATTTGTATTAAATTCGGATGCAATTTCTGTGTTTCATCGTCAATAAGAAGGTCCAAAGGGAAACAGTAAACCTGAAGTGAAGTATCGGAATCAAAAACTGGACTCACAGGAGAGATTCAAATCATAGAAAGTTAGAGTGTCACTCCTCTTGTACTTAAGTCGGTATTGTGCCTTTTGTATTAAATTCGGATGCAATTTCTGTGTTTCATTACCATTAAGAAGGTCCAAGGTATACAGTACACATTAAGTGAAGCATTGGAATCTAAAACTGGACTCGCAGGAGAGGTTCAAATCATAGAAAGTGAGAGTGTCAGTCCTCTTGTACTTAAGTCGGCATTGTGGCTTTTGTATTAAATTCGGATGCAATTTCTGTGTTACATCGTCAATAAGAAGGTCCAAGGGATACAGGAAACCTGAAGTGAAGCATCGGAATCCAAAACTGGACTCACAGGAGATGTTCAAATCATAGAAAGTTAGAGTGTCAGTCCTCTTGTATTTAAGTCGGCATTGTGCCTTTTGTATTAAATTCGGATGCAAACTCTGTGTTTCATCGTCAATAAGAAGGTGCAAGGTATACAGTAAACCTGAAGTGAAGCATCGGAATCTAAAACTGGACTCACAGGAGAGGTTCAAATCATAGAAAGTGAGAGTGTCAGTCCTCTTGTACTTAAGTCGACATTGTGATATTTGTATTAATTTCGGATGCAATATCTGTGTTTCATCGTCAATAAGAAGGTCCAAGGGATACAGTAAACCTGAAGCGAAGCATCGGAATCTAAAACCGGCCTCACAGCAGAGGTACAAATCATAGAAAGTGAGAGTGTCAGTTCTCTTCTACATAGGTCGGCATTGTGCCTTTTGAATTTAATTCCGATGCAATTTCTGTGTTTCATCGTCAATAAGAAGGTCCAAAGGATACAGTAAAACTGAAGTGAAGCATCGGAATCTAAAACTGGACTCACAGGAGAGATTCAAATCATAGAAAGTTAGAGTGGCTCTCCTCTTGTACCTAATTCGGTATTGTGCCTTTTGTATTAAATTCGGATGCAATTTCTGTGTTTCATCGTCAATAAGAAGGTCCAAGGGATACAGTAAACTTTAAGTAAATCATCGGAATCTAAAACTGGACTCACAGGAGCGGTTCAAATCATAGAAAGTTAGAGTGTCAGTCCTCTTGTACTTAAGTCGGCATTGTGCCTTTTGTATTAATTTCGGATGCAAACTCTGTGTTTCATCGTCAATAAGAAGGTCCAAGGGATACAATAAACCTGAAGTGAAGCATCGGAATTTAAAACTGGACTCACAGGAGAGGTTCAAATCATAGAAAGTTAGAGTGTCACTCCTCTTGTACTTGATTCGGTATTGTGCCTTTTGTATTAAATTCGGGTGCAATTTCTGTGTGTCATCGTCAATAAGAAGGTCCAAGGGATACAGTAAACCTGAAGTGAAGCATCCGACTCGAAAACTGGAATCACAGGAGAGGTTCAAATCATAGAAAGTTAGAATGTCAGTCCTCTTGTACTTAAGTCGGCATTGTGCCTTTTGTATTGAATTCGGATGCAATTTCTGGGTTTCATCGTCAATAAGAAGGTGCAAGGTATACAGTAAACCTGAAGAGAAGCATCGGAATCTAAAACTGGACTCACTGGAGAGGTTCAAATCATAGAAAGTGAGAGTGTCAGTCCTCTTGTACTTAAGTCGGCATTGTGGCATTTGTATTAAATTCGGATGCAATTTCTGTGTTACATCGTCAATAAGAAGGTCCAAGGGATACAGTAAACCTGAAGTGAAGCATCGGAAGCCAAAACTGGACTCACAGGAGAGGTTCAAATCATAGTAACTTAGAGTGTTAGTCCTCTTGTATTTAAGTCGGCATTGTGCCTTTTGTATTAAATTCGGATGCAAACTCGGTATTTCATCGTCAATAAGAAGGTGCAAGGTATACAGTAAACCTGAAGTGAAGCATCGGAATCTAAAACTGGACTCACAGGAGAGTTTCAAATCATAGAAAGTTAGAGTGTCAGTCTTCTTTTACTTAAGTCGGCATTGTGCCTTTTGAATGTAATTCCTATGCTATTTCTGTGTTTCATTGTCAATAAGAAGGTCCAGGGGATACAGTAAACCTGAAGTGAAGCATCGGAATCTAAAAGTGGACTCACAGGAGAGGTTCAAATCATAGAAAGTGAGAGCGTCAGTTCTCTTCTACTTAGGTCGGCAATGTGCCTTTTGAATTTAATTCCGATGCAATTTCTGTGTTTCATCGTCAATTAGAAGGTCCAAAGGATACAGTAAAACTGAAGTGAACCATCGGAATCTAAAACTGGACTCACAGGAGAGATTGAAATCATAGAAAGTTAGAGTATCTCTCCTCTTGTACCTAATTCGGTATTGTGCCTTTTGTATTAAATTCGGATGCAATTTCTGTGTTTCATCGTCAATAAGAAGGACCTAGGGATACAGTAAACCTTAAGTAAATCATCGGAATCTAAAACTGGACTCACATGAGAGTTTCAAATCATAGAAAGTTAGAGTGTCAGTCCTCTTGTACTTAAGTCGACATTGTGCCATTTGTATTAAATTCGGATGCAATTTCTGTGTTTCATCGTCAATAAGAAGGTCCAAGGGATACAGTAAACCTGAAGTGAAGCATCGAAATCTAAAAGTGGACTCACAGGAGAGGTTCAAATCATAGAAAGTTAGAATGTCAGTCCTCTTGTACTTAAGTCGGCATTGTGCCTTTTGTGTTTAATTCGGATCCAATTCCTGTGTTACATCGTCAATGAGAAGGTACAAGGAATACAGTAAACCTGAAGAGAAGCATCGGAATCTAAAACTGGACTCACTGGAGAGGTTCAAATCTTAGAAAGTGAGAGTGTCAGTCCTCTTGTACTTAAGTCGGCATTGTGGCATTTGTATTAAATTCGGATGCAAATTATGTGTTTCATCGTCAATAAGAAGGTCGAAGGGTTACAGTAAATCTGAAGTGAAGCATCGGAATCAAAAACTGGACTCACAGGTGAGGTTCAAATCATAGAGAGTGAGAGTGTCAGTCCTCTTGTACTTTAGTCGCCATTGTGATTTTTGTATTAAATTCGGATCCAATTTCTGTGTTTCATCGTCAATAAGAAGGTCCAAGGGATACAGTAAACCTGAAGTGAAGCATCGGAATCAAAAACTGGACTCACAGGAGAGATTCAAATCATAGAAAGTTAGAGTGTCACTCCTCTTGTACTTAAGTCGGTATTGTGCCTTTTGTATTAAATTCGGATGCAATTTCTGTGTTTCATCACCAATAAGAAGGTCCAAGGTATACAGTACACATTAAGTGAAGCATCGGAATCTAAAACTGGACTCGCAGGAGAGGTTCAAATCATAGAAAGTGAGAGTGTCAGTCCTCTTGTACTTAAGTCGGCATTGTGGCTTTTGTATTAAATTCGGATTCAATATTCTGTGTAACTTCGTCAATAAGAAGGTCCAAGGATTACAGGAAACCTGAAGTGAAGCATCGGAATCCGAAACTGGACTCACAGGAGAGGTTCAAATCATAGAAAGTTAGAGTGTTAGTCCTCTTGTATTTAAGTCGGCATTGTGCCTTTTGTATTACATTCGGATGCCAACTCTGTGTTTCATCGTCTATAAGAAGGTGCAAGGTATACAGTAAACCTTAAGTAAATAATCGGAATCTAACACTGGACTCACAGGGGAGTTTCAAATCATAGAAAGTTAGAGTGTAAGTCCTCTTGTACTTAAGTCGGCATTGTGCCTTTTGTATTAATTTAGGATGCAAACTCTGTGTTTCATCTCAATAAAAAGGTCCAAGGGATACAGTAAACCTGAAGTGAAGCATCGGAATCTAAAACTGGACTCACAGAAGAAGTTCAAATCATAGGAAGTTAGAGTGTCAGTCCTCTTGTACTTAAGTCATCACTGTGAATTTTGAATTTAATTCCGATGCAATTTCTGTGTTTCATCGTCAATAATAAGGTCCAAAGGATACAGTAAAACTGAAGTGAAGCATCGGAATCTAAAACTGGACTCACAGGAGAGATTCAAATCATAGAAAGTTAGAGTATCCCTCCTCTTGTACCTAATTCGGTATTGTGCCTTTTGTATTAAATTCGGATGCAATTTCTGTGTTTCATCGTCAATAAGAAGGTCCAAGGGATACAGTAAACCTTAAGTAAATCATCAGAATCTAAAACTGGACTCACAGGAGAGTTTCAAATCATAGAAAGTTAGAGTGTCAGTCCTCTTGTACTTAAGTCGACATTGTGCCATTTGTATTAAATTCGGAAGCAATTTCTGTGTTTCATCGTCAATAAAAAGGTCCAAGGGATACAGTAAACCTGAAGTGAAGCACGGAATCTAAAAGTGGACTCACAGGAGAGGTTCAAATCATAGAAAGTTAGAATGTCAGTCCTCTTGTACTTAAGTCGGCATTGTGCCTTTTGTGTTTAATTCGGATCCAATTTCTGTGTTCCATCGTCAATGAGAAGGTACAAGGAATACAGTAAACCTGAAGAGAAGCATGGGAATGTAAAACTGGACTCACTGGAGAGGTTCAAATCTTAGAAAGTGAGAGTGTCAGTCCTCTTGTACTTAAGTCGGCATTGTGGCATTTGTATTAAATTCGGATGCAATTTCTGTGTTTCATCGTCAATAAGAAGGTCCAAGGGTTACACTAAATCTGAAGTGAAGCATCGGAATCAAAAACTGGACTCACAGGAGAGGTTCAAATCATAGTGAGTGAGAGTATCAGTCCTCTTGTACTTTAGTCGCCATTGTGATTTTTGTATTAAATTCGGATCCAATTTCTGTGTTTCATCGTCAATAAGATGGTCCAAGGGATACAGTAAACCTGAAGTGAAGCATCGGAATCAAAAACTGGACTCACAGGAGAGATTCAAATCATAGAAAGTTAGAGTGTCACTCCTCTTGTACTTAAGTCGGTATTGTGCCTTTTGTATTAAATCTGGATGCAATTTCTGTGTTTCATCACCAATAAGAAGGTCCAAGGTATACAGTACACATTAAGTGAAGCATCGGAATCTAAAACTGGACTCGCTGGAGAGGTTCCAATCATAGTAAGTGAGAGTGTCAGTCCTCTTGTACTTAAGTCGGCATTGTGGCTTTTGTATTAAATTCGGATGCAATATTCTGTGTTACATCGTCAATAAGAAGGTCCAAGGATTACAGGAAACCTGAAGTGAAGCATCGGAATCCAAAACTGGACTCACAGGAGAGGTTCAAATCATAGAAAGTTAGAGTGTTAGTCCTCTTGTATTTAAGTCGGCATTGTGCCTTTTGTATTAAATTCGGATGCCAACTCTGTGTTTCATCGTCTATAAGAAGGTGCAAGGTATACAGTAAACCTGAAGTGAAGCATCGGAATCTATAACTGGACTCACAGGAGAGGTTCAAATCAATGAAAGTGAGAGTGTCAGTCCTCTTGTACTTAAGTCGGCATTGTGCCTTTTGTGTTTAATTCGGATCCAATTTCTGTGTTCCATCGTCAATGAGAAGGTACAAGGAATACAGTAAACCTGAAGAGAAGCATCGGAATCTAAAACTGGACTCACTGGAGAGGTTCAAATCTTAGAAAGTGAGAGTGGCAGTCCTCTTGTACTTAAGTCGGCATTGTGGCATTTGTATTAAATTCGGATGCAATTTCTGTGTTTCATCGTCAATAAGAAGGTCCAAGGGTCACAGTAAATCTGAAGTGAAGCATCGGAATCAAAAACTGGACTCACAGGAGAGGTTCAAATCATAGAGAGTGAGAGTGTCAGTCCTCTTGTACTTTAGTCGCCATTGTGATTTTTGTATTAAATTCGGATCCAATTTCTGTGTTTCATCGTCAATAAGAAGGTCCAAGGGATACAGTAAACCTGAAGTGAAGCATCGGAATCAAAAACTGGACTCACAGGAGAGATTCAAATCATGGAAAGTTAGAGTGTCACTCCTCTTGTACTTAAGTCGGTATTGAGCCTTTTGTATTAAATTCGGATGCAATTTCTGTGTTTCATCACCAATAAGAAGGTCCAAGGTATACAGTACACATTAAGTGAAGCATCGGAATCTAAAACTGGACTCGCAGGAGAGGTTCAAATCATAGAAAGTGAGAGTGTCAGTCCTCTTGTACTTAAGTCGGCATTGTGGCTTTTGTATTAAATTGGGATGCAATATTCTGTGTTACATCGTCAATAAGAAGGTCCAAGGATTACAGGAAACCTGAAGTGAAGCATCGGAATCCAAAACTGGACTCACAGGAAAGGTTCAAATCATAGAAAGTTAGAGTGTTAGTCCTCTTGTATTTAAGTCGGCATTGTGCCTTTTGTATTAAATTCGGATGCCAACTCTGTGTTTCATCGTCTATAAGAAGGTGCAAGGTATACAGTAAACCTGGAGTGAAGCATCGGAATCTAAAACTGGACTCACAGGAGAGGTTCAAATCATAGAAAGTGAGAGTGTCAGTCCTCTTGTACTTAAGTCGACATTGTGCCATTTGTATTAAATTCGGATGCAATTTCTGTGTTTCATCGTCAATGAGAAGGTGCAAGGTATACAGTAAACCTGAAGAGAAGCATCGGAATCTAAAACTGGACTCACTGGAGAGGTTCAAATCATAGAAAGTGAGAGTGTCAATCCTCTTGTACTTAAGTCGCCATTGTGGCATTTGTATTAAATTCGGATGCAATTTCTGTGTTACATCGTCAATAAGAAGGTCCAAGGGATACAGTAAACCTGAAGCGAAGCATCGGAAGCCAAAACTGGACTCACAGGAGAGGTTCAAATCATAGAAAGTTAGTGTGTTAGTCCTCTTGTATTTAAGTCGGCATTGTGCCTTTTGTATTAAATTCGGATGCAAACTCTGTATTTCATCGTCAATAAGAAGGTGCAAGGTATACAGTAAACCTGAAGTGAAGCATCGGAATCTAAAACTGGACTCACAGGAGAGGTTCAAATCATAGAAAGTGAGAGTGTCAGTCCTCTTGTACTTAAGTCGACATTGTGCCATTTGTATTAAATTCGGATGCAATTTCTGTGTTTCATCGTCAAAAAGAAGCTCCAAGGGATACAGTAAACCTGAAGTGAATCATCAGAATCTAAAACTGGACTCACAGGAGAGTTTCAAATCATAGAAAGTTAGAGTGTCAGTCCTCTTTTACTTAAGTCGGCATTGTGCCTTTTGAATTTAATTCCGATGCTATTTCTGTGTTTCATTGTCATTAAGAAGGTCCAAGGGATACAGTAAACCTGAAGTGAAGCATCGGAATCTAAAACTGGACTCACAGGAGAGGTTCAAATCATAGAAAGTGAGAGTGTCAGTTCTCTTCTACTTAGGTCAGCATTGTGCCTTTTGAATTTAATTCCGATGCAATTTCTGTGTTTCATCGTCAATAAGAAGGTACAAAAGGATACAGTAAAACTGAAGTGAAGCATCGGAATCTAAAATTGGACTCACAGGAGAGATTCAAATCATAGAAAGTTAGAGTGTCTCTCCTCTTGCACCTAATTCGTTATTGTGCCTTTTGTATTAAATTCGGATGCAATTTCTGTGTTTCATCGTCAATAAGAAGGTCCAAGGGATACAGTAAACCTTAAGTAAATCATCGGAATCTAAAACTGGACTCACAGGAGAGTTTCAAATCATAGAAAGTGAGAGTGTCAGTCCTCTAGTACTTAAGTCGACATTGTGCCATTTGTATTAAATTCGGATGCAATTTCTGTGTTTCATCGTCAATAAGAAGGTCCAAGGGATACAGTAAACCTGAAGTGAAGCATCGGAATCTAAAACTGGACACACAAGAGAGGTTCAAATCATAGAAAGTTAGAATGTCAGTCCTCTTGTACATAAGTCGGCATTGTGCCTTTTGTGTTGAATTCGGATCCAATTTCTGTGTTCCATCGTCAATGAGAAGGTGCAAGGTATACAGTAAACCTGAAGAGAAGCATCGGACTCTAATACTGGACTCACTGGAGAGGTTCAAATCATAGAAAGTGAGAGTGTCAGTCCTCTTGAACTTAAGTCGGCATTGTGGCATTTGTATTAAATTCGGATGCAAGTTCTGTGTTTCATTGTCAATAAGAAGGTCCAAGGGTTACAGTAAATCTGAAGTGAAGCATCGGAATCAAAAACTGGACTCACAGGAGAGGTTCAAATCATAGAGAGTGAGAGTGTCAGTCCTCTTGTACTTTAGTCGCCATTGTGATTTTTGTATTAAATTCGGATCCAATCTCTGTGTTTCATCGTCAATAAGAAGGTCCTAGGGATACAGTAAACCTGAAGTTAAGCATCGGAATCAAAAACTGGACTCACAGGAGAGATTCAAATCATAGAAGGTTAGAGTGTCTCTCCTCTTGTACTTAAGTCGGTATTGTGCCTTTTGTATTAAATTCGGATGCAATTTCTGTGTTTCATCACCAATAAGAAGGTCCAAGGTATACAGTACACATTAAGTGAAGCATCGGAATCTAAAACTGGACTCGCAGGAGAGGTTCAAATAATAGAAAGTGAGAGTGTCAGTCCTCTTGTACTTAAGTCGGCATTGTGGCTTTTGTATTAAATTCGGATGCAATTTCTGTGTTTCATCGTCAATAAGAAGGTCCAAGGGATACAGTAAACCTGAAGTGAAGCATCGGAATCTAAAACTGGACTCACTGGAGAGGTTCAAATCTTAGAAAGTGAGAGTGTCAGTCCTCTTGTACTTAAGTCGTCATTGTGGCATTTGTATTAAATTCGGATGCAATTTCTGTGTTTCATCGGCAATTAGAAGGTCCAAGGGTTACAGTAAACCTGAAATGAAGCATCGGAATCAAAAACTGGACTCACAGGAGAGGTTCAAATCATAGAGAGTGAGAGTGTCAGTCCTCTTGTACTTTAGTCGCCATTGTGATTTTTGTATTAAATTCGGATCCAATTTCTGTGTTTCATCGTCAATAAGAAGGTCCAAGGTATACAGTAAACCTGAAGTGAAGCATCGGAATCAAAAACTGGACTCACAGGAGAGATTCAAATCATAGAAAGTTAGAGTGTCACTCCTCTTGTACTTAAGTCGGTATTGTGCCTTTTGTATTAAATTCGGATGCAATTTCTGTGTTTCGTCACCAATAAGAAGGTCCAAGGTATACGGTAAACATTAAGTGAAGCATCGGAATCTAAAACTGGACTCGCAGGAGAGGTTCAAATCATATAATGTCAGAGTGTCAGTCCTCTTTTACTTAAGTCGGCATTTTGCCTTTTGTATTAAATTCCGATGCAATTTCTGTGTTTCATCGTCAATAAGAAGGTCCAAGGGATACAGTAAACCTCAAGTGAAGCATCAGAATCTAAAACTGGACTCACAGGAGGGGTTCAAATCATAGAAAGTTAGAGTGTCAGTTCTCTTTTACTTAAGTCGGCATTGTACCTTTTGTATTAAATTCCGATGCAATTTCTGTGTTTCATCGTCAATCAGAAAGTGCAAGGTATACAGTAGACCTGAAGTGAAGCATCGGAATCTAAAATTGGACTCACAGGAGAGGTTCAAATCATAGAAAGTGAGTGTGTCAGTCCACTTGTGCTTAAGTCGGCATTGTGCCATTTGTATTAAAATCGGATGAAATTTCTGTGCTTCATCGTCATTAAGAAGGTCAAAGGTATACAGTAAACCTGACGTGAAGCATCGGAATCTAAAACTGGACTCACAGGAGAGGTTCAAATCATAGAAAGTTAGACTGTCAGTCCTCTTGTACTTAAGTCGGCATTGTGCCTTTTGTATTAAATTCGGTTGGAATTTCTGTGTTTCAACGTAAATAAGAAGGAGCAAGGTTTACAGCAAACCTGAAGTGAAGCATCGGAATCTAAAACTGGACTCTCAGGAGGGTTTCAAATCATAGAAAGTTAGAGTGTCAGTCCTCTTTTAGTTAAGTCGGCATTGTGCCTTTTGTATTAAATTCCGATGCAATTTCTATGTTTCATCGTCAATAAGAAGGTGCAAGGTATACAGTAAACCTGAAGTGAAGCATCGGAATCAAAAACTGGACTCACAGGAGAGGTTCAAATCATAGAAAGTGAGAGTGTCAGTCCTCTTGTACTTAAAACGGCATTGTGCCTTTTGAATTTCATTCCGATGCAATTTCTGTGTTTCATCGTCAATAAGAAGGTGCAAGGTATACAGTAAACCTGAAGTGAAGCATCGGAATCTAAATCTAACCTCACAGGAGAGGTTCGAATCATAGAGAGTGGGAGTGTCAGTCCTCTTGTACTTAAGTCGGCATTGTGCCATTTGTTTTAAATTCGGATGCAATTTCTGTGTTTCATCGTCAATAAGAAGGTCCAAGGGATACAGTAAACCTGAAGTGAAGCATCGGAATCTAAAACTGGAGTCACAGGAGAGGTTCAAATCATAGAAAGTGAAAGTGTCAGTCCTCTTGTACATAAGCCGCCATTGTGCCTTTTGTATTAAATTCGGATGCAATTTCTGTGTTTCATCGTCAATAAGAAGGTCCAAGGGATAAAGTAAACCTGAAGTGATGCATCGGAATCTAAAACTGGACTCACAGGAGAGGTTCAAATCATAGACAGTGAGAGTGTCAGTCCTATTTTGCTTAAGTCGGCATTGTGCATTTAGAATTTAATTCCGATGCAATTTCTGTGTTTCAAAGTCAATAAGAAGGTCCAATGGATACAGTAAACCTGAAGTGAAGCATCGGAATCTAAAACTGGACTCACAGGAGATGTTCAAATCATAGAAATTGAGAGTGTCAGTCCTTTTGTACTTAAGTCGCTATTGTGATTTTTGCATTAGATTCGGATGCAATTTCTGTGTTTCATCGTCAATAAGAAGGTCCAAGGGATACAGTAAATCTGAAGTAAAGCTTCGGAATCCAAAACTGGACTCACAGGAGAGGGTCAAATCATAGAAAGTGAGAGTGTCAGTCCTCTTCTACTTTGGTCGGCACTATGCCTTTTGAATTTAATTCCGATGCAATTTCTGTGTTTCATCGTCAATAAGAACGTCCAAGGGAAACAGTAAACCTGAAGTGAAGCATCTGAATCTAATAGTGGACTCACAGGAGAGGTTCGATCATAGAAAGTGAGAGTGTCAGTCCTCTTGTACTTAAGTCAGCATTGCGCCATTTGTATTAAATTCGGATGCAATTTCTGTGTTTCATCGTCAATAAGAAGGTCCAAGGGATACAGTAAACCTGAGGTGAAGCATCGGAATCTAAAACTGGACCCAGAGGAGAGGTTCAAATCATATAAAGTGAGAGTGTCAGTCCTCTTGTACTTAAATCACCATTGTGACTTTTGTATTAATTTCGGATGCAATTTCTGTGTTTCATCGTCAATAAGAAGGTCCAAGGGATACAGTAAACCTGAAGAGAAGCATCGGAATCTAAAACTGGACTCACAGGAGAGGTTCAAATCATAGAAAGTTAGAGTGTCAGTCCTCTTGTACTTAAGTCGGCATTGTGCCTTTTGAATTTAATTCCGTTGCTATTTCTGTGTTTCATTGTCAATAAGAAGGTCCAAGGGATACAGTAAACCTGAAGTGAAGCATCGGAATCTAAATTTGACCTCACAGGAGAGGTTCAAATCATAGAAAGCGAGAGTGTCAGTCCTCTTTTACTTAAGTCGGCATTGTGCGTTTTAAATTTAATTCCGATGCAATTTCTGTGTTTCATCGTCAATAAGAAGGTGCAAGGTATACAGTAAACCTGAAATGAAGCATCGGAATCTAAAACGGGATTCGCCGGAGAGGTTCAAATCATAGAATGTTAGAGTGTCAGTCCTCTTTTACTTAAGACGGCATTGTGCCATTTGTATTAAATTCGGATGCGATTTCTGTGTTTTATCGTCAACAAGGAGGTCCAAGGGATACAGTAAACCTGAAGTGAAGCATCGGAATCTAAAACTGGGCTCACAGGAGAGATTCAAATCATAGATAGTGAGAGTGTCAGTCCTCTTTTACTTAAGTCGGCATTGTGCGTTTTAAATTTAATTACGATGCATTATCTGTGTTTCATCGTCAATAAGAAGGTCCAAGGGATACAGTAAACCTGAAGTGAAGCATCGGAATCTAAAACTGGAGTCACAGGAGAGGTTCAAATCATAGAAAGTGAAAGTGTCAGTCCTCTTGTACTTAAGCCGCCATTGTACGTTTTGTATTAAATTCGGATGCAATTTCTGTGTTTCATCGTCAATAAGAAGGTCCAAGGGATACAGTAAACCTGAAGTGAAGCATCGGAATCTAAAACTGGACTCACAGGAGATGTTCAAATCATAGAAAGTTAGAGTGTCAGTCCTCTTGTACTTAAGTCGGCATTGTGCCCTTTGTATTAAATTCGCATGCAAGCTCTGTGTTTCATCGTCAATAAGAAGGTCCAAGGGATACAGTAAACCTTAAGTGAAGGATCAGAATTTAAAACTGGACTCTTAGGAGAGGTTCAAATCATAGAAAGTTAGAATGTCAGTCCTCTTGTACTTAAGTCGGCATTGTGCCTTTTGAATTTAATTCAGATGCTTATTCTGTATTTCATTGTCAATAGTAAGGTCCAAGCGATACAGTAAACCTGAAGTGAAGCATCGGAATCTAAAACTGGACTCACAGGAGAGGTTCAAATCATAGAAAGTTAGAATGTCAGTACTCTTTTACTTAAGTCGGCATTGTGCCTTTTGCATTAAATTCGGATGCAATTTCTGTGTTTCATCGTCAATAAGAAGGTGCAAGGTATACAGCAATCATGAAGTGAAGCATCTGAATCTAAAACTGGACTCACAGGAGAGGTTCAAATCATAGAAAGTGAGAGTGTCAGTCCTCTTGTACTTAAGTCGACATTGTGCCATTTGTATTAAATTCGGATGCAATTTCTGTGTTTCATCGTCAATAAGAAGGTCCAAGGGATACAGTAAACCTGAAGTGAAGCATCGGAATCTAAAACTGGACTCACAGGAGAGGTTCAAATCATAGAAAGTGAGAGTGTCAGTCCTCTTGTACTTAGGTCGCCATTGTGCCTTTTGTATTAAATTCGGATGCAATTTCTGTGTTTCATCGTCAATAAGAAGGTCAAAGGGATACAGTAAACCTGAAGTGAAGCATCGGAATCCAAAACTGGACTCACAGGTGAGGTTCAAATAATAGAAAATTAGAGTGTCAGTCCTCTTGTACTTAAGTCGGTATTGTGCCTTTTGTATTAAATTCGGATGCAAACTCTGTGTTTCATCGTCAATAAGAAGGTCCAAAGGATACAGTACACCTGAAGTGAAGCATCGGAATCTAAAACTGGACTCACAGGAGAGGTTCAAATCATAGAAAGTGAGAGTGTCAGTCCTATTTTGCTTAAGTCGGCATTGTGCAATTTGAATTTAATTCCGATGCAATTTCTGTGTTTCATCGTCAATAAGAAGGTCCAAGGGATACAGTAAACCTGAAGTGAAGCATCGGAATCTAAAACTGGACTCACAGGAGATGTTCAAATCATAGAAATTGAGAGTGTCAGTCCTTTTGTACTTAAGTCGCTATTGTGATTTTTGCATTAGATTCGGATGCAATTTCTGTGTTTCATCGTCAATAAGAAGGTCCAAGGGATACAGTAAACCTGAAGTGAAGCATCGGATTCTAAAACTGGACTAACAGGAGAGGTGCAAATCATAGAAAGTTAGAGTGTCAGTCCTCTTGTACTTAAGTCGGCATTGTACTTTTGTATTAAATTCGGATGCAAACTCTGTGTTTCATCGTCAATTAGAAGGTCCAAGGGATGCAGTAAACCTGAAGTGAAGCATCGGAATGTAAAACTGGACTCACAGGAGAGGTTCAAATCATTGAAAGTGAGAGTGTCAGTCCTCTTGTACTTAAGTCGGCATTGTGCCTTTTGAATTTAATTCCGATGCAATTTCTGTGTTTCATCGTCAATAAGAAGCTGCAAGGGATACAGTAAACCTGAAGTGAAGCATCGGAATCTAAGACTGGGCTCACAGGAGACATTCAAATCATAGATAGTGAGAGTGTCAGTCCTCTTTTACTTAAGTCGGCATTGTGCGTTTTAAATTTAATTACGATGCATTATCTGTGTTTCATCGTCAATAAGAAGGTCCAAGGGATACAGTAAACCTGAAGTGAAGCATCGGAATCTAAAACTGGACTCACAGGAGAGGTTCAAATCATAGAAAATTAGAGTGTCAGTCCTCTTGTACTTAAGTCGGCATTGTGCCTTTTGAATTTAATTCCGATGCAATTTCTGTGTTTCATCGTCAATAAGAAGGTCCAAGGGATACAGTAAAACTGAAGTGAAGCATCGGAATGTAAAACTGGACTCACAGGAGAGGTTCAAATCATAGAAAGTGAGAGTGTCAGTCCTATGTTGCTTAAGTCGGCATTGTGCGTTTTGAATTTAATTCCGATGCAATTTCTGTGTTTCATCGTGAATAAGAAGGTCCAAGGGATACAGTAAACCTGAAGTGAAGCATCGGAATCTAAAACTGGACTCACAGGAGATTTTCAAATCATAGAAATTGAGAGTGTCAGTCGTTTTGTACTTAAGTCGCTATTGTGATTTTTGCATTAGATTCGGATGCAATTTCTGTGTTTCATCGTCAATAAGAACGTCCAAGGGATACAGTAAACCTGAAGTGAGACATCGGAATCTAAAACTGGACTAACAGGACAGGTGCAAATCATAGAAAGTTAGAGTGTCAGTCCTCTTGTACTTAAGTCGGCATTGTACTTTTGTACTAAATTCGGATGCAAACTCTGTGTTTCATCGTCAATTAGAAGGTCCAAGGGATACAGTAAACCTGAAGTGAAGTATCGGAATGTAACACTGGACTCACAGGAGAGGTTCAAATCATAGAAAGTGAGAGTGTCAGTCCTCTTGTACTTAAGTCGGCATTGTGCCTTTTGAATTTAATTCCGATGCTATTTCTGTGTTTCATCGTCAATAAGAAGCTGCAAGGTATACAGTAAATCTGAAGTAAAGCTTCGGAATCCAAAACTGGACTCACAGGAGAGGTTCAAATCATAGAAAGTGAGAGTGTTAGTCCTCTTCTACTTTGGTCGGCACTGTGCCTTTTGAATTTAATTCCGATGCTATTTCTATGTTTCATCGTCAATAAGAACGTCCAAGGGAGACAGTAAACCTGAAGTGAAGCATCGGAATCTAAAACTGGACTGACAGGAGAGGTTCGATCATAGAAAGTGAGAGAGTCAGTCCTCGTGTACTTAAGTCGGCATTGCGCAATTTGTATTAAATTCGGATGCAATTTCTGTGTTTCATCGTCAATAAGAAGGTCCAAGGGATACAGTAAACCTGAAGTGAAGCATCGGAATCTAAATCTGACCTCACAGGAGAGGTTCGAATCATAGAAAGTGAGAGTGTCAGTCCTCTTGTACTTAAGTCGGCATTGTGCCATTTGTATTAAATTCGGATGCAATTTCTGTGTTTCATCGTCAATAAGAAAGTCCAAGGGATACAGTAAACCTGAAGTGAAGCATCGGAATCTAACACTGGACTCACAGGAGAGGTTCAAATCATAGAAAGTGAGAGTGTCAGTCCTCTTGTACTTAAGTCGCTATTGAGCCTTTTGTATTAAATTCGGATGCAATTTCTGTGTGTCATCGTCAATAAGAAGGTCCAAGGGATACAGTATACCTGAAGTAAAGCATCGGAATCTAAAACTGGCCTCACAGGAGAGGTTCAAATCATAGAAAGTTAGAGTGTCAGTCCTCTTGTACTTAAGTCGGCATTGTACTTTTGTACTAAATTCGGATGCAAACTCTGTGTTTCATCGTCAATTAGAAGGTCCAAGGGATACAGTAAACCTGAAGTGAAGTATCGGAATGTAAAACTGGACTCACAGGAGGGGTTCAAATCATAGAAAGTGAGAGTGTCAGTCCTCTTGTACTTAAGTCGGCATTGTGCCTTTTGAATTTAATTCCGATGCTATTTCTGTGTTTCATCGTCAATAAGAAGCTGCAAGGTATACAGTAAATCTGAAGTAAAGCTTCGGAATCCAAAACTGGACTCACAGGAGAGGTTCAAATCATAGAAAGTGAGAGTGTTAGTCCTCTTCTACTTTGGTCGGCACTGTGCCTTTTGAATTTAATTCCGATGCTATTTCTATGTTTCATCGTCAATAAGAACGTCCAAGGGAGACAGTAAACCTGAAGTGAAGCATCGGAATCTAAAACTGGACTGACAGGAGAGGTTCGATCATAGAAAGTGAGAGTGTCAGTCCTCGTGTACTTAAGTCGGCATTGCGCAATTTGTATTAAATTCGGATGCAATTTCTGTGTTTCATCATCAATAAGAAGGTCCAATGGATACAGTAAACCTGAAGTGAAGCATCGGAATCTAAATCTGACCTCACAGGAGAGGTTCGAATCATAGAAAGTGAGAGTGTCAGTCCTCTTGTACTTAAGTCGGCATTGTGCCATTTGTATTAAATTCGGATGCAATTTCTGTGTTTCATCGTCAATAAGAAAGTCCAAGGGATACAGTAAACCTGAAGTGAAGCATCGGAATCTAACACTGGACTCACAGGAGAGGTTCAAATCATAGAAAGTGAGAGTGTCAGTCCTCTTGTACTTAAGTCGCTATTGAGCCTTTTGTATTAAATTCGGATGCAATTTCTGTGTGTCATCGTCAATAAGAAGGTCCAAGGGGTACAGTAAAGCTGAAGTAAAGCATCGGAATCTAAAACTGGACTCACAGGAGAGGTTCAAATCATAGAAAGTTAGAGTGTCAGTCCTCTTGTACTTAAGCCGGCATTGTGCCTTTTGTATTAAATTCTGATGCAAACTCTGTGTTTCATCGTCACTAAGAAGGTCCAAGGGATACTGAAAACCTGAAGTGAAGCATCGGAAACTAAAACTGGACGCACAGGAGAGGTGCAAATCATAGAAAGTTGGAGTGCCATCCCTCTTGTGCTTAAGTCGGCATTTTACCTTTTGTATTAAGTTCGGATGCAAACTCTGTGTTTCATCGTCAATTAGAAGGTCTAAGGAATACAGTAAACCTGAAGTGAAGCATCGGAATCTAAAGCTAGACTCACAGGAGAGGTTCGAATCATAGAAAGTGAGACTGTCAGTCCTCTTGTACTTAAGTCGGCATTGCGCCGTTTGTATTAAATTCGGATGCAATTTCTGTGTTTCATCGTCAATAAGAAGGTCCAAGGGACACAGTAAACCTGAGGTGAAGCATCGGAATCTAAATCTGGACTCTGAGGAGAGGTTCAAATCATATAAAGTGAGAGTGTCAGTCCTCTTGTACATAAGTCACCATTGTGACTTTTGTATTAATTTCGGATGCAATTTCTGTGTTTCATCTCAATAAGAAGGTCCAAGGGATACAGTAAACATGAAGTGAAGCATCGGAATATAAAACTGGACTCACAGGAGAGGTTCAAATCATAGAAAGTGAGAGTGTCACTCCTCTTGTACTTAAGTCGCCATTGTGCGATTCGTATTAATTTCGGATGCAATTTCTGTGTGTCATCGTCAATAAGAAGGTCCAAGGGATACAGTAAACCTGAAGTAAAGCATCGGAATCTAAAACTGGACTCACAGGAGAGGTTCAAATCATAGAATGTTAGAGTGTCAGTCCTCTTGTACTTAAGTCGGCATTGTGCCTTTTGTATTAAATTCGGATGCAAACTCTGTGTCTCATCGTCAATATGAAGGTCCAAGGGATACAGTAAACCTGAAGTGAAGCATCGGAATCTAAAACTGGACTCACAGGAGAGGTTCAAATCATAGAATGTTAGAGTGTAAGTCCTCTTGTACTTCAGTGGGCATTGTGCCTTTTGAATTTAATTCCGATGCTATTTCTGTGTTTCATTGTCAATAAGAAGGTCCAAGGGATACAGTAAACCTGAAGTGAAGCATCGGAATCTAAATCTGACCTCACAGGAGAGGTTCAAATCATAGAAAGTGAGAGTGTCAGTCCTCTTTTACTTAAGTCGGCACTGTGCCATTTGTATTATCCTCGGATGCAAATTCTGTGTTTCATCGTCAATAAGAAGGTCCAAGGGATACAGTAAACCTGAGGTGAAGCATCGGAATCTAAAACTGGACTCACAGGAGAGGTTCAAATCATAGAAAGTGAGAGTGTCACTCCTCTTGTACTTAAGTCACCAATGTGACTTTTGTATTAATTTCGGATGCAATTTCTGTGTTTCATCGTCAATAAGAACGTCCAAGGGATACAGTAAACCTGAAGTGAAGCATCGGAATCTAAAACTGGACTCACAGAAGAGGTTCAAATCATAGAAAGTGAGAGTGCCTGTCCTCTTGTACTTAAGTCGCCATTGTGCCTTTTGTATTAAATTCGGATGCAATTTCTGTGTGTCATCGTCAATAAGAAGGTCCAAGGGATACAGTAAACCTGAAGTAAAGCATCGGAATCTAAAACTGGACTCACAGGAGAGGTTCAAATCATAGAAAGTTAGAGTGTCAGTCCTCTTGTACTTAAGTCGGCATTGTACCTTTTGTATTAAATTCGGATGCAAACTCTGTGTTTCATCGTCAATTAGAAGGTCCAAGGGATACAGTAAACCTGAAGTGAAGCATCGCAATGTAAAACTGGACTCACAGGAGAGGTTCAAATCATAGAAAGTGAGAGTGTCAGTCCTCTTGTACTTAAGTCGGAATTGTGCCTTTTGAATTTAATACCGATGCAATTTCTGTGTTTCATCGTCAATTAGAAGCTGCAAGGTATACAGTAAACCTGAAGTGAAGCATCGGAATCTAAAACTGGACTCACAGGAGAGGTTCAAATCATAGAAAGTGAGAGTGTTAGTCCTCTTCTACTTAGGTCGGCACTGTGCCTATTGAATTTAGTTCCGATGCAATTTCTGTGTTTCATCGTCAATTAGAACGTCAAAGGTATACAGTAAACCTGAAGTGAAGCATCGGAATCTAAAACTGGACTCACAGGAGAGGTTCAAATCATAGAAAGTGAGAGTGTCAGACCTCTTGTACTTAAGTCGGCACTGTGCCATTTGTATTATCTTCGGATGCAAATTCTGTGTTTCATCGTCAATAAGAAGGTCCAAGGGATACAGAAAACCTGAGGTGAAGCATCGGATTCTAAAACTGGACTCACAGGAGAGGTTCAAATCATAGAAATTTAGAGTGTCAGTCCTCTTGTACTTAAGTCGCCATTGTGCCTTTTGTATTAAATTCGGATGCAAACTCTGTGTTTCATCGTCAAAAAGAAGGTCCATGGGATACACTAAACCTGAAGTGAAGCATCGGAATCTAAAACTGGACTCACAGGAGAGGTTCAAATCATAGAAAGTTAGAGTGTCAGTCCTCTTGTACTTAAGTCGGCATTGTGCCTTTTGAATTTAATTCCGATGCTATTTCTGTGTTTCATTGTCAATAAGAAGGTCCAAGGGATACAGTAAACCTGAAGTGAAGCATCGGAATCTAAAACTGGACTAACTGGAGAGGTTCAAATCATAGAAAGTTAGAGTGTCAGTCCTCTTTTACTTAAATCGGCATTGTACCTTTTGTATTAAATTCAGATGCAATCTCTGTGTTTCATCGTCAATTAGAAGGTCCAAGGGATACAGTAAACCTGAAGTGAGGAATCGGAATCTAAAACTGGACTAACTGGAGAGGTTAAAATCATAGAAATTTAGAGTGTCAGTCCTCTTTTACATAAGTCGGCATTGTACCTTTTGTATTAAATTCGGATGCAAACTCTGTGTTTCATCGTCAATTAGAAGATCCAAGGGATACAGTAAACCTGAAGTGAAGCATCGGAATCTAAAATTGGACTCACCGGAGAGGTTCAAATCAGAGAAAGTGAGGGTGTCAGTCATCTTGTACTTATGTCGGAATTGTGCCTTTTGCATTTAATTCCGATGCAATTAGTGTGTTTCATCGTCAATAAGAAGGTGCAAGGTATACAGTAAACCTGAAGTGAAGCATCGGAATCTAAATCTGACCTCACAGGAGAAGTTCGAATCATTGAAAGTGAGAGTGTCAGTGCTCTTGTACTTAAGTCGGCATTGTGCCATTTGTATTAAATTCGGATGCATTATCTGTGTTTCATCGTCAATAAGAAAGTCCAAGGGATACAGTAAACCTGAAGTGAAGCATCGGAATCTAAAACTAGACTCACAGGAGAGGTTCAAATCATAGAAAGTTAGAGTGTCAGTTCTCTTGTACTTAAGTCGGCATTGTGAATTTTGAATTAAATTCCGATGCTTTTTCTGTGTTTAATTGTCAATAAGAAGGTCCAAAGGATACAGTAAACCTGAAGTGAAGCATCGGAATCTAAAACTGGACTCACAGGAGAGGTTCAAATCATAGAAAGTTAGAATGTCAGTCCTCTTGTACTTCAGTCGGCATTGTGCCTTGAGTATTAAATTCGGATGCAATTTCTGTGTTTCATCGTCAATAAGAAGGTGCAAGGTATACAGTAAACCTGAAGTGAAGCATCGGAATCTAAAACTGGACTCACAGGAGAGGTTCAAATCATAGAAAGTGAGAGTGTCAGTCCTATTGTACTTAAGTCGACATTGTGCCATTTGTATTAAATTCGGATGCAATTTCTGTGTTTCATCGTCAATATGAAGGTCCAAGGGATACAGTAAACCTGAAGTGAAGCATCGGAATCTAAAACAGGACTCACAGGAGAGGTTCAAATCCTGGAAAGTGATAGTGTAAGTCCTCTTTTGCTTAAGTCGGCATTGTGCGTTTTGAATTTAATTCCGATGCAATTTCTGTATTTCATCGTCAATAAGAAGGTCCAAGGGATACAGTAAACCTGAAGTGAAGCATCAGAATCTAAAACTGGACTCACAGGAGATGTTCAAATCATAGAAAGTGAGAGGGTCACTCCTCTTGTACTTAAGTCGCCATTGTGACTTTGGTATTAAATTCAGATGCAATTTCTGTGTTTCATCGTCAATAAGAAGGTCCAAGGGATACAGTAAACCTGAAGTGAAGCATCGGAATCTAAAACTGGACTCACAGGAGAGGTGCAAATCATAGAAAGTTAGAATAACAGTATTCTTGTACTTAAGACGGCATTGTGCCTTTTGAATTTAAATCCGATTCAATTTCTGTGTTTCATCGACAATAAGAAGGTGCAAGGTATACAGTAAACCTGAATTAAAGCAACGGAATCTAAAACTGGACTCACAGGAGAGGTTCAAATCATTGAAAGTGAGAGTGTCAGTCCTCTTGTACTTAAGTCAGCATTGTGCCTTTTGTATTAAATTCGGATGCAAACTCTGTGTTTCATCGTCAATAAGAAGGTCCAAGGGATACAGTAAACCTGAAGTGAAGCATCGGAATCTAAAACTGGACTCACAGGAGATGTTCAAATCATAGAAAGTGAGATTGTCTGTCCTTTTGTACTAAAGTCGCTATTGTGATTTTTGTATTAAATTCGGATGCAATTTCTGTGTTTCATCGTCAATAAGAAGGTCCAAGGGATACAGTAAACCTGAAGTGAAGCATCGGAATCTAAAACTGGAGTCACAGGACAGGTTCAAATCATAGAAAGTGAGAGTGTTAGTCGTCTTCTACTTAGGTCGGCACTGTGGGTTTTGAATTTAATTCCGATGCAATTTCTGTGTTTCATCGTCAATAAGAACGTCCAAGGGATACAGTAAACCTGAAGTGAAGCATCGGTATCTAAAACTGGACTCACAGGAGAGGTTCAAATCATAGAAAGTGAGAGTGTCAGTCCTCTTGCACTTAAGTCGCCATTGTGATTTTTGTATTAAATTCGGATGCAATTTCTGTGTTTCATCGTCAATAAGAAGGTCCAAGGAATACAGTAAACCTGAAGTGAAGCATCAGAATCTAAAACTGGACTCAGAGGAGAGGTTCAAATCATAGAAAGTTAGAGTGTCAGTCCTCTTGTACTTAAATCGGCATTGTACCTTTTGTATTAAATTCGGATGCAATTTCTGTGTTTCATCGTCAATAAGAGGGTCCAAGGGATACAGTAAACCTGAAGTGAAGCATCGGAATCTAAAACTGGACTCACAGGATAGGTTCAAATCATAGAAAGTGAGAGTGTCAGTCCCCTTGTACTTAAGTCGCCATTGTGCCTTTTGTATTAAATTCGGATGCAATTTCTGTGTTTCATCGTCAATAAGAGGGTCCAAGGGATACAGTAAACCTGAAGTGAAGCATCGGAATCTAAAACTGGACTCACAGGAGAGGTTCAAATCCTGGAAAGTGAGAGTGTAAGTCCTCTTTTGCTTAAGTCGGCATTGTGCGTTTTGAATTTAATTCCGATGCAATTTCTGTGTTTCATCGTCAATAAGAAGGTCCAAGGGATACAGTAAACCTGAAGTGAAGCATCAGAATCTAAAACTGGACTCACAGGAGATGTTCAAATCATAGAAAGTGAGAGGGTCACTCCTCTTGTACTTAAGTCGCCATTGTGATTTTGGTATTAAATTCAGATGCAATTTCTGTGTTTCATCGTCAATAAGAAGGTCCAAGGGATACAGTAAACCTGAAGTGAAGCATCGGAATCTAAAACTGGACTCACAGGAGAGGTGCAAATCATAGAAAGTTAGAATAACAGTATTCTTGTACTTAAGACGGCATTGTGCCTTTTGAATTTAAATCCGATGCAATTTCTGTGTTTCATCGTCAATAAGAAGGTCCAAGGGATACAGTAAACCTGAAGTGAAGCATCGGAATCTAAAACTGGACTCACAGGAGAGGTTCAAATCATAGAAAGTGAGAGTGTCAGTCCTATTGTACTTAAGTCGACATTGTGCCATTTGTATTAAATTCGGATGCAATTTCTGTGTTTCATCGTCAATATGAAGGTCCAAGGGATACAGTAAACCTGAAGTGAAGCATCGGAATCTAAAACTGGACTCACAGGAGAGGTTCAAATCATAGAAAGTGAGAGTGTCAGCCCTCTTGTACTTAAGTCGCCATTGTGTCTTTTGTATTAAATTCGGATGCAATATCTGTGTTTCATCGTCAATAAGAAGGTCCAAGGGATACAGTAAACCTGAAGTGAAGCATCGGAATCTAAAACTGGACTCACAGGAGAGGTTCAAATCATAGAAAGTTAGAGTGTCAGTCCTCTTGTACTTAAGTCGGCATTGTGCCATTTGAATTTAATTCCGATGCAATTTCTGTGTTTCATCGTCAATAAGAAGGTCCAAGGGATACAGTAAACCTGAAGTGAAGCATCGGAATCTAAAACTGGACTCACAGGAGAGGTTCAAATCCTGGAAAGTGAGAGTGTAAGTCCTCTTTTGCTTAAGTCGGCATTGTGCGTTTTGAATTTAATTCCGATGCAATTTCTGTATTTCATCGTCAATAAGAAGGTCCAAGGGATACAGTAAACCTGAAGTGAAGCATCAGAATCTAAACCTGGACTCACAGGCGATGTTCAAATCATAGAAAGTGAGAGGGTCACTCCTCTTGTACTTAAGTCGCCATTGTGATTTTGGTATTAAATTCAGATGCAATTTCTGTGTTTCATCGTCAATAAGAAGGTCCAAGGGATACAGTAAACCTGAAGTGAAGCATCGGAATCTAAAACTGGACTCACAGGAGAGGTGCAAATCATGGAAAGTTAGAATAACAGTATTCTTGTACTTAAGACGGCATTGTGCCTTTTGAATTTAAATCCGATGCAATTTCTGTGTTTCATCGACAATAAGAAGGTGCAAGGTATACAGTAAACCTGAAGTAAAGCAACGGAATCTAAAACTAGACTCACAGGAGAGGTTCAAATCATTGAAAGTGAGAGTGTCAGTCCTCTTGTACTTAAGTCAGCATTGTGCCTTTTGTATTGAATTCGGATGCAAACTCTGTGTTTCATCGTCAATAAGAAGGTCTAAGGTATACAGTAAACCTGAAGTGAAGCATCGGAATCTAAAACTGGACTCACAGGAGATGTTCAAATCATAGAAAGTGAGATTGTCTGTCCTTTTGTACTAAAGTGGCTATTGTGATTTTTGTATTAAATTCGGATGCAATTTCTGTGTTTCACCGTCAATAAGAAGGTCCAAGGGATACAGTAAACCTGAAGTGAAGCATCGGAATCTAAAACTGGACTCACAGGACAGGTTCAAATCATAGAAAGTGAGAGTGTTAGTCGTCTTCTACTTAGGTCGGCACTGTGGGTTTTGAATTTAATTCCGATGCAATTTCTGTGTTTCATCGTCAATAAGAACGTCCAAGGGATACAGTAAAACTGAAGTGAAGCATCGGTATCTAAAACTGGACTCACAGGAGAGGTTCAAATCATAGAAAGTGAAGGTGTCAGTCCTCTTGCACTTAAGTCGCCATTGTGATTTTTGTATTAAATTCGGATGCAATTTCTGTGTTTCATCGTCAATAAGAAGGTCCAAGGAATACAGTAAACCTGAAGTGAAGCATCAGAATCTAAAACTGGACTAAGAGAAGAGGTTCAAATCATAGATAGTTAGAGTGTCAGTCCTCTTGTACTTAAATCGGCATTGTACCTTTTGTATTAAATTCGGATGCAATATCTGTGTTTCATCGTCAATAAGAAGGTGCAAGGTATACAGTAAAACTGAAGTAAAGCATCAGAATCTAAATCTAACCTCACAGGAGAAGTTCGAAACATGGAAAGTGAGAGTGTCAGTGCGCTTGTACTTAAGTCGGCATTGTGCCATTTATATTAAATTCGGATTCCATTTCTGTGTTTCATCGTCAATAAGAAGGTCCAAGGGATACAGTAAACCTGAAGTGAAGCATCGGAATCTAAAACTGGACTCACAGGATAGGTTCAAATCATAGAATGTGAGAGTGTCAGTCCCCTTGTACTTAAGTCGCCATTGTGCCTTTTGTATTAAATTCGGATGCAATTTCTGTGTTTCATCGTCAATAAGAAGGTGCAAGGGATACAGTAAACCTGAAGTGAAGCATCGGAATCTAAAACTGGACTCACAGGAGAGGTTCAAATCCTGGAAAGTGAGAGTGTAAGTCCTCTTTTGCTTAAGTCGGCATTGTGCGTTTTGAATTTAATTCCGATGCAATTTCTGTGTTTCATCGTCAATAAGAAGGTCCAAGGGATACAGTAAACCTGAAGTGAAGCATCAGAATCTAAAACTGGACTCACAGGAGATGTTCAAATCATAGAAAGTGAGAGGGTCACTCCTCTTGTACTTAAGTCGCCATTGTGATTTTGGTATTAAATTCAGATGCAATTTCTGTGTTTCATCGTCAATAGGAAGGTCCAAGGGATACAGTAAACCTGAAGTGAAGCATCGGAATCTAAAACTGGACTCACAGGAGAGGTGCAAATCATAGAAATTTAGAATAACAGTATTCTTGTACTTAAGACGGCATTGTGCCTTTTGAATTTAAATCCGATGCAATTTCTGTGTTTCATCGTCAATAAGAAGGGCCAAGGGATACAGTAAACCTGAAGTGAAGCATCGGAACCTAAAACTGGACTCACAGGACAGGTTCAAATCATAGAAAGTGAGAGTGTTAGTCGTCTTCTACTTAGGTCGGCACTGTGGGTTTTGAATTTAATTCCGATGCAATTTCTGTGTTTCATCGTCAATAAGAACGTCCAAGGGATACAGTAAACCTGAAGTGAAGCATCGGTATCTAAAACTGGACTCACAGGAGAGATTCAAATCATAGAAAGTTAGAGTGTCGCTCCTCTTTTACTTAAGATGGCATTGTGCCATTTGTATTAAATTCGGATGCAATTTCTGTGTTTCATCGTCAATAAGAAGGTCCAAGAGATACAGTAAACCTGAGGTGAAGCATCGGAATCTAAAACTGGACTCACAGGAGAGGTTCAAATCATAGAAAGTGAGAGTGTCAGTCCTCTTGCACTTAAGTCGCCATTGTGATTTTTGTATTAAATTCGGATGCAATTTCTGTGTTTCATCGTCAACAAGAAGGTCCAAGGGATACAGTAAACCTGAAGTGAAGCATCAGAATCTAAAACTGGACTCAGAGGAGAGGTTCAAATCATAGAAAGTTACAGTGTCAGTCCACTTGTACTTAAGTCGGCATTGTACCTTTTGTATTAAATTCGGATGCAATTTCTGTGTTTCATCGTCAATAAGAAGGTGCAAGGTATACAGTAAAACTGAAGTGAAGCGTCAGAATCTAAATCTAACCTCACAGGAGAAGTTCGAATCATGGAAAGTGAGAGTGTCAGTGCCCTTGTACTTAAGTCGGCATTGTGCCATTTATATTAAATTCGGATTCAATTTCTGTGTTTCATCGACAATAAGAAGGTCCAAGGGATACAGTAAACCTGAAGTGAAGCATCGGAATCTAAAACTGGACTCACAGGATAGGTTCAAATCATAGAAAGTGAGAGTGTCAGTCCCCTTGTACTTAAGTCGCCATTGTGCCTTTTGTATTAAATTCGGATGCAATTTCTGTGTTTCATCGTCAATAAGAAGGTCCAAGGGATACAGTAAACCTGAAGTGAAGCATCGGAATCTAAAACTGAACTCACAGGAGTGGTTCAAATCATAGAAAGTTAGAGTGTCAGTCCTCTTGTAATTAGGTCGGCATTGTGCCTTTGGTATTAAATTCGGATGCAAACTCTATGTTTCTTCGTCAATAAGAAGGTCCAAGGGAAACAGTAAACCTGAAGTGAAGCATCGGAATCTAAAACTGGACTCACTGGAGTAGTTCAAATCATAGAAAGTTAGAGTGTCAGTCCTCTTGTACTTAAGTCGGCATTGTGAATTTCGAATTTATTTCTGATGCAATTTCTGTGTTTCATCGTCAATACGAACGTCCAAGGGATACAGTAAACCTGAAGTGAAGCATCGGAATCTAAAACTGGACTCACAGGAGATGTTCAAATCATAGAAAGTGAGATTGTCGGTCCTCTTGTACTAAAGTCGCCATTGTGATTTTTGTATTAAATTCGGATGCAATTTCTGTGTTTCATCGTCAATAAGAAGGTCCAAGGGATACAGTAAACCTGAAGTGAAGCATCGGAATCTAAAACTGGACTCACAGGAGGGGTGCAAATCATAGAAAGTTAGAGTGTCAGTCCTCTTGTACTTAAGTCGGCATTGTACCTTTTGTATTAATTTCGGATGCAATTTCTGTGTTTCATCGTCAATAAGAAGGTCCAAGGGATACAGTAAACCTGAAGTGAAGCATCGGAATGTAAAACTGGACTCACAGGAGAGGTTCAAATCATAAAAAGTGAGAGTGTCAGTCCTCTTGTACTTAAGTCGGCATTGTGCCTTTTGAATTTCATTCCGATGCAATTTCTGTGTTTAATCGTCAATAAGAAGGTGCAAGGTATACAGTAACCCTGAAGTGAAGCTTCGGAATCTAAAACTGGACTCACAGGAGAGGTTCAAATCATAGAAGGTGAGAGTGTTAGTCCTCTTCTACTTAGGTCGGCATTGTGCCTTTTGAATTTAATTCCGATGCAATTTCTGTGTCATCGTCAATAAGAACGTCCAAGGGATACAGTAAACCTGAAGTGAAGCATCGGAATCTAAAAGTGGACTCACAGGAGAGGGTCGAATCATAGAAAGTGAGAGTGTCAGTCCTCTTGTACTTAAGTCGGCATTGTGCCATTTGTATTAAATTCGGATGCAATTTCTGTGTTCCATCGTCAATAAGAAGGTCCAAGGGATACAGTAAACCTTAAGTGAAGCATCGGAATCCAAAACTGGACTCGCAGGAGAGGTTCAAATCACAGAATGTTAGAGCGTCAGTCCTCTTTTACTTAAGACGGCATTGTGCTATTTGTATTAATTTCGGATGCGATTTCTGTGTTTTATCGTCAACAAGATGGTCCAAGGGATACAGTAAACCTGAAGTGAAGCGTCGGAATCTAAATCTGACCTCACAGGAGAGGTTCGAATCATAGAAAGTGAGAGTGTCAGTCCTCTTGTACTTAAGTCGGCATTGTGCCATTTGTATTAAATTCGGATGCAATTTCTGTGTTTCATCGTCAATAAGAAGGTCCAACAGATACATTAAACCTGAGGTGAAGCATCGAAATCTAAAACTGGACTCACAGGAGAGATTCAAATGTTCGAAAGTGAGAGTGTCAGTTCTCTTGTACTTAAGTCACCATTGTGACGTTTGTATTAATTTCGGATGCAATTTCTGTGTTTCATCGTCAATATGAAGGTCCAAGGGATACAGTAATCCTGAAGTGAAGCATCGGAATCTAAAACTGGAGTCACAGGAGAGGTTCAAATCATAGAATGTTAGAGTGTCAGTCCTCTTGTACTTAAGTCACCATTGTGACTTTTGTATTAATTTCGGATGCAATTTCTGTGTTTCATCGTCAATATGAAGGTCCAAGGGATACAGTAAACCTGAAGTGAAGCATCAGAATCTAAAACTGGACTCACAGGAGAGGTTCAAATCATAGAAAGTTAGAGTGTCAGTCCTCTTGTAATTAAGTCAGCATTGTGCCTTTTGTATTAAATTTGGATGCAATTTCTGTGTTTCATCGTCAATAAGAAGGTCCAACAGATACAGTAAACCTGAGGTGAAGCATCGGAATCTAAAACTGGACTCACAGGAGAGGTTCAAATCATAGAAAGTGAGAGTGTCAGTTCTCTTGTACTTAAGTCGGAATTGTGCCTTTTGTATTAAATTCGGATGCAAACTCTGTGTTTCATTGTCAATAAGAAGGTCCAAGGGAAACAGTAAAACTGAAGTGAAGCATCGGAATCTAAAACTAGACTCACTGGAGAAGTTCAAATCATAGAAAGTTAGAGTGTCAGTCTTCTTGTACTTAAGTCGGCATTGTGCCTTTTGAATTTAATTCTGATGCAATTTCTGTGTTTCATCGTCAATAAGAAGGTCCAAGGGATACAGTAAACCTGAAGTGAAGCATTGGAATCTAAAACTGAACTCACAGGAGAGGTTCAAAGCAAAGAAAGTGAGAGTGTCAGTCCTCTTTTGCTTAAGTCGACATTGTGCGTTTTGAATATAATTCCGATGCAATTTCTGTGTTTCATCGTCAATAAGAAGGTCCAACAGATACATTAAACCTGAAGTGAAGCATCGGAATCTAAAACTGGACTCACAGGAGAGGTGCAAATCATAGAAAGTTAGAGTGTCAGTATTCTTGTACTTAAGACGGCATTGTGAATTTTGAATTTAATTCCGATGCAATTTCTGTGTTTCAGCGTCAATAAGAAGGTGCAATGTATACTGTAAACCTGAAGTGAAGCATCGGAATCTAAATCTGACCTCACTGGAGAGGTTCGAATCATAGAAAGTGAGAGTGTCAGTCCTCTTGTACTTAAGTCGGCATTGTGCCATTTGTATTAAATTCGGATGCAATTTCTGTGTTTCGTCGTCAATAAGATGGTCCAAGGGATACAGTAAACCTGAGGTGAAGCATCGGAATCTAAAACTGGACTCACAGGAGAGGTTCAAATCATAGAAAGTGAGAGTGTTAGTCCTCTTCTACTTAGGTCGGCATTGTGCCTTTTGAATTTAATTCCGATGCAATTTCTGTGTTTCATCGTCAATAAGAACGTCCAAGGGATACAGTAAACCTGAAGTGAAGCATCGGAATCTAAAAGTGGACTCACAGGAGAGGTTCGAATCATAGAAAGTGAGAGTGTCAGTCCTCTTGTACTTAAGTCGGCATTGTGCCATTTGTATTAAATTCGGATGCAATTACTGTGTTCCATCATCAATAAGAAGGTCCAAGGGATGCAGTAAACCTGAGTTGAAGCATCGGAATCTAAAACTGGACTCACAGGAGAGGTTCAAATCATAGAAAGTGAGAGTGACAGTCCTCTTGTACTTAAGTCACCATTGTGACTTTTGTATTAATTTCGGATGCAATTTCTGTGTTTCATCGTCAATAAGAAGGTCCAAGGGATACAGTAAACCTGAAGTAAAGCATCGGAATCTAAAACTGGACTCACAGGAGAGGTACAAATCATAGAAAGTTAGAGTGTCAGTCCTCTTGTACTTATGTCGGCATTGTGCCTTTTGAATTTAATTCCGGTGCTATTTCTGTGGTTCATTGTCAATAAGAAGGTCCAAGGGATACAGTAAACCTGAAGTGAAGCATCGGAATCTAAAACGGGACTCACAGGAGAGGTTCAAATCATACAAAGTGAGAGTGTCAGTCCTCTTTTACTTAAGTCGGCATTGTGCGTTTTCAATTTAATTCCGATGCAATATCTGTGTTTCATCGTCTATAAGAAGGTACAAGGGATACAGTAAACCTGAAGTGAAGCATCGGAATCTAAAACTGGACTCACAGGAGATGTTCAAATCATAGAAAGTGAGATTGCCGGTCCTCTCGTACTGAAGTCGGCATTGTACCTTTTGTATTAAATTCGGATGCAATTTCTGTGTTTCATCGTCAATAAGAAGGGCCAAGGGATACAGTAAACCTGAAGTGAAGCATCGGAATGTAAAACTGGACTCACAGGAGAGGTTCAAATCATAGAAAGTGAGAGTGTCAGGCCTTTTGTACTTAGGTCGGCATTGTGCCTTTTGAATTTAATTCCGATGCAATTTCTATGTTTAATCGTCAATAAGAAGGTGCAAGGTATACAGTAACCCTGAAGTGAAGAATCGGAATCTAAAACTGGACTCACAGGAGAGGTTCAAATCATAGAAAGTAAGAGTGTTAGTCGTCTTCTACTTAGGTAAGCTCTGTGCCTTTTGAATTTAATTCCGAAGCAATTTCTGGGTTTCATCGTCAATAAGAACATCCAAGGGATACAGTAAACCTTAAGTGACGCAACGGAATCCAAAACTGGACTCGCAGGAGAGGTTCAAATCACAGAATGTTAGAGCGTCAGTCCTCTTTTACTTAAGACGGCATTGTGCTATTTGTATTAATTTCGGATGCGATTTCTGTGTTTTATCGTCAACAAGATGGTCCAAGGGATACAGTAAACCTGAAGTGAAGTGTCGGAATCTAAATCTGACCTCACAGGAGAGGTTCGAATCATCGAAAGTGAGAGTGTCAGTCCTCTTGTACTAAAGTCGGCATTGTGCCATTTGTATTAAATTCGGATGCAATTTCTGTGTTTCATCGTCAATAAGAAGGTCCAACAGATACAGTAAACCTGAGGTGAAGCATCGGAATCTAAAACTGGACTCACAGGAGAGATTCAAATGTTCGAAAGTGAGAGTGTCAGTACTCTTGTACTTAAGTCACCATTGTGACTTTTGTATTAATTTCGGATTCAATTTCTGTGTTTCATCGTCAATATGAAGGTCCAAGGGATACAGTAATCCTGAAGTGAAGCATCGGAATCTAAAACTGGACTCACAGGAGAGGTTCAAATCATAGAAAGTTAGAGTGTCAGTCCACTTGTACTTAAGTCACCATTGTGACTTTTGTATTGATTTCGGATGCAATTTCTGTGTTTCATCGTCAATATGAAGGTCCAAGGGATACAGTAAACCTGAAGTGAAGCATCGGAATCTAAAACTGGACTCACAGGAGAGGTTCAAATCATAGAAAGTTAGAGTGTCAGTCCTCTTGTAATTAAGTCAGCATTGTGCCTTTTGTATTAAATTCGGATGCAATTTCTGTGTTTCATCGTCAATAAGAAGGTCCAACAGATACAGTAAACCTGAGGTGAAGCATCGGAATCTAAAACTGGACTCACAGGAGAGGTTCAAATCATAGAAAGTGAGAGTGTCAGTTCTCTTGTACTTAAGTCGGAATTGTGCCTTTTGTATTAAATTCGGATGCAAACTCTGTGTTTCATTGTCAATAAGAAGGTCCAAGGGAAACAGTAAAACTGAAGTGAAGCATCGGAATCTAAAACTGGACTCACTGGATAAGTTCAAATCATAGAAAGTTAGAGTGTCAGTCTTCTTGTACTTAAGTCGGCATTGTGCCTTTTGAATTTAATTTTGATGCAATTTCTGTGTTTCATCGTCAATAAGAAGGTCCAAGGGATACAGTAAACCTGAAGTGAAGCATTGGAATCTAAAACTGAACTCACAGGAGAGGTTCAAAGCAAAGAAAGTGAGAGTGTCAGTCCTGTTTTGCTTAAGTCGACATTGTGCGTTTTGAATTTAATTCCGATGCAATTTCTGTGTTTCATCGGTAATAAGATGGTCCAAGGGATACAGTAAACCTAAAGTGAAGCATCGGAATCTAAAACTGGACTCACAGGAGAGGTACAAATCATAGAAAGTTAGAGTGTCAGTATTCTTGTACTTAAGACGGCATTGTGCCTTTTGAATTTAATTCCGATGCAATTTCTGTGTTTCATCGTCAATAAGAAGGTGCAATGTATACAGTAAACCTGAAGTGAAGCATCGGAATCTAAATCTGACCTCACAGGAGAGGTTCGAGTCATAGAAAGTGAGAGTGTCAGTCCTCTTGTACTTAAGTCGGCATTGTGCCATTTGTATTAAATTCGGATGCAATTTCTGTGTTTCGTCGTCAATAAGAAGGTCCAAGGGATACAATAAACCTGAAGTGAAGCATCGGAATCTAAAACTGGACTCACAGGGGAGGTTCAAATCATAGAAAGTGAGAGTGTCAGTCCTCTTGTACTTAAGTCGCCATTGTGACTTTTGTATTAAATTCGGATGCAATTTCTGTTTTCATCGACAATAAGAAGGTCCAAGGGATACAGTAAATCTGAAGTAAAGCATCGGAATCTAAAACTGGACTCACAGGAGAGGTTCCAATCATAGAAAGTTAGAGTGTCAGTCCTCTTGTACTTAAGTCGGCATTGTGCCTTTTGTATTAAATCCAGATGCAAACTCTGTGTTTCATCGTCAATAAGAAGGTCCAAGGAATACAGCAAACCTGAAGTGAAGCATCGGAATCTAAAACTGGACTCACAGGAGAGGTTCAAATCATAAAAAGTTAGAGTGTCAGTCCTCTTGTACTTAAGTCGGCATTGTGCCTTTTGAAATTAATTCCGATGCTATTTCTGTGTTCCATTGTCAATAAGAAGGTCCAAGGGATACAGTAAACCTGAAGTGAAGCATCGGAATCTAAAACTGGACTCACAGGAGAGATTCAAATCATAGAAAGTGAGAGTGTCAATCCTCTTTTACTTAAGTTGGCATTGTGCGTTTTAAATTTAATTCCGATGCAATATCTGTGTTTCATCATCAATAAGAAGGTCCAAGGGATAAAGTAAACCTGAAGTGAAGCATCGGAATCTAGAACTGGACTCACAGGAGATGTTCAAATCATAGAAAGTTAGAGTGTCAGTCCTCTTGCACTTAAGTCGGCATTGTACCTTTTGTATTAAATTCGGAAACTAACTCTGTGTTTCATCGTCAATTAGAAGGTCCAAGGAATACAGTAAACCTGAAGTGAAGCATCGGAATGTAAAACTGGACTCACAGGAGAGGTTCAAATCATAGAAAGTGAGAGTGTCAGTCCTCTTGTACTTAAGACGGCATTGTGCCTTTTGAATTTAATTCCGATTCAATTTCTGTGTTTCATCATCAATAAGAAGCTGCAAGGTATACAGTAAACCTGAAGTGAAACATCGGAATCTAAAACTGGACTCACAGGAGCGGTTCATATCATAGAACGTGAGAGTGTCAGTCCTCTTGTACTTAAGTCGGCATTGTGCCATTTGTATTAAATTCGGATGCAATTTCTGTGTTTCGTCGTCAATAAGAAGGTCCAAGGGATACAGTAAACCTGAAGTGAAGCATCGGAATCTAAAACTGGACTCACTTTAGAAGTTCAATTCATAGAAACTTAGAGTGTCAGTCTTCTTGTACTTAAGTCGGCATTGTGCCTTTTGAATATAATTCTGATGCAATTTCTGTGTTTCATCGTCAATAAGAAGGTCCAAGGGATACAGTAAACCTGAAGTGAAGCATCGGAATCTAAAACTGATCTCACAGGAGAGGTTCAAAGCAAAGAAAGTGAGAGTGTCAGTCCTCTTTTGCTGAAGTCGGCATTGTGCGTTTTGAATTTAATTCCGATGCAATTTCTGTGTTTCATCGTCAATAAGAAGGTCCAAGGGATACAGTAAACCTGAAGTGAAGCATCGGAATCTAAAACTGGACTCACAGGAGAGGTGCAAATCATAGAAAGTTAGAGTGTCAGTATTACTGTACTTAAGACGGCATTGTGACTTTTGAATTTAATTCCGATGCAATTTCTGTGTTTCATCGTCAATAAGAAGGTGCAATGTATACATTAAACCTGAAGTGAAGCATCGGAATCTAAATCTGACCTCACAGGAGGGGTTCGAATCATAGAAAGTGAGAGTGTAAGTCCTCTTGTACTTAAGTCGGCATTGTGCCATTTGTATTAAATTCGGATGCAATTTCTGTGTTTCGTCGTCAATAAGAAGGTCCAAGGGATACAATAAACCTGAAGTGAAGCATCGGAATCTAAAACTGGACTCACAGGGGAGGTTGAAATCATAGAAAGTGAGAGTGTCAGTCCTCTTGTACTTAAGTCGCCATTGTGCCTTTTGTATAAAATTCGGATGCAATTTCTGTTTTCATCGTCAATAAGAAGGTCCAAGGGATACAGTAAACCTTAAGTAAAGCATCGGAATCTAAAACTGGACTCACAGGAGAGGTTCCAATCATAGGAAGTTAGAGTGTCAGTTCTCTTGTACTTAAGTCGGCATTGTGCCTTTTGTATTAAATCCAGATGCAAACTCTGTGTTTCATCGTCAATAAGAAGGTCCAAGGGATACAGTAACCCTGAGGTGAAGCATCGGAATCTAAAACTGGACTCACAGGTGAGGTTCAAATCATAAAAAGTTAGAGTGTCAGTCCTCTTGTACTTAAGTCGGCATTGTGCCTTTTGAAATTAATTCCGATGCTATTTCTGTGTTCCATTGTCAAGAAGAAGGTCCAAGGGATACAGTAAACCAGAAGTGAAGCATCGGAATCTTAAACTGGACTCACAGGAGAGATTCAAATCATAGAAAGTGAGAGTGTCAGTCCTCTTTTACTTAAGTCGGCATTGTGCGTTTTAAATTTAATTCCGATGCAATATCTGTGTTTCATCGTCAATAAGAAGGTCCAAGGGATAAAGTAAACCTGAAGTGAAGCATCGGAATCTAAAACTGGACTCACAGGAGATGTTCAAATCATAGAAAGTGAGAGGGTCAGTCCTCTTGTACTTAAGCCGCCATTGTGATTTTTGTATTAAATTCGGATGCTATTTCTGTGTTTCATCGTCAATAAGAAGGTCCAAGGGATACAGTAAACCTGAAGTGAAACATCGGAATTTAAAACTGGACTCACAGGAGAGGTGCAAATCATAGAAAGTTAGAGTGTCAGTATTCTTGTACTTAAGACGGCATTGTGCTTTTTTAATTTAATTCCGATGGAATTTCTGTGTTTCATCGTCAATAAGATGGTGCAAGGTATACAGTAAACCTGAAGTGAAGCATCGGAATCTAATTCTGACCTCACAGGAGAGGTTCGAATCATAGAAAGTGAGAGTGTCAGTCCTCTTGTACTTAAGTCGGCATTGTGCCATTTGTATTAAATTCGGATGCAATTTCTGTGTTTCGTCGTCAATAAGAACGTCCAAGGGATACAATAAACCTGAAGTGAAGCATCGGAATCTAAAACTGGACTCACAGGGGAGGTTCAAATCATAGAAAGTGAGAGTGTCAGACCTCTTGTACTTAAGTCGCCATTGTGCCTTTTGTATTAAATTCGGATGCAATTTCTGTTTTCATCGTCAATAAGATGGTCCAAAGGATACAGTAAACCTGAAGTAAAGCATCGGAATCTAAAACTGGACTCACAGGAGAGGTTCCAATCATAGGAAGTTAGAGTGTCAGTCCTCTTGTACTTAAGTCGGCATTGTGATTTTTGTATTAAATTCGGATGCTATTTCTGTGTTTCATCGTCAATAAGAAGGTCCAAGGGATACAGTAAACCTGAAGTGAAACATCGGAATTTAAAACTGGACTCACAGGAGAGGTGCAAATCATAGAAAGTTAGAGTGTCAGTATTCTTGTACTTAAGACGGCATTGTGCTTTTTTAATTTAATTCCGATGGAATTTCTGTGTTTCATCGTCAATAAGATGGTGCAAGGTATACAGTAAACCTGAAGTGAAGCATCGGAATCTAATTCTGACCTCACAGGAGAGGTTCGAATCATAGAAAGTGAGAGTGTCAGTCCTCTTGTACTTAAGTCGGCATTGTGCCATTTGTATTAAATTCGGATGCAATTTCTGTGTTTCGTCGTCAATAAGAACGTCCAAGGGATACAATAAACCTGAAGTGAAGCATCGGAATCTAAAACTGGACTCACAGGGGAGGTTCAAATCATAGAAAGTGAGAGTGTCAGTCCTCTTTTACTTAAGTCGGCATTGTGCGTTTTAAATTTAATTCCGATGCAATATCTGTGTTTCATCGTCAATAAGAAGTCCAAGGGATAAAGTAAACCTGAAGTGAAGCATCGGAATCTAAAACTGGACTCACAGGAGATGTTCAAATCATTGAAAGTAAGAGGGTCAGTCCTCTTGTACTTAAGCCGCCATTTTGATTTTTGTATTAAATTTGGATGCTATTTCTGTGTTTCATCGTCAATAAGAAGGTCCAAGGGATACAGTAAACCAGAAGTGAAACATCGGAATCTAAAACTGGACTCACAGGAGAGGTGCAAATCATAGAAAGTTAGAGTGTCAGTATTCTTGTACTTAAGACGGCATTGTGCTTTTTGAATTTAATTCCGAGGGAATTTCTGTGTTTCATCGTCAATAAGAAGGTGCAAGGTATACAGTAAACCTGAAGTGAAGCATCGGAATCTAAATCTGACCTCACAGGAGAAGTTCGAATCATGGAAAGTGAGAGTGTCAGTCCCCTTGCATTTAAGTCGCCATTGTGCCATTTGTATTAAATTCGGATGCAATTTCTGTGTTTCATCGTCAATAAGGAGGTCCAAGGGATACAGTAAACCTGAAGTGAAGCATCGGAATCTAAAATTTGACTCAAAGGAGAGGTTCAAATCATAGACAGTTAGAGTGTCAGTCCTCTTGTACTTAAGTCGCCATTGTGCCTTTTGTATTAAATTCGGATGCAATTTCTGTGTTTCGTCGTCAATAAGAAGGTCCAAGGGATATAGTAAACCTGAAGTGAAACATCGGAATCTAAAACTGAACTCACAGGGGAGGTTCAAATCATAGAAAGTGAGAGTGTCTGTCCTCTTGAACTTAAGTCGCCATTGTGCCTTTTGTATTAAATTCGGATGCAATTTCTGTTTTCATCGTCAATAAGAAGGTCCAAGGGATACAGTAAACCTGAAGTAAAGCATCGGAATCTAAAACTGGACTCACAGGAGGGATTCAAATCATAGAAAGTGAGAGTGTCAGTCCTCTTTTACTTAAGTCGGCATTGTGCGTTTTAAATTTAATTCCGATGCAATATCTGTGTTTCATCGTCAATAAGAAGGTCCAAGGGATAAAGTAAACCTGAAGTGAAGCATCGGAATCTAGAATTGGACTCACAGGAGGGATTCAAATCATAGAAAGTGAGAGTGTCAGTCCTCTTGTACTTAAGTCGGCATTGTGCCTTTTGTATTAAATCCGGATGCAAACTCTGTGTTTCATCGTCAATAAGAAGGTCCAAGGGATACAGTAAACCTGAAGTGAAGCATCGGAATCTATAACTGGACTCACAGGAGTGGTTCAAATCATAAAAAGTTAGAGTGTTAGTCCTCTTGTACTTAAGTCGGCATTGTGCCTTTTGAATTTAATTACGATGCTATTTCTGTGTTTCATTGTCAATAAGAAGGTCCAAGGGATACAGTAAACCTGAAGTGAAGCATCGGAATCTAAAACTGGACTCACAGGAGGGATTCAAATCATAGAAAGTGAGAGTGTCAGTCCTCTTTTACTTAAGTCGGCATTGTGCGTTTTAAATTTAATTCCGATGCAATATCTGTGTTTCATCGTCAATAAGAAGGTCCAAGGGATAAAGTAAACCTGAAGTGAAGCATCGGAATCTAGAATTGGACTCACAGGAGTTGTTCAAATCATAGAAAGTGAGAGTGTCAGTCCTCTTGTACTTAGGCCGCCATTGTGATTTTTGTATTAAATTCGGATGCAGTTTCTGTGTTTCATCGTCAATAACAAGGTCCAAGGGATACAGTAAACCTGAAGTGAAGCATCATAATCTAAAACTGGACTCACAGGAGAGGTGCATATCATAGAAAATTAGAGTGTCAGTCCTCTTGTACTTAAGTGGGCATTGTACCTTTTGTATTAAATACGGATGCAAACTCTGTGTTTCATCGTCAATTAGAAGGTCCAAGGGATACAGTAAACCTGAAGTGAAGCATCGGAATGTAAAACTGGACTCACAGGAGAGGTTCAAATCATAGATAGTGAGAGTGCCAGTCCTCTTGTACTTAAGACGGCATTGTGCCTTTTGAATTTAATTCCGATTCAATTTCTGTGTTTCATCGTCAATAAGAAGCCGCAAGGTATACAGTAAACCTGAAGTGAAGCATCGGAATCTAAAACTGAACTCACAGGAGAGGTTCAAATCATAGAAAGTGAGAGTGTCAGTCCTCTTGTACTTAAGTCGGCATTGTGCCATTTGTATTAAATTCGGATGCAATTTCTGTGTTTCGTCGTCAATAAGAAGGTCCAAGGGATATAGTAAACCTGAAGTGAAGCATCGGAATCTAAAACTGAACTCAGAGGGGAGGTTCAAATCATAGAAAGTGAGAGTGTCAGTCCTCTTGTACTTAAGTCGCCATTGTGCCTTTTGTATTAAATTCGGATGCAATTTCTGTTTTCATCGTCAATAAGAAGGTCCAAGGGATACAGTAAACCTGAAGTAAAGCATCGGAATCTAAAACTGGACTCACAGGAGAGGTTCAAATCATAGAAAGTTAGAGTGTCAGTCCTGTTGTACTTAAGTCGGCATTGTGCCTTTTGTATTAAATCCGGATGCAAACTCTGTGTTTCATCATCAATAAGAAGGTCCAAGGGATACAGTAAACCTGAAGTGAAGCATCGGAATCTATAACTGGACTCACAGGAGTGGTTCAAATCATAAAAAGTTAGAGTGTCAGTCCTCTTGTACTTAAGTCGGCATTGTGCCTTTTGAATTTAATTACTATGCTATTTCTGTGTTTCATTGTCAATAAGAAGGTCCAAGGGATACAGTAAACCTGAAGTGAAGCATCGGAAACTAAGACTGGACTCACAGGAGGGATTCAAATCATAGAAAGTGAGAGTGTCAGTCCTCTTGTACTTAAGTCGGCATTGTGCGTTTTAAATTTAATTCCGATGCAATATCTGTGTTTCATTGTCAATAAGAAGGTCGAAAGGATAAAGTAAACCTGAAGAGAAGCATCGGAATCTAGAACTGGACTCACAGGAGATGTTCAAATCATAGATAGTGAGAGTGTCAGTCCTCGTGTACTTAGGCCGCCATTGTGACTTTTGTATTAAATTCGGATGCAGTTTCTGTGTTTCATCGTCAATAAGAAGGTCCAAGGGATACAGTAAACCTGAAGTGAAGCATCGGAATCTAAAACTGGACTCACAGGAGAGGTGCAAATCATAGAAAGTTAGAGTGTCAGTCCTCTTGTACTTAAGACGGCATTGTGACTTTTGAATTTAATTCCGATTCAATTTCTGTGTTTCATCATCAATAAGAAGCTGCAAGGTATACAGTAAACCTGAAGTGAAGCATCGGAATCTAAAACTGGACTCACAGGAGAGGTTCAAATCATAGAAAGTTAGAGTGTCAGTCCTCTTGTACTTAAGTCGCCATTCTGCTTTTTGTATTAAATTCGGATGCAATTTCTGTTTTCATCGTCAATGAGAAGGTCCAAGAGACATAGTAAACCTGAAGTGAAGCATCGGAATCTATAACTGGACTCACAGGAGTGGTTCAAATCATTAAAAGTTTGAGTGTCAGTCCTCTTGTACTGAAGTCGCTATTGTGCCTTTTGAATTTAATTACGATGCTATTTCTGTGTTTCATTGTCAATAAGAAGGTCCAAGGGATACAGTAAACCTGAAGTGAAGTATCGGAATCTAAAACTGGACTCACAGGAGGGATTCAAATCATAGAAAGTGAGAGTGTCAGTCCTCTTGTACTTAAGTCGGCATTGTGCCTTTTGAATTTAATGACGATGCTATTTCTGTGTTTCATTGTCAATAAGAAGGTCCAAGGGATACAGTAAACCTGAAGTGAAGCATCGGAATCTAAGACTGGACTCACAGGAGGGATTCAAATCATAGAAAGTGAGAGTGTCAGTCCTCTTTTACTTAAGTCGGCATTGTGCGTTTTAAATTTAATTCCGATGCAATATTTGTGTTTCATCGTCAATAAGAAGGTCGAAGGGATACAGTAAACCAGAAGTGAAGCATCGGAATCTAGAACTGGACTCACAGGAGGTGTTCAAATCATAGAAAGTGAGAGTGTCAGTCCACTTGTACTTAGGCCGCCATTGTGACTTTTGTATTAAATTCGGATGCAGTTTCTGTGTTTCATCGTCAATAAGAAGGTCCAAGGGATACAGTAAACCTGAAGTGAAGCATCGGAATCTAAAACTGGACTCACAGGAGAGGTGCAAATCATAGAAAGTTAGAGTGTCAGTCCTCTTGTACTTAAGTCGGCATTGTACCTTTTGTATTAAATTCGGATGCAAACTCTGTGTTTCATCGTCAATTAGAAGGTCCAAGGGATACAGTAAACCTGAAGTGAAGCATCGGAATGTAAAACTGGACTCACAGGAGAGGTTCAAATCATAGAAAGTGAGAGTGTCAGTCCTCTTGTGCATAAGACGGCATTGTGCCTTTTGAATTTAATTACGATGCTATTTCTGTGTTTCATTGTCAATAAGAAGGTCCAAGGGATACAGTAAACCTGAAGTGAAGCATCGGAATCTAAAACTGGACTCACAGGAGAGATTCAAATCATAGAAAGTGAGAGTGTCAGTCCTCTTTTACTTAAGTCGGCATTGTGCGTTTTAAATTTAATTCCGATGCAATATCTGTGTTTCATCGTCAATAGGAAGGTCCAAGGGATAAAGTAAACCTGAAGTGAAGCATCGGAATCTAGAACTGGACTCACAGGAGATGTTCAAATCATAGAAAGTGAGAGTGTCAGTCCTCTTGTACTTAGGCCGCCATTGTGATTTTTGTATTAAATTCGGATGCAATTTCTGTGTTTCATCGTCAATAAGAAGGTCCAATGGATACAGTAAACCTGAAGTGAAACATCGGAATCTAAAACTGGACTCACAGGAGAGGTGCAAATCATAGAAAGTTAGAGTGTCAGTATTCTTGTACTTAAGACGGCATTGTGCTTTTAGAATTTAATTCCGATGGAATTTCTGTGTTTCATCGTCAATAAGAAGGTGCAAGGTATAGAGTAAACCTGAAGTGAAGCATCTGAATCTAAATCAGACCTCTCAGGAGAAGTCCGAATCATGGAAAGTGAGAGTGTCAGTGCCCTTGTACTTAAGTCGGCATTGTGCAATTTGTATTAAATTCGGATGCAATATCTGTGTTTCATCGTCAATAAGAAGGTCCAAGGGATACAGTAAACCTGAAGTGAAGCATTGGAATCTAAAACTGGACTCACAGGATAGGTTCAAATCATAGAAAGTGAGAGTGTCAGTCCCCTTGCATTTAAGTCGCCATTGTGCCTTTTGTATTAAATTCTGATGCAATTTCTGTGTTTCATCGTCAATAAGGAGGTCCAAGGGATACAGTAAACCTGAAGTGAAGCATCGGAATCTGAAACTTGACTCACAGGAGAGGTTCAAATCATAGAAAGTTAGAGTGTCAGTCCTCTTGTACTTAAGTCGCCATTGTGTTTTTTGTATTAAATTCGGATGCAATTTCTGTTTTCATCGTCAATAAGAAGGTCCAAGGGATACAGTAAACCTGACGTAAAGCATCGGAATCTAAAACTGAACTCACAGGAGAGGTTCAAATCATAGAAAGTTAGAGTGTCAGTCCTCTTGTACTTAAGTCGGCATTGTGCCTTTTCTATTAAATCCGGATGCAAACTCTGTGTTTCATCGTCAATAAGAAGGTCCAAGAGATACAGTAAACCTGAAGTGAAGCATCGGAATCTATAACTGGACTCACAGGAGTGGTTCAAATCATTAAAAGTTAGAGTGTCAGTCCTCTTGTACTTAGGTCTGCATTGTGCCCTTTGAATTTAATTACGATGCTATTTCTGTGTTTCATTGTCAATAAGAAGGTCCAAGGGATACAGTAAACCTGAAGTGAAGCATCGGAATCTAAAACTGGACTCACAGGAGGGATTCAAATCATAGAAAGTGAGAGTGTCAGCCCTCTTTTACTTAAGTCGGCATTGTGCGTTTTAAATTAAATTCCGATGCAATACCTGTGTTCCATCGTCAATAAGAAGGTCCAAGGGATAAAGTAAACCTTAAGTGAAGCATCGGAATCTAGTACTGGACTCACAGGAGATGTTCAAATCATAGAAAGTGAGAGTGTCAGTCCTCTTGTACTTAGGCCGCCATTGTGATTTTTGTATTAAATTCGGATGCAGTTTCTGTGTTTCATCGTCAATAAGAAGGTCCAAGGGATACAGTAAACCTGAAGTGAATCATCGGAATCTAAAACTGGACTCACAGGAGAGGTGCAAATCATAGAAAGTTAGAGTGTCAGTCCTCTTGTACTTAAGTCGGCATTGTACCTTTTGTATTAAATTCGGATGCAAACTCTGTGTTTCATCGTCAATTAGAAGGTCCAAGGTATACAGTAAACCTTAAGTGAAGCATCGGAATGTAAAACTGGACTCACAGGAGAGGTTCAAATCATAGAAAGTGAGAGTGTCAGTCCTCTTGTACTTAAGACGGCATTGTGCATTTTGAATTTAATTCCGATTCAATTTCTGTGTTTCATCGTCAATAAGAAGCTGCAAGGTATACAGTAAACCTGAAGTGAAGCATCGGAATCTAAAACTGAACTCACAGGGGAGGTTCAAATCATTGAAAGTGAGAGTGTCAGTCCTCTTGTACTTAAGTCGCCATTGTTTCTTTTGTATTATATTCGGATGCAATTTCTGTGTTTCGTCGTCAATAAGAAGGTCCAAGGGATATAGTAAACCTGAAGTGAAGCATCGAAAACTAAAACTGAACTCACAGGAGAGGTTCAGATCATAGAAAGTGGGA
This sequence comes from Schistocerca serialis cubense, assembly GCF_023864345.2. Classification (NCBI taxonomy): domain Eukaryota; kingdom Metazoa; phylum Arthropoda; class Insecta; order Orthoptera; family Acrididae; genus Schistocerca; species Schistocerca serialis. The sequence continues at coordinate 20,820,436 of NC_064648.1, forward strand.
GTGTCAGTCCTCTTGTACTTAAGTTGCCATTGTGCCTTTTGTATTGAATTCGGATGCAATTTCTGTTATCATCGTCAATAAGAATGTCCAAGGGATTCAGTAAACCTGAAGTAAAGCATCGGAATCTAAAACTGGACTCACAGGAGAGGTTCAAATCATTGAAAGTTAGAGAGTCAGTCCTCTTGTACTTAAGGCGCCATTGTGCCTTTTGTATTAAATCCGGATGCAAACTCTGTGTTTCATCGTCAATAAGAAGGTCCAAGGGATACAGTAAACCTGAAGTGAAGCATCGGAATCTAAAACTGGACTCACAGGAGAGGTGCAAATCATAGAAAGATAGAGTGTCAGTCTTCTTGTACTTAAGTCGGCATTGTACCTTTTGTATTAAATTCGGATGCAAACTCTGTGTTTCATCGTCAATTAGAAGGTCCAAGGGATACAGTAAACCTGAAGTGAAGCATCGGAATGTAAAACTGGACTCACAGGAGAGGTTCAAATCATAGAAAGTGAGAGTGTCAGCCCTCTTGTATTTAAGTCGGCATTGTGCCATTTGTATTAAATTCGGATGCAATTTCTGTGTTTCGTCGTCAATAAGAAGGTCCAAGGGATACAGTAAACCTAAATGAAGCGTCGGAATCTAAAACTGAACTCACAGGGGAGGTTCAAATCATAGAAACTGAGAGTGTCAGTCCTCTTGTACTTAAGTCACCATTGTGCCTTTTGTATTAAATTCGGATGCAATTTCTGTTTTCATCGTCAATATAAAGGTCCAAGGGATACAGTAAACCTGAAGTGAAGCATCGGAATCTAAAACTGGTCTCACAGGAGAGGTTCAAATCATAGAAAGTGAGAGTGTCAGTCCTCTTGTACTTAGTCGGCATTGTGCTTTTTGAATTCAATTCCGATGCTATTTCTGTGTTTCATTGTCAATAAGAAGGTCCAAGGGATACAGTAAACCTAAAGTGAAGCATCGGAATCTAAAACTGGACTCACAGGAGAGGTTCAAATCATAGAAAGTTAGAGTGTCAGTCCTCTTGTACTTAAGTCGCCATTGTGCTTTTTGTATTAAATTCGGATGCAATTTCTGTTTTCATCGTCAATGAGAAGGTCCAAGAGATATAGTAAACCTGAAGTGAAGCATCGGAATCTATAACTGGACTCACAGGAGTGGTTCAAATCATTAAAAGTTTGAGTGTCAGTCCTCTTGTACTGAAGTCGCTATTGTGCCTTTTGAATTTAATTACGATGCTATTTCTGTGTTTCATTGTCAATAAGAAGGTCCAAGGGATACAGTAAACCTGAAGTGAAGTATCGGAATCTAAAACTGGACTCACAGGAGGGATTCAAATCATAGAAAGTGAGAGTGTCAGTCCTCTTGTACTTAAGTCGGCATTGTGCCTTTTGAATTTAATTACGATGCTATTTCTGTGTTTCATTGTCAATAAGAAGGTCCAAGGGATACAGTAAACCTGAAGTGAAGCATCGGAATCTAAGACTGGACTCACAGGAGGGATTCAAATCATAGAAAGTGAGAGTGTCAGTCCTCTTTTACTTAAGTCGGCATTGTGCGTTTTAAATTTAATTCCGATGCAATATTTGTGTTTCATCGTCAATAAGAAGGTCGAAGGGTACAGTAAACCTGAAGTGAAGCATCGGAATCTAGAACTGAACTCACAGGAGGTGTTCAAATCATAGAAAGTGAGAGTGTCAGTCCACTTGTACTTAGGCCGCCATTGTGACTTTTGTATTAAATTCGGATGCAGTTTCTGTGTTTCATGGTCAATAAGAAGGTCCAAGGGATACAGTAAACCTGAAGTGAAGCATCGGAATCTAAAACTGGACTCACAGGAGAGGTGCAAATCATAGAAAGTTAGAGTGTCAGTCCTCTTGTACTTAAGTCGGCATTGTACCTTTTGTATTAAATTCGGATGCAAACTCTGTGTTTCATCGTCAATTAGAAGGTCCAAGGGATACAGTAAACCTGAAGTGAAGCATCGGAATGTAAAACTGGACTCACAGGAGAGGTTCAAATCATAGAAAGTGAGAGTGTCAGTCCTCTTGTGCATAAGACGGCATTGTGCCTTTTGAATTTAATTACGATGCTATTTCTGTGTTTCATTGTCAATAAGAAGGTCCAAGGGATACAGTAAACCTGAAGTGAAGCATCGGAATCTAAAACTGGACTCACAGGAGAGATTCAAATCATAGAAAGTGAGAGTGTCAGTCCTCTTTTACTTAAGTCGGCATTGTGCGTTTTAAATTTAATTCCGATGCAATATCTGTGTTTCATCGTCAATAGGAAGGTCCAAGGAATAAAGTAAACCTGAAGTGAAGCATCGGAATCTAGAACTGGACTCACAGGAGATGTTCAAATCATAGAAAGTGAGAGTGTCAGTCCTCTTGTACGTAGGCCGCCATTGTGATTTTTGTATTAAATTCGGATGCAATTTCTGTGTTTCATCGTCAATAAGAAGGTCCAAGGGATACAGTAAACCTGAAGTGAAACATCGGAATCTAAAACTGGACTCACAGGAGAGGTGCAAATCATAGAAAGTTAGAGTGTCAGTATTCTTGTACTTAAGACGGCATTGTGCTTTTTGAATTTAATTCCGATGGAATTTCTGTGTTTCATCGTCAATAAGAAGGTGCAAGGTATAGAGTAAACCTGAAGTGAAGCATCTGAATCTAAATCAGACCTCTCAGGAGAAGTCCGAATCATGGAAAGTGAGAGTGTCAGTGCCCTTGTACTTAAGTCGGCATTGTGCAATTTGTATTAAATTCGGATGCAATATCTGTGTTTCATCGTCAATAAGAAGGTCCAAGGGATACAGTAAACCTGAAGTGAAGCATTGGAATCTAAAACTGGACTAACAGGATAGGTTCAAATCATAGAAAGTGAGAGTGTCAGTCCCCTTGCATTTAAGTCGCCATTGTGCCTTTTGTATTAAATTCTGATGCAATTTCTGTGTTTCATCGTCAATAAGGAGGTCCAAGGGATACAGTAAACCTGAAGTGAAGCATCGGAATCTGAAACTTGACTCACAGGAGAGGTTCAAATCATAGAAAGTTAGAGTGTCAGTCCTCTTGTACTTAAGTCGCCATTGTGTTTTTTGTATTAAATTCGGATGCAATTTCTGTTTTCATCGTCAATAAGAAGGTCCAAGGGATACAGTAAACCTGACGTAAAGCATCGGAATCTAAAACTGGACTCACAGGAGAGGTTCAAATCATAGAAAGTTAGAGTGTCAGTCCTCTTGTACTTAAGTCGGCATTGTGCCTTTTCTATTAAATCCGGATGCAAACTCTGTGTTTCATCGTCAATAAGAAGGTCCAAGAGATACAGTAAACCTGAAGTGAAGCATCGGAATCTAAAACTGGACTCACAGGAGGGATTCAAATCATAGAAAGTGAGAGTGTCAGTCCTCTTTTACTTAAGTCGGCATTGTGCGTTTTAAATTTAATTCCGATGCAATATCTGTGTTTCATCGTCAATAAGAAGGTCCAAGGGATAAAGTAAACCTGAAGTGAAGCATCGGAATCTAGAACTGGGCTCACAGGAGATGTTCAAATCATAGAAAGTGAGAGTATCAGTCCTCTTGTACTTAGGCCGCCATTGTGATTTTTGAATTAAATTCGGATGCAGTTTCTGTGTTTCATCGTCAATAAGAAGGTCCAAGGGATACAGTAAACCTGAAGTGAAGCATCAGAATCTAAAACTGGACTCACAGGAGAGGTGCAAATCATAGAAAGTTAGAGTGTCAGTCCTCTGGTACTTAAGTCGGCATTGTACCTTTTGTATTAAATTCGGATGCAAACTCTGTGTTTCATCGTCAATTAGAAGGTCCAAGGGATACAGTAAACCTGAAGTGAAGCATCGGAATGTAAAACTGGACTCACAGGAGAGGTTCAAATCATAGAAAGTGAGGGTGTCAGTCCTCTTGTACTTAAGACGGCATTGTGCCTTTTGAATTTAATTCCGATTCAATTTCTGTGTTTCATCGTCAATAAGAAGCTGCAAAGTATACAGTAAACCTGAAGTGAAGCATCGGAATCTAAAACTGGACTCACAGCAGAGGTTCAACTCATAGAAAGTGAGAGTGTCAGTCCTCTTGTACTTAAGTCGGCATTGTGCCATTTGTATTAAATTCGGATGCAATTTCTGTGTTTCGTCGTCAATAAGAAGGTCCAAGGGATATAGTAAACCTGAACTGAAGCATCGGAATCTAAAACGGAACTCACAGGGGAGGTTCAAATCATAGAAAGTGAGAGTGTCAGTCCTCTTGTACTTAAGTCGCCATTGTGCCTTTTGTATTAAATTCGGATGCAATTTCTGTTTTCATCGTCAATAAGAAGGTCCAAGGGATACAGTAAACCTGAAGTAAAGCATCGGAATCTAAAACTGGACTCACAGGAGAGGTTCAAGTCATAGAAAGTGAGAGTGTCAGCCCTCTTTTACTTAAGTCGGCATTGTGCGTTTTAAATTAAATTCCGATGCAATACCTGTGTTCCATCGTCAATAAGATGGTCCAAGGGATAAAGTAAACCTTAAGTGAAGCATCGGAATCTAGTACTGGACTCACAGGAGATGTTCAAATCATAGAAAGTGAGAGTGTCAGTCCTCTTGTACTTAGGCCGCCATTGTGATTTTTGTATTAAATTCGGATGCAGTTTCTGTGTTTCATCGTCAATAAGAAGGTCCAAGGGATACAGTAAACCTGAAGTGAATCATCGGAATCTAAAACTGGACTCACAGGAGAGGTGCAAATCATAGAAAGTTAGAGTGTCAGTCCTCTTGTACTTAAGTCGGCATTGTACCTTTTGTATTAAATTCGGATGCAAACTCTGTGTTTCATCGTCAATTAGAAGGTCCAAGGTATACAGTAAACCTTAAGTGAAGCATCGGAATGTAAAACTGGACTCACAGGAGAGGTTCAAATCATAGAAAGTGAGAGTGTCAGTCCTCTTGTACTTAAGACGGCATTGTGCATTTTGAATTTAATTCCGATTCAATTTCTGTGTTTCATCGTCAATAAGAAGCTGCAAGGTATACAGTAAACCTGAAGTGAAGCATCGGAATCTAAAACTGAACTCACAGGGGAGGTTCAAATCATTGAAAGTGAGAGTGTCAGTCCTCTTGTACTTAAGTCGCCATTGTGCCTTTTGTATTATATTCGGATGCAATTTCTGTGTTTCGTCGTCAATAAGAAGGTCCAAGGGATATAGTAAACCTGAAGTGAAGCATCGAAAACTAAAACTGAACTCACAGGAGAGGTTCAGATCATAGAAAGTGGGAGTGTCAGTCCTCTTGTACTTAAGTTGCCATTGTGCCTTTTGTATTGAATTCGGATGCAATTTCTGTTATCATCGTCAATAAGAATGTCCAAGGGATTCAGTAAACCTGAAGTAAAGCATCGGAATCTAAAACTGGACTCACAGGAGAGGTTCAAATCATTGAAAGTTAGAGAGTCAGTCCTCTTGTACTTAAGGCGCCATTTTGCCTTTTGTATTAAATCCGGATGCAAACTCTGTGTTTCATCGTCAATAAGAAGGTCCAAGGGATACAGTAAACCTGAAGTGAAGCATCGGAATCTAAAACTGGACTCACAGGAGAGGTGCAAATCATAGAAAGTTAGAGTGTCAGTCCTCTTGTACTTAAGTCGGCATTGTACCTTTTGTATTAAATTCGGATGCAAACTCTGTGTTTCATCGTCAATTAGAAGGTCGAAGGGATACAGTAAACCTGAAGTGAAGCATCGGAATGTAAAACTGGACTCACAGGAGAGGTTCAAATCATAGAAAGTGAGAGTGTCAGCCCTCTTGTATTTAAGTCGGCATTGTGCCATTTGTATTAAATTCGGATGCAATTTCTGTGTTTCGTCGTCAATAAGAAGGTCCAAGGGATACAGTAAACCTAAATGAAGCGTCGGAATCTAAAACTGAACTCACAGGGGAGGTTCAAATCATAGAAACTGAGAGTGTCAGTCCTCTTGTACTTAAGTCACCATTGTGCCTTTTGTATTAAATTCGGATGCAATTTCTGTTTTCATCGTCAATATAAAGGTCCAAGGGATACAGTAAACCTGAAGTGAAGCATCGGAATCTTAAACTGGTCTCACAGGAGAGGTTCAAATCATAGAAAGTGAGAGTGTCAGTCCTCTTGTACTTAGTCGGCATTGTGCTTTTTGAATTCAATTCCGATGCTATTTCTGTGTTTCATTGTCAATAAGAAGGTCCAAGGGATACAGTAAACCTAAAGTGAAGCATCGGAATCTAAAACTGGACTCACGGGAGAGATTCAAATCATAGAAAGTGAGAGTGTCAGTCATCTTTTACTTAAGTCGGCATTGTGCGTTTTAAATTTAATTCCGATGCAATATCTGTGTTTCATCGTCAATAAGAAGGTCCAAGGGATAAACTAAACCTGAAGTGAAGCATCGGAATCTCGAAGTGGACTCACAGGAGATGTTCAAATCATAGTAAGTGAGAGTGTCAGTCCTCTTGTACTTAATCCGCCATTGTGATTTTTGTATTAAATTCGGATGCAATTTCTGTGTTTCATCGTCAATAAGAAGTTCCAAGGGATACAGTAAACCTGAAGTGAAGCATCGGAATCTAAATCTGGACTCACAGGAGAGGTGCAAATCATAGAATGTTAGAGTGTCAGTCCTCTTGTACTTGAGTCGGCATTGTACGTTTAGTATTAAATTCGGATGCAAACTCTGTGTTTCATCGTCAATTAGAAAGTCCAAGTGATACAGTAAACCTGAAGTGAAGCATCGGAATGTAAACTGGACTCACAGGAGAGGTTCAAATCATAGAAAGTGAGAGTGTCAGTCCTCTTGTACTTAAGTCGGCATTGTGCCTTTTGAATTTAATTCCAATTCAATTTCTGTGTTTCATCGTCAATAAGAGGCTGCAAGGTATACAGTAAATCTGAAGTGAAGCATCGGAATCTAAAACTGGACTCACAGGAGAGGTTCAAATCATAGAAAGTGAGAGTGTTAGTCCTCTTCTACTTAGGTCGGCACTGTGCCTTTTGAATTTAATTCCGATGCAATTTCTGTGTTTCATCGTCAATAAGAACGTCCAAGATATACAGTAAACCTGAAGTGAAGCATCGGAATCTAAAACTAGACTCACAGGAGAGGTTCGAATCATAGAAAGTGAGAGTGTCAGTCCTCTTGTACTTAAGTCGGCATTGTGCCATTTGTATTAAATTCGGATGCAATTTCTGTGTTTCATCGTCAATAAGAATGTCCAAGGGATACAGTAAACCTGAGGTGAAGCATCGGAATCTAAAACTGGACTCACAGGAGAGGTTCAAATCATAGATAGTGAGAGTGTTAGTCCTCTTGTACTTAAGTCACCATTGTGACTTTTGTATTAATTTCGGATGCAATTTCTGTGTTTCATCGTCAATAAGAGGGTCGAACGGATACAGTAAACCTGAAGTGAAGCATCGGAATCTAAAACTGGACTCACAGGAAAGGTGAAAATCATAGAAAGTTAGAGTGTCAGGCCTCTTGTACTTAAGTCGGCATTGTACCTTTTGTATTAAATTCGGATGCAATATCTGTGTTTCATCGTCAATAAGAAGGTCCAAGGGATACAGTAAACCTGAAGTGAAGCAACGGAATGTAAAACTGGACTCACAGGAGAGGTTCAAATCATAGAAAGTGAGAGTGTCAGTCCTCTTGTACTTAAGTCGGCATTGTGCCTTTTGAATTTAATTCCCATGCAATTTCTGTGTTTAATCGTCAATAAGAAGGTGCAAGGTATACTGTAACCCTAAAGTGAAGCATCGGAATTTAAAACTGGACTCACAGGAGAGGTTCAAATCATAGAATGTGCGAGTGTAAGTCGTCTTCTACTTAGGTCGGCACTGTGCCTTTTGAATTTAATTCCGAAGCAATTTCTGTTTTCATCGTCAATATAAAGGTCCAAGGGATACAGTAAACCTTAAGTGAAGCATCGGAATCTAAAACTGGACTCGCAAGAGAGGTTCAATCACAGAATGTTAGAGCGTCAGTCCTCTTTTACTTAAGACGGCATTGTGCTATTTGTATTAATTTCTAATGCGATTTCAGTGTTTTATTGTCAACATGAAGGTCCAAGGGATACAGTAAACCTGAAGTGAAGCATCGGAATCTAAATCTGACCTCACAGGAGAGGTTCGAATCATAGAAAGTGAGAGTGTCAGTCCTCTTGTACTTAAGTCGCCATTGTGACTTTTGTATTGAATTCGGATGCAATTTCTGTGTTTCATCGTCAATACGAAGGTCCAAGGGATACAGTAAACTTGAAGTGAAGCATCGGAATCTAAAACTGGACTCACAGGAGAGGTTCAAATCATAGAAAGTTAGAGTGTCAGTCCTCTTGTACTTAAGTCACCATTGTGACTTTTGTATTAATTTCGGATGCAATTTCTGTGTTTCATCGTCAATAAGAGGGTCGAACGGATACAGTAAACCTGAAGTGAAGCATCGGAATCTAAAACTGGACTCACAGGAAAGGTGAAAATCATAGAAAGTTAGAGTGTCAGGCCTCTTGTACTTAAGTCGGCATTGTACCTTTTGTATTAAATGCGGATGCAAACTCTGTGTTTCATCGTCAATTAGAAGGTCCAAGGGATACAGTAAACCTGAAGTGAAGCATCGGAATCTAAAACTTGACTCACAGGAGAGGTTCAAATCATAGAAAGTGAGAGTGTCAGTCCTCATGTACTTAAGTCGGAAATGTGCCTTTTGAATTTAATTCCGATGCAATTTCTGTTTTTCATCGTCAATAAGAAGGTTCAAGGTATACAGTAAACCTGAAGTGAAGCATCGGAATCTAAATCTGACCTCACAGGAGAAGTTCGAATCATGGAAAGTGAGAGTATCAGTGCTCTTGTACTTAAGTCGGCATTGTGCCATTTGTATTAAATTCGGATGTAATTTCTGTGAATCATCGTCAATAAGAAGGTCCAAGGGATACAGTAAACCTGAAGTGAAGCATTGGAATCTAAAACTGGACTCACAGGTTAGGTTCAAATCATAGAAAGTGAGAGTGTCAGTCCCCTTGTACTTAAGTCGCCATTGTGCCTTTTGTATTAAATTCGGATGCAATTTCAGTGTTTCATCGTCAATAAGAAGGTCCAAGGGATACAGTAAATCTGAGGTGAAGCATCGGAATCTAAAACTAGACTCACTGGATAGGCTCAAATCATAGACAGTTAGAGTGTCAGTCCTCTTGTACTTAAGTCGGCATTGTGCATTTTGTATTAAATTCGGATGCAAACTCTGTGTTTCATCGTCAATAAGAAGGTCCAAGGGATACAGTAAACCTGAAGTGAAGCATCGGAATCTAAAACTGACTTCACAGCAGAGGTTCAAATCATAGAATGTGAGAGTGTCTGTCGTATTGTACTTATGTCGGCATTGTGCCATTTGTATTAAATTCGGATGCAATTTCTGTGTTTCATCGTCAATAAGAAGGTCCAACGGAAACAGTAAACCTGAAGTGAAGCATCGGAATCTAAAACTGAACTCACTGGAGAGGATCGAATCATAGAGAGTGAGAGTGTCAGTCCTCTTGTACTTAAGTCGGCATTGTGCCATTTGTATTAAATTCGGATGCAATTTCTGTGTTTCATCGTCAATAAGAAAGTCCAACAGATACAGTAAACCTGAGGTGAAGCATCGGAATCTAAACTGGACTCACAGCAGAGGTTCAAATCATAGGAAGTGAGAGTGTCAGTCCTCTTGTACTTAAGTCGCCATTGTGATTTTTGTATTAAATTCGGATGCAATTTCTGTGGTTCATCGTCAATACGAAGGTCCAAGGGATAGAGTAAACCTGAAGTGAAGCATCGGAATCTAAAACTAGACTCACAGGAGAGGTTCAAATCATAGAAAGTTAGAGTGTCAGTCCTCTTCTACTTAAGTCGCCATTGTACCTTTTGTATTAAATTCGGATGCAAACTCTGTGTTTCATCGTCAATTAGAAGGTCCAAGGGATACAGTAAACCTGAAGTGAAGCATCGGAATCTAAAACTGGACTCACAGGAGAGGTTCAAATCATAGAAACTGAGAGTGTCAGCCCTCTTGTACTTAAGTCGGTATGGTGCCTTTTGAATTTAATTCCGATGTAATTTCTGTTTTTCATCTTCAATAAGAATGTCCAAGGGATACAGTAAACCTGAAGTGAAACATCGGGTCTAAAACTGGACTCACAGGAGAGGTTCAAATCAAAGAAAGTGAGAGTGTCAGTCCTCTTTTACTTAAGTCGGCATTGTGTGTTTTGAATTTAATTCCGATGCAATTTCTATCTTTCATCGTCAATAAGAAGGTCCAAGAGATACAGTAAACCTGAAGTGAAGCATCGGAATCTAAAACTGGACTCGCAGGAGAGGTTCAATCACAGAATGTTAGAGCGTCAGTCCTCTTTTACTTAAGACGGCATTGTGCTATTTGTATTAATTTCTAATGCGATTTCAGTGTTTTATCGTCAACAAGAAGGTCCAAGCGATATAGTAAACCTGAAGTGAAGCATCGGAATCTTAATCTGACCTCACAGGAGAGGTTCGAATCATAGAAAGTGAGAGTGTCAGTCCTCTTGTACTTAAGTCGCCATTGTGATTTTTGTATTAAATTCGGATGCAATTTCTGTGTTCCATCGTCAATACGAAGGTCCAAGGGATACAGTAAACCTCAAGTGAAGCATTGGAATCTAAAACTGGACTCACAGGAGAGGTTCAAATCATAGAAAGTGAGAGTGTCAGTCCTCTTGTACTTAGGTCGGAATTGTGCCTTTTGAATTTAATTCCGATGCAATTTCTGTTTTTCATCGTCAATAAGAAGGTTCAAGGTATACAGTAAACCTGAAGTGAAGCATCGGAATCTAAATCTAACCTCACAGGAGAGGTTCAAATCATAGAAAGTGAGAGTGTCAGTCCTATTGTACTTAAGTCGGCATTGTGCCATTTGTATTAAATTCGGATGCATTTTCTGTGTTTCATCGTCAATAAGAAGGTCCAACGGAAACAGTAAACCTGAAGTGAAGCATCGGAATCTAAAAGTGGACTCACTCGAGAGGTTCAAATCATAGAAAGTTAGAGTGTCAGTCCTCTTGTACTTAAGTCGGCATTGTGCGTTTTGAATTTAATTACGATGCAATTTCTGTGTTTCATCGTCACTAAGAAGGTCCAAGGGATACAGTAAACCAGAAGTGAAGCATCGGAATCTAAAACTGGACTCACAGGAGAGGTTCAAAACAAAGAATGTGAGAGTGTCAGTCCTCTTTCACTTAAGTCGGCATTGTGTTTTTTGAATTTAATTCCGATGCAATTTCAGTGTTTCATCGTCAATAAGAAGGTCCAAGGGATACAGTAAACCTGAAGTGAAGCATCGGAATCTAAAACTGGACTCACAGGAGATGTTCAAATCATAGAAAGTGAGAGTGTCAGTCCTCTTGTACTTAAGTCGGCATTGTGCCATTTGTATTAAATTCGGATGCAATTTCTGTGTTTCATCGTCAATAAGAAGGTCCAAGGGATTCAGTAAATCTGAGGTGAAGCATCGGAATCTAAAAGTAGACTCACTGGATAGGCTCAAATCATAGACAGTTAGAGTGTCAGTCCTCTTGTACTTAAGTCGGCATTGTGCATTTTGTATTAAATTCGGATGCAAACTCTGTGTTTCATCGTCAATAAGAAGGTCCAAGGGATACAGTAAACCTGAAGTGAAGCATCGGAATCTAAAACTGACTTCACAGGAGAGGTTCAAAACATAGAATGTGAGAGTGTCTGTCCTATTGTACTTATGTCGGCATTGTGCCATTTGTATTAAATTCGGATGCAATTTCTGTGTTTCATCGTCAATAAGAAGGTCCAACGGAAACAGTAAACCTGAAGTGAAGCATCGGAATCTAAAACTGAACTCACTGGAGAGGATCGAATCATAGAGAGTGAGAGTGTCAGTCCTCTTGTACTTAAGTCGGCATTGTGCCATTTGTATTAAATTCGGATGCAATTTCTGTGTTTCATCGTCAATAAGAAAGTCCAACAGATACAGTAAACCTGAGGTGAAGCATCGGAATCTAAACTGGACTCACAGCAGAGGTTCAAATCATAAAAAGTGAGAGTGTCAGTCCTCTTGTAATTAAGTCACCATTGTGACTTTTGTATTAATTTCGGATGCAATTTCTGTGTTTCATCGTCAATAAGAAGGTCCAAAGGATACAGTAAACCTGAAGTGAAGCATCGGAATCTAAAACTGGACTCACGGGAGATGTCCAAATCATAGAAAGTGAGAGTGTCAGTCCTCTTGTACTTAAGTCGCCATTGTGATTTTTGTATTAAATTCGGATGCAATTTCTATGGTTCATCGTCAATACGAAGGTCCAAGGGATAGAGTAAACCTGAAGTGAAGCATCGGAATCTAAAACTAGACTCACAGGAGAGGTTCAAATCATAGAAAGTTAGAGTGTCAGTCCTCTTGTACTTAAGTCGCCATTGTACCTTTTGTATTAAATTCGGATGCAAACTCTGTGTTTCATCGTCAATTAGAAGGTCCAAGGGATACAGTAAACCTGAAGTGAAGCATCGGAATCTAAAACTGGACTCACAGGAGAGGTTCAAATCATAGAAACTGAGAGTGTCAGCCCTCTTGTACTTAAGTCGGAATGGTGCCTTTTGAATTTAATTCCGATGCAATTTCTGTTATTCATCGTCAATAAGAATGTCCAAGGGATACAGTAAACCTGAAGTGAAACATCGGAATCTAAAACTGAACTCACAGGAGAGGTTCAAATCAAAGAAAGTGAGAGTGTCAGTCCTCTTTTACTTAAGTCGGCATTGTGCGTTTTGAATTTAATTCCGATGCAATTTCTATGTTTCATCGTCAATAAGAAGGTCCAAGAGATACAGTAAACCTGAAGTGAAGCATCGGAATCTAAAACTGGACTCGCAGGAGAGGTTCAATCACAGAATGTTAGAGCGTCAGTCCTCTTTTACTTAAGACGGCATTGTGCTATTTGTATTAATTTCTAATGCGATTTCAGTGTTTTATCGTCAACAAGAAGGTCCAAGCGATACAGTAAACCTGAAGTGAAGCATCGGAATCTGAATCTGACCTCACAGGAGAGGTTCGAATCATAGAAAGTGAGAGTGCCAGTCCTCTTGTACTTAAGTCGCCATTGTGATTTTTGTATTAAATTCGGATGCAATTTCTGTGTTCCATCGTCAATACGAAGGTCCAAGGGATACAGTAAACCTCAAGTGAAGCATCGGAATCTAAAACTGGACTCACAGGAGAGGTTCAAATCATAGAAAGTGAGAGTTTCAGTCCTCTTGTACTTAGGTCGGAATTGTAGCTTTTGAATTTAATTCCGATGCAATTTCTGTTTTTCATCGTCAATAAGAAGGTTCAAGGTATACAGTAAACCTGAAGTGAAGCATCGGAATCTAAATCTAACCTCACAGGAGAGGTTCAAATCATAGAAAGTGAGAGTGTCAGTCCTATTGTACTTAAGTCGGCATTGTGACATTTGTATTAAATTCGGATGCAATTTCTGTGTTTCATCGTCAATAAGAAGGTCCAACGGAAACAGTAAACCTGAAGTGAAGCATCGGAATCTAAAACTGGACTCACTCGAGAGGTTCAAATCATAGAAAGTTAGAGTGTCAGTCCTCTTGTACTTAAGTCGGCATTGTGCGTTTTGAATTTAATTACGATGCAATTTCTGTGTTTCATCGTCAATAAGAAGGTCCAAGGGATACAGTAAACCAGAAGTGAAGCATCGGAATCTAAAACTGGACTCACAGGAGAGGTTCAAAACAAAGAAAGTGAGAGTGTCAGTCCTCTTTCACTTAAGTCGGCATTGTGTTTTTTGAATTTAATTCCGATGCAATTTCAGTGTTTCATCGTCAATAAGAAGGTCCAAGGGATACAGTAAAGCTGAAGTGAAGCATCGGAATCTAAAACTGGACTCACAGCAGATGTTCAAATCATAGAAAGTGAGAGTGTCAGTCCTCTTGTACTTAAGGCTCCATTGTGATTTTTGTATTAAATTCGGATGTAATTTCTGTGTTTCATCGTCAATAAGATGGTCCAAGGTATACAGTAACCTGAAGTGAAGCAAAGGAATCTAAAACTGGACTCACAGGAGAGGTTCAAATCATAGAATGTTAGAGTGTCAGTCCTCTTGCACTTACGTCGGCATTGTACCTTTTGTATTAAATTCGGATGCAAACTCTGTGTTTCATCGTCAATTAGAAGGTCCAAGGGATACAGTAAACCTGAAGTGAAGCATCGGAATCTAAAACTGGACTCACAGGAGAGGTTCAAATCATAGAAAGTGAGAGTGTTAGTCCTCTTCTACTTAGGTCGGCATTGTGCCTTTTGAATTTAATTCCGATGCAATTTCTGTGTTTCATCGTCAATAAGAACGTACAAGGGATACAGTAAACCTGAAGTGAAGCATCGGAATCTAAAACTGGACTCACAGGAGAGATTCAAATCATAGAAAGTTAGAGTGTCAGTCCTATTGTACTTAAGTCGGCATTGTGCCATTTGTATTAAATTCGGATGCAATTTCTGTGTTTCATCGTCAATAAGAAGGTCCAAGGGATACAGTAAACCTGAAGTGAAGCATCGGAATTTGAAACTGGACTCACAGAAGAGGTTCAAATCATAGAAAGTGAGAGTGTCAGTCCTCTTATACTTATGTCGGGATATTGCGTTTTGAATTTAATTCCGATGCAATTTCTGTGTTTCATCGTCAATAAGAAGGTCCAAGAAATACAGTAGACCTGAAGTGAAGCATCGGAATCTAAAACTGGACTCACAGGAGAGGTTCAAATCATAGAAACTGAGAGTCTTACTCCTCTTCTACTTAGGTCGGCATTGTGCCTTTTGAATTTCATTCCGATGCAATTTCTGTATTTCATCGTCAATAAGAACGTCCAAGGGATACAGTAAACCTGAAGTGAAGCATCGGAATCTAAAACTGGACTCACAGGAGCGATTCAAATCATAGAAAGTTAGAGTGACACTCCTCTTGTACTTAAGTCGGTATTGTGAGTTTTGTATTAAATTCGGATGCAATTTCTGTATTTCATCGTCAATAAGAAGGTCCAAGGTATACAGTAAACCTGAAGTGAAGCATCTGAATCTAAAACTGGACTCACAGGTGAGGTTCAAATCATAGAAAGTTAGAGTATCACTCCTCTTGTACTTAAGTCGACATTGTGCCATTTGTATTAAATTCGGATGCTATTTCTGTGTTTCATCGTCAATAAGAAGGTCCAAGGGATACAGTAAACCTGAAGTGAAGCAGCGGAATCCTAAACTGGACTCACAGGAGAGGTTCAAATCATAGAAAGTGAGAATGTCAGTCCTCTTGTACTTAAGTCGGCATTGTGCCATTTGTATTAAATTCGGATGCAATTCCTGTGTTTCATAGTCAATAAGAAGGTCCAAGGGATTCACTAAACCTGAAGTGAAACATCGGAATCTAAAACTGGACTCACAGGAGAGGTTCAAATCATAGCAAGTAAGAGTGTAACTCCTCTTGTACTTAAGTCGGTATTGTGCGTTTTGTATTAAATTCCGATGCAGTTTTGTATTTTATCGTCAATAAGAAGGTCCAAGGGATACAGTAAACCTGAAGTGAAGCATCGGAATCTAAAACTGACTTTACAGGAGAGGTGCAAATCATAGAAAGTGAGAGTGTCAGTCCTATTGTACTTAAGTCGGCATTGTGCATTTGTATTAAATTCGGATGCAATTTCTGTGTATCATCGTCAATAAGAAGGTCCAAGGGATACAGTAAACCTGAAGTGAAGCATCGGAATCGCAAACTGGACTCACAGGAGAGATTCAAATCATAGAATGTTAGAGTGGCAGTCCTCTTTTACTTAAGACGGCATTGTGCCATTTGTATTAAATTCGGATGCAAATTTCTGTGTTTCATCGTCAATAAGAAGGTCCAAGGGATACAGTAAACCTGAAGTGAAGCATCAGAATCTAAAACTGGACTCACAGGAGAGGTTCAAATCATAGAAAGTTAGACTGTCTGTCCTCCTTTACTTAAGTCGGCATTGTGCCTTTTGTATTAAATTCCGATGCAATTTCGTGTTTCATCGTCAATCAGAAAGTGCAAGGTATACAGTAAACCTGAAGTGGAGCATTGGA
The DNA here is from genome assembly GCF_023864345.2 of Schistocerca serialis cubense. Classification (NCBI taxonomy): domain Eukaryota; kingdom Metazoa; phylum Arthropoda; class Insecta; order Orthoptera; family Acrididae; genus Schistocerca; species Schistocerca serialis. The sequence continues at coordinate 20,836,611 of NC_064648.1, forward strand.
ATCTAAAACTGGACTCACAGGAGAGGTTCAAATCATAGAAAGTGAGAGTGTCAGTCCTCTTGTACTTAAGTCGGCATTGTGCCATTTGTATTAAATTCGGATCCAATTCCTGTGTCTCATAATCAATAAGAAGGTCCAAGGGATACACTAAACCTGAAGTGAAACATCGGAATCTAAAACTGGACTCACAGGAGAGGTTCAAATCATAGAAAGTGAGAGTGTCAGTCCTCTTGTACTTAAGTCGGCATTGTGCCATTTGAATTAAATTCGGATCCAATTCCTGTGTCTCATAATCAATTTGAAGGTCCTAGGGATACACTAAACCTGAAGTGAAACATCGGAATCTAAAACTGGACTCACAGGAGAGGTTCAAATCATAGAAAGTTAGAGTGTCAGTCCTCTTGTACTTAAGGCTCCATTGTGATTTTTGTATTAAATTCGGATGTAATTTCTGTGTTTCATCGTCAATAAGATGGTCCAAGGTATACAGTAACCTGAAGTGAAGCGAAGGAATCTAAAACTGGACTCACAGGAGAGGTTCAAATCATAGACTGTTAGAGTGTCAGTCCTCTTGCACTTAAGTCGGCATTGTACCTTTTGTATTAAATTCGGATGCAAACTCTGTGTTTCATCGTCAATTAGAAGATCCAAGGGATACAGTAAACCTGAAGTGAAGCATCGGAATCTAAAACTGGACTCACAGGAGAGGTTCAAATCATAGAAAGTGAGAGTGTCAGTCCTCTTGTACTTCAGTCGCCATTGTGATTTTTGTATAAAATTCGGATGTAATTTCTGTGTTTCATCGTCAATAAGAAGGTCCAAGGTATACAGTAACCTGACGTGAAGCAAAGGAATCTAAAACTGGACTCAGAGGAGAGGTTCAAATCATAGAAAGTTAGAGTGTCAGTCCTCTTGCACTTAAGTCGGCATTGTACCTTTTGTATTAAATTCGGATGCAAACTCTGTGTTTCATCGTCAATTAGAAGGTCCAAGGGATACAGTAAACCTGAAGTGAAGCATCAGAATCTAAAACTGGACTCACAGGAGAGGTTCAAATCATAGAAAGTGAGAGTGTCAGTCCTCTAGTACTTAAGTCGGCATTGAGCCTTTTGAATTTAATTCCGATGCAATTTCTGTGTTTCATCGTCAATAAGAAGGTGCAAGGTATACTGTAAACCTGAAGTGAAGCATCGGAATCTAAAACTGGACTTACAGGAGAGGTTCAAATCATACAAAGTTAGACTGTCTGTCCTCTTTTACTTAAGTCGGCATTGTGCCTTTTGTATTAAATTCCGATGCAATTTCCGTGTTTCATCGTCAATCAGAAAGTGCAAGGTATACAGTAAACCTGAAGTGGGGCATTGGAATCTAAAACTGGACTCACAGGAGAGGTTCAAATCATAGAAAGTGAGAGTGTCAGTCCTCTTGTACTTAAGTCGGCATTGTGCCATTTGAATTAAATTCGGATCCAATTCCTGTGTCTCATAATCAATTTGAAGGTCCTAGGGATACACTAAACCTGAAGTGAAACATCGGAATCTAAAACTGGACTCACAGGAGAGGTTCAAATCATAGAAAGTTAGAGTGTCAGTCCTCTTGTACTTAAGGCTCCATTGTGATTTTTGTATTAAATTCGGATGTAATTTCTGTGTTTCATCGTCAATAAGATGGTCCAAGGTATACAGTAACCTGAAGTGAAGCGAAGGAATCTAAAACTGGACTCACAGGAGAGGTTCAAATCATAGACTGTTAGAGTGTCAGTCCTCTTGCACTTAAGTCGGCATTGTACCTTTTGTATTAAATTCGGATGCAAACTCTGTGTTTCATCGTCAATTAGAAGATCCAAGGGATACAGTAAACCTGAAGTGAAGCATCGGAATCTAAAACTGGACTCACAGGAGAGGTTCAAATCATAGAAAGTGAGAGTGTTAGTCCTCTTCTACTTAGGTCGGCATTGTGCCTTTTGAATTTAATTCCGATGCAATTTCTGTGTTTCTTCGTCAATAAGAACGTACAAGGGATACAGTAAACCTGAAGTGAAGCATCGGAATCTAAAACTGGACTCACAGGAGAGGTTCAAAACAAAGAAAGTGAGAGTGTCAGTCCTCTTTCACTTAAGTCGGCATTGTGTTTTTTGAATTTAATTTCGATGCAATTTCAGTGTTTCATCGTCAATAAGAAGGTCCAAGGGATACAGTAAACCTGAAGTGAAGCATCGGAATCTAAAACTGGACTCACAGGAGATGTTCAAATCATAGAAAGTGAGAGTGTCAGTCCTCTTGTACTTAAGGCTCCATTGTGATTTTTGTATTAAATTCGGATGTAATTTCTGTGTTTCATCGTCAATAAGATGGTCCAAGGTATACAGTAACCTGAAGTGAAGCAAAGGAATCTAAAACTGGACTCACAGGAGAGGTTCAAATCATAGAATGTTAGAGTGTCAGTCCTCTTGCACTTAAGTCGGCATTGTACCTTTTGTATTAAATTCGGATGCAAACTCTGTGTTTCATCGTCAATTAGAAGGTCCAAGGGATACAGTAAACCTGAAGTGAAGCATCGGAATCTAAAACTGGACTCACAGGAGGGGTTCAAATCATAGAAAGTGAGAGTGTTAGTCCTCTTCTACTTAGGTCGGCATTGTGCCTTTTGAATTTAATTCCGATGTAATTTCTGTGTTTCATCGTCAATAAGAACGTACAAGGGATACAGTAAACCTGAAGTGAAGCATCGGAATCTAAAACTGGACTCACAGGAGAGATTCAAATCATAGAAAGTTAGAGTGACACTCCTCTTGTACTTAAGTCGGTATTGTGAGTTTTGTATTAAATTCGGATGCAATTTCTGTGTTTCATCGTCAATAAGAAGGTCCAAGGTATACAGTAAACCTGAAGTGAAGCATCGGAATCTAAAACGGGACTCACAGGAGAGGTTCAAATCATAGAAAGATAGAGTGTCACTCCTCTTGTACTCAAGTCGGTATTGTGCGTTTTGTATTAAATTCCGATGCAGTTTTGTATTTTATCGTCAATAAGAAATTCCAAGGGATACAGTAAACCTGAAGTGAAGCATCGGAATCTAAAACTGACTTCACAGGAGAGGTTCAAATCATAGAAAGTGAGAGTGTCAGTCCTATTGTACTTAAGTCGGCATTGTGCCATTTGTATTAAATTCGGATGCAATTTCTGTGTTTCATCGTCAATAAGAAGGTCCAAGGGATACAGTAAACCTGAAGTGAAGCATCGGAATTTGAAACTGGACTCACAGGAGAGGTTCAAATCATAGAAAGTGAGAGTGTCAGTCCTCTTTTACTTATGTCGGGATATTGCGTTTTGAATTTAATTCCGATGCAATTTCTGTGTTTCATCGTCAATAAGAAGGTCCAAGAAATACAGTAGACCTGAAGTGAAGCATCGGAATCTAAAACTGGACTCACAGGAGAGGTTCAAATCATAGAAAGTGAGAGTGTTAGTCCTCTTCTACTTAGGTCGGCATTGTGCCTTTTGAATTTCATTCCGATGCAATTTCTGTATTTCATCGTCAATAAGAACGTCCAAGGGATACAGTAAACCTGAAGTGAAGCATCGGAATCTAAAACTGGACTCACAGGAGCGATTCAAATCATAGAAAGTTAGAGTGACACTCCTCTTGTACTTAAGTCGGTATTGTGAGTTTTGTATTAAATTCGGATGCAATTTCTGTGTTTCATCGTCAATAAGAAGGTCCAAGGGATACAGTAAACCTGAAGTGAAGCAGCGGAATCCTAAACTGGACTCACAGGAGAGGTTCAAATCATAGAAAGTGAGAATGTCAGTCCTCTTGTACTTAAGTCGGCATTGTGCCATTTGTATTAAATTCGGATGCAATTCCTGTGTTTCATAGTCAATAAGAAGGTCCAAGGGATTCACTAAACCTGAAGTGAAACATCGGAATCTAAAACTGGACTCACAGGAGAGGTTCAAATCATAGAAAGTAAGAGTGTAACTCCTCTTGTACTTAAGTCGGTATTGTGCGTTTTGTATTAAATTCCGATGCAGTTTTGTATTTTATCGTCAATAAGAAGGTCCAAGGGATACAGTAAACCTGAAGTGAAGCATCGGAATCTAAAACTGACTTTACAGGAGAGGTTCAAATCATAGAAAGTGAGAGTGTCAGTCCTATTGTACTTAAGTCGGCATTGTGCATTTGTATTAAATTCGGATGCAATTTCTGTGTATCATCGTCAATAAGAAGGTCCAAGGGATACAGTAAACCTGAAGTGAAGCATCGGAATCGCAAACTGGACTCACAGGAGAGATTCAAATCATAGAATGTTAGAGTGTTAGTCCTCTTTTACTTAAGACGGCATTGTGCCATTTGTATTGAATTCGGATGCAAAATTCTGTGTTTCATCGTCAATAAGAAGGTCCAAGGGATACAGTAAACCTGAAGTGAAGCATCAGAATCTAAAACTGGACTCACAGGAGAGGTTCAAATCATAGAAAGTTAGACTGTCTGTCCTCTTTTACTTAAGTCGGCATTGTGCCTTTTGTATTAAATTCCGATGCAATTTCGTGTTTCATCGTCAATCAGAAAGTGCAAGGTATACAGTAAACCTGAAGTGGAGCATTGGAATCTAAAACTGGACTCACAGGAGAGGTTCAAATCATAGAAAGTGAGAGTGTCAGTCCTCTTGTACTTAAGTCGGCATTGTGCCATTTGTATTAAATTCGGATCCAATTCCTGTGTCTCATAATCAATAAGAAGGTCCAAGGGATACACTAAACCTGAAGTGAAACATCGGAATCTAAAACTGGACTCACAGGAGAGGTTCAAATCATTGAAAGTGAGATTGTCAGTCCTCTTTTACTTAAGTCTTTATTGTGCGGTTTGAATTTAATTCCGATGCAATTTCTATTTTTCATCGTATATAAGAAGGTCCAAGGGAGACAGTAAACCTGAAGTGAAGCATCGGAATCTAAAACTGGACTCACAGGAGAGGTTCAAATCATAGAAACTGAGAGTGTCAGTCCTCTTGTACTTAAGTCGGAATGGTGCCTTTTGAATTTAATTCCGATGCAATTTCTGTGTTTCGTCGTCAATAAGAAGGTCCAAGAGATACAGTAAACCTGAAGTGAAGCATCGGAATCTAAAACTGGACTCACAGGAGATGTTCAAATCATTGAAAGTGAGAGTGTCAGTCCTCTTGTACTTAAGTCGCCATTGTGATTTTTGTATAAAATTCGGATGTAATTTCTGTGTTTCATCGTCAATAAGAAGGTCCAAGGTATACAGTAACCTGAAGTGAAGCAAAGGAATCTAAAACTGGACTCAGAGGAGAGGTTCAAATCATAGAAAGTTAGAGTGTCAGTCCTCTTGCACTTAAGTCGGCATTGTACCTTTTGTATTAAATTCGGATGCAAACTCTGTGTTTCATCGTCAATTAGAAGGTCCAAGGGATACAGTAAACCTGAAGTGAAGCATCAGGATCTAAAACTGGACTCACAGGAGAGGTTCAAATCATAGAAAGTGAGAGTGTCAGTCCTCTAGTACTTAAGTCGGCATTGAGCCTTTTGATTTTAATTCCGATGCAATTTCTGTGTTTCATCGTCAATAAGAAGGTGCAAGGTATACTGTAAACCTGAAGTGAAGCATCGGAATCTAAAACTGGACTTACAGGAGAGGTTCAAATCATAGAAAGTTAGACTGTCTGTCCTCTTTTACTTAAGTCGGCATTGTGCCTTTTGTATTAAATTCCGATGCAATTTCCGTGTTTCATCGTCAATCAGAAAGTGCAAGGTATACAGTAAACCTGAAGTGGAGCATTGGAATCTAAAACTGGACTCACAGGAGAGGTTCAAATCATAGAAAGTGTGAGTGTCAGTCCTCTTGTACTTAAGTCGGCATTGTGCCATTTGTATTAAATTCGGATCCAATTCCTGTGTCTCATAATCAATAAGAAGGTCCTAGGGATACACTAAACCTGAAGTGAAACATCGGAATCTAAAACTGGACTCACAGGAGAGGTTCAAATCATAGAAAGTTAGTGTCAGTCCTCTTGTACTTAAGTCGGCATTGTACCTTTTGTATTAAATTCGGATGCAAACTCTGTGTTTCATCGTCAATTAGAAGGTCCAAGGGATACAGTAAACCTGAAGTGAAGCATCGGAATCTAAAACTGGACTCACAGGAGAGGTTCAAATCATAGAAACTGAGAGTGTCAGTCCTCTTGTACTTAAGTCGGAATGGTGCCTTTTCAATTTAATTCCGATGCAATTTCTGTTTTTCATCGTCAATAAGAAGGTCCAAGGGATACAGTAAACATGAAGTGAAACATCGGAATCTAAAACTGGACTCACAGGAGAGGTTCAAAACAAAGAAAGTGAGAGTGTCAGTCCTCTTTTACTTAAGTCGGCATTGTGTGTTTTGAATTTAATTCCGATGCAATTTCTGTGTTTCATCGTCAATAAGAAGGTCCAAGAGATACAGTAAACCTGAAGTGAAGCATCGGAATCTAAAACTGGACTCACAGGAGATGTTCAAATCATTGAAAGTGAGAGTGTCAGTCCTCTTGTACTTAAGTCGCCATTGTGATTTTTGTATAAAATTCGGATGTAATTTCTGTGTTTCATCGTCAATAAGAAGGTCCAAGGTATACAGTAACCTGAAGTGAAGCAAAGGAATCTAAAACTGGACTCAGAGGAGAGGTTCAAATCATAGAAAGTAAGAGTGTCAGTCCTCTTGCACTTAAGTCGGCATTGTACCATTTGTATTAAATTCGGATGCAATTCCTGTGTTTCATAGTCAATAAGAAGGTCCAAGGGATTCACTAAACCTGAAGTGAAACATCGGAATCTAAAACTGGACTCACAGGAGAGGTTCAAATCATAGAAAGTAAGAGTGTAACTCCTCTTGTACTTAAGTCGGTATTGTGCGTTTTGTATTAAATTCCGATGCAGTTTTGTATTTTATCGTCAATAAGAAGGTCCAAGGGATACAGTAAACCTGAAGTGAAGCATCGGAATCTAAAACTGACTTTACAGGAGAGGTTCAAATCATAGAAAGTGAGAGTGTCAGTCCTATTGTACTTAAGTCGGCATTGTGCATTTGTATTAAATTCGGATGCAATTTCTGTGTATCATCGTCAATAAGAAGGTCCAAGGGATACAGTAAACCTGAAGTGAAGCATCGGAATCGCAAACTGGACTCACAGGAGAGATTCAAATCATAGAATGTTAGAGTGTTAGTCCTCTTTTACTTAAGACGGCATTGTGCCATTTGTATTGAATTCGGATGCAAAATTCTGTGTTTCATCGTCAATAAGAAGGTCCAAGGGATACAGTAAACCTGAAGTGAAGCATCAGAATCTAAAACTGGACTCACAGGAGAGGTTCAAATCATAGAAAGTTAGACTGTCTGTCCTCTTTTACTTAAGTCGGCATTGTGCCTTTTGTATTAAATTCCGATGCAATTTCGTGTTTCATCGTCAATCAGAAAGTGCAAGGTATACAGTAAACCTGAAGTGGAGCATTGGAATCTAAAACTGGACTCACAGGAGAGGTTCAAATCATAGAAAGTGAGAGTGTCAGTCCTCTTGTACTTAAGTCGGCATTGTGCCATTTGTATTAAATTCGGATCCAATTCCTGTGTCTCATAATCAATAAGAAGGTCCAAGGGATACACTAAACCTGAAGTGAAACATCGGAATCTAAAACTGGACTCACAGGAGAGGTTCAAATCATTGAAAGTGAGATTGTCAGTCCTCTTTTACTTAAGTCTTTATTGTGCGGTTTGAATTTAATTCCGATGCAATTTCTATTTTTCATCGTATATAAGAAGGTCCAAGGGAGACAGTAAACCTGAAGTGAAGCATCGGAATCTAAAACTGGACTCACAGGAGAGGTTCAAATCATAGAAACTGAGAGTGTCAGTCCTCTTGTACTTAAGTCGGAATGGTGCCTTTTGAATTTAATTCCGATGCAATTTCTGTGTTTCGTCGTCAATAAGAAGGTCCAAGAGATACAGTAAACCTGAAGTGAAGCATCGGAATCTAAAACTGGACTCACAGGAGATGTTCAAATCATTGAAAGTGAGAGTGTCAGTCCTCTTGTACTTAAGTCGCCATTGTGATTTTTGTATAAAATTCGGATGTAATTTCTGTGTTTCATCGTCAATAAGAAGGTCCAAGGTATACAGTAACCTGAAGTGAAGCAAAGGAATCTAAAACTGGACTCAGAGGAGAGGTTCAAATCATAGAAAGTTAGAGTGTCAGTCCTCTTGCACTTAAGTCGGCATTGTACCTTTTGTATTAAATTCGGATGCAAACTCTGTGTTTCATCGTCAATTAGAAGGTCCAAGGGATACAGTAAACCTGAAGTGAAGCATCAGGATCTAAAACTGGACTCACAGGAGAGGTTCAAATCATAGAAAGTGAGAGTGTCAGTCCTCTAGTACTTAAGTCGGCATTGAGCCTTTTGATTTTAATTCCGATGCAATTTCTGTGTTTCATCGTCAATAAGAAGGTGCAAGGTATACTGTAAACCTGAAGTGAAGCATCGGAATCTAAAACTGGACTTACAGGAGAGGTTCAAATCATAGAAAGTTAGACTGTCTGTCCTCTTTTACTTAAGTCGGCATTGTGCCTTTTGTATTAAATTCCGATGCAATTTCCGTGTTTCATCGTCAATCAGAAAGTGCAAGGTATACAGTAAACCTGAAGTGGAGCATTGGAATCTAAAACTGGACTCACAGGAGAGGTTCAAATCATAGAAAGTGAGAGTGTCAGTCCTCTTGTACTTAAGTCGGCATTGTGCCATTTGTATTAAATTCGGATCCAATTCCTGTGTCTCATAATCAATAAGAAGGTCCTAGGGATACACTAAACCTGAAGTGAAACATCGGAATCTAAAACTGGACTCACAGGAGAGGTTCAAATCATAGAAAGTTAGTGTCAGTCCTCTTGTACTTAAGTCGGCATTGTACCTTTTGTATTAAATTCGGATGCAAACTCTGTGTTTCATCGTCAATTAGAAGGTCCAAGGGATACAGTAAACCTGAAGTGAAGCATCGGAATCTAAAACTGGACTCACAGGAGAGGTTCAAATCATAGAAACTGAGAGTGTCAGTCCTCTTGTACTTAAGTCGGAATGGTGCCTTTTCAATTTAATTCCGATGCAATTTCTGTTTTTCATCGTCAATAAGAAGGTCCAAGGGATACAGTAAACATGAAGTGAAACATCGGAATCTAAAACTGGACTCACAGGAGAGGTTCAAAACAAAGAAAGTGAGAGTGTCAGTCCTCTTTTACTTAAGTCGGCATTGTGTGTTTTGAATTTAATTCCGATGCAATTTCTGTGTTTCATCGTCAATAAGAAGGTCCAAGAGATACAGTAAACCTGAAGTGAAGCATCGGAATCTAAAACTGGACTCACAGGAGATGTTCAAATCATTGAAAGTGAGAGTGTCAGTCCTCTTGTACTTAAGTCGCCATTGTGATTTTTGTATAAAATTCGGATGTAATTTCTGTGTTTCATCGTCAATAAGAAGGTCCAAGGTATACAGTAACCTGAAGTGAAGCAAAGGAATCTAAAACTGGACTCAGAGGAGAGGTTCAAATCATAGAAAGTAAGAGTGTCAGTCCTCTTGCACTTAAGTCGGCATTGTACCATTTGTATTAAATTCGGATGCAAACTCTGTGTTTCATCGTCAATTAGAAGGTCCAAGGGATACAGTAAACCTGAAGTGAAGCATCAGAATCTAAATCTGGACTCACAGGAGAGGTTCAAATCATAGAAAGTGAGAGTGTCAGTCCTCTAGTACTTAAGTCGGCATTGAGCCTTTTGAATTTAATTCCGATGCAATTTCTGTGTTTCATCGTCAATAAGAAGGTGCAAGGTATACTGTAAACCTGAAGTGAAGCATCGGAATCTAAAACTGGACTTACAGGAGAGGTTCAAATCATAGGAAGTGAGAGTGTTAGTCCTCTTCTACTTAGGTCGTCATTGTGCCTTTTGAATTTATTTCCGATGCAATTTCTGTGTTTCATCATCTATAAGAACGTCCAAGTGATACAGTAAACCTGAAGTGAAGCATCGTAATCTAAAACTGGAGTCACAGGAGTGATTATAATCATAGAAAGTTAGAGTGTCACTCCTCTTGTACTTAAGTCGGTATTGTGAGTTTTGTATTAAATTCGGATGCAATTTCTGTGTTTCATCGTCAATAACAAAGTCCAAGGGGTACTGTAAACCTGAAGTGAAGCATCGGAATCTAAAACAGGACTCACAGGAGAGGTTCAAATCATAGAAAGTTAGAATGTAAGTCCTCTTGTAATTAAGTCGGCATTGTGCCTTTTGTATTAAATTCGGATGCAATTTCTGTCTTTCATCGTCAATAAGAAGGTCCAAGGGATTCAGTATACCTTAAGTGAAGCATCGGAATCTAAAACTGGACTCGCAGGAGAGGTTCAATCACCGAATGTTAGAGCGTCAGTCCTCTTTTACTTAAGACGGCATTGAGCTATTTGTATTAATTTCTCATGCGATTTCAGTGTTTTATCGTAAACAAGAAGGTCCAAGCGATACAGTAAACCTGACGTAAGCATCGGAATCTGAATCTGACCTCACAGGAGAGGTTCGAATCATAGAAAGTGAGAGTGTCAGTCCTCTTGTACTTAAGTCGCCATTGTGATTTTTGTATTAAATTCGGATGCAATATCTGTGTTTCATCGTCAATACGAAGGTCCAAGGGATACAGTAAACCTCTAGTGAAGCATCGGAATCTAAAACTGGACTCACAGGAGAGGTTCAAATCATAGAAAGTGAGAGTGTCAGTCCTCTTGTACTTAGGTCGGAATTGTGCCTTTTGAATTTAATTCCGATGCAATTTCTGTTTTTCATCGTCAATAAGAAGGTTCAAGGTATACAGTAAACCTGAAGTGAAGCATCGGAATCTAAATCTGACCTCACAGGAGAGGTTCAAATCATAGAAAGTGAGAGTGTCAGTCCTATTGTACTTAAGTCGGCATTGTGCCATTTGTATTAAATTCGGATGCAATTTCTGTGTTTCATCGTCAATAAGAAGGTCCAACGGAAACAGTAAACCTGAAGTGAAGCATCGGAATCTAAAACTGGACTCACTCGAGAGGTTCAAATCATAGAAAGTTAGAGTGTCAGTCCTCTTGTACTTAAGTCGGCATTGTGCATTTTGAATTTAATTACGATGCAATATCTGTGTTTCATCGTCAATAAGAAGGTCCAAGGGATACAGTAAACCAGAAGTGCAGCATCGGAATCTAAAACTGGACTCACAGGAGAGGTTCAAAACACAGAAAGTGAGAGTGTCAGTCCTCTTTCACTTAAGTCGGCATTGTGTTTTTTGAATTTAATTCCGATGCAATTTCAGTGTTTCATCGTCAATAAGAAGGTCCAAGGGATACAGTAAACCTGAAGTGAAGCATCGGAATCTAAAACTGGACTCACAGGAGATGTTCAAATCATAGAAAGTGAGAGTGTCAGTCCTCTTGTACTTAAGGCTCCATTATGATTTTTGTATTAAATTCGGATGTAATTTCTGTGTTTCATCGTCAATAAATGGTCCAAGGTATACAGTAACCTGAAGTGAAGCAAAGGAATCTAAAACTGGACTCACAGGAGAGGTTCAAATCATAGAATGTTAGAGTTTCAGTCCTCTTGCACTTAAGTCGGCATTGTACCTTTTGTATTAAATTCGGATGCAAACTCTGTGTTTCATCGTCAATTAGAAGGTCCAAGGGATACAGTAAACCTGAAGTGAAGCATCGGAATCTAAAACTGGACTCACAGGAGAGGTTCAAATCATAGAAAGTGAGAGTGTTAGTCCTCTTCTACTTAGGTCTGCATTTTGACTTTTGAATTTAATTCCGATGCAATTTCTGTGTTTCATCGTCAATAAGAACGTCCAAGGGATACAGTAAACCTGAAGTGAAGCATCGGAATCTAAAACTGGACTCACAGGAGGGATTCAAATCATAGAAAGTTAGAGTGACACTCCTCTTGTACTTAAGTCGGTATTGTGAGTTTTGTATTAAATTCGGATGCAATTTCTGTGTTTCATCGTCAATAAGAAGGTCCAAGGTATACAGTAAACCTGAAGTGAAGCATCGGAATCTAAAACTGGACTCACAGGTGAGGTTCAAATCATAGAAAGTCAGAGTGTCACTCCTCTTGTACTTAAGTCGCCATTGTGCCATTTGTATTAAATTCGGATGCTATTTCTGTGTTTCATCGTCAATAAGAAGGTCCAAGGGATACAGTAAACCTGAAGTGAAGCAGCGGAATCCTAAACTGGACTCACAGGAGAGGTTCAAATCATAGAAAGTGAGAGTGTCAGTCCTCTTGTACTTAAGTCGGCATTGTGCCATTTGTATTAAATTCGGATGCAATTCCTGTGTTTCATAGTCAATAAGAAGGTCCAAGGGATACACTAAACCTGAAGTGAAACATCGGAATCTAAAACTGGACTCACAGGAGAGGTTCAAATCATAGAAAGTAAGAGTGTAACTCCTCTTGACTTAAGTCGGTATTGTGATTTTTGTATAAAATTCGGATGTAATTTCTGTGTTTCATCGTCAATAAGAAGGTCCAAGGTATACAGTAACCTGAAGTGAAGCAAAGGAATCTAAAACTGGACTCAGAGGAGAGGTTCAAATCATAGAAAGTTAGAGTGTCAGTCCTCTTGCACTTAAGTCGGCATTGTACCTTTTGTATTAAATTCGGATGCAAACTCTGTGTTTCATCGTCAATTAGAAGGTCCAAGGGATACAGTAAACCTGAAGTGAAGCATCAGAATCTAAAACTGGACTCACAGGAGAGGTTCAAATCATAGATAGTGAGAGTGTCAGTCCTCTAGTACTTAAGTCGGCATTGAGCCTTTTGAATTTAATTCCGATGCAATTTCTGTGTTTCATCGTCAATAAGAAGGTGCAAGGTATACTGTAAACCTGAAGTGAAGCATAGGAATCTAAAACTGGACTTACAGGAGAGGTTCAAATCATAGAAAGTTAGACTGTCTGTCCTCTTTTACTTAAGTCGGCATTGTGCCTTTTGTATTAAATTCCGATGCAATTTCCGTGTTTCATCGTCAATCAGAAAGTGCAAGGTATACAGTAAACCTGAAGTGGAGCATTGGAATCTAAAACTGGGCTCACAGGAGAGGTTCAAATCATAGAAAGTGAGAGTGTCAGTCCTCTTGTACTTAAGTCGGCATTGTGCCATTTGTATTAAATTCGGATCCAATTCCTGTGTCTCATAATCAATAAGAAGGTCCTAGGGATACACTAAACCTGAAGTGAAACATCGGAATCTAAAACTGGACTCACAGGAGAGGTTCAAATCATAGAATGTTAGAGTGTCAGTCCTCTTGTACTTAAGTCGGCATTGAACCTTTTGTATTAAATTCGGATGCAAACTCTGTGTTTCATCGTCAATTAGAAGGTCCAAGGGATACAGTAAACCTGAAGTGAAGCATCGGAATCTAAAACTGGACTCACAGGAGAGGTTCAAATCATAGAAACTGAGAGTGTCAGTCCTCTTGTACTTAAGTCGGAATGGTGCCTTTTGAATTTAATTCCGATGCAATTTCTGTTTTTCATCGTCAATAAGAAGGTCCAAGGGATACATTAAACATGAAGTGAAACATCGGAATCTAAAACTGGACTCACAGGAGAGGTTCAAAACAAAGAAAGTGTGAGTGTCAGTCCTCTTTTACTTAAGTCGGCATTGTGTGTTTTGAATTTAATTCCGATGCAATTTCTGTGTTTCATCGTCAATAAGAAGGTCCAAGAGATACAGTAAACTTGAAGTGAAGCATCGGAATCTAAAACTGGACTCACAGGAGATGTTCAAATCATTGAAAGTGAGAGTGTCAGTCCTCTTGTACTTAAGTCGCCATTGTGATTTTTGTATAAAATTCGGATGTAATTTCTGTGTTTCATCGTCAATAAGAAGGTCCAAGGTATACAGTAACCTGAAGTGAAGCAAAGGAATCTAAAACTGGACTCAGAGGAGAGGTTCAAATCATAGAAAGTTAGAGTGTCAGTCCACTTGCACTTAAGTCGGCATTGTACCATTTGTATTAAATTCGGATGCAAACTCTGTGTTTCATCGTCAATTAGAAGGTCCAAGGGATACAGTAAACCTGAAGTGAAGCATCAGAATCTAAATCTGGACTCACAGGAGAGGTTCAAATCATAGAAAGTGAGAGTGTCAGTCCTCTAGTACTTAAGTCGGCATTGAGCCTTTTGAATTTAATTCCGATGCAATTTCTGTGTTTCATCGTCAATAAGAAGGTGCAAGGTGTACTGTAAACCTGAAGTGAAGCATCGGAATCTAAGACTGGACTTACAGGAGAGGTTCAAATCATAGGAAGTGAGAGTGTTAGTCCTCTTCTACTTAGGTCGTCATTGTGCCTTTTGAATTTATTTCCGATGCAATTTCTGTGTTTCATCATCTATAAGAACGTCCAAGGGATACAGTAAACCTGAAGTGAAGCATCGTAATCTAAAACTGGAGTCACAGGAGTGATTATAATCATAGAAAGTTAGAGTGTCACTCCTCTTGTACTTAAGTCGGTATTGTGAGTTTTGTATTAAATTCGGATGCAATTTCTGTGTTTCATCGTCAATAAGAAAGTCCAAGGGGTACTGTAAACCTGAAGTGAAGCATCGGAATCTAAAACTGGACTCACAGGAGAGGTTCAAATCATAGAAAGTTAGAATGTAAGTCCTCTTGTAATTAAGTCGGCATTGTGCCTTTTGAATTAAATTCGGATGCAATTTCTGTCATTCATCGTCAATAAGAAGGTCCAAGGGATTCAGTATACCTTAAGTGAAGCATCGGAATCTAAAACTGGACTCGCAGGAGAGGTTCAATCACAGAATGTTAGAGCGTCAGTCCTCTTTTACTTAAGACGGCATTGTGCTATTTGTATTAATTTCTCATGCGATTTCAGTGTTTTATCGTCAACAAGAAGGTCCAAGCGATACAGTAAACCTGAAGTAAGCATCGGAATCTGAATCTGACCTCACAGGAGAGGTTCGAATCATAGAAAGTGAGAGTGTCAGTCCTCTTGTACTTAGGTCGGAATTGTGCCTTTTGAATTTAATTCCGATGCAATTTCTGTTTTTCATCGTCAATAAGAAGGTTCAAGGTATACAGTAAACCTGAAGTGAAGCATCGGAATCTAAATCTGACCTCACAGGAGAGGTTCAAATCATAGAAAGTGAGAGTGTCAGTCCTATTGTACTTAAGTCGGCATTGTGCCATTTGTATTAAATTCGGATGCAATTTCTGTGTTTCATCGTCAATAAGAAGGTCCAACGGAAACAGTAAACCTGAAGTGAAGCATCGGAATCTAAAACTGGACTCACTCGAGAGGTTCAAATCATAGAAAGTTAGAGTGTCAGTCCTCTTGTACTTAAGTCGGCATTGTGCATTTTGAATTTAATTACGATGCAATATCTGTGTTTCATCGTCAATAAGAAGGTCAAAGGGATACAGTAAACCAGAAGTGCAGCATCGGAATCTAAAACTGGACTCACAGGAGAGGTTCAAAACACAGAAAGTGAGAGTGTCAGTCCTCTTTCACTTAAGTCGGCATTGTGTTTTTTGAATTTAATTCCGATGCAATTTCAGTGTTTCATCGTCAATAAGAAGGTCCAAGGGATACAGTAAACCTGAAGTGAAGCATCGGAATCTAAAACTGGACTCACAGGAGATGTTCAAATCATAGAAAGTGAGAGTGTCAGTCCTCTTGTACTTAAGGCTCCATTGTGATTTTTGTATTAAATTCGGATGTAATTTCTGTGTTTCATCGTCAATAAATGGTCCAAGGTATACAGTAACCTGAAGTGAAGCAAAGGAATCTAAAACTGGACTCACAGGAGAGGTTCAAATCATAGAAAGTTAGAGTGTCACTCCTCTTGTACTTAAGTCGGTATTGTGCCTTTTGTATTAAATTCGGATGCAATTTCAGTGTTTTATCGTCAATAAGAAGGTCCAAATGAGACAGTAAACCTGAAGTGAAGCATCGGAATCTAAATGTGAACTCACAGGAGAGGTTCAAATCATAGAAAGTGAGATTGTCAGTCCTCTTGTACTTAAGTCGGCATTGTGCCATTTGTATTAAATTCGGATGCAATTCCTGTGTCTCATAATCAATAAGAAGGTCCAAGGGATACACTAAACCTGAAGTGAAACATCGGAATCTAATACTGGACTCACAGGAGAGGTTCAAATCATAGAAAGTTAGAGTGTCACTCCGCTTGTACTTAAGTCGGTATTGTGCCTTTTGTATTAAATTCGGATGCAATTTCTGTGTTTTATCGTCAATAAGAAGGTCCAAGGGATACGGTAAACCTGAAGTGAAGCATCGGAATCTAAAACTGACCTCACAGGAGAGGTTCGAATCATAGAAAGTGAGAGTGTCAGTCCTCTTGTACTTAAGTCGGCATAGTGATTTTTGTATTAAATTGGGATGCAAACTCTGTGTTTTATCGTCAATAAGAAGGTCCAAGGGATACATTAAACCTGAAGCGAAGCATCGGAATCTAAAACTGTACTCACAGGAGAGGTTCAAATCATAGAGAGTGAGAGTGTCAGTCCTCTTCTACTTAGATCGGCATTGTACATTTTGAATTTAATTCCGATGCGATTACTGTGTTTTATCGTCAATAAGAAGGTCCAAGGGATACGGTAAACCTGAAGTGAAGCATCGGAATCTAAAACTGACCTCACAGGAGAGGTTCGAATCATAGAAAGTGAGAGTGTCAGCCCTATTGTACTTAAGTCGGCATTGTGACGTTTGTATTAAATTCGGATGCAATTTCTGTGTTTCATCGTCAATAAGAAGGTGCAAGGTATACAGTAAACCTGAAGTGTAGCATCGGAATCTAAAACTGGACTTACAGGAGAGGTTCAAATCATAGAAAGTGAGAGTGTTAGTCCTCTTCTGCTTAGGTCGGCATTGTAACTTTTTAATTTAATTCCGATGCAATTTACGTGTTTCATCGTCAATAAGAACGCCCAAGGGATACAGTAAACCTGAAGTAAAGCATCGGAATCTAAAACTGGACCCACAGGAGAGATTCAAATCATAGAAAGTTAGAGTGTCACTCCTCTTGTACTTAAGTCGGTATTGTGAATTTTGGATTAAATTCGGATGCAATTTCTGTGTTTCATCGTCAATAAGAAGGTCCAAGGGATACAGTAAACCTTAAGTGAAGCATCGGAATCTAAAACTGGACTCGCAGGAGAGGTTCAAATCATAGAATGTTAGAGTGGCAGTCCTCTTTTACTTAAGACGGCATTGTGCCATTTGTATTAAATTCGGATGCAAATTTCTGTGTATCATCGTCAATAAGAAGGTCCAAGGGATACAGTAAACCTGAAGTGAAGCATCGGAATTTAAAACTGGACTCACAGGAGAGGTTAAAATCATAGAAAATGAGAGTGTCAGTCCTCTTGTACTTAAGTCGGCATTGTGCCATGTGTACTAAATTCGGATGCAATTCCTGTGTCTCATAATCAATAAGAAGGTCCAAGGGATACACTAAACCTGAAGTGAAACATCGGAATCTAAAACTGGACTCACAGGAGAGGTTCAAATCAACGAACGTTAGAGTGTCACTCCTCTTGTACTTAAGTCGGTATTGTGCCTTTTGAATTAAATTCGGATGCAATTTCTGTGTTTTATCGTCAATAAGAAGGTCCAAGGGATACAGTAACCCTGAAGTGAAGCATCGGAATCTAAAACTGACGTCACAGGAGTGGTTCTAATCATAGAAAGTGAGAGTGTCAGTCCTCTTATACTTAAGTCGGTATTGTGCCATTTGTATTAAATTCGGATGCAATTTCTGTCTTTCATCGTCAATAAGAAGGTCCAAGGGATTCAGTAAACCTTAAGTGAAGCATCGGAATCTAAAACTGGACTCACTCGAGAGGTTCAAATCATAGAAAGTTAGAGTGTCAGTCCTCTTGTACTTAAGTCGGCATTGTGCATTTTGAATTTAATTACGATGCAATATCTGTGTTTCATCGTCAATAAGAAGGTCCAAGGGATACAGTAAACCAGAAGTGCAGCATCGGAATCTAAAACTGGACTCACAGGAGAGGTTCAAAACACAGAAAGTGAGAGTGTCAGTCCTCTTTCACTTAAGTCGGCATTGTGTTTTTTGAATTTAATTCCGATGCAATTTCAGTGTTTCATCGTCAATAAGAAGGTCCAAGGGATACAGTAAACCTGAAGTGAAGCATCGGAATCTAAAACTGGACTCACAGGAGATGTTCAAATCATAGAAAGTGAGAGTGTCAGTCCTCTTGTACTTAAGGCTCCATTATGATTTTTGTATTAAATTCGGATGTAATTTCTGTGTTTCATCGTCAATAAATGGTCCAAGGTATACAGTAACCTGAAGTGAAGCAAAGGAATCTAAAACTGGACTCACAGGAGAGGTTCAAATCATAGAATGTTAGAGTTTCAGTCCTCTTGCACTTAAGTCGGCATTGTACCTTTTGTATTAAATTCGGATGCAAACTCTGTGTTTCATCGTCAATTAGAAGGTCCAAGGGATACAGTAAACCTGAAGTGAAGCATCGGAATCTAAAACTGGACTCACAGGAGAGGTTCAAATCATAGAAAGTGAGAGTGTTAGTCCTCTTCTACTTAGGTCTGCATTTTGACTTTTGAATTTAATTCCGATGCAATTTCTGTGTTTCATCGTCAATAAGAACGTCCAAGGGATACAGTAAACCTGAAGTGAAGCATCGGAATCTAAAACTGGACTCACAGGAGGGATTCAAATCATAGAAAGTTAGAGTGACACTCCTCTTGTACTTAAGTCGGTATTGTGAGTTTTGTATTAAATTCGGATGCAATTTCTGTGTTTCATCGTCAATAAGAAGGTCCAAGGTATACAGTAAACCTGAAGTGAAGCATCGGAATCTAAAACTGGACTCACAGGTGAGGTTCAAATCATAGAAAGTCAGAGTGTCACTCCTCTTGTACTTAAGTCGCCATTGTGCCATTTGTATTAAATTCGGATGCTATTTCTGTGTTTCATCGTCAATAAGAAGGTCCAAGGGATACAGTAAACCTGAAGTGAAGCAGCGGAATCCTAAACTGGACTCACAGGAGAGGTTCAAATCATAGAAAGTGAGAGTGTCAGTCCTCTTGTACTTAAGTCGGCATTGTGCCATTTGTATTAAATTCGGATGCAATTCCTGTGTTTCATAGTCAATAAGAAGGTCCAAGGGATACACTAAACCTGAAGTGAAACATCGGAATCTAAAACTGGACTCACAGGAGAGGTTCAAATCATAGAAAGTAAGAGTGTAACTCCTCTTGACTTAAGTCGGTATTGTGATTTTTGTATAAAATTCGGATGTAATTTCTGTGTTTCATCGTCAATAAGAAGGTCCAAGGTATACAGTAACCTGAAGTGAAGCAAAGGAATCTAAAACTGGACTCAGAGGAGAGGTTCAAATCATAGAAAGTTAGAGTGTCAGTCCTCTTGCACTTAAGTCGGCATTGTACCTTTTGTATTAAATTCGGATGCAAACTCTGTGTTTCATCGTCAATTAGAAGGTCCAAGGGATACAGTAAACCTGAAGTGAAGCATCAGAATCTAAAACTGGACTCACAGGAGAGGTTCAAATCATAGATAGTGAGAGTGTCAGTCCTCTAGTACTTAAGTCGGCATTGAGCCTTTTGAATTTAATTCCGATGCAATTTCTGTGTTTCATCGTCAATAAGAAGGTGCAAGGTATACTGTAAACCTGAAGTGAAGCATAGGAATCAAAAACTGGACTTACAGGAGAGGTTCAAATCATAGAAAGTTAGACTGTCTGTCCTCTTTTACTTAAGTCGGCATTGTGCCTTTTGTATTAAATTCCGATGCAATTTCCGTGTTTCATCGTCAATCAGAAAGTGCAAGGTATACAGTAAACCTGAAGTGGAGCATTGGAATCTAAAACTGGGCTCACAGGAGAGGTTCAAATCATAGAAAGTGAGAGTGTCAGTCCTCTTGTACTTAAGTCGGCATTGTGCCATTTGTATTAAATTCGGATCCAATTCCTGTGTCTCATAATCAATAAGAAGGTCCTAGGGATACACTAAACCTGAAGTGAAACATCGGAATCTAAAACTGGACTCACAGGAGAGGTTCAAATCATAGAAAGTTAGAGTGTCAGTCCTCTTGTACTTAAGTCGGCATTGAACCTTTTGTATTAAATTCGGATGCAAACTCTGTGTTTCATCGTCAATTAGAAGGTCCAAGGGATACAGTAAACCTGAAGTGAAGCATCGGAATCTAAAACTGGACTCACAGGAGAGGTTCAAATCATAGAAACTGAGAGTGTCAGTCCTCTTGTACTTAAGTCGGAATGGTGCCTTTTGAATTTAATTCCGATGCAATTTCTGTTTTTCATCGTCAATAAGAAGGTCCAAGGGATACATTAAACATGAAGTGAAACATCGGAATCTAAAACTGGACTCACAGGAGAGGTTCAAAACAAAGAAAGTGAGAGTGTCAGTCCTCTTTTACTTAAGTCGGCATTGTGTGTTTTGAATTTAATTCCGATGCAATTTCTGTGTTTCATCGTCAATAAGAAGGTCCAAGAGATACAGTAAACCTGAAGTGAAGCATCGGAATCTAAAACTGGACTCACAGGAGATGTTCAAATCATTGAAAGTGAGAGTGTCAGTCCTCTTGTACTTAAGTCGCCATTGTGATTTTTGTATAAAATTCGGATGTAATTTCTGTGTTTCATCGTCAATAAGAAGGTCCAAGGTATACAGTAACCTGAAGTGAAGCAAAGGAATCTAAAACTGGACTCAGAGGAGAGGTTCAAATCATAGAAAGTTAGAGTGTCAGTCCACTTGCACTTAAGTCGGCATTGTACCATTTGTATTAAATTCGGATGCAAACTCTGTGTTTCATCGTCAATTAGAAGGTCCAAGGGATACAGTAAACCTGAAGTGAAGCATCAGAATCTAAATCTGGACTCACAGGAGAGGTTCAAATCATAGAAAGTGAGAGTGTCAGTCCTCTAGTACTTAAGTCGGCATTGAGCCGTTTGAATTTAATTCCGATGCAATTTCTGTGTTTCATCGTCAATAAGAAGGTGCAAGGTGTACTGTAAACCTGAAGTGAAGCATCGGAATCTAAGACTGGACTTACAGGAGAGGTTCAAATCATAGGAAGTGAGAGTGTTAGTCCTCTTCTACTTAGGTCGTCATTGTGCCTTTTGAATTTATTTCCGATGCAATTTCTGTGTTTCATCATCTATAAGAACGTCCAAGGGATACAGTAAACCTGAAGTGAAGCATCGTAATCTAAAACTGGAGTCACAGGAGTGATTATAATCATAGAAAGTTAGAGTGTCACTCCTCTTGTACTTAAGTCGGTATTGTGAGTTTTGTATTAAATTCGGATGCAATTTCTGTGTTTCATCGTCAATAAGAAAGTCCAAGGGGTACTGTAAACCTGAAGTGAAGCATCGGAATCTAAAACTGGACTCACAGGAGAGGTTCAAATCATAGAAAGTTAGAATGTAAGTCCTCTTGTAATTAAGTCGGCATTGTGCCTTTTGTATTAAATTCGGATGCAATTTCTGTCTTTCATCGTCAATAAGAAGGTCCAAGGGATTCAGTATACCTTAAGTGAAGCATCGGAATCTAAAACTGGACTCGCAGGAGAGGTTCAATCACAGAATGTTAGAGCGTCAGTCCTCTTTTACTTAAGACGGCATTGTGCTATTTGTATTAATTTCTCATGCGATTTCAGTGTTTTATCGTCAACAAGAAGGTCCAAGCGATACAGTAAACCTGAAGTAAGCATCGGAATCTGAATCTGACCTCACAGGAGAGGTTCGAATCATAGAAAGTGAGAGTGTCAGTCCTCTTGTACTTAAGTCGCCATTGTGATTTTTGTATTAAATTCCGATGCAATATCTGTGTTTCATCGTCAATACGAAGGTCCAAGGGATACAGTAAACCTCTAGTGAAGCATCGGAATCTAAAACTGGACTCACAGGAGAGGGTCAAATCATAGAAAGTGAGAGTGTCAGTCCTCTTGTACTTAGGTCGGAATTGTGCCTTTTGAATTTAATTCCGATGCAATTTCTGTTTTTCATCGTCAATAAGAAGGTTCAAGGTATACAGTAAACCTGAAGTGAAGCATCGGAATCTAAATCTGACCTCACAGGAGAGGTTCAAATCATAGAAAGTGAGAGTGTCAGTCCTATTGTACTTAAGTCGGCATTGTGCCATTTGTATTAAATTCGGATGCAATTTCTGTGTTTCATCGTCAATAAGAAGGTCCAACGGAAACAGTAAACCTGAAGTGAAGCATCGGAATCTAAAACTGGACTCACTCGAGAGGTTCAAATCATAGAAAGTTAGAGTGTCAGTCCTCTTGTACTTAAGTCGGCATTGTGCATTTTGAATTTAATTACGATGCAATATCTGTGTTTCATCGTCAATAAGAAGGTCAAAGGGATACAGTAAACCAGAAGTGCAGCATCGGAATCTAAAACTGGACTCACAGGAGAGGTTCAAAACACAGAAAGTGAGAGTGTCAGTCCTCTTTCACTTAAGTCGGCATTGTGTTTTTTGAATTTAATTCCGATGCAATTTCAGTGTTTCATCGTCAATAAGAAGGTCCAAGGGATACAGTAAACCTGAAGTGAAGCATCGGAATCTAAAACTGGACTCACAGGAGATGTTCAAATCATAGAAAGTGAGAGTGTCAGTCCTCTTGTACTTAAGGCTCCATTGTGATTTTTGTATTAAATTCGGATGTAATTTCTGTGTTTCATCGTCAATAAATGGTCCAAGGTATACAGTAACCTGAAGTGAAGCAAAGGAATCTAAAACTGGACTCACAGGAGAGGTTCAAATCATAGAATGTTAGAGTTTCAGTCCTCTTGCACTTAAGTCGGCATTGTACCTTTTGTATTATATTCGGATGCAAACTCTGTGTTTCATCGTCAATTAGAAGGTCCAAGGGATACAGTAAACCTGAAGTGAAGCATCGGAATCTAAAACTGGACTCACAGGAGAGGTTCAAATCATAGAAAGTGAGAGTGTTAGTCCTCTTCTACTTAGGTCTGCATTGTGACTTTTGAATTTAATTCCGATGCAATTTCCGTGTTTCATCGTCAATAAGAACGTCCAAGGGATACAGTAAACCTGAAGTGAAGCTTCGGAATCTAAAACTGGACTCACAGGAGGGATTCAAATCATAGAAAGTTAGAGTGACACTCCTCTTGTACTTAAGTCGGTATTGTGAGTTTTGTATTAAATTCGGATGCAATTTCTGTGTTTCATCGTCAATAAGAAGGTCCAAGGTATACAGTAAACCTGAAGTGAAGCATCGGAATCTAAAACTGGACTCACAGGTGAGGTTCAAATCATAGAAAGTCAGAGTGTCACTCCTCTTGTACTTAAGTCGACATTGTGCCATTTGTATTAAATTCGGATGCTATTTCTGTGTTTCATCGTCAATAAGAAGGTCCAAGGGATACAGTAAACCTGAAGTGAAGCAGCGGAATCCTAAACTGGACTCACAGGAGAGGTTCAAATCATAGAAAGTGAGAGTGTCAGTCCTCTTGTACTTAAGTCGGCATTGTGCCATTTGTATTAAATTCAGGTGCAATTCCTGTGTTTCATAGTTAATAAGAAGGCCCAAGGGATACACTAAACCTGAAGTGAAACATCGGAATCTAAAACTGGACTCACAGGAGAGGTTCAAATCATAGAAAGTAAGAGTGTAACTCCTCTTGTACTTAAGTCGGTATTATGCGTTTTGTATTAAATTCCGATGCAGTTTTGTATTTTATCGTCAATAAGAAGGTCCAAGGGATACAGTAAGCCTGAAGTGAAGCATCGGAATCTAAAACTGACTTTACAGGTGAGGTTCAAATCATAGAAAGTGAGAGTGTCAGTCCTATTGTACTTAAGTCGGCATTGTGCATTTGTATTAAATTCGGATGCAATTTCTGTGTATCATCGTCAATAAGAAGGTCCAAGGGATACAGTAAACCTGAAGTGAAGCATCGGAATCGCAAACTGGACTCACAGGAGAGATTCAAATCATAGAATGTTAGAGTGGCAGTCCTCTTTTACTTAAGACGGCATTGTGCCATTTGTATTAAATTCGGATGCAAATTTCTGTGTTTCATCGTCAATAAGAAGGTCCAAGGGATACAGTAAACCTGAAGTGAAGCATCAGAATCTAAAACTGGACTCACAGGAGAGGTTCAAATCATAGATAGTTAGACTGTCTGTCCTCTTTTACTTAAGTCGGCATTGTGCCTTTTGTATTAAATTCCGATGCAATTTCCGTGTTTCATCGTCAATCAGAAGGTGCAAGGTATACAGTAAACCTGAAGTGGAGCATTGGAATCTAAAACTGAACTCACAGGAGAGGTTCAAATCATAGAAAGTGAGAGTGTCAGTCCTCTTGTACTTAAGTCGGCATTGTGCCATTTGTATTAAATTCCGAGGCAATTTCTATGTTTCATCGTCAATAAGAAGGTGCAAGGTATACAGTAAACCTGAAGTGAAGCAACGGAATTTAAAACTGGACTCACCGGAAAGATTCAAATCATAGAATGTTAGAGTGTCAGTCCTCTTGTACTTAAGTCGGCATTGTGCCATTTGTATTAAATTCAGGTGCAATTCCTGTGTTTCATAGTTAATAAGAAGGCCCAAGGGATACACTAAACCTGAAGTGAAACATCGGAATCTAAAACTGGACTCACAGGAGAGGTTCAAATCATAGAAAGTTAGAGTGTCACTCCTCTTGTACTTAAGTCGGTATTGTGCCTTTTGTATTAAATTCGGATGCAATTTCAGTGTTTTATCGTCAATAAGAAGGTCCAAATGATACAGTAAACCTGAAGTGAAGCATCGGAATCTAAAAGTGAACTCACAGGAGAGGTTCAAATCATAGAAAGTGAGATTGTCAGTCCTCTTGTACTTAAGTCGGCATTGTGCCATTTGTATTAAATTCGGATGCAATTCCTGTGTCTCATAATCAATAAGAAGGTCCAAGGGATACACTAAACCTGAAGTGAAACATCGGAATCTAATACTGGACTCACAGGAGAGGTTCAAATCATAGAAAGTTAGAGTGTCACTCCGCTTGTACTTAAGTCGGTATTGTGCCTTTTGTATTAAATTCGGATGCAATTTCTGTGTTTTATCGTCAATAAGAAGGTCCAAGGGATACGGTAAACCTGAAGTGAAGCATCGGAATCTAAAACTGACCTCACAGGAGAGGTTCGAATCATAGAAAGTGAGAGTGTCAGTCCTCTTGTACTTAAGTCAGCATAGTGATTTTTGTATTAAATTGGGATGCAAACTCTGTGTTTTATCGTCAATAAGAAGGTCCAAGGGATACATTAAACCTGAAGCGAAGCATCGGAATCTAAAACTGTACTCACAGGAGAGGTTCAAATCATAGAGAGTGAGAGTGTCAGTCCTCTTCTACTTAGATCGGCATTGTACATTTTGAATTTAATTCCGATGCGATTACTGTGTTTTATCGTCAATAAGAAGGTCCAAGGGATACGGTAAACCTGAAGTGAAGCATCGGAATCTAAAACTGACCTCACAGGAGAGGTTCGAATCATAGAAAGTGAGAGTGTCAGCCCTATTGTACTTAAGTCGGCATTGTGACGTTTGTATTAAATTCGGATGCAATTTCTGTGTTTCATCGTCAATAAGAAGGTGCAAGGTATACAGTAAACCTGAAGTGTAGCATCGGAATCTAAAACTGGACTTACAGGAGAGGTTCAAATCATAGAAAGTGAGAGTGTTAGTCCTCTTCTGCTTAGGTCGGCATTGTAACTTTTTAATTTAATTCCGATGCAATTTACGTGTTTCATCGTCAATAAGAACGCCCAAGGGATACAGTAAACCTGAAGTAAAGCATCGGAATCTAAAACTGGACCCACAGGAGAGATTCAAATCATAGAAAGTTAGAGTGTCACTCCTCTTGTACTTAAGTCGGTATTGTGAATTTTGGATTAAATTCGGATGCAATTTCTGTGTTTCATCGTCAATAAGAAGGTCCAAGGGATACAGTAAACCTTAAGTGAAGCATCGGAATCTAAAACTGGACTCGCAGGAGAGGTTCAAATCATAGAATGTTAGAGTGGCAGTCCTCTTTTACTTAAGACGGCATTGTGCCATTTGTATTAAATTCGGATGCAAATTTCTGTGTATCATCGTCAATAAGAAGGTCCAAGGGATACAGTAAACCTGAAGTGAAGCATCGGAATTTAAAACTGGACTCACAGGAGAGGTTAAAATCATAGAAAATGAGAGTGTCAGTCCTCTTGTACTTAAGTCGGCATTGTGCCATGTGTACTAAATTCGGATGCAATTCCTGTGTCTCATAATCAATAAGAAGGTCCAAGGGATACACTAAACCTGAAGTGAAACATCGGAATCTAAAACTGGACTCACAGGAGAGGTTCAAATCAACGAACGTTAGAGTGTCACTCCTCTTGTACTTAAGTCGGTATTGTGCCTTTTGAATTAAATTCGGATGCAATTTCTGTGTTTTATCGTCAATAAGAAGGTCCAAGGGATACAGTAACCCTGAAGTGAAGCATCGGAATCTAAAACTGACGTCCCAGGAGTGGTTCTAATCATAGAAAGTGAGAGTGTCAGTCCTCTTATACTTAAGTCGGTATTGTGCCATTTGTATTAAATTCGGATGCAATTTCTGTCTTTCATCGTCAATAAGAAGGTCCAAGGGATTCAGTAAACCTTAAGTGAAGCATCGGAATCTAAAACTGGACTCGCAGGAGAGGTTCAATCACAGAATGTTAGAGCGTCAGTCCTCATTTACTTAAGACAACATTGTGCTATTTGTATTAATTTCTAATGCGATTTCAGTGTTTTATCGTCAACAAGAAGGTCCAAGGGATACAGTAAACCTGAAGTGAAGCATCGGAATCTAAATCTGACCTCACAGGAGAGGTTCGAATCATAGAAAGTGAGAGTGTCAGTCCTCTTGTACTTAAGGCGCCATTGTGATTTTTGTATTAAATTCGGCTGCAATTTCTGTGTTTCATTGTCAATACGAAGGTCCAAGGGATACAGTAATCCTGAAGTGAAGCATCGGAATCTAAAACTGGACTCACAGGAGAGGTTCAAATCATAGAAAGTGAGAGTGTCAGTCCTCTTGTACTTAAGTCGGAATTGTGCCTTTTGAATTTAATTCCGATGCAATTTCTGTTTTTCATCGTTAATAAGAACGTTCAAGGTATACAGTAAACCTGAAGTGAAGCATCGGAATCTAAATCTGACCTCACAGGAGAGGTTCAAATCATAGAAAGTGAGAGTGTCAGTCCCATTGTACTTAAGTCGGCATTGTGCCATTTGTATTAAATTCGGATGCAATTTCTGTGTTTCATCGTCAATAAGAAGGTCCAACGCAAACAGTAAACCTGAAGTGAAGCATCGGAATCTAAAACTGGACTCACTGGAGAGGTTCCATTCATAGAAAGTTAGAGTGTCAGTCCTCTTGTACTTAAGTCGGCATTGTGCGTTTTGAATTTAATTACGATGCAATTTCTGTGTTGCATCGTCAATAAGAAGGTCCAAGGGAAACAGTAAACCAGAAGTGAAGCATCGGAATCTAAAACTGGACTCACAGGAGAGGTTCAAAACAAAGAAAGTGAGAGTGTCAGTCCTCTTTCACTTAAGTCGGCATTGTGTTTTTTGAATTTAATTCCGATGCAATTTCAGTGTGTCATCGTCAATAAGAAGGTCCAAGGGATACAGTAAACCTGAAGTGAAGCATCGGAATCTAAACCTGGACTCACAGGAGATGTTCAAATCATAGAAAGTGAGAGTGTCAGTCCTCTTGTACTTAAGGCTCCATTGATATTTTTGTATTAAATTCGGATGTAATTTCTGTGTTTCATCGTCAATAAGATGGTCCAAGGTATACAGTAACCTGAAGTGAAGCAAAGGAATCTAAAACTGGACTCACAGGAGAGGTTCAAACCATAGGATGTTAGAGTGTCAGTCCTCTTGCACTTAAGTCGGCATTGTACCTTTTGTATTAAATTCGGATGCAAAATCTGTGTTTCATCGTCAATTAGAAGGTCCAAGGGATACAGTAAACCTGAAGTGAAGCATCGGAATCTAAAACTGGACTCACAGGAGAGGTTCAAACCATAGAAAGTGAGAATGTCAGTCCTCTTGTACTTAAGTCGACATTGTGCCATTTGTATTAAATTCGGATGCAATTTCTGTGTTTCATCGTCAATAAGACGGTCCAAGAGATACAGTAAACCTGAAGTGAAGCATCGGAATTTAAAACTGGACTCACAGGAGAGGTTCAAATCATAGAAATTGAGAGTGTCAGTCCTCTTTTACTTATGTCGGGATATTGCGTTTTGAATTTAATTCCGATGCAATTTCTGTGTTTCATCGTCAATAAGAAGGTCCAAGTGATACAGTAAATCTGAAGTGAAGCATCGGAATCTAAAACTGGACTCACAGGAGAGGTTCAAACCATAGAAAGTTAGAGTGACACTCCTCTTGTACTTAAGTCGGTATTGTGAGTTTTGTATTAAATTCGGAGGCAATTTCTGTATTTCATCGTCAATAAGAAGGCCCAAGGTATACAGTAAACCTGAGGTGAAGCATCGGAATCTAAAACTGGACTCACAGGAGAGGTTCAAATCATAGAAAGATAGAGTGTCACACCTCTTGTACTCAAGTCGGTATTGTGCGTTTTGTATTAAATTCCGATGCAGTTTTGTATTTTATCGTCAATAAGAATGTCCAAGGGATACAGTAAACCTGAAGTGAAGCATCGGAATCTAAAACTGACTTTACAGGAGAGGTTCAAATCATAGAAAGTGAGAGTGTCAGTCCGATTGTACTTAAGTCGGCAGTGTGCCATTTGTATTAAATTCGGATGCAATTTCTGTGTTTCATCGTCAATAAGAAGGACCAAGGGATACAGTAAACCTGAAGTGAAGCATCGGAATTTAAAACTGGACTCACAGGAGAGGTTCAAATCATAGAAAGTGAGAGTGTCAGTCCTCTTTTACTTATGTCGGGATATTGCGTTTTGAATTTAATTCCGATGCAATTTCTGTGTTTCATCGTCAATAAGAAGGTCCAAGGGATACAGTAAACCTGAAGTGAAGCATCGGAATCTAAAACTGGACTCACAGGAGAGGTTCAAACCATAGAAAGTGAGAATGTCAGTCCTCTTGTACTTAAGTCGACATTGTGCCATTTGTATTAAATTCGGATGCTATTTCTGTGTTTCATCGTCAATAAGAAGGTCCAAGGGATACAGTAAACCTGAAGTGAAGCATCGGAATCGCAAACTGGACTCACAGGAGAGATTCAAATCATAGAATGTTAGAGTGGCAGTCCTCTTTTACTTAAGACGGCATTGTGCCATTTGTATTAAATTCGGATGCAAATTTCTGTGTTTCATCGTCAATAAGAAGGTCCAAGGGATACAGTAAACCTGAAGTGAAGCATCAGAATCTAAAACTGGACTCACAGGAGAGGTTCAAATCATAGGAAGTTAGACTGTCTGTCCTCTTTTACTTAAGTCGGCATTGTGCCTTTTGTATTAAATTCCGATGCAATTTCCGTGTTTCATCGTCAATCAGAAGGTGCAAGGTATACAGTAAACCCGAAGTGGAGCATTGGAATCTAAAACTGGACTCACAGGAGAGGTTCAAATCATAGAAAGTGAGAGTGTCAGTCCTCTTGTACTTAAGTCGGCATTGTGCCATTTGTATTAAATTCCGAGGCAATTTCTATGTTTCATTGTCAATAAGAAATTGCAAGGTATGCAGTAAACCTGAAGTGAAGCATCGGAATTTAAAACTGGACTCACCGGAGAGGTTCAAATCATAGAAAGTGAGAGTGTCAGTCCTCTTGTACTTAAGTCGGCATTGTGCCATTTGTATTAAATGTCGGATGCAATGCCTGTGTCTCATAATCAATAAGAAGGTCCAAGAGATACACTAAACCTGAAGTGAAACATCGGAATCTAAAACTGGACTCACAGGAGAGGTTCAAATCATGGAAAGTTAGA
Source organism: Schistocerca serialis cubense (assembly GCF_023864345.2). Lineage (NCBI taxonomy): Eukaryota > Metazoa > Arthropoda > Insecta > Orthoptera > Acrididae > Schistocerca > Schistocerca serialis. The sequence continues at coordinate 20,866,717 of NC_064648.1, forward strand.
GTGTCACTCCTCTTGTACTTAAGTCGGTATTGTGCCTTTTGTATTAAATTCGGATGCAATTTCTGTGTTTTATCGTCAATAAGAAGGTCCAATGGATACAGTTAACCTGAAGTGAAGCATCGGAATCTAAAACTGACGTCACAGGAGTGGTTCGAATCATAGAAAGTGAGAGTGTCAGTCCTCTTGTACTTAAGTCGGTGTTGTGCCATTTGTATTAAATACGGATGCAATTTCTGTGTCTCATCGTAAATAAGAAGGTCCAAGGTATACAGTAAACCTGAAGTGAAGCATCGGAATCTAAAACTGGACTCACAGGAGGGGTTCAAATCATAGAAAGTGAGAGTGTCAGTCCTCTTCTACTTAGGTCGGAATTGTACCCTTTGAATTTCATTCCGATGTAATTTCTGTGTTTCATCTTCAATAAGAAGGCCCAAGGGATACAGTAAACCTGAAGTGAGGCATCGGAATCTAAAACTGGACTCACAGGAGAGATTCAAATCATAGAAAGTTATAGTGTGAGTCCTCTTGTACTTAAGTCGGCATAGTGATTTTTGTATGAAATTCGGATGCAAACTCTGTGTTTCATCGTCAATATGAAGGTCAAAGGGATACATTAAACCTGAAGCGAAGCATCGGAATCTAAAACTGTACCCACAGGAGATGTTCAAATCATAGAGAGTGAGAGTGTCAGTCCTCTTCTACTTAGATCGGCATTGTACATTTTGAATTTAATTCCGATGCGATTACTGTGTTTTATCGTCAATAAGAAGGTCCAAGGGATACGGTAAACCTGAAGTGAAGCATCGGAATCTAAAACTGACCTCACAGGAGAGGTTCGAATCATAGAAAGTGAGAGTGTCAGCCCTATTGTACTTAAGTCGGCATTGTGCCGTTTGTATTAAATACGGATGCATTTTCTGTGTTTTATCGTCAATAAGAAGGTGCAAGGTATACAGTAAACCTGAAGTGTAGCATCGGAATCTAAAACTGGACTTACAGGAGAGGTTCAAATCATAGAAAGTGAGAGTGTTAGTCCTCTTCTACTTAGGTCGGCATTGTGCCTTTCTAATTTAATTCCGATGCAATTTACGTGTTTCATCGTCAATAAGAACGTCCAAGGGATACAGTAAACCTGAAGTAAAGCATCGGAATCTAAAACTGGACTCACAGGAGAGGTTCAAACCATAGAAAGTGAGAATGTCAGTCCTCTTGTACTTAAGTCGACATTGTGCCATTTGTATTAAATTCGGATGCTATTTCTGTGTTTCATGGTCAATAAGAAGGTCCAAGGGATACAGTAAACCTGAAGTGAAGCATCGGAATCGCAAACTGGACTCACAGGAGAGATTCAAATCATAGAATGTTAGAGTGGCAGTCCTCTTTTACTTAAGACGGCATTGTGCCATTTGTATTAAATTCGGATGCAAATTTCTGTGTTTCATCGTCAATAAGAAGGTCCAAGGGATACAATAAACCTGAAGTGAAGCATCGGAATTTAAAACTGGACTCACAGGAGAGGTTCAAATCATAGAAAGTTAGAGTGTCAGTCCTCTTTTACTTATGTCGGGATATTGCGTTTTGAATTTAATTCCGATGCAATTTCTGTGTTTCATCGTCAATAAGAAGGTCCAAGGGATACAGTAAACCTGAAGTGAAGCATCGGAATCTAAAACTGGACTCACAGGAGAGGTTCAAACCATAGAAAGTGAGAATGTCAGTCCTCTTGTACTTAAGTCGACATTGTACCATTTGTATTAAATTCGGATGCTATTTCTGTGTTTCATCGTCAATAAGAAGGTCCAAGGGATACAGTAAACCTGAAGTGAAGCATCGGAATCGCAAACTGGACTCACAGGAGAGATTCAAATCATAGAATGTTAGAGTGGCAGTACTCTTTTACTTAAGACGGCATTGTGCCATTTGTATTAAATTCGGATGCAAATTTCTGTGTTTCATCGTCAATAAGAAGGTCCAAGGGATACAGTAAACCTGAAGTGAAGCATCAGAATCTAAAACTGGACTCACAGGAGAGGTTCAAATCATAGGAAGTTAGACTGTCTGTCCTCTTTTACTTAAGTCGGCATTGTGCCTTTTGTATTAAATTCCGATGCAATTTCCGTGTTTCATCGTCAATCAGAAGGTGCAAGGTATACAGTAAACCCGAAGTGGAGCATTGGAATCTAAAACTGGACTCACAGGAGAGGTTCAAATCATAGAAAGTGAGAGTGTCAGTCCTCTTGTACTTAAGTCGGCATTGTGCCATTTGTATTAAATTCCGAGGCAATTTCTATGTTTCATCGTCAATAAGAAAGTGCAAGGTATGCAGTATACCTGAAGTGAAGCATCGGAATTTAAAACTGGACTCACCGGAGAGGTTCAAATCATAGAAAGTGAGAGTGTCAGTCCTCTTGTACTTAAGTCGGCATTGTGCCTTTTGTATTAAATGTCGGATGCAATTCCTGTGTCTCATAATCAATAAGAAGGTCCAAGAGATACACTAAACCTGAAGTGAAACATCGGAATCTAAAACTGGACTCACAGGAGAGGTTCAAATCATAGAAAGATAGAGTGTCACTCCTCTTGTACTTAATTCGGTATTGTGCCTTTTGTATTAAATTCGGATGCAATTTCAGTGTTTTATCGTCAATAAGAAGGTCCAAATGATACAGTAAACCTGAAGTGAAGCATCGGAATCTAAAAGAGGACTCACAGGAGAGGTTCAAATCATAGAAAGTGAGAGTGTCAGTCCTCTTGTACTTAAGTCGGCATTGTGCCATTTGTATTAAATTCGGATGCAATTCCTGTGTCTCATAATCAATAAGAAGGTCCAAGGGATACACTAAACCTGAAGTGAAACATCGGAAACTAAAACTGGACTCACAGGAGAGGTTCAAATCATAGAAAGTTAGAGTGTCACTCCTCTTGTACTTAAGTCGGTATTGTGCCTTTTGTATTAAATTCGGATGCAATTTCTGTGTTTTATCGTCAATAAGAAGGTCCAATGGATACAGTTAACCTGAAGTGAAGCATCGGAATCTAAAACTGACGTCACAGGAGTGGTTCGAATCATAGAAAGTGAGAGTGTCAGTCCTCTTGTACTTAAGTCGGTGTTGTGCCATTTGTATTAAATACGGATGCAATTTCTGTGTCTCATCGTAAATAAGAAGGTCCAAGGTATACAGTAAACCTGAAGTGAAGCATCGGAATCTAAAACTGGACTCACAGGAGGGGTTCAAATCATAGAAAGTGAGAGTGTCAGTCCTCTTCTACTTAGGTCGGAATTGTGCCCTTTGAATTTCATTCCGATGTAATTTCTGTGTTTCATCTTCAATAAGAAGGCCCAAGGGATACGGTAAACCTGAAGTGAGGCATCGTAATCTAAAACTGGACTCACAGGAGAGATTCAAATCATAGAAAGTTATAGTGTGAGTCCTCTTGTACTTAAGTCGGCATAGTGATTTTTGTATTAAATTCGGATGCAAACTCTGTGTTTCATCGTCAATATGAAGGTCAAAGGGATACATTAAACCTGAAGCGAAGCATCGGAATCTAAAACTGTACTCACAGGAGATGTTCAAATCATAGAGAGTGAGAGTGTCAGTCCTCTTCTACTTAGATCGGCATTGTACATTTTGAATATAATTCCGATGCGATTACTGTGTTTTATCGTCAATAAGAAGGTCCAAGGGATACGGTAAACCTGAAGTGAAGCATCGGAATCTAAAACTGACCTCACAGGAGAGGTTCGAATCATAGAAAGTCAGAGTGTCAGCCCTATTGTACTTAAGTCGGCATTGTGCCGTTTGTATTAAATACGGATGCATTTTCTGTGTTTTATCGTCAATAAGAAGGTGCAAGGTATACAGTAAACCTGAAGTGTAGCATCGGAATCTAAAACTGGACTTACAGGAGAGGTTCAAATCATAGAAAGTGAGAGTGTTAGTCCTCTTCTACTTAGGTCGGCATTGTGCCTTTCTAATTTAATTCCGATGCAATTTACGTGTTTCATCGTCAATAAGAACGTCCAAGGGATACAGTAAACCTGAAGTAAAGCATCGGAATCTCAAACTGGACTCACAGGAGAGGTTCAAACCATAGAAAGTGAGAATGTCAGTCCTCTTGTACTTAAGTCGACATTGTGCCATTTGTATTAAATTCGGATGCTATTTCTGTGTTTCATGGTCAATAAGAAGGTCCAAGGGATACAGTAAACCTGAAGTGAAGCATCGGAATCGCAAACTGGACTCACAGGAGAGATTCAAATCATAGAATGTTAGAGTGGCAGTCCTCTTTTACTTAAGACGGCATTGTGCCATTTGTATTAAATTCGGATGCAAATTTCTGTGTTTCATCGTCAATAAGAAGGTCCAAGGGATACAATAAACCTGAAGTGAAGCATCAGAATCTAAAACTGGACTCACAGGAGAGGTTCAAATCATAGGAAGTTAGACTGTCTGTCCTCTTTTACTTAAGTCGGCATTGTGCCTTTTGTATTAAATTCCGATGCAATTTCCGTGTTTCATCGTCAATCAGAAGGTGCAAGGTATACAGTAAACCCGAATGTGGAGGATTGGAATCTAAAACTGGACTCACAGGAGAGGTTCAAATCATAGAAAGTGAGAGTGTCAGTCCTCTTGTACTTAAGTCGGCATTGTGCCATTTGTATTAAATTCCGAGGCAATTTCTATGTTTCATCGTCAATAAGAAGGTGCAAGGTATGCAGTAAACCTGAAGTGAAGCATCGGAATTTAAAACTGGACTCACCGTAGAGGTTCAAATCATAGAAAGTGAGAGTGTCAGTCCTCTTGTACTTAAGTCGGCATTGTGCCATTTGTATTAAATGTCGGATGCAATTCCTGTGTCTCATAATCAATAAGAAGGTCCAAGGGATACACTAAACCTGAAGTGAAACATCGGAATCTAAAACTGGACTCACAGGAGAGGTTCAAATCATAGAAAGTTAGAGTGTCACTCCTCTTGGACTTAAGTCGGTATTGTGCCTTTTGTATTAAATTCGGATGCAATTTCTGTGTTTTATCGTCAATAAGAAGGTCCAAATGATACAGTAAACCTGAAGTGAAGCATCGGAATGTAAAAGTGGACTCACAGGAGAGGTTCAAATCATAGAAAGTGAGAGTGTCAGTCCTCTTGTACTTAAGTCGGCATTGTGCCATTTGTATTAAATTCGGATGCAATTCCTGTGTCTCATAATCAATAAGAAGGTCCAAGGGATACACTAAACCTGAAGTGAAACATCGGAAACTAAAACTGGACTCACAGGAGAGGTTCAAATCATAGAAAGTTAGAGTGTCACTCCTCTTGTACTTAAGTCGGTATTGTGCCTATTGTATTAAATTCGGATGCAATTTCTGTGTTTTATCGTCAATAAGAAGGTCCAATGGATACAGTTAACCTGAAGTGGAGCATCGGAATCTAAAACTGACGTCACAGGAGTGGTTCGAATCATAGAAAGTGAGAGTGTCAGTCCTCTTGTACTTAAGTCGGTATTGTGCCATTTGTATAAAATACCGATGCAATTTCTGTGTCTCTTCGTAAATAAGAAGGTCCAAGGTATACAGTAAACCTGAAGTGAAGCATCGGAATCTAAAACTGGACTCACAGGAGGGGTTCAAATCATAGAAAGTGAGAGTGTCAGTCCTCTTCTACTTAGGTCGGAATTGTGCCCTTTGAATTTAATTCCGATGCAATTTCTGTGTTTCATCTTCAATAAGAAGGCCCAAGGGATACAGTAAACCTGAAGTGAGGCATCGGAATCTAAAACTGGACTCACAGGAGAGATTCAAATCATAGAAAGTTATAGTGTCAGTCCTCTTGTACTTAAGTCGGCATAGTGATTTTTGTATTAAATTCGGATGCAAACTCTGTGTTTCATCGTCAATATGAAGGTCAAAGGGATACATTAAACCTGAAGCGAAGCATCGGAATCTAAAACTGTACTCACAGGAGAGGTTCAAATAATAGAGAGTGAGAGTGTCAGTCCTCTTCTACTTAGATCGGCATTGTACATTTTGAATTTAATTCCGATGCGATTACTGTGTTTTATCGTCAATAAGAAGGTCCAAGGGATACGGTAAACCTGAAGTGAAGCATCGGAATCTAAAACTGACCTCACAAGAGAGGTTCGAATCATAGAAAGTCAGAGTGTCAGACCTATAGTACTTAAGTCGGCATTGTGCCGTTTGTATTAAATTCGGATGCATTTTCTGTGTTTCATCGTCAATAAGAAGGTGCAAGGTATACAGTAAACCTGAAGTGTAGCATCGGAATCTAAAACTGGACTTACAGGAGAGGTTCAAATCATAGAAAGTGAGAGTGATAGTCCTCTTCTACTTAGGTCGGCATTGTGCCTTTTTAATTTAATTCCGATGCAATTGACGTGTTTCATCGTCAATAAGAAGGTCCAAGGGATACAGTAAATCTGAAGTGAAGCATCGGAATCTAAAACTGGACTCACAGGAGAGGTTCAAACCATAGAAAGTTAGAGTGACACTCCTCTTGTACTTAAGTCGGTATTGTGAGTTTTGTATTAAATTCGGATGCAATTTCTGTGTTTCATCGTCAATACGAAGGTCCAAGGTATACAGTAAACCTGAAGAGAAGCATCGGAATCTAAAACTGGACTCACAGGAGAGGTTCAAATCATAGAAAGATAGAGTGTCACTCCTCTTGTACTCAAGTCGGTATTGTGCGTTTTGTATTAAATTCCGATGCAGTTTTGTATTTTATCGTCAATAAGAAGGTCCAAGGGATACAGTAAACCTGAAGTGAAGCATCGGAATCTAAAACTGACTTTACAGGAGAGGTTCAAATCATAGAAAGTGAGAGTGTCAGTCCTATTGTACTTAAGTCGGCATTGTGCCATTTGTATTAAATTCGGATGCAATTTCTGTGTTTCATCGTCAATAAGAAGGTCCAAGGGATACAGTAAACCTGAAGTGAAGCATCGGAATTTAAAACTGGACTCATAGGAGAGATTCTAATCATAGAAAGTGAGAGTGTCAGTCCTCTTTTACTTATGTCGGGATATTGCGTTTTGAATTTAATTCCGATGCAATTTCTGTGTTTCATCGTCAATAAGAAGGTCCAAGGGATACAGTAAACCTGAAGTGAAGCATCGGAATCTAAAACTGGACTCACAGGAGAGGTTCAAACCATAGAAATTGAGAATGTCAGTCCTCTTGTACTTAAGTCGACATTGTGCCATTTGTATTACATTCGGATGCTATTTCTGTGTTTCATCGTCAATAAGAAGGTCCAAGGGATACAGTAAACCTGAAGTGAAGCATCGGAATCGCAAACTGGACTCACAGGAGAGATTCAAATCATAGAATGTTAGAGTGGCAGTCCTCTTTTACTTAAGACGGCATTGTGCCATTTGTATTAAATTCGGATGCAAATTTCTGTGTTTCATCGTCAATAAGAAGGTCCAAGGGATACAGTAAACCTGAAGTGAAGCATCAGAATCTAAAACTGGACTCACAGGAGAGGTTCAAATCATAGGAAGTTAGACTGTCTGTCCTCTTTTACTTAAGTCGGCATTGTGCCTTTTGTATTAAATTCCGATGCAATTTCCGTGTTTCATCGTCAATCAGAAGGTGCAAGGTATACAGTAAACCCGAAGTGGAGCATTGGAATCTAAAACTGGACTCACAGGAGAGGTTCAAATCATAGAAAGTGAGAGTGTCAGTCCTATTGTACTTAAGTCGGCATTGTGCCATTTGTATTAAATTCCGAGGCAATTTCTATGTTTCATCGTCAATAAGAAAGTGCAAGGTATGCAGTAAACCTGAAGTGAAGCATCGGAATTTAAAACTGGACTCACCGGAGAGGTTCAAATCATAGAAAGTGAGAGTGTCAGTCCTCTTGTACTTAAGTCGGCATTGTGCCATTTGTATTAATTGTCGGATGCAATTCCTGTGTCTCATAATCAATAAGAAGGTCCAAGAGATACACTAAACCTGAAGTGAAACATCGGAATCTAAAACTGGACTCACAGGAGAGGTTCAAATCATAGAAAGTTAGAGTGTCACTCCTCTTGTACTTAAGTCGGTATTGTGCCTTTTGTATTAAATTCGGATGCAATTTAAGTGTTTTATCGTCAATAAGAAGGTCCAAATGATACAGTAAACCTGAAGTGAAGCATCGGAATCTAAAAGAGGACTCACAGGAGAGGTTCAAATCATAGAAAGTGAGAGTGTCAGTCCTCTTGTACTTAAGTCGGCATTGTGCCATTTGTATTAAATTCGGATGCAATTCCTGTGTCTCATAATCAATAAGAAGGTCCAAGGGATACACTAAACCTGAAGTGAAACATCGGAAACTAAAACTGGACTCACAGGAGAGGTTCAAATCATAGAAAGTTAGAGTGTCACTCCTCTTGTACTTAAGTCGGTATTGTACCTTTTGTATTAAATTCGGATGCAATTTCTGTGTTTTATCGTCAATAAGAAGGTCCAATGGATACAGTTAACCTGAAGTGAAGCATCGGAATCTAAAACTGACGTCACAGGAGTGGTTCGAATCATAGAAAGTGAGAGTGTCAGTCCTCTTGTACTTAAGTCGGTGTTGTGCCATTTGTATTAAATACGGATGCAATTTCTGTGTCTCATCGTAAATAAGAAGGTCCAAGGTATACAGTAAACCTGAAGTGAAGCATCGGAATCTAAAACTGGACTCACAGGAGGGGTTCAAATCATAGAAAGTGAGAGTGTCAGTCCTCTTCTACTTAGGTCGGAATTGTGCCCTTTGAATTTCATTCCGATGTAATTTCTGTGTTTCATCTTCAATAAGAAGGCCCAAGGGATACGGTAAACCTGAAGTGAGGCATCGGAATCTAAAACTGGACTCACAGGAGAGATTCAAATCATAGAAAGTTATAGTGTGAGTCCTCTTGTACTTAAGTCGGCATAGTGATTTTTGTATTAAATTCGGATGCAAACTCTGTGTTTCATCGTCAATATGAAGGTCAAAGGGATACATTAAACCTGAAGCGAAGCATCGGAATCTAAAACTGTACTCACAGGAGATGTTCAAATCATAGAGAGTGAGAGTGTCAGTCCTCTTCTACTTAGATCGGCATTGTACATTTTGAATTTAATTCCGATGCGATCACTGTGTTTTATCGTCAATAAGAAGGTCCAAGGGATACGGTAAACCTGAAGTGAAGCATCGGAATCTAAAACTGACCTCACAGGAGAGGTTCGAATCATAGAAAGTCAGAGTGTCAGCCCTATTGTACTTAAGTCGGCATTGTGCCGTTTGTATTAAATACGGATGCATTTTCTGTGTTTTATCGTCAATAAGAAGGTGCAAGGTATACAGTAAACCTGAAGTGTAGCATCGGAATCTAAAACTGGACTTACAGGAGAGGTTCAAATCATAGAAAGTGAGAGTGTTAGTCCTCTTCTACTTAGATCGGCATTGTGCCTTTCTAATTTAATTCCGATGCAATTTACGTGTTTCATCGTCAATAAGAACGTCCAAGGGATACAGTAAACCTGAAGTAAAGCATCGGAATCTAAAACTGGACTCACAGGAGAGGTTCAAACCATAGAAAGTGAGAATGTCAGTCCTCTTGTACTTAAGTCGACATTGTGCCATTTGTATTAAATTCGGATGCTATTTCTGTGTTTCATGGTCAATAAGAAGGTCCAAGGGATACAGTAAACCTGAAGTGAAGCATCGGAATCGCAAACTGGACTCACAGGAGAGATTCAAATCATAGAATGTTAGAGTGGCAGTCCTCTTTTACTTAAGACGGCATTGTGCCATTTGTATTAAATTCGGATGCAAATTTCTGTGTTTCATCGTCAATAAGAAGGTCCAAGGGATACAATAAACCTGAAGTGAAGCATCAGAATCTAAAACTGGACTCACAGGAGAGGTTCAAATCATAGGAAGTTAGACTGTCTGTCCTCTTTTACTTAAGTCGGCATTGTGCCTTTTGTATTAAATTCCGATGCAATTTCCGTGTTTCATCGTCAATCAGAAGGTGCAAGGTATACAGTAAACCCGAATGTGGAGGATTGGAATCTAAAACTGGACTCACAGGAGAGGTTCAAATCATAGAAAGTGAGAGTGTCAGTCCTCTTGTACTTAAGTCGGCATTGTGCCATTTGTATTAAATTCCGAGGCAATTTCTATGTTTCATCGTCAATAAGAAGGTGCAAGGTATGCAGTAAACCTGAAGTGAAGCATCGGAATTTAAAACTGGACTCACCGTAGAGGTTCAAATCATAGAAAGTGAGAGTGTCAGTCCTCTTGTACTTAAGTCGGCATTGTGCCATTTGTATTAAATGTCGGATGCAATTCCTGTGTTTTATCGTCAATAAGAAGGTCCAATGGATACAGTTAACCTGAAGTGGAGCATCGGAATCTAAAACTGACGTCACAGGAGTGGTCGAATCATAGAAAGTGAGAGTGTCAGTCCTCTTGTACTTAAGTCGGCATTGTGCCATTTGTATTAAATTCGGATGCAATTCCTGTGTCTCATAATCAATAAGAAGGTCCAAGGGATACACTAAACCTGAAGTGAAACATCGGAAACTAAAACTGGACTCACAGGAGAGGTTCAAATCATAGAAAGTTAGAGTGTCACTCCTCTTGTACTTGAGTCGGTATTGTGCCTTTTGTATTAAATTCGGATGCAATTTCTGTGTTTTATCGTCAATAAGAAGGTCCAATGGATACAGTTAACCTGAAGTGGAGCATCGGAATCTAAAACTGACGTCACAGGAGTGGTTCGAATCATAGAAAGTGAGAGTGTCAGTCCTCTTGTACTTAAGTCGGTATTGTGCCATTTGTATTAAATACCGATGCAATTTCTGTGTCTCTTCGTAAATAAGAAGGTCCAAGGTATACAGTAAACCTGAAGTGAAGCATCGGAATCTAAAACTGGACTCACAGGAGGGGTTCAAATCATAGAAAGTGAGAGTGTCAGTCCTCTTCTACTTAGGTCGGAATTGTGCCCTTTGAATTTCATTCCGATGCAATTTCTGTGTTTCATCTTCAATAAGAAGGCCCAAGGGATACAGTAAACCTGAAGTGAGGCATCGGAATCGCAAACTGGACTCACAGGAGAGATTCAAATCATAGAATGTTAGAGTGGCAGTCCTCTTTTACTTAAGACGGCATTGTGCCATTTGTATTAAATTCGGATGCAAATTTCTGTGTTTCATCGTCAATAAGAAGGTCCAAGGGATACAATAAACCTGAAGTGAAGCATCAGAATCTAAAACTGGACTCACAGGAGAGGTTCAAATCATAGGAAGTTAGACTGTCTGTCCTCTTTTACTTAAGTCGGCATTGTGCCTTTTGTATTAAATTCCGATGCAATTTCGGTGGTTCATCGTCAACAAGAAAGTCCAAGGGATACAGTAAAATTGAAGTGAAGCATCGGAATCTAAAACTGGACTCTCAAAAGAGGTTCAAATCATAGAAAGTTAGAATGTCAGTCCTCTTGTACTTAAGTCGGCATTGTGCCATTTGTATTAAATTCCGAGGCAATTTCTATGTTTCATCGTCAATAAGAAGGTGCAAGGTATGCAGTAAACCTGAAGTGAGGCATCGGAATCTAAAACTGTACTCACAGGAGAGGTTCAAATAATAGAGAGTGAGAGTGTCAGTCCTCTTCTACTTAGATCGGCATTGTACATTTTGAATTTAATTCCGATGCGATTACTGTGTTTTATTGTCAATAAGAAGGTCCAAGGGATACGGTAAACCTGAAGTGAAGCATCGGAATCTAAAACTGGACTCACAGGAGAGGTTCAAACCATAGAAAGTTAGAGTGACACTCCTCTTGTACTTAAGTCGTTATTGTGAGTTTTGTATTAAATTCGGATGCAATTTCTGTGTTTCATCGTCAATAAGAAGGTCCAAGGTATACAGTAAACCTGAAGTGAAGCATCGGAATCTAAAACTGGACTTACAGGAGAGGTTCAAATCATAGAAAGATAGAGTGTCACTCCTCTTGTACTCAAGTCGGTATTGTGCGTTTTGTATTAAATTCCGATGCAGTTTTGTATTTTATCGTCAATAAGAAGGTCCAAGGGATACAGTAAACCTGAAGTGAAGCATCGGAATCTAAAACTGACTTTACAGGAGAGGTTCAAATCATAGAAAGTGAGAGTGTCAGTCCTATTGTACTTAAGTCGGCATTGTGTCATTTGTATTAAATTCGGATGCAATTTCTGTGTTTCATCGTCAATAAGAAGGTCCAAGGGATACAGTAAACATGAAGTGAAGCATCGGAATTTAAAACTGGACTCACAGGAGAGATTCAAATCATAGAAAGTGAGAGTGTCAGTCCTCTTTTACTTATGTCGGGATATTGCGTTTTGAATTTAATTCCGATGCAATTTCTGTGTTTCATCGTCAATAAGAAGGTCCAAGGGATACAGTAAACCTGAAGTGAAGCATCGGAATCTAAAACTGGACTCACAGGAGAGGTTCAAACCATAGAAATTGAGAATGTCAGTCCTCTTGTACTTAAGTCGACATTGTGCCATTTGTATTACATTCGGATGCTATTTCTGTGTTTCATCGTCAATAAGAAGGTCCAAGGGATACAGTAAACCTGAAGTGAAGCATCGGAATCGCAAACTGGACTCACAGGAGAGATTCAAATCATAGAATGTTAGAGTGGCAGTCCTCTTTTACTTAAGACGGCATTGTGCCATTTGTATTAAATTCGGATGCAAATTTCTGTGTTTCATCGTCAATAAGAAGGTCTAAGGGATACAGTAAACCTGAAGTGAAGCATAAGAATCTAAAACTGGACTCACAGGAGAGGTTCAAATCATAGGAAGTTAGACTGTCTGTCCTCTTTTACTTAAGTCGGCATTGTGCCTTTTGTATTAAATTCCGATGCAATTTCCGTGTATCATCGTCAATCAGAAGGTGCAAGGTATACAGTAAACCCGAAGTGGAGCATTGGAATCTTAAACTGGACTCACAGGAGAGGTTCAAATCATAGAAAGTGAGAGTGTCAGTCCTCTTGTACTTAAGTCGGCATTATGCCATTTGTATTAAATTCCGAGGCAATTCCTGTGTCTCATAATCAATAAAAAGGTCCAAGGGATACACTAAACCTGAAGTGAAACATCGGAATCTAAAACTGGACTCACAGGAGAGGTTCAAATCATAGAAAGTTAGAGTGTCACTCCTCTTGTACTTAAGTCGGTATTGTGGCTTTTGTATTAAATTCGGATGCAATTTCTGTGTTTTATCGTCAATAAGAAGGTCCAAATGATACAGTAAACCTGAAGTGAAGCATCGGAATCTAAAAGTGGACTCACAGGAGAGGTTCAAATCATAGAAAGTGAGAGTGTCAGTCCTCTTGTACTTAAGTCAGCATTGTGCCATTTGTATTAAATTCGGATGCAATTCCTGTGTCTCATAATCAATAAGAAGGTCCAAGGGATACACTAAACCTGAAGTGAAACATCGGAAACTAAAACTGGACTCACAGGAGAGGTTCAAATCATAGAAAGTTAGAGTGTCACTCCTCTTGTACTTAAGTCGGTATTGTGCCTTTTGTATTAAATTCGGATGCAATTTCTGCGTTTTCTCGTCAATAAGAAGGTCCAATGGATACAGTTAACCTGAAGTGAAGCATCAGAATCTAAAACTGACGTCACAGGAGTGCTTCGAATCATAGAAAGTGAGAGTGTCAGTCCTCTTGTACTTAAGTCGGTATTGTGCCATTTGTATTAAATACGGATGCAATTTCTGTGTCTCATCGTAAATAAGAAGGTCCAAGGTATACAGTAAACCTGAAGTGAAGCATCGGAATCTAAAACTGGACTCACAGGAGGGGTTCAAATCATAGAAAGTGAGAGTGTCAGTCCTCATCTACTTAGGTCGGAATTGTGCCCTTTGAATTTCATTCCGATGCAATTGACGTGTTTCATCTTCAATAACAAGGCCCAAGGGATACAGTAAAACTGAAGTGAGGCATCGGAATCTAAAACTGGACTCACAGGAGAGATTCAAATCATACAAAGTTATAGTGTCAGTCCTCTTGTACTTAAGTCGGCATAGTGATTTTTGTATTATATTCAGATGCAAACTCTGTGTTTCATCGTCAATATGAAGGTCAAAGGGATACATTAAACCTGAAGCGAAGCATCGGAATCTAAAACTGTACTCACAGGAGAGGTTTAAATCATAGAGAGTGAGAGTGTCAGTCCTCTTCTACTTAGATCGGCATTGTACATTTTGAATTTAATTCCGATGCGATTACTGTGTTTTATCGTCAATAAGAAGGTCCAAGGGATACGGTAAACCTGAAGTGAAGCATCGGAATCTAAAACTGACCTCACAGGAGAGGTTCGAATCATAGAAAGTCAGAGTGTCAGCCCTATTGTACTTAAGTCGGCATTGTGCCGTTTGTATTAATTTCGGATGCATTTTCTGTGTTTCATCGTCAATAAGAAGGTGCGAGGTATACAGTAAACCTGAAGTGTAGCATCGGAATCTAAAACTGGACTTACAGGAGAGGTTCAAATCATAGAAAGTGAGAGTGTTAGTCCTCTTCTACTTAGGTCGGCATTGTGCCTTTTTAATTTAATTCCGATGCAATTTACGTGTTTCATCGTCAATAAGAACGTCCAAGGGATACAGTAAACCTGAAGTAAAGCATCGGAATCTAAAACTGGACCCACAGGAGAGATTCAAATCATAGAAAGTTAGAGTGTCACTCCTCTTGTACTTAAGTCGGTATTGTGAATTATGGATTAAATTCGGATGCAATTTCTATGTTTCATCGTCAATAAGAAGGTCCAAGGGATACAGTAAACCTTAAGTGAAGCATCGGAATCTAAAACTGGACTCGCAGGAGAGGTTCAAATGATAGAATGTTAGAGTGGCAGTCCTCTTTTACTTTAGACGGCATTGTGCCATTTGTATTAAATTCGGATGAAAATTTCGGTGTTTCATCGTCAATAAGAAGGTCCAAGGGATACAGTAAACCTGAAGTGAAGCATCGGAATTTAAAACTCGACTCACAGGAGAGGGTAAAATCATAGAAAGTGAGAGTGGCAGTCCTCTTGTACTTAAGTCGGCATTGTGCCATTTGAATTTAATTCCGATGCAATTTCGGTGGTTCATCGTCAACAAGAAAGTCCAAGGGATACAGTAAAATTGAAGTGAAGCATCGGAATCTAAAACTGGACTCTCAAAAGAGGTTCAAATCATAGAAAGTTAGAATGTCAGTCCTCTTGTACTTAAGTCGGCATTGTGCCATTTGTATTAAATTTGGATGCAATTTCTGTGTTTTATCGTCTATAAGAAGGTCCAAGGGATACAGTAAACCTGAAGTGAAGCATCGGAATCTAAAACTGGACTCACAGGATAGATTCAAATCATAGAAAGATATAGTCTCGGTCCTCTTGTACTTAAGTCGGCATTGTCATTTTTGTATTAAATTCGGATGCAAACTCAGTGTTTCATCGTCAATAAGGAGGTCCAAGGGATACAGTAACCCTGAAGTGAAGCATCGGAATCTGAAACTGGACTCACAGGAGAGATTCAAATCATAGGAAGAGAGAGTGTCAGTCCTCTTCTACTTAGATCGGCATTGTACATTTTGAATTTAATTCCGATGCGATTACTGTGTTTTATCGTCAATAAGAAGGTCCAAAGGATGCAGTAAACCTGAAGTGAAGCATCTGAATCTAAAACTGACCTTACAGGAGAGGTTCGAATCATAGAAAGTGAGAGTGTCAGCCCTCTTGTACTTAAGTCGGCATTGTGCCGTTTGTATTAAATTCGGATGCATTTTCTGTGTTTCATCGTCAATAAGAAGGTCCAAGGGATACAGTCAACCTGAAGTGAAGCATCGGAATCTAATTCTGACCTCAAAGGAGAGGTTCAAATCATAGAAAGTTAGAGTGTCAGTCCTCCTGTACTTAAGTCGGCATTGTGCCTTTTGAATTTAATTCCGATGCAATTTCTGTGTTTCATCGTCTATAAGAAGGTGCGAGGTATACAGTAAACCTGAAGTGATGCATCGGAATCTAAAACTGGACTCACAGAAGAGGTTCATATCATAGAAAGTGAGAGTTTTAGTCCTCTTCTACTTAGTCGGCATTGTGCCTTTTGAATTTAATTCCGATGCAATGTCTGTCTTTCATCGCCAATAAGAACGTCCAAGGGATAAAGTAAACCTGAAGTGAAGCATCGGAATCTAAAACTGGACTCACAGAAGAGATTCAAATCATAGAAAGTTAGAGTGTGACTCTTCTTGTACTTAAGTCGGTATTGTGCCTATTGTATTAAATTCGGATGCAATTTCTGTGTTTCATCGTCAATAAGAAGGTCGAAGGGATACAGTAAACCTGAAGTGAAGCATCAGAATCTAAAACTGGACTCACAGGAGAGGCAAAAATCATAGAAAGTAAGAGGGTCGGTCCTCTTTTACTTAAGTCGGCATTGTGCCTTTTGTATTAAATTCCGATGCAATTTCTGTGTTTCATCGTCAATCAGAAGTTGCAAGGTATACAATAAACCCGAAGTGAAGCATCTGAATCTAAAACTGGACACACAGGAGGGATTCAAATCAAAGAAAGTGAGACTGACAGTCCTCTTGTACTTAAGTCGGCATTGTGCCATTTGTATTAAATTCGGATGCAATTTCTGGGTTTCATCGTCAGTAAGAAGGTCCAAGATATACAGTAAACCTGAAGTGAAGCATCGGAATCTAAAACTGGACTCACAGGAGAGGTTCAAATCATAGAATGTTAGAGTGTCACTCCTCTTGTACTTAAGTCGGTATTGTGCCATTTGTATTAAACTCGGATGCAATTTCTGTGTTTCTTCGACAATAAGAAAGTCCAAGGGATACAGTAAACCAGAAGTGAAGCATCAGAATCTAAAACTGGACTCTCAGGAGAGGTTCAAATCATAGAAAGTGAGAATGTCAGTCCTCTTGTACTTAAGTCGGCATTGTGCCTTTTGTATTATATTCGGATACAATTTCTGTGTTTCATCGTCAATAAGAAGGTGCAATGTATACAGGAAACCGTAAGTGAAGCATCGGAATCTAAAGCTGG
The DNA here is from genome assembly GCF_023864345.2 of Schistocerca serialis cubense. Classification (NCBI taxonomy): domain Eukaryota; kingdom Metazoa; phylum Arthropoda; class Insecta; order Orthoptera; family Acrididae; genus Schistocerca; species Schistocerca serialis. Next base: position 20,883,792 of record NC_064648.1, read on the forward strand.
ACTCACAGGAGAGGTTCAAATCATAGAAAGTTAGAGTATCAGTCCTCTTGTACTAAAGTCGGCATTGTGCCATTTGCATTAAATTCGGATGCAATTTCTGTGTTTCATCGTTAATAAGAAGGTCCAAGGGACACAGTATACCTGAAGTAAAGTATCGGAATCTAAAACTGGACTCACAGGAGAGGTTCAAATCATAGAAGGTTAGAGTGTCAGTCCTCTTGTACTTGAGTCGGCATTGTGATTTTTGTATTAAATTCGGATGCAAACTCTGTGTTTCATCGTCAATAAGAAGGTCCAAGGGATACAGTAAACCTGAAGTGAAGCATCGGAATCTAAAACTGGACTCACAGGAGAGGTTCAAATCATAGAAAGTGAGAGTGTAAGTCCTCTTCTACTTAGGTCGGCATTGTACATTTTGAATTTATTTCCGATGCGATTACTGTGTTTTATCGTCAATAAGAAGGTCCAATGGATACGGTAAACCTGAAGTGAAGCATCGGAATCTAAAACTGACTTCACAGGAGAGGTTCGAATCATAGAAAGTGAGAGTGTCAGCCCTCTTGTACTTAAGTCGGCATTGTGCCGTTTGTATTAAATTCGGATGCATTTTCTGTGTTTCATCGTCAATAAGAAGGTCCAAGGGATACAGTCAACCTGAAGTGAAGCATCGGAATCTAAAACTGGACTCACAGGAGAGGTTCAAATCATAGAAAGTGAGAGTGTCAGTCCTCTTGTACTTAAGTCGGCATTGTGCCATTTGTATTAAATTAGGATGCAATTTCTGTGTTTTATCGTCTATAAGAAGACCCAAAAGATACAGTAAACCTGAAGTGAAGCATCGGAATCTAAATCTGACCTCACAGGAGAGGTTCAAATCATAGAAAGTTAGAGTGTCAGTCCTCTTGTACTGAAGTCGGCATTGTGCCTTTTGAATTTAATTCCGATGCAATTTCGGTGGTTCATCGTCAACAAGAAAGTCCAAGGGATACAGTAAACCTGAAGTGAAGCATCGGAATCTAAAACTGGACTCACAGGAGAGGTTCATATCATAGACAATGAGAGTGTCAGTCCTCTTGTACTTAAATCGCCATTGTGATTTTTGTATTAAATTCGGATGCAATATCTGAGTTTCATCGTCAATAAGAAGGTCCAAGGGATACAGTAAACGTAAAGTGAAGCAGCGGAATCTAAACCTGGACTCACAGGAGAGGTTCAAATCATAGAAAGTTAGAGTGTCAGTCCTCTTGTACTTAAGTCAGCATTGTACCTTTTGTATTAAATTCGGATACAAACTCTGTGTTTCATCGTCAATTGGAAGGTCCAAGGGATACAGTAAACCTGAAGTGAAGCATCGGATTCTAAAACTGGACCCACAGGAGAGGTTCAAATCATAGAAAGTGAGAGTGTCAGTCCTCTTGTACTTAGGTCTGCATTGTGCCTTTTGAATTTAATTCCGATGCAATTTCTGTGTTTCATCGTCTATAAGAAGGTGCAAGGTATACAGTAAACCGGAAGTGAAGCATCGGAATCTAAAACTGGACTCACAGAAGAGGTTCAAATCATAGAAAGTGAGAGTGTTAGTCCTCTTCTACTTAGTCGGCATTGTGCCTTTTGAATTTAATTCCGATGCAATGTCTGTGTTTCATCGCCAATAAGAACATCCAAGGGATACAGTAAACCTGAAGTGAAGCATCGGAATCTAAAACTGGACTCACAGGAGAGATTCAAATCATAGAAAGTTAGAATGTCAGTCCTCTTGTACTTAAGTCGGCATTGTGCCATTTGTATTAAATTCGGATGCAATTTCTGTGTTTTATCGTCTATAAGAAGGTCCAAGGCTTACAGTTAACCTGAAGTGAAGCATCGGAATCTAAAACTGGACTCATAGAGAGATTCAAATCATAGAAAGTCATAGTGTCAGTCCTCTTGCACTTAAGTCGGCATTGTGCCATTTGTATTAAATTCGGATGCAATTTCTGTGTTTTATCGTCTATAAGAAGGTCCAAGGGATACAGTAAACCTGAAGTGAAGGATCGGAATCTCAATCTGACCTCACGGGAGAGGTTCAAATCATAGAAAGTTAGAGTGTCAGTCCTCTTGTACTGAAGTCGGCATTGTGTCCTTTTGAATTTAATTCCGATGCAATTTCGGTGGTTCATCGTCAACAAGAAATTCCAAGGGATACAGTAAACCTGAAGTGAAGCATCGGAATCTAAAACTGGAATCACAGGAGAGGGTCATATCACAGACAATGAGAGTGTCAGTCCTCTTGTACTTAAATCGCCATTGTGATTTTTGTATTAAATTCGGATGCAATATCTGTGTTTCATCGTCAATAAGAAGGTCCAAGGGATACAGTAAACGTAAAGTGTAGCATCGGAATCTAAACCTGGACTCACAGGAGAGGTTCATATTATAGAAAGTTAGAGTGTCAGTCCTCTTGTACTTAAGTCGGCATTGTACATTTTGTATTAAATTCGGATGCAAACTCTGTGTTTCATCGTCAATTGGAAGGTCCAAGGGATACAGTAAACCTGATGTGAAGCATCGGATTCTAAAACTGGCCTCACAGGAGAGGTTCAAATCATAGAAAGTGAGAGTGTCACTCCTCTTGTACTTAAGTCGGTATTGTGCCTATTGTATTAAATTCGGATGCAATTTCTGTGTTTCATCGTCAATAAGAAGGTCGAAGGGATACAGTAAACCTGAAGTGAAGCATCAGAATCTAAAACTGGACTCACAGGAGAGGTTCAAATCATAGAAAGTTAGAGGGTCGGACCTCTTTTACTTAAGTCAGCATTGTGCCTTTTGTATTAAATTCCGATGCAATTTCTGTGTTTCATCGTCAATCAGAAGTTGCAAGGTATACAGTAAACCCGAAGTGAAGCTTCGGAATCTAAAACTGGACTCACAGGAGGGATTCAAATCAAAGAAAGTGAGAGTGTCAGTCCTCTCGTACTTAAGTCGGCATTGTGCCATTTGTATTAAATTCGCATGCAATTTCTGTGTTTCATCGTCAGTAAGAAGGTCCAAGATATACAGTAAACCTGAAGTGAAGCATCGGAATCGAAAACTGGACTCACAGGAGAGATTCAAATCATAGAAAGTTAGAGTGTCACTCCTCTTGTACTTAAGTCGGTATTGTGCCATTTGTATTAAACTCGGATGCAATTTCAGTGTTTCATCGACAATAAGAAAGTCCAAGGGATACAGTAAACCAGAAGTGAAGCATCGGAATCTAAAACTGGACTCGCAGGAGAGGTTCAAATCATAGAAAGTGAGAATGTCAGTCCTCTTGTACGTAAGTCGGCATTGTGCTTTTGTATTAAATTCGGATACAATTTCTGTGTTTCATCGTCAATAAGAAGTTGCAATGTATACAGGAAACCTGAAGTGAAGCATCGGAATCTAAAACTGGACTCACAGGAGAGGTTCAAATCATAGAAAGTTAGAGTATCAGTCCTCTTGTACTTAAGTCGACATTGTGCCATTTGTACTAAATTCGGATGCAATTTCTGTGTTTCATCGTTAATAAGAAGGTCCAAGGGATACAGTATACCTGAAGTGAAGCATCGGAATCTAAAACTGGACTCACAGGAGAGGTTCAAATCATAGAAGGTTAGAGTGTCAGTCCTCTTGTACTTAAGTCGGCATTGTGATTTTTGTATTAAATTTGGATGCAAACTCTGTGTTTCATCGTCAATAAGAAGGTCCAAGTGATACAGTAAACCTGAAGTGAAGCATCGGAATCTAAAACTGGACTCATAGGAGAGGTTCAAATCATAGAAAGTGAGAGTGTCAGTCCTCTTGTACTTAAGTCTGCATTGTGCCATTTGTATTAAATTAGGATGCAATTTCTGTGTTTTATCGTCTATAAGAATACCCAGGGGATACAGTAAACCTGAAGTGAAGCATCGGAATCTAAATCTGAAATCACAGGAGAGGTTCAAATCATAGAAAGTTAGAGTGTCAGTCCTCTTGTACTTAAGTCGGCATTGTGCCTTTTAATTTAATTCCGATGCAATTTCGGTAGTTCATCGTCAACAAGAAAGTCCAAGGGATACAGTAAACCTGAAGTGAAGCATCGGAATCTAAAACTGGACTCTCAAAAGAGGTTCATATCATAGAAAGTTAGAATGTCAGTCCTCTTGTACATAAGTCGGCATTGTGCCATTTGTATTAAATTCGGATGCAATATCTGTGTTTTATCGTCTATAAGAAGGTCCAAGGGATACAGTAAACCTGAAGTGAAGCATCGGAATCTAAAACTGGACTTACAGGAGAGATTCAAATCATAGAAAGTTATAGTGTCAGTCCTCTTGTACTTAAGTCGGCATTGTGATTTTTGTATTAAATTCGGATGCAAACTCTGTGTTTCATCGTCAATAAGAAGGTCCATGGGAAACAGTAAAACTGAAGTGAAGCATCGGAATCTAAAACTGGACTCACAGGAGAGGTTCAAAGCATAGAAAGTGAGAGTGTCAGTCCCCTTCTACTTAGATCGGCATTGTACATTTTGAATTTAATTCCGATGCGATTACTGTGTTTTATCGTCAATAAGAAGGTCCAAGGGATGCGGTAAACCTGAAGTGAAGCATCGGAATCTAAAACTGACCTCACAGGAGAGGTTCGAATCATAGAAAGTGAGAGTGTCAGCCCTCTTGTACTTAAGTCGGCATTGTGCCGTTTGTATTAAATTCGGATGCATTTACTGTGTTTCATCGTCAATAAGAAGGTCCAAGGGATACAGTCAACCTGAAGTGAAGCATCGGAATCTAAATCTGGACTCACAGGAGAGGTTCAAATTATAGAAAGTGAGAGTGTCAGTCCTCTTGTACTTAACTCGGCATTGTGCCATTTGTATTAAATTAGGATGCAATTTCTGTGTTTTATCGTCTATAAGAAGACCCAAGGGATACAGTAAACCTGAAGTGAAGCATCGGGATCTAAATCTGACCTCACAGGAGAGGTTCAAATCATAGAAAGTTAGAGTGTCAGTCCTCTTGTACTTAAGTCGGCATTGTGCCTTTTGAATTTAATTCCGATGCAGTTTCGGTGGTTCATCGTCAACAAGAAAGTCCAAGGGATACAGTAACCCTGAAGTGAAGCATCGGAATCTAAAACTGGACTCTCAAAAGAGGTTCAAATCATAGAAAGTTTGAATGTCAGTCCTCTTGTACTTAAGTCGGCATTGTGCCATTTGTATTAAATTCGGATGCAATTTCTGTGTTTTATCGTCTGTAAGAAGGTCCAAGGGATACAGTAAACCTGAAGTGAAGCATCGGAATCTAAAACTGGGCTCACAGGAGAGATTCAAATCATAGAAAGTTATAGTGTCAGTCCTCTTGTACTTAAGTCGGCATTGTGATTTTTGTATTAAATTCGGATGCAAACTCTGTGTTTCATCGTCAATAAGGTGGTCCAAGGGATACAGTAAACCTGAAGTGAAGCATCGGAATCTAAAACTGGACTCACAGGAGAGGTTCAAATCATAGAAAGTGAGTGTGTCAGTCGTCTTCTACTTAGATCGGCATTGTACATTTTGAATTTAATTCCGATCCGATTACTGTGTTTTATCGTCAATAAGAAGGTCCAAGGGATACGGTAAACCTGAAGTGAAGCATCGGAATCTAAAACTGACCTCACAGGAGAGGTTCGAATCATAGAAAGTGAGAGTGTCAGCCCTCTTGTACTTAATTCGGCATTGTGCCGTTTGTATTAAATTCGGATGCATTTTCTGTGTTTCATCGTCAATAAGAAGGTCCAAGGGATACAGTCAACCTGAAGTGAAGCATCGGAATCTATAACTGGACTCACAGGAGAGGTTCAAATCATAGAATGTGAGAGTGTCAGTCCTCATGTACTTAAGTCGGCATTGTGCCGTTTGTATTAAATTCGGATGCAATTTCTGTGTTTTATCGTCTATAAGAAGGTCCAAGGGATACAGTAATCCTGAAGTGAAGCATCGGAATCTAAATCTGACCTCACAGGAGAGGTTCAAATCATAGAAAGTTAGAGTGTCAGTCCTCTTGTACTGAAGTCGGCATTGTGCCTTTTGAATTTAATTCCGATGCAATTTCGGTGGTTCATCGTCAACAAGAAAGTCCAAGGTATACAGTAAACCTGAAGTGAAGCATCGGAATCTAAAACTGGACTCACAGGAGAGGTTCATATCATAGACAATGAGGGTGTCAGTCCTCATGTACTTAAATCGCCATTGTGATTTTTGTATTAATTTCGGATGCAATATCTGTGTTTCATCGTCAATAAGAAGGTCCAAGGGATACAGTAAACGTAAAGTGAAGCATCGCAATCTAAACCTGGACTCACAGGAGAGGTTCAAATCATAGAGAGTTACAGTGTCAGTCCTCTTGTACTTAAGTCGGCATTGTACATTTTGTATTAAATTCGGATGCAAAGTCTGTGTTTCATCGTAATTGGAAGGTCCAAGGGATACAGTAAACCTGAAGTGAAGCATCGGAATCTAAAACTGGACTCACAGGAGAGGTTCAAATCATAGAAAGTTAGAGGGTCGGTCCTCTTTTACTTAAGTCAGCATTGTGCCTTTTGTATTAAATTCCGATGCAATTTCTGTGTTTCATCGTCAATCAGAAGTTGCAAGGTATACGGTAAACCCGAAGTGAAGCATCAGAATCTAAAACTGGACTCACAGGAGGGATTCAAATCAAAGAAAGTGAGAGTGTCAGTCCTCTTGTACTTAAGTCGGCATTGTGCCATTTGTATTAAATTCGGATGGAATTTCTGTGTTTCATAGTCAGTAAGAAGGTCCAAGATATACAGTAAACCTGAAGTGAAGCATCGGAATCTAAAACTGGACTCACAGGAGAGGTTCAAATCATAGAAAGTTAGAATGTCAGTCCTCTTGTACCTAAGTCTGCATTGTGCCTTTTGTATTAAATTCGGATAAAATTTCTGTGTTTCATCGTCAATAAGAAGGTGCAATGTATACAGGAAACCTGAAGTGAAGCATCGGAATCTAAAACTGGACTCACAGGAGGGGTTCAAATCATAGAAAGTTAGAGTATCAGTCCTCTTGTACTTAAGTCGGCATTGTGCCATTTGTATTAAATTCAGATGCAAAATCTGTGTTTCATCGTTAATAAGAAGGTCCAAGGGATACAGTATACCTGAAGTGAAGCATCGGAATCTAAAACTGGACTCACAGGTGAGGTTCAAATCATAGAAAGTGAGAGTGTTAGTCCTCTTCTACTTAGGTCGGCATTGTACATTTTGAATTTAATTCCGATGCGATTTCTGTGTTTTATCGTCAATAAGAAGGTCCAAGGGATACGGTAAACCTGAAGTGAAGCATCGGAATCTAAAACTGATCTCACAGGTGAGGTTCGAATCATAGAAAGTGAGAGTGTCAGCCCTCTTGTACTCATGTCTACATTGTGCCGTTTGTATTAAATAAGGATGCATTTTCTGTGTTTCATCGTCAATAAGAAGGTCCAAGGGATACAGTCCACCTGAAGTGAAGCATCGGAATCTAAAACTGGGCTCACAGGAGAGGTTCAAAGCATAGAAAGTTAGTGCGTCAGTCCTCTTATACATAAGTCGGCATTGTGCCATTTGTTTTACATTAGGATGCAATTTCTGTGTTTTATCGTCTATAAGAAGGTCCAAGGGATACAGTAAACCTGAAGTGAAGCATTGGAATCTAAATCTGACCTCACAGGAGAGGTTAGAATCATAGAAAGTTAGAGTGTCAGTCCTCTTGCACTTAAGTCGGCATTGTGCCTTTTGAATTTAATTCCGATGCAATTTCGGTGGTTCATCGTCAACAAGAAAGTCCAAGGGATACAGTAAACCTGATGTGAAGCATCGGAATCTAAAACGGGACTCTCAGGAGAGGTTCAAATCATAGAAAGTTAGAATGTCAGTCCTCTTGTACTTAAGTCGGCATTGTGCCATTTGTATTAAATTTGGATGCAATTTCTGTGTTTTATCGTCTACAAGAAGGTCCAAGGGATACAGTAAACATGTAGTGAAGCATCGGAATCTAAATCTGACCTCACAGGAGAGGTTCAAATCATAGAAAGTTAGAGTATCAGTCCTCTTGTACTTAAGTCGGCATTGTGCCTTTTCAATTTAATTTCGATGCAATTTCTGTGGTTCATCGTCAATAAGAAGGTCCAAGGGGTACAGTAAACCTGAAGTGAAGCATCGGAATCTAAAACTGGACTCACAGGAGAGGTTCAAATCATAGAAAGTGAGAGTGTCAGTCCTCTTGTACTTAAGTCGGCATTGTACTTTTGTATTAAATTCGGATGCAAACTCTGTGTTTCATCGTCAATAAGAAGGTCCAAGGGATAGAGTAAACCTGAAGTGAAGCATCGGAATCTAAACCTGGACTCACAGGAGAGGTTCAAATCATAGAAAGTGAGAGTGTCAGTCCTCTTGTACTTAGGTCGGCATTGTGCCTTTTGAATTTAATTCCGATGCAATTTCTGTGTTTCATCGTCAATAAGAAGGTGCAAGGTATACAGTAAACCTGAAGTGAAGCATCGGAATCTAAAACTGGACTCACAGAAGAGGTTCAAATCATAGAAAGTGAGAGTGTTAGTCCTCTTCTACTTAGGTCGGCATAGTGCCTTTTGAATTTAATTCCGATGCAATGTCTGTGTTTCATCGCCAATAAGAACGTCCAAGGGATACAGTAAACCTGAAGTGAAGCATCGGAATCTAAAACTGGACTCACAGGAGAGATTCAAATCATAGAAAGTTAGAGTGTCACTCCTCTTGTACTTAAGTCGGTATTGTGCCTTTATAAATTCACATTTGCATGCCGAGAGTGAGTTTCCTCGGAAACGCGAAATAATAATTAAATAAATAATCAGTGACAAATAAATAAAGCCTATGGCACACAGCTGCAGCGCTGTGTCGCTGATAAAACAAAAGCACAATTACGTTACTCTTATGTTTGATTAAGAAAGGGAGAGCTCTGGTTGAAGTGGTGCGAGAAGCACGTATTTTATTTTATTGTCTGGCACACCGCCATATTTCATGTTATAGAAGAATACTGTGAGTTGCAACCACACTAGGCCCTCGATTCTGTAAAGAATTTATATTTATAAAAGTAAGTAGGATTATGAACTGTAGGCTTATTCGTTGAATATATCTGATTTAACTATCTGTGTAACCTTTTTATGTTTAGTAGACAATCACCTCTGTACGACGTATTGGCATGGCTGGCAAATTATTGTAATATTGAAATTTAGATTATGAGTCCGCACCTACCGCAGCAGTCTTTGGAAACGATTTAATTACGAAGTCCGATTATTCAGTTTTATTTCACGGTCAACTACGAGTAACATTGCCTTTACGAGAAAGCCATTGTCAAGCGTCTGATATCGAATAATTAAACGTCCACGTTCCAGATAAGCTAATACAATTGCAATCACAATCACCATCATACAGGTAGAATAATCAATATCTAAATAACAATATATTTTTATTTATTTATTTTATATTGGCGACCGTGGCAGGACTTGTTATTTTGTCATTTGTTACATTGTTCTCTTTGTTTCATGTAAAAAATCAACTTTCTGGACCTGGATGTCAATGTATGGGAGATAACAAAATCTGAAGATATTTTCCAATTCTGAAATTTTGCGCGAAGACCCAATGAGACTTCCAGCAAAATAAGGTAAGACGCAGCATCTTTGCATTGGTAGGCTTGACCAGACGTATAATTCAGTGTATTAGCTTTTCAGTAAATTCTGTAGTGTTTCTTTTCCGCATAACAGTTTCAGTGATAAATTTCATTCTCAGTACTTTTCCCTAAACAATAACGTATGCAACAATACCAATACACGAGTGTACAATATGGCCAACTTCTGTACGATATCATGTAACATGGCCAGCAGCCATTACCAATAATCTCAAATTCAGTTTATATTTTTAAATTAACAGTCATTGTTGCTACGAGCGATTTATGCTCAACTACATATTATTTTAAAATCAGTGGAAAAAATTTTCTTGAAACATATATCACGTGTGGCATGGTAATAACTAGAAAACAATACGCAAAAATGGAACAGCAAGGACGTACTATTCAGACGCAATCCGACTCGGACGAGAGACAAGTGTTAGAAAATGACTTTACGAGAGCAACCGGTAGTGACGATTCATCAAATATTGACGCAAGTGTTGACGAAAATTTTGACGATAGGCCGTCCACTACAAAAATTTCAAAATCTCAATCAGAGCCCATGTTAATGCATGACGTCACGTCTAATGACGCGGCGGGGGCAGAGACCTTGCAAACGGTAAACATTGCCGACATGTTACAAATGCTAATGAAACAAAACGCCGAAAACATGGCAACCTTAAAAGAACAGTTAAAAACACAAAATGACGAAATCAAATCTGATCTCATAGCAATCAAGGTAGGTAATGACACTTTATGTAAGCGTGTGGAACTTATAGACGCCACACTGACCAAACAGATGACCGAACTCAGTACTAAATTTTCCCAGCTCAATACGAGACAAGAAAAGACTACAACTGACGTAGCACTTTTACAGACACAAGTAAAAAACCTTAATGTCACGTGTGAAGTTCTTACTGAACAAATTCAAACATATCCTTCAGTACATGACAATCTTGAAAAACGAATTACGGACGTGCAGAATAAATTTGACGATGTTGAACAACACCTGACTGACATCTTACAATCAGATGCCACAGCTCATTTTCAAAATATTAATAAAGAATTTCATGATTGCGTTGAGAACAAAGACAAACATTTTGATAGATGCTTACGTGAAAATTTTCCAACAATTGTGCACGACTCCGTAGCGCAATACATTACTAATAACAAACAGCTGATCAGTGACGCAGTACAATCCGTCACTGCACCCATGAGACAATTCACCGATCAACTACAGTCTGAATGTAACGAAAATATCAGTCAAAATGTACAGTTCAGAAACCAATATACATTCGAGTATGATACACATATTCCGCACACGACAAATACACAAGAATAAAACACACCACGACTACAACACATACCACGATGTGGAAACACAAACACAAGCTATTATCATGGTAAACCACAGCAACATTATCGTAATTACTCGCCAGCTGAACATACCAGTAATTACAGTGGAATAAATCCATATCACAATGCGAAGGAAGATGAAAGCTTAATGAAACATCGATAATACCCCAGCAAAACCGCTAAAGAGGATGTAAATATCTGCAATTCATGTAATCAAATGTGACACAATGTAATAACCTATAGCGATGTAATGATGGTGTAAACATGTTTATGTGCAACTATATTATGTTTATGCTAAGAAAATATGTGACGTGTGTATGTATAATTACTTATTTTTTTAACTAATGTATAGTGCAACTGTTACTATGTAAAAATTTGAACAAAACGAGTGCCAAAAAGACACTTCATAGTGAACCACTGTTCACGGACATTAACGAACATTACTAACTCTGCAACTACGCGGAAACCTATGTGAAAGAAACTGTTAATGCCATTCATTATGCAGCGTATCTATGTGAACGCGATGAACGATTTCCTTGATTAATAACTACGAACATTTAGGTGAGCTATATTCAGCAAAAAACTGAAAATGTAAGTGCATAATTCGTGCATCGTCTAGTGATATTACTACAGTACCCAACTTCAAGATGTTAACTGGATTAAATGGACACAAAGTGCCTGTCCAGGAAACAACACGACGGGTGGAAGAATTTTGGTTGGAACTTCAGGGAATGAAATGTTCTCGAAATGTGACGGACACTCTTACCTGGACTGTCCAAGGATCGACGCCAGCTATGTGCCGTCCGAGGTTCTGCAACTAAGCTTCCACGGAATGTAAAAACGAACTGCACGTGGACCAATTACTCGACGGGTCACGTCTGATCTGTAATAAGCAATGCTTTTAGTCACAACCAACTGCACCACTACGACTATAATGGAAATGAGAAATGGACCCGCTTATGTATTAATCACGTTGTTATACAACGATGTTACTGTGATCAAAAAACTTTACCACGACGATACTAACCTGTAAAAAATTATTGTGCAGCGGCTGAATATGAACTGTAATAACGACACGATGTGTATAGGTCAACGCACCTGAAAAATACGGACATTTTTCTTTGAAGTATTTCAAAACAATACTATGTAACTAAGAACGTTCAACAATCTAAGTTGTATTGTGTTATAACAAATATTGTAAATTTAAAACTAAGTTACCTGTCATAGAATGTAGTCTTCATATGTAATCTTGGTTGAATATTTTCTTTGTGCAACGACTGAAAAACGCGCGCACACGAACAATATGATCTGCAATACTGTGCCGCGTGATCTAACTGTACGATATAACGGCAGTGCCACAGTTACACAGACGCTTCTGCGCATGCGCGCACTCTATCTGCCAACATTAGAACTTTTACGGCGCACCCGCGTCATTCAAATTTTGTATATAATGTGTATAATGTGTAATGTAAGTAATGTAAATAGTTGTAGATAACTTAGATTTTCTTGTGCCTTTAGGTGAATTGCTCGCCTGCAGGTGTGTCCTTTTCGCCTCGTAATTCAGGGGGCAATATAAAGGCATATTTGCATGCCGAGCGTGAGTTTCCTCGGAAACGCGAAATAATAATTAAATAAATAATCAGTGACAAATAAATAAAGCCTATGGCACACAACTGCAGCACTGTGTCGCTGATAAAACAAAAGCACAATTACGTTACTCTTATGTTTGATTAAGATAGGGAGAGCCCTGGTTGAAGTGGTGCGAGAAGCACGTATTTTATTTCATTGTCTGGCACACTGCCATATTTCATGTTAAAGAAGAATACTTCGAGTTGCAACCACACTAGGCACTCGATTCTGTAAAGAATTTATATTTATAAAAGTAAGTAGGATTATGAACTGTAGGCTTATTCATTGAATATATCTGATTTAACTAACTGTGTAACTTTTTTATGTTTAGTTGACAAAAACCTCTGTACGACGTATTGGCATGGCTGGCAAAGTATTGTAATATTGAGATTTAGATTATGAGTCCGCACTTACCGCAGCAGTCTTTGGAAACGATTTAATTACGAAGTCCGTTTATTCAGTTTTATTTCACAGTCAACTACGAGTAACATTGCCTTTACGAGAAAGCCATTGTCAAGCGTCTGATATCGAATAATTAAACGTCCACGTTCCAGATAAGCTAATACAATTGCAATCACAATCACCATCATACAGATAGAATAATCAATATCTAAATAACAATATATTTTTATTTATTTATTTTATTTATTTTATACCTTTTGTATTAAATTCGGATGCAATTTCGGTGTTTCATCGTCAATAAGAAGGTCCAAGGGATACAGTAAACCTTAAGTGAGGAATCGGAATCTAAAACTGGACTCGCAATAGAGGTTCAAATCATAGAATGTTAGAGTGTCAGTCCTCTTGTACTTAAGTCGGCATTGTGCCTTTTGTATTAAATTCGGATACAATTTCTGTGTTTCATCGTCAATAAGAAGGTGCAAGGTATACAGGAAACTTGAAGTGAAGCATCGGAATCTAAAACTGGACTCACAGGAGAGGTACAAATCATAGAAAGTGAGAGTGTCAGTCCTCTTGTACTTAAGTCGACATTGTGCCATTTGTATTAAATTCGGATGCAAAATCTGTGTTTCATCGTTAATAAGAAGGTCCAAGGAATACAGTATACCCGAAGTAAAGCATCGGAATCTAAAACTGGACTCACAGGAGAGGTTCAAATCATAGAAGTTTTGAGTGTCAGTCCTCTTGTACTTAAGTCGGCATTGTGAATTTTGTATTAAAGTCGGATGCAAACTCTGTGTTTCATCGTCAATAAGAAGGTCCAAGAGATACAGTACACCTGAAGTGAAGCATCGGAATCTAAAACTGGACTCACAGGAGAGGTTCAAATCATAGAAAGTGAGAGTGTCAGTCCTCTTCTACTTAGGTCGGCATTGTACATTTTGAATTTAATTCCGATGCGATTTCTGTGTTATATCGTCAATAAGAAGGTCCAAGGGATACGGTAAACCTGAAGTGAAGCATCGGAATCTAAAACTGATCTCACAGGAGAGGTTCGAATCATAGAAAGTGAGAGTGTCAGCCCTCTTGTACTTAAGTCTGCATTGTGCCGTTTGTATTAAATTCGGATGCATTTTCTGTGTTTCATCGCCAATAAGAAGGTCCAAGGGATACAGTCAACCTGAAGTGAAGCATCGGAATCTAAAACTGGACTCACAGGAGAGGTTAAAATCATAGAAAGTGAGAGTGTCAGTCCTCTTGTACTTAAGTCGGCATTGTACTTTTGTATTAAATTCGGATGCAAACTCTGTGCTTCATCGTCAATAAGAAGGTCCAAGGGATAGAGTAAAACTGAAGTGAAGCATCGGAATCTAAACCTGGACTCACAGGAGAGGTTCAAATCATAGAAAGTGAGAGTGTCACTCCTCTTGTACTTAAGTCGGCATTGTACTTTTGTATTAAATTCGGATGCAAACTCTGTGTTTCATCGTCAATAAGAAGGTCCAAGGGATAGAGTAAAACTGAAGTGAAGAATCGGAATCTAAACCTGGACTCACAGGAGAGGATCAAGTCATAGAAAGTGAGAGTGTCAGTCCTCTTGTACTTAGGTCGGCATTGTGCCTTTTGAATTTAATTCCGATGCAATTTCTGTGTTTCATCGTCAATAAGAAGGTGCAAGGTATACAGTAAACCTGAAGTGAAGCATCGGAATCTAAAACTGGACTCACAGAAGAGGTTCAAATCATAGAAAGTGAGAGTGTTAGTCCTCTTCTACTTAGGTCAGCATTGTGCCTTTTGAATTTAATTCCGATGCAATGTCTGTGTTTCATCGCCAATAAGAACGTCCAAGGGATACAGTAAACCTGAAGTGAAGCATCGGAATCTAAAACTGGACTCACAGGAGAGATTCAAATCATAGAAAGTTAGAGTGTCACTCCTCTTGTACTTAAGTCGGTATGGTGCCTTTATAAAGGCACATTTGCATGCCGAGAGTGAGTTTCCTCGGAAACGCGTAATAATAATTAAATAAATAATCAGTGACAAATAAATAAAGCCTATGGCACACAGCTGCAGCGCTGTGTCGCTGATAAAACAAAAGCACAATTACGTTACTCTTATGTTTGATTAAGAAAGGGAGAGCTCTGGTTGAAGTGGTGCGAGAAGCACGTATTTTATTTTATTGTCTGGCACACCGCCATATTTCATGTTATAGAAGAATACTGCGAGTTGCAACCACACTAGGCCCTCGATTCTGTAAAGAATTTATATTTATAAAAGTAAGTAGGATTATGAACTGTAGGCTTATTCATTGAATATATCTGATTTAACTAACTGTGTAACTTTTTTATGTTTAGTAGACAATCACCTCTGTACGACGTATTGGCATGGCTGGCAAATTATTGTAATATTGAGATTTAGATTATGAGTCCGCACCTACCGCAGCAGTCTTTGGAAACGATTTAATTACGAAGTCCGATTATTCAGTTTTATTTCACGGTCAACTACGAGTAACATTGCCTTTACGAGAAAGCCATTGTCAAGCGTCTGATATCGAATAATTAAACGTCCACGTTCCAGATAAGCTAATACAATTGCAATCACAATCACCATCATACAGGTAGAATAATCAATATCTAAATAACAATATATTTTTATTTATTTTATATTGGCGACTGTGGCAGGACTTGTCATTTTGTCATTTGTTACATTGTTCTCTTTGTTTCATGTAAAAAATCAACTTTCTGGACCTGGATGTCAATGTATGAGAGATAACAAAATCTGAAGATATTTTCCAATTCTGAAATTTTGCGGGTAGACCCAATGAAACTTCCAGCAAAATAAGGTAAGACGCAGCATCTTTGCATTGGTAGGCTTGACCAGACGTATAATTCAGTGTATTAGCTTTTCAGTAAATTCTGTAGTGTTTCTTTTCCGCATAACAGTTTCAGTGATAAATTTCATTCTCAGTACTTTTCCCTAAACAATAACGTATGCAACAATACCAATACACGAGTGTACAATATGGCCGACTTCTGTACGATATCATGTAACATGGCCAGCAGCCATTACCAATAATCTCAAATTCAGTTTATATTCTTAAATTAACAGACAGTCATTGTTGCTACGAGCGATTTATGCTCAACTACATTTTATTTTAAAATCAGTGTAAAAAATTTTCTTGAAACATAGATCACGTGTGGCATGGTAATAACTTGAAAACAATACGCAAAAATGGAACAGCAAGGACGTACTATTCAGACGCAATCCGACTCGGACGTGAGACAAGTGTTAGAAAATGACTTTACGAGAGCAACCGGTAGTGACGATTCATCAAATATTGACGCAAGTGTTGACGAAAATTTTGACGATAGGCCGTCCACTACAAAAATTTCAAAATCTCAATCAGAGCCCATGTTAATGCATGACGTCACGTCTAATGACGCGGCGGGGGCAGAGACCTTGCAAACGGTAAACATTGCCGACATGTTACAAATGCTAATGAAACAAAACGCCGAAAACATGGCAACCTTAAAAGAACAGTTAAAAACACAAAATGACGAAATCAAATCTGATCTCATAGCAATCAAGGTAGGTAATGACACTTTATGTAAGCGTGTGGAACTTATAGACGCCACACTGACCAAACAGATGACCGAACTCAGTACTAAATTTTCCCAGCTCAATACGAGACAAGAAAAGACTACAACTGACGTAGCACTTTTACAGACACAAGTAAAAAACCTTAATGTCACGTGTGAAGTTCTTACTGAACAAATTCAAACATATCCTTCAGTACATGACAATCTTGAAAAACGAATTACGGACGTGCAGAATAAATTTGACGATGTTGAACAACACCTGACTGACATCTTACAATCAGATGCCACAGCTCATTTTCAAAATATTAATAAAGAATTTCATGATTGCGTTGAGAACAAAGACAAACATTTTGATAGATGCTTACGTGAAAATTTACCAACAATTGTGCACGACTCCATAGCGCAATACATTACTAATAACAAACAGCTGATCAGTGACACAGTACAATCCGTCACTGCACCCATGAGACAATTCACCGATCAACTACAGTCTGAATGTAACGAAAATATCAGTCAAAATGTACAGTTCAGAAACCAATATACATTCGAGTATGATACACATATTCCGCACACGACAAATACACAAGAACAAAACACACCACGACTACAACACATACCACGATGTGGAAACACAAACACAAGCTATTATCATGGTAAACCACAGCAACATTATCGTAATTACTCGCCAGCTGAACATACCAGTAATTACAGTGGAATAAATCCATATCACAATGCGAAGGAAGATGAAAGCTTAATGAAACATCGATAATATCCCAGCAAAACCGCTAAAGAGGATGTAAATATCTGCAATTCATGTAATCAAATGTGACACAATGTAATAACCTATAGCGATGTAATGATGATGTAAACATGTTTATGTGCAACTATATTATGTTTATGCTAAGAAAATATGTGACGTGTGTGTGTATAATTATTTATTTTTTTAACTGATGTATTGTGCAACTGTTACTATGTAAAAATTTGAACAAAACGAGTGCCAAAAAGACACTGCATAGTGAACCACTGTTCACGGACATTAACGAACATTACTAACTCTGCAACTACGCGGAAACCTATGTGAAAGACACTGTTAATGCCATTCATTATGCAGCGTATCTATGTGAACGCGATGAACGATTTCCTTGATTAATAACTACGAACATTTAGGTGAGCTATATTCAGCAAAAAACTGAAAATGTAAGTGCATAATTCGTGCATCGTCTAGTGATATTACTACAGTACCCAACTTCAAGATGTTAACTGGATTAAATGGACACAAAGTGCCTGTCCAGGAAACAACACGACGGGTGGAAGAATTTTGGTTGGAACTTCAGGGAATGAAATGTTCTCGAAATGTGACGGACACTCTTACCTGGACTGTCCAAGGATCGACGCCAGCTATGTGCCGTCCGAGGTTCTGCAACCAAGCTTCCACGGAATGTAAAAACGAACTGCACGTGGACCAATTACTCGACGGGTCACGTCTGATCTGTAATATGCAATGCTTTTAGACACAACCAACTGCACCACTACGACTATAATGGAAATGAGAAATGGACACGCTTATGTATTAATCACGTTGTTATACAACGATGTTACTGTGATCAAAAAACTTTACCACGACGATACTAACCTGTAAAAAATTATTGTGCAGCGGCTGAATATGAACTGTAATAACGACATGATGTGTATAGGTCAACGCAACTGAAAAATACGGACATTTTCCTTTGAAGTATTTCAAAACAATGCTATGTAACTAAGAACGTTCAACAATCTAAGTTGTATTGTGTTATAACAAATATTGTAAATTTAAAACTAAGTTACCTGTCATAGAATGTAGTCTTCATATGTAATCTTGGTTGAATATTTTCTTTGTGCAACGACTGATAAACGCGCGCACACGAACAATATGATCTGCAATACTGTGCCGCGTGATCTAACTATACGATATAACGGCAGTGCCGCAGTTACACAGACGCTTCTGCGCATGCGCGCACTCTATCTGCCAACATTGGAACTTTTACGGCGCACCCGCGTCATTCAAATTTTGTATATAATGTGTATAATGTGTAATGTAAGTCATGTAAATAGTTGTCGATAACTTAGATTTTCTTGTGCCTTTAGGTGAATTGATCGCCTGCAGGTGTGTCCTTTTCGCCTCGCAATTCAGGGGGCAATATAAAGGCATATTTGCATGCCGAGCGTGAGTTTCCTCGGAAACGCGAAATAATAATTAAATAAATAATCAGTGACAAATAAATAAAGCCTATGGCACACAACTGCAGCGCTGTGTCGCTGATAAAACAAAAGCACAATTACGTTACTCTTATGTTTGATTAAGAAAGGGAGAGCTCTGGTTGAAGTGGTGCGAGAAGCACGTATTTTATTTCATTGTCTGGCACACCGCCATATTTCATGTTATAGAAGAATACTGCGAGTTGCAACCACACTAGGCACTCGATTCTGTAAAGAATTTATATTTATAAAAGTAAGTAGGATTATGAACTGTAGGCTTATTCATTGAATATATCTGATTTAACTAACTGTGTAACTTTTTTATGTTTAGTAGACAATCACCTTTGTACGACGTATTGGCATGGCTGGCAAATTATTGTAATATTGAGATTTAGATTATGAGTCCGCACTTACCGCAGCAGTCTTTGGAAACGATTTAATTACGAAGTCCGATTATTCAGTTTTATTTCACGGTCAACTACGAGTAACATTGCCTTTACGAGAAAGCCATTGTCAAGCGTCTGATATCGAATAATTAAACGTCCACGTTCCAGATAAGCTAATACAATTGCAATCACAATCACCATCATACAGATAGAATAATCAATATCTAAATAACAATATATTTATATTTATTTATTTTATTTATTTTATACCTTTTGTATTAAATTCGGATGCAATTTCGGTGTTTCAGCGTCAACAAGAAGGTCCAAGGGATACAGTAAACCTTAAGTGAAGAATCGGAATCTAAAACTGGACTCGCAATAGAGGTTCAAATCATAGAATGTTAGAGTGTCAGTCCTCTTTTACTTAAGTCGGCATTGTGCCTTTTGTATTAAATTCGGGTGCAATTTCTGTGTTTCATCGTCAATAAGAAGGTCGAAGGGATACAGTAAACCTGAAGTGAAGCATCAGAATCTAAAACTGGACTCACAGGAGAGGTTGAAAACATAGAAAGTTAGAGTGTCACTCCTCTTGTACTTAAGTCGGTATTGTGCCATTTGTATTAAACTGGGATGCAAACTCTGTGTTTCATCGTCAATAAGAAGGTCCAAGGGATAGAGTAAACCTGAAGTGAAGCATCGGAATCTAAACCTGGACTCACAGGAGAGGTTCAAATCATAGAAAGTGAGAGTGTCAGTCCTCTTGTACTTAGGTCGGCATTGTGCCTTTTGAATTTAATTCCGATGCAATTTCTGTGTTTCATCGTCAATAAGAAGGTGCAAGGTATACAGTAAACCTGAAGTGAAGCATCGGAATCTAAAACTGGACTCACAGAAGAGGTTCAAATCATAGAAAGTGAGAGTGTTAGTCCTCTTCTACTTAGGTCGGCATTGTGCCTTTTGAATTTAATTCCGATGCAATGTCTGTGTTTCATCGCCAATAAGAACGTCCAAGGGATACAGTAAACCTGAAGTGAAGCATCGGAATCTAAAACTGGACTCACAGGAGAGATTCAAATCATAGAAAGTTAGAGTGTCACTCCTCTTGCACTTAAGTCGGTATAGTGCCTTTATAAAGGCACATTTGCATGCCGAGAGTGAGTTTCCTCGGAAACGCGTAATAATAATTAAATAAATAATCAGTGACAAATAAATAAAGCCTATGGCACACAGCTGCAGCGCTGTGTCGCTGATAAAACAAAAGCACAATTACGTTACTCTTATGTTTGATTAAGAAAGGGAGAGCTCTGGTTGAAGTGGTGCGAGAATCACGTATTTTATTTTATTGTCTGGCACACCGCCATATTTCATGTTATAGAAGAATACTGCGAGTTGCAACCACACTAGGCCCTCGATTCTGTAAAGAATTTATATTTATAAAAGTAAGTAGGATTATGAACTGTAGGCTTATTCATTGAATATATCTGATTTAACTAACTGTGTAACTTTTTTATGTTTAGTAGACAATCACCTCTGTACGACGTATTGGCATGGCTGGCAAATTATTGTAATATTGAGATTTAGATTATGAGTCCGCACCTACCGCAGCAGTCTTTGGAAACGATTTAATTACGAAGTCCGATTATTCAGTTTTATTTCACGGTCAACTACGAGTAACATTGCCTTTACGAGAAAGCCATTGTCAAGCGTCTGATATCGAATAATTAAACGTCCACGTTCCAGATAAGCTAATACAATTGCAATCACAATCACCATCATACAGGTAGAATAATCAATATCTAAATAACAATATATTTTTATTTATTTATTTTATATTGGCGACCGTGGCAGGACTTGTTATTTTGTCATTTGTTACATTGTTCTCTTTGTTTCATGTAAAAAATCAACTTTCTGGACCTGGATGTCAATGTATGGGAGATAACAAAATCTGAAGATATTTTCCAATTCTGAAATTTTGCGCGAAGACCCAATGAAACTTCCAGCAAAATAAGGTAAGACGCAGCATCTTTGCATTGGTAGGCTTGACCAGACGTATAATTCAGTGTATTAGCTTTTCAGTAAATTCTGTAGTGTTTCTTTTCCGCATAACAGTTTCAGTGATAAATTTCATTCTCAGTACTTTTCCCTAAACAATAACGTATGCAACAATACCAATACACGAGTGTACAATATGGCCGACTTCTGTACGATATCATGTAACATGGCCAGCAGCCATTACCAATAATCTCAAATTCAGTTTATATTTTTAAATTAACAGACAGTCATTGTTGCTACGAGCGATTTATGCTCAACTACATTTTAATTTAAAATCAGTGTAAAAAATTTTCTTGAAACATATATCACGTGTGGCATGGTAATAACTAGAAAACAATACGCAAAAATGGAACAGCAAGGACGTACTATTCAGACGCAATCCGACTCGGACGTGAGACAAGTGTTAGAAAATGACTTTACGAGAGCAACCGGTAGTGACGATTCATCAAATATTGACGCAAGTGTTGACGAAAATTTTGACGATAGGCCGTCCACTACAAAAATTTCAAAATCTCAATCAGAGCCCATGTTAATGCATGACGTCACGTCTAATGACGCGGCGGGGGCAGAGACCTTGCAAACGGTAAACATTGCCGACATGTTACAAATGCTAATGAAACAAAACGCCGAAAACATGGCAACCTTAAAAGAACAGTTAAAAACACAAAATGACGAAATCAAATCTGATCTCATAGCAATCAAGGTAGGTAATGACACTTTATGTAAGCGTGTGGAACTTATAGACGCCACACTGACCAAACTGATGACCGAACTCAGTACTAAATTTTCCCAGCTCAATACGAGACAAGAAAAGACTACAACTGACGTAGCACTTTTACAGACACAAGTAAAAAACCTTAATGTCACGTGTGAAGTTCTTACTGAACAAATTCAAACATATCCTTCAGTACATGACAATCTTGAAAAACGAATTACTGACGTGCAGAATAAATTTGACGATGTTGAACAACACCTGACTGACATCTTACAATCAGATGCCACAGCTCATTTTCAAAATATTGATAAAGAATTTCATGATTGCGTTGAGAACAAAGACAAACATTTTGATAGATGCTTACGTGAAAATTTACCAACAATTGTGCACGACTCTGTAGCGCAATACATTACTAATAACAAACAGCTGATCAGTGACGCAGTACAATCCGTCACTGCACCCATGAGACAATTCACCGATCAACTACAGTCTGAATGTAACGAAAATATCAGTCAAAATGTACAGTTCAGAAACCAATATACATTCGATTATGATACACATATTCCGCACACGACAAATACACAAGAACAAAACACACCACGACTACAACACATACCACGATGTGGAAACACAAACACAAGCTATTATCATGGTAAACCACAGCAACATTATCGTAATTACTCGCCAGCTGAACATACCAGTAATTACAGTGGAATAAATCCATATCACAATGCGAAGGAAGATGAAAGCTTAATGAAACATCGATAATATCCCAGCAAAACCGCTAAAGAGGATGTAAATATCTGCAATTCATGTAATCAAATGTGACACAATGTAATAACCTATAGCGATGTAATGATGATGTAAACATGTTTATGTGCAACTATATTATGTTTATGCTAAGAAAATATGTGACGTGTGTATGTATAATTACTTATTTTTTTAACTGATGTATAGTGCAACTGTTACTATGTAAAAATTTGAACAAAACGAGTGCCAAAAAGACACTGCATAGTGAAGCACTGTTCACAGAGATTAACGAACATTACTAACTCTGCAACTACGCGGAAACCTATGTGAAAGAAACTGTTAATGCCATTCATTATGCAGCGTATCTATGTGAACGCGATGAACGATTTCCTTGTTTAATAACTTCGAACATTTAGGTGAGCTATATTCAGCAAAAAACTGAAAATGTAAGTGCATAATTCGTGCATCGTCTAGTGATATTACTACCGTACCCAACTTCAAGATGTTAACTGGATTAAATGGACACAAAGTGCCTGTCCAGGAAACAACACGACGGGTGGAAGAATTTTGGTTGGAGCTTCAGGGAATGAAATGTTCACGAAATGTGACGGACACTCTTACTTGGACTGTCCAAGGATCGACGCCAGCTATGTGCCGTCCGAGGTTCTGCAACCAAGCTTACAAGGAATGTAAAGACGAACTGCACGTGGACCAGTTACTCGACGGGTCACGTCTGATCTGTAATAAGCAATGCTTTTAGTCACAACCAACTGCACCACTACGACTATAATGGAAATGAGAAATGGACACGCTTATGTATTAATCACGTTGTTATACAACGATGTTACTGTGATCAAAAAACTTTACCACGACGATACTAACCTGTAAAAAATTATTGTGCAGCGGCTGAATATGAACTGTAATAACGACACGATGTGTATAGGTCAACGCACCTGAAAAATACGGACATTTTTCTTTGAAGTATTTCAAAACAATACTATGTAACTAAGAACGTTCAACAATCTAAGTTGTATTGTGTTATAACAAATATTGTAAATTTAAAACTAAGTTACCTGTCATAGAATGTAGTCTTCATATGTAATCTTGGTTGAATATTTTCTTTGTGCAACGACTGAAAAACGCGCGCACACGAACAATATGATCTGCAATACTGTGCCGCGTGATCTAACTGTACGATATAACGGCAGTGCCGCAGTTACACAGACGCTTCTGCGCATGCGCGCACTCTATCTGCCAACATTAGAACTTTTACGGCGCACCCGCGTCATTCAAATTTTGTATATAATGTGCATAATGTGTAATGTAAGTCATGTAAATAGTTGTAGATAACTTAGATTTTCTTGTGCCTTTAGGTGAATTGCTCGCCTGCAGGTGTGTCCTTTTCGCCTCGCAATTCAGGGGGCAATATAAAGGCATATTTGCATGCCGAGCGTGAGTTTCCTCGGAAACGCGAAATAATAATTAAATAAATAATCAGTGACAAATAAATAAAGCCTATGGCACACAACTGCAGCGCTGTGTCGCTGATAAAACAAAAGCACAATTACGTTACTCTTATGTTTGATTAAGAAAGGGAGAGCTCTGGTTGAAGTGGTGCGAGAAGCACGTATTTTATTTCATTGTCTGGCACACCGCCATATTTCATGTTATAGAAGAATACTGCGAGTTGCAACCACACTAGGCACTCGATTCTGTAAAGAATTTATATTTATAAAAGTAAGTAGGATTATGAACTGTAGGCTTATTCATTGAATATATCTGATTTAATTAACTGTGTAACTTTTTTATGTTTAGTAGACAATCACCTCTGTATGACGTATTGGCATGGCTGGCAAATTATTGTAATATTGAGATTTAGATTATGAGTCCGCACTTACCGCAGCAGTCTTTGGAAACGATTTAATTACGAAGTCCGATTATTCAGTTTTATTTCACGGTCAACTACGAGTAACATTGCCTTTACGAGAAAGCCATTGTCAAGCGTCTGATATCGAATAATTAAACGACCACGTTCCAGATAAGCTAATACAATTGCAATCACAATCACCATCATACAGATAGAATAATCAATATCTAAATAACAATATATTTTTATTTATTTATTTTATTTATTTTATACCTTTTGTATTAAATTCGGATGCAATTTCGGTGTTTCATCGTCAATAAGAAGGTCCAAGGGATACAGTAAACCTTAAGTGAAGAATCGGAATCTAAAACTGGACTCGCAATAGAGGTTCAAATCATAGAATGTTAGACTGTCAGTCCTCTTTTACATAAGTCGGCATTGTGCCTTTTGTATTAAATTCGGATGCAAACTCTGTGTTTCATCGTCAATAAGAAGGTCCAAGGGATACAGTAAACCTGAAGTGAAGCATCAGAATCTAAAACTGGACTCACAGGACAGGTTCAAAACATAGAAAGTTAGAGGGTCGGTCCTCTTTTACTTAAGTCGGCATTGTGCCATTTGTATTAAATTCCGATGCAATTTCTGTGTTTCATCGTCAATCAGAAGTTGCAAGGTATACAGTAAACCCAAAGTGAAGCATCGGAATCTAAAACTGGACTCACAGGAGGGATTCAAATCACAGAAAGTGAGAGTGTCAGTCCTCTTGTACTTAAGTCGGTATTGTGCCTTTTGTATTAAATTCGGATGCAATTTCGGTGTTTCATCGTCAATAAGAAGGTCCAAGGGATACAGTAAACCTTAAGTGAAGCATCGGAATCTAAAACTGGACTCACAGGAGAGGTTCAAATCATAGAAAGTTAGAGTGTCACTCCTCTTGTACTTAAGTCGGTATTGTGCCATTTGTATTAAACTCGGATGCAAATTCTGTGTTTCATCGACAATAAGAGAGTCCAAGGGATACAGTAAACCTGAAGTGAAGCATCGGAATCTAAAACTGGACTCTCAGGAGAGGTTCAAATCATAGAAAGTTAGAATGTCAGTCCTATTGTACTGAAGCCGGCATTGTGCCTTTTGTATTAAATTCGGATACAATTTCTGTGTTTCATCGTCAATAAGAAGGTCCAAGGGATACAGTAAACATTAAGTGAAGCATCGGAATCTAAAACTGGACTCACAGGAGAGGTACAAATCATAGAAAGTGAGAGTGTAAGTCCTCTTGTACTTAAGTCGACATTGTGCCATTTGTATTAAATTCGGATGCAATATCTGTGTTTCATCGTTAATAAGAAGGTCCAAGGGATACAGTATACCCGAAGTGAAGCATCGGAATCTAAAACTGGACTCACAGGAGAGGTTCAAATCATAGAAAGTTAGAGTGTCAGTCCTCTTGTACTTAAGTCGGCATTGTGATTTTTGTATTACATTCGGATGGAAACTCTGTGTTTCATCGTCAATAAGAAGGTCCAAGGGATACAGTAAACCTGAAGTGAAGCATCGGAATCTAAAACTGGACTCACAGGAGAGGTCCAAATCATAGAAAGTGAGAGTGTCAGTCCTCTTCTACTTAGGTCGACATTGTACATTTTGAATTTAATTCCGATGCGATTTCTGTGTTTTATCGTCAATAAGAAGGACCAAGGGATACGGTAAACCTGAAGTGAAACATCGGAATCTAAAACTGATTTCAAAGGAGAGGTTCGAAACATAGTAAGTGAGAGTGTCAGCCCTCTTGTACTTAAGTCGGCATTGTGCCTTTTGAATTTAATTCCGATGCAATTTCGGTGGTTCATCGTCAACAAGAAAGTCCAAGGGATACAGTAAACCTGAAGTGAAGCAATGGAATCTAAAACTGGACTCTCAGGAGAGGTTCAAATCATAGGAAGTTAGAATGTCAATCCTCTTATACATAAGTCGGCATTGTGCCATTTGTATTAAATTCTGATGCAATTTCTGTGTGTTATCGTCTATAAGAAGGTCCAAGGGATACAGTAAACCTGAAGTGAAGCATCGGAATCTAAATCTGACCTCACAGGAGGGGTTCAAATCATAGAAAGTTAGAGTATCAGTCCTCTTGTACTTAAGTCGGCATTGTGCCTTTTCAATTTAATTTCGATGCAATTTCTGTGGTTCATCGTCAATAAGAAGGTCCAAGGGATACAGTAAACCTGAAGTGAACGTCGGAATCTAAAACTGGACTCTCAGGAGAGATTCAAATCATAGAAAGTTAGAGTGTCACTTCTCTTGCACTTAAGTCGGTATTGTGCTATTGTATTAAATTCGGATGCAATTTCGGTGTTTCATCGTCAATAAGAAGGTCCAAGGGATACAGTAAACCTTAAGTGAAGCATCGGAATCTAAACCGGGACTCACAGGAGAGGTTCAAATCATAGAAAGTTAGAGTGTCAGTCCTCTTGTACTTAAGTCGGCATTGTACTTTTGTATTAAATTGGGATGCAAACTCTGTGTTTCATCGTCAATTAGAAGGTCCAAGGGATACAGTAAACCTGAAGTGAAGCATCGGAATCTAAAACTGGACTCACAGGAGAGGTTCATATCATAGAAAGTGAGAGTGCCAGTCCTCTTGTAGTTAGGTCGGCATTGTGCCTCTTGAATTTAATTCCGATGCAATGTCTGTGTTTCATCGCCAATAAGAACGTCCAAGGGATACAGTAAACCTGAAGTGAACATCGGAATCTAAAACTGGACTCACAGGAGAGATTCAAATCATAGAAAGTTAGAGTGTCACTCCTCTTGTACTTAAGTCGGTATTGTGCTATTGTATTAAATTCGGATGCAATTTCGGTGTTTCATCGTCAATAAGAAGGTCCAAGGGATACAGTAAACCTTAAGTGAAGCATCGGAATCTAAAACTGGACTCGCAATAGAGGTTCAAATCATAGAATGTTAGAGTGTCAGTCCTCTTTTACTTAAGTCGGCATTGTGCCTTTTGTATTAAATTCGGATCCAATTTCTGTGTTTCATCGTCAATAAGAAGGTCGAAGGAATACAGTAAACCTGAAGTGAAGCATCAGAATCTAAAACTGGACTCACAGGAGAGGTTCAAATCATAGAAAGTCAGAGGGTCGGTCCTCTTTTACTTAAGACGGCATTGTGCTTTTTGTATTAAATTCCGATGCAATTTCTGTGTTTCATCGTCAATCAGAAGTTGCAAGGTATACAGTAAACCCGAAGTGAAGCATCGGAATCTAAAACTGGACTCACAGGAGGGATTCAAATCACAGAAAGTGAGAGTGTCAGTCCTCTTGTACTTAAGTCGGCATTGTGCTATTTGTATTAAATTCGAATGCAATATCTGTGTTTCATCGTCAGTAAGATTGTCCAAAATCTACAGTAAACCTGAAGTGAAGCATCGGAATCTAAAACTGGATTCACAGGAGTGGTTGAATCATAGAAAGTTAGAGTGTCACTCCTCTTGTACTTAAGTCGGTATTGTGCCATTTGTATTAAACTCGGATGCAATTTCTGTGTTTCATCGACAATAAGAAAGTCCAAGGGATACAGTAAACCAGAAGTGAAGCATCGGAATCTAAAACTGGACTCTCAGGAGAGGTTCAAATCATAGAAAGTTCGAATGTCAGTCCTCGTGTACTTAAGTCGGCATTGTACCTTTTGTGTTAAATTCTGATACAATTTCTGTGTTTCATCGTCAATAAGAAGGTGCAAGGTATACAGGAAACCTGAAGTGAAGCATCGGAATCTAAAACTGGACACACAGGAGAGGTATAAATCATAGAAAGGTGAGAGTGTCAGTCCTCTTGTACTTCAGTCGACATTGTGCCATTTGTATTATATTCTGATGCAATTTCTGTGTTTCATCGTTATTAAGAAGGTCCAAGGGATACAGTATACCTGAAGTGAAGCATCGGAATCTAAAACTGGACTCACAGGAGAGGTTCAAATCATAGAAAGTTAGAGTGTCAGTCCTCTTCTACTTAGGTCGGCATTGTACATTTTGAATTTAATTTCGATGCGATTTCTGTGTTTTATCGTCAGTAAGAAGTGCCAAGGGATAAGGTAAACCTGAAGTGAAGCATCGGAAACTAAAACTGATCTCACAGGAGAGGTTCGAATCATAGAAAGTGAGAGTGACAGCCCTCTTGTACTTAAGTCGGCATTGTACCTTTTGTATTAAATTTGGATGCATTTTCTGTGTTTCATCATCAATAAGAAGGTCCAAGTGATACAGTCAACCTGAAGTGAAGCATCAGAATCTGAAGCTGTACTCACAGGAGAGGTTCAAATCATAGAAAGTGAGAGTGTCAGTCCTCTTGTACTTAAGTCGGCATTGTGCCATTTGTATTAAATTCGGATGCAATTTCTGTGTTTTATCGTCTACAAGAAGGTCCAAGGGATACAGTAAACCTGAAGTGAAGCATCGGAATCTAAATCTGACCTCACAGGAGAGGTTCAAATCATAGAAAGTTAGAGTGTCAGTCCTCTTGTACTTAAGTCGGCATTGTACCTTTCGTATTAAATTCGGATGCAAACTCTGTGTTTCATCGTCAATTGGAAGGTCCAAGAGATACAGTAAACCTGAAGTGATGCATCGGATTCTAAAACTGGACTCACAGGAGAGGTTCAAATCATAGAAAGTGAGAGTGTCAGTCCTCTTGTACTTAGGTCGGCATTGTGCCTTTTGAATTTAATTCCGATGCAATTTCTGTGTCTCATCGTCAATAAGAAGGCGCCAGGTATACAGTAAACCTGAAGTGAAGCATCGGAATGTAAAACTGGACTCACAGAAGAGGTTCAAATCATAGAAAGTGAGAGTGTTAGTCCTCTTTTACTTAGGTCGGCATTGTGCCTTTTGAATTTAATTCCGATGCAATGTCTGTGTTTCATCGCCAATAAGAACGTCTAAGGGATACAGTAAACCTGAAGTGAAGCATCGGAATCTAAAACTGGACTCACAGGAGAGATTCAAATCATAGAAAGTTAGAGTGTCACTCCTCTTGTACTTAAGTCGGTATTGTGCCTTTTGTATTAAATTGGGATGCAATTTCGGTGTTTCATCGTCAATAAGAAGGTCCAAGGGATACAGTAAAACTTAAGTAAAGCAACGGAATCTAAAACTGGACTCGCAATAGAGGTTCTAATCATAGAATGTTAGAGTCTCAGTCCTCTTTTACTTAAGTCGGCATTGTGCCTTTTGTATTAAATTCGAATGCATTTTCTGTGTTTTATCATCAATCAGAAGTGCAAGGTATACAGTAAACCCGAAGTGAAGCATCGGAATCTAAATCTGACCTCACAGGAGAGGTTCAAATCATAGAAAGTTAGAGTATCAGTCCTCTTGTACTTAAGTCGGCATTGTGCCTTCTGAATTTAATTCCGATGCAATTTCGGTGGTTCATCGTCAATAAGAAGGTCCAAGGGATACAGTGAACCTGAAGTGAAGCATCGGAATCTAAAACTAGACTCACAGGAGAGGTTCAAATCATAGAAAGTGATACTGTCAGTCCTCTTGTACTTAAGTCGCCATTGTGATTTTTGTAATAAATTCGGATGCAATATCTGTGTTTCATCGTCAAAAAGAAGGTCCAAGGGATACAGTAAACCTGAAGTGAAGCATCGGAATCTAAACCTGGACTCACAGGAGAGGTTCAAATCATAGATAGTTAGAGTGTCAGTCCTCTTATACTTAAGTAGGCATTGTACCTTTTTTTATTAAATTCGGATGCAAACTCTGTGTTTCATCGTCAATTACGATTTCCAAGGGTTACAGTAAACCTGAAGTGAAGCATCGGAATCTAAAACTGGACTGACAGGAGAGATTCAAATCATAGAAAGTGAGAGTGTCAGTCCTCTTGTACTTAGGTCGGCATTGTGCCTTTTGAATTTAATTCCGATTCAATTTCTGTGTTTCATCGTCAATAACAAGGTGCAAGGTATACAGTAAACCTGAAGTGAAGCATCGGAATCTAAAACTGGACTCACAGAAGAGATTCAAATCATAGAAAGTTAGAGTGTCACTCCTCTTGTACTTAAGTCGGTATTGTGCTATTGTATTAAATTCGGATGCAATTTCGGTGTTTCATCGTCAATAAGAAGGTCCAAGGGATACAGTAAACCTTAAGTGAAGCATCAGAATCTAAAACTGGACTCGCAATAGAGGTTCAAATCATAGAATGTTAGAGTGTCAGTCCTCTTTTACTTAAGTCGGCATTGTGCCTTTTGTATTAAATTCCGATGCAATTTCTGTCTTTCATCGTCAACAAGAAGGTCGAAGGGATACAGTAAACCTAGGGTGAAGCATCAGAATCTAAAACTGGACTCACAGGAGAGGTACAAATCATAGAAAGTTAGAGGGTCTTTCCTCTTTTACTTAAGTCGGCATTGTGCATTTTGTATTAAATTCCGATGCAATTTCTGTGTTTCATCGTCAATCAGAAGTTGCAAGGTATACAATAAACCCGAAGTGAAGCATTGGAATCTAAAACTGGACTCACAGGAGGGACTCAAATCATAGAACGTGAGAGTGTCTGTCCTCTTTTACTTAAGTCGGCATTGTGCATTTTGTATTAAATTCCGATGCATTTTCTGTGTTTCATCGTCAATCAGAAGTTGCAAGGTATACAGTAAACCCGAAGTGAAGCATCGGAATCTAAAACTGGACTCACAGGAGGGATTCAAATCACAGAAAGTGAGAGTGTCAGTCCTCTTGTACTTAAGTCGGCATTGTGCCATTTGTATTAAATTCGAATGCAATTTCTGTGTTTCATCGTCAGTAAGATTGTCCAAAATCTACAGTAAACCTGAAGTGAAGCATCGGAATCTAAAACTGGACTCACAGGAGAGGTTCAATCATAGAAAGTTAGAGTGTCACTCCTCTTGTACTTAAGTCGGTATTGTGCCATTTGTATTAAACTCGGATGCAATTTCTGTGTTTCATCGACAATAAGAAAGTCCAAGGGATACAGTAAACCAGAAGTGAAGCATCGGAATCTTAAACTGGACTCTCAGGAGAGGTTCAAATCATAGAAAGTTCGAATGTCAGTCCTCGTGTACATAAGTCGGCATTGTACCTTTTGTATTAAATTCTGATACAATTTCTGTGTTTCGTCGTCAATAAGAAGGTGCAAGGTATACAGGAAACCTGAAGTGAAGCATCGGAATCTAAAACTGGACTCACAGGATAGGTATAAATCATAGAAAGATGAGAGTGTCAGTCCTCTTGTAGTTAAGTCGACATTGTGCCATTTGTATTAAATTCTGATGCAATTTCTGTGTTTCATCGTTATTAAGAAGGTCCAAGGGATACAGTATACCTGAAGTGAAGCATCGGAATCTAAATCTGGACTCACAGGAGAGGTTCAAATCATAGAAAGTTAGAGTGTCAGTCCTCTTCTACTTAGGTCGGCATTGTACATTTTGAATTTAATTTCGATGCGATTTCTGTGTTTTATCGTCAATAAGAAGTGCCAAGGGATAAGGTAAACCTGAAGTGAAGCATCGGAAACTAAAACTGATCTCACAGGAGAGGTTCGAATCATAGAAAGTGAGAGTGTCAGCCCTCTTGTACTTAAGTCGGCATTGTACCTTTTGTATTAAATTCGGATGCATTTTCTGTGTTTCATCGTCAATAAGAAGGTCCAAGTCATACAGTCAACCTGAAGTGAAGCATCAGAATCTAAAACTGCACTCACAGGAGAGGTTCAAATCATAGAATGTGAGAGTGTCAGTCGTCTGGTACTTAAGTCGGCATTGTGCCATTTGTATTAAATTCGGATGAAATTTCTGTGTTTTATCGTCTACAAGAAGGTCCAAGGGATACAGTAAACCTGAAGTGAAGCATCGGAATCTAAATCTGACCTCACAGGAGAGGTTCAAATCATAGAAAGTTAGAGTGTCAGTCCTCTTGTACTTAAGTCGGCATTGTACCTTTTGTATTAAATTCGGATGCAAACTCTGTGTTTCATCGTCAATTGGAAGGTCCAAGAGATACAGTAAACCTGAAGTGAAGCATCGGATTCTAAAACTGGACTCACAGGAGAGGTTCAAATCATAGAAAGTGAGAGTGTCAGTCCTTTTGTACTTAGGTCGGCATTGTGCCTTTTGAATTTAATTCCGATGCAATGTCTGTGTTTCATCGCCAATAAGAACGTCCAAGGGATACAGTAAACCTGAAGTGAAGCATCGGAATCTAAAACTGGACTCACAGGAGAGATTCAAATCATAGAAAGTTACAGTGTCACTCCTCTTGTACTTAAGTCGGAATTGTGCCTTTTGTATTAAATTGGGATGCAATTTCGGTGTTTCATCGTCAATAAGAAGGTCCAAGGGATACAGTAAAACTTAAGTAAAGCATCGGAATCTAAAACTGGATTCGCAATAGAGGTTCTAATCATAGAATGTTAGAGTGTCAGTCCTCTTTTACTTATGTCGGCATTGTGCCTTTTGTATTAAATTCGGATGCATTTTCTGTGTTTCATCATCAATCAGAAGTGCAAGGTATACAGTAAACCCGAAGTGAAGCATTTGAATCTAAATCTGACCTCACAGGAGAGGTACAAATCATAGAAAGTTAGAGTATCAGTCCTCTTGTACTTAAGTCGGCATTGTGCATTTTGAATTTAATTCCGATGCAATTTCGGTGGTTCATCGTCAATAAGAAGGTCCAAGGGATACAGTGAACCTGAAGTGAAGCATCGGAATCTAAAACTAGACTCACAGGTGAGGTTCAAATCATAGGAAGTGATACTGTCAGTCCTCTTGTACTTAAGTCGCCATTGTGATTTTTGTAATGAATTCGGGTGCAATATCTGTGTTTCATCGTCAATAAGAAGGTGCAAGGTATACAGTAAACCTGAAGTGAAGCATCGGAATCTAAAACTGGACTCACAGAAGAGATTCAAATCATAGAAAGTGAGAGTGTTAGTCCTCTTCTACTTAGGTCGGCATTGTGAATATTGTATTAAATTCGGATGCAATTTCGGTGTTTCATCGTCAATAAGAAGGTCCAAGGGATACAGTAAAACTTAAGTGAAGCATCGGAATCTAAATCTGGACTCGCAATAGAGGTTCAAATCATAGAATGTTAGAGTGTCAGTCCTCTTTTACTTAAGTCGGCATTGTGCCTTTTGTATTAAATTCGGATGCAATTTCTGTGTTTCATCGTCAACAAGAAGGTCGAAGGTATACAGTAAACCTAGGGTGAAGCATCAGAATCTAAAACTGGACTCACAGGAGAGGTTCAAATCATAGAAAGTTAGAGGGTCTGTCCTCTTTTACTTAAGTCGGCATTGTGCATTTTGTATTAAATTCCGATGCAATTTCTGTGTTTCATCGTCAATCAGAAGTTGCAAGGTATACAATAAACCCGAAGTGAAGCATTGGAATCTAAAACTGGACTCACAGGAGGGACTCAAATCATAGAACGTGAGAGTGTCAGTCCTCTTGAACTTAAGTCGGCATTGTCCCATTTGTATTAAATTCGGATGCAATTTCTGTGTTTCATCGTCAATAAGAAGGTCCAAGGTATACAGTAAACCTGAAGTGAAGCATCGGAATCTAAAACTGGACTCACAGAAGAGGTTCAAATCATAGAAAGTGAGAGTGTTAGTCCTCTTCTACTTAGGTCGGCATTGTGCCTTTTGAATTTAATTCCGATGCAATGTCTGTGTTTCATCGCCAAAAAGAACGTCCAAGGGATACAGTAATCCTGAAGTGAAGCATCGGAATCTAAAACTGGACTCAAAGGAGAGATTCAAATCATAGAAAGTTATAATGTCAGTCCTCTTGTACTTAAGTCGGCAGTGAGCCTTTTGTATTAAAATCGGATACAATTTCTGTGTTTCATCGTCAATAAGAAGGTGCAAGGTATACAGTAAACCTTCAGTGAATCATCGGAATCTAAAACTGGACTCGCAATAGAGGTTCAAATCATAGAATGTTAAAGTGTCAGTCCTCTTGTACTTAAGTCGGCATTGTACCTTTTGTATTAAATTCGGATGCAAAGTCTGTGTTTCATCGTCAATTAGAAGGTCCAAGGGATACAGTAAAGCTGAAGTGAAGCATCGGAATCTAAAACTGGACTCACAGAAGAGGTTCAAATCATAGAAAGTGAGAGTGTTAGTCCTCTTCTACTTAGGTCGGCATTGTGCATTTTAAATTTAATTCCGATGCAATTTCTGTGTTTCATCGTCAATAAGAAGGTCGAAGGGATACAGTAAACCTGAAGTGAAGCATCAGAATCTAAAACTGGACTCACAGGAGAGGTTCAAATCATGGAAAGTTGGAATGTCAGTCCTCTTGTACTTATGTCGGCATTGAGCCTTTTGTATTAAATTCGGATACAATTTCTGTGTTTCATCGTCAATAAGAAGGTGCAAGGTATACAGTATACCTGAAGTGAAGCATCGGAATCTGAAACTGGACTCACAGGAGAGGTTTAAATCATAGAAAGTTAGAGTGTCAGTCCTCTTGTGCTTAAGTCGGCATTGTGCCATTTGTATTAAATTCGGATGCAATTCCTGTGTTTCATAGTCGTTAAGAAGGTCCAAGGGATACACTAAACCTGAAGTGAAACATCGGAATCTAAAACTGGACTCACAGGAGAGGTTCAAATCATAGAAAGTTTGAGTTTCACTCCTCTTGTACTTAAGTCGGTATTGTGCCTTTTGTATTAAATTCGGATGCAATTTCTATGTTTCATCGTCAATAAGAAGGTCCAAGGGACACAGTAAACCTGAAGAGAAACATCAGAATCAAAAACTGGACTCACAGGAGAGGTTCAAATCATAGAAAGTTAGAGTGTCTGTCCTCTTGTACTTATGTCAGCATTGTGACTTGTGTATTAAATTCGGATGCAAACTCTGTGTTTCATCGTCAATAAGAAGGTCCAAGGGATACAGTAAACCTGAAGTGAAGCATCGGAATCTAAAACTGGACCTACAGGAGAGGTTGAAACCATAGAAGGTTAGAGTGTCAGTCCTGTTGTACTTAAGTCGGCATTGTGCCTTTTGAATTTAATTCCGATGCAATTTCTGTGTTTCATCGTCAATAAGAAGGTCCAAGGTATACAGTAAACCTGAAGTGAAGCATCGGAATCTAAAACTGGACTCACAGGAGAGGTTCAAATCATCGAAAGTGAGAGATTCTGTCCTCTTTTACTTAAGTAGGCATTGTGCCTTTTGAATTTAATTCCGATGCAATTTCTGTGTTTCATCGTCAATAAGAAGGTGCAAGGTATACAGTAACCCTGAAGTGAAGCATCGGAATCTAAAACTGGACTAGCAGGAGAGGTTCAAATCATAGAATGTTAGAGTATCAGTCGTCTTGTACTTAAGTCGGCATTGTGCCTTTTGAATTTAATTCCGATGCAATTTCGATGGTTCATCGTCAATAAGAAGGTCAGAGGGATACAGTGAACCTGAAGTGAAGCATCGGAATCTAAAACTGGACTCACAGGAAAGGTTCAAATCATAGAAAGTGAAACTGTCAGTCGTCTTGTACTTAAGTCGCCATTGTGATTTTTGTAAAAAATTCGGATGCAATATCAGTGTTTCATCGTCAATAAGAAGGTCCAAGGGATACAGTAAACCTGAAGTGAAGCATCGGAATCTAAACCTGGACTCACAGGAGAGGTTCAAATCATAGAAAGTTAGTGTGTAAGTCCTCTTATACTTAAGTCGGCATTGTACCTATTTGTATTAAATTCGGATGCAAACTCTGTGTTTCATCGTCAATTAGAATTTCCAAGGGATAAAGTAAACCTGAAGTGAAGCATCGGAATCTAAAACTGGACTCACAGGAGAGGTTCAAATCATAGAAAGTGAGAGTGTCAGTCCTCTTGTACTTAGGTCGGCATTGTGCCTTTTGAATTTAATTCCGATGCAATTTCTGTGTTTCATCGTCAATAAGAAGGTGCAAGGTATACAGTAAACCTGAAGTGAAGCATCGGAATCTAAAACTGGACTCACAGAAGAGGTTCAAATCATAGAAAGTGAGAGTGTTAGTCCTCTTCTACTAAGAACGGCATTGTGCCTTTTGAATTTAATTCCGATGCAATGTCTGTGTTTCATCGCCAATAAGAACGTCCAAAGGATACAGTAAACCTGAAGTGAAGCATCGGAATCTAAAACTGGACTCACAGGAGAGATTCAAATCATAGAAAGTTAGAGTGTCACTCCTCTTGTACTTAAGTCGGTATTGTGAATTTTATAAAAAATTCGGATGCAATTTCTGTGTTTCATCGTCAATAAGAAGGTCGAAGGGATACAGTAAACCTAGGGTGAATCATCAGAATCTAAAACTGGACTCACAGGAGAGGTTCAAATCATAGAAAGTTAAAGGGTCTGTCCTCTTTTACTTAAGTCGGCATTGTGCATTTTGTATTAAATTCCGATGCAATTTCTGTGTTTCATCGTCAATCAGAAGTTACAAGGTATACAATAAACCCGAAGTGAAGCATTGGAATCTAAAACTGGACTCACAGGAGGGACTCAAATCATAGAACGTGAGAGTGTCAGTCCTCTTGTACTTACGTCGGCATTGTGCCTTTTGAGTTTAATTCCGATGCAATTTCTGTGTTTCATCGTCAATAAGAAGGTGCAAGGTATACAGTAAACCTGAAGTGAAGCATCGGAATCTAAAACTGGACTCACAGAAGAGGTTCAAATCATAGAAAGTGAGAGTGTTAGTCCTCTTCTACTTACGTCGGCATTGTGCCTTTTGAATTTAATTCCGATGCAATGTCTGTGTTTCATCGCCAATAAGAACGTCCAAGGGATACAGTAAACCTGAAGTGAAGCATCAGAATCTAAAACTGGACTCACAGGAGAGATTCAAATCATAGAAAGTTAGAGTGTCACTCCTCTTGTACTTAAGTCGGCATTGTGCCATTTGTATTAAATTCGGATGCAATATCTGTGTTTCATCGTCAATAAGAAGGTCCAAGGGATACAGTAAACCTGAAGTGAAGCATCGGAATCTAAACCTGGACTCACAGGAGAGGTTCAAATCATAGAAAGTTAGAGTGTCAGTCCTCTTATACTTAAGTCGGCATTGTACATTTGGATTAAATTCGGATGCAAACTCTGTGTTTCATCGTCAATTAGAATTTCCAAGGGATACAGTAAACCTGAAGTGAAGCATCGGAATCTAAAACTGGACTCACGGGAGAGATTCAAATCATAGAAAGTGAGAGTGTCAGTCCTCTTGTACTTACGTCGGCATTGTGCCTTTTGAGTTTAATTCCGATGCAATTTCTGTGTTTCATCGTCAATAAGAAGGTGCAAGGTATACAGTAAACCCGAAGTGAAGCATCGGAATCTAAAACTGGACTCACAGAAGAGGTTCAAATCATAGAAAGTGAGAGTGTTAGTCCTCTTCTACTTACGTCGGCATTGTGCCTTTTGAATTTAATTCCGATGCAATGTCTGTGTTTCATCGCCAATAAGAACGTCCAAGGGATACAGTAAACCTGAAGTGAAGCATCAGAATCTAAAACTGGACTCACAGGAGAGATTCAAATCATAGCAAGTTAGAGTGTCACTCCTCTTGTACTTAAGTCGGCATTGTGCCATTTGTATTAAATTCGGATGCAATATCTGTGTTTCATCGTCAATAAGAAGGTCCAAGGGATACAGTAAACCTGAAGTGAAGCATCGGAATCTAAACCTGGACTCACAGGAGAGGTTCAAATCATAGAAAGTTAGAGTGTCAGTCCTCTTATACTTAAGTCGGCATTGTACATTTGGATTAAATTCGGATGCAAACTCTGTGTTTCATCGTCAATTAGAATTTCCAAGGGATACAGTAAACCTGAAGTGAAGCATCGGAATCTAAAACTGGACTCACGGGAGAGATTCAAATCATAGAAAGTGAGAGTGTCAGTCCTCTTGTACTTACGTCGGCATTGTGCCTTTTGAGTTTAATTCCGATGCAATTTCTGTGTTTCATCGTCAATAAGAAGGTGCAAGGTATACAGTAAACCTGAAGTGAAGCATCGGAATCTAAAACTGGACTCACAGAAGAGGTTCAAATCATAGAAAGTAAGAGTGTTAGTCCTCTTCTACTTACGTCGGCATTGTGCCTTTTGAATTTAATTCCGATGCAATGTCTGTGTTTCATCGCCAATAAGAACGTCCAAGGGATACAGTAAACCTGAAGTGAAGCATCAGAATCTAAAACTGGACTCACAGGAGAGATTCAAATCATAGAAAGTTAGAGTGTCTCTCCTCTTGTACTTAAGTCGGTATTGTGAATTTTGTATTAAATTCGGATGCAATTTCGGTGTTTCATCGTCAATAAGAAGGTCCAAGGGATACAGTAAAACTTAAGTGAAGCATCGGATTCTAAAACTGGACTCGCAATAGAGGTTCAAATCATAGAATGTTAGAGTGTCAGTCCTCTTGTACTTAAGTCGGCATTGTGCCTTTTGTATTAAATTCGGATGAAATTTCTGTTTCTCATCGTCAATAAGATGGTCCAAGGGATACAGTAAGCCTGAAGTGAAGCATCAGAATCTAATACTGGACTCACAGAAGAGGTTCAAATCATGGAGAGTTAGAGTGTCACTCCTCTTGTACTAAAGTCGGTATTGTGCCTTTTGTATTAAATTCGGATGCAATTTCTGTGTTTCATCATCAATAAGAAGGTCCAAGGGATACAGTAAACCTAAAGTGAAGCATCGGAATCTAAAACTGGACTCACAGGAGAGGTTCAAATCATAGAAAGTGAAAGTGTCAGTACTCTTGTACTTAAGTCGGCATTGTGCCATTTGTATTAAATTCGGATGCAATTTCTGTGTTTCATCGTCAATAAGAAGGTCCAAAGGATACAGTAAACCTGTAGTGAAGCATCGGAATCTAAAACTGGACTCACAGGTGAGGTTCCAATCATAGAAAGTGAGAGTGTCAGTCCTCTTGTACTTATGTCGGCATTGTGCTTTTTGTGTTAAATTCGGATGCAATTTCTGTGTTTCATCGTCAATAAGAAGGTCCAAGAGATACAGTAAACCTGAAGTGAAGCATCGGAATCTAAAACTGGACTCACAGGTGAGGTTCAAATCATAGAAAGTGAGAGTGTCAGTCCTCTTGAACTTAAGTCGGTATTGTGCCTTTGGTGTTAAATTCGGATTCAATTTCTGTGTTTCATCGCCAATAAGAATGTCCAAGGGATACAGTAAACCTGAAGTGAAGCATCGGAATCTAAAACTGGACTCACAGGAAAGGTTCAAATCATAGAAAGTGAGAGTGTCAGTCCTCTTGTACTTAAGTCGGCATTGTGGCATTTGTATTAAATTCGGATGCTTTTTCCGTGTTTCATCGTCAATGAGAAGGTCCAAGGGCTACACTAAATCTGAAGTGAAGCATCGGAAACTAAAACTGGACTCACAGGAGAGATTCAAATCATAGAAAGTTGGAGTGTCAGTCCTCCTGTACTTGAGTCGGTATTGTGCCTGTTGTATTAAATTCAGATGCAATTTCTGTGTTTCATCGTCAATAATCAGGTCCAAGGGATTCAGTAAACCTGAAGTGAAGCATCGGAATCTAAAACTGGACTCACAGGAGAGGTTCAAATCATAGAAACTTAGAATGTCAGTCTTCTTGTACTTCAGTTGGCATTGTGCCTTTTGTATTAAATTCGGATGCAATTTCTGAGTTTCATCGTCAATAAGAAGATGCAAGGTATACAGTAACCCTGAAGTGAAGCATTGAAATCTAAAACTGGACTTACAGGAAAGGTTCAAATCATAGAAAGTGAGAGTGTCAGTCCTCTTTTACTTAAGTAGGCATTGTGCCTTTTCAATTTAATTCCTATGCAATTTCTGTGTTTCATCGTCAATAAGAAGGTGCAATGTATACAGGAACCCTGAAGTGAAGCATTGGAATCTAAAACTGGACTTACAGGAGAGGTTCAAATCATAGAAAGTTAGAATGTCAGTCCTCTTGTACTTAAGACGGCATTGTGCCTTTTGTATTAAATTCGGATACAATTTCTGTGTTTCATCGTCAATAAGAAGGTGCAAGGTGTACAGGAACCCTGAAGTGAAGCATCGGTATCTAAAACTGGACTCACAGGAGAGTTACAAATCATAGAAAGTCAGAGTGTCAGTCCTCTTGTACTTAAGTCGACATTGTGCCATTTTTATTAAATTCGGATGCAATTTCTGTGTTTCATCGTTAATAAGAAGGTCCAAGGGATACAGTATATCTGAAGTGAAGCATCGGAATCTAAAACTGGACTCACAGGAGAGGTTCAAATCATAGAAAGTTAGAGTGTCAGGCCTCTTTTACTTACGTCGGCATTGTGGCCTTTGTATTACATTCGGATGCTATATCTGTGTTTCATCGTCAATAAGAAGGTCCAAGGGATACAGTAAACCTAAAGTGAAGCATCGGAATCTAAAACTGGACTCACAGGAGAGGTTCAAATCATAGAAAGTGAGAGTGTCAGTCCTCTTGTACTTAAGTCGGCATTGTGCCATTTGTATTATATTCGGATGCAATTTCTGTGTTTCATCGTCAATAAGAAGGTCCAAGGGATACAGTAAACCTAAAGTGAAGCATCGGAATCTAATACTGGACTCACAGGAGAGGTTCAAATCATAGAAAGTGCGAGTGTCAGTCCTCTTGTACTTAAGTCGGCATTGTGCCATTTGTATTAAATTCGGATGCAATTTCTGTGTTTCATCGTCAATAAGAAGGTCCAAGGAATACCGTAAACCTTAAGTGAAGCATCAGAATCTAAAACTGGACTCACAGGAGAGGTTCAAATCATAGAGAGTTAGATTGTCACTCCTCTTGTACTTAAGTCGGTATTGTGCATTTAGAATTAAATTCGGATGCAATTTCTGTGTTTCATCGTCAATAAGAAGGTCTAAGGGATACAGTAAACCTGAAGTGAAGCATCGGAATCTAAAACTGGACTCACAGGAGAGGTTCAAATCATAGAAAGTTAGTGTGTCACTCCTCTTGTACTTAAGTCGGTATTGTGCCATTTGTATTAAACTCGGATGCAATTTCTGTGTTTCATCGTCAATAAGAAAGTCCAAGGGATACAGTAAACCAGAAGTGAAGCATTGGAATCTAAAACTGGACTCTCTGGAGAGGTTCAAATCATAGATAGTTAGAATGTCAGTCCTCTTGTACTTAAGTCGGCATTGTGCCTTTTGCATTAAATTCGGATACAATTTCTGTGTTTCATCGTCAATAAGAAGGTGTAAGGTATTCAGGAAACCTGAAGTGAAGCATCGGAATTTAAAAGTGCACTCACAGGAGAGGTACAAATCATAGAAAGTGAGAGTGTCAGTCCTCTTCTACTTAAGTCGACATTGTGCCATTTGTATTAAATTCGGATGCAATTTCTATGTTTCATCGTTAATAAGAAGGTCCAAGGGATACAGTATACCTGAAGTGAAGCATCGGAATCTAAAACTGGACTCACAGGAGAGGTTAAAATCATGGAAAGTGAGAGTGTCAGTCCTCTTGTTCTTAAGTCGGCATTGTGCCATTTGTATTAAATTCGGATGCAATTTCTATGTTTTATCGTCAATAAGAAGGTCCAAGGGATGCAGTAAACCTGAAGTGAAGCATCGGAATCTAAAACTGACCTCACAGGAGAGGTTCGAATCTCAGAAAGTCAGAGTGTCCGTCCTCTTGTACTTAAGTCGGCATTGTGCATTTTGTATTAAATTTGGATGCAATTTCTGTGTTTCATTGTCAATAAGAAGGTCCAATGGATACAGTAAACCTGAAGTGAAGCATCTGAATCTAAAACTGGACTCACAGGAGAGGTTCAAATCATAGAAACTTAGAATGTCAGTCT
Organism: Schistocerca serialis cubense; assembly: GCF_023864345.2. Taxonomy (NCBI): domain Eukaryota; kingdom Metazoa; phylum Arthropoda; class Insecta; order Orthoptera; family Acrididae; genus Schistocerca; species Schistocerca serialis. The sequence continues at coordinate 20,926,309 of NC_064648.1, forward strand.
TCTTGTACTTCAGTTGGCATTGTGCCTTTTGTATTAAATTCGGATGCAATTTCTGTGTTTCATCGTCAATAAGAAGATGCAAGGTATACAGTAACCCTGAAGTGAAGCATTGAAATCTAAAACTGGACTTACAGGAAAGGTTCAAATCATAGAAAGTGAGAGTGTCAGTCCTCTTGTACTTAAGTCGGCATTGTGGCATTTGTATTACATTCGGATGCAATTTCTGTGTTTCATCGTCAATAAGAAGGTCCAAGGGATAAAGTAAACCTGTAGTGAAGCATCGGAATCTAAAACTGGACTCACAGGAGAGGTTCAAATCATAGAAAGTGAGAGTGTCTGTCCTCTTTTACTTAAGTAGGCATTGTGCCTTTTCAATTTAATTCCTATGCAATTTCTGTGTTTCATCGTCAATAAGAAGGTGCAATGTATACAGGAACCCTGAAGTGAAGCATCGGAATCTAAAACTGGACTTACAGGAGAGGTTCAAATCATAGAAAGTTAGAATGTCAGTCCTCTTGTACTTAAGACGGCATTGTGCCTTTTGTATTAAATTCGGATACAATTTCTGTGTTTCATCGTCAATAAGAAGGTGCAAGGTGTACAGGAACCCTGAAGTGAAGCATCGGTATCTAAAACTGGACTCACAGGAGAGTTACAAATCATAGAAAGTCAGAGTGTCAGTCCTCTTGTACTTAAGTCGACATTGTGCCATTTTTATTAAATTCGGATGCAATTTCTGTGTTTCATCGTTAATAAGAAGGTCCAAGGGATACAGTATATCTGAAGTGAAGCATCGGAATCTAAAACTGGACTCACAGGAGAGGTTCAAATCATAGAAAGTTAGAGTGTCAGGCCTCTTTTACTTACGTCGGCATTGTGGCCTTTGTATTACATTCGGATGCTATATCTGTGTTTCATCGTCAATAAGAAGGTCCAAGGGATACAGTAAACCTAAAGTGAAGCATCGGAATCTAAAACTGGACTCACAGGAGAGGTTCAAATCATAGAAAGTGAGAGTGTCAGTCCTCTTGTACTTAAGTCGGCATTGTGCCATTTGTATTATATTCGGATGCAATTTCTGTGTTTCATCGTCAATAAGAAGGTCCAAGGGATACAGTAAACCTAAAGTGAAGCATCGGAATCTAATACTGGACTCACAGGAGAGGTTCAAATCATAGAAAGTGAGAGTGTCAGTCCACTTGTACTTAAGTCGGCATTGTGGCATTTGTATTAAATTCGGATGCAATTTCTGTGTTTCATCGTCAATAAGAAGGTCCAAGGAATACCGTAAACCTTAAGTGAAGCATCAGAATCTAAAACTGGACTCACAGGAGAGGTTCAAATCATAGAGAGTTAGATTGTCACTCCTCTTGTACTTAAGTCGGTATTGTGCATTTAGAATTAAATTCGGATGCAATTTCTGTGTTTCATCGTCAATAAGAAGGTCCAAGGGATACAGTAAACCTGAAGTGAAGCATCGGAATCTAAAACTGGACTCACAGGAGAGGTTCAAATCATAGAAAGTTAGTGTGTCACTCCTCTTGTACTTAAGTCGGTATTGTGCCATTTGTATTAAACTCGGATGCAATTTCTGTGTTTCATCGTCAATAAGAAAGTCCAAGGGATACAGTAAACCAGAAGTGAAGCATCGGAATCTAAAACTGGACTCTCTGGAGAGGTTCAAATCATAGATAGTTAGAATGTCAGTCCTCTTGTACTTAAGTCGGCATTGTGCCTTTTGCATTAAATTCGGATACAATTTCTGTGTTTCATCGTCAATAAGAAGGTGTAAGGTATTCAGGAAACCTGAAGTGAAGCATCGGAATTTAAAAGTGCACTCACAGGAGAGGTACAAATCATAGAAAGTGAGAGTGTCAGTCCTCTTCTACTTAAGTCGACATTGTGCCATTTGTATTAAATTCGGATGCAATTTCTATGTTTCATCGTTAATAAGAAGGTCCAAGGGATACAGTATACCTGAAGTGAAGCATCGGAATCTAAAACTGGACTCACAGGAGAGGTTAAAATCATGGAAAGTGAGAGTGTCAGTCCTCTTGTACTTAAGTCGGCATTGTGCCATTTGTATTAAATTCGGATGCAATTTCTATGTTTTATCGTCAATAAGAAGGTCCAAGGGATGCAGTAAACCTGAAGTGAAGCGTCGGAATCTAAAACTGACCTCACAGGAGAGGTTCGAATCTCAGAAAGTGAGAGTGTCCGTCCTCTTGTACTTAAGTCGGCATTGTGCCTTTTGTATTAAATTTGGATGCAATTTCTGTGTTTCATCGTCAATAAGAAGGTCCAATGGATACAGTAAACCTGAAGTGAAGCATCTGAATCTAAAACTGGACTCACAGGAGAGGTTCAAATTATAGAAAGTAAGAGTGTCCGTTATCTTGTACATAAGTCGGCATTGTGCCATTTGTATTAAATTCGGATGCAACTTCTGTGTTTCATCGTCAATAAGAAGGTCCAAGGGATACAGTAAACCTGTAGTGAAGCATCGGAATCTAAAACTGGACTCACAGGTGAGGTTCCAATCATAGAAAGTGAGAGTGTCAGTCCTGTTTTAATTACGTCGGCATTGTGTCTTTTGTATTAAATTCCGATGCAATTTCTATGTTTCATCGTTAATAAGAAGGTGCAAGGTATACAGTAAACCTGAAGTTAAGCATCGGAATCTAAAACTGGACTCACAGGAGAGGTTCAAATCATAGAAAGTGAGAGTGTCAGTCCTCTTGTACTTGTCGGCATTGTGCCATTTGTATTATATTCGGATGCAATTTCTGTGTTTCATCGTCAATAAGAAGGTCCAAGGGATACAGTAAACCTAAAGTGAAGCATCGGAATCTAAAACTGGACTCACAGGAGAGGTTCAAATCATAGAAAGTGAGAACGTCAGTCCTCTTGTACTTAAGTCGGCATTGTGCGATTTGTATTAAATTCGGAAGCAATTTCTGTGTTTCATCCTCAATAAGAGTGTCCAAGGAGTAAAGTAAACCTGAAGTGAAGCGTCGGAATCTAAAACTGGACTCACAGGAGAGGTTCAAATCATAGAAAGTGAAAGTGTCAGTCCTATTGTACTTAAGTTGGCATTGTGCCATTTGTATTATATTCGGAAGCAATTTCTGTGTTTCATCGTCAATAAGAAGGTCCAAGGGATACTGTAAACCTAAAGTGCAGCATCGGAATCTAAAACTGGACTCACAGGAGAGGTTCAAATCATAGAAAGTGACAGTGCCCGTCCTCTTGTACTTAAGTCGGCATTGTGCCATTTGTATTATATTCGGAAGCAATTTCTGTGTTTCATCCTCAATAAGAGTGTCCAAGGAGTAAAGTAAACCTGAAGTGAAGCATCGGAATCTAAAACTGGACTCACAGGTGAGGTTCAAATCATAGGAAGTGAGAGTGTCAGTCCTCTTGAACTTAAGTCGGCATTGTGCCTTTGGTGTTAAATTCGTATGCAATTTCTGTGTTTCATCGCCAATAAGAATGTCCAAGGGATACAGTAAACCTGAAGTGAAGCATCGGAATCTAAAACTGGACTCACAGGAAAGGTTCAAATCATAGAAAGTGAGAGTGTCAGTCCTCTTGTACTTAAGTCGGCATTGTGGCATTTGTATTAAATTCGGATGCTTTTTCTGTGTTTCATCGTCAATGAGAAGGTCCAAGGGCTACACTAAATCTGATGTGAAGCATCGGAAACTAAAACTGGACTCACAGGAGAGATTCAAATCATAGAAAGTTAGAGTGTCAGTCCTCCTGTACTTGAGTCGGTATTGTGCCTGTTGTATTAAATTCAGATGCAATTTCTGTGTTTCATCGTCAATAAGAAGGTCCAAGGGATTCAGTAAACCTGAAGTGAAGCATCGGAATCTAAAACTGGACTCACAGGAGAGGTTCAAATCATAGAAACTTAGAATGTCAGTCCTCTTGTACTTCAGTTGGCATTGTGCCTTTTGTATTAAATTCGGATGCAATTTCTGTGTTTCATCGTCAATAAGAAGATGCAAGGTATACAGTAACCCTGAAGTGAAGCATTGAAATCTGAAACTGGACTTACAGGAAAGGTTCAAATCATAGAAAGTGAGAGTGTCAGTCCTCTTGTACTTAAGTCGGCATTGTGGCATTTGTATTACATTCGGATGCAATTTCTGTGTTTCATCGTCAATAAGAAGGTCCAAGGGATAAAGTAAACCTGAAGTGAAGCATCGGAATCTAAAACTGGACTCACACGAGAGGTTCAAATCATAGAAAGTGAGAGTGTCTGTCCTCTTTTACTTAAGTAGGCATTGTGCCTTTTGAATTTAATTCCTATGCAATTTCTGTGTTTCATCGTCAATAAGAATGTGCAATGTATACAGGAACCCTGAAGTGAAGCATCGGAATCTAAAACTGGACTTACAGGAGAGGTTCAAATCATAGAAAGTTAGAATGTCAGTCCTCTTGTACTTAAGACGGCATTGTGCCTTTTGTATTAAATTCGGATACAATTTCTGTGTTTCATCGTCAATAAGAAGGTGCAAGGTGTACAGGAAACCTGAAGTGAAGCATCGGTATCTAAAACTGGACTCACAGGAGAGTTACAAATCATAGAAAGTCAGAGTGTCAGTCCTCTTGTACTTAAGTCGACATTGTGCCATTTTTATTAAATTCGGATGCAATTTCTGTGTTTCATCGTTAACAAGAAGGTCCAAGGGGTACAGTATATCTGAAGTGAAGGATCGGAATCTAAAACTGGACTCACAGGAGAGGTTCAAATCATAGAAAGTTAGAGTGTCAGGCCTCTTTTACTTACGTCGGCATTGTGGCCTTTGTATTACTTTCGGATGCTATTTCTGTGTTTCATCGTCAATAAGAAGGTCCAAGGGATACAGTAAACGTAAAGTGAAGCATCGGAATCTAAAACTGGACTCACAGGAGAAGTTCAAATCATAGAAAGTGAGAGTGTCAGTCCTCTTGTACTTAAGTCGGCATTGTGCCATTTGTATTATATTCGGATGCAATTTCTGTGTTTCATCGTCAATAAGAAGGTCCAAGGGATACAGTAAACCTAAAGTGAAGCATCGGAATCTAATACTGGACTCACAGGAGAGGTTCAAATCATAGAAAGTGAGAGTGTCAGTCCTCTTGTACTTAAGTCGGCATTGTGCCATTTGTATTAAATTCGGATGCAATTTCTGTGTTTCATCGTCAATAAGAAGGTCCAAGGAATACCGTAAACCTTAAGTGAAGCATCAGAATCTAAAACTGGACTCACAGGAGAGGTTCAAATCATAGAGAGTTAGATTGTCACTCCTCTTGTACTTAAGTCGGTATTGTGCATTTAGAATTAAATTCGGATGCAATTTCTGTGTTTCATCGTCAATAAGAAGGTCCAAGGGATACAGTAAACCTGAAGTGAAGCATCGGAATCTAAAACTGGACTCACAGGAGACGTTCAAATCATAGAAAGTTAGAGTGTCTGTCCTCTTGTACTTACGTCGGCATTGTGCCTTTTGTATTAAATTCGGATGCAAACTCTGTGTTTCATCGTCAATAAGAGGGTCCAAGGGATACAGTAAACCTGAAGTGAAGCATCGGAAACTAAAACTGGACCTACAGCAGAGGTTGAAATCATAGAAGGTTAGAGTGTCAGTCCTGTTGTACTTAAGTCGGCATTGTGCCATTTGAATTTAATTCCGATGCAGTTTCTGTGTTTCATCGCCAATAAGAAGGTCCAAGGGATACAGTAAACCTGAAGTGAAGCATCGGAATCTAAAACTGGACTCACAGGAGAGGTTCAAATCATAGAGAGTTAGATTGTCACTCCTCTTGTACTTAAGTCGGTATTGTGCATTTAGAATTAAATTCGGATGCAATTTCTGTGTTTCATCGTCAATAAGAAGGTCCAAGGGATACAGTAAACCTGAAGTGAAGCATCGGAATCTAAAACTGGACTCACAGGAGACGTTCAAATCATAGAAAGTTAGAGTGTCTGTCCTCTTGTACTTACGTCGGCATTGTGCCTTTTGTATTAAATTCCGATGCAATTTCTGTGTTTCATCGTCAATCAGGAGGTGCAAGTTATACAGAAAACCCGAAGTGAAGCATCGGAATCTAAAACTGGACTCACAGGAGGGATTCAAATCATAGAAAGTGAGAGTGTCAGTCCTCTTGTACTTAAGTAGGCATTGTGCCATTTGTATTAAATTCGGATGCAATTTCTGTGTTTCATCGTCAATAAGAAGATCCAAGATATACAGTAAACCTGAAGTGAAGCATCGGAATCTAAAACTGGACTCACAGGAGAGGTTCAAATCATAGAAAGTTAGTGTGTCACTCCTCTTGTACTTAAGTCGGTATTGTGCCATTTGTATTAAACTCGGATGCAATTTCTGTGTTTCATCGTCAATAAGAAAGGCAAGGGATACAGTAAACCAGAAGTGAAGCATCGCAATCTAAAACTGGACTCTCTGGAGAGGTTCAAATCATAGATAGTTAGAATGTCAGTCCTCTTGTACTTAAGTCGGCATTGTGCCTTTTGCATTAAATTCGGATACAATTTCTGTGTTTCATCGTCAATAAGAAGGTGTAAGGTAATCAGGAAACCTGAAGTGAAGCATCGGTATCTAAAAGTGCACTCAGAGGAGAGGTACAAATCATAGAAAGTGAGAGTGTCAGTCCTCTTCTACTTAAGTCGACATTGTGCCATTTGTATTAAATTTGGATGCAATATCTGTGTTTCATCGTCAATAAGAAGGTCCAATGGATACAGTAAACCTGAAGTGAAGCATCTGAATCTAAAACTGGACTCACAGGAGAGGTTCAAATTATAGAAAGTAAGAGTGTCCGTTATCTTGTACATAAGTCGGCATTGTGCCATTTGTATTAAATTCGGATGCAACTTCTGTGTTTCATCGTCAAGAAGAAGGTCCAAGGGATACAGTAAACCTGTAGTGAAGCATCGGAATCTAATACTGGACTCACAGGTGAGGTTCCAATCATAGAAAGTGAGAGTGTCAGTCCTGTTTTAATTACGTCGGCATTGTGTCTTTTGTATTAAATTCCGATGCAATTTCTATGTTTCATCGTTAATAAGAAGGTGCAAGGGATACAGTAAACCTGAAGTTAAGCATCGGAATCTAAAACTGGACTCACAGGAGAGGTTCAAATCATAGAAAGTGAGAGTGTCAGTCCTCTTGTACTTGTCGGCATTGTGCCATTTGTATTATATTCGGATGCAATTTCTGTGTTTCATCGTCAATAAGAAGGTCCAAGGGGTACAGTAAACCTAAAGTGAAGCATCGGAATCTAAAACTGGACTCACAGGAGAGCTTCAAATCATAGAAAGTGAGAAAATCAGTCCTCTTGTACTTAAGTCGGCATTGTGCGATTTGTATTAAATTCGGAAGCAATTTCTGTGTTTCATCCTCAATAAGAGTGTCCAAGGAGTAAAGTAAACCTGAAGTGAAGCATCGGAATCTAAAACTGGACTCACAGGAGAGGTTCAAATCATAGAAAGTGAGAGTGTCAGTCCTATTGTACTTAAGTCGGCATTGTGCCATTTGTATTATATTCGGTTGCAATTTCTGTGTTTCATCGTCAATAACAAGGTCCAAAGGATACTGTAAACCTAAAGTGCAGCATCGGAATCTAAAACTGGACTCACAGGAGAGGTTCAAATCATAGAGAGTTAGAGTGTCACTTCTCTTGTACTTAAGTCGGTATTGTGCCTTTAGTATTAAATTCGGATGCAATTTCTGTGTTTCATCGTCAATAAGAAGGTCCTAGGGATACAGTAAACCTGAAGTGAAGCATCGGAATCTAAAACTGGACTCACAGGAGAGGTTCAAATCATAGAAAGTTAGAGTGTCTGTCCTCTTGTACTTACGTCGGCATTGTGCCTTTTGTATTAAATTCGGATGCAAACTCTGTGTTTCATCGTCAATAAGAAGGTCCAAGGGATACAGTAAACCTGAAGTGAAGCATCAGAAACTAAAACTGGACCTACAGGAGAGGTTGAAATCATAGAAGGTTAGAGTGTCAGTCCTGTTGTAATTAAGTCGGCATTGTGCCTTTTGAATTTAATTCCGATGCAATTTCTGTTTTTCATCGTCAATAAGAAGGTCCAAGGGATACAGAAAACCTGAAGTGAAGTATCGGAATCTAAAACCGGACTCACAGGAGAGGTTCAAATCATAGAAAGTGAGAGTGTCTGTCCTCTTTTACTTAAGTAGGCATTGTGCCTTTTGAATTAATTCCGATGCAATTTCTGTGTTTCATCGTCAATAAGAAGGTGCAAGGTATACGGTAACCCTGAAATGAAGCATCGGAATCTAAAACTGGACTTACAGGAGAGGATCAAATCATAGAAAGTGAGAGTGCTCACACGAGAGGTTCAAATCATAGAAAGTTAGAGGGTTCTCCTCTTTTACTTAAGTCGGCATTGTGCCTTTTGTATTAAATTCCGATGCAATTTCTGTGTTTCATCGTCAATCAGGAGGTGCAAGTTATACAGAAAACCCGTAGTGAAGCATCGGAATCTAAAACTGGACTCACAGGAGGGATTCAAATCATAGAAAGTGAGAGTGTCAGTCCTCTTGTACTTAAGTAGGCATTGTGCCATTTGTATTAAATTCGGATGCAATTTCTGTGTTTCATCGTCAATAAGTAGGTCCAAGATATACAGTAAACCTGAAGTGAAGCATCGGAATCTAAAACTGGACCTACAGGATAGGTTGAAATTATAGAAGGTTAGAGTGTCAGTCCTGTTGTACTTAAGTCGGCATTGTGCCTTTTGAATTTAATTCCGATGCTATTTCTGTGTTTCATCGTCAATAAGAAGGTCCAAGGGATACAGTAAACCTGAAGTGAAGCATCGGAATGTAAAACTGGACTCACAGGAGAGGTTCAAATCATAGAAAGTTAGAATGTCAGTCCTCTTGTACTGAAGTCGGCATTGTGCTTTTGTATTAAATTCGGATACAATTTCTGTGTTTCATCGTCAATAAGAAGGTGCAAGGTATACAGGAAACCTGAAGTGAAGCATTGGAATCTAAAACTGGACTCACAGGAGAGGTACAAATCATAGAAAGTCAGAGTGTCAGTCCTCTTGTACTTAAGTCGACATTGTGCCATTTGTATTAAATTCGGATGCAATTTCTGTGTTTCATCGTTAATAAGAAGGTCCAAGGGATACAGTATACCTGAAGTAAAGCATCGGAATCTAAAACTGGACTCACAGGAGAGGTTCAAATCATAGAAATTTAGAGTGTCAGGCCTCTTTTACTTACGTCGGCATTGTGGCTTTTGTATTAAATTCCGATGCAATTTCTATGTTTCATCGTTAATAAGAAGGTGCAAGGGATACAGTAAACCTTAAGTGAAGCATCAGAATCTAAAACTGGACTCACAGGAGAGGTTCAAATCATGGAGAGTTAGAGTGTCACTCCTCTTGTACTTAAGTCGGTATTGTGCCTTTTGTATTAAATTCGGATGCAATTTCTGTGTTTCATCGTCAATAAGAAGGTCCAAGAGATACAGTAAACCTGAAGTGAAGCTTCGGAATCTAAAACTGGACTCACAGGAGAGGTTCAAATCATAGAGAGTTAGAGTGTCAGTCCTCTTGTACTTAAGTCGGCATTGTGCCTTTTGAATTTAATTCCGATGCAATTCCTGTGTTTCATCGTCAATAAGAAGGTGCAAGGTACACAGTAAACCTGAAGTGAAGCATCGGAATCTGAAACTGGACTCACAGGAGAGGTTCAAATCATAGAAAGAGAGAGTGTCTGTCCTCTTGTACTTAAGTCGCCATTGTGCCTTTTGTATTAAGTTTGGATGCAATTTCTGTGTTTCATCGTCAATAAGAAGGTCCAAGGGATACAGTAAACCTGAAGTGAAGCATCGGAATCTAAAACTGGACTCACAGCAGCGGTTCAAATCATTGAACGTTAGGGTGTCAGTCCTCTTGTACTTAAGTCGGCATTTTGCCTTTTGTATTAAATTCGGATGCAAACTCTGTGTTTCATCGTCAATAAGAAGGTCCAAGGGATACAGTAAACATGAAGTAAAGCATCGGAATCTAAAACTGGACTCACAGGAGAGGTTCAAATCATAGAAAGTGAGAGTGTCTGTCCTCTTGTACTTAAGTCGGCATTATTGCATTTGTATTAAATTCGGATGCAATTTCTGTGTTTCATCGTCAATATGAAAGTCCAAGGGATACAGTAAACCTTAAGTGAAACATCGGAATCTAAAACTGAACTCACAGGAGAGGTTCAAATCATAGAAAGTTAGAGTGTCACTCCTCTTGTACTTAAGTCGGTATTGTGCTTTTTGTATTAAATTCGGATGCAATTTCTATGTTTTATCGTCAATAAGAAGGTCCAAGGGTTGCAGTAAACCTGAAATGATGCATCGGAATCTAAAACTGACCTCACAGGAGAGGTTCGAATCTCAGAAAGTCAGAGTGTCCGTCCTCTTGTACTTATGTCGGCATTGTGCCATTTGTATTAAATTTGAATGCAATTTCTGTGTTTCATCGTCAATATGAAGGTCCAATGGATACAGTAAACCTGAAGTGAAGCACCTGAATCTAAAACTGGACTCACACGAGAGGTTCAAATCACAGAAAGTGACAGTGTCCGTCCTCTTGTACTTAAGTCGGCATTGTGCCATTTGTATTAAATTCGGATGCAATTTCTGTGTTTCATCGTCAATAAGAAGGTGCAAAGGATACAGTAAACCTGTAGTGAAGCATCGGAATCTAAAACTGGACTCACAGGTGAGGTTCCAATCATAGAAAGTGAGAGTGTCAGTCCTCTTGTACTTATGTCGGCATTGTGCTTTTTGTGTTAAATTCGGATGCAATTTCTGTGTTTCGTCGTCAATAAGAAGGTCCAAGGGATACAGTAAACCTGAAGTGAAGCATCAGAATCTAAAACTGGACTCACAGGTGAGGTTCAAATCATAGAAAGTGAGAGTGTCAGTCCTCTTGAACTTAAGTCGGCATTGTGCCTTTGGTGTTAAATTCGGATGCAATTTCTGTGTTTCATGGCCAATAAGAATGTCCAAGGGATACAGTAAACCTGAAGTGAAGCATCGGAATCCAAAACTGGACTCACAGGAAAGGTTCAAATCATAGAAAGTGAGAGTGTCAGTCCTCTTGTACTTCAGTTGGCATTGTGCCTTTTGTATTAAATTCGCATGCAATTTCTGTGTTTCATCGTCAATAAGAAGGTGCGAGGTATACAGTAACACTGAAGTGAAGCATTGAAATCTAAAACTGGACTTACAGGAAAGGTTCAAATCACAGAAAGTGAGAGTGTCAGTCCTCTTGTACTTAAGTCGGCATTGTGGCATTTGTATTACATTCGGATGCAATTTCTGTGTTTCATCGTCAATAAGAAGGTCCAAGGGATAAAGTAAACCTGAAGTGAAGCATCGGAATCTAAAACTGGACTCACAGGAGAGGTTCAAATCATAGAAAGTGACAGTGACTGTCCTCTTTTACTTAAGTAGGCATTGTGCCTTTTGAATTTAATTCCTATGCAATTTCTGTGTTTCATCGTCAATAAGAAGGTGCAATGTATACAGGAACCCTGAAGTGAAGCATCGGAATCTAAAACTGGACTTACAGGAGAGGTTCAAATCATAGAAAGTTAGAATGTCAGTCCTCTTGTACTTAAGTCGGCATTGTGCCTTTTGTATTAAATTCGGATACAATTTCTGTGTTTCATCGTCAATGAGAAGGTGCAAGGTGTACAGGAAACCTGAAGTGAAGCATCGGTATCTAAAACTGGACTCACAGGAGAGTTACAAATCATAGAAAGTCAGAGTGTCAGTCCTCTTGTACTTAAGTCGACATTGTGCCATTTTTATTAAATTCGGATGCAATTTCTGTGTTTCATCGTTAATAAGAAGGTCCAAGGGATACAGTATATCTGAAGTGAAGCATCGGAATCTAAAACTGGACTCACAGGAGTGTTACAAATCATAGAAAGTGAGAGTGTCAGTCCTCTTGTACTTAAGTCGGCATTGTGCCATTTGTATTATATTCGGATGCAATTTCTGTGTTTTATCGTCAATAAGAAGGTCCAAGGGATACAGTAAACCTAAAGTGAAGCATCGGAAACTAATACTGGACTCACAGGAGAGGTTCAAATCATAGAAAGTGAGAGTGTCAGTCCTCTTGTACTTTAGTCGGCATTGTGCCATTTGTATTAAATTCGGATGCAATTTCTGTGTTTCATCGTCAATAAGAAGGACCAAGGAATACCGTAAACCTTAAGTGAAGCATCAGAATCTAAAACTGGACTCACAGGAGAGGTTCAAATCATAGAGAGTTAGATTGTCACTACTCTTGTACTTAAGTCGGTATTGTGCCTTTAGAATTAAATTCGGATGCAATTTCTGTGTTTCATCGTCAATAAGAAGGTCCAAGGGATACAGTAAACCTGAAGTGAAGCATCGGAATCTAAAACTGGACTCACAGGAGACGTTCAAATCATAGAAAGTTAGAGTGTCTGTCCTCTTGTACTTACGTCGGCATAGTGCCTTTTGTATTAAATTCGGATGCAAACTCTGTGTTTCATCGTCAATAAGAGGGTCCAAGGGATACAGTAAACCTGAAGTGAAGCATCGGAAACTAAAACTGGACCTACAGCAGAGGTTGAAATCATAGAAGGTTAGAGTGTCAGTCCTGTTGTACTTAAGTCGGCATTGTGCCATTTGAATTTAATTCCGATGCAATTTCTGTGTTTCATCGCCAATAAGAAGGTCCAAGGGATACAGTAAACCTGAAGTGAAGCATCGGAATCTAAAACTGGACTCACAGGAGAGGTTCAAATCATAGAAAGTGAGAGTGTCTGTCCTCTTTTACTTAAGTAGGCATTGTGCCTTTTGAATTAATTCCGATGCAAATTCTGTGTTTCATCGTCAATAAGAAGGTGCAAGGTATACAGTTACCCTGAAGTGAAGCATCGGAATCTAAAACAGGACTTACAGGAGAGGTTCAAATCATAGAAAGTGAGAGTGTCAGTCCTCTTGTACTTAAGTCGGCATTGTGCCATTTGTATTATATTCGGATGCAATTTCTGTGTTTCATCGTCAATAAGAAGGTCCAAGGGATACAGTAAACCTAAAGTGAAGCATCGGAATCTAATACTGGACTCACAGGAGAGGTTCAAATCATAGAAAGTGAGAGTGTCAGTCCTCTTGTACTTAAGTCGGCATTGTGCCATTTGTATTAAATTCGGATGCAAATTCTGTGTTTCATCGTCAATAAGAAGGTCCAAGGAATACCGTAAACCTTAAGTGAAGCATCAGAATCTAAAACTGGACTCACAGGAGAGGTTCAAATCATAGAGAGTTAGATTGTCACTCCTCTTGTACCTAAGTCGGTATTGTGCATTTAGAATTACATTCGGATGCAATTTCTGTGTTTCATCGTCAATAAGAAGGACCAAGGGATACAGTAAACCTGAAGTGAAGCATCGGAATCTAAAACTGGACTCACAGGAGACGTTCAAATCATAGAAAGTTAGAGTGTCTGTCCTCTTGTACTTACGTCGGCATTGTGCCTTTTGTATTAAATTCGGATGCAAACTCTGTGTTTCATCGTCAATAAGAGGGTCCAAGGGATACAGTAAACCTGAAGTGAAGCATCGGAAACTAAAACTGGACCTACAGCAGAGGTTGAAATCATAGAAGGTTAGAGTGTCAGTCCTGTTGTACTTAAGTCGGCATTGTGCCATTTGAATTTAATTCCGATGCAATTTCTGTGTTTCATCGCCAATAAGAAGGTCCAAGGGATACAGTAAACCTGAAGTGAAGCATCGGAATCTAAATCTGGACTCACAGGAGAGGTTCAAATCATAGAAAGTGAGAGTGTCTGTCCTCTTGTACTTAAGTCGGCATTGTGCCTTTTGTATTAAATTCCGATGCAATTTCTGTGTTTCATCGTCAATCAGGAGGTGCAAGTTATACAGAAAACCCGAAGTGAAGCATCGGAATCTAAAACTGGACTCACAGGAGGGATTCAAATCATAGAAAGTGAGAGTGTCAGTCCTCTTGTACTTAAGTAGGCATTGTGCCATTTGTATTAAATTCGGATGCAATTTCTGTGTTTCATCGTCAAAAAGAAGGTCCAAGATATACAGTAAACCTGAAGTGAAGCATCGGAATCTAAAACTGGACTCACAGGAGAGGTTCAAATCATAGAAAGTTAGTGTGTCACTCCTCTTGTACTTAAGTCGGTATTGTGCCGTTTGTATTAAACTCGGATGCAATTTCTGTGTTTCATCGTCAATAAGAAAGTCCAAGGGATACAGTAAACCAGAAGTGAAGCATCGGAATCTAAAACTGGACTCTCTGGAGAGGTTCAAATCATAGATAGTTAGAATGTCAGTCCTCTTGTACTTAAGTCGGCATTGTGCCTTTTGCATTAAATTCGGATACAATTTCTGTGTTTCATCGTCAATAAGAAGGTGTAAGGTATTCAGGAAACCTGAAGTGAAGCATCGGAATCTAAAAGTGCACTCACAGGAGAGGTACAAATCATAGAAAGTGAGAGTGTCAGTCCTCTTCTACTTAAGTCGACCTTGTGCCATTTGTATTAAATTCGGATGCAATTTCTATGTTTCATCGTTAATAAGAAGGTCCAAGGGATACAGTATACCTGAAGTGAAGCATCGGAATCTAAAACTGGACTCACAGGAGAGGTTAAAATCATGGAAAGTGAGAGTGTCAGTCCTCTTGTACTTAAGTCGGCATTGTGCAATTTGTATTAAATTCGGATGCAATTTCTATGTTTTATCGTCAATAAGAAGGTCCAAGGGATGCAGTAAACCTGAAGTGAAGCATCGGAATCTAAAACTGACCTCACAGGAGAGGTTCGAATCTCAGAAAGTCAGAGTTTCCGTCCTCTTGTACTTAAGTCGGCATTGTGCCATTTGTATTAAATTTGGATGCAATTTCTGTGTTTCATCGTCAATAAGAAGGTCCAATGGATACAGTAAACCTGAAGTGAAGCATCTGAATCTAAAACTGGACTCACACTAGAGGTTCAAATTATAGAAAGTAAGAGTGTCCGTCCTCTTGTACATAAGTCGGCATTGTGCCATTTGTATTAAATTCGGATGCAACTTCTGTGTTTCATCGTCAATAAGAAGGTCCAAGGGATACAGTAAACCTGTAGTGATGCATCGGAATCTAAAACTGGACTCACAGGTGAGGTTCCAATCATAGAAAGTGAGAGTGTCAGTCCTCTTGTACTTAAGTCGGCATTGGCCCTTTTGTGTTAAATTCGGATGCAATTTCTGTGTTTCATCGTCAATAAGAAGGTCCAAGGTATACAGTAAACCTGAAGTGAAGCATCTGAATCTAAAATTGGACTCACAGGTGAGGCTCAAATCATAGAAAGTGAGAGTGTCAGTCCTCTTGCACTTAAGTCAGCATTGTGCCTTTTGTGTTAAATTCGGATGCAATTTCTGTGTTTCATCGCCAATAAGAAGGTCCAAGGGATACAGTAAACCTGAAGTGAAACATCGGAATCGAAAACTGGACTCACAGGAAGGGTTCAAATCATAGAAAGCGAGAGTGTCAGTCCCCTTGTACTTAAGTCGGCATTGTGGCATTTGTTTTAAATTCGGATGCTTTATCTGTGTTTCATCGTCAATGAGAAGGTCCAATGGATACAGTAAATCTGATGTGAAGCATTGAAATCTGAAACTGGACTTACAAGAGAGATTCAAATCATAGAAAGTGAGAGTGTCAGTCCTCTTGTACTTAAGTCGGCATTGTGGCATTTGTATTACATTCGGATGCAATTTCTGTGTTTCATCGTCAATAAGAAGGTCCAAGGGATACAGTAAACCTGAAGTGAAGCATCGGAATCTAAAACTGGACTCACAGGAGTGGTTCAAATCATAGAAAGTGAGACTGTCAGTCCTCTTTTACTTAAGTCGGCATTGTGCCTTTTGTATTAAATTCGGATGCAATTTCTGTGTTTCATTGTCAATAAGAAAGTCCAAGGGATACAGTAAACCTGAAGTGAAGCATCAGAATCTAAAACTGGACTCACAGGAGAGGTTCAAATCATATAAAGTTAGAGTGTCAGTCCTCTTTTACTTAAGTCGGCATTGTGCCTTTTGTATTACATTCCGATGCAATTTCTGTGTTTCATCGTCAATAAGAAGGTGCAAGGTATACAGTAAACCTGAAGTGAAGCATCGGAATCTAAAACTGGACTCACAAGAGAGGTTCAAATCATAGAAAGTGAGAGTGTCAGTCCTCTTGTACTTAAGTCGGCATTGTGCCATTTGTATTAAATTCGGATGCAATTTCTGTGTTTCATCGTCAATATGAAGGTCCAAGGGATACAGTAAACCTGAAGTGACGCATCGGAATCTAAAACTAGACTCACAGGAGAGGTTCAAATCAAAGAAAGTTAGAGTGTCACTCCTCTTATACTTAAGTCGGCATTGTGCCATTGGTATTAAATTCGGATGCAATTTCTGTGTCTCATCGTCAATAAGAAGGTGCAATGTATACTGTAACACTGAAGTGAAGCATCGGAATCTAAAACTGCGCTTACAGGAGAGGTTCAAATCATAGAAAGTCAGATTGTCAGTCCTCTTGTACTTAAGTCGACATTGTGCCATTTGTATTAAATTCGGATGCAATTTCTGTGTTTCATCGTTAATAAGAAGGTCCAAGGGATACAGTATAAATGAAGTGAAGCATCGGAATCTAAAACTGGACTCACATTAGAGGTTCAAATCATAGAAAGTTAGAGTGTCAGGCCTGTTTTAATTACGTCGGCATTGTGTCTTTTGTATTAAATTCCGATGCAATTTCTATGTTTCATCGTAAATAAGAAGGTGCAAGGTATACAGTAAACCTGAAGTTAAGCATCGGAATCTAAAACTGGACTCACAGGAGAGGTTCAAATCATAGAAAGTGAGAGTGTCGGTCCTCTTGTACTTGTCGGCATTGTGCCATTTGTATTATATTCGGATACAATTTCTGTGTTTCATCGTCAATATGAAGGTCCAAGGGATACAGTAAACCTAAGGTGAAGCATCGGAATCTAAAACTGGACTCACAGGAGAGGTTCAAATCATAGAAAGTGAGAACGTCAGTCCTCTTGTACTTAAGTCGGCATTGTGCGATTTGTATTAAATTCGGAAGCAATTTCGGTGTTTCATCCTCAATAAGAGTGTCCAAGGAGTAAAGTAAACCTGAAGTGAAGCATCGGAATCTAAAACTGGACTCACAGGAGAGGTTCAAATCATAGAAAGTGAGAGTGTCAGTCCTATTGTACTTAAGTCGTCATTGTGCCATTTGTATTATATTCGGATGCAATTTCTGTGTTTCATCGTCAATAAGAAGGTCCAAAGGATACTGTAAACCTAAAGTGAAGCATCGGAATCTAAAACTGGACTCACAGGAGAGGTTCAAATCATAGAAAGTGAGAGTGTCAGTCCTCTTGTACTTAAGTCGGCATTGTGCCATTTGTATTAAATTCGGATGCAATTTCTGTGTTTCATCGTCAATAAGAAGGTCCAAGGGATACAGTAAACCTTAAGTGAAGCATCAGAATCTAAAACTGGACTCACAGGAGAGGTTCAAATCATAGAGAGTTAGAGTGTCACTTCTCTTGTACTTAAGTCGGTATTGTGCCATTAGTATTAAATTCGGATGCAATTTCTGTGTTTCATCGTCAATAAGAAGGTCCAAGGGATACAGTAAACCTGAAGTGAAGCATCGGAATCTAAAACTGGACTCACAGGAGAGGTTCAAATCATAGAAAGTTAGAGTGTCTGTGCTCTTGTACTTACGTCGGCATTGTGCCTTTTCTATTAAATTCGGATGCAAACTCTGTGTTTCATCGTCAATAAGAAGGTTCAAGGGATGCAGTAAACCTGAAGTGAAGCATCGGAAACTAAAACTGGACCTACAGGAGAGGTTGAAATCATAGGAGGTTAGAGTGTCAGTCCTGTTGTACTTAAGTCGCCATTGTGCCTTTTGAATTTAATTCCGATGCAATTTCTGTTTTTCATCGTCAATAAGAAGATCCAAGGGATACAGAAAACCTGAAGTGAAGCATCGGAATCTAAAACTGGACTCACAGGAGAGGTTCAAATCATAGAAAGTGAGAGTGTCTGTCCTCTTTTACTTAAGTAGGCATTGTGCCTTTTGAATTAATTCCGATGCAATTTCTGTGTTTCAACGTCAATAAGAAGGTGCAAGGTATACAGTAACCCTGAAATGAAGCATCGGAATCTAAAACTGGACTTACAGGAGAGGATCAAATCATAGAAAGTGAGAGTGCTCACACGAGAGGTTCAAATCATAGAAAGTTAGAGGGTTCTCCTCTTTTACTTAAGTCGGCATTGTGCCTTTTGTATTAAATTCCGATGCAATTTCTGTGTTTCATCGTCAATCAGGAGGTGCAAGTTATACAGAAAACCCGAAGTGAAGCATCGGAATGTAAAACTGGACTCACAGGAGGGATTCAAATCATAGAAAGTGAGAGTGTCAGTCCTCTTGTACTTAAGTAGGCATTGTGCCATTTGTATTAAATTCGGATGCAATTTCTGTGTTTCATCGTCAATAAGAAGGTCCAAGATATACAGTAAACCTGAAGTGAAGCATCGGAATCTAAAACTGGACCTACAGGATAGGTTGAAATTATAGAAGGTTAGAGTGTCAGTCCTGTTGTACTTAAGTCGGCATTGTGCCTTTTGAATTTAATTCCGATGCAATTTCTGTGTTTCATCGTCAATAAGAAGGTCCAAGGGATACAGTAAACCTGAAGTGAAGCATCGGAATCTAAAACTGGACTCACAGGAGAGGTTCAAATCATAGAAAGTTAGAATGTCAGTCCTCTTGTACTGAAGTCGGCATTGTGCTTTTGTATTAAATCCGGATACAATTTCTGTGTTTCATCGTCAATTAGAAGGTGCAAGGTATACAGGAAACCTGAAGTGAAGCATCGGAATCTAAAACTGGACTCACAGGAGAGGTTCAAATCATAGAAAGTTAGAGTGTCAGGCCTCTTTAACTTATGTCGGCATTGTGGCTTTTGTATTAAATTCCGATGCAATATCTATGTTTCATCGTTAGTAAGAAGGTGCAAGGTATACAGTAAACCTGAAGTGAAGCATCGGAATCTAAAACTGGACTCACAGGAGAGGTTCAAATCATAGAAAGCGAGAGTGTCAGTCCTCTTGTACTTAAGTCGGCATTGTGCCATTTGTATTATATTCGGATGCAATATATGTGTTTCATCGTCAATAAGAAGGTCCAAGGGATACAGTAAACCTAAAGTGAAGCATCGGAATCTAAAACTGGACTCACAGGAGAGGTTCAAATCATAGAAAGTGAGAGTGTCAGTCCTCTTGTACTTAAGTCGGCATTGTGCGATTTGTATTAAATTCGAAAGCAATTTCTATGTTTCATCCTCAATAAGAGTGTCCAAGGGGTAAAGTAAACCTGAAGTGAAGCATCGGAATCTAAAACTGAACTCACAGGAGAGGTTCAAATCATAGAAAGTGAGAGTATTAGTCCTCTTGTACTTAAGTCGGCATTGTGCCATTTGTATTATATTCGGATGCAATTTCTGTGTTTCATCGTCAATAAGAAGGTCCAAGGGATACAGTAAACCTTAAGTGAAGCATCAGAATCTAAAACTGGACTCACAGGAGAGGTTCAAATCATAGAGAGTTAGAGTGTCACTCCTCTTGTACTTAATTCGGTATTGTGCCTTTAGTATTAAATTCGGATGCAATTTCTGTGTTTCATCGTCAATAAGAAGGTCCAAGGGATACAGTAAAGCTGAAGAGAAGCATCGGAATCTAAAACTGGACTCACAGGAGAGGTTCAAATCATAGAAAGTTAGAGTGTCTGTCCTCTTGTACTTACGTCGCCATTGTGCCTTTTGTATTAAATTCGGATGCCAACTCTGTGTTTCATCGTCAATAAGAAGGTCCAAGGGATACAGTAAACCTGTAGTGAAGCATCGGAATCTAAAACTGGACTCACAGGTGAGGTTCCAATCATAGAAAGTGAGAGTGTCAGTCCTCTTGTACTTAAGTCGGCATTGTGCCTTTTGTGATAAATTCGGATGCAATTTCTGTGTTTCATCGTCAATAAGAAGGTCCAAGGGATACAGTAAACCTGAAGTGAAGCATCGGAATCTAAAACTGGACTCACAGGTGAGGTTCAAATCATAGAAAGTGAGAGTGTCAGTCCTCTTGTACTTAAGTCGGCATTGTGCCTTTTGAATTTAATTCCGATGCAATTCCTGTGTTTCATCGTCAATAAGAAGGTGCAAGGTATACAGTAAACCTGAAGTGAAGCATCGGAATCTGAAACTGGACTCACAGGAGAGGTTCAAATCATAGAAAGAGAGAGTGTCAGTCCTCTGTACTTAAGTCGGTATTGTGCCTTTTGTATTAAATTCGGATGCAATATCTATGTTTTATCGTCAATAAGAAGGTCCAAGGGATGCAGTAAACCTGAAGTGAAGCATCGGAATCAAAAACAGACCTCACAGGAGAGGTTCGAATCTCAGAAAGTCAGAGTGTCCGTCCTCTTGTACTAAAGTCGGCATTGTGCCATTTGTATTAAATTTGGATGCAATTTCTGTGTTTCATCGTCAATAAGAAGGTCCAATGGATACAGTAAACCTGAAGTGAAGCATCTGAATCTAAAACTGGACTCACAGGAGAGGTTCAAATCTTAGAAAGTAAGAGTGTCCGTCCTCTTGTACATAAGTCGGCATTGTGGCATTTGTATTAAATTCGGAGGCAATTTCTGTGTTTCATCGTCAATAATAAGGTCCAAGGGATACAGTAAACCTGTTGTGAAGCATCGGAATCTAAAACTGGACTCACAGGTGAGGTTCCAATCATAGAAAGTGAGTGTGTCAGTCATCTTGTACTTAAGTCGGCATTGTGCCTTTTGTGTTAAATTCGGATGCAATTTCTGTGTTTCATCGTCAATAAGAAGGTCCAAGGGATACAGTAAACCTGAAGTGAAGCATCGGAATCTAAAACTGGACTCACAGGTGAGGTTCAAATCATAGAAAGTGAGAGTGTCAGTCCTCTTGAACTTAAGTCGGCATTGTGCCTTTTGTGTGAAATTCGGATGCAATTTCTGTGTTTCATCGCCAATAAGAAAGTCCAAGGGATACAGTAAACCTGAAGTGAAGCATCGGAATCTAAAACTGGACTCACAAGAAAGGTTCAAATCATAGAAAGTGAGAGTGTCAGTCCTCTTGTACTTAAGTCGGCATTGTGGCATTTGTATTAAATTCGGATGCTTTTTCTGTGTTTCATCGTCAATGAGGAGGTCCAAAAGATACAGTAAATCTGAAGTGAAGCATTGAAATCTAAAACTGGACTTACAGGAGAGGTTCAAATCATAGAAAGTGAGAGTGTCAGTCCTCTTGTACTTAAGTCGGCATTGTGCCATTTGTATTAAATTCGGATGCAATTTCTGTGTTTCATCGTCAATATGGAGGTCCAAGGGATACAGTAAACCTGAAGTGACGCATCGGAATCTAAAACTATACTCACAGGAGAGGTTCAAATCAAAGAAAGTTAGAGTGTCACTCCTCTTGTACTTAAGTCGGCATTGTGCCATTTGTATTAAATTCGGATGCAATTTCTGTGTTCCATCGTCAATAAGAAGGTGCAATGTATACAGTAACCCTGAAGTGAAGCATCGGAATCTAAAACTGGACTTACAGGAGAGGTTCAAATCATAGATAGTTAGAATGTCAGTCCTCTTGTACTTAAGTCGGCATTGTGCCTTTTGTATTAAATTCGGATACAATTTCTGTGTTTCATCGTCAATAAGAAGGTGAAAGGTATGCAGGAAACCTGAAGTGAAGCATCGGAATCTAAAACTGGACTTACAAGAGAGGTACAAATCATAGAAAGTCAGATTGTCAGTCCTCTTGTACTTAAGTCGACATTGTGCCATTTGTATTAAATTCGGATGCAATTTCTGTGTTTCATCGTTAATAAGAAGGTCCAAGGGATACAGTATAAATGAAGTGAAGCATCGGAATCTAAAACTGGACTCACAGGAGAGGTTCAAATCATAGAAAGTTAGAGTGTCAGGCCCGGTTTAATTACGTCGGCATTGTGTCTTTTGTATTAAATTCCGATGCAATTTCTAAGTTTCATCGTTAATAAGAAGGTGCAAGGTGTACAGTAAACCTCAAGTTAAGCATCGGAATCTAAAACTGGACACACAGGAGAGGTTCAAATCATAGAAAGTGAGAGTGTCAGTCCTCTTGTACTTAAGTCGGCATTGTGCCATTTGTATTATATTCGGATGCAATTTCTGTGTTTCATCGTCAATAAGAAGGTCCAAGTGATACAGTATACCTAAAGTGAAGCATCGGAATCCAAAACTGGACTCACAGAAGAGTTTCAAATCATAGAAAGTGAGAGTGTCAGTCCTCTTGTACTTAAGTCGGCATTGTTCGATTTGTATTAAATTCGGAAGTAATTTCTGTGTTTCATCCTCAATAAGAGTGTCCAAGGAGTAAAGTAAAACTGAAGTGAAGCATCGGAATCTAAAACTGGACTCACAGGAGAGGTTCAAATCATAGAAAGTGAGAGTGTCAGTCCTCTTGTACTTAAGTCGGCATTGTGCCATTTGTATTATATTCGGATGCAATTTCTGAGTTTCATCGTCAATAAGAAGGTCCAAGGGATACAGTAAACCTTAAGTGAAGCATCAGAATCTAAAACTGGACTCACAGGAGAGGTTCAAATCATAGAGAGTAAGAGTGCCACTTCTCTTGTACTTAAGTCGGTATTGTGCCTTTAGTATTAAATTCGGATGCAATTTCTGTGTTTCATCGTCAATAAGAAGGTCCAAGGGATACAGGAAACCTGAAGTGAGGCATCGGAATCTAAAACAGGACTCACAGGAGAGGTTCAAATCATAGAAAGTTAGAGTGTCTGTCCTCTTGTACTTACGTCGGCATTGTGCCTTTTGTATTAAATTCGGATGCAAACTCTGTGTTTCATCGTCAATAAGAAGGTCCAAGGGATACAGTAAACCTGAAGTGAAGCATCGGAAACTAAAACTGGACCTACAGGAGAGGTGGAAATCATAGAAGGTTAGAGTGTCAGTCCTGTTGTACTTAAGTCGGCATTGTGCCTTTTGAATTTAATTCCGATGCAATATCTGTGTTTCATCGTCAATAAGAAGGTCCAAGGGATACAGAAAACCTGAAGTGAAGCATCGGAATCGAAAACTGGACTCACAGGAGAGGTTCAAATCATAGAAAGTGAGAGTGTCTGTCCTCTTTTACTTAAGTAGGCATTGTGCCTTTTGAATTACTTCCGATGCAATTTCTGTGTTTCATCGTCAATAAGAAGGTGCAAGGTATACAGTAACCCTGAAGTGAAGCATCGGAATCTAAAACTGGACTTACAGGAGAGGTTCAAATCATAGAAAGTGAGAGTGCTCACAGGAGAGGTTCAAATCATAGAAAGTTAGAGGGTCTGTCCTCTTGTACTTAAGTCGGTATTGTGCCTTTAGTATTAAATTCGGATGCAATTTCTGTGTTTCATCGTCAATATGAAGGTCCAAGGGATACAGTAAACCTGAAGTGACGCATCGGAATCTAAAACTAGACTCACAGGAGAGGTTCAAATCAAAGAAAGTTAGAGTGTCACTCCTCTTGTACTTAAGTCGGCATTGTGCCATTTGTATTAAATTCGGATACAATTTCTGTGTTTCATCGTCAATAAGAAGGTGCAAGGTATACAGGAAACCTGAAGTGAAGCATCGGAATCTAAAACTGGACTTACAAGAGAGGTACAAATCATAGAAAGTCAGATTGTCAGTCCTCTTGTACTTAAGTCGACATTGTGCCATTTTTATTAAATTCGGATGCAATTTCTGTGTTTCATCGTTAATAAGAAGGTCCAAGGGATGCAGTATAAATGAAGTGAAGCATCGGAATCTAAAACTGGACCCATAGGAGAAGTTCAAATCATAGAAAGTTAGAGTGTCAGGCCTGTTTTAATTACGTCGGCATTGTGTCTTTTGTATTAAATTCCGAAGCAATTTCAATGTTTCATCGTTAATAAGAAGGTGCAAGGTATACAGTAAACCTGAAGTTAAGCATCGGAATCTAAAACTGGACACACAGGAGAGGTTCAAATCATAGAAAGTGAGAGTGTCAGTCCTCTTGTACTTAAGTCGGCATTGTGCCATTTGCATTATATTCGGATGCAATTTCTGTGTTTCATCGTCAATAAGAAGGTCCAAGGGATACAGTATACCTAAAGTGAAGCATCGGAATCTAAAACTGGACTCACAGGAGAGGTTCAAATCATAGACAGTGAGAGTGTCAGTCCTCTTGTACTTAAGTCGGCATTGTTCGATTTGTATTAAATTCGGAAGCAATTTCTGTGTTTCATCCTCAATAAGAGTGTCCAAGGAGTAAAGTAAACCTGAAGTGAAGCATCGGAATCTAAAACTGGACTCACAGGAGAGGTTCAAATCATAGAAAGTGAGAGTGTCAGTCCTCTTGTACTTAAGTCGGCATTGTGTCATTTGTATTATATTCGGATGCAATTTCTTTGTTTCATCGTCAATAAGAAGGTCCAAGGGATACAGTAAACCAAAAGTGAAGCATCGGAATCTAAAACTTAACTCACAGGAGAGGTTCAAATCATAGAAAGTGAGGGTGTCAGTCCTCTTGTACTTAAGTCGGCTTCCTGCCATTTGTATTACATTCGGATGCAATTTCTGTGTTTCATCGTCAATAAGAAGGTCCAAGGGATAGAATAAACCTGAAGTGAAGCATCGGAATCTAAAACTGGACTCACAGGAGAGGTTCAAATCATAGAAAGTTAGAGTGTCTGTCCTCTTGTACTTACGTCGGCATTGTGCCTTTTGTATTAAATTCGGATGCAAACTCTGTGTTTCATCGTCAATAAGAAGGTCCAAGGGATACAGTAAACCTGAAGTGAAGCATCGGAAACTAAAACTGAACCTACAGGAGAGGTTGAAATCATAGAAGGTTAGAGTGTCAGTCCTGTTGTACTTAAGTCGGCGTTGTGCCTTTTGAATTCAATTCCGATGCAATTTCTGTGTTTCATCGTCAATAAGAAGGTCCAAGGGATACAGAGAACCTGAAGTGAAGCATCGGAATCTAAAACTGGACTCACAGGAGAGGTTCAAATCATAGAAAGTGAGAGTGTCTGTCCTCTTTTACTTAAGTAGGCATTGTGCCTTTTGAATTAATTCCGATGCAATTTCTGTGTTTCATCGTCAATAAGAAGGTGCAAGGTATACAGTAACCCTGAAGTGAAGCATCGGAATCTAAAACCGGACTTACAGGAGAGGTTCAAATCATAGAAAGTGAGAGTGCTCACAGGAGAGGTTCAAATCATAGAAAGTTAGAGGGTCTGTCCTCTTTTACTTAAGTCAGCATTGTGCCTTTTGTATTAAATTCCGATGCAATTTCTGTGTTTCATCGTCAATCAGGAGGTGCAAGTTATACAGAAAACTCGAAGTGAAGCATCGGAATCTAAAACTGGACTCACAGGAGGGATTCAAATCATAGAAAGTGAGAGTGTCAGTCCTCTTGTTCTTAAGTAGGCATTGTGCCATTTGTAGTAAATTCGGATGCAATTTCTGTGTTTCATCGTCAACAAGAAGGTCCAAGATATACAGTAAACCTGAAGTGAAGCATCGGAATCTAAAACTGGACCTACAGGAGAGGTTGAAATCATAGAAGGTTAGAGTGTCAGTCCTGTTGTACTTAAGTCGGCATTGTGCCTTTTGAATTTAATTCCGATGCAATTTCTGTGTTTCATCGTCAATAAGAAGGTCCAAGGGATACGGTAAACCTGAAGTGAAGCATCGGATTCGACAATTGGACTCACAGGAGAGGTTCAAATCATAGAAAGTTAGAATGTCAGTCCTCTTGTACTGAAGTCGGCATTGTGCCTTTTGTATTTAATTCTTATACAATTTCTGTGTTTCATTGTCAATAAGAAGGTGCACGGTATACAGGAAACCTGAAGTAAACCATCGGAATCTAAAACTGGACTCACAGAAGGGGTACGAATCATAGAAAGTCAGAGTGTCAGTCCTCTTGTACTTAAGTCGAC
This sequence comes from Schistocerca serialis cubense, assembly GCF_023864345.2. Lineage (NCBI taxonomy): Eukaryota > Metazoa > Arthropoda > Insecta > Orthoptera > Acrididae > Schistocerca > Schistocerca serialis. The sequence continues at coordinate 20,952,450 of NC_064648.1, forward strand.
ATTATGCCATTTGTATTAAATTCGGATGCAATTTCTGTGTTTCATCGTTAATAAGAAGGTCCAAGGGATACAGTATACCTGAAGTGAAGCATCGGAATCTAAAACTGGACTCACAGGAGAGGTTCAAATCATAGAATGTTAGAGTGTCTGTCCTCCTGTACTTACGTCGGCATTGTGCCTTTTGTATTAAATTCGGATGCCAACTCTGTGTTTCATCGTCAATAAGAAGGTCCAAGGAATACAGTAAACCAGAAGTGAAGCATCGGAAACTAAAACTGGACCTACAGGAGAGGTTGAAGTCATAGAAGGTTAGAGTGTCAGTCCTGTTGTACTTAAGTCGGCAATGTGCCTTTTGAATTTAACTCCGATGCAATTTCTGTGTTTCATCGTCAATAACAAGGTCCAAGGGATACAGCAAACCTAAAGTGAAGCATCGGAATCTAAAACTGGACTCACAGGAGAGGTTCAAATCATAGAAAGTGAGAGTGTCTGTCCTCTTTTACTTAAGTAGGCATTGTGCCTTTTGAATTAATTCCGATGCAATTTTTGTGTTTCATCGTCAATAAGAAGGTGCAAGGTATACAGGAACCCTGAAGTGAAGCATCGGAATGTAAAACTGGACTTACAGGAGAGGTTCAAATCATAGAAAGTGAGAGTGTCAGTCCTCTCGTACTGAAGTAGGCATTGTGCCATTTGTATTAAATTCGGATGCAATTTCTGTGTTTCATCGTCAATAAGATGGTCCAAGGGAGACAGTAAACCTGAAGTGAAGCATCGGAATCTAAAACTGGACTCACAGAAGAGGTTCAAATCATAGAAAGTTGGTGTGTCACTCCTCTTGTACTTAAGTCGGTATTGTGCCATTTGTATTAAACTCGGATGCAATTTCTGTGTATCATCGTCAATAAGAAAATCCAAGGGATACAGAAAAACCAAAAGTGAAGCATCGGAATCTAAAACTGGACTCTCTGGAGAGGTTCAAATCATAGATAGGTAGAATGTCAGTCCTCTTGTACTTAAGTCTGCATTGTGCCTTTCGCATTAAATTCGGATACAATTTCTGTGTTTCATCGTCAATAAGAAGGTGTAAGGTATACAGGAAACCTGAAGTGAAGCATCGGAATCTAAAACTGGAGTCATAGGAGAGGTACAAATCATAGAAAGTGAGAGTGTCAGTCCTCTTGTACTTAAGTCGACATTGTGCCATTTGTATTAAATTCGGAAGCAATTTCGGTGTTTCATCGTTAATAAGAAGGTCCAAGGGATACAGTATACTTGAAGTGAAGCATCGGAATCTAAATCTGGACTCACAGGTGAGGTTCAAATCATAGAAATTTAGAGTGTCAGGCCTCTTTTACTTACGTCGGCATTGTGCCTTTTGTACTAAATTCCGATGCAATTTCTATGTTTCAACGTCAATAAGAAAGTGCAAGGTATACAGTAAACCTGAAGTGAAGCATCGGAATTTAAAACTGGACTCACAGGAAAGGTTCAAATCATAGAAAGTGAGAGTGTCAATCCTCTTGTACTTAAGTCGGCATTGTGCCATTTGTATTAAATTCGGATGCAATTCCTGTGTTTCATAGTCAATAAGAAGGTCCGAGGGATACACTAAACCTCAAGTGAAACATCGGAATCTAAAACTGGACTCACAGGAGAGGTTCAAATCATAGAAAGTTAGAGTGTCAGTCCCCTTGTACTTAAGTCGGCATTGTGCGATTTGTATTAAATTCGTATGCAATTTCTGTGTTTCATCCTCAATAAGAATGTCCAAGGGATAAAGTAAATCTGAAGTGAAGCATCGGAATCTAAAACTGGACTCACAGGAGAGGTTCAAATCATAGAAAGTGGGAGTGTCAGTTATCTTGTACTTAAGTCGGCATTGTGACACTTGTATTAAATTCGGATGCAATTTCTGTGTTTCATCGTCAATAAGAAGGTCCAAGGGATACAGTAAACCTAAAGTGAAGCATCGGAATCAAAAACTGGACTCACAGGAGAGGTTCAAATCATAGAAAGTGAGAGTGTCAGTCCTCTTGTTTTTAAGTCGGCATTGTGCCATTTGTATTAAATTCGGATGCAATTTCTGTGTTTCATCGTCATTAAGATGGTCCAAGGGATAAAGTAAATCTGAAGTGAAGCATCGGAATCTAAAAGTTGACTCACAGGAGAGGTTAAAATCATGGAAAGTGAGAGTGTCAGTCCTCTTGTACTTAAGTCGGCATTGTGCCATTTGCATTAAATTCGGATGCAATTTCTGTGTTTCATCGTCAATAAGAAGGTCCATGGGATACAGTAAACCCTAAGTGAAGCATCGGATCTAAAACTGGACTCATAGGAGAGGTTCAAATCATAGAAAGTGGGAGTGTCAGTCCTCTTGTACTTAAGTCGGCATTGTGCCTTTTGTATTAAATTCGGATACAATTTCTGTGTTTCATCGTCAATAAGAAGGTGCAAGGTGTACAGGAAACCTGAAGTGAAGCATAGGAATCTAAAACTGGACTCACAGGAGAGGTACAAATCATAGAAAGTCAGAGTGTCAGTCCTCTTGTACTTAAGTCGACATTGTGCCATTTGTATTAAATTCGGATGCAATTTCTGTGTTTCATCGTTAATAAGAAGGTCCAAGGGATACAGTATACCTGAAGTGTAGCATCGGAATCTAAAACTGGACTCACAGGAGAGGTTCAAATCATAGAAAGTGAGAGTGTCAGTCCTCTTGAACTTAAGTCGGCATTGTGCCATTTGTATTATATTCGGATCCAATATCTGTGTTTCATCGTCAATAAGAAGGTCCAAGGGATACAGTAAACCTTAAGTGAAGCATCGGAATCTAAAACTGGACTCACAGGAGAGGTTCAAATCATAGAATGTGAGAGTGTCAGTCCTGTTGTACTTAAGTCGGCATTGTGCGATTTGTATTAAATTCGTATGCAATTTCTGTGTTTCGTCCTCATTAAGAGTGTCCAAGGGATAAAGTAAATCTGAAGTGAAGGATCGGAATCTAAAACTGGACTCACAGGAGAGGTTCAAATCATAGAAAGTTAGAGTGTCTGTCCTCTTGTACTTACGTCGGCATTGTGCCTTTTGAATTTAATTCCGATGCAATTTCTGTGTTTCATCGTCAATAAGAAGGTCCAAGGGATACAGTAAACCTGAAGTGAAGCATCGGAATCTAAGACTGGACTCACAGGAGTGTTTCAAATCATAGAAAGTTAGAGTGTCAGTCCTCTTGTACTTAAGTCGGCATTGTGCCTTTTGAATTTAATTCCGATGCAATTCCTGTGTTTCATCGTCAATAAGAAGGTGCAAGGTATACAGTAAACCTGAAGTGAAGCATCCGAATCTGAAACTGGACTCACAGGAGAGGTTCAAATCATAGAAAGTTAGAATGTCAGTCCTCTTGTACTTAAGTCGGCATTGTGCCTTTTGTATTAAATTCGGATACTATTTCTGTGTTTCATCGTCAATACGAAGGTGCAAGGTATACAGGAAACCTGAAGTGAAGCATCGGAATCTAAAACTGGACTCACAGGAGAGGTACAAATCGTAGAAAGTCAGAGTGTCAGTCCGCTTGTACTTCTGTCGACATTGTGCCATTTGTGTTAAATTCGGATGGAATTTCTGTGTTTCATCGTTAATAAGAAGGTCCAAGGGATACAGTATACCTGAAGTGAAGCATCGGAATCTAAAACTGGACTCACAGGAGAGGTTCAAATCATAGAAAGTTAGAGTGTCAGGCCTCTTTTACTTACGTCGGCATTGTGGCTTTTGTATTAAATTCCGATGCAATTTCTATGTTTCATCGTTAATAAGCGGGTGCAAGGTATACAGTAAACCTGAAGTGAAGCATCGGAATCTAAAACTGGACTCACAGCAGAGGTTCAAATCATAAAAAGTGAGAGTGTCAGTCCTCTTGTACTTAAGTCGACATTGTGCCATTTGTATTAAATTCGGAAGCAATTTCGGTGTTTCATCGTTAATAAGAAGGTCCAAGGGATACAGTATACTTGAAGTGAAGCATCGGAATCTAAATCTGGACTCACAGGTGAGGTTCAAATCATAGAAAGTTAGAGTGTCAGGCCTCTTTTACTTACGTCGGCATTGTGCCTTTTGTACTAAATTCCGATGCAATTTCTATGTTTCAACGTCAATAAGAAAGTGCAAGGTATACAGTAAACCTGAAGTGAAGCATCGGAATTTAAAACTGGACTCACAGGAAAGGTTCAAATCATAGAAAGTGAGAGTGTCAATCCTCTTGTACTTAAGTCGGCATTGTGCCATTTGTATTAAATTCGGATGCAATTCCTGTGTTTCATAGTCAATAAGAAGGTCCGAGGGATACACTAAACCTCAAGTGAAACATCGGAATCTAAAACTGGACTCACAGGAGAGGTTCAAATCATAGAAAGTTAGAGTGTCAGTCCCCTTGTACTTAAGTCGGCATTGTGCGATTTGTATTAAATTCGTATGCAATTTCTGTGTTTCATCCTCAATAAGAATGTCCAAGGTATAAAGTAAATCTGAAGTGAAGCATCGGAATCTAAAGCTGGACTCACAGGAGAGGTTCAAATCATAGAAAGTGGGAGTGTCAGTTATCTTGTACTTAAGTCGGCATTGTGACATTTGTATTAAATTCGGATGCAATTTCTGTGTTTCATCGTCAATAAGAAGGTCCAAGGGATACAGTAAACCTAAGGTGAAGCATCGGAATCAAAAACTGGACTCACAGGAGAGGTTCAAATCATAGAAAGTGAGAGTGTCAGTCCTCTTGTTTTTAAGACGGCATTGTGCCATTTGTATTAAATTCGGATGCAATTTCTGTGTTTCATCGTCATTAAGATGGTCCAAGGGATAAAGTAAATCTGAAGTGAAGCATCGGAATCTAAAAGTGGACTCACAGGAGAGGTTAAAATCATGGAAAGTGAGAGTGTCAGTCCTCTTGTACTTAAGTCGGCATTGTGCCATTTGCATTAAATTCGGATGCAATTTCTGTGTTTCATCGTCAATAAGAAGGTCCATGGGATACAGTAAACCCTAAGTGAAGCATCGGAATCTAAAACTGGACTCATAGGATAGGTTCAAATCATAGAAAGTGGGAGTGTCAGTCCTTTTGTACTTAAGTCGGCATTGTGCCTTTTGTATTAAATTCGGATACAATTTCTGTGTTTCATCGTCAACAAGAAGGAGCAAGGTGTACAGGAAACCTGAAGTGAAGCATAGGAATCTAAAACTGGACTCACAGGAGAGGTACAAATCATAGAAAGTCAGAGTGTCAGTCCTCTTGTACTTAAGTCGACATTGTGCCATTTGTATTAAATTCGGATGCAATTTCTGTGTTTCATCGTTAATAAGAAGGTCCAAGGGATACAGTATACCTGAAGTGTAGCATCGGAATCTAAAACTGGACTCACAGGAGAGGTTCAAATCATAGAAAGTTAGAGTGTCAGGCCTCTTTTACTTACGTCGTCATTGTGGCTTTTGTATTAAATTCCGATGCAATTTCTATGTTTCATCGTTAATAAGCAGGTGCAAGGTATACAGGAAACCTGAAGTGAAGCATCGGAATCTAAAACTGGACTCACAGAAGAGGTTCAAATCATAGAAAGTGAGAGTGTCAGTCCTCTTGAACTTAAGTCGGCATTGTGCCATTTGTATTATATTCGGATCCAATATCTGTGTTTCATCGTCAATAAGAAGGTCCAAGGGATACAGTGAACCTTAAGTGAAGCATCGGAATCTAAAACTGGACTCACAGGAGAGGTTCAAATCATAGAAAGTGAGAGTGTCAGTCCTGTTGTACTTAAGTCGGCATTGTGCGATTTGTATTAAATTCGTATGCAATTTCTGTGTTTCGTCCTCATTAAGAGTGTCCAAGGGATAAAGTAAATCTGAAGTGAAGGTTCGGAATCTAAAACTGGACTCACAGGAGAGGTTCAAATCATAGAAAGTTAGAGTGTCTGTCCTCTTGTACTTACGTCGGCATTGTGCCTTTTGAATTTAATTCCGATGCAATTTCTGTGTTTCATCGTCAATAAGAAGGTCCAAGGGATACAGTAAACCTGAAGTGAAGCAACGGAATCTAAGACTGGACTCACAGGAGTGTTTCAAATCATAGAAAGTTAGAGTGTCAGTCCTCTTGTACTTAAGTCGGCATTGTGCCTTTTGAATTTAATTCCGATGCAATTCCTGTGTTTCATCGTCAATAAGAAGGTGCAAGGTATACAGGAAACCTGAAGTGAAGCATTGGAATCTAAAACTGGACTCACAGGAGAGGTACAAATCATAGAAAGTCAGAGTGTCAGTCCGCTTGTACTTCAGTCGACATTGTGCCATTTGTGTTAAATTCGGATGCAATTTCTGTGTTTCATCGTTAATAAGAAGGAACAAGGGATACAGTATACCTGAAGTGAAGCATCGGAATCTAAAACTGGACTCACAGGAGAGGTTCAAATCATAGAAAGTTAGAGTGTCGGGCCTCTTTTACTTACGTCGGCATTGTGGCTTTTGTATTAAATTCCGATGCAATTTCTATGTTTCATCGTTAATAAGCGGGTGCAAGGTGTACAGTAAACCTGAAGTGAAGCATCGGAATCTAAAACTGGACTCACAGGAGAGGTTCAAATCATAAAAAGTGAGAGTGTCAGTCCTCTTGAACTTAAGTCGGCATTGTGCCATTTGTATTATATTCGGATGCAATATCTGTGTTTCATCGTCAATAAGAAGGTCCAAGGGATACAGTAAACCTAAAGTGAAGCATCGGAATCTAAAACTGGACTCACAGGAGAGGTTCAAATCATAGAAAGTGAGAGTGTCAGTCCTGTTGTACTTAAGTCGACATTGTGCGATTTGTATTAAATTCGTATGCAATTTCTGTGTTTCATCCTCAATAAGAGTGTCCAAGGGATACAGTATACCTGAAGTGAAGCATCGGTATCTAAGACTGGACTCACAGGTGAGGTTCAAATCATAGAAAGTTAGAGTGTCAGGCCTCTTTTACTTACGTCGGCATTGTGCCTTTTGTACTAAATTCCGATGCAATTTCTATGTTTCATCGTCAATAAGAAGTTGCAAGGTATACAGTAAACCTGAAGTGAAGCATCGGAATTTAAAACTGGACTCACAGGAAAGGTTCAAATCATAGAAAGTGAGAGTGTCAGTCCTCTTGTACTTAAGTCGGCATTGTGCCATTTGTATTAAATTCGGATGCAATTCCTGTGTTTCATAGTCAATAAGAAGGTCCGAGGGATACACTAAACCTGAAGTGAAACATCGGAAACTAAAACTGGACTCACAGGAGACGTTCAAATCATAGAAAGTTAGAGTGTCACTCCTCTTGTAATTAAGTCGGTATTGTGCCTTTTGTATTAAATTCGGATGCAATTTCTGTGCTTTATCGTCAATAAGAAGGTCCAAGGGATACAGTAAACCTGAAGTGAAGCATCGGAATCTAAAACTGACCTCACAGGAGAGGTTCGAATCATAGAAAGTGAGAGTGCCAGTCCTCTTGTACTTAAGTCGGCATTGTGCGATTTGTATTAGTTTCGTATGCAATTTCTGTGTTTCATCCTCAATAAGAGTGTCCAAGGGATAAAGTAAATCTGAAGTGAAGCATCGGAATCTAAAACTGGACTCACAGGAGAGGTTCAAATCATAGAAAGTGGGAGTGTCAGTCCTCTTGTACTTAAGTCGGCATTGTGCCATTTGTATTAAATTCGGATGCATTTTCTGTGTTTCATCGTCAATAAGAAGGTGCAAGGTATACTGTAACCCTGAAGTGAAGCATCGAAATCTTAAACTGGACTTACAGGAGAGGTTCAAATCATAGAAAGTGAGAGTGTCAGTCCTCTTGTACTTAAGTCGGCATTGTGGCATTTGTATTACATTCGGATGCAATTTCTGTGTTTCATCGTCAATTAGAAGGTCGAAGGGATACAGTAAACCTGAAGTAAGCATCGGAATCTAAAACTGGACTCACAGGAGAGGTTCAAATCATACAAAGTGAGAGTTTCAGTCCTCTTTTACTTAAGTCATCATTGTGCCTTTTGTATTAAATTCGGATGCAATTTCTGTGTTTCATCGTCAATAAGAAGGTGCAAGGTATACAGTAACCCTGAAGTGAAGCATCGAAATCTAAAACTGGACTTACAGGAGAGGTTCAAATCATAGAAAGTGAGAGTGTCAGTCCTCTTTTACTTAAGTCGGCATTGTGCCTTTGTATTACATTCTGATGCAATTTCTGCGTTTCATCGTCAATAAGAAGGTGCAAGGTATACAGTAAACAAGAAGTGAAGCATCGGAATCTAAAACTGGACTCACATGAGAGGTTCAAATCATAAAAAGTGAGAGTGTCAGTCCTCTTGTACTTAAGTCGGCATTGTGCCATTTGTATTAAATTCGGATACAATTTCTGTGTTTCATCGTCAATATGAAGGTCCAAGGGATACAGTAAACCTGAAGTGAAGCATCGGAATCTAAAACTAGACTCACAGGAGAGGTTCAAATCAAAGAAAGTTAGAGTGTCACTCCTCTTGTACTTAAGTCGGCATTGTGCCATTTGTATTAAATTCGGATGCAATTCCTGTGTTTCATCGTCAATAAGAAAGTCAAAGTGATACAGTAAACCTGAAGTGAAGCATCGGAATCTAAAACTGTACTCACAGGAGAGGTTCAAATCATAGAAAGTTAGGATGTCAGTCCTCTTGTACTTATGTCGGCATTGTGCCATTTGTATTAAATTCGGATGCAATTTCTGTGTTTCATCGTCAATAAGAAGGTGCAAGGTATACATTAAACCTGAAGTGATGCATCGGAATCTAAAACTGGACTCACAGTTGTGGTTCAAATCATAGAAAGTGAGAGTGTCAGTCCTCTTGTACTTAAGACGACGTTGTGACATTTGTATTAAATTCGGATGCAATTTCTGGGTTTCATCGTCAATAAGAAGGTCCAAGGGATACAGTAAATCTGAAGTGAAGCATCGGAATCTAAAACTGGACTCACAGGAGTGGTTCAAATCATAGAAAGTTAGAGGTTCACTCCTCCTGTACTTAAGTCGGTATTGTGCCCTTTGTATTAAATTCGGATGGAATCTCTGTGTTTCATAGTCAATAAGAAGGTCCAAATGATACAGTAAGCCTGAAGTGATGCATCGGAATTTAAAACTGGACTCACAGGAGATGTTCGAATCATTGAAAGTTAGTGTGTCAGTCCTCTTGCACTTAAGTCGGCATTGTGCCTTTTGAATTTAATTCCGATGCAATTTCTGTGTTTCATCGTCAATAAGAAGGTGCAAGGTATACAGTAAACCTGAAGTGAAGCATCGGAATCTAAAACTGGCCTCACAGGAGAGGTTCAAATCATAGAAAGTGAGAGTGTCAGTCCTCTTGTCCTTAAGTCGGCATTATGGCATTTGTATTAAATTCGGATGCAATTTCTGTGTTTCATCGTCAATAAGAAGGTTCAAGGTATACAGTAAACCTGAAGTGATGCATCGGAATCTAAAACTGGGCTCACAGGAGTTGTTCAAATCATAGAAAGTGAGAGTGTCAGTCCTCTTGTACTTAAGTCGGTATTGTGCCTTTTGTATTAAATTCGGATGCAATTTCTGTGTTTCATCGTCAATAAGAAGGTCCAAGGGATACTGTGAACCTGAAGTGAAGCATCGGAATTATAAAGTGACCTCACAGGAGAGGTTCAAATCATAGAAAGTTAGAGTGTCAGTCCTCATGTACTTAAGTCGGCATAGTGCCTTTTGAATTTAATTCCGATGCAATTTCTGTGTTTCATCGTCAATAAGAAGGTGCATGGTATACAGTAAACCTGAAGTGAAGCATCGGAATCTGAAACTGGACTCACAGGAGAGGTTCAAATCATAGAAAGAGAGAGTGTCAGTCCTCTTGTACTTAAGTCGCCATTCTGCCTTTTGTATTAAATTCGGATGCAATTTCTGTGTTTCATCGTCAATAAGAAGGTCCAAGGGATACAGTAAACCTGAAGTGAATCATCGGAATTTAAACTGGACTCACTGGAGCGGTTCAAATCATTGAAAGTTAGAGTGTCAGTCCTTTTGTACTTAAGTCGGCATTGTGCCTTCTGTATTAAATTCGGATGCAAACTCTGTGTTTCATCGTCAATAAGAAGGTCCAAGGGATACAGTAAACATGAAGTGAAGCATCGGAGTCAAAAACTGGACTCACAGGAGAGGTTCAAATCATAGAAAGTTAGAGTGTCACTCCTCTTGCACTTAAGTCGGTATTGTGCCTTTTGTTTTAAATTCAGATGTAATTTCTGTGTTTCATCGTCAATAAGAAAGTACAAGGGATACAGTAAATGTGAAGTGAAGCATCGGAATCTAAAACTGGACTCACAGGACAGGTTCAAATCATAGAAAGTTAGAATGTCAGTCCTCTTTGACTTCAGTCGGCATTGTGCCTTTTGTATTAAATTCGGATGCAATTTCTGTGTTTCATCGTCAATAAGAAGGTGCAAGGTATACAGTAAACCTGAAGTGAAGCATCGGAATCTAAAACTGGACTCACAGGAGAGGTTCAAATCATAGAAAGTGAGAGTGTTATTCCTCTTGTACTTAAGTCGGCATTGTGCCCTTTGTATTAAATTTGGATGCAATATCTGTGTTTCATCGTCAATAAGAAAGTCCAAGGGATACAGTAAACCTGAAGTGAAGCATCGGAATCTAAAACTGGACTTACAGGAGAGGTTCATATCATTGAAAGTTAGAGTGTCAGTCCTCTTTTACTTAAGTCGGCATTGTGCCTTTTGTATTAAATTCGGATGCAATTTCTGTGTTTCGTCGTCAATAAGAAGGTGCAAGGTATACAGTAACCCTGAAGTGTAGCATCGGAAACTAGAACTGGACTTACAGGAGAGGTTGAAATCATTGAAAGTGAGAGTGTCAGTCCTCTTGTACTTAAGTCAGCATTGTGCCATTTGTATTAAATTCGGATGCAATTTCTGTGTTTCATCGTCAATAAGATAGTCAAAGTGATACAGTAAACCTGAAGTGAAGCATCGGAATCTAAAACTTTACTCACAGGAGAGGTTCAAATCATAGAAAGTTAGAATGTCCGTCCTCTTGTACTTATGTCGGCATTGTGCCTTTTGTATTAAATTCGGATGCAATTTCGGTGTTTCATCGTTAATATGAAGCTGCAAGGTATACAGTAAACCTGAAGTGATGCATCAGGATCTAAAACTGGACTCACAGGAGTGGTTCAAATCATAGAAAATGAGAGTGTCAGTCCTCTTGTACTTAAGTCGACATTGTGCCATTTGTGTTAAATTCGGATGCAATTTCTGTGTTTCATCGTCAATAAGAAGGTCCAAGGGATACAGAAATCCTGAAGTGAAGCATCGGAATCTAAAACTGGACTCACAGGAGAGGTTCAAATCATAGGAAGTTCGAGTGTCACTCCTCCTGTACTTAAGTCGGTATTGTGCCCTATGTATTAAATTCGGATGCAATTTGTGTGTTGAATAGTCAATAAGAAGGTCCAAGGGATACAGTAAACCTGAAGTGAAGCATCGGAATCTAAAACTGGACTCACAGGAGAGGTTCAAATCATAGAAAGTGAGAGTGTCAGTCCTCTCGTACTTAAGTCGGCATTATTGCATTTGTATTAAATTCGGATTCAATTTCTGTGTTTCATCGTCAATAAGAAGGTCCAAGGGATACAGTAATCCTTAAGTGAAACATCGGATTCTAAAACTGGACTCACAGGAGAGGTTCAAATCATAGAAAGAGAGAGTGTCACTCCTCTTGTACTTAAGTCGGTATAGTGCCTTTTGTATTAAATTCGGATGCAATTTCTATGTTTTATCGTCAATAAGAAGGTCCAAGGGATACAGTAAACCTGAAGTGAAGCATCGGAAACTAAAACTGACCTCACAGGACAGGTTCGAATCTCAGAAAGTCAGAGTGTCCGTCCTCTTGTACTTAATTCGGCATTGTGCCATTTGTATTAATTTTGGATGCAATTTCTGTGTTTCATCGTCAATAAGAAGGTCCAAGGGATACAGTAAACCTGAAGTGAAGCATCTGAATCTAAAACTGGACTCACAGGAGAGGTTCAAATCATAGAAAGTGAGAGTGTCTGTCCTCTTGTACTTAAGTCAGCATTGTGCCATTTGTATTAATTTCGGATGCAATTTCTGGGTTTCATCGTCAATAAGAAGGTCCAAGGGATACAGTAAACCTGTAGTGAAGCATCGGAATCTAAAACTGGACTCACAGGTGAGGTTCCAATCATAGAAGTGAGAGTGTCCGTCCTTTTGTACTTAAGTCGGCATTGTGCCTTTTGTGTTAAATTCGGATGCAATTTCTGTGTTTCATCGTCAATAAGAAGGTCCAAGGGATACAGTAAACCTGAAGTGAAGCATCGGAATCTAAAACTGGACTCACAGGTGAGGTTGAAATCATAGAAAGTGAGAGTGTCAATCCTCTAGTACTGAAGTCGGCATTGTGCCTTTCGTGTTAAATTCGGATGCAATTTCTGTGTTTCATCGTCAATAAGAAGGTCCAAGGGATACAGTAAACCTGAAGTGAAGCATCGGAATCTAAAACTGACCTCACAGGACAGGTTCGAATCTCAGAAAGTCAGAGTGTCCGTCCTCTTGTACTTAAGTCGGCATTGTGGCATTTGTATTAAATTCGGATGCTTTTTCTGTGTTTTATCGTCAATGAGAAAGTCCAAGGGATACAGTAAATCTGAAGTGAAGCATCGGAATCTAAAACTGGACTCACAGGAGTGATTGAAATCATAGAAAGTTAGAGTGTCACTCCTCTTGTACTTGAGTCGGTATTGAGCCTGTTGTATTAAATTCAGATGCAATTTCTGTGTTTCATCGTCAATAAGAAGGTCCAAGGGATTCAGTAAACCTGAAGTGAAGCATCGGAATCTAAAACTGGACTCACAGGAGAGGTTCAAATCATAGAAACTTAGAATGTCAGTCCTCTTGTACTTCAGTCGGCATTGTGCCTTTTGTATTAAATTCGGATGCAATATCGGTGTTTCATCGTCAATAAGAAGGTGCAAGGTATACAGTAACCCTGAAGTAAAGCATCGAAATCTAAAACTGGACTTACAGGAGAGGTTCAAATCATAGAAAGTGAGAGTGTCAGTCCTCTTGTACTTAAGTCGGCATTGTGGCATTTGTATTACATTCGGAAGCAAACTGTGTGTTTCATCGTCAATAAGAAGGTCCAAGGGATACAGTATACATGAAGTGAAGCATCGTAATCTAAAACTGGACTCACAGGAGAGGTTCAAATCATAGAAAGTGAGAGTGTCAGTCCTCTCGTACTTAAGTCGGCATTATTGCATTTGTATTAAATTCGGATGCAATTTCTGTGTTTCATCGTCAATAAGAAGGTCCAAGGGATACAGTAATCCTTAAGTGAAACATCGGATTCTAAAACTGGACTCACAGGAGAGGTTCAAATCATAGAAAGATAGAGTGTCACTCCTCTTGTACTAAAGTCGGTATTGTGCCTTTTGTATTAAATTCGGATGCAATTTCTATGTTTTATCGTCAATAAGAAGGTCCAAGCGATACAGTAAACCTGAAGTGAAGCATCGGAATCTAAAACTGACCTCACAGGACAGGTTCGAATCTCAGAAAGTCAGAGTGTCCGTCCTCTTGTACTTAAGTCGGCATTGTGCCATTTGTATTTATTTTGGATGCAATTTCTGTGTTTCATCGTCAATAAGAAGGTCCAAGGGATACAGTAAACCTGAAGTGAAGCATCGGGATTTAAAACAGGGCTCACAGGAGAGGTTCGAATCATAGAAAGTTAGTGTGTCAGTCCTCTTGCACTTAAGTCGGCATTGTGCCTTTTGAATTTAATTGCGATGCAATTTCTTTGTTTCATCGTCAATAAGAAGGTGCAAGGTATACAGTAAACCTGAAGTGAAGTATCGGAATCTAAAACTGGACTCACAGGAGAGGTTAAAATCATAGAAAGTGAGAGTTTCAGTCCTCTTGTACTTAAGTCGGCATTGTGCCATTTGTATTAAAATTCGGATGCAATATCTGCGTTTCATCGTCAATAAGAAGGTCCAAGCGATACAGTAAACCTGAAGTGAAGCATCGGAATCTAAAACTGGTCTCACAGGAGAGGTTCAAATCATAGAATGTTAGAGTGTCACTCCTCTTGTACTTAAGTCAGCATTGTGCCATTTGTATTAAATTCGGTTGCAATTTCTGTGTTTCATCGTCAATACGAAAGTCAAAGTGATACAGTAAACCTGAAGTGAAGCATCTGAATCTAAAACTGTACTCACAGGAGAGGTTCAAATCATAGAAAGTTAGAATGTCAGTCCTCTTGTACTTATGTGGGCATTGTGCCTTTTGTATTAAATTCGGATGCAATTTCTGTGTTTCATCGTCAATATGAAGGTGCAAAGTATACAGTTAACCTGAATTGATGCATCAGAATCTAAAACTGGACTCACAGGAGTGGTTCAAATCATAGAAAGTGAGAGTGTCAGTCCTCTTGTAGTTAAGTCGACGTAGTGCCATTTGTATTAAATTCGGATGCAATTTCTGTGTTTCATCGTCAATAAGAAGGTCCAAGGGATACAGTAAATCTGAAGTGAAGCATCGGAATCTAAAACTGGACTCACAGGAGTGGTTCAAATCATAGGAAGTTAGAGTGTCACTCCTCCTGTACTTAAGTCGGTATTGTGCCCTTTGTATTAAATTCGGATGCAATTTCTGTGTTGAATAGTCAATAAGAAGGTCCAAATGATACAGTAAACCTGAAGTGAAGCATCGGAATTTAAAACTGGGCTCACAGGAGAGGTTCGAATCATAGAAAGTTAGTGTGTCAGTCCTCTTGCACTTAAGTCGGCATTGTGCCTTTTGAATTTAATTCCGATGCAATTTCTTTGTTTCATCGTCAATAAGAAGGTGCAAGGTATACAGTAAACCTGAAGTGAAGTATCGGAATCTAAAACTGGACTCACAGGATAGGTTAAAATCATAGAAAGTGAGAGTGTCAGTCCTCTTGTACTTAAGTCGGCATTGTGCCATTTGTATTAAAATTCGGATGCAATATCTGTGTTTCATCGTCAATAAGAAGGTCCAAGGGATACAGTAAACCTGAAGTGAAGCATCGGAATCTAAAACTTTACTCACAGGAGAGGTTCAAATCATAGAAAGTTAGAATGTCCGTCCTCTTGTACTTATGTCGGCATTGTGCCTTTTGTATTAAATTCGGATGCAATTTCGGTGTTTCATCGTCAATATGAAGCTGCAAGGTATACAGTAAACCTGAAGTGATGCATCAGGATCTAAAACTGGACTCACAGGAGTGGTTCAAATCATAGAATGTGAGAGTGTGAGTCGTCTAGTACTTAAGTCGACATTGTGCCATTTGTATTAAATTCGGATGCAATTTCTGTGTTTCATCGTCAATAAGAAGGTCCAAGGGATACAGAAATCCTGAAGTGAAGCATCGGAATCTAAAACAGGACTCACAGGAGAGGTTCAAATCATAGGAAGTTCGAGTGTCACTCCTCCTGTACTTAAGTCGGTATTGTGCCCTTTGTATTAAATTCGGATGCAATTTGTGTGTTGAATAGTCAATAAGAAGGTCCAAGGGATACAGTAAACCTGAAGTGAAGCATCGGAATCTAAAACTGGACTCACAGCAGCGGTTCAAATCATTGAAAGTTAGAGTGTCAGTCCTCTTGTACTTAAGTCGGCATTGTGCCTTTTGTATTAAATTCGGAAGCAAACTGTGTGTTTCATCGTCAATAAGAAGGTCCAAGGGATACAGTAAACATGAAGTGAAGCATCGTAATCTAAAACTGGACTCACAGGAGAGGTTCAAATCATAGAAAGTGAGAGTGTCAGTCCTCTCGTACTTAAGTCGGCATTATTGCATTTGTATTAAATTCGGATGCAATTTCTGTGTTTCATCGTCAATAAGAAGGTCCAAGGGATACAGTAATCCTTAAGTGAAACATCGGATTCTAAAACTGGACTCACAGGAGAGGTTCAAATCATAGAAAGATAGAGTGTCACTCCTCTTGTACTTAAGTCGGTATAGTGCCTTTTGTATTAAATTCGGATGCAATGTCTATGTTTTATCGTCAATAAGAAGGTCCAAGGGATACAGTAAACCTGAAGTGAAGCATCGGAATCTAAAACTGACCTCACAGGACAGGTTCGAATCTCAGAAAGTCAGAGTGTCCGTCCTCTTGTACTTAAGTCGGCATTGTGCCATTTGTATTAATTTTGGATCCAATTTCTGTGTTTCATCGTCAATAAGAAGGGCCAAGGGATACAGTAAACCTGAAGTGAAGCATCTGAATCTAAAACTGGACTCACAGGAGAGGTTCAAATCATAGAAAGTGAGAGTGTCTGTCCTCTTGTACTTAAGTCGGCATTGTGCCATTTGTATTAATTTCGGATGCAATTTCTGGGTTTCATCGTCAATACGAAGGTCCAAGGGATACAGTAAACCTGTAGTGAAGCATCGGAATCTAAAACTGTACTCACAGGTGAGGTTCCAATCATAGAAGTGAGAGTGTCCGTCCTCTTGTACTTAAGTCGGCATTGTGCCTTTTGTGTTAAATTCGGATGCAATTTCTGTGTTTCATCGTCAATAAGAAGGTCCAAGGGATACAGTAAACCTGAAGTGAAGCATCGGAATCTAAAACTGGACTCACAGGTGAGGTTGAAATCATAGAAAGTGAGAGTGTCAATCCTCTAGTACTGAAGTCGGCATTGTGCCTTTCGTGTTAAATTCGGATGCAATTTCTGTGTTTCATCGTCAATAAGAAGGTCCAAGGGATACAGTAAACCTGAAGTGAAGCATCGGAATCTAAAACTGACCTCACAGGACAGGTTCGAAACTCAGAAAGTCAGAGTTTCCGTCCTCTTGTACTTAAGTCGGCATTGTGGCATTTGTATTAAATTCGGATGCTTTTTCTGTGTTTTATCGTCAATGAGAAAGTCCAAGGGATACAGTAAATCTGAAGTGAAGCATCGGAATCTAAAACTGGACTCACAGGAGAGATTGAAATCATAGAAAGTTAGAGTGTCACTCCTCTTGTACTTGAGTCGGTATTGTGCCTGTTGTATTAAATTCAGGTGCAATTTCTGTGTTTCATCGTCAATAAGAAGGTCCAAGGGATTCAGTAAACCTGAAGTGAAGCATCGGAATCTAAAACTGGACTCACAGGAGAGGTTCAAATCATAGAAACTTAGAATGTCAGTATTCTTGTACTTCAGTCGGCATTGTGCCTTTTGTATTAAATTCGGATGCAATTTCTGTGTTTCATCGTCAATAAGAAGGTGCAAGGTATACAGTAACCCTGAAGTGAAGCATCGAAATCTAAAACTGGACTTTCAGGAGAGGTTCAAATCATAGAAAGTGAGAGTGTCAGTCCTCTTGTACTTAAGTCGGCATTGTGGCATTTGTATTACATTCGGATGCAATTTCTGTGTTTCATCGTCAATAAGAAAGTCCAAGGGATACAGTAAACCTGAAGTGAAGCATCGGAGTCTAAAACTGGACTCACAGGAGAGGTTCAAATCATAGAAAGTGAGAGTGTCAGTCCTCTTTTACTTAAGTTGGCATTGTGCCTTTTGTATTAAATTCGGATGCTATTTCTGTGTTTCATCGTCAATAAGAAGGTGCAAGGTATACAGTAAACTTGAAGTGAGGCATCGGAATCTAAAACTGGACTCACAGGAGAGGTTCAAATCATAGGAAGTTAGAGTGTCACTCCTCCTGTACTTAAGTCGGTATTGTGCCCTTTGTATTAAATTCGGATGCAATTTCTGTGTTTAATAGTCAATAAGAAGGTCCAAATGATACAGTAAACCTGAAGTGAAGCATCGGAATTTAAAACTGGGCTCACAGGAGAGGTTCGAATCATAGAAAGTTAGTGTGTCAGTCCTCTTGCACTTAAGACGGCATTGTGCCTTTTGAATTTAATTGCGATGCAATTTCTTTGTTTCATCGTCAATAAGAAGCTGCAAGGTATACAGTAAACCTGAAGTGAAGTATCGGAATCTAAAACTGGACTCACAGGAGAGGTTAAAATCATAGAAAGTGAAAGTGTCAGTCCTCTTGTACTTAAGTCGGCATTGTGCCATTTGTATTAAAATTCGGATGCAATATCTGTGTTTCATCGTCAATAAGAAGGTCCAAGCGATACAGTAAACCTGAAGTGAAGCATCGGAATCTAAAACTGGTCTCACAGGAGAGGTTCAAATCATAGAATGTTAGAGTGTCACTCCTCTTGTACTTCAGTCGGCATTGTGCCTTTTGTATTAAATTCGGATGCAATTTCTGTGTTTCATCGTCAATAAGAAGGTCCAAGTGATACAGTAAACTTAAGTGAAGCAACGGAATCTAAAACTCTACTCGCAGGAGAGGTTCAAATCATAGAAAGTTAGAGTGTCAGTCCTATTTTCTTAAGTCGGCATTGTGCCATTTGTATTAAATTCGGATGCAATTTCTGTGTTTCATCGTCAATAAGAAAGTCAAAGTGATACAGTAAACCTGAAGTGAAGCATCGGAATCTAAAACTGTACTCACAGGAGAGGTTCAAATCATAGAAAGTTAGAATGTCAGTCCTCTTGTACTTATGTCGGCATTGTGCCTTTTGTATTAAATTCGGATGCAATTTCTGTGTTTCATCGTCAATATGAAGGTGCAAAGTATACAGTAAACCTGAAGTGATGCATCAGAATCTAAAACTGGACTCACAGGAGTGGTTCAAATCATAGAAAGTGAGAGTGTCAGTCCTCTTGTAGTTAAGTCGTCGTTGTGCCATTTGTATTAAATTCGGATGCAATTTCTGTGTTTCATCGTCAATAAGAAGGTCCAAGGGATACAGTAAATCTGAAGTGAAGCATCGGAATCTAAAACTGGACTCACAGGAGTGGTTCAAATCATAGGAAGTTAGAGTGTCACTCCTCCTGAACTTAAGTCGGTATTGTGCCCTTTGTATTAAATTCGGATGCCATTTCTGTGTTGAATAGTCAATAAGAAGGTCCAAATGATACAGTTAACCTGAAGTGAAGCATCGGAATTTAAAACTGGGCTCACAGGAGAGGTTCGAATCATAGAAAGTTAGTGTGTCAGTCCTCTTGCACTTAAGTCGGCATTGTGCCTTTTGAATTTAATTGCGATGCAATTTCTTTGTTTCATCGTCAATAAGAAGGTGCAAGGTATACAGTAAACCTGAAGTGAAGTATCGGAATCTAAAACTGGACTCACAGGATAGGTTAAAATCATAGAAAGTGAGAGTGTCAGTCCACTTGTACTTAAGTCGGCATTGTGCCATTTGTATTAAAATTCGGATGCAATTTCTGTGTTTGATCGTCAATAAGAAAGTACAAGGGATACAGTAAACGTGAAGTGAAGCATCGGAATCTAAAACTGGACTCACAGGGGAGGTTCAAATCATAGAAAGTTAGAATGTCAGTCCTCTTGTACTTCAGTCGGCATTGTGCCTTTTGTATTAAATTCGGATGCAATTTCTGTGTTTCATCGTCAATAAGAAGGTCCAAGGGTTACAGTAAACCTTAAGTGAAGCAACGGAATCTAAAACTCTACTCGCAGGAGAGGTTCAAATCATCGAAAGTTAGAGTGTCAGTCCTATTTTACTTAAGTCGGCATTGTGCCTTTGTATTAAATTCGGATCCCATTTCTGTGTTCCATCGTCAATACGAAGGTCGAAGGGATACAGTAAACCTGAAGTGAAGCATCGGAATCAAAAACTTGACTCACAGGAGAAGTTCAAATCATAGAAAGTGAGAGTGTCAGTCCTCTTGTACTTAGGTCGGCATTGTGCCATTTGTATTAAAATTCGGATGCAATTTCTGTGTTTCATCGTCAATAAGAAGGTCCAAGGGATACAGTAAACCTAAAGTGAAGCATCGGAATCTAAAACTGGTCTCACAGGAGAGGTTCAAATCATAGAAAATTAGAGAGTCACTCCTCTTGCACTTAAGTCGGTATTGTGCCTTTTGTATTAAATTCAGATGCAATTTCTTTGTTTCATCGTCAATAAGAAAGTACAAGGCATACAGTAAACCTGAAGTGAAGCATCGGAATCTAAAACTGGACACACAGGAGAGGCTCAAATCAAAGAAAGTTAGAATGTGAGTCCTCTTGTACTTCAGTCGGCATTGTGCATTTGGATTAAATTCGGATGCAATTTCTGTGTTTCATGGTCAATAAGAAGGTGCAAGGTATACAGTAAACCTGAAGTGAAGCATCGGAATCAAAATCTGGACTCACAGGAGAGGTTCAAATCATAGAAAGTGAGAGTGTCAGTCCTCTTGTACTTAAGTCGGTATTGTGCCCTTTGTATTAAATTCGGATGCAATTTCTGTGTTACATCGTCAGTAAGAAGGTCCAAATGATACAGTAAACCTGAAGTGAAGCATCGGAATTTAAAACTGGACTCACGGGAGAGGCTCGAATCATAGAAAGTTAGAGTGTCAGTCCTCTTGCACTTAAGTCGACATTGTGCCATTTGTATTAAATTCGGATGCAATTTCTGTGTTTCATCGTCAATAAGAAGGTCCAAGGGATACAGTAAATCTGAAGTGAAGCATCGGAATTTAAAACTGGACTCACAGGAGAGGTTCAAATCATAGAAAGTTAGAGTTTCACTCCCCCTGTACTAAAGTCGGTATTGTGCCCGTTGTATTAAATTCGGATGCAATTTCTGTGTTTCATCGTCAATACGAAAGTCCAAATGATACAGTAAACCTGAAGTGAAGCATCGGAATTTAAAACTGGACTCACAGAGAGGTTCGAATCATAGAGAGTTAGAATAACAGTCCTCTTGCACTTAAGTCGGCATCGTGCCTTTTGAATTTCATTCCGATGCAATTTCTGTGTTTCATTGTCAATAAGAAGGTGCAAGGTATAAAGTAAACCTGAAGTGAAGCATCGGAATCTAAAACAGGACTCACAAGAGAGGTTTAAATCATAGAAAGTGAGAGTGTCAGTCCTCTTGTACTTAAGTCGGCATTGAGCCTTTTGTATTAAATACGGATGTTATTTCTGTGTTTCATCGTCAGTAAGAAGGTGCAAGGTATACAGTAAACCTGAAGTGAAGCATCGGAATGTAAAACTGGACTCACAGGAGAGGTTCAAATCATAGAAAGTGAGAGTGTCAGTCCTCTTGTAGTTAAGTCGGCATTGTGCCATTTATATTAAATTCGGATGCAATTTCTGTTTTTCATCGTCAATAAAAATGTCCAAGGGATACAGTAAACCTGAAGTGATGCATCGGAATTAAAAACTTGACTCACAGGAGAAGTTCAAATCATAGAAAGTGAGAGTGTCAGTCCTCTTGTACTTAGGTCGGCATTGTGCCATTTGTATTAAAATTCGGATGCAATTTCTGTGTTTCATCGTCAATAAGAAGGTCCAAGGGATACAGTAAACCTAAAGTGAAGCATCGGAATCTAAAACTGGTCTCACAGGAGAGGTTCAAATCATAGAAAGTTAGAGGGTCACTCCTCTTGCACTTAAGTCGGTATTGTGCATTTTGTATTAAATTCAGATGCAATTTCTTTGTTTCATCGTCAATAAGAAAGTACAAGGCATACAGTAAACCTGAAGTGAAGCATCGGAATCTAAAACTGGACTCACAGGAGAGGTTCAAATCAAAGAAAGTTAGAATGTGAGTCCTCTTGTACTTCAGTCGGCATTGTGCCTTTTGTATTAAATTCGGATGCAATTTCTGTGTTTCATGGTCAATAAGAAGGTGCAAGGTATACAGTAAACCTGAAGTGAAGCATCGGAATCTAAATCTGGACTCACAGGAGAGGTTCAAATCATAGAAAGTGAGAGTGTCAGTCCTTCTGTACTTAAATCGGTATTGTGCCTTTTGTATTAAATTCGGATGCAATTTCTGTGTTTCATCGTCAATAAGAAAGTCAAAGTGATGCAGTAAACCTGAAGTGAAGCATCGGAATCTAAAACTGGACTCACAGGAGAGGTTCAAATCATAGAAAGTTAGATTGTCAGCCCTCTTGTACTTATGTCGGCATTGTGCCTTTGGAATTAAATTGGGAGGCAATTTCTGTGTTTCATCGTCAATAAGAAGGTGCAAGGTATACTGTAAACCTGAAGTGATGCATGGGAATCTAAAACTGGACTCACAGGAGTGGTTCAAATCATAGAAAGTGAGAGTGTCAGTCCTCTTGTACTTACGTCGGTATTGTGCCCTTTGTATTAAATTCGGATGCAATTTCTGTGTTACATCGTCAGTAAGAAGGTCCAAATGATACAGTAAACCTGAAGTGAATCATCGGAATTTAAAACTGGACTCACAGGAGAGGTTCGAATCATAGAAAGTTAGAGTGTCAGTCATCTTGCACTAAAGTCGACATTGTGCCATTTGTATTAAATTCGGATGCAATTTCTGTGTTTCATCGTCAATAAGAAGGTCCAAGGGATACAGTAAATCTGAAGTGAAGCATCGGAATTTAAAACTGGACTCACAGGAGAGGTTCAAATCATAGAAAGTTAGAGTTTCACTCCCCCTGTACTAAAGTCGGTATTGTGCCCGTTGTATTAAATTCGGATGCAATTTCTGTGTTTCATCGTCAATACGAAAGTCCAAATGATACAGTAAACCTGAAGTGAAGCATCGGAATTTAAAACTGGACTCACAGAGAGGTTCGAATCATAGAAAGTTAGAATAACAGTCCTCTAGCACTTAAGTCGGCATCGTGCCTTTTGAATTTCATTCCGATGCAATTTCTGTGTTTCATCGTCAATACGAAGGTGCAAGGTATAAAGTAAACCTGAAGTGAAGCATCGGAATCTAAAACAGGACTCACAGGAGAGGTTCAAATCATAGAAAGTGAGAGTGTCAGCCCTCTTGTACTTAAGTCGGCATTGAGCCTTTTGTATTAAATACGGATGTTATTTCTGTGTTTCATCGTCAGTAAGAAGGTGCAAGGTATACAGTAAACCTGAAGTGAAGCATCGGAATGTAAAACTGGACTCACAGGAGAGGTTCAAATCATAGAAAGTGAGAGTGTCAGTCCTCTTGTACTTAAGTCGGCATTGTGCCATTTATATTAAATTCGGATGCAATTTCTGTGTTTCATCGTCAATAAAAATGTCCAAGGGATACAGTAAACCTGAAGTGAAGCATCGGAATCTAAAACAGGACTCACAGGAGAGGTTCAAATCATAGAAAGTGAGAGTGTCAGTCCTCTTGTACTTAAGTCGGCATTGAGCCTTTTGTATTAAATACGGATGTTATTTCTGTGTTTCATCGTCAGTAAGAAGGTGCAAGGTATACAGTAAACCTGAAGTGAAGCATCGGAATGTAAAACTGGACTCACAGGAGAGGTTCAAATCATAGAAAGTGAGAGTGTCAGTCCTCTTGTACTTAAGTCGGCATTGTGCCATTTATATTAAATTCGGATGCAATTTCTGTGTTTCATCGTCAATACGAAAGTCCAAATGATACAGTAAACCTGAAGTGAAGCATCGGAATTTAAAACTGGACTCACAGAGAGGTTCGAATCATAGAAAGTTAGAATAACAGTCCTCTTGCACTTAAGTCGGCATCGTGCCTTTTGAATTTCATTCCGATGCAATTTCTGTGTTTCATCGTCAATAAGAAGGTGCAAGGTATAAAGTAAACCTGAAGTGAAGCATCGGAATTAAAAACTTGACTCACAGGAGAGGTTCAAATCATAGAAAGTTAGATTGTCAGCCCTCTTGTACTTATGTCGGCATTGTGCCTTTGGAATTAAATTGGGAGGCAATTTCTGTGTTTCATCGTCAATAAGAAGGTGCAAGGTATACTGTAAACCTGAAATGATGCATGGGAATCTAAAACTGGACTCACAGGAGTGGTTCAAATCATAGAAAGTGAGAGTGACAGTCCTCTTGTACTTAAGTCGGTATTGTGCCCTTTGTATTAAATTCGGATGCAATTTCTGTGTTACATCGTCAGTAAGAAGGTCCAAATGATACAGTAAACCTGAAGTGAAGCATCGGAATTTAAAACTGGACTCACAGGAGAGGTTCGAATCATAGAAAGTTAGAGTGTCAGTCCTCTTGCACTTAAGTCGACATTGTTCCATTTGTATTAAATTCGGATGCAATTTCTGTGTTTCATCGTCAATAAGAAGGTCCAAGGGATACAGTAAATCTGAAGTGAAGCATCGGAATTTAAAACTGGACTCACAGGAGAGGTTCAAATCATAGAAAGTTAGAGTTTCACTCCCCCTGTACTAAAGTCGGTATTGTGCCCGTTGTATTAAATTCGGATGCAATTTCTGTGTTTCATCGTCAATACGAAAGTCCAAATGATACAGTAAACCTGAAGTGCAGCATCGGAATTTAAAACTGGACTCACAGAGAGGTTCGAATCATAGAAAGTTAGAATTACAGTCCTCTTGCACTTAAGTCGGCATCGTGCCTTTTGAATTTCATTCCGATGCAATTTCTGTGTTTCATCGTCAATAAGAAGGTGCAAGGTATAAAGTAAACCTGAAGTGAAGCATCGGAATCTAAAACAGGACTCACAGGAGAGGTTTAAATCATAGAAAGTGAGAGTGTCAGTCCTCTTGTACTTAAGTCGGCATTGAGCCTTTTGTATTAAATACGGATGTTATTTCTGTGTTTCATCGTCAGTAAGAAGGTGCAAGGTATACAGTAAACCTGAAGTGAAGCATCGGAATGTAAAACTGGACTCACAGGAGAGGTTCAAATCATAGAAAGTGAGAGTGTCAGTCCTCTTGTACTTAAGTCGGCATTGTGCCATTTATATTAAATTCGGATGCAATTTCTGTGTTTCATCGTCAATAAAAATGTCCAAGGGATACAGTAAACCTGAAGTGAAGCATCGGAATTAAAAACTTGACTCACAGGAGAAGTTCAAATCATAGAAAGTGAGAGTGTCAGTCCTCTTGTACTTAGGTCGGCATTGTGCCATTTGTATTAAAATTCGGATGCAATTTCTGTGTTTCATCGTCAATAAGAAGGTCCAAGGGATACAGTAAACCTAGAGTGAAGCATCGGAATCTAAAACTGGTCTCACAGGAGAGTTTCAATCATAGAAAGTTAGAGAGTCACTCCTCTTGCACTTAAGTCGGTATTGTGCCTTTTGTATTAAATTCAGAAGCAATTTCTTTGTTTCATCGTCAATAAGAAAGTACAAGGCATACAGTAAACCTGAAGTGAAGCATCGGAATCTAAAACTGGACTCACAGGAGAGGTTCAAATCAAAGAAAGTTAGAATGTGAGTCCTCTTGTACTTCAGTCGGCATTGTGCCTTTTGTATTAAATTCGGATGCAATTTCTGTGTTTCATGGTCAATAAGAAGGTGCAAGGTATACAGTAAACCTGAAGTGAAGGATCGGAATCTAAATCTGGACTCACAGGAGAGGTTCAAATCATAGAAAGTGAGAGTGTCAGTCCTTCTGTACTTAAA
This sequence comes from Schistocerca serialis cubense, assembly GCF_023864345.2. Classification (NCBI taxonomy): domain Eukaryota; kingdom Metazoa; phylum Arthropoda; class Insecta; order Orthoptera; family Acrididae; genus Schistocerca; species Schistocerca serialis. Next base: position 20,977,916 of record NC_064648.1, read on the forward strand.
TCGGTATTGTGCCTTTTGTATTAAATTCGGATGCAATTTCTGTGTTTCATCGTCAATAAGAAAGTCAAAGTGATGCAGTAAACCTGAAGTGAAGCATCGGAATCTAAAACTGGACTCACAGGAGAGGTTCAAATCATAGAAAGTTGGATTGTCAGCCCTCTTGTACTTATGTCGGCATTGTGCCTTTGGAATTAAATTGGGAGGCAATTTCTGTGTTTCATCGTCAATAAGAAGGTGCAAGGTATACTGTAAACCTGAAGTGATGCATGGGAATCTAAAACTGGACTCACAGGAGATGTTCAAATCATAGAAAGTGAGAGTGTCAGTCCTCTTGTACTTAAGTCGGTATTGTGCCCTTTGTATTAAATTCGGATGCAATTTCTGTGTTACATCGTCAGTAAGAGGGTCCAAATGATACAGTAAACCCGAAGCGAATCATCGGAATTGAAAACTGGACTCACAGGAGAGGTTCGAATCATAGAAAGTTAGAGTGTCAGTCATCTTGCACTTAAGTCGACATTGTGCCATTTGTATTAAATTCGGATGCAATTTCTGTGTTTCATCGTCAATAAGAAGGTCCAAGGGATACAGTAAATCTGAAGTGAAGCATCGGAATTTAAAACTGGACTCACAGGAGAGGTTCAAATCATAGAAAGTTAGAGTTTCACTCCCCCTGTACTAAAGTCGGTATTGTGCCCGTTGTATTAAATTCGGATGCAATTTCTGTGTTTCATCGACAATACGAAAGTCCAAATGATACAGTAAACCTGAAGTGAAGCATCGGAATTTAAAACTGGACTCACAGAGAGGTTCGAATCATAGAAAGTTAGAATAACAGGCCTCTTGCACTTAAGTCGGCATCGTGCCTTTTGAATTTCATTCCGATGCAATTTCTGTGTTTCATCGTCAATAAGAAGGTGCAAGGTAAAAAGTAAACCTGAAGTGAAGCATCGGAATCTAAAACAGGACTCACAGGAGAGGTTCAAATCATAGAAAGTGAGAGTGTCAGTCCTCTTGTACTTAAGTCGGCATTGAGCCTTTTGTATTAAATACGGATGTTATTTCTGTGTTTCATCGTCAGTAAGAAGGTGCAAGGTATACAGTAAACCTGAAGTGAAGTATCGGAATGTAAAACTGGACTCACAGGAGAGGTTCAAATCATAGAAAGTGAGAGTGTCAGTCCTCTTGTACTTAAGTCGGCATTGTGCCATTTATATTAAATTCGGATGCAATATCTGTGTTTCATCGTCAATAAAAATGTCCAAGGGATACAGTAAACCTGAAGTGAAGCATCGGAATTAAAAACTTGACTCACAGGAGATGTTCAAATCATAGAAAGTGAGAGTGTCAGTCCTCTTGTACTTAGGTCGGCATTGTGCCATTTGTATTAAAATTCGGAAGCAATTTCTGTGTTTCATCGTCAATAAGAAGGTCCAAGGGATACAGTAAACCTGAAGTGAAGCATCGGAATCTAAAACTGGTCTCACAGGAGAGGTTCAAATCATAGAAAGTTAGAGTGTCACTCCTCTTGCACTTAAGTCGGTCTTGTGCCTTTTGTATTAAATTCAGATGCAATTTCTTTGTTTCATCGTCAATAAGAAAGTACAAGGCATACAGTAAACCTGAAGTGAAGCATCGGAATCTAAAACTGGACTCACAGGAGAGGTTCAAATCAAAGAAAGTTAGAATGTCAGCCCTCTTGTACTTATGTCGGCATTGTGCCTTTGGAATTAAATTGGGATGCAATTTCTGTGTTTCATCGTCAATAAGAAGGTGCAAGGTATACTGTAAACCTGAAGTGATGCATGGGAATCTAAAACTGGACTCACAGGAGTGGTTCAAATCATAGAAAGTGAGAGTGTCAGTCCTCTTGTACTTAAGTCGACATTGTGCTATTTGTATTAAATTCGGATGCAAATTCTGTGTTTCATCGTCAATAAGAAGGTCCAAGGGATACAGTAAATCTGAAGTGAAGCATCGGAATCTAAAACTGGACTCACAGCAGAGGTTCAAATCATAGAAAGTTAGAGTTTCACTCCCCCTGTACTTAAGTCGGCATTGTGCCCTTTGTATTAAATTCGGATGCAATTTCTGTGTTTTATCCTCAATATGAAGGTCCAAGGGAAACAGTAAACCTGAAGTGAAGCATCGAAATCTAAAACTAGACTCACAGGAGAGGTTCAAATCATAGAAAGTTAGAGTTTCACACCTGTTGTACTTCAGTTGGCATCGTGCCATTTGTATTAAATTCGGATGCAATTTCTGTGTTTCATCGTCAATAAGAAAGTCAAAGTGATACAGTAAACCTGAAGTGAAGCATCGGAATCTAAAACTGGACTCACAGGAGAGGTTCAAATCATAGAAAGTTAGAATGTCAGTCCTCTTGTACTTATGTCGGCATTGTGCCTTTTGTATTAAATTCGGATGCAATTTCTGTGTTTCATCGTCAATAAGAAGGTGCAAGGTATAGAGTAAACCTGAAGTGATGCATCAGAATCTAAAACTGGACTCACAGGAGTGGTTCAAATCATAGAAAGTGAGAGTGTCAGTCCTCTTGTACTTAAGTCGACATTGTGCCATTTGTATTAAATTCTGATGCCATTTCTGTGTTTCATCGTCAATAAGGATGTCCAAGGGATACAGTAAATCTGAAGTGAAGCATCGGAATCTAAAACTGGACTCACAGGAGAGGTTCAAATCATAGAAAGTTAGAGTTTCACTCCTCCTGTACTTAAGTCGGTATTGTGCCCTTTGTATTAAATTCGGATGCAATTTCTGTGTTTCATAGTCAATAAGAAGGTCCAAATGATACAGTAAACCTGAAGTGAAGTATCGGAATTTAAAACTGGGCTCACAGGAGAGGTTCAAATCATAGAAAGTGAGAGTGTCAGTGCTCTTGTACTTAAGTCGGCATTGTGCCTTTTGTATTAAATACGGATGCTCTTTCTGTGTTTCATCGTCAATAAGAAGGTGCAAGGTATACAGTAAACCTGAAGTGAAGAATCGGAATGTAAAACTGGACTCACAGGAGAGGTTCGAATCATAGAAAGTTAGAGTGTCAGTCCTCTTGCACTTAAGTCCGCATTGTGCCTTTTGAATTTAATTCCGATGCAATTTCTGTGTTTCATCGTCAATAAGAAGGTGCAAGGTATACAGTAAACCTGAAGTGAAGCATCGGAATCTAAAACTGGACTCACAGGAGAGGTTCAAATCATAGAAAGTGAGTGTGTCTGTCCTCTTGTACTTAAGTCGGCATTGTGCCATTTGTATTAAATTCGGATGCAATTTCTGTGTTTCATCGTCAATAAGAAGGTGCAAGGTATACAGTAAACCTGAAGTGAAGCATCGGAATGTAAAACTGGACTCACAGGAGAGGTTCAAATCATAGAAAGTGAGAGAGTCTGTCCTCTTGTACTTAAGTCGGCATTGTGCCATTTATATTAATTTCGGATGCAATTTCTGTGTTTCACCGTCAATAAGAAGTTCCAAGGGATACAGTAAACCTGAAGTGAAACATCGGAATCTAAAACTGGACTCGCAGGAGAGGTTCAAATCATAGAACGTTAGAGTGTCACTCCTCTTGTGCTTAAGTCGGTATTGTGCCTTTTGTATTAAATTTGGATGCAATTTCTGTGTTTCATCGTCAATAAGACGGTCCAAGGGATACAGTAAACCTTCAGTGAAGCTTCGGAATCTAAAACTGGTCTCACAGGAGAGGTTCGAATCATAGAAAGTTAGAGTGTCTGTCCTCTTGCACTTAAGTCGGCATTGTGCCTTTTGAATTTAATTCCGATGCAATTTCTGTGTTTCATCGTCAATAAGAAGGTGCAAGGTATACAGTAAACCTGAAGTGGAGCATCGGAATCTAAAACTTGACTCACAGGAGAGGTTCAAATCATAGAAAGTGAGAGTGTCAGTCCTCTTGTTCTTAAGTCGGCATTGTGTCATTTGTATTAAAATCGGATGCAATATCTGTGTTTCATCGTCAATAAGAAGGTCCAAGGGATACAGTAAACCTGAGGTGAAGCATCGGAATCTAAAACTGGACTCATAGGAGAGGTTCAAATCATAGAAAGTTAGTGTGTCACTCCTCTTGCACTTAAGTCGGTATTGTGGCTTTTGTATTAAATTCAGATGCAATTTCTGTGTTTCATCGTCAATAAGAAAGTCCAAGGGATACAGTAAACCTGAAGTGAAGCATCGGAATCTAAAACTGGACTCACAGGAGAGGTTCAAATCATAGAAAGTGAGAGTGTCAGTCCTCTTGTACTTAAGTCGGCATTGTGGCATTTATATTAAATTCGGATGCAATTTCTGTGTTTCATCGTCAATAAGAAGGTCCAAGGGATACAGTAAAGCTGAAGTGAAGCATCGGAATCTAAAACTGGACTCGCAGGAGAGGTTCAAATCATAGAATGTTAGAGTGTCACTCCTCCTGTGCTTAAGTCGGTATTGTGCCTTTTGTATTAAATTCCGACGCAATTTCTGTGTTTCATCGTCAATAAGATGGTCCGAGGGATGCAGTAAACCTTAAGTGAAGCATCGGAATCTAAAACTGGACTCACAGGAGAGGTTTGAATCATAGAAAGTAAGAGTGTCAGTCCTCTTGCACTTAACTCGGCATTGTGGCTTTTGAATTTAATTCCGATGCAATTTCTGTGTTTCATCGTCAATAAGAAGGTGCAAGGTATACAGTAAACCTGAAGTGAAGCATCGGAATCTAAAACTGGACTCACAGGAGAGGTTCAAATCATAGAGAGTGTCAGTCCTCTTGTACTTAAGTCTGCATTGTGCCATTTGTATTAAAATCGGATGCAATTTCTGTGTTTCATCGTCAATAAGAAGGTCCAAGGGATACAGTAAACCTGAAGTGAAGCATTGGAATCTAAAATTAAACTCACAGGAGAGGTCCAAATCATAGAAAGTTAGAGTTTCACTCCTCCTGTACTTAAGTCGGTATTGTGCCCTTTGTATTATATTCGGGTGGTATTTCTGTGTTTCATCGTCAATAAGAAGGTCCAAGAGATACAGTAAACCTGAAGTTAAGCATCGGAATCTAAAACTGGTCTCACAGGAGAGATTAAAATCATAGAAAGTCAGAGTTTCACTCCTCCTGTACTTAAGTCGGTATTGTGCGCTTTGTATTAAATTCGGATGCAAATTCTGTGTTTCATCGTAATTAAGAAGGTACAAGGGATACAGTAAACCTGAAGTGAAGCATTGGAATCTAAAACTGGACTCACAGTAGAGGTCCAAGTCATAGAATGTTAGAGTGTCACTCCTCTTGTGCTTAAGTCGGTATTGTGCCTTTTGTATTAAATTCGGATGCAATTTCTGTGTTTCATCGTCAATAAGAAGGTCCAAGGGATACAGTTAACCTTAAGTGAAGCATCAGAATCTAAAACTGGTCTCGCAGGAGAGTTTCAAATCATAGAATGTTAGAGTGTCAGTCTTCTTTTACTTAAGTCGGCATTGTGGAGTTATATTATATTATAATGCAATTTCTGTGTTTCATCGTCAATAAGAAAGTCCAAGGGATACAGTGAACCTGAAGTGAAGCATCGGAATCGAAAACTGGACTCACAAGAGAGGTTCAAATCATAGAAAGTGAGAGTGTGAATCCTTTTTTACTTCAGTCGGCATTGTGCCTTCTGTATTAAATTCGGATGCAATTTCTGTGTTTCATCGTCAATAAGAAGGTGCAAGGTATACAGTAAACCTGAAGTGAAGCATCGGAATGTAAAACTGGACTCACAGGAGAGGTTCAAATCATAGAAAGTGAGAGTGTAAGTCCTCTTGTACTTAAGTCGGCATTGTGCCATTTATATTAAATTCGGATGCAATTTCTGTGTTTCATCGTCAATAAGAAGGTCCAAGGGATACAGTAAACCTTCAGTGAAGCATCGGAATCTAAAACTGGACTCACAGGAGAGGTTCTAATCATAGAAAGTTAGAGTGTCAGTCCTCTTGCACTTAAGTCGGCATTGTGCCTTTTGAATTTAATTCCGATGCAATTTCTGTGTTTCAACGTCAATATGAAGGTGCAAGGCATACAGTAAACCTGAAGTGGAGCATCGGAATCTAAAACTGGACTCACAGGAGAGGTTCAAATTATAGAAAGTGAGAGTGTCAGTCCTCTTGTACTTAAGTCGGCATTGTGCCATTTGTATTAAAATCGGATGCAATTTCTGTGTTTCATTGTCAATAAGAAGGTCCAAGGGATACAGTAAACCTGAAGTGAAGCATCGGAATCTAAAACTGGACTCACAGGAGAGGGTCAAATCATAGAAAGTTAGAGTGTCACTCCTCTTGCACTTAAATCGGTATTGTGGCTTTTGAATTAAATTCATATGCAATTTCTGTGTTTCATCGTCAATAAGAAAGTCCAAGGGAAACTGTAAACCTGAAGTGAAGCATCGGAATCTAAAACTGGACTCACAGGAGAGGTTCAAATCATAGAAAGTTAGAATGTCAGTCCTTTTGTACTTCAGTCGGCATTGTGCCTTTTGTATTAAATTCGGATGCAATTTCTGTGTTTCATCGTCAATAAGAAGGTGCAAGGTATACTGTAAACCTGAAGTGAAGCATCGGAATGTAAAACTGGACTCACAGAAGAGGTTCAAATCGTAGAAAGTTAGAGTGTCAGTCCTCTTGTACTTAAGTCGGTATTGTGCCATTTATATTAAATTCGGATGCAATTTCTGTGTTTCATCGTCAATAAGAAGGTCCAAGGGATACAGTAAACCTGAAGTGAAGCATCGGAATCTAAAACTGGACTCACAGGAGAGGTACAAATCATAGAAAGTTAGAGTGTCACTCCTCTTGTACTAAAGTCGGTATTGTGCCTGTTGTATTAAATTCGGATGCAATTTCTGTCGTCAATAAGAAGGTCCAAGGGATACAGTAAACCTGAAGTGAGGCATAGGAATCTAAAACTGGACTCACAGGAAAGGTTCAAATCATAGAAAGTTAGAGTGTCAGTCCTCATGTACTTAAGTCGGCATTGCGCCATTTACATTAAATTCGGATGCAATTTCTGTGTTTCATCGTCAATAAGAAGGTCCAAAGGATACAGTTAACCTGAAGTGAAGCATCGGAATCTAAAACTGGACTCACACTAGAGGTTCAAATCATAGAATGTTAGAGTGTCACTCCTTTTGTACTTAAGTCGATATTGTGCCTTTTGTATTAAATTCGGATGCAATTTCTGTGTTTCATCGTCAATAAGAAGGTCCAAGGGATACAGTAAACCTGAAGTGAAGCATCGCAATCTGAAACTGGACTCTGAGGAGAGGTTCAAATCATAGAATGTTAGAGTGTCAGTCCTCTTTCACTTGAGTCGGCATTGTGCCTTTTTTATTAAATTCGAATGCAATTTCTGTGTTTCATCGTCATTACGCAGGTGCAAGGTATACAGTATACCTGAAGTGAAGCATCGGAATGTAAAACGGGACTCACAGGAGAGGTTCAAGTCATAGAAAGTGAGAGTGTCAGTCCTCTTGTACTTAATTCGACATTGTGCCATTTGTATTAAATTCGGATGCAATTTCTGTGTTTCATCGTCAATAAGATGGTCCAAGGGATACAGTAAACCTGAAGTTAAGCATCGTAATCTAAAACTGGACTCACAGGAGAGGTTCAAATCATAGAAAGTTAGAGTTTCACTCCTCCTGTACTTAAGTCGGTATTGTGCCCTTTGTATTAAATTCGGATGCTATTTCTGTGTTTCATCGTCAATAAGAAAGTCCAAGGGATACTTTAAACTTGAAGTGAAGCATCAGAATCTAAAACTGGACTCGCAGGAGAGGTTCAAATCATAGAATGTTAGAGTTTCACTCCTCCTGTACTTAAGTCGGTATTGTGCCCTTTGTATTGAATTCGGATGCTATTTCTGTGTTTCATCGTCAATAAGAAGGTCCAGGGGATACAGTAAACCTGAAGTTAAGCATCGGAATCTAAAACTGGTCTCACAGGAGAGATTCAAATCATAGAAAGTTAGAGTTTCACTCCTCCTGTACTTAAGTCGGTTTTGTGCCCTTTGTATTAAATTCGGATGCAAATTCTGTGTTTCATCGTCAATATGAAGGTGCAAGGTATACCGTAAACCTGAAGTGAAGCTTCGGAATGTAAAACTGAACTCACAGGAGAGGTTCAAATCATAGAAAGTGAGAGTGTCAGTCCTCTTGTGCTTAAGTCGGCATTGTGCTATTTGTATTAAATTCAGATGCAATTTCTGTGTTTCATAGTCAATAAGAAGGTCCAAGGGATACAGTAAACCTGATGTGAAGCATCGGAATCTAAAACTGGACTCGCAGGAGAGGTTCAAATCATAGAATGTTAGAGTGTCACTCCTCTTGTGCTTAAGTCGGTATTGTGCCTGTTGTATTAAATTCGGATGCAATTTCTGTGTTTCATCGTCAATAAGAAGGTCCAAGGGATACAGTAAACCTTCAGTGAAGCATCGGAATCTTGAACTGGACTCACAGGAGAGTTTCGAATCATAGAAAGTTAGAGAGTCAGTCCTCCTGCACTTAAGTCGGCATTGTGCCTTTTGAATTTAATTCCGATGTAATTTCTGTGTTTCATCGTCGATAAGAAGGTGCAAGGTATACAGCAAACCTGAAGTGGAGCATCGGAATCTAAAACTGGACTCACAGGAGAGGTTCAAATCATAGTAAGTGAGAGTGTCAGTCCTCTTGTACTTAAGTCGGCATTGTGCCATTTGTATTAAAATCGGACGCAATTTCTGTGTTTCATCGTCAATAAGAAAGTCCAAGGGATACAGTAAACCTAAGTGAAGCATCGGAATCTAAAACTGGACTCACAGGAGAGGTTCAAATCATAGAAAGTTAGAATGTCAGTCCTTTTGTACTTCAGTCGGCATTGTGCCTTTTGTATTAAATTCGGATGCAATTTCTGTGTTTCATCGTCAATAAGAAGGTGCAAGGTATACTGTAAACCTGAAGTGAAGCATCGGAATGTAAAACTGGACTCACAGGAGAGGTTCAAATCATAGAAAGTTAGAGTTTCACTCCTCCTTTACTTAAGTCGGTATTGTGCCCTTTGTATAAAATTCGGATGCTATTTCTGTGTTTCATCGTCAATAAGAAGGTCCAAGGGATACAGTAAACCTGAAGTTAAGCATCGGAATCTAAAACTGGTCTCACAGGAGAGATTCAAATCATAGATAGTTAGAGTTTCACTCCTCCTGTACTTAAGTCGTATTGTGCCCTTTGTATTAAATTCGGATGCAAATTCTGTGTTTCATCGTCAATAAGAAGGTCCAAGGGATACAGTAAACTTGAAGTGAAGCATCAAAATCTAAAACTGGACTCACAGGAAAGGTTCAAATCATAGAATGTTAGAGTGTCACTCCCCTTGTGCTTAAATCGGTATTGTGCCTTTTGTATTAAATTCGGATGCAATTTCTGTGTTTCATCGTCAATAAGAAGGTCCAAGGGATACAGTAAACCTTAAGTGAAGCATCGGAATCTAAAACTGGACTCGCAGGAGAGGTTCAACTCATAGAATGTTAGAGTGTCAGTCCTCTTTTACTTAAGTCGGCATTGTGGGTTTTGTATTAAATTCGGTTGCTATTTCTGTGTTTCATCGTCAATAAGAAGGTCCAAGGGATACAGTAAACCTTAAGTGAAGCATCGGAATCTAAAACTGGACTCGCAGGAGAGGTTCAAATCATAGAATGTTAGAATGTCAGTCCTCTTTTACTTAAGTCGGCATTGTGGCTTTTGTATTATATTCGAATGCAATTTCTGTGTTTCATCGTCAATAAGAAAGTCCAAGGGATACAGTGAACCTGAAGTGAAGCATCGGAATCGAAAACTGGACTCACAGGAGAGGTTCAAATCATAGAAAGTGACAGTGTGAATCCTTTTTTACTTCAGTCGGCATTGTGCCTTCTGTATTAAATTCGGATGCAATTTCTGTGTTTCATCGTCAATAAGAAGGTGCAAGGTATACAGTAAACCTGAAGTCAAGCATCGGAATGTAAAACTGGAGTCACAGGAGAGGTTCAAATCATAGAAAGCGAGAGTGTCAGTCCTCTTGTACTTAAGTCGGCATTGTGCCATTTATATTAAATTCGGATGCAATTTCTGTGTTTCATCGTCAATAAGAAGGTCCAAGGGATACAGTAAACCCGAAGTGAAGCATCGGAATCTAAAACTGGACTCGCAGGAGAGGTTCAAATCATAGAATGTTAGAGTGTCACTCCTCTTGTGCTTAAGTCGGTATTGTGCCTTTTGTATTAAATTCAGATGCAATTTCTGTGTTTCATCGTCAATAAGAAGGTCCAAGGGATACAGTAAGATTTCAGTGAAGCATCGGAACCTAGAACTGGACTCACAGGAGAGTTTCGAATCATAGAAAGTTAGAGAGTCAGTCCTCCTGCACTTAAGTCGTTATTGTGCCTTTCGAATTTAATTCCGATGCAATTTCTGTGTTTCATCGTCAATAAGAAGGTGCAAGGTATACAGTAAACCTGAAGTGGAGCATCGGAATCTAAAACAGGACTCACAGGAGAGTTTCAAATCATAGAAAGTTAGTGTGTCACTCCTCTTGCACTTAAGTCGGTATTGTGGCTTTTGTATTAAATTCAGATGCAATTTCTGTGTTTCATCGTCAATAAGAAAGTCCAAGGGATACAGTAAACCTGAAGTGAGTCATCGGAATCTAAAACTGGACTCACAGGAGAGGTTCAAATCATAGAAAGTTAGAATGTCAGTCCATTTGTACTTCAGTCGGCATTGTGCCTTTTGTATTAAATTCGGATGCAATTTCTGTGTTTCATCGTCAATAAGAAGGTGCAAGGTATACTGTAAACCTGAAGTGAAGCATCGGAATGTAAAACTGGACTCACAGGAGAGGTTCAAATCATAGAAAGTTAGAGTGTCAGTCCTCTTGTACTTAAGTCGGCATTGTGCCATATATATTAAATTCGGATGCAATTTCTGTGTTTCATCGTCAAAAAGAAGGTCCAAGGGATACAGTAAACCTGATGTGAAGCTTCGGAATCTAAAACTGGACTCACAGGAGAGGTGCAAATCATAGAAAGTTTGAGTGTCACTCCTCTTGTACTTAAGTCGGTATTGTGCCCTTTGTATTAAATTCGGATGCTGTTTCTGTGTTTCATCGTCAATAAAAAGGTCCAAGGGATACAGTAAACTTGAAGTGAAGCATCGAAATCTAAGACTGGACTCACAGGAGAGGTTCAAATCATAGAATGTTAGAGTGTCAGTCCTCCTGTACTTAAGTCGGCATTGCGCCATTTATATTAAATTCGGACGCAATTTCTGTGTTTCATCGTCAATAAGAAGGTCCCAGGGATACAGTAAACCTGAAGTGAAGCATCGGAATCTACAACTGGACTCACAGGACAGGTTCAAATCATAGAATGTTAGAGTGTCAACCCCTCTTGTACTTAAGTCGGTATTGTGCCTTTTGTCTTGAATTCGGATGCAATTTCTGTGTTTCATCGTCAATAAGAAGGTCCACAGGATACAGTAAACCTTAAGTGAAGCATCGGAATCTAAAACTGGACTCTCAGGAGAGGTTCAAATCATAGAGTGTTAGAGTGTCAGTACTCTTTTACTTAAGTCGGCATTGTGCCATTTGTATTAAATTCGGATGCAATTTCTGTGATTTATCGTCAATAAGAAGGTCCAAGGGATACAGTGAACCTGAAGTGAAGCATCGGAATCGAAAACTGGACTCACAGGAGAGGTTCAAATCATAGAAAGTGAGAGTGTCAATCCTTTTTTACTTCAGTCGGCATTGTGACTTCTGTATTAAATTCGGATGCAATTTTTGTGTTTCATCGTCAATAAGAAGGTCCAAGGGATACAGTAAATCTGAAGTGAAGCATCGGAATCTAAAACTGGACTCACAGGAGAGGTTCAAAACATACAAAGTGAGAGTGTCAGTCCTCTTGTACTTAAGTCGGCATTGTGATTTTTGTTTTAAATTCGGATGCAATTTCTGTGTTTCATCGTCAAGAAGAAGGTCCAAGGGATACAGTAAACCTGAAATGAAGCATCGGAATCTCAAACTGGACTCACAGGAGAGGTTCAAGTCATACAAAGTGAGAGTGTAGGTCCTCTTGTACTTAAGTCGACATTGTGCTATTTGTATTAAATTCGGATGCAATTTCTGTGATTCATCGTCAATAAGAAGGTCCAAGGGATACAGTGAACCTGAAGTGAAGCATCGGAATCGAAAACTGGACTCACAGGAGAGGTTCAAATCATAGAAAGTGAGAGTGTCAATCCTTTTTTACTTCAGTCGGCATTGTGACTTCTGTATTAAATTCGGATGCAATTTTTGTGTTTCATCGTCAATAAGAAGGTCCAAGGGATACAGTAAATCTGAAGTGAAGCATCGGAATCTAAAACTGGACTCACAGGAGAGGTTCAAAACATACAAAGTGAGAGTGTCAGTCCTCTTGTACTTAAGTCGGCATTGTGATTTTTGTTTTAAATTCGGATGCAATTTCTGTGTTTCATCGTCAAGAAGAAGGTCCAAGGGATACAGTAAACCTGAAATGAAGCATCGGAATCTCAAACTGGACTCACAGGAGAGGTTCAAATCATAGAAAATTTGAGTGTCAGTCCTCTTGTACTTAAGTCGGCATTGAGCATTTTGAATTTAATTCCGATGCAATTTCTGTGTTTCATCGTCAATAAGACGGTGCAAGGTCTGCAGTAAACCTAAAGTGAAGCATCGGAATCTAAAACTGGATTCACAGGAGAGGTTCAAATCACAGAAAGTGAGAGTGTCAGTCCTCTTTTACTTAAGCCGGCATTTTGCCTTTTGAATTTAATTCCGATTCAATTTCTGTCTTTCATCGTGAAGAAGAATGTCCAGGGGATACAGTAAACCTGAAGTGAAGCATCGGAATCTAAATCTGGACTCACAGGAGAGGTTCAAATCATAGAAAGTGAAAGTGTCAGTCCTCTTGTACTTAAGTCGGCATCATGACATTTGTAATTAATTCGGAAGCAATATCTGTGTTTCATCGTCAATAAGAAGGTCCAAGGGATGCAGTAAACCTAAAGTGAAGCATCGGAATCTAAAACTGGACTCACAGGAGAGTTTCAAATCATAGAAGGTTAGAGTGTCACTCCTCTTGTACTTAAGTCGGTATTGTGCCTTTTGTATTAAATTCGGATGCAATTTCTGTGTTTCATCGTCAATAAGAAGGTACAAGGGATACAGAAAACCTGAAGTGAAGCATCGGAATGTAAAACTAGACTCACAGGAGAGGTTCAAATCATAGAAAGTGAGAGTGTCAGTCCTCTTGTACTTAAGTCGGCATTGTGCCATTTATATTAAATTCGGAAGCAATTTCTGTGTTTCATCGTCAATAAGAAGGTCCAAGGGATACAGTAAACCTGAAGTGAAGCATCGGAATCTAAAACTGGTCTCACAGGAGAGATTCAAATCATAGAAAGTTAGAGTTTCACTCCTCCTGTACTCAAGTCGGTATTGTGCCCTTTGTATGAAATTCGGATGCAAATTCTGTGTTTCATCGTCAATAAGAAAGTCCAAGGGATACAGTGAACCTGAAGTGAAGCATCGGAATCTAAAACTGGACACACAGGAGAGGTTCAAATCATAGAAAGTGAGAGTGTGATTCCTTTTTTACTTCAGTCGGCATTGTGCCTTCTGTATTAAATTCGGATGCAATTTCTGTGTTTCATCGTCAATAAGAAGGTTCAAGGTATACAGTAAACCTGAAGTGAAGCATCGGAATGGAAACTGGACTCACAGGAGAGGTTAAAATCATAGAAAGAGAGAGTGTCAGTCCTCTTGTACTTAAGTCGGCATTGTGCCATTTATATTAAATTCGGATGCAATTTCTGAGTTTGATCGTCAATAAGAAGGTCCAAGGGATACAGTAAACCTGATGTGAAGCATCGGAATCTAAAACTGGACTCAAAGGAGAGATTCAACTCATAGAAAGTTAGAGCGTCACTCCTCTTGTATATAAAGTCGGTATTGTGCCTTTTGTATTAAATTCGGATGCAATTTCTGTGTTTCGTCGTCAATAAGAAGGTCCAAGGGATACAGTAAACCTGAAGTGAAGCATTGGAATCTAAAACTGGACTCACAGGAGAGGTTCAAATCATAGAAAGTGAGAGTGTTAGTCCTCGTGTACTTAAGTCGGCATTGCGCCATTTATATTAAATTCGGATGCAATTTCTGTGTTTCATCGTCAATAAGAAGGTCCAAGGGATACAGTAAACCTGAAGTGAAAGCATCGGAATCTAAAACTGGACTCACACTAGAGGTTCAAATCATAGAATGTAGGAGTGTCACTCCTCTTGTACTTAAGTCGGTATTGTGCCTTTTGTATTAAATTCGGATGCAACTTCTGTGTTTCATTGTCAATGAGAAGGTCCAAGGGATACAGTAAACCTTAAGTGAAGCATCGGAATCTGAAACTGGACTCTCAGGAGAGGTTCAAATCATAGAATGTTAGAGTGTCAGTCCTCTTTTACTTAAGTCGGCATTGTGCCTTTTTTATTAAATTCGAATGCAATTTCTGTGTTTCATCGTCATTACGAAGGTGCAAGGTATACAGTAAACCTGAAGTGAAGTATCGGAATGTAAAACTGGACTCACAGGAGAGGTTCAAGTCATAGAAAGTGAGAGTGGCAGTCCTCTTGTACTTAATTCGACATTGTGCCATTTGTATTAAATTCGGATGCAATTTCTGTGTTTCATCGTCAATAAGATGGTCCAAGGGATACAGTAAACCTGAAGTTAAGCATCGGAATCTAAAACTGGAATCACAGGAGAGGTTCAAATCATAGAAAGTTAGAGTTTCACCCCTCCTGTACTTAAGTCGGTATTGTGCCCTTTGTATTAAATTCGGATGCTATTTCTGTGTTTCATCGTCAATAAGAAGGTCCAAGGGAAACAGTAATCCTGAAATTAAGCATCGGAATCTAAAACTGGTCTCACAAGAGAGATTCAAATCATAGAAAGTTAGAGTTTCACTCCTCCTGTACTTAAGGCGGTATTGTGCCCTTTGTATTAAATTCGGATGCAAATTCTGTGATTCATCGTCAATAAGAATGTCCAAGGGATATAGTAACCTTGAAGTGAAGCATCGGAATATAAAACTGGACTCACAGGAGAGGTTCAAATCATAGAATGTTAGAGTGTCACTCCCCTTGTGCTTAAGTCGGTATTGTGCCTTTTGTATTAATTTCGGATGTAATTTCTGTGTTTCATCGTCAATAAGAAGGTCCAAGTGATACAGTAACCTTAAGTGAAGCAACGGAATCTAAAACTGGACTCGCAGGAGAGGTTCAAATCATAGAATGTTAGAGTGTCAGTCCTCTTTTACTTAAGTTGGTATTGTGCATTTTGCATTAAATTCGGATCCAATTTCTGCGTTTCATCGTCAATAAGAAGGTCCAAGGGATACAGTATACCTGAAGTGGAGCATCGGAGTCAAAAACTGGACACACAGGAGGGGTTCAAATCATAGAATGTTAGAGTTTCACTCCTCCTGTACTTAAGTCGGTATTGTGCCCTTTGTATTAAATTCGGATGCAAATTCTGTGTTTCATCGTCAATAAGAAGGTCCAAGGGATACAGTAAACCTGAAGTGAAGCATCGGAATCTAAAACGGGAATCACAGGAGAGGTTCAAATCATAGAAAGTGAGAGTGTCAGTCCTCTTGTACTTAAGTCGGCATTGCGCCATTTATATTAAATTCGAACGCAATTTCTGTGTTTCATCGTCAATAAGAAGGTCCCAGGGATACAGTAAACCTGAAGTGAAGCATCGGAATCTAAAACTGGACTCACAGGTGAGGTTCAAATCATAGAATGTTAGAGTGTCAACCCCTCTTGTACTTAAGTCGGTATTGTGCCTTTTGTCTTGAATGCGGATGCAATTTCTGTGTTTTATCGTAAATAAGAACGTCCACAGGATACAGTAAACCTGAAGTGAAGCATCGGAATCTGAAACTGGACTCTCAGGAGAGGTTCAAATCATAGAATGTTAGAGTGTCAGTCCTCTTTTACTTAAGTCGGCAGTGTGCCTTTTTTATTAAATTCGAATGCAATTTCTGTGTTTCTACGTCAATAAGATGGTCCAAGGGTTACAGTAATCCTGAAGTTAAGCATCAGAATCTAAAACTGGAATCACAGGAGAGGTTCAAATCATAGAAAGTTAGAGTTTCACTCCTCCTGTACTTAAGTCGGTATTGTGCCCTTTGTATTAAATACAGATGCTATTTCTGTGTTTCATCGTCAATAAGAAGGTCCAAGGGATACAGTGTACCTGAAGTTAAGCATCGGAATCTAAAACTGGTCTCACAGGAGAGACTCAAATCATAGAAAGTTAGAGTTTCACTCCTCCTGTACTTAAGTCGGTATTGTGCCCTTTGTATTAAATTCGGATGCAAATTCTGTGTTTCATCGTCAATAAGAAGGTCCAAGGGATACAGTAAACTTGAAGTGAAGCATCCGAATCTAAACCTGGACTCACAGAAGAGGTTCAAATCATAGAATGTTAGAGTGTCACTCCCCTTGTGCTTAAGTCGGTATTGTGCAGTTTGTATTAATTTCGGATGTAATTTCTGTGTTTCATCGTCAATAAGAAGGTCCAAGGGATACAGTAACCTTAAGTGAAGCAACGGAATCTAAAACTGGACTCGCAAGAGAGGTTCAAACCATAGGATGTTAGAGTGTCAGTCCTCTTTTACTTAAGTCGGTATTGTGCATTTTGTATTAAATTCGGATCCAATTTCTGCGTTTCATCGTCAATAAGAAGGTCCAAGGGATACAGTAAACCTGAAGTGAAGCTTCGGAATCAAAAAGTGGACTCACAGGAGTGGTTCAAATCATAGAATGTTAGAGTTTCACTCCTCCTGTACTTAAGTCGGTATTGTGCACTTTGTATTAAATTCGGATGCAAATTCTGTGTTTCATCGTCAATAAGAAGGTCCAAGGGATACAGTAAACCTTAAGTGAAGCATCGGAATCTGAAACTGGACTCTCAGGAGAGGTTCAAATCATAGAATGTTAGAGTGTCAGTCCTCTTTTACTTAAGTCGGCATTGTGCCTTTTTTATTAAATTCGAATGCAATTTCTGTGTTTCATCGTCATTACGAAGGTGCAAGGTATACAGTAATCCTGAAGTTAAGCATCGGAATCTAAAACTGGAATCACACGGGAGGTTCAAATCATAGAAAGTTAGAGTTTCACCCCTCCTTTACTTAAGTCGGTATTGTGCCCTTTGTATTAAATTCGGATGCTATTTCTGTGTTTCATCGTCAATAAGAAGGTCCAAGGGAAACAGTAAACCATAAGTTAAGTATCGGAATCTAAAACTGGTCTCACAAGAGAGATTCAAATCATAGAAAGTTAGAGTTTCACTCCTCCTGTACTTAAGTCGGTATTGTGCCCTTTGTATTAAATTCGGATGCAAATTCTGTGTTTCATCGTCAATAAGAAGGTCCAAGGGATATAGTAAACTTGAAGTGAAGCATCGGAATCTAAAACTGGACTCACAGGAGAGGTTCAAATCATAGAATGTTAGAGTGTCACTCCCCTTGTGCTTAAGACGGTATTGTGCCTTTTGTATTTATTTCGGATGTAATTTCTGTGTTTCATCGTCAATAAGAAGGTCCAAGTGATACAGTAACCTTAAGTGAAGCAACGGAATCTAAAACTGGACTCGCAGGAGAGGTTCAAATCATAGAATGTTAGAGTGTCAGTCCTCTTTTACTTAAGTTGGTATTGTGCATTTTGTATTAAATTCGGATCCAATTTCTGCGTTTCATCGTCAATAAGAAGGTCCAAGGGATACAGTAAACCTGAAGTGAAGCATCGGAGTCAAAAACTGGACACACAGGAGGGGTTCAAATCATAGAATGTTAGAGTTTCACTCCTCCTGTACCTATGTCGGTATTGTGCCCTTTGTATTAAATTCGGATGCAAATTCTGTGTTTCATCGTCAATAAGAAGGTCCAAGGGATACAGTAAACTTGAAGTGAAGCATCCGAATCTAAACCTGGACTCACAGGAGAGGTTCAAATTATAGAATGTTAGAGTGTCACTCCCCTTGTGCTTAAGTCAGTATTGTGCAGTTTGTATTAATTTCGGATGTAATTTCTGTGTTTCATCGTCAATAAGAAGGTCCAAGGGATGCAGTAACCTTAAGTGAAGCAACGGAATCTAAAACTGGACTCGCAAGAGAGGTTCAAACCATAGGATGTTAGAGTGTCAGTCCTCTTTTACTTAAGTCGGCAGTGTGCCTTTTTTATTAAATTCGAATGCAATTTCTGTGTTTCTACGTCAATAAGATGGTCCAAGGGATACAGTAATCCTGAAGTTAAGCATCAGAATCTAAAACTGGAATCACAGGAGAGGTTCAAATCATAGAAAGTTAGAGTTTCCCTCCTCCTGTACTTAAGTCGGTATTGTGCCCTTTGTATTAAATTCGGATGCTATTTCTGTGTTTCATCGTCAATAAGAAGGTCCAAGGGATACAGTAAACCTGAAGTGAAGCATCGGAATCTAAAACAGGACTCACAGGAGAGGTTCAAATCATAGAATGTTATAGTGTCAACCCCTCTTGTATTTAAGTCGGTATTGTGCCTTTTGTCTTGAATGCGGATGCAATTTCTGTGTTTTATCGTCAATAAGAAGGTCCACAGGATACAGTAAACCTGAAGTGAAGCATCGGAATCTGAAACTGGACTCTCAGGAGAGGTTCAAATCATAGAATGTTAGAGTGTCAGTCCTCTTTTACTTAAGTCGGCAGTGTGCCTTTTTATTAAATTCGAATGCAATTTCTGTGTTTCTACGTCAATAAGATGGTCCAAGGGTTACAGTAATCCTGAAGTTATGCATCAGAATCTAAAACTGGAATCACAGGAGAGGTTCAAATCATAGAAAGTTAGAGTTTCACTCCTCCTGTACTTAAGTCGGTATTGTGCCCTTTGTATTAAATACAGATGCTATTTCTGTGTTTCATCGTCAATAAGAAGGTCCAAGGGATACAGTGTACCTGAAGTTAAGCATCGGAATCTAAAACTGGTCTCACAGGAGAGACTCAAATCATAGAAAGTTAGAGTTTCACTCCTCCTGTACTTAAGTCGGTATTGTGCCCTTTGTATTAAATTCGGATGCAAATTCTGTGTTTCATCGTCAATAAGAAGGTCCAAGGGATACAGTAAACTTGAAGTGAAGCATCCGAATCTAAACCTGGACTCACAGAAGAGGTTCAAATCATAGAATGTTAGAGTGTCACTCCCCTTGTGCTTAAGTCGGTATTGTGCAGTTTGTATTAATTTCGGATGTAATTTCTGTGTTTCATCGTCAATAAGAAGGTCCAAGGGATACAGTAACCTTAAGTGAAGCAACGGAATCTAAAACTGGACTCGCAAGAGAGGTTCAAACCATAGGATGTTAGAGTGTCAGTCCTCTTTTACTTAAGTCGGTATTGTGCATTTTGTATTAAATTCGGATCCAATTTCTGCGTTTCATCGTCAATAAGAAGGTCCAAGGGATACAGTAAACCTGAAGTGAAGCTTCGGAATCAAAAAGTGGACTCACAGGAGTGGTTCAAATCATAGAATGTTAGAGTTTCACTCCTCCTGTACTTAAGTCGGTATTGTGCACTTTGTATTAAATTCGGATGCAAATTCTGTGTTTCATCGTCAATAAGAAGGTCCAAGGGATACAGTAAACCTTAAGTGAAGCATCGGAATCTGAAACTGGACTCTCAGGAGAGGTTCAAATCATAGAATGTTAGAGTGTCAGTCCTCTTTTACTTAAGTCGGCATTGTGCCTTTTTTATTAAATTCGAATGCAATTTCTGTGTTTCATCGTCATTACGAAGGTGCAAGGTATACAGTAATCCTGAAGTTAAGCATCGGAATCTAAAACTGGAATCACACGGGAGGTTCAAATCATAGAAAGTTAGAGTTTCACCCCTCCTTTACTTAAGTCGGTATTGTGCCCTTTGTATTAAATTCGGATGCTATTTCTGTGTTTCATCGTCAATAAGAAGGTCCAAGGGAAACAGTAAACCATAAGTTAAGTATCGGAATCTAAAACTGGTCTCACAAGAGAGATTCAAATCATAGAAAGTTAGAGTTTCACTCCTCCTGTACTTAAGTCGGTATTGTGCCCTTTGTATTAAATTCGGATGCAAATTCTGTGTTTCATCGTCAATAAGAAGGTCCAAGGGATATAGTAAACTTGAAGTGAAGCATCGGAATCTAAAACTGGACTCACAGGAGAGGTTCAAATCATAGAATGTTAGAGTGTCACTCCCCTTGTGCTTAAGACGGTATTGTGCCTTTTGTATTTATTTCGGATGTAATTTCTGTGTTTCATCGTCAATAAGAAGGTCCAAGTGATACAGTAACCTTAAGTGAAGCAACGGAATCTAAAACTGGACTCGCAGGAGAGGTTCAAATCATAGAATGTTAGAGTGTCAGTCCTCTTTTACTTAAGTTGGTATTGTGCATTTTGTATTAAATTCGGATCCAATTTCTGCGTTTCATCGTCAATAAGAAGGTCCAAGGGATACAGTAAACCTGAAGTGAAGCATCGGAGTCAAAAACTGGACACACAGGAGGGGTTCAAATCATAGAATGTTAGAGTTTCACTCCTCCTGTACCTATGTCGGTATTGTGCCCTTTGTATTAAATTCGGATGCAAATTCTGTGTTTCATCGTCAATAAGAAGGTCCAAGGGATACAGTAAACTTGAAGTGAAGCATCCGAATCTAAACCTGGACTCACATTAGAGGTTCAAATTATAGAATGTTAGAGTGTCACTCCCCTTGTGCTTAAGTCAGTATTGTGCAGTTTGTATTAATTTCGGATGTAATTTCTGTGTTTCATCGTCAATAAGAAGGTCCAAGGGATGCAGTAACCTTAAGTGAAGCAACGGAATCTAAAACTGGACTCGCAAGAGAGGTTCAAACCATAGGATGTTAGAGTGTCAGTCCTCTTTTACTTAAGTCGGCAGTGTGCCTTTTTTATTAAATTCGAATGCAATTTCTGTGTTTCTACGTCAATAAGATGGTCCAAGGGATACAGTAATCCTGAAGTTAAGCATCAGAATCTAAAACTGGAATCACAGGAGAGGTTCAAATCATAGAAAGTTAGAGTTTCCCTCCTCCTGTACTTAAGTCGGTATTGTGCCCTTTGTATTAAATTCGGATGCTATTTCTGTGTTTCATCGTCAATAAGAAGGTCCAAGGGATACAGTAAACCTGAAGTGAAGCATCGGAATCTAAAACAGGACTCACAGGAGAGGTTCAAATCATAGAATGTTATAGTGTCAACCCCTCTTGTATTTAAGTCGGTATTGTGCCTTTTGTCTTGAATGCGGATGCAATTTCTGTGTTTTATCGTCAATAAGAAGGTCCACAGGATACAGTAAACCTGAAGTGAAGCATCGGAATCTGAAACTGGACTCTCAGGAGAGGTTCAAATCATAGAATGTTAGAGTGTCAGTCCTCTTTTACTTAAGTCGGCAGTGTGCCTTTTTATTAAATTCGAATGCAATTTCTGTGTTTCTACGTCAATAAGATGGTCCAAGGGATACAGTAATCCTGAAGTTAAGCATCAGAATCTAAAACTGGAATCACAGGAGAGGTTCAAATCATAGAAAGTTAGAGTTTCCCTCCTCCTGTACTTAAGTCGGTATTGTGCCCTTTGTATTAAATTCGGATGCTATTTCTGTGTTTCATCGTCAATAAGAAGGTCCAAGGGATACAGTAAACCTGAAGTTAAGCAGCGGAATCTAAAACTGGTCTCACAGGAGAGATTCAAATCATAGAAAGTTAGAGTTTCACTCCTCCTGTACTTAAGTCGGTATTGTGCCCTTTGTATTAAATTCGGATGCAAATTCTGTGATTCATCGTCAATAAGAAGGTCCAAGGGATACAGTAAACTTGAAGTGAAGCATCCGAATCTAAACCTGGACTCACAGGAGAGGTTCAAATCATAGAATGTTAGTGTGTTACTCCCCTTGTGCTTAAGTCGGTATTGTGGAGTTTGTATTAATTTCGGATGTAATTTCTGTGTTTCATCGTCAATAAGAAGGTCCAAGGGATACAGTAACCTTAAGTGAAGCAACGGAATCTAAAACTGGACTCGCAAGAGAGGTTCAAACCATAGGATGTTAGAGTGTCAGTCCTCTTTTACTTAAGTCGGTATTGTGCATTTTGTATTAAATTCGGATCCAATTTCTGCGTTTCATCGTCAATAAGAAGGTCCAAGGGATACAGTAAACCTGAAGTGAAGCATCGGAATCAAAAAGTGGACTCACAGGAGTGGTTCAAATCATAGAATGTTAGAGTTTCACTCCTCCTGTACTTAAGTCGGTATTGTGCACTTTGTATTAAATTCGGATGCAAATTCTGTGTTTCATCGTCAATAAGAAGGTCCAAGGGATACAGTAAACCTGAAGTGAAGCATCGGAATCTAAAACTGGATTCACAGGAGAGGTTCAAATCATAGAAAGTGAGAGTGTCAGTCCTCATGTACTTAAGTCTTTATTGTGCCTTTTGTCTTGAATTCGGATGCAATTTCTGTGTTTCATCGTCAATAAGAAGGTCCACAGGATACAGTAAACCTTAAGTGAAGCATCGGAATCTAAAACTGGACTCTCAGGAGAGGTTCAAATCATAGAATGTTAGAGTGTCAGTCCTCTTTTACTTAAGTCGGCATTGTGCCTTTTTTATTAAATTCGAATGCAATTTCTGTGTGTCATCGTCATTACGAAGAAGCAAGGTATACAGTAAACCTGAAGTGAAGCATCGGAATCGAAAACTGGACTCACAGGAGAGGTTCAAATCATAGAAAATGAGAGTGTCAACCCTTTTTTACTTCAGTCGGCAATGTGACTTCTGTATTAAATTCGGATGCAATTTCTGTGTTTCATCGTCAAGAAGAAGGTCCAAGGGATACAGTAAACCTGAAATGAAGCATCGGAATGTCAAACTGGACTCACAGGAGAGGTTCAAATCACAGAAAGTTTGAGTGTCAGTCCTCTTGTACTTAAGTCGGCATTGTGCCTTTTGAATTTAAATCCGATGCAATTTCTGTGTTTCATCGTCAATAAGAAGGTGCAAGGTCCGCAGTAAACCTGAAGTGAAGCATCGGAATCTAAAACTAGACTCACAGGAGAGGTTCAAATCATAGAAAGTGAGAGTGTCAGTCCTCTTTTACTTAAGCCGGCATTTTGCCTTTTGAATTTAATTCCGATTCAATTTCTGTCTTTCATCGTCAAAAAGAATGTCCATGGGATACAGTAAACCTGAAGTGAAGCATCGGAATCTAAAACTGGACTCACAGGAGAGGTTCAAATCATAGAAAGTGAGAGTGTCAGTCCTCTTGTACTTAAGTCGGCATTATGCCATTTCAATTAAATTCGGAAGCAATATCTGTGTTTCATCGTCAATAAGAAGGTCCAAGTTATGCAGTAAACCTAAAGTGAAGCATCGGAACCTAAAACTGGACTCACAGGAGAGATTCAAATCATAGAAGGTTAGAGTGTCACTCCTCTTGTACTAAAGTCGGTATTGTGCCTTTTGTATTAAATTCGGATGCAATTTCTGTGTTTCATCGTCAATAAGAAGGTCCAAGGGATATAGTAAACATTAAGTGAAGCATCTGAATCTAATACTGGACTCGCAGGAGAGGTTCAAATCATAGAAT
This sequence comes from Schistocerca serialis cubense, assembly GCF_023864345.2. NCBI lineage: Eukaryota > Metazoa > Arthropoda > Insecta > Orthoptera > Acrididae > Schistocerca > Schistocerca serialis. The sequence continues at coordinate 21,001,635 of NC_064648.1, forward strand.
GTTAGAGTGTCAGTCCTCTTCTACTTAAGTCGGCATTGAGCCCTTTGTATTAAATTCGGATGCAATTTCTGTGTATCATCGTCAATAATAAGGTGCAAGGTATACAGTAAACCTGAAGTGAAGCATCGGAATCTAAAACTGGACTCACAGGAGAGGTTCAAATCATTGAAAGTAAGAGTGTCAGTCTTCTTGTACTTAAGTCGGCATTGTGATATTTGTATTAAATTCGGATGCAATTTCTGTGTTTCATCGTCAATAAGAAGGTCCAAGGGATACAGTAAACCTGAAGTGAAGCATCGGAATCTATATCTGGACTCACAGGAGAGGTTCAATTCATAGAAAGTTAGAGTGTCACTCCTCTTGCACTTAAGTCGGTAGTGTGCCTTTTGTATTAAATTCGGATGCAATTTTTTTTGTTTCATCGTCAATTAGAAGTTCCAAGGGATACAGTAAACCTGAAGTGAAGCATCGGAATCTAAAACTGGACTTACAGGAGAGGTTCGAATCATAGAAAGTTTGAGTGTCAGTCCACTTGCACTTAAGTCGCCATTGTGCCTTTTGAATTTAATTCCGATAGAATTTCTGTGTTTCATCGTCAATATGAAGGTGCAAGGTATACAGTATACCTGAAGTGAAGCATCGGAATCTAAAACTGGACTCACAGGAGAGGTTCAAATCATAGAAAGTGAGAGTGTCAGTCCTTTTTTACTTCAGTCGGCATTGTGCCTTCTGTATTACATTCGGATGCAATTTCTGTGTTTCATCGTCAATAAGAAGGTTCAAGGGATACAGTTAACCAGAAGTGAAGCATCGGAATCTAAAACTGGATTCACAGGAGAGGTTCAAATCATAGAAAGTGAGAGTGTCAGTCCTCATGTACTTAAGTCTTTATTGTGCCTTTTGTCTTGAATTCGGATGCAATTTCTGTGTTTCATCGTCAATAAGAAGGTCCACAGGATACAGTAAACCTTAAGTGAAGCATCGGAATCTAAAACTGGACTCTCAGGAGAGGTTCAAATCATAGAATGTTAGAGTGTCAGTCCTCTTTTACTTAAGTCGGCATTGTGCCTTTTTTATTAAATTCGAATGCAATTTCTGTGTGTCATCGTCATTACGAAGAAGCAAGGTATACAGTAAACCTGAAGTGAAGCATCGGAATCGAAAACTGGACTCACAGGAGAGGTTCAAATCATAGAAAATGAGAGTGTCAACCCTTTTTTACTTCAGTCGGCAATGTGACTTCTGTATTAAATTCGGATGCAATTTCTGTGTTTCATCGTCAAGAAGAAGGTCCAAGGGATACAGTAAACCTGAAATGAAGCATCGGAATGTCAAACTGGACTCACAGGAGAGGTTCAAATCACAGAAAGTTTGAGTGTCAGTCCTCTTGTACTTAAGTCGGCATTGTGCCTTTTGAATTTAAATCCGATGCAATTTCTGTGTTTCATCGTCAATAAGAAGGTGCAAGGTCCGCAGTAAACCTGAAGTGAAGCATCGGAATCTAAAACTAGACTCACAGGAGAGGTTCAAATCATAGAAAGTGAGAGTGTCAGTCCTCTTTTACTTAAGCCGGCATTTTGCCTTTTGAATTTAATTCCGATTCAATTTCTGTCTTTCATCGTCAAAAAGAATGTCCATGGGATACAGTAAACCTGAAGTGAAGCATCGGAATCTAAAACTGGACTCACAGGAGAGGTTCAAATCATAGAAAGTGAGAGTGTCAGTCCTCTTGTACTTAAGTCGGCATTATGCCATTTCAATTAAATTCGGAAGCAATATCTGTGTTTCATCGTCAATAAGAAGGTCCAAGTTATGCAGTAAACCTAAAGTGAAGCATCGGAACCTAAAACTGGACTCACAGGAGAGATTCAAATCATAGAAGGTTAGAGTGTCACTCCTCTTGTACTAAAGTCGGTATTGTGCCTTTTGTATTAAATTCGGATGCAATTTCTGTGTTTCATCGTCAATAAGAAGGTCCAAGGGATATAGTAAACATTAAGTGAAGCATCTGAATCTAATACTGGACTCGCAGGAGAGGTTCAAATCATAGAATGTTAGAGTGTCAGTCCTCTTCTACTTAAGTCGGCATTGAGCCCTTTGTATTAAATTCGGATGCAATTTCTGTGTATCATCGTCAATAATAAGGTGCAAGGTATACAGTAAACCTGAAGTGAAGCATCGGAATCTAAAACTGGACTCACAGGAGAGGTTCAAATCATTGAAAGTAAGAGTGTCAGTCTTCTTGTACTTAAGTCGGCATTGTGATATTTGTATTAAATTCGGATGCAATTTCTGTGTTTCATCGTCAATAAGAAGGTCCAAGGGATACAGTAAACCTGAAGTGAAGCATCGGAATCTATATCTGGACTCACAGGAGAGGTTCAATTCATAGAAAGTTAGAGTGTCACTCCTCTTGCACTTAAGTCGGTAGTGTGCCTTTTGTATTAAATTCGGATGCAATTTTTTTTGTTTCATCGTCAATTAGAAGTTCCAAGGGATACAGTAAACCTGAAGTGAAGCATCGGAATCTAAAACTGGACTTACAGGAGAGGTTCGAATCATAGAAAGTTTGAGTGTCAGTCCACTTGCACTTAAGTCGCCATTGTGCCTTTTGAATTTAATTCCGATAGAATTTCTGTGTTTCATCGTCAATATGAAGGTGCAAGGTATACAGTATACCTGAAGTGAAGCATCGGAATCTAAAACTGGACTCACAGGAGAGGTTCAAATCATAGAAAGTGAGAGTGTCAGTCCTTTTTTACTTCAGTCGGCATTGTGCCTTCTGTATTACATTCGGATGCAATTTCTGTGTTTCATCGTCAATAAGAAGGTCCAAGGGATTCAGTAAATCTGAAGTGAAGCATCGGAATCTAAAACTGGACTCACAGGAGAGGTTCAAATCATAGAAAGTGAGAGTGTCAGTCCTCTTGTACTTAAGTCGGCATTGTGCCTTTTGTATTAAATTCGGATGCTATTTCTGTGTTTCATCGTCAATAAGAAGGTTCAAGGGATACAGTTAACCAGAAGTGAAGCATCGGAATGTAAAACTGGACTCACAGGAGAGGTTCAAATCATAGAAAGTGAGAGTGTCAGTCCTCTTTTACTTAAGTCGACATTTTGCCTTTTGAATTTAATTCCGATGCAATTTCTGTGTTTCTTCGTCAATAAGAAGGTCCAAGGTGTACAGTAAACCTGAATTGAAGCATCGAAATCTAAAACTGGACTCACAGGAGAGGTTCAAATCATAGAAAGTAAAAGTGTCAGTCTTCTTGAACGTAAGTCGACATTGTGCCATTTGTACTAAATTCGGATGCAATTTCTGTTTTTCATCGTCAATAAGAAGGTCCAAGGGATACAGCAAATCTGAAATGAAGCATCGGAATCTAAAACTGGACTTACTGGGAGGTTCGAATCATAGAAAGTTAGAGTGTCAGTCCTCTTACACTTAAGTCGGCATTGTGCCTTTTGAATTTAATTCCGATGCAATTTCTGTGTTTCATCGTCAATAAGAAGGTGCAAGGTATGCAGAACATTGAAGTGAAGCATCGGAATCTAAAACTGGACTCACAGGAGAGGTTCAAGTCATACAAAGTGAGAATGTAAGTCCTCTTGTACTTAAGTCGACATTGTGCCATTTGTATTAAATTCGGATGCAATTTCTGTGTTTCATCGTCAATAAGAAGGTCCCAGGGATACAGTGAACCTGAAGTGAAGCATCGGAATCGAAAACTGGAATCACAGGAGAGTTTCAAATCATAGAAAATGAGAGTGCCAATCCTTTTTTACTTCAGTCGGCATTGTGACTTCTGTATTAAATTCGGATGCAATTTTTGTGTTTCATCGTCAATAAGAAGGTCCAAGGGATACAGTAAATCTGAAGTGAAGCATCGGAATCTAAAACTGGACTCACAGGAGAGGTTCAAAACATAGAAAGTGAGAGTGTCAGTCCTCTTTTACTTTAGTCGGCATTGTGCCTTTTTTATTAAATTCGAATGCAATTTCTGTGTTTCATCGTCAATAAGATGGTCCAAGGGATACAGTAAACTTGAAGTTAAGCATCAGAATCTAAAACTGGAATCACAGGAGAGGTTCAAATCATAGAAAGTTAGAGATTCACTCCTCCTGTACTTAAGGCGGTATTGTGCCCTTTGTATTAAATTCGGATGCTATTTCTGTGTTTCATCGTCAATAAGAAGGTCCAAGGGATACAGTAAACCTGAAGTTAAGCATCGGAATCTAAACCTGGACTCACAGGAGAGGTTCAAATCATAGAATGTTAGAGTGTCACTCCCCTTGTGCTTAAGTCGGTATTGTGCAGTTTGTATTAATTTCCGATGTAATTTCTGTGTTTCATCGTCAATAAGAAGGTCCAAGGGATACAGTAACCTTAAGTGAAGCATCGGAATCTAAAACTGGACTCACAGGAGAGGTTCAAATCATAGAAAGTGAGAGTGTCAGTCCTTTTTTACTTCAGTCGGCATTGTGCCTTCTGTATTACATTCGGATGCAATTTCTGTGTTTCATCGTCAATAAGATGGTCCAAGGGATTCAGTAAATCTGAAGTGAAGCATCGGAATCTAAAACTCGACTCACAGGAGAGGTTCAAATCATAGAAAGTGAGAGTGTCAGTCCTCTTGTACTTAAGTCGGCATTGTGCCTTTTGTATTAAATTCGGATGCAATTTCTGTGTTTCATCGTCATTAAGAAGGTTCAAGGGATACAGTTAACCAGAAGTGAAGCATCGGAATGTAAAACTGGACTCACAGGAGAGGTTCAAATCATAGAAAGTGAGAGTGTCAGTCCTCTTTTACTTAAGTCGACATTTTGCCTTTTGAATTTAATTCCGATGCAATTTCTGTGTTTCTTCGCCAATAAGAAGGTCCAAGGTGTACAGTAAACCTGAATTGAAGCATCGAAATCTATAACTGGACTCACAGGAGAGGTTCAAATCATAGAAAGTGAGAGTGTCAGTCTTCTTGAACGTAAGTCGACATTGTGCCATTTGTACTAAATTCGGATGCAATTTCTGTTTTTCATCGTCAATAAGAAGGTCCAAGGGATACAGCAAACCTGAAGTGAAGCATCGGAATCTAAATCTGGACTCACTGGGAGGTTCGAATCATAGAAAGTTAGAGTGTCAGTCCTCTTACACTTAAGTCGGCATTGTGCCTTTTGAATTTAATTCCGATGCAATTTCTGTGTTTCATCGTCAATAAGAAGGTGCAAGGTATGCAGTAACACTGAAGTGAAGCATCGGAATCTAAAACTGGACTCACAGGAGAGGTTCAAGTCATAGAAAGTGAAATGTAAGTCCTCTTGTACTTAAGTCGACATTGTGCCATTTGTATTAAATTCGGATGCAATTTCTGTGTTTCATCGTCAATAAGAAGGTCCCAGGGATACAGTGAACCTGAAGTGAAGCATCGGAATCGAAAACTGGAATCACAGGAGAGGTTCAAATCATAGAAAATGAGAGTGCCAATCCTTTTTTACTTCAGTCGGCATTGTGACTTCTGTATTAAATTCGGATGCAATTTTTGTGTTTCATCGTCAATAAGAAGGTCCAAGGGATACAGTAAATCTGAAGTGAAGCATCGGAATCTAAAACTGGACTCACAGGAGAGATTCAAAACATAGAAAGTGAGAGTGTCAGTCCTCTTTTACTTAAGTCGGCATTGTGCCTTTTTTATTAAATTCGAATGCAATTTCTGTGTTTCATCGTCAATAAGATGGTCCAAGGGATACAGTAAACGTGAAGTTAAGCATCAGAATCTAAAACTGGAATCACAGGAGAGGTTCAAATCATAGAAAGTTAGAGTTTCACTCCTCCTGTACTTAAGGCGGTATTGTGACCTTTGTATTAAATTCGGATGATATTTCTGTGTTTCATCGTCAATAAGAAGGTCCAAGGGATACAGTAAACCTGAAGTTAAGCATCGGAATCTAAAACTGGTCTCACAGGAGAGATTCAAATCATAGAAAGTTAGAGTTTCACTCCTCCTGTACTTAAGTCGGTATTATGCACTTTGTATTAAATTCGGATGCAAATTCTGTGTTTCATCGTCAATAAGAAGGTCCAAGGGATACAGGAAACGTGAAGTGAAGCATCGGAATCTAATACTGGACTCACAGGAGAGGTTCAAATCATAGAAAGTTAGAGTGTCACTCCCGTTGTGCTTAGGTCGGTATTGTGCCTTTTGTAATAATTTCGGATGTAATTTCTGTGTTTCATCGTCAATAAAAAGGTCCAAGGGATACAGTAACTTTAAGTGAAGCAACGGAATCTAAAACTGGACTCGCAGGAGAGAATCAAACCATAGGATGTTAGAGTGTCAGTCCTCTTTTACTTAAGTCGGTATTGTGCATTTTGTATTAAATTCGGAACCAATTTCTGCGTTTCATCGATAATAAGAAGGTCCAAGGGATACAGTAAACCTGAAGTGAAGCATCGGAAATTAAAACTGGACTCGCAGGAGAGGTTCAAATCATAGAAAGTGAGAGTGTCAGTCCTCTTGTACTTAAGTCGGCATTACGCCATTTATATTAAATTCGGACGCAATTTCTGCTTTCATCGTCAATAAGAAGGTCCCAGGGATACAGTAAACCTGAAGTGAAGCATCGGAATCTAAAACTGGACTCACAGGAGAGGTTCAAATCATAGAATGTTAGAGTGTCAACCCCTCTTGTACTTAAGTCGGTATTGTGCCTTTTGTCTTGAATTCGGATGCAATTTTTGTGTTTCATCGTCAATAAGAAGGTCCACAGGATACAGTAAACCTTAAGTGAAGCATCGGAATCTAAAACTGGACTCTCAGGAGAGGTTCAAATCATAGAATGTTAGAGTGTCAGTCCTCTTTTACTTAAGTCGGCATTGTGCCTTTTTTATTAAATTCGAATGCAATTTCTGTGTGTCATCGTCATTACGAAGAAGCAAGGTATACAGTAAACCTGAAGTGAAGCATCGGAATCGAAAACTGGACTCAGAGGAGAGGTTCAAGTCATAGAGAGTGAGAGTGTAGGTCCTCTTGTATTTATGTCGACATTGTGCCATTTGTATTAAATTCGGATGCAATTTCTGTGTTTCATCGTCAATAAGAAGGTCCCAGGGATACAGTGAACCTGAAGTGAAGCATCGGAATCGAAAACTGGACTCACAGGAGAGGTTCAAATCATAGAAAATGAGAGTGTCAATCCTTTTTTACTTCAGTCGGCATTGTACTTCTGTATTAAATTCGGATGCAATTTTTGTGTTTCATCGTCAATAAGAAGGTCCAAGGGATACAGTGAACCTGAAGTGAAGCATCGGAATCTAAAACTGGACTCAAAGGAGAGGTTTAAATCATAGAAAGTGAGAGTGTCAGTTGTCTTGTACTTAAGTCGGCATTGTGCCTTTTGTTTTAAATTCGGTTGCAATTTCTGTGTTTTATCGTTAAGAAGAAGGTCCAAGGGATACAGTAAACCTGAAATGAAGCATCGGAATCTCAAACTGGACTCACAGGAGAGGTTCAAATCATAGAAAGTTTGAGTGTCAGTCCTCTTGTACTTAAGTCGGCATTGTGCCTTTTGAATTTAATTCCGATGCAATTTCTGTGTTTCATCGTCAATAAGAAGGTGCAAGGTCTGCAGTAAACCTGAAGTGAAGCATCGGAATCTAAAACTGGACTCACAGGAGAGGTTCAAATCATAGAAAGTGAGAGTGTCAGTCCTCTTTTACTTAAGCCGGCATTTTGCCTTTTGAATTTAATTCCGATTCAATTTCTGTCTTTCATCGTCAAAAAGAATGTCCATGGGATACAGTAAACCTGAAGTGAAGCATCGGAATCTAAAACTGGACTCACAGGAGAGGTTCAAATCATAGAAAGTGAGAGTGTCAGTCCTCTTGTACTTAAGTCGGTATTATGCCATTTGTATTACATTCGGAAGCAATATCTGTGTTTCATCGTCAATAAGAAGGTCCAAGGGATGCAGTAAACCTAAAGTGAAGCATCGGAATCTAAAACTGGACTCACAGGAGAGATTCAAATCATAGTAGGTTAGAGTGTCACTCCTCTTGTACTTAAGTCGGTATTGTGCCTTTTGTATTAAATTCGGATGCCATTTCTGTGCTTCATCGTCAATAAGAAGGTCCAAGGGATATAGTAAACCTTAAGTGAAGCATCTGAATCTAATACTGGACTCGCAGGAGAGGTTCAAATCATAGAATGTTAGAGTGTCAGTCCTCTTCTACTTAAGTCGGCATTGAGCCTTTTGTATTAAATTCGAATGCAATTTCTGTGTATCATCGTCAATAATAAGGTGCAAGGTATACAGTAAACCTGAAGTGAAGCATCGGAATCTAAAACTGGACTCACAGGAGAGGTTCAAATCATAGAAAGAAAGAGTGTCAGTCTTCTTGTACTTAAGTCGGCATTGTGATATTTGTATTAAATTCGGATGCAATTTCTGTGTATCATCGTCAATAATAAGGTGCAAGGTATACAGTAAACCTGAAGTGAAGCATCGGAATCTAAAACTGGACTCACAGGAGAGGTTCAATTCATAGAAAGATAGAGTGTCACTCCTCTTGCACTTAAGTCGGTAGTGTGCCTTATGTATTAAATTCGGATGCAATTTTTTTTGTTTCATCGTCAATTAGAAGTTCCAAGGGATACAGTAAACCTGAAGTTAAGCATCGGAATCTAAAACTGGACTTACAGGAGAGGTTCGAATCATAGAAAGTTTGAGTGTCAGTCCTCTTGCACTTAAGTCGGCATTGTGCCTTTTGAATTTAATTCCGATGCAATTTCTGTGTTTCATCGTCAATATGAAGGTGCAAGGTATACAGTATACCTGAAGTGAAGCATCGGAATCTAAAACTGGACTCACAGGAGAGGTTCAAATCATAGAAAGTGAGAGTGTCAGTCCTTTTTTACTTCAGTCGGCATTGTGAATTCTGTATTACATTCGGATGCAATTTCTGTGTTTCATCGTCAATAAGAAGGTCCAAGGGATTCAGTAAATCTGAAGTGAAGCAACGGAATCTAAAACTGGACTCACAGGAGAGGTTCAAATCATAGAAAGTGAGAGTGTCAGTCCTCTTGAACTTAAGTCGGCATTGTGCCTTTTGGATTAAATTCGGATGCAATTTCTGTGTTTCATCGTCAATGAGAAGGTTCAAGGGATACAGTTAACCAGAAGTGAAGCATCGGAATGTAAAACTGGACTCACAGGAGAGGTTCAAATCATAGAAAGTGAGAGTGTCAGTCCTCTTTTACTTAAGTCGACATTTTGCCTTTTGAATTTAATTCCGATGCAATTTCTGTGTTTCTTCGTCAATAAGAAGGTCCAAGGTGTACAGTAAACCTGTATTGAAGCATCGAAATCTAAAACTGGACTCACAGGAGAGGTTCAAATCATAGAAAGTGAGAGTGTCAGTCTTCTTGAACGTAAGTCGACATTGGGCCATTTGTATTAAATGCGGATGCATTTTCTGTTTTTCATCGTCAATAAGAAGGTCCAAGGGATACAGCAAACCTGAAGTGAAGCATCGGAATCTAAAACTGGACTCACTGGGAGGTTCGAATCATAGAAAGTTAAAGTGTCAGTCCTCTTACACTTAAGTCAGCATTGTGCCTTTTCAATTTAATTCCGATGCAATTTCTGTGTTTCATCGTCAATAAGAAGGTGCAAGGTATGCAGTAACACTGAAGTGAAGCATCGGAATCTAAAACTGGACTCACAGGAGAGGTTCAAGTCATAGAAAGTGAGAATGTAAGTCCTCTTGTACTTAAGTCGACATTGTGCCATTTGTATTAAATTCGGATGCAATTTCTGTGTTTCATCGTCAATAAGAAGGTCCCAGGGATACAGTGAACCTGAAGTGAAGCATCGGAATCGAAAACTGGAATCACAGGAGAGGTTCAAATCATAGAAAATGAGAGTGTCAATCCGTTTTTACTTCAGTCGGCATTGTGACTTCTGTATTAAATTCAGATGCAATCTTTGTGTTTCATCGTCAATAAGAAGGTCCAAGGGATACAGTAAATCTGAAGTGAAGCATCGGAATCTAAAACTGGACTCACAGGAGAGGTTCAAAACATAGAAAGTCAGAGTGTCAGTCCTCTTTTACTTAAGTCGGCATTGTGCCTTTTTAATTAAATTCGAATGCAATTTCTGTGTTTCATCGTCATTACGAAGGTGCAAGGTATACAGTAAACCTGAAGTGAAGCATCGGAATGTAAAACTAGACTCACAGGAGAGATTCAAATCATAGAAAGTTAGAGTTTCACTCCTCCTGTACTTAAGTCGGTATTGTTCCCTTTGTATTAAATTCGGATGCAAATTCTGTGTTTCATCGTCAATAAGAAGGTCCAAGGGATACAGTAAACTTGAAGTGAAGCATCGGAATCTAAAACTGGACTCACAGGAGAGGTTCAAATCATAGAAAGTTAGAGTGTCACTCCCCTTGTGCTTAGGTCGGTATTGTGCCTTTTGTAATAATTTCGGATGTAATTTCTGTGTTTCATCGTCAATAAGAAGGTCCAAGGGATACAGTAACCTTAAGTGAAGCAACGGAATCTAAAACTGGACTCGCAGGAGAGGTTCAAACCATAGCATGTTAGAGTGTCAGTCCTCTTATACTTAAGTCGGTATTGTGCATTTTGTATTAAATTCGGATGCAATTTCTTTGTTTCATCGTCAATAAGAAGGTCCAAGGGATACAGTAAACCGGAAGTGAAGCATCGGAATCAAAAACTGGACTCGCAGGAGGGGTTCAAATCATAGAATGTTAGAGTTTCACTCCTCCTGTACTTAAGTCGGTATTGTGCACTTTGTATTAAATTCGGATGCAAATTCTGTGTTTCATCCTCAATAAGAAGGTCCAAGTGATACAGTAAACCTGAAGTGAAGCATCGGAAATTAAAACTGGACTCACAGGAGAGGTTCAAATCATAGAAAGTGAGAGTGTCAGTCGTCTTGTACTTAAGTCGGCATTGCGCTATTTATATTAAATTCGGACGCAATTTCTGCTTTCATCGTCAATAAGAAGGTCCCAGGGATACGGTAAACCTGAAGTGAAGCATCGGAATCTAAAACTGGACTCACAGGAGAGGTTCAAATCATAGAATGTTAGAGTGTCAACCCCTCTTAAACTTAAGTCGGTATTGTGCCTTTTGTCTTGAATTCCGATGCAATTTCTGTGTTTCATCGTCAATAAGAAGGTCCACAGGATACAGTAAACCTTAAGTGAAGCATCGGAATCTAAAACTGGACTCTCAGGCGAGGTTCAAATCATAGAATGTTAGAGTGTCAGTCCTCTTTTACTTAAGTCGGCATTGTGCCTTTTTTATTAAATTCGAATGCAATTTCTGTGTGTCATCGTCATTACGAAGAAGCAAGGTATACAGTAAACCTGAAATGAAGCATCGGAATCGAAAACTGGACTCAGAGGAGAGGTTCAAGTCATAGAGAATGAGAGTGTAGGTCGTCTTGTATTTATGTCGACATTGTGCCATTTGTATTAAATTCGGATGCAATTTCTGTTTTTCATCGTCAATAAGAAGGTCCCAGGGATACAGTGAACCTGAAGTGAAGCATCGGAATCGAAAACTGGACTCACAGGAGAGGTTCAAATCATAGAAAATGACAGTGTCAATCCTTTTTTACTTCAGTCGGCATTGTGACTTCTGTATTAAATTCGGATGCAATTTTTGTGTTTCATCGTCAATAAGAAGGTCCAAGGGATACAGTAAATCTGAAGTGAAGCATCGGAATCTAAAACTGGACTCACAGGAGAGGTTTAAATCATAGAGAGTGAGAGTGTCAGTCGTCTTGTACTTAAGTCGGCATTGTGCCTTTTGTTTTAAATTCGGATGCAATTTCTGTGTTTCATCGTCAAGAAGAAGGTCCAAGGTATACAGTAAACCTGAAATGAAGCATCGGAATCTAAAACTGGTCTCACAGGAGAGCTTCAAATCCTAGAAATTTAGTGTGTCACTCCTCCTGCACTTAAATCGGTATTGTGCCCTTTGTATTAAATTCGGATGCAATTTCTGTGTTTCATCGTCAATAAGAAGGTCCAAGGGATACAGCAAACTTGAAGTGAAGCATCGGAATCTAAAACTGGACTCACTGGGATGTTCGAATCATAGAAAGTTAGAGTGTCAGTCCTCTTACACTTAAGTCGGCATTGTGCCTTTTGAATTTAATTCCGATGCAATTTCTGTGTTTCATCGTCAATAAGAAGGTGCAAGGTATGCAGTAACACTGAAGTGAAGCTTCGGAATCTAAAACTGGACTTACAGGAGAGGTTCAAGTCATAGAAAGTGAGTATGTAAGTTCTCTTGTACTTAAGTCGACATTGTGCCATTTGTATTAAATTCGGATGCAATTTCTGTGTTTCATCGTCAATAAGAAGGTCCAAGGGATACAGTAAACCTTAAGTGAAGCATCGGAATCTAAAACTGGACTCACAGGAGAGGTTCAAATCATAGAAAGTTAGAGTTTCACTCCTCCTGTACTTAAGTCGGTATTGTGCCCTTTGTATTAAATTCGGATGCTATTTCTGTGTTTCATCGTCAATAAGAAGGTCCAAGGGATAAATTAAACCTGAAGTTAAGCATCGGAATCTAAAACTGATCTCACCGTAGGGATTCAAATCATAGAAAGTTAGAGTTTCACTCCTCCTGTACTTAAGTCCGTATTGTGCCCTTTGTATTAAATTCGGATGCAAATTCTGTGTTTCATCGTCAATAAGAAGGTCCAAGGGATACAGTAAACCTGAAGTGAAGCATCGGAATCTAAAACTGGACTCATAGGAGAGGTTCAAATCATAGAATGTTAGAGTGTCACTCCTCTTGTACTTAAGTCGGTATTGTGCATTTTGTATTAAATTCGGATGCAATTTCTGTGTTTCATCGTCAATAAGAAGGTCCAAGGGATACAGTAAACCTGAAGTGAAGCATCGGAATCAAAAACTGGACTCGCAGGAGAGGTTCAAATCATAGAATGTTAGAGTGTCAGTCCTCTTGTACTTAAGTCGGCATTGTGCCTTTTGAATTTAATTCCGATGCAATTTCTGTGTTTCATCGTCAATAAGAAGGTCCAAGGGATACAGTAAACCTGAAATGAAGCATCGGAATCTAAAACTGGGCTCACAGGATAGGTTCAAATCATAGAAGATTAGAGTGTGACTCCTCTTGTACTTAGGTCGGTATTGTGCCTTTTGTATTAAATTCGGATGCAATTTCTGTGTTTCATCGTCAATGAGAAGGTCCAAGGGATTCATTAAACCTTAAGTGAAGCATCTGAATCTAATACTGGACTCGCAGGAGAGGTTCAAATCATAGAATGTTAGAGTGTCAGTCCTCTTTTACTTAAGTCGGCATTGATCCTTTTGTATTAAATTCGGATGCAATTTCTGTGTTTCATCGTCAATAATAAGGTGCAAGATATACGGTAAACCTGAAGTGAAGCATCGGAATCTACAACTGGTCTCACAGGAGAGGTTCAAATCATTGAAAGTGAGAGTGTCAGTCCTCTTGTAATTAAGTCGGCATTGTGCCTTTTGAATTTAATTCCGATGCAATTTCTGTGTTTCATCGTCAATAAGAAGGTGCAGGGTATGCAGTAAACCTGAAGTGAAGCATCGAAATCTAAAACTGGACTCAAAGGAGAGGTTCAAATCATAGAAAGTGAGAGTGTCAGTCCTCTTTTACTTAAGCTGGCATTTTGCCTTTTGAATTAAATTCCGATTCAATTTCTGTCTTTCATCGTCAAAAAGAATGTCCAAGGGATACAGTAAACCTGGAGTGAAGCATCGGAATCTAAAACTGGACTCACAGGAGAGGTTCAAATCATACAAAGTGAGAGTGTCAGTCCTCTTGTACTTAAGTCGGCATTGTGCCATTTGTATTAATTCAGATACAATTTCTGTGTTTCATCGTCAATAAGAAGGTCCAAGGGATACAGTTAAGAAGAAGTGAAGCATCGGAATCTAAAACTGGACTCACAGGAGAGGTTCAAATCATAGAAAGTTAGAGTGTCACACCTCCTGCACTTAAATCGGTATTGAGCCCTTTGTATTAAATTCGGATACAATTTCTGTGTTTCATCGTCAATAAAAAGGTGCAAGGTATACAGTAAACCTGAAGTGAAGCATCGGAATGTAAAACTGGACTCACAGGAGAGGTTCAAATCGTAGAAAGTTAGAGTGTCAGTCCTCTTGTACGTAAGTCGACATTGTGCCATTTGTATTAAATTCGGATGCAATTTCTGTGTTTCATCGTCAATAGGAAGGTCCAAGGGATACAGTAAACCTGAAGTGAAGCATCGGAATCTAAAACTGGACTCACAGGACAGGTTCAAACCATAGAAAGTTAGAGTGTACTCCTCCTGTACTTAAGTCGGTATTGTGAACTTTGTATTAAATGCGGATGCAATTTCTGTGTTTCATCGTCAATAAGAAGGTCCAAGGGATACAGTAGACCTGAAGTAGAGCATCGGAATCTAAAACTGGACTCACAGGAGAGGCTCAACTCATAGAAAGTGAGAGTGTCAATCCTCTTGTACTTAAGTCGGCATTGTGCCATTTGTATTAAATTCGGATGCAATTTCTGTGTCTAATCGTCTATAAGAAGATCCAAGGGATACAGTAAACCTGAAGTGAAGCATCGGAATGTAAAACTGGACTCACAGGAGAGGTTCAAATCCTAGAAAGTTAGAGTGTCACTCTTCCTGCATTTAAATCGGTATTGTGCCCTTTGTATTAAATTCGGATGCAATTTCTTTGTTTCATCGTCAATAAGAAGGTCCAAGGGATACAGCAAACCTGAAGTGAAGCATCGGAATCTAAAACTGGACTCACAGGAGAGGTTCAAATCATAGAAAGTGAGAGTGTTAGTTCTCTTGTACTTAAGTCGTCATTGTGCCTTTTGAATTTAATTCCGATGCAATTTCTGTGATTCATCGTCAATAAGAAGGTGCAAGGTATGCAGTAACCCTGAAGTGAAGCATCGGAATCTGAAACTGGACTCACAGGAGTGGTTCAAATCATAGAAAGTGAGAGTGTAAGTCCTCTTGTACTTAAGTCGGCATTGTGCCTTCTGTAATACATTCGGATGCAATTTCTGTGTTTCATCGTCAATAAGAAGGTCCAAGGGATACAGTAAATCTGATGTGAAGCATCGGAATCTAAAGGTGGACGCACAGGAGAGGTTCAAATCATTGAAAGTGAGAGTGTCAGTCCTCTTGTACTTAAGTCGGCATTGTGCCTTTTGTATTAATTTCGGATGCAATTTCTGTGTTTCATCGTCAATAAGAAGGTCCAAGGGGTACAGTAAACCAGAAGTGAAGCATCGGAATCTAAAACTGGACTCACAGAAGAGGTTCAAATCATAGATAGTTAGAGTGTCAGTTCTCTTGTACTTAAGTCGGCATTTTGCCTTTTGACTTTCATTCCGATGCAATATCTTTATTTCTTCGTCAATAAGAAGGTCCAAGGGGTACAGTAAACCTGAATTGAAGCATCGAATTCTAAAACTGGACTCACAGGAGAGGTTCAAATCATAGAAAGTGAGAGTGTCACTTCTCTTGTACTTAAGTCGTCATTGTGCCTTTTGAATTTAATTCCGATGCAATTTCTGTGTTTCATCGTCAATAAGAAGGTGCAAGGTATGCAGTAACCCTGCAGTGAAGCATCGGAATCTGAAACTGGACTCACAGGAGAGGTTCAAATCATAGAAAGTGAGAGTGTAAGTCCTCTTGTACTTAAGTCGGCATTGTGCCTTTTGTATTAAATTCGGATGCAATATCTGTGTTTCATCGTCAATAAGAAGGTCCAAGGGATACAGTAAACCAGAAGTGAAGCATCGGAATCTAAAACTGGACTCACAGGAGAGTTTCAAATCATAGAAAGTTAGAGTGTCAGTTCTCTTGTACTTAAGTCGGCATTGAGCCTTTTGAATTTAATTCCGATGCAATATCTGTGTTTCATCGTCAATAACAAGGTGCAAGGTATACAGTAAACCTGAAGTGAAGCATCGGAATCTAAAACTGGACTCACAGGAGATGTTCATATCATAGAAAGTGAGAGTGTCAGTCCTTTTTTACTTTAGTCGGCATTGTGCCTTCTGTATTACATTCGGATGCAATTTCTGTGTTTCATCGTCAATAAGAAGGTCCAAGGGATTCAGTAAATCTGAAGTGAAGCATCGGAATCTAAAACTGGACTCACAGGAGAGGTTCAAATCATAGAAAGTGAAACTGTCAGTCCTCTTGTACTTAAGTCGGCATTGTGCCATTTGTATTAAATTCAGATACAATTTCTGTGTTTCATTGTCAATAAGAAGGTCCAAGGGATACAGTTAAGAAGCAGTGAAGCATCGGAATCTAAAACTGGACTCACAGAAGAGGTTCAAATCATAGAAAGTTAGAGTGTCAGTTCTCTTGTACTTAAGTCGGCATTTTGCCTTTTGACTTTCATTCCGATGCAATATCTTTATTTCTTCGTCAATAAGAAGGTCCAAGGGGTACAGTAAACCTGAATTGAAGCATCGAAATCTAAAACTGGACTCACAGGAGAGGTTCAAATCATAGAAAGTGAGAGTGTCAGTCCTCTTGCACTTAAGTCGGCATTGTGCATTTTGAATTTAATTCCGATGCAATTTCTGTGTTTCATCGTCAATAAGAAGGTGCAAGGTATGCAGTAACACTGGAGTGAAGCATCGTAATCTAAAACTGGACTCACAGGAGAGGTTCAAGTCATTGAAAGTGAGAGTGTTAGTCCTCTTGTACTTAAGTCGACATTGTGCCATTTGTATTAAATTCGGATGCAATTTCTGTGTTTCATCGTCAATAAGAAGGTCCAAGGGATACAGTAAACCTGAAGTTAAGCATCGAAATTTGAAACTGGACTCACAGGAGAGGTTCAAATCATAGAAATTTAGAGTTTCACTCCTCCTGTACTTAAGTCGGTCTTGTGACCTTTGTATCAAATTCGGATGCTAAATCTGTGTTTTATCGTCAATAAGAAGGTCCAAGGGATACAGTGAACCTGAAGTGAAGCATCGGAATCTAAAACTGGACTCAAAGACAAGTTCGAATCATAGAAAGTTAGAGTGTCTGTCCTCTTGCTCTTAAGTCGGCATTGTGCCTTTTGAATTTAATTCCGATGCAATTTCTGTGTTTCATCGTCAATAAGAAGGTGCAAGGTATACAGTAAACCTGAAGTGAAGCATCGGAATCTGAAACTGGACTCACAGGAGAGGTTCAAATCATAGAAAGTGAGAGTGTAAGTCCTCTTGTACTTAAGTCGGCATTGTGCCTTTTGTATTAAATTCGAATGCAATATCTGTGTTTCATCGTCAATAAGAAGGTCCAAGTGGTACAGTAAACCAGAAGTGAAGCATGGGAATCTAAAACTGGACTCCCAGGAGAGGTTCAAATCATAGAAAGTTAGAGTGTCAGTTCTCTTGTACTTAAGTCGGCATTTTGCCTTTTGAATTTAATTCCGATGCAATTTCTTTATTTCTTCGTCAATAAGAAGGTCCAAAGGGTACACTAAACCTGAATTGATGCATCGAAATCTAAAACTGGACTCACAGGAGAGGTTCAAATCATAGAAAGTGAGAGTGTCAGTTCTCTTGTACTTAAGTCGTCATTGTGCCTTTTTAATTTAATTCCGATGCAATTTCTGTGTTTCATCGTCAATAAGAAGGTGCAAGGTATGCAGTAACCCTGAAGTGAAGCATCGGAATCTGAAACTGGACTCACAGGAGAGGTTCAAATCATAGAAAGTGAGAGTGTAAGTCCTCTTGTACTTAAGTCGGCATTGTGCCTTTTGTATTAAATTCGAATGCAATATCTGTGTTTCATCGTCAATAAGAAGGTCCAAGGGATACAGTAAACAAGAAGTGAAGCATCGGAATCTAAAACTGGACACACAGGAGAGGTTCAAATCATAGAAAGTTAGAGTGTCAGTTCTCTTGTACTTAAGTCGTCATTGTGCCTTTTGAATTTAATTCGGATGCAATTTCTGTGTTTCATCGTAAAGAAGAAGGTCCAAGGGGTACAGTAAACCTGAATTGAAGCATCGAAATCTAAAACTGGACTCACAGGAGAGGTTCAAATCATAGAAAGTGAGAGTGTCAGTCCTCTTGTACGTAAGTCGACATTGTGCCATTTGTATTTAATTCGGATGCAATTTCTGTGTTTCATCGTCAATAGGAAGGTCCAAGGGATACAGTAAACCTGAAGTGAAGCATCGGAATCTAAAACTGGACTCACAGGAGTGGTTCAAACCATAGAAAGATAGAGTGTTAATCCTCCTGTACTTAAGTCGGTATTGTGAACTTTGTATTAAATGCGGATGCAATTTCTGTGTTTCATCGTCAATAAGAAGGTCCAAGGGATACAGTAGACCTGAAGTAGAACATCGGAATCTAAAACTGGACTCACAGGAGACTCTCAAATCATAGAAAGTGAGAGTGTCAATCCTCTTGGACTTAAGTCGACATTGTGCCATTTGTATTAAATTTGGATGCAATTTCTGTGTTTCATCGTCAATAGGAAGGTCCAAGGGATACAGTAAACAAGAAGTGAAGCATCGGAATCTAAAACTGGACTCACAGGAGAGGTTCAAATCATTGAAAGTTAGAGTGTCAGTTCTCTTGTACTTAAGTCGGCATTTTGCCTTTTGAATTTAATTCCGATGCAATTTCTTTATTTCTTCGTCAATAAGAAGGTCCAAGGGGTACAGTAAACCTGAATTGATGCATCGAAATCTAAAACTGGACTCACAGGAGAGGTTCAAATCATAGAAAGTGAGAGTGTCAGTTCTCTTGTACTTAAGTCGTCATTGTGCCTTTTGAATTTAATTCCGATGCAATTTCTGTGTTTCATCGTCAATAAGAAGGTGCAAGGTATGCAGTAAACCTGAAGTGAAGCATCGGAATGTAAAACTGGACTCACAGGAGAGGTTCAAATCCTAGAAAGTTAGAGTGTCACTTCTCCTGCACTTAAATCGGTATTGTGCCCTTTGTATTAAATTCGGATGCAATTTCTCTGTTTCATCGTCAATAAGAAGGTCCAAGGGATACAGCAAACCTGAAGTGAAGCATCGGAATCTAAAACTGGACTCACAGGAGAGGTTCAAATCATAGAAATTTAGAGTTTCAGTTCTCTTGTACTTAAGTCGGCATTGTGCCTTTTGAATTTAATTCCGATGCAATTTCTGTGTTTCATCGTCAATAAGAAGGTGCAAGATATACAGTAAACCTGAAGTGAAGCATCGGAATCTAAAACTGGACTCACAGGAGATGTTCATATCATAAAAAGTGAGAGTGTCAGTCCTTTTTTACTTTAGTCGGCATTGTGCCTTCTGTATTACATTCGGATGCAATTTCTGTGATTCATCGTCAATAAGAAGGTCCAAGGGATTCAGTGAACCTGAAGTGAAGCATCGGAATCTAAAACTGGACTCACAGGACAAGTTCGAATCATAGAAAGTTAGAGTGTCTGTCCTCTTGCTCTTAAGTCGCCATTGTGCCTTTTGAATTTAATTCCGATGCAATTTCTGTGTTTCATCGTCAATAAGAAGGTGCAAGGTATACAGTAAACCTGAAGTGAAGCATCGGAATCTAAAACTGGACTCACAGGAGAGGTTCAAATCATAGAAAGTGAGAGTGTTAGTCCTTTTTTACTTCAGTCGGCATTGTGCCTTCTGTATTACATTCGGATGCAATTTCTGTGTTTCATCGTCAATAAGAAGGTCCAAGTGGTACAGCAAACCAGAAGTGAAGCATCGGAATCTAAAACTGGACTCACAGGAGAGGTTCAAATCATAGAAAGTTAGAGTGTCAGTTCTCTTGTACTTAAGTCGGCATTTTGCCTTTTGAATTTAATTCCGATGCAATTTCTTTATTTCTTCGTCAATAAAAAGGTCCAAGGGGTACAGTAAACCTGAATTGATGCATCGAAATCTAAAACTTGACTCACAGGAGAGGTTCAAATCATAGAAAGTGAGAGTGTCAGTTCTCTTGTACTTAAGTCGTCATTGTGCCTTTTGAATTTAATTCCGATGCAATTTCTGTGTTTCATCGTCATTAAGAAGGTGCAAGGTATGCAGTAACCCTGAAGTGAAACATCGGAATCTGAAACTGGACTCACAGGAGAGGTTCAAATCATAGAAAGTGAGAGTGTAAGTCCTCTTGTACTTAAGTCGGCATTGTGCCTTTTGTATTAAATTCCGATGCAATATCTGTGTTTCATCGTCAATAAGAAGGTCCAAGGGATACAGTAAACAAGAAGTGAAGCATCGGAATCTTAAACTGGACTCACAGGAGAGGTTCAAATCATAGAAAGTTAGAGTGTCAGTTCTCTTGTACTTAAGTCGTCATGGTGCCTTTTGAATTTAATTCCGATGCAATTTCTGTGTTTCATCGTAAAGAAGAAGGTCCAAATGGTACAGTAAACCTGAATTGAAGCATCGGAATCTAAAACTGGACTCACAGGAGAGGTTCAAATCATAGAAAGTGAGAGTGTCAGTTCTCTTGTACGTAAGTCGACATTGTGCCATTTGTATTAAATTCGGATGCAAATTCTGTGTTTCATCGTCAATAGGAAGGTCCAAGGGATACAGTAAACCTGAAGTGAAGCATCGGAATCTAAAACTGGACTCACAGGAGAGGTTCAAACCATAGAAAGTTAGAGTGTCAATCCTCCTGTACTTAAGTCGGTATTGTGAACATTGTATTAAATGCGGATGCAATTTCTGTGTTTCATCGTCAATAAGAAGGTCCAAGGGATACAGTAGACCTGAAGTAGAACATCTGAATCTAAAACTGGACTCACAGGAGAGGCTCAAATCATAGAAAGTGAGAGTGTCAATCCTCTTGTACTTAAGTCGACATTGTGCCATTTGTATTAAATTCGGATGCAATTTCTGTGTTTCATCGTCAATAGGAAGGTCCAAGGGATACAGTAAACCAGAAGTGAAGCATCGGAATCTAAAACTGGACTCACAGGAGAGGTTCAAATCATAGAAAGTTAGAGTGTCAGTTCTCTTGTACTTAAGTCGTCATTGTGCCTATTGAATTTAATTCCGATGCAATTTCTGTGTTTCATCGTAAAGAAGAAGGTCCAAGGGGTACAGTAAACCTGAATTGAAGCATCGAAATTTAAAACTGGACTCACAGGAGAGGTTCAAACCATAGAAAGTTAGAGTGTCAATCCTCCTGTACTTAAGTCGGTATTGTGAACTTTGTATTAAATGCGGAAGCAATTTCTGTGTTTCATCGTCAATAAGAACGTCCAAGGGATACAGTAGACCTGAAGTAGAACATCGGAATCTAAAACTGGAATCACAGGAGAGGCTCAAATCATAGAAAGTGAGAGTGTCAATCCTCTTGTACTTAAGTCGGCATTGTGCCATTTGTATTAAATTCGGATGCAATTTCTGTGTTTCATCGTCAATAAGAAGGTCCAAGGGACACAGCAAACCTGAAGTGAAGCATCGGAATCTAAAACAGGACTCACTGGGAAGTTCATATCATAGATCGTTAGAGTGTCAGTCCTCTTGCACTTAAGTCGGCATTGTGCCTTTTGAATTTAATTCCGATACAATTTCTGTGTTTCATAGTCAATCAGAAGGTGCAAGGTATGCAGTAACACTGAAGTGAAGCATCGGAATCTAAAACTGGACTCACAGGAGAGGTTCAAGTCATAGAAAGTGAGAGTGTTAGTCCTCTTGTACTTAAGTCGACATTGTGCCATTTGTATTAAATTCGGATGCAATTTCTGTGTTTCATCGTCAATAAGAAGGTAAAAGGGATACAGTAAACCTGAAGTTAAGCATCGGAATCTAAAACTGGACTCACAGGACAGGTTCGAATCATAGAAAGTTAGAGTGTCAGTTCCCTTGTACTTAAGTCGGCATTTTGCCTTTTGAATTTAATTCCGATGCAATTTCTTTAAATCTTCGTCAATAAGAAGGTCCAAGGGGTACAGTAAAACTGAATTGAAGCATCGAAATCTAAAACTGGACTCACAGGACAGGTTCAAATCATAGAAAGTGGGAGTGTCAGTTCTCTTGTACTAAAGTCGTCATTGTGCCTTTTTAATTTAATTCCGATGCAATTTCTGTGTTTCATCGTCAATAAGAAGGTGCAAGGTATGCAGTAACCCTGTAGTGAAGCATCGGAATCTGAAACTGGACTCACAGGAGAGGTTCAAATCATAGAAAGTGAGAGTGTAAGTCCTCTTGTACTTAAGTCGGCATTGTGCCTTTTGTATTAAATTCGGATGCAATATCTGTGTTTCATCGTCAATAAGAAGGTCCAAGGGATACAGTAAACCTGAAGTGAAGCATCGGAATCTAAAACTGGACTCACAGGAGAGGTTCAAATCCTAGAAAGTTAGAGTGTCACTCCTCCGGCACTTAAATCGGTATTGTGCCCTTTGTATTAAATTAGGATGTAATTTCAGTGTTTCATCGTCAATGAGAAGGTCCAAGGGATACAGCAAACCTGAAGTGAAGCATCGGAATTTAAAACTGGACTCACTGGGAGGTTCGAATCATAGAAAGTTAGAGTGTCAGTCCTCTTGCACTTAAGTCGGCATTGTGCCTTTTGTATTAAATTCGAATGCAATTTCTGTGTTTCATCGTCAATAAGAAGGTCCAAGGGATACAGTGAACCTGAAGTGAAGCATCGGAATCGAAAACTGGACTCACAGGAGAGGTTCAAATCATAGAATGTGAGTGTGTCAATCCTTTTATACTTCAGTCGGCATTGTGCCTTCTGTATTAAATTCGGATATAATTTCTGTGTTTCATCGTCAATAAGAAGGTCCAAGGGATACAGTAAATCTGAAATGAAGCATCGGAATGTAAAACTGGACTCACAGGAGAGGTTCAAATCATAGAAAGTGAGAGCGTCAGTCCTCTTGTACTTAAGTCGGCATTGTGCCTTTTGTATTAAATTCGGATGCAATTTCTGTGTTTCATCGTCAAGAAGAAGGTCCAAGGGATACAGTAATCCTGAAATGAAGCATCGGAACCTAAAACTGGACTCACAGGAGAGGTTCAAATCATAGAAAGTTAGAGTGTCAGTGCTCTTGTACGTAAGTCGACATTGTGCCATTTGTATTAAATTCGGATGCAATTTCTGTGTTTCATCGTCAATAGGAAGGTCCAAGGGATACAGTAAACCTGAAGTGAAGCATCGGAATCTAAAACTGAACTCACAGGAAAGGTTCAAACCATAGAAAGTGGGAGTGTCAGTTCTCTTGTACTAAAGTCGTCATTGTGCCTTTTTAATTTAATTCCGATGCAATTTCTGTGTTTCATCGTCAATAAGAAGGTGCAAGGTATGCAGTAACCCTGTAGTGAAGCATCGGAATCTGAAACTGGACTCACAGGAGAGGTTCAAATCATAGAAAGTGAGAGTGTAAGTCCTCTTGTACTTAAGTCGGCATTGTGCCTTTTGTATTAAATTCGGATGCAATATCTGTGTTTCATCGTCAATAAGAAGGTCCAAGGGATACAGTAAACCTGAAGTGAAGCATCGGAATCTAAAACTGGACTCACAGGAGAGGTTCAAATCCTAGAAAGTTAGAGTGTCACTCCTCCGGCACTTAAATCGGTATTGTGCCCTTTGTATTAAATTAGGATGTAATTTCAGTGTTTCATCGTCAATGAGAAGGTCCAAGGGATACAGCAAACCTGAAGTGAAGCATCGGAATTTAAAACTGGACTCACTGGGAGGTTCGAATCATAGAAAGTTAGAGTGTCAGTCCTCTTGCACTTAAGTCGGCATTGTGCCTTTTGTATTAAATTCGAATGCAATTTCTGTGTTTCATCGTCAATAAGAAGGTCCAAGGGATACAGTGAACCTGAAGTGAAGCATCGGAATCGAAAACTGGACTCACAGGAGAGGTTCAAATCATAGAATGTGAGTGTGTCAATCCTTTTATACTTCAGTCGGCATTGTGCCTTCTGTATTAAATTCGGATTTAATTTCTGTGTTTCATCGTCAATAAGAAGGTCCAAGGGATACAGTAAATCTGAAATGAAGCATCGGAATGTAAAACTGGACTCACAGGAGAGGTTCAAATCATAGAAAGTGAGAGCGTCAGTCCTCTTGTACTTAAGTCGGCATTGTGCCTTTTGTATTAAATTCGGATGCAATTTCTGTGTTTCATCGTCAAGAAGAAGGTCCAAGGGATACAGTAATCCTGAAATGAAGCATCGGAACCTAAAACTGGACTCACAGGAGAGGTTCAAATCATAGAAAGTTAGAGTGTCAGTGCTCTTGTACGTAAGTCGACATTGTGCCATTTGTATTAAATTCGGATGCAATTTCTGTGTTTCATCGTCAATAGGAAGGTCCAAGGGATACAGTAAACCTGAAGTGAAGCATCGGAATCTAAAACTGAACTCACAGGAAAGGTTCAAACCATAGAAAGTTAGAGTGTCACTCCTCGTGTACTTAAGTCGGTATTGTGAAATTTGAATGAAATGCGGTTGCGATTTCTGTGTTTCATCGTCAATAAGAAGGTCCAAGGGATACAGTAGACCTGAAGTAGGGCATCGGAATCTAAAACTGGACTCACAGGAGAGGCTCAACTCATAGAAAGTGAGAGTGTCAATCCTCTTGTACTTAAGTCGGCATTGTGCCATTTGTATTAATTTCGGATGCAATTCCTGTGTTTAATCGTCTATAAGAATATCCAAGGGATACAGTAAACCTGAAGTGAAGCATCGGAATGTAAAACTGGACTCACAGGAGAGGTTCAAATCCTAGAAATTTAGAGTGTCACTCCTCCGGCACTTAAATCGGTATTGTGCCCTTTGTATTAAATTAGGATGGTATTTCAGTGTTTCATCGTCAATAAGAAGGTCCAAGGGATACAGCAAACCTGTAGTGAAGCATCGGAATCTAAAACTGGACTCACTGGGAGGTTCGAATCATAGAAAGTTAGAGTGTCAGTCCTCTTGCACTTAAGTCGGCATTGGGCCTTTTGAATTCAATTCCGATGCAATTTCTGTGTTTCATCGTCAATAAGAAGGTGCAAGGTATGCAGTAACACTGAAGTGAAGCCTCGGAATCTAAAACTGGACACACAGTAGAGGTTCAAGTAATAGAAAGTGAGAGTGTTAGTCCTCTTGTACTTAAGTCGACATTGTGCCATTTGTATTAAATTCGGATGCAATTTCTGTGTTTCATCGTCAAGAAGAAGGTCCAAGGGATACAGTAAACCTGAAATGAAGCATCGGAATCTAAAACTGGAATCACAGGAGAGGTTCAAATCATAGAAAGTTAGAGTGTCAGTCCTCTTGTACTTAAGTCGGCATTGTGCCTTTTGTATTAGATTCGGAATCAATTTCTGTGTTTCATCGTCAAGAAGAAGGTCCAAGGTATAAAGTAAACCTGAAATGAAGCATCGGAATCTAAAACTGGACTCACAGGAGAGGTTCAAATTATAGAAAGTTAGAGTGTCAGTCCTCTTGTAGTTAAGTCGGCATTGTGCCTTTTGAGTTTAATTCCGATGCAATTTCTGTGCTTTATCGTCAAGAAGATGTTCCAAGGGATACAGTAAACCTGAAATGAAGCATCGGAAACTAAAACTGGACTCACAGGAGAGGTTCAAATCATAGAAAGTTGGAGTGCCAGTCCTCTTGTACTTAAGTCGGCATTGTGCCTTTTGAATTTAATTCCGATGCAATTTCTGTGTTTCACCGTCAATAAGAAGGCGCAAGGTATGCAGTAAACCTGAAGTGAAGCATCGGAATCTAAATCTGGACTCACAGGAGAGGTTCAAATCATAGAAAGTGAGAGTGTCAGTCCTCTTTTACTTAAGTCGGCATTTTGGATTTTGAATTTAATTCCGATTCAATTTCTGTGTTTCATCGTCAAAAAGAATGTCCAAGGGATACAGTAAACCTGAAGTGAAGCATCGGAATCTAAAACTGGACTCACAGGAGAGGTTCAAATCATAGAAAGTGAGAGTATGAGTCCTCTTGTACCTAAGTCGGCATTATGCCATTTGTATTAAATTCGGATGCAATATCTGTGATTCATCGTCAATAAGAAGGTCCAAGAAATGCAGTAAACCTGAAGTGAAGCATCGGAATCTAAAACTGGACTCACAGGAGATATTCAAATCATAGAAGGTTAGAGTGTCAATCGTCTTGTACTTAAGTCGGTATTGTGCCTTTTGTATTAAATTCGGATGCAATTTCTGTGTTTCATCGTCAATACGAAGGTCCAAGGGATACAGTAAACCTTAATGAAGCATCTGAATCTAAAACTGGACTCGCAGGAGAGGTTCAAGTCATAGAATGTTAGAGTGTCAGTCCTCTTTTACTTAAGTCGGCATTGAGCCTTTTGTATTAAATTCGGATGCAATTTCTGTGTTTCATCGTCATTAATAAGGTGCAAGATATACAGTAAACCTGAAGTGAAGCATCGGAATGTAAAACTGGACTCACAGGAGAGGTTCAAATCATAGAAAGTGAGAGTGTCAGTCTTCTTGTACTTAAGTCGGCATTGTGATATTTGTATTAAATTCGGATGCAATTTCTGTGTTTCATCGTCATTAAGAAAGTCCAAGGGATACAGTAAACCTGAAAAGAAGCATCGGAATCTAAATCTAGACTCACAGGAGAGGTTCAATTCATAGAAAGTTAGACTGTCACTCCTCTTGCACTTAAGTCTTTATTGTACCCTTTGTATTAAATTTGGATGCAATTTCTGTGTTTCATCGTCAATAAGAAAGTCCAAGGGATTCAGTAAACCTGAAGTGGAGCATCGGAATCTAAAACTGGACTCAAAGGAGAGGTTCAAGTCATAGAAACTGAGAGTGTTAGTCCTCTTGTACTTAAGTCGACATTGTGCCATTTGTATTAAATTCGGATGCAATTTTGTGTTTCATCGTCAATAAGAAGGTCCAAGGGATACAGTAAACCTGAAGTGAAGCATCGGAATCTAAAACTGGACTCACAGGAGAAATTCGAATCATAGAAAGTTAGAGTGTCTGTCCTCTTGCACTTAAGTCGGCATTGTGCCTTTTGAATTTAATTGCGATGCAATTTCTGTGTTTCATCGTCAATAAGAAGGTGGAAGGTATACAGTAAACCTGAAGTGAAGCGTCGGAATCTAAAACTGGACTCACAGGAGAGGTTCAAATCATAGAAAGTGAGAGTGTCAGTCCTTTTTTCCTTCAGTCGGCATTGTGCCTTCTGTATTACATTCGGATGCAATTTCTGTGTTTCATCGTCAATAAGAAGGTCCAAGGGATACAGTAAATATAAAGTGAAGCATCGGAATCTAAAACTGGACTCACAGGAGAGGTTCAAATCATAGAAAGTGAGAGTGTCAGTCCTCTTGTACTTAAGTCGGCATTGTGCCTTTTGTATTAAATTCGGATGCAATTTCTGTGTTTCATCGTCAATAAGAAGGTCCAAGGGATACAGTAAACCAGAAGTGAAGCATCGGAATCTAAAACTGGACTCAGAGGAGAGGTTCAAATCATAGAAAGTTAGAGTGTCAGTTCTCTTGTACTTAAATCGGCATTGTGCCTTTTGAATTTAATTCCTGTAGTGACGTAACAAGACTGTTACGCCACTTGAGGTAGTTGCAAGAAATAAAGGCACGCGTACACACACGCCGACGGGCGTGAATTCTGGAACAGGATAACTATTGAATGGTACCAAGAAAAGTACGTAGCTGCTTTATACTTAACTTTTATTATTTGATGAATACAGCGTTCTTCTTGAGACATTTATACTATAACTCTCAAAGTAGGTAAGGCTAATGGCGTCTTGCTAGGTCGTAGCCATGGACTTAGCAGAAGGCTATTCTAACTGTCTCTCGGCAAATGAGAGGACGACTTCGTACATCTAGTCGCTAGCTAGGTCGTCCGTACAACTGGGGCGAGTGCTTGTTCGTATCACGAGACCTGCCTTGTGGTGGCGCTAGGTCTGCGATCACACAGTGGCGACACCCGGGTCCGACATGTACTAAATGGACCGCGGCCGATTTAATCTACCACCAAGCAAGTGTGGAGTCTGGCGGTGGCACCACATTCCTCCCCCGCAAATCGGCGAACGGTCGTGAGATAAGGCTTCCGCCCGCCGTGGGGAGGATCCATGTTGACGTATGTGATGAGGTGGGGAGCCTAACAACAGGCGAGGCTGTGCCACCCGCACCCGGCCATTCGGTCCGAGGGGAGCTAGGAAACGCCTGAAAACCTAGTCCAGGGTGCACGGCAACATGCGGTGTATGCGCCCGTAAAGAAACAGGAGGGGCCGAAGGGTCGACCTCCATTGCGTCGGGGTAGCCGATGCGCGATGACGTCATGTGGTCCGGAGGAGGCGGGAGTTCCATGGCGGAGGACAGCTGGTCACGGGAAGCGATCGGCGGCGCGTGACCCTGGGAGGCACATGGCGGCTGCAGCGAAGCGTCGAATGCGGGCGGCGCCGGCGGGAGTACCGGCGGCTGCGGCGGCGGCGGCGGCGGCAGCTGCTGCGGCGGCGCGCCGCCATGGGGCAAAATGGAAGGCATCGTCGGTAACACCTGGGGATGAGGCGAGCCAGTAGATGGGTCCCCAGGGCGCTGACCGGACGGCACCGTCGCTGAAAACAGACGGGGAGCGGCAGAACCCGTGCGACGACGGAGGCGCAGCTCATTGAGATGCCGACGCACCTCACCAGAGGCCCCCAAAACCAAATACATCGCGCGGCCGAGGCAGCGAAGAATGCGCCCTGCGAACCAACGCCGTGAACCTCGATAGTTGCGATAAAATACAACGTCGCCTGGAGCAAAAGCAGGAGTCTTCCGCTGCACAGGAACCTGATGTGGCGGATGCAGCAAAGACATCAAGGTGCGATGAGGACGACCGTGGAGCAACTCAGCCGGCGAGCGACCATCTCGGGGCTGAGAGCGATACGAAGACAAAAAGAGCAACAATGCGTCCTCCCGAGAATGCGACTCTTTCAATTTCAACATCTGTGACTTGAAAGTCCGGACCAATCGTTCAGCGGCACTGTTTGACTGAGGCGAAAACGGCGCGGATATCAGATGTTGAATACCATTGGCCCAGCAGAATGACTGAAATTCTGCGGACATGAATTGTGGGCCATTGTCGGAAACAATAGTCTGCGGAAGACCTTCAATGCAAAAGATAGCAGACAACGCTTGGATGGTGGCGGAGGACGTCGTGGAAGACATCCGGACAACAAAAGGAAAATTACTGAAGGCATCGACCAGAACCAACCATCGAGCATTCCAGAAGGGACCAGCAAAATCAATGTGCAAGCGTTGCCAAGGGGAAGTGGCTTTTGGCCATGCAAATACTTTCCGCGGCGGTGCGGATTGTTGTTCGACACACGCTGGGCAAGAAGAACACATATTCGTAATCGCAGCATCTATTCCGAACCAAGTACAGTGCTGACGAGCAAGTTGTTTCGTTCGCACTGTACCCCAATGTCCTTGGTGAAGAAGCCAAAAAACAGAGGACTGTAACGAACGTGGGACCACGACTCGGGACTGATCATTATCAAAACGCAACAACAAAACACCACGTCGAACAAAAAGTCTCTCCCTCTGAGCAGAAAATCGGCGAACCAACGGATCCTCGATCCGAGACTTTGACAAAGGCCATTGCGTAGCAACAAAACGCAAAACAGTAGCAAGGACACGGTGAGCAGCTGTGGCTGTAGCTACACGACGAAAATCAATCGGAAACGATTCGACCACTTCATCGGTTTCCGAATCAATGAACATGCAAGCAAGTTCGGAAGAATCGAATGCTTTATCCTCAGCAACAGGCAAACGGGACAACGCATCGGCGTTTCCGTGCTTAGCAGTGGACCGATACAAGATAACGTAGCGGTACTGCGAGAGGAAAATAGACCAGCGAATGAATTTCTGCGCTGTACGTGGAGGTACAGGCTTGGTCGGATGAAAAAGCGATGTCAAAGGTTAGTGGTCTGTGATGATGGTAAAGTGACGACCATACAAGAAATCATGGAACTTAGTAACACCAAACACGAGAGCCAAAGCTTCTTTCTCTATCTGGGAATAATTTCTTTGCGCAGACGAGAGCAATTTGGACGCAAAGGCAATAGGGCGATCATGGGAGCCAACTTTGTGCGCAAGGACAGCACCGATCCCGAAATCCGATGCATCTACCATCAACAAAAGGGGTGTCTGGGGATCGAAAGGCGTGAGGCAAGTATGAGAAAGCAACGCCGATTTCAACTGGCGAAAGGCGCGTTCGCATTCCGTCGTCCAGAGAAACGGAACACCTGTACGGCGTAAGCGATGATGCGGAGCTGAAATGGAAGAGGCATTGCGCACATTCACTCACACCTTGTGATTCTACATTGTTCAATGTTCTTGCGACCTCCTGACGCAATGCGTGGGGAACATTGCGAGCTCGGAAAAATTTCGGTTGCACGTTTACTTTCAGTTCCAAATGTGCTGCATAGTTTTTAGCGCAACCTAAGCCCGGTGCAAAAATGTCTGCAAATTCGTCACATAAGCGAGAAACACTGTCTGAAGGCACATGTTGATTCACTGATAGGACCTCATGTACAATAGACATGTTAAACAATTGAAATAAATCTAAGCCAAACAAGTTCACTGCAGTAGAAGAACGAAGAACGTAAAATGACACAAGTTTTGTTTGTCCTTTATATGTTGCAAAAAGAGTGCACTGTCCTAACACAGGAATTTTCTGTCCTGAATATGTGGTTAGCTTAACATTTGCGGCACGCAACGGAGGTGCGCCCAGTTGTTTGTACGTGTCGTGATTGAGCAATGAAACTGCAGCTCCGGTATCGAGCTGGAATGGTATCACTTTGCCTTCAAAGTCTAGGTCCACAAAAAGTTTATTGTTCTGTTGACGACAAGAGCGACTGTTTTGTGCAATTTGAACAGACACTGGTACAGAATCACTTGCTAATGGACGTGATTTCCGGCGACGTCGACGCACAGTTTTTGTGGGATGAACAAAGTCACTGTTAGAGAAAGTGGCACTGGACGAAACGGAATTAACGACATGAATGTCCATGGGCGAAAGTTCACGATCCTGAGTGTCCTTGGTTCGATTCCGGCACGAAGCAAAGCGCCTGGAACGATTGTGATTGTCTGATCGGAGCTTTTTCTGGCAAACACTTTGAACATGTCCTTTCCTATTACAGAAAAAGCAAATAGCTTGGCGTGACGGGCAATGTTCACGCGAATGTCTAGTAGCACACCGCGGGCATGATTTCACTGCATTTGTGTGCTGGCGCGGCACACCTGGCTTAGCGCGCGGCGGCAGGTGTGCGGACGTACGCGAGGGCAGTTGGCCGGGCCGCGTAGTGCGAGCGCGTCCGGCGGGCCGGTTAATGTTACACACAGCTGGCGAAGTTTCAAAAGATTCCTGAGCACAGTCAAGTGTGTCCTGTCTATTCAATATGTCTATCACTTGTTGAAGGGAGGGATTAACTAGTTTCAAAATTTGCTCCCGTATGCGAACATCAGAAACGTTCTGTGCAATGGCATCACGTACCATTGTATCTGAATAAGAAAGACCACAGTCACATTCAAAGGCACAGTCCCTAGTAAGTCCTTGCAACGTTGCTACCCACTCCCTATTAGTTTGACCGGCCGTACGTTTTGTACGAAAAAACGTATACCGTTTGGCAACTACATTAACTGTTTCTTTGAAATAGGCATCTAAAGCAGACAAAATTTCCTCGTAGGACAGAGTTGCTACGTCGCGCTGGGGAAACAACTTCACTATCACACGGTAGGTGGACACACCGACACAAGAAAGCAAAAACGGCTGCCGCTCATTACCTTGAATTCTGTAGGCGGCGAGGTGGAAGGCGAATTGACGGGACCACTCTTGCCAGGACTCGTGGGTTGCATCAAAGGGTCGGAATTGAGGTGCAACAGCATGTTGTGGCTGCGGTAG
This sequence comes from Schistocerca serialis cubense, assembly GCF_023864345.2. Taxonomy (NCBI): domain Eukaryota; kingdom Metazoa; phylum Arthropoda; class Insecta; order Orthoptera; family Acrididae; genus Schistocerca; species Schistocerca serialis. The sequence goes on from NC_064648.1 coordinate 21,033,579, forward strand.
TGATGAAGCGGTGGCGGCCGCATCGGTGTGCAGTGCACGTTGACCCTGGACGAGCTGTCCAAGAGCAACCAATAACGCTTGCGTCAGCTGATTCTGCAAGCGATAAAATTCGGACAGTACATCTGGAGATTGTGGCGAAGCCATGACACAAATAAATGTAACCAAAGTAAAACACAAGATCCTTTGTAGACTCGTCGCCAATCTGTAGTGACGTAACAAGACTGTTACGCCACTTGAGGTAGCCGCAAGAAAGAAAGGCACACGTACACACACGCCGACGGGCGTGAATTCTGGAACAGAATAACTATTGAATGGTAGCAAGAAAAGTACGTAGCTGCTTTATACTTAACTTTTATTATGTGATGAATACAGCGTTCTTCTTGAGACATTTATACTATAACTCTCTAAGTAGGTAAGGCTAATGGCGTCTTGCTAGGTCGTAGCCATGGACTTAGCAGAAGGCTATTCTAACTGTCTCTCGGCAAATGAGAGGACGGCTTCGTACATCTAGTCGCTAGCTAGGTCGTCCGTACAACTGGGGCGAGTGCTTGTTCGTATCACGAGACCTGCCTTGTGGTGGCGCTAGGTCTGCGATCACACAGTGGCGACACGTGGGTCCGACATGTACTAAATGGACCGCGGCCGATTTAATCTACCACCTAGCAAGTGTGGTGTCTGGCGGTGACACCACAATTCCGATGCAATTTCTGTAATTCATCGTCAATAAGGAGGTGCAAGGTATGCAGTAATCCTGAAGTGAAGCATCGGAATCTAAAACTGGACTCACAGGAGAGGTTCAAATCATAGAAAGTGAGAGTGTCAGTCCTCTTTTACTTAAGTCGGCATTTTGCCATTTGAATTTAATTCCGATGCAATTTCTGTGTTTCTTCGTCAATAAGAAGGTCCAAGGGGTACAGTAAACCTGAATTGAAGCAACGAAATCTAAAACTGGACTCACAGGAGAGGTTCAAATCATAGAAAGTGAGACTGTCACTCCTCCTGTACATAAGTCGGTATTGTGCACTTTGTATTAAATGCGGATGCAATTTCTGTGTCTCATCGTCAATATGAAGGTCCAAGGGATACAGTAGACCTGAAGTGAAGCATCGGAATCTAAAACTGGACTCACATGAGAGGCTCAAATCATAGAACGTGAGAGTGTCAATCCTCTTGTACTTAAGTCGGCATTGTGACATTTGTATTAAATTCGGATGCAATTTCTGTGTTTAATCGTCAATAAGAAGATCCAAGGGATAAAATAAACCTGAAGTGAAGCATCGGAATGTAAAACTGGACTCACAGGAGAGGTTCAAATCATAGAATATTAGAGTGTCACTCCTCCTGCACTTAAATCGGTATTGTGCCCTTTGTATTAAATTCGGATGCAATTTCTGTGTTTCATCGTCAATAAGAAGGTCCAAGGGATGCAGCAAACCTGAAGTGAAGCATCGGAATCGTCAATATGAAGGTCCAAGGTATACAGTATACATGAAGTGAAGCATCAGAAACTAAAACTGGTCTCACAGTAAAGGTTCAAATCATAGAATGTAAGAAGAGTCAGTCCTCCTCTACTTATGTCGGCATTGTGCCTTTTGTTTTTAATTCAGTTGCAATTTCTGTGTTTCATCGTCAATAAGAGGGTCCAAGGGATACAGTAAACCTGAAGTGAGGCATCGGAATCTATAACTGGTCACACTGGGAGGTTCGAATCATAGAAAGTTAGAGTGTCAGTCCTCTTGCACTTAAGCCGGCATTGTGCCTTTAGAATTTCATTCCGATACAATTTCTGTGTTTCATCGTCAATAAGAAGGTGCAAGGTATGCAGTAACCATGAAGTGAAGCATCGGAATCTGAAACTGGACTCACTGGAGAGGTTCAAATCATAGAAAGTGAGAGTGTCAGTCCTCTTTTACTTAAGTCTGCATTTTGCATTTTGAATTTAATTCCGATGCAATTTCTTTGTTTCATCGTCAAAAAGAGTGTCCAAGGGATACAGTAAACCTGAAGTGAAGCATCGGAATCTCAAACTGGTCTCACAGGAAAGGCTCAAATCATAGGATTTAAAAAGAGTCAGTCTTCTTGTACTTAAGTCGGCATTGTGCCTTTTGAATTTAATTCTGATGCAATTTCTGTGTTTCGTCGTCAATAAGAAGGTGGAAGGGATACAGTAAACCTGAGGAGAAGCAACGGAATATAAAACTAATCTCACAGGAAAGGTTCAAAACATAGACAGTAAGAAGAGCCAGCCTTCTTGTTCTTAAGTCGGCATTGTTCCTTTTTGTATTTATTTTCGACTCAATTTCTGTGTTTCATCGTCAATAAGAAGGTCCAAGGGATACAGTAAACCTGAAGTGAAGCATCGGAATCTGAAACTGGTCTCCCAGGAAAGGTTCAAAACATAGACTGTAAGAAAAGTAAGTCTTCTTGTACCTAAGTCGGCATTTTGCCCTTTGTATTGTTTTTCGATGCAATTTCTGTGTTTAATCGGCAACAAGAAGGACCAAGGGATACAGAGAACCTGAAGTGAAGCATCGGAATCTAAAACTGGTCTCACAGGAAAGGTTCAAATCATTGAATGTAAGAAGAGTCAGCCTCCTTGTACTTAAGTCGGCATTGTGCTTTTTGTATTTAATTCCGATGCTATTTCTGTGTTTCATCGTCAATAACAAGCTCCAAGGGATACAGTAAACCTGAAGTGAAGCATATGAGTCTATAACTGGTCTCACAGGAAAGGTTCAAAACATAGTCAGTAAGAACAGTCATTCTTCTTGTACTGAAGTCGGCGTTGTGCCTTTTGTATTTAATTCCGATGCAATTTCTGTGTTTCATCGTCAATAAGAAGGTCCAGGCGATACAGTAACCCGGAAGTGAAGCATCGGAATCTATAACTGGTCTCGCAGGAAAGGTTCAAAGCATAGACAGTAGGAAGAGTCGGTCTTCTTGTACTTAAGTCGGCACTGTTCCTTTGTTTTTAATTCCGATGCAATTCCATCGACAATCAGAAGGTCCAATGGATACAGTAAACCTGGAGTGAAGTATCGGAATGTAAAAATTGTCTCACAGGAAAGGCTCAAATCATAGGATGTAAAAAGAGTCAGTCTTCTTGTACCTAAGTTGGCATTGTGCCTTTAGTATTTAATTCCGATGCAATTTCTGTGTTTCATTGTCAACAACAAGGTCCAAGGGTTACAGTAAACCTGAAGTTAAGCATCGGAATTTAAACTGGTCTCACAGAAAAAGTTCAAAACGTAGACAGTAAGAAGAGTCAGTCTTCTTGTACTTAAGGCGGTATTGTGCCTTCTGTAATTAATTTCGTTTCAATTTCTGTTTTTCGTCGTCAATAAGAAGGTCCAAGGAATACAGCAAACCTAAAATGAACATTGGATTCTAAAACTGGTCTCACAGGAAAGGTTCAAAGCATAGACAGTAAGAAGAGTCAGTCTTCTTGTACTTAAGTCGGCATTGTTCCTCTTGTATTTAATTCCGATGCAATTTGTGTGTTTCATCGTCAATAAGAAGGTCCTACGGATACAGTAACTACGAATTGAAGCATCAGAAACTAAAACTGGTCTCACAGTAAAGGTTCAAATCATAGAATGTAAGAAGAGTCAGTCCTGCTCTACTTATGTCGGCATTGTGCCTTTTGTTTTTAATTCGGTTGCAATTTCTGTGTTTCATCGTCAATAAGAGGGTCCAAGGGATACAGTAAACCTGAAGTGAGGCATTGGAATCTATAACTGGTCTCACAGGGAAGGTACAAAACATAGACAGTAATAAGAGTCGGTCTTCTTGTACTTAAGTCGGCACTGTTCCTTTTGTATTTAATTCCGATGCAATTTCTGTGTTTCATCGACAGTAAGAAGCTCCAAGGGATACAGTAAACCTGAAGTGAAGCATAGGAGTCTAAAACTGGTCTGTCAGGATAGGTTCAAAACATAGACAGTAAGAAGAGTCAGTCTTCTTGAATTTGAGTCGGCATTGTGCCTTTTGAATTTAATTTGGAAGCAATTTCTGTGCTTCATCGTCAATATGAAGGTCTAAGGTTTACAGTGAACCTGAAGTGAAGCATCGGAATCTAAAACTGGTCTCACTGGAAAGGTTCAAAATTTAGACAGTAAAAAGAGTAAGTCTTCTTGTACCTAAGTCGGCATTTCGCCCTTTGTATTGAATTTCGATGCAATTTCTGTGTTTAATCGGCAACGGGAATGACCAAGGGATACAGAGAAACTGAAGTGAAGCATTGGAATCTAAAACTGGTCTCACAGGAAAGGTTTATATCATAGAATGTAAGAAGAGTCAGCCTTCATGTACTTAAGTCGGCATTGTGCTTTTTGTATTTAATTCCGATGCTATTTCTGTGTTTCATCGTCAGTAAGAAGCTCCAAGGGATACAGTAAACCTGAAGTGAAGCATTGGAGTCTAAAACTGGTCTGTCAGGATAGGTTCAAAACATAGACAGCAAGAAGAGTCAGTCTTCTTGAATTTAAGTCGGCATTGTGTTTTTGAATTTAATTTGGAAGCATTTTCTGTGTCTCATCAGCAATAATAAGGTCCAAGGGATACAGAAAAACTGAAGTGAAGCATCGGAATCTAAAACTGGTCTCACAGGAAAGGTTCAAATCATAGACAGTAAGAACAGTCAGTCTTCTTGTACTGAAATCGGCATTGTGCCTTTTGTATTTAATTCCGATGCAATATCTGTGTTTCCTAGTCAATAAGAAGGTCCATGCGATACAGTAACCCGGAAGTGAAGCTTCGGAATCTATAACTGGTCTCACAGGAAAGGTTGAAAACATAGACAGTAGGAAGAGTCGGTCTTCTTGTACTCCAGTCGGCACTGTTCCTTTGTATTTAATTCCGATGCAATTTCTGTGTTCCATCGACAATAAGAAGGTCCAAGGGATACAGTAGACCTGAAGTAAAGCATCGGAATGTAAAAATTGTCTCACAGTAAAGGCTCAAATCATGGGATGTAAAAAGAGTCAGTCGTCTTGTACTTAAGTTGGCATTGTGCCTTTTGTATTTAATTCCGATGCAATTTCTGTGTTTCATCGTCAATAAGAAGGTCCAAGGTATACAGTAAACCTGAAGTGAAGCATTGGAATGTAAAACTGGTCTCACAGGAAAGGCTCAAAACATAGACTGTAAGAAGAGTCAGTCTCCTTGTACTTATGTCGGCATTGTGCCTTTTGTATTTAATTCTGATGCAATTTCTGTGTTTCATCGTCTACAAGAAGGCCCAAGGGATACAGTAAACCTGAAGTGAAGCATCGGAATGTAAAAATGGTCTCACAGGAATGGTTCAAAACATAGACATTAAGAATAGTCAGTGTTCTTGTACTTAAGTCGGCATTGTACCTTTTGTATTTAATTCAGACGCAATTTCTGTGTTTCATCGTCAGTAAGAAGGTCCAAGGGATGCTGTAAACCTGAAGTGAAGCATCGGAATCTAAAACTGGTCTGACAGGAAAGGCTCAAATCATAGAATGTAAGAAGAGTCAGTCTTCTTGTACTTAAGTCGGCATTGTGCCTTTTGTATTTAATTCCAATGCAATTTCTGTGTTTCATCATCAAGAAGAATGTCCAAGGGATACAGTAAACCAGAAGTGAAGCATCGGAATCTAAAACTGGTCTCACAGGAAAGCTTCAAAACACAAACAATAAGAAGATTCAGTCTTCTTGTACTTAAGTAGGCATTCTGCCTTTTGTATGTAATTCCGATGCAATTTCTGTGTTTCATCATCAATAAGGAAGTCAAAGGGATAGTGTAAACCTGAAGTGAAGCATCGGAATTTAAAACTGGTCTCACAGGAGAGGTTCAAATCAAAGAATGTTAGAAGAGTCAGTCCTCCTGTACTTAATTCGGCATTGTGCCTTTTGTATTTAATTCCGATGCAATTTCTGTGTTTCATCGTCAATAAGAAGGTCTAAGGGATACAGTAAACCCAAAGTGAAACATTGGAATCTATAACGGGTCCTACAGGAAAGGTTCAAAACATGGACAGTAAGAAGAGTCAGTCTTCTTGTACTTAAGTCGGCATTGTGCCTTTTGTATTTTATTCCGAATGAATTTCTGTGTTTCTTCGTCAATAAGGAAGTCGAAGGGATACTTTAAACCTGAAGTGAAGCATCAGAATCTCAAACTGGTCTCACAGGGAAGGCTCAAATCATAGGATGTAAAAAGAGTCAGTCTTCTTGGACTTAAGTCGGCATTGTGCCTTTTGTATTTAATTTCGAAGCAATTTCTGTGTTCCATCGTAAATAAGAAGGTCCAAGGGACACAGTAAACCTGAAGTGAAGCATCGGAATACAAAATTGGTCTCACAGGAAAGGTTCAAAACATAGACAGTAAGAAGAGCCGGTCTTCTTGTACTTAAGTCGGCACTGATACTTTTGTGTTTAACTCCGATGCAATTTCTGTGTTTCATCGTCAATAAGAAGGTCCAAGGGATACAGTAACTCCGAAGTGAAGCAGCGGAATCTAAAACTGGTCTCACAGGAAAAGTTCAAATCATAGAATGTCGGAAGAGTCAGTCCTCTCGCACTTACGTCGGCATTGTGCCTTTTGTATTTAATTGCGATGCAATTTCTGTGTTTCATCGTCAATATGAAGGTCCAAGGTATACAGTAGAGCTGAAGTGATGCATCGGAAACTAAATCTGGTCTCACAGGAAAGGTTGAAATCATAGAATGTAAGAAGAGTCAGTCCTAATCTACTTATGTCGGCATTGTGCCTTTTGTTTTTAATTCGGTTGCAACTTCTGTGTTTCATCGTCAATAAGAGGGTCCAAGGGATACAGTAAACCTGAAGTGAAGTATCGGAATCTATAACTGGTCTCACAGGAAAGGTTCAAAAAATAGACAGTAAGAAGAGTCGGTCTTCTTGTACTTAAGTCGGCACTGATCCTTTTGTGTTTAACTCCGAAGCAATTTCTGTGTTTCATCGACAATAAGAAGGTCCTAGGGATACAGTAAACCTGAAGTGAAGAATCGGAATGTAAAAATGGTCTAACAGGAAAGGTTCAAAACATAGACAGTAAGAATAGTTAGTGTTCTTTTACTGAAGTCGGCATTGTGCCTTTTGTATTTAATTCAGATGCAATGTCTGTGTTTCATCGTCAGTAAGAAGGTCCAAGAGTTACTGTAAACCTGAAGTGAAGCATCGGAATCTAAAACTGATCCCTCAGGAAAGGCTCAAATCATAGAATGTAAGAAGCGTCAGACTTCTTGTACTTAAGTCGGCATTGTGCCTTTTGTATTTAATTCCAATGCAATTTCTGTGTTTCATCGTCAATAAGAAGGTCTAAGGGATATAGTAAACCTGAAGTGAAGCATCGGAATATAAAACTGGTCTCACAGGAAAGCTTCAAACACAGACAGTAAGAAGATTCAGTCTTCTTGTACTTAAGTAGGCATTCTGCCTTTTGTATGTAATTCCGATGCAATTTTTGTGTTTCATCGTCAATAGGAAGGTCCTAGGGATACAGTAAACTTAAATTGAAGCATCGAAATCTACAACTGGTCTCGCAGGAAAGGTTCAAAACATAGACAATAAGAAGAGTCAGTTCTCTTGTACTTAATCAGCATTGTGCGTTTTGTATTTAATTAAGACGCAATTTTTGTGTTTCTTCGTCAATAAGAAGGTTTAAGGGATACAGTAAACCTGCAGTGAAGCATCGGAATTTAAAACTGGTCTCACAGGAGACGTTCAACTCATAGAATGAAAATAGAGTCAGTCCTCTTGTACTTAGTTCGGCATTGTGCCTTTTGTATTCAATTCCGATGCAATTTCTGTGTTTCATCGTCAATAAGAAAGTCAAAGGGATACAGTAAACCTGAAGTGAAGCATCGGAATCTAAAACTAGTCCCACAGGAAAGGTTCAAAGCATAGATAGTAAGAAGAGTCAGTCTACATGCTTTAAGTCGACATTCTGCCTTTTGTATTTAAGTCCGATGCAATTTCTGTGTTTCATCGTCAATAAGAAGATGCAAGGGATACAGTAAACCTGAAGTAAGGCATCGGATTGGAAAACAGGTCTCACTGGAAAGGTTCAAATCATAGAAAGTAAGAAGAGTCAGTCTTCTTGTACTTAAGTCGGCATTGTGCCTTTTGTATTTAATTCCGATGCAATTTCTGTGTTTCATCTTCAATAAGAAGATCTGAGGGATACAGTAAACCTGAAGTGAAACATCGGAATCTAAAACTGGTCTCACAGGAAAGGCTCCAATCATAGAATGTAAGAAGAGTCTGTCTTCTTGTACTTAAGTCGGCATTGTGCCTTTTGTATTTAACTCCGATGTAATTTCTGTGTTTCATTGTCAATAAAAAGGTCCAAGGGATACCGTTAACCTGAAGTGAAGCATCGGAATCTAAAACTGGTCACACAGGACAGGCTCAAATCATTGAATGTAAGAAGAGTCAGTCATCTTGTACTTAAGTCGGCATTGTGCCTTTTGTATTTAATTCAGATGCAATTTCTCTCTTTCATCGTCAATAAGGAGGTCCAAGGGACACAGTAAACCAGACGTGAAGCATCGGAATCTAAAACTGGTCTCACTGGAACGCTTCAAATCATAGACAGTAAGAAGAGTTAGTCTTCTAGTACTTAAGTCGGCATTGTGCCTGTTGTATTTAATTCCGACGCAATTTCTGTGTTTCATCGTCAATAAGAAGGTCCAAGGGATACAGTAAACCTGAAGTGACACATCGGAATCTAAAACTGGTCTCACAGGAAAGGTTCGAATCATAGACAGTAAGAAGTGTCAGTCTTCTTGTACTTAAGTCTGCATTGTTCCTCTTGTATTTAATTCCGATGCAATTTCTGTGTTTCATGGTCAATTTGAAAGTTCATGGGATACAGTAAACCTAAAGTGAAGCATCGGAATCTAAAACTGGAATCACAGGAAAGATTCAAATCATAGAATGTAAGAAATGTCAGTCCTCTTCTACTTATGTCGGCATTGTGCCCTTTGTATTTAATTCTGATGCAATTTCTGTGTTTTATCGTCAATAAGAAGGTCCAACGGATACAGTAAACCTGAAGAGAAATTTTGGCATCTATGACTGGTCTCACGGGAGAGGTTCAAATCATACACAGTAAGAAGAGTTAGTCTTCTTGTACTTAAGTCGGAATTGTGCCTTATGTATTTAATTCCGATGCAACTTCTGTGTTTCATCGTCAATAAGAAGGTCTAAGGGATGCAGTGAACCTGAAGTGAAGCATCGGAATCTAAAATTGGTCTCACAGGAACGGTCCAAAACATAGACTGTAAGAAGAGTCAGTGTACTTGTACTTAAGCCGGCATTGTGCCTTTTGTATTTGATTCAGATGCTATTTCTGTGTTTCATCATCAGTAAGAAGGTCCAAGGGAAACTGCAAACCTGAAATGAAGCATCGGAATCTAAAACTGGTCTCACAGGAAAGTTTCAAATCATAGACAGTAGGAAGAGTCAGTATTCTTGTACTTAAGTCGGCATTGTGCTTTTGTATTTAATTCCGATGCAATTTCTGTGTTTCATATTCAATAAGTAGGTCTGAGGGATACAGTAAACCTGAAGTGGAACATTGGAGTCTATAACGGGTCATACAGGAAAGGTTCAAAACATGGACTGTAGGAAGAGTCAGTCTTCTTGTACTTAAGTCGGCATTCTGCCTTTTGTATGGAATTCCGATGCAATTTCTGTGTGTCATCGTCAATAAGAAGGGCCAAGGGATACAGTAAACCTGAAGTGAAGCATCGGAATCTAAAACTGGTCTCACAGGAAACCTTCAAAACACAAACAATAAGAAGATTCAGTCTTCTTGTACTTAAGTAGGCATTCTGCCTTTTGTATGTAATTCCGATGCAATTTCAGTGTTTCATCATCAATAAGGAAGTCAAAGGGATAGTGTAAACCTGAAGTGAAGCATCGGAATTTAAAACTGGTCTCATAGGAGAGGTTCAAATCATAGAATGTTAGAAGAGTCAGTCCTCCTGTACTTAATTCGGCATTGCGCCTTTTGTATGTAATTCCGATGCAATTTCTGTGTATCATCGTCAATAAGAAGGTCCAAGGGATACAGTAAACCCGAAGTGAAACATTAAAATCTATAACGGGTCTTACAGGAAAGCTTCAAAACATGGACAGTAAGAAGCGTCAGTCTTCTTGTACTTAAGTCGGCATTGTGCCTTTTGTATTTTATTCCGAATGAATTTCTGTGTTTCTTCGTCAATAAGGAAGTCAAAGGGATACTTTAAACCTGAAGTGAAGCATCGGAATCTCAAACTGGTCTCACAGGAAAGGCTCAAATCATAGGATGTAAAAAGAGTCAGTCTTCTTGGACTTAAGTCGGCATTGTGCCTTTTGTATTTAATTCCGAAGCAATTTCTGTGTTCCATCGTAAATAAGAAGGTCCAAGGGATACAGTAAACCTGAAGTGAAGCATCGGAATCCAAAATTGGTCTCACAGGAAAGGTTCAAAACATAGACAGTAAGAAGAGCCGGTCTTCTTGTACTTAAGTCGGCACTGATACTTTTGTGTTTAACTCCGATGCAATTTCTGTGTTTCATCGTCAATAAGAAGGTCCAAGGGATACAGTAACTCCGAAGTGAAGCAGCGGAATCTAAAACTGGTCTCACAGGAAAAGTTGAAATCATAGAATGTCGGAAGAGTCAGTCCTCTCGCACTTACGTCGGCATTGTGCCTTTTGTATTTTATTGCGATGCAATTTCTGTGTTTCATCGTCAATATGAAGGTCCAAGGTATACAGTAGAGCTGAAGTGATGCATCGGAAACTAAATCTGGTCTCACAGGAAAGGTTGAAATCATAGAATGTAAGAAGAGTCAGTCCTCCTCTACTTATGTCGGCATTGTGCCTTTTGTTTTTAATTCGGTTGCAATTTCTGTGTTTCATCGTCAATAAGAGGGTCCAAGGGATACAGTAAACCTGAAGTGAAGTATCGGAATCTATAACTGGTCTCACAGGAAAGGTTCAAAACATAGACAGTAAGAAGAGTCGGTCTTCTTGTACTTAAGTCGGCACTGATCCTTTTGTGTTTAACTCCGAAGCAATTTCTGTGTTTCATCGACAATAAGAAGGTCCTAGGGATACAGTAAACCTGAAGTGAAGAATCGGAATGTAAAAATGGTCTCACAGGAAAGATTCAAAACATAGACAGTAAGAATAGTTAGTGTTCTTTTACTTAAGTCGGCATTGTGCTTTTGTATTTAATTCAGATGCAATTTCTGTGTTTCATCGTAAATAAGAAGGTCCAAGGGATACAGTAAACCTGAAGTGAAGCATCGGAATCTAAAACTGGTGTCACAGGAGAGGTTCAAATCTTAGTATGTTAGAAGTGTCAGTCCTCTTGTACTTAAGTCGGCATTGTGCCTTTTGTATTTCATTCCGATGCAATATCTGTGTTTCATCGTCAATAAGAATGTCCAAGGGGTACATTAAAACTGAAGTGAAGCATTGGAATGTTAAACTGGTCTCACAGGAAAGGTTCAAAACACAGACAGTAAGAAGATTAAGTCTTCTTGTACTTAAGTAGGCATTCTGCCTTTTGTATGTAATTCCGATGCAATTTTTGTGTTTCATCGTCAATACGAAGGTCCAAGGGATACAGTAAACTTATTTTGAAGCATCGAAATCTACAACTGGTCTCACAGGAAAGGTTCAAAACATAGACAATAAGAAGAGTCAGTTCTCTTGTACTTAATCGGCATTTTGCGTTTTGTATTTAATTCCGACGCAATTTTTCTGTTTCTTCGTCAATAAGAAAGTTTAAGGGATACGGTAAACCTGCAGTGAAGCATCGGAATTTAAAACTGGTCTCACAGGAGAGGTTCAAATCATAGAATGTAAATAGAGTCAGTCCTCTTGTACTTAGTTCGACATTGTGCCTTTTCTGTTCAATTCCGATGCAATTTCTGTGTTTCATCGTCAATAAGAAGGTCAAAGGGATACAGTAAACCTGAAGTGAAGCATCGGAATCTAAAACTAGTCCCACAGGAAAGGTTCGAAGCATAGATAGTAAGAAGAGTCAGTCTACATGCTTTAAGTCGACATTCTGCCTTTTGTATTTAAGTCCGATGCAATTTCTGTGTTTCATCGTCAATAAGAAGATGCAAGGGATACAGTAAACCTGAAGTAAGGCATCGGATTCGAAAACAGGTCTCACTGGAAAGGTTCAAATCATCGAAAGTAAGAAGAGTCAGTCTTCTTGTACTTAAGTCGGCATTGTGCGTTTTGTATTTAATTCCGATGCAATTTCTGTGTTTCATCTTCAATAAGAAGATCTGAGGGATACAGTAAACCTGAAGTGAAGCATCGGAATCTAAAACTGGTCTCACAGGAAAGGCTCCAATCATAGAATGTAAGATGAGTCTGTCTTCTTGTACTTAAGCCGGCATTGTGCCTTTTGTATTTAACTCCGATGCAATTTCTGTGTTTCATTGTCAATAAAAAGGTCCAAGGGATACCGTTAACCTGAAGTGAAGCATCGGAATCTAAAACTGGTCACACAGTAAAGGCTCAAATCAGTGAATGTAAGAAGAGTCAATCATCTTGTACTTAAGTCGGCATTGTGCCTTTTGTATCTAATTCAGATGCAATTTCTGTCTTTCATCGTCAATAAGGAGGTCCAAGGGACACAGTAAACCAGACGTGAAGCATCGGAATCTAAAACTGGTCTCACAGGAACGCTTCAAATCATAGACAGTAAGAAGAGTTAGTCTTCTTGTACTTAAGTCGGCATTGTGCCTGTTGTATTTAATTCCGACGCAATTTCTGTGTTTCATCGTCAATAAGAAGGTCCAAGGGATACAGTAAACCTGAAGTGAAACATCGGAATCTAAAACTGGTCTCACAAGAAAGGTTCGAATCATAGACAGTAAGAAGTGTCAGTCTTCTTGTACTTAAGTCTGCTTTGTTCTTCTTGTATTTAATTCCGATGCCATTTCTGTGTTTCATCGTCAATTTGAAAGTTCATGGGATACAGTAAACCTAAAGTGAAGCATCGGAATCTAAAACTGGACTCACAGGAAAGGTTCAAATCATAGAATGTAAGAAATGTCAGTCCTCTTCTACTTAAGCCGGCATTGTGCCTTTTGTATTTGATTCAGATGCAATTTCTGTGTTTCATCATCAGTAAGAAGGTCTAAGGGAAACTGCAAACTTGAAATGAAGCATCGGAATCTAAAACTGGTCTCACAGGAAAGTTTCAAATCATAGACAGTAGGAAGAGTCAGTATTCTTGTACTTAAGTCGGCATTGTGCTTTTGTATTTAATTCCGATGCAATTTCTGTGTTTCATATTCAATAAGTAGGTCTGAGGGATACAGTAAAATTTAAGTGAAGCATCGGAACCTTAAACTGGTCTCACAGGAAAGGTTCAAAGCATAGACAGTAGGAAGATTCAGTCTTCGAGTACTTAAGTCGTCATTTTGCCCTTTGTATTGAATTTCGATGCAATTTCTGTGTTTAATCGGCAACAAGGATTACCAAGGGATACAGTGAACCTGAAGTGAAGCATCGGAATCTAAAACTGGTCTCACAGGAAAGGTTCAAATCATAGAATGTAAGAAGAGTCAGCCTTCTTGTACTAAAGTCGGCATTGTGCTCTTTGTATTTACTTCCGATGCTATTTCTGTGTTTCATCGTCAATATGAAGGTCCATGGGATACAGTAAACCTGAAGTGAGGCATCGGATTCAAAAACTGGTCTCACTGGAAAGGTTCAAATCATAGAACGTAAGAAGAGTCAGTCTACTTGTACTTAAGTCGGCATTTTGCCTTTTGGATTGAATTCCGATGCAATTTCTGCGTTTCATCGTCAAAGCGAAGGTCCAAGGGATACAGTAAACCTGAAGTGAAGCATCGGAATCTAAAACTGGTCTCACAGGAAAGGCTCAAATCGTAGACAGTAAGAAAAGTCAGTCTACTTGTACTTAAGTCGGCATTGTGCCTTTTGAATTTAATTCCGATGTAATTTCTGTCTTACATCGTCAATATGAAGGTCCAAGAGATACAGTAAACTTGAAGCGAAGCATCGGAATCTAATGCTGGTCTCACAGGAAAGGTTCAAAACATAGACAGTAAGAAGAGTCAGTCTACATGTTTTTAAGTCGACATTGTGCCTTTTGTATTTAAATGCGATCCAATTTCTGTGTCTCATCGTCTATAAGATGACCAAGGGATACAGTAAACCGGAAGTGAAGCATCGGAATCTAACTCTGGTCTCACAGGAAACGTTCAAAACATAGACATTAAGAAGAGGCAGTCTTCTTGTACATAAGTCGGCATTGTGCCTTTTGTATTTAATTCCAATGCAATTTCTGTGTTTCATCGTCCATAAGAAGGTGCAAGGGATACAGTATACCAGAAGTGAAGAATCGGAATCTATAACTGGTCTCACAAGAAAGGATGAAAACATAGACAGTAAGAGGAGGCAGTCTTCTTGTACTTATGTCGGCATTGTGCGTTATGTATTTTATTCCGATGCAATTTCTGTGCTTCATCGTCAATAAGAACGACCAAGGGACACAGTAAACCGTAAGTGAAGCATCGAAATCTAAAACTGGTCTCACAGGTGAGGTTCAAATCATAGAATGTAAGAAGAGTCAGCCTTCTTGTACTTAAGTCGGCATTGTGCTTTTGGATTTTATTCCGATGCTATTTCTGTCTTACATCGTCAATAAGAAAGTCCAAGTGATACAGTAAACCTGAAGTGCGGCATTGGAATCTAAAACTGGTCTCACAGGAAGGGTTCAAAACATAGACAGTAAGAAGAGTCAGTCTTCTTGTACCTAGGTCGGCATTGTGCCTTTTGTATTTAATTCCAAAGCAATTTCTTTGTTTCATCGTCAATAATAAGGTCCAAGGGATACAGAAAACTTGAAGTGAAAAATCGGAACCTAAAACTGGTCTCACAGGAAAGGTTCAAATCATTGAATGTAAGAAGAATCAGTCCTCTTGTACTTAAGTCGGCATTGTGCTTTTGTATTTTATTCCGATGCAATTTCTGTGTTTCATCGTCAATAAGAAGGTCCAAGGGATTCAGTAACCCGGAAGTGAAGCATCGGAATCTATAACTGGTCCCACAGAAAACGTTCAACACATAGACAGTAAGAAGAGTCCGTCTTCTTGTACTTAAGTCGGCACTGTTAATTTTGTATATAATTCCGATGCAATTCATGTGTTCCATCGACAATAAGAAGGTCCAAGGGATACCGTAAACCTGAAGTGAAGCATCGGAATTAAAAAATGGTCTCACAGGAAAGGTTCAAAACATAGACAGTAAGAAGAGTCAGTCTTCTTGTACTAAAGTCGCCATTGTGCCTTTTGTATTGAATTCCGATGCAATTACTGTGTTTCATCGTCAATAAGAAGGTCCAAGGGATACAGTAAACCTGAAGTGAAGCATCGGAATCTAAAACTGGTCTCACAGGAAAGGTTCAAATCATAGAATGTAAGAAGAATCAGTCCGCTTGTACGTAAGTCGGCATTGTGCCTTTTGTATTCTATTCCGATGCAATATCTGTGTTTCATCGTCAATACGAAGGTCCAGGGCATACAGTAAACCAGAAGTGAAGAATCGGAATCTAATACTAGTCTCACAGGAAAGGTTCAAATCATAGAATGTAAGAAGAGTCAGTCCTCTTCTACTTATGTTGGCATAGTACCTTTCGTACTAAATTCCGATGCAATTTCTGTGTTTCATCGTCAATAAGAGGGTCCAAGGTATACAGTAAACCTGAAGTCAAACATCGGAATCTGTAAGTGATCTCACAGGTAAGGTTCAAAACATAGACAGTAAGAATAGTCAGTCTTTTTGTACTTAAGTCGGGATTGTGCCTTTTGTTTTTAATTCCGATGCTAATTCTGTGTTGCATCGTCAATAAGAAGGTCCAAGGGATGCAGTAAACCAGAAATAAAGCATCGCAATCTAAAACTGGGCTCACAGGAAAGGCTCAAATCATAGAATGTAAGAAGAGTCAGACATCTTGCACTTAAGTCGGCATTGTGCCTTTTCTATTTATTTCCAATGCAATTTCTGTGTTTCATCGTAAATTAGAAGGTGCAAGGGATAGAGTATACATGAAGTGAAGCATCGGAATCTATAACTGGTCTCACAAAATTGGTTGAAAACATAGACAATAAGAAGAGGCAGTCTTCTTGTACTTATCGTCGGCATTGTGCCTTTTTTTTTTATTCCGATGCAATTTCTGTGTTTCATCGTCAATAAGAACGACCAAGGGATACAGTAAACCTGTAATGAAGCATCGGAATCTAAAACTAATCTCACAGGAAAGGTTCAAATCATAGACAGTAAGAAGAGCCAATCTTCTTGTGGTTAAGTCGGCATTGTGCCTTTTTGTATTAATTTCCGATGCAATTTCTGTGCATAATCGGCAACAATGTGGACCAAGGGATACAGAGAACCTGAAGTGAAGCATCGTAATTTAAAACTGGTCTCACAGGAAAGGTTCAAATCATTGAATGAAAGAAGAGTCAGCCCTCTTGTACTTAAGTCGGCATTGTGCCTTTTGTATTTAATACCGATGCTATTTCTGTGTTTCATCGTCAATACGAAGCTCCAAGGGATACAGTAAACCTGAAGTGAAGCATCGGAATCAATAACTGGTCCTTCAGGAAAGGTTCAAATCATAGACAGTAGGAAGAGTCAGTCTTCTTGTACTTAAGTCGGCTTTGATCCTCTTGTATTTAATTCCGATGCAATTTCTGTGTTTCATCGTCAATAAGAGGGTCCAAGGGGCGCAGTAACTCCGAAGTGAAGCATCGGAATCTAAAACAGGTCTCACAGGAAAGGTTCAAATCATAGAATGTCGGAAGAGTCAGTCCTCTTGTACTTAAGTCGGCATTGTGCCTTTTGTATTTAATTCCGATCTAATTTCTGTGTTTCATCGTCAATATGAAGGTCCAAGAGATACAGTAAACTTGAAGCGAAGCATCGGAATCTAAAACTGGTCTCACAGGAAAGGTTCAAAACATAGACAGTAAGAATAGTCAGTCTACATGTTTTTAAGTCGACATTGTGCCTTTTGGTTTTAATTGCGATCCAATTTCTGTGTCTCATCGTCTATAAGATGGACCAAGGGATACAGTAAACCGGAAGTGAAGCATCGGAATCTAACTCTGGTCTCACAGGAAACGTTCAAAACATAGACATGAAGAAGAGGCAGTCTTCTTGTACATAAGTCGGCATTGTGCCTTTTGTATTTAATTCCGATGCAATTTCTGAGTTTCATCGTCAATAAGAAGGTGCAAAGGATACAGTATACCAGAAGTGAAGAATCGGAATCTATAACTGGTCTCACAAAAAAGGATGAAAACATAGTCAGTAAGAGGAGGCAGTCTTCTTCTACTTATGTCGGCATTGTGCCTTTTGGATTTTATTCCGATGCAATTTCTGTGCTTCATCGTCAATAAGAACGACCAAGGGACACAGTATACCGTAAGTGAAGCATCGGAATCTAAAACTGGTCTCACAGGAGAGGTTCAAATCATAGAATGTAAGAAGAGTCAGCCTTCTTGTACTTAAGTCGGCATTGTGCTTTTGGATTTAATTCCGATGCTATTTCAGTCTTACATCGTCAATAAGAAAGTCCAAGTGATACAGTAAACCTGAAGTGCGGCATCGGAATCTAAAACTGGTCTCCCAGGAAAGGTTCAAAACATAGACAGTAAGAAAAGTCAGTCTTCTTGTACTAAAGTCGCCATTGTGCCTTTTGTATTGAATTCCGATGGAATTACTGTGTTTCATCGTCAATAAGAAGGTCCAAGGGATACAGTAAACCTGAAGTGAAGCATCGGAATCTAAAACTGGTCTCACAGGAAAGGTTCAAATCATAGAATGTAAGAAGAGTCAGCCTTCTTGTACTAAAGTCGGCATTGTGCTCTTTGTATTTACTTCCGATGCTATTTCTGAGTTTCATCGTCAATATGAAGGTCCATGAGATACAGTAAACCTGAAGTGAGGCATCGGATTCAAAAACTGGTCTCACTGGAAAGGTTCAAATCGTAGAACGTAAGAAGAGTCAGTCTACTTGTACTTAAGTCGGCATTGTGACTTTTGTATTTAATTCCGATGCAATTTCTGTGTTTCATATTCAATAAGTAGGTCTGAGGGAAACAGTAAACCTGAAGTGAAACATTGGAGTCGATAACGGGTCTTACAGGAAAGGTTCAAAACATGGACTGTAGGAAGAGTCAGTCTTCTTGTACCTAAGTCGGCATTTTGACTTATGTATTTTATTCCGATGGAATTTCTGTGTTTCATCGTCAATATGGAAGTCAAAGGGATACTTGAAACCTGAAGTGAAGCATCGGAATCTCAAACTGGTCTCACAGGAAGGGCTCAAATCATAGGATGTAAAAAGAGTCAGGTTTCTTGTACTTAAGTCGGCATTGTGCCTTTTGTATTTAATTCCGAAGCAATTTCTGTGTTCCATCGTCAATAAGAAGGTCCAAGGGATACAGTAAACCTGAAGTGAAGCATTGGAATCCAAAATTGGTCTCACAGGAAAGGCTCAAACATAGACAGTAAGATGAGTCAGTCTTCTTGTACTTAAGTCGGCATTGTGCCTTTTATATTTAATTCCGATGCAATTTCTGTGTTTCATCGTCAACTGGAAGGTCCAAGGGATACAGTACACCTGAAGTGAAGCATCGAAATCTATAACTGGTCTCACAGGAAAGGTTCAAATCATAGACCGTAAGAAGAGTCAGTGTTCTTGTACTTAAGTCGGCATTGTTCCACTTGTATTTAATTCCGATGCAATTTCTGTCTTTCATCGTCAATAAGAAGGTCCAAGGGATACAGTAACTGCGAAGTGAAGCATCGGAATCGAAAACTGGTCTCACAGGAAAGGTTCAAATCATAGAATGTCGGAAGAGTCAGTCCTCTTGTACTTAAGTCGGCATTGTGCCTTTTGTATTTAATTCCCATGCAATTTCTGTGTTTCATCGTCAATATGAAGGTCCAAGGTATACAGTAGAGCTGAAGTGAAGCATCGGAAACTAAATCTGGTCTCACAGGAAAGGTTCAAATCATAGAATGTAAGAAGAGTCAGTCCTCGTCTAATTATGTCGGCATTGTGCCTTTTGTTTTTAATTCGGTTGCAATTTCTGTGTTTCATCGTCAATAAGAGGGTCCAAGGGATACAGTAAACCTGAAGTGAAGCATCGGAATCTAAAACAGGTCTCACAGGAAAGGTTCAAAGCATAGACAGTAAGAAGAGTCAGTCATCTTGTACTTATGTCGGCATTGTGCCTTTTGTATTTAATTCCGATGCAATTGCTGTGTTTCATCGTCAATAAGAAAGTCCAAGGGATACAGTAAACCTGAAGTGAAGCATCGGAATCTATAACTGGTCCTTCAGGAAAGGTTCAAATCATAGACAGTAGGAAGAGTCAGTCTTCTTGTACTTATGTCGGCTTTGATCCTCTTGTATTTAATTCCGATGCAATTTCTGTGTTTCATCGTCAATAAGAGGGTCCAAGGGGCGCAGTAACTCCGAAGTGAAGCATCGGAATCTAAAACAGGTCTCACAGGAAAGGTTCAAATCATAGAATGTCGGAAGAGTCAGTCCTCTTGTACTTAAGTCGGCATTGTGCCTTTTGTATTTAATTCCGATGCAATATCTGTGTTTCATCGTCAATATGAAGGTCCAAGAGATACAGTAAACTTGAAGCGAAGCATCGGAATCTAATGCTGGTCTCACAGGAAAGGTTCAAAACATAGACAGTAAGAAGAGTCAGTCTACAGTAAACTTGAAGCGAAGCATCGGAATCTAATGCTGGTCTCACAGGAAAGGTTCAAAACATAGACAGTAAGAAGAGTCAGTCTACATGTTTTTAAGTCGACATTGTGCCTTTTGTATTTAATTGCGATCCAATTTCTGTGTCTCATCGTCTATAAGATGACCAAGGGATACAGTAAACCGGAAGTGCAGCATCGGAATCTAACTCTGGTCTCACAGGAAACGTTCAAAACATAGACATTAAGAAGAGGCAGTCTTCTTGTACATAAGTCGGCATTGTGCCTTTTGTATTTAATTCCGATGCAATTTCTGTGTTTCATCGTCAATAAGATGGTGCAAGGGATACAGTATACCAGAAGTGAAGAATCGGAATCTATAACTGGTCTCACAAGAAAGGATGAAAACATAGACAGTAAGAGGAGGCAGTCTTCTTGTACTTATGTCGGCATTGTGCTTTTGGATTTAATTCCGATGCTATTTCTGTCTTACATCGTCAATAAGAAAGTCCAAGTGATACAGTAAACCTGAAGTGCGGCATCGGAATCTAAAACTGGTCTCACAGGAAGGGTTCAAAACATAGACAGTAAGAAGAGTCAGTCTTCTTGTACCTAGGTCGGCACTGTGCCTTATGTATTTAATTCCAAAGCAATTTCTTTGTTTCATCGTCAATAATAAGGTCCAAGGGATACAGAAAACTTGAAGTGAAAAATCGGAACCTAAAACTGGTCTCACAGGAAAGGTTCAAATCATTGAACGTAAGAAGAATCAGTCCTCTTGTACTTAAGTCGGCATTGTGCCTTTTGTATTAAATTCCGTTGCAATTTCTCTGTTTCATCGTCAACTAGAGGGTCCAAGGGATACAGTAAACCTGAAGTGAAGCATCGGAATGTATAACTGGTCACACAGGATAGGATCAAAACATAGACAGTCAGAAGAGTCAGTCTTCTTGTACTTAAGTCGGCATTGTGCCTTTTGTTTTTAATTCCAATGCAATTTCTGTGTTTCATCGTCAATAAGAAGGTCCAAGGGATACCGTAAACCTGATGTGAAGCATCGGAATCTAAAACTGGTCTCACAGGAAAGGGTCCAGTCATAGAATGTAAGAGGAGTCAATCTTCTTGTACTTAAGTCGGCATTGTGCCTTTTGTATTTAATTCCGATGCAATTTCTGTGTTCATCGTCAATAAGAAGGGCTAAGGGATACAGTAAATCTGAAGTTAAGCATCGGAATCTAAAACTTGTCTCACAGGAAAGGTTCAAATCACAGACAGTAAGAAGAGTCAGTATTCTTGTACCTAAGTTGCATTGTACCTTTTGCATTTAATTCCGACGCAATTTCTGTGTTTCACCATCAATAAGATAGTCCAAGGGATACAGTAAACCTTAAACGAACATCGAAATCTAAAACTGGTCTCACAGGAAAGGTTCAAAACATAGACATTAAGAATAATCAGCCTTCTTGTACTGAAGTCGTCATTGTGACTTTTGTATTTAATTCCGATGAAATATCTGTGTTTCATCGTAAATAAGAAGGTCCAAGCGATACAGTAACCCGGAGGTGAAGCATCGGAATCTATAACTGGTCTCACAGGAATGGTTCAAAACATAGACAGTAAGAAGAGTCGGTCTTCTTGTACTTAAGTCGGCACTGTTCTTTTCTATTTAATTCCGATGCAATTTCTGTGTTCCATCGACAAAAAGAAGGTCCAAGGGATACAGTAAACCTGAAGTGAACCATCGGGATGTAAAAATTGTCTCACAGGAAAGGTTCAAAATATAGACAGTAAGTAGAGTCAGTCTTCTTGTACTTAAGTCGGCATTGTGCCTTTTGTATTGAATTGCGATGCAATTTCTGTGTTTCATCGTCAATACGAAGGTCCAAGGGATACCGTAAACCTGATGTGAAGCATCGGAATCTAAAACTGGTCTCACAGGAATGGCTCAAAACATAGACATTGAGAAGGGTCAATCTTCTTCTACTTACGTCGGCATGGTGCTTTTTGTATTTAATTCAGATGCAATTTCTGTGTATCTTCGTTAGCAAGAAGGTCCAGGCGATACTGTAAACCTGAAGTGAAGCATCGGAATCTAAAACAGGTCTCTCAGGAAAGATTCAAATCATAGACAGTAGGAAGAGTTAGTATTCTTGTACTTAAGTCGGCATTGTGCCTTTTGTATTTAATTCCGATGCAATTTCTGAGTTTCATCGTCAATAAGAAGGTCCAAGGGATGCAGTAAACCAGAAATGAAGCATCGGAATCTAAAACTGGTCTCACAGGAAAGGCTCAAATCATAGAATGTAAGAAGAGTCAGACATCTTGCACTTAAGTCGGCATTGTGCCTTTTCTATTTATTTCCAATCCAATTTCTGTGTTTCATCGTAAATTAGAAGGTGCAAGGGATACAGTATACATGAAGTGAAGCATCGGAATCTATAACTGGTCTCACAAAATTGGTTGAAAACATAGACAATAAGAAGAGGCAGTCTTCTTGTACTTATCGTCGGCATTGTGCCTTTTTTTTTTATTCCGATGCAATTTCTGTGTTTCATCGTCAATAAGAACGCCAAGGGATACAGTAAACCTGTAATGAAGCATCGGAATCTAAAACTAATCTCACAGCAAAGGTTCAAATCATAGACAGTAAGAAGAGCCAATCTTCTTGTGGTTAAGTCGGCATTGTGCCTTTTCGTATTAATTTCCGATGCAATTTCTGTGCTTAATCGGCAACAAGGTGGACCAAGGGATACTGAGAACCTGAAGTGAAGCATCGTAATTTAAAACTGGTCTCACAGGAAAGGTTCAAATCATTGAATGAAAGAAGAGTCAGCCCTCTTGTACTTAAGTCGGCATTGTGCCTTTTGTATTTAATACCGATGCTATTTCTGTGTTTCATCGTCAATACGAAGCTCCAAGGGATACAGTAAACCTGAAGTGAAGCATAGGAGTCTAAAACTGGTCTCTCAGGATAGGTTCAAAACATAGACAGTAAGTAGAGTCAGTCTTCTTGTACTTATATCGGCATTGTGCCTTTTGTATTTAATTCCGATGCAATTGCAGTGTTTCATCGTCAATAAGAAAGTCCAAGGGATACAGTAAACCTGAAGTGAAGCATCGGAATCTATAACTGGTCCTTCAGGAAAGGTTCAAATCATAGACAGTAGGAAGAGTCAGTCTTCTTGTACTTAAGTCGGCTTTGATCCTCTTGTATTTAATTCCGATGCAATTTCTGTGTTTCATCGTCAATAACAGGGTCCAAGGGGCGCAGTAACTCCGAAGTGAAGCATCGGAATCTAAAACAGGTCTCACAGGAAAGGTTCAAAACATAGACAGTAAGAAGAGTCAGTCTACATGTTTTTAAGTCGACATTGTGCCTTTTGTATTTAATTGCGATCCAATTTCTGTGTCTCATCGTCTATAAGATGGACCAAGGGATACAGTAAACCGGAAGTGAAGCATCGGAATCTAACTCTGGTCTCACAGGAAACGTTCAAAACATAGACATTAAGAAGAGGCAGTCTTCTTGTACATAAGTCGGCATTGTGCCTTTTGTATTTAATTCCGATGCAATTTCTGTGTTTCATCGTCAATAAGAAGGTGCAAGGGATACAGTATACCAGAAGTGAAGAATCGGAATCTATAACTGGTCTCACAAAACAGGATGAAAACATAGTCAGTAAGAGGAGGCAGTCTTCTTCTACTTATGTCGGCATTGTGCCTTTTGTATTTTATTCCGATTCAATTTCTGTGCTTCATCGTCAATAAGAACGACCAAGGGACACAGTAAACCGTAAGTGAAGCATCGGAATCTAAAACTGGTCTCACAGGAGAGGTTCAAATCATAGAATGTAAGAAGAGTCAGCCTTCTTGTACTTAAGTCGGCATTGTGCTTTTGGATTTAATTCCGATGCTATTTCAGTCTTACATCGTCAATAAGAAAGTCCAAGTGATACAGTAAACCTGAAGTGCGGCATCGGAATCTAAAACTGGTCTCCCAGGAAAGGTTCAAAACATAGACAGTAAGAAGAGTCAGTCTTCTTGTACCTAGGTCGGCATTGTGCCTTATGTATTTAATTCCAAAGCAATTTCTTTGTTTCATCGTCAATAATAAGGTCCAAGGGATACAGAAAACTTGAAGTGAAAAATCGGAACCTAAAACTGGTCTCACAGGAAAGGTTCAAATCATTGAACGTAAGAAGAATCAGTCCTCTTGTACTTAAGTCGGCATTGTGCTTTTGTATTTTATTCCGATGCAATTTCTGTGTTTCATCGTCAATAAGAAGGTCCAAGGGATTCAGTAACCCGGAAGTGAAGCATCGGAATCTAAAACTGGTCTCACAGGAAAGGGTCCAGTCATAGAATGTAAGAGGAGTCAATCTTCTTGTACTTAAGTCGGCATTGTGCCTTTTGTATTTAATTCCGATGCAATTTCTGTGTTCATCGTCAATAAGAAGGGCTAAGGGATTCAGTAAATCTGAAGTTAAGCATCGGAATCTAAAACTTGTCTCACAGGAAAGGTTCAAATCACAGACAGTAAGAAGAGTCAGTCTTCTTGTACTTAAGTTGCATTGTACCTTTTGCATTTAATTCCGACGCAATATCTGTGTTTCACCATCAATAAGAAGGTCCAAGGGATACAGTAAACTTTAAATGAACATCGAAATCTAAAACTGGTCTCACAGGAAAGGTTCAAAACATAGACAGTAAGAATAATCAGCCTTCTTGTACTGAAGTCGGCATTGTGACTTTTGTATTTAATTCCGATGAAATATCTGTGTTTCATCGTCAATAAGAAGGTCCAAGCGATAAAGTAACCCAGAGGTGAAGCATCGGAATCTATAACTGGTCTCACAGGAATGGTTCAAAGCATAGACAGTAAGAAGAGTCGGTCTTCTTGTACTTATGTCGGCACTGATCTTTTCTATTTAATTCCGATGCAATTTCTGTGTTCCATCGACAATAAGAAGGTCCAAGGGATACAGTAAACCTGAAGTGAACCATCGGGATGTAAAAATTGTCTCACAGGAAAGGTTCAAAATATAGACAGTAAGTAGAGTCAGTCTTCCTGTACTTAAGTCGGCATTGTGCCTTTTGTATTGAATTGCGATGCAATTTCTGTGTTTCATCGTCAATACGAAGGTCCAAGGGATACCGTAAACCTGATGTGAAGCATCGGAATCTAAATCTGGTCTCACAGGAATGGCTCAAAACATAGACAGTGAGAAGGATCAATCTTCTTGTACTTACGTCGGCATGGTGCCTTTTGTATTTAATTCAGATGCAATTTCTGTGTATCTTCGTTAGCAAGAAGGTCCAGGCGATACTGTAAACCTGAAGTGAAGCATCGGAATCTAAAACAGGTCTCACAGGAAAGATTCAAATCATATACAGTAAGAAGAGTTAGTATTCTTGTACTTAAGTCGGCATTGTGCCTTTTGTATTTAATTCCGAAGCAATTTCTGAGTTTCATCGTCAATAAGAAGGTCCAAGGGATGCAGTAAACCAGAAATAAAGCATCGGAATCTAAAACTAATCTCACAGGAAAGGTTCAAAACATAGACAGTAAGAAGAGCCAATCTTCTTGTGGTTAAGTCGGCATTGTGCCTTTTTGTATTTATTTCCGATGCAATTTCTGTGCTTCATCGTCAATAAGAACGACCAAGGGATACAGTAAACCTGTAATGAAGCATCGGAATCTAAAACTAATCTCACAGGAAAGGTTCAAAACATAGACAGTAAGAAGAGCCAATCATCTTGTGGTTAAGTCGGCATTGTGCCTTTTTGTATTTAATTCCGATGCAATTTCTGAGTTTCATCGTCAATAAGAATGTCCAAGGGATACAGTAAACCTGAAGTGAACATCGAAATCTAAAACTGTTCTCACAGGAAAGGTTCAAAACATAGACAGTAAGGAGAATCAGCCTTCTTGTATTGAAGTCGGCATTGTGACTTTTGTATTTAATTCCGATGCAATTTCTGTGTTTCATCGTCAATAAGTAGGTCCAAGCGATACAGTAACCTGGAAGTGAAGCATCGGAATCTATATCTGGTCTCACAGGAATGGTTCAAAGCATAGACAGTAAGAAGAGTCGCTCTTCTTGTACTTAAGTCGGCACTGTTCTTTTGTATTTAATTCCGATGCAATTTCTGTGTTCCATCGACAATAAGAAGGTCCAAGGGATACGGTAAAACTGAAGTGAAGCATCGGAATGTAAAAATTGTCTCACAGGAAATGTTCAAAATGTAGACAGTAAGATGAGTCAGTCTTCTTGTACTTAAGTCGGCATTGTGCCTTATGTATTTAATTCCGATGCAATTTCTGTGTTTCATCGTCAATAAGAAGGTGTAAGGGATACAGTAAACCTGAAGTGAAGCATCGGGATTTAAAACTGGTCTCACAGGAAAGGTTCAAAACATAGACAGTGAGAAGAGTCAATCTTCTTGTACTTAAGTCGGCATGGTGCCTTGTTTATTTAATTCAGATGCAATATCTGTGTATCTTCGTCAGTAAGAAGGTACAGGGGATACTGTAAACCCAAAGTGAAGCAACGTATCCTAAAACTGGTCTCACAGGAAAGTTTCAAATCATAGACAGTAAGAAGAGTTAGTATTCTTGTACTTAAGTCGGCATTGTGCCTTTTGTATTTAATTTGGAAGCAATTTTTGTGTTTCATCGTAAATTAGAAGGTGCAAGGGATACAGTATACCTGATGTAAATCATCGGAATCTATAACTGGTCTCATAAAAAACGTTGAAAACATAGACAGTAAGAAGAGACAGCCTTCTTGTACTTAAGTCGGCATTGTGCCTTTTGTATTTTATTCTGATGCAATTTCTGTGCTTCATCGTCATTAAGAAGGTCAAAGGGATACAGTATACCTGAAGTGAAGCATCGGAATCTAAAACTAATCTCACAGTAAAGGTTCAAAACATAGACAGTGAGAAGAGCTAGTCTTCTTGTGCTTAAGTCAGCATTGTGCCATTTGTATTTATTTCCGATGCAATTTCTGTGCTTCATCGTCAATAAGAAGGTCCAAGGGATACAGTAAACCTGAAGTGACGCATCGGAATCTAAAACTGGTCTCACAGGAAAGGTTCAAATCATAGACAGTAAGAAGAGTCAGTGTACTTGTACCTAAGTCGACATTTAGCCCATTGTATTGAATTTCGATGATAATTTCTGTGTTTAATCGGCAACAAGGAGGACCAAGGGATACAGAGCACCAGAAGTGAAGCACTGGAATTAAAAACTGGTCTCACAGGAATGGTTCAAATCATAGAATGTAAGAAGAGTCAGCCTTCTTGTACTTAAGTCGGCATTGTGCCTTTTGAATTTAATTTGGAAGCAATTTTTGTGTTTCATCGTCAATAATAAGGTCCAAGGGATGCAGAAAACCTGAAGTGAAGCATCGGAATCTAAAACTGGTCTCACAGGAAAGGCTCAAATCAATGACAGTAAGAAGAGTCAGTCTTCTTGTACTTAAGTTGCATTGTACCTTTTGTATTTAATTCCTACGCAATTTCTGTGTTTCATCATCAATAAGAAGGTCCAAGGGATACAGTAAACCTGAAATGAACATCGAAATCTTAAACTGTTCTCACAATAAAGGTTCAACACATAAACAGTAAGAAGAATCAGCCTTCTTGAACTGAAGTCGGCATTGTGCCTTTTGTATTTAATTCCGATACAATTTCTGTGTTTCATCGTCAATTAGAAGGTCCAAGCGATACAGTAAACCTGAAGTGAAGCATCGGAATCGATAAGTGGTCTCACAGGAAAGGTTCAAATCGTAGAATGTAAGAAGAGTCAGTCCTCTTCTACTTAGGTTGGCATTGTACCTTTTGTAATTAATTCCGATGCAATTTCTGTTTTTCATCGTCAATAAGAGGGTCCAATGGATACAGTAAAACTGAAGTAAAACATCGGAATCTATAACCGGTCTCACAGGAAAGGTTCAAATCATAGAATGTAAGAAGAATCAGTCCTCTTGTACTTAATTCGGCATTGTGCCTTTTGTATTATATTCCGATGCAATTTCTGTGTTTTATCGTCAATATGAAGGTCCAAGGGTTACAGTAAACCTGAAGTGAAGCATCGGTATCTAAAACTGCTCTCACAGGAGAGGTTCAAATCATAGAATGTAAGAAGAGTCAGTCCTCTTCATTGAATGTCGGCATTGTGAATATTGTATTTAATTCCGATGCAATTTCTGTGTTTCATCGTCAATAAGAAGGTCCATGGAATACAGTAAACCTGAAGTGAAGCATTGGAATGTAAAACTATTCTCACAGGAAAGGCTCAGGTCATAGACTGTAAGAAGAGTCAGTCTCCTTGTAATTATGTCGGCATTGTGCGTTTTGTATTTAATTCTGATGGAATTTCTGTGTTTCATCGTCAACAAGAAGGTCCAAGGGATACAGTAAACCTGAAGTTAAGCATCGGAATTTAAACTGGTCTCACAGAAAAAGGTTCAAACGTAGACAGTAAGAAGAGTCAGTCTTCTTGTACTTAAGACGGTATTGTGCCTTTTGTAATTAATTCCAATTCAATTTCTGTGTTTCGTCGTCAATAAGAAGGTCCAAGGAATCCAGAAAACCTAAAATGAACATTGGAATCTAAAACTGGTCTCACAGGAAAGGTTCAAAGCATAGACAGCAAGAAGAGTCACTCATCTTGTACTTAAGTCGGCATTGTGCTTTTTGTATATAATTCCGATGCAATTTCTGTGTTTCATCGTCAACCAAAAGGTTCAAGGGATACATTACACCTCAAGTAAAGCGTCGGAATCTATAACTGGTCTCACAGGAAAGGTTCAAAACATAGACAGTAAGAAGAGTCAGTCTTCTTGTACTTAAGTCGGCATTGTTCCTCTTGTATTTAATTCCGATGCAATTTCTGTGTTTCATCGTAAATAAGAAGGTCCAAGGGATAGAGTAACTCCGAATTGAAGCATCGGAATCTAAAACTGGTCTCACAGGAAAGTTCAAATCATAGAACGTCGAAAGAGTCAGTCCTCTTGTACTTAAGTCGGCATTGTGCCTTTTGTATTTAATTCCGATGCAATTTCTGTGTTTCATAGTCAATATGAAGGTCCAAGGTATACAGTATACCTGAAAAAGAAGCATCAGAAACTAAAACAGGTCTCACAGGAAAGGTTCAAATCATAGATTGTAAGAAGAGTCCGTCCTCCTCTACTTATGTCGGCATTGCGCCTTTTGTTTATAATTCGGTTGCAATTTCTGTGTTTCATCGTCAATAAGAGGGTCCAAGGGATACAGTAAACCTGAACTGAAGCATCGGAATCTATAACTGGTCTCACAGGAAAGGTTCAAAACAGAGACAGTAAGAAGAGTCAGTCTTCTTGTACTTAAGTCGGCATTGTTCCTCTTGTATTTAATACCGATGCAATTTCTGTGTCTCATCGTCAATAAGAAGGTCTAAGGGATACAGTAACTCCGAATTGAAGCATCGGAATCTAATACTCGTCTCACAGGAAAGTTCAAATCATAGAACGTCGAAAGAGTCAGTCCTCTTGTACTTAAGTCGGCATTGTGCCTTTTGTATTTAATTCCGATGCAATTTCTGTGTTTCATCGTCAATATGAAGGTCCAAGGGATACAGTAACTCCGAATTGAAGCACCGGAATCTAAAACTGGTCTCACATAAAAGTTTCAAAACATAGACAGTAAGAAGAGTAAGTCTTCTTGTACCTAAGTCGGCATTTTGCCCTTTGTATTGAATTTCGATGCAATTTCTGTGTTTAATCGGCAAGAAGAAGGACCAAGGCATACAGAGAACCTGAAGTGAAGCATCGGAATCTAAAACTGGTCTCACAGGAAAGGTTCAAATCGTAGAATGTATGAAGAGTCAGCCTTCTTGTACTTAAGTCGATATTGTGCTTTTTGTATTTAATTCCGATCCTATTTCTGTGTTTCATCGTCAATAAGAAGCTCCAAGGGATACAGTAAACCGTAAGTGAAGCATAGGAGTCTAAAACTGCTCTGTCAGGATAGGTTCAAAACATAGACAGTAAGAAGAGTCAGTCTTCTTGAATTTAAGTCGGCATTGTGCCTTTTGAATTTAATTTGGAAGCAATTTCTGTGTTTCATCGGCAATAATAAGGCCCAAGGGATACAGTAAACCTGAAGTAAAGCATCAGAATCTATAACTGGTCTCACAGGAAAGGTTCAAAACATAGACAGTAAGAAGAGTCAGTCTTCTTGTACTTAAGTCGGCATTGTTCCTCTTGTATTTAATTCCGATGCAATTTCTGTGTTTCATCGTAAATAAGAAGGTCCAAGGGATACAGTAACTCCGAATTGAAGCATCGGAATCTAAAACTGGTCTCACAGGAAAGTTCAAATCATAGAACGTCGAAAGAGTCAGTCCTCTTGTACTTAAGTCGGCATTGTGCCTTTTGTATTTAATTCCGATGCAATTTCTGTGTTTCATAGTCAATATGAAGGTCCAAGGTATACAGTATACCTGAAAAAGAAGCATCAGAAACTAAAACAGGTCTCACAGGAAAGGTTCAAATCATAGATTGTAAGAAGAGTCAGTCCTCCTCTACTTATGTCGGCATTGCGCCTTTTGTTTATAATTCGGTTGCAATTTCTGTGTTTCATCGTCAATAAGAGGGTCCAAGGGATACAGTAAACCTGAACTGAAGCTCGGAATCTATAACTGGTCTCACAGGAAAGGTTCAAAACAGAGACAGTAAGAAGAGTCAGTCTTCTTGTACTTAAGTCGGCATTGTTCCTCTTGTATTTAATACCGATGCAATTTCTGTGTTTCATCGTCAATAAGAAGGTCTAAGGGATACAGTAACTCCGAATTGAAGCATCGGAATCTAATACTGGTCTCACAGGAAAGTTCAAATCATTGAACGTCGAAAGAGTCAGTCCTCTTGTACTTAAGTCGGCATTGTGCCTTTTGTATTTAATTCCGATGCAATTTCTGTGTTTCATCGTCAATATGAAGGTCCAAGGGATACAGTAACTCCGAATTGAAGCACCGGAATCTAAAACTGGTCTCACATAAAAGTTTCAAAACATAGACAGTAAGAAGAGTAAGTCTTCTTGTACCTAAGTCGGCATTTTGCCCTTTGTATTGAATTTCGATGCAATTTCTGTGTTTAATCGGCAAGAAGAAGGACCAAGGCATACAGAGGACCTGAAGTGAAGCATCGGAATCTAAAACTGGTCTCACAGGAAAGGTTCAAATCGTAGAATGTATGAAGAGTCAGCCTTCTTGTACTTAAGTCGGTATTGTGCTTTTTGTATTTAATTCCGATCCTATTTCTGTGTTTCATCGTCAATAAGAAGCTCCAAGGGATACAGTAAACCGTAAGTGAAGCATAGGAGTCTAAAACTGCTCTGTCAGGATAGGTTCAAAACATAGACAGTAAGAAGAGTCAGTCTTCGTGAATTTAAGTCGGCATTGTGCCTTTTGAATTTAATTTGGAACCAATTTCTGTGTTTCATCGGCAATAACAAGGCCCATGGGATACAGTAAACCTGAAGTAAAGCATCAGAATCAAAAACTGATCTCACAGGAAAGGTTCAAAATATAGACAGTAAGAACAGTCAGTCTTCTTGTACTGAAGTCGGCACTGTGCCTATTGTATTTAAATCCGATGCAATTTCTGTGTTTCATCGTCAATAAGAAGGTCCAAGCGATACAGTAACCCGGAAGTGAAGCATCGGAATCTATAACTGGTCTCACAGGAAAGGTTCAAAGCATAGACAGTAGGAAGAGTCGGTCTTCTTGTACTTAAGTCGGCACTGTTCCTTTGTATTGAATTCCGATGCAATTTCTGTGTTTCATCGTCAATAAGAAGGTCCAAGGGATACAGTAAACCTGAAGTGAAGCATAGGAATGTAAAATTGGTCTCACAGGAAAGGCTCAAAACATAGACTGTAAGAAGAGTCAGTCTCCTTGTACTTATGTCGGCATTGAGCCTTTTGAATTTAATTCTGATGCAATTTCTGTGTTTCATCGTCAACAAGAAGATCCAAGGAATACAGTAAACCTGAAGTTAAACATCGGAATTTAAACTGGTCCCACTGAAAATGTTCAAAACGTAGACAGTAAGAAGGGTCAGTCTTCTTGTACTTAAGGCGGTATTGTGCCTTTGTAATTAATTCCGATTCAATTTCTGTGTTTCGTCGTCAATAAGAAGGTCCAAGGAATACAGCAAACCTAAAATGAACGTTGGAATCTAAAGCTGGTCTGACAGGATAGGTTCAAAACATAGATAGTAAGAAGAGTCAGTCTTCATGTACTTAATTCGGCATTGTTCCTCTTGTATTTAATTCCGATGCGATTTCTGGGTCTCATCGTCAATAAGAAGGTCCAAGGTATACAGTAACTCCGAATTGAAGCATCGGAATCTAAAATTGGTCTCACAGGAAAGGTTCAAATCGTAGAATGACAAAAGAGTCAGTCCACTTGTACTTAAGTCGGCATTGTGCCTTTTGTATTGAATTTCGATGCAATATCTGTGTTTCATCGTCAATAAGAAGGTCCAAGGGATACAGTAAAACTCAAGGGAACCCACGGAATCTAAAACTGGTCTCACAGGAAAGGTTGACGTAATAGAATGTAAGAATAGTCAGTCCTCTTCTGCTTATGTTGGCATTGTACCTTTTGTATTTAATTCCGATGCAATTTCTGTGTTTCATCGTCCACTTGAAGATCCAAAAGATACAGTACACCTGAAGTGAAGCATCGAAATCTATCATTGGTCTCACAGGAAAGGTTCAAATCATAGACCGTAAGAAGAGTCAGTCTTCTTGTACTTATGTCGGCATTGTTCCTCTTGTATTTAATTCCGATGCAATTTCTGTGTTTCATCGTCAATAAGAAGGTCCAAGGGATACAGTAACTCCGAAGTGAAGCATCGGAATCTAAAACTGGTCTCACAGGAAAGGTTCAAATCATAGAATGTCGGAAGAGTCCGTCCTCTTGTACTTAAGTAGGGATTGTGCCTTTTGTATTTAATTCCGATGCAATTTATGTGTTTCATCGTCAATATGAAGGTCCAAGGTATACTGTAGAGCCGAAGTGAAGCATCGGAAACTATATCTGGTCTCACAGGAAAGGTTCAAATCATAGAATGTAAGAAGAGTCAGTCCTCCTCTACTTATGACGGCATTGTGCGTTTTGTTTTTAATGCGGTTGCTATTTCTGTGTTTCATCGTCAATAAGAGGGTCCAATGGATACAGTTAACCTGAAGTGAAGCTTCGGAATCTATAACTGGTCTCACAGGAAAGGTTGAAAACATAGACAGTAAGAAGATTCGGTCTTCTTGTACTTAAGACGGCACTGGTACTTTTGTGTTTAATTCCGATGCAATTTCAGTGTTTCATCTACAATAAGAAGGTCCTAGGGATACAGTACACCTGAAGTGAAGCATCGGAATCTAAAACTGGTCTCACAGGAAAGCTTCAAAACACAGACAGTAAGAAGATTAAGTCTTCTTGTACTTATGAAGGCATTCTGCCTTTTGTATGTAATTCCGATGCAATCTCTGTGTTTCATCGTCAATAAGAAGGTCCAAGGGATACAGTAAACTTGACGTGAAGCATCGAAATCTACAACTGGTCTCACAAAAAACGTTGAAAACATAGACAGTAAGAATAATCAGTCTTCTTGTTCTTAAGTCGGCATTGTGCCTTTTGTATTTTATTCCGATGCAATTTCTGTGTTTCATCGTCAATAAGAAGGTCCAAGGGATACAGTAAACCTGAAGTGAAACATTGGAATCTGTAACGGGTCTTACAGGAAAGGTTCAAATCGTGTACAGTAAACAGACTCAGTCTTCTTGTACTTAAGTGGGCATTGTGCCTTTTGAATTTTATTCCGCTGGAATTTCTGTGTTCCATCGTCAATAAGGAAGTCAAAGGGATACTTTAAACCTGAAGTGAAGCATTAGAATCTCAAACTGGTCTCACAGGAAAGGCTCAAATCATACTATGTAAAAAGAGTCAGTCTTCTTGTACTTATGTCGTCATTGTGCCTTTTATATTTAATTCCGAATCAATTTCTGTGTTCCATAGTCAATAAGAAGGTCCAAGGGATACAGTAAACCTGCCGTGATGCATCGGAATCAAAATTGGTCCCACAGGAAAGGTTCAAAACATAGACATTAAGAAGAGTCAGTCTTCTTGTACTTAAGTCAGCATTGTGCCTTTTGTATGTTATTCCGATGCAATTTCTGTGTTTCATCGTAAGTTAGAAGGTGCAAGGGATACAGTATACCTGATGTGAAGCATCGGAATCTATAACTGGTCTCACAAAAAACGTTGAAAACATAGACAGTAAGAAGAGGCAGTCTCCTTGTACTTAAGTCGGCATTGTGCCTTTTGTATTTTATTCCGATGCAATTTCTGTGCTTCATCGTCAATAACAAGGTAAAAGGGATACAGTATACCTGAAATGAAGCATCAGAATCTAAAACTAATCTCACAGGAACGGTTCAAAACATAGACAGTAAGAAGAGCCAGTCTTCTTGTGCTTAAGTCGGCATTGTGCCTATTTGTATTTATTTCCGTTGCAATTTCTGTGTTTCATCGTCAATAAGAAGGTCCAAGGGATACAGTAAACCTGAAGTGAAGCATCGGAATCTAAAACTGGAATCACA
This sequence comes from Schistocerca serialis cubense, assembly GCF_023864345.2. NCBI lineage: Eukaryota > Metazoa > Arthropoda > Insecta > Orthoptera > Acrididae > Schistocerca > Schistocerca serialis. The sequence goes on from NC_064648.1 coordinate 21,067,992, forward strand.
GGAGAGGTTCAAATCATAGACAGTAAGAAGAGTCAGTGTACTTCTCCCTAAGTCGGCATTTAGCCCTTTGTATTTAATTTCGATGCAATTTCTGTGTTTAATCGGCAACAAGGAGGACCAAGGGATACAGAGAACCAGAAGTGAAGCATTGGAATTAAAAACTGGTCTCACAGGAATGGATCAAATCATAGAATGTAAGAATAGTCAGCCTTCTTGTACTTTAGTCGGCATTGTACCTTTTGTAATTAATTCCGATGTAATTTCTGTATTTCATCGTCAATAAGAGGGTCCAAGGGATACAGTAAACCTGAAGTAAAACATCGGAATCTATCACCGGTCTCACTGGAAAGGTTCCAATCATAGAATGTAAGAAGAATCAGTCCTCTTGTACTTAATTCGGCATTGTGCCTTTTGTATTTAATTCCGATGCAATTTCTGTGTTTCATCGTCAATATGAAGGTCCAAGGGTTACAGTAAACCTGAAGAGAAGCATCGGCATCTAAAACTGGTCTCACAGGTAAGGTTCAAATCATAGAATGTAAGAAGAGTCAGTCCTCTTCATTGTATGTCGGCATTGTGAATATTGTATTTAATTCCGATGCAATTTCTGTGTTTCATCGTCAATGAGAAGATCCAAGGGATACAGGAAACCTGAAGTGAAACATTGGAATCTAGAACGGGTCTTACAGGAAATTTTCAAACATAGACAGTAAGAAGAGTCAGTCATCTTGTACTAAAGTCGGTAATGTGCTTTTGTATTTAAATCCGGTGCAATTTCTGTGTTTCATCGTCAATAAGTAGGTCCAAGGGATACAGTGAACCTGAAGTGAAGCATCGGAGTCTAAAACTGGTCTGACAGGAAAGGTTCAAAACATAGACAGTAAGAAGAGTCAGTCTTCTTGTACTTAAGTCGGCATTGTGCCTTTTGTATTTAATTCCGATGGAATTTCTGTGTTTCATCATCAATAAGGAAGTCAAAGGGATAGTGTAAATCTGAAGTGAAGGATTGGAATCTCAAACTGGTCTCACAGGAAAGGTTCAAAACATAGACAGTAAGAGGAGTAAGTCTTCTTGTACCTAAGTCGGCATTTTGCCCTTTGTATTGAATTTCGATGCAATTTCAGTAATTAATCGGCAACAAGAAGGACCAAGGGATACAGAGAACCTGAAGTGAACTATCGGAATATAAAACTGGTCTCACAGGAAAGGTTCAAATCATAGAATGTAAGAAGAGTCAGCCTTCTTGTCCTTAAGTCGGCATTGTGCTTTTTGTATTTATTTCCGATGCTGTTTCTGTGTTTTATCGTCAATAAGAAGCTCCAAGGGATGCAGTAAACCTGCATTGAAGCATAGGAGTCTAAAACTGGTCTGTCAGGATAGGTTCAAAACATAGACAGTAAGAAGAGTCAGTCTTCTTGAATTTAAGTCGGCATTGTGCCTTTTGAATTTAACTTGGAATCAATATCTGTGTTTCATCGGCAATAATAAGGTCCAAGGGATACAGTAAACCTGAAGTTAAGCATCGGAATTTAAACTGGTCTCACAAAAAAAATTCAAAACATAGACTGTAAGAAGAGTCAGTCTTCTTGTACTTAAGGCGGTTTTGTGCCTTTTGTAATTAATTCCGATTCAATTTCTGTGTTTCGTCGACAATAAGAAGGTCCAAGGAATACAGCAAACCTAAAATGAACAGTGGAATCTAAAACTGGTCTCACAGGATAGGTTCAAAGCATAGACAGTAAGAAGAGTCAGTCATCTTGTACTTAAGTCGGCATTGTGCCTTTTGTATTTAATTCCGATTCAACTTCTGTGTTTCGTCGTCAACTAGAAGGTTCAGGGGATACAGTACACCTTAAGTGAAGCGTCGGAATCTATGACTGGTCTCACAGGAAAGGTTCAAAACATAGACAGTAAAAAGAGTCAGTCTTCTTGTACTTAAGTCGGCATTGTTATTCTTGTATTTAATTCCGATGCAATTTCTGTGTTTCATTGTCAATAAGAAGGTCCAAGGGATACAGTAACTCCGAATTGAAGCATCGGAATCTAAAACTAGTCTCACAAGAAAGTTCAAATCATAGAACGTCGAATGAGTCAGTCCTCTTGCACTTAAGTCGGCATTGTCCCTTTTGTATTTAATTCCGATGCAGTTCTGTGTTTCATCGTCAATATGAAGTTCCTAGGTATACAGTATACCTGAAGTGAAGCATCAGAAACTAAAACTGGTCTCACAGGAAAGGTTCAAATCAGAGATTGTAAGAAGAGTCAGTCCTCCTCTACTTATGTCGACATTGTGCCTTTTGTTTATAATTCGGTTGCAATTTCTGTGTTTCATCGTCAATAAGAGGGTCCAAGGGATCCTGTAAACCTGAAGTGAAGCATCGGAATCTATAACTGGTCTCACAGGAAAGGTTCAAAACATAGACAGTAAGAAGAGTCGGTCATCTTGTACTTAAGTCGGCACTGTTCCTATTTCGTTTAATTCCGATGCAATTTCTGTGTTTCATCGTCAATAAGAGGGTCCAAGGGATTCAGTAAACCAGAAGTGAAACATCGGAATCTATAACCGGTCCCACAGGAAAGGTTCAAATCATAGAATGTAAGAAGAAGCAGTCCTCTTGTACTTAATTCGGCATTGTGCCTTTTGTATTTCATTCCGATGCAATATCTGTGTTTCATCGTCAATATGAAGGTCCAAGGGTTACAGTAAACCTTATGTGAAGCACCGGCATCTAAAACTGATCTCACAGGAAAGGTTCAAATCAAAGAATGTAAGAAGAGTCAGTCCTCTTCATTGTATGTCAGCATTGTGAATTTTGTATTTAATTCCGATGCAATTTCTGTGTTACATCGTCAATAAGAAGGTCCAAGGGATACAGGAAACCTGAAGTGAAACATTGGAGTCTAGAACGGGTCTTACAGGAAATGTTCAAACATAGACAGTAAGAAGAGTCAGTCTTCTTGTACTAAAGTCGGTATTGTGCCTTTTGTATTTAATTCCGGTGCAATTTCTGTGTTTCATCGTCAATAAGTAGGCCCAAGGGATACAGTGAACCTGAAGTGAAGCATCGGAATCTCAAACTGGTCTCACAGGAAAGGCTCAAATCATAGGATGTAAAAAGAATCAGTCTTCTTGTACTTAAGTCGGCATTGTGCATTTTGTATTGAATTCCGATGCAATTTCTGTGTTTCATCGTCAATGAGAAGATCCAAGGGATACAGGAAACCTGAAGTGAAACATTGGAATCTAGAACGGGTCTTACAGGAAATATTCAAACATAGACTGTAAGAAGAGTCAGTCTTCTTGTACTAAAGTCGGTAATGAGCTTTTGTATTTAATTCCGGTCCAATTTCTGTGTTTCATCGTCAATAAGTTGGTCCAAGGGATACAGTGAACCTGAAGTGAAGCATCGGAGTCTAAAACTGGTCTCACAGGAAAGGTTCAAAACATAGACAGTAAGAAGAGTCAGTCTTCTTGTACTTAAGTCGGCATTGTGCCTTTTGTATTTAATTCCGATGGAATTTCTGTGTTTCATCATCAATAAGGAAGTCAAAGGGATAGTGTAGATCTGAAGAGAAGCATCGGAATCTCAAACTGGTCTCACAGGAAAGGTTCAAAACATAGACAGCAAGAAGAGTAAGTCTTCTTGTACCTAAGTCGGCATTTTGCCCTTTGTATTGAATTTCGATGCAATTTCAGTGTTTAATCGGCAACAAGAAGGACCAAGGGATACAGTAAACCTGAAGTTAAGCATCGGAATATAAACTGGTCTCACAGAAAAAGTTCAAAACATAGACAGTAAGAAGAGTCAGTCTTCTTGTACTTAAGGCGGTATTGTGCCTTTTGTAATTAATTCCGATTCAATTTCTGTGTTTCGTCGTCAATAAGAAGGTCCAAGGAATACAGCAAACCTAAAATGAACAGTGGAATCTAAAACTGGTCTCACAGGAAAGTTTCAAAGCATAGACAGTAAGAAGAGTCAGTCATCTTGTACTTAAGACGGCATTGTGCCTTTTGTATTTAATTCCGATGCAATTTCTGTGTTTCATCGTCAACTAGAAGGTTCAAGGGATACAGTACACCTAAAGTGAAGCGTCGGAATCTATAACTGGTCTCACAGGAAAAGTTCAAAACATAGACAGTAAAAAGTGTCAGTCTTCTTGTACTTAAGTCGGCATTGTTATTCTTGTATTTAATTCCGATGCAATATCTGTGTTTCATCGTCAATACGAAGGTCCAAGGGATACAGTAACTCCGAATTGAAGCATCGGAATCTAAAACTAGTCTCACAGGAAAGTTCAAATCATAGAACGTCGAATGAGTCAGTCCTCTTGCACTTAAGTCGGCATTGTGCCTTTTGTATTTAATTCCGATGTAATTTCTGTGTTTCATCGTCAATATGAAGGTCCAAGGTATACAGTATACCTGAAGTGAAGCATCAGGAACTAAAACAGGTCTCACAGGAAAGGTTCAAATCTTAGATTGTAAGAAGAGTCAGTACTCCTCTAATTATGTCGGCATTGTGCCTTTTGTTTATAATTCGGTTGCAATTTCTGTGTTTCATCGTCAATAAGAGGGTCCAAGGGATACAGGAAACCTGAAGTGATACATTGGAGTCTAGAACGGGTCTTACAGGAAATGTTCAAACATAGACAGTAAGAAGAGTCAGTCTTCTTGTACTAAAGTCGGTATTGTGCCTTTTGTATTTAATTCCGGTGCAATTTCTGTGTTTCATCGTCAATAAGTAGGTCCAAGGGATACAGTGAAACTGAAGTGAAGCAATTGAGTCTAAAACTGGTCTCACAGGAAAGGTTCAAAACATAGACAGTAAGAAGAGTCAGTCTTCTTGTATTTAAGTCGGCATTGTGCCTTTTGTATTTCATTCCGATGGAATGTCTGTGTTTCATCATCAACAAGGAAGTCAAAGGGATGGTGTAAACCTGAAGGTAAGCATCGGAATCTCAAACTGGTCTCACAGGAAAGGCTCAAATCATAGGATGTAAAGAGAATCAGTCTTCTTGTACTTAAGTCGGCATTGTGCCTTTTGTATTGAATTCCGATGCAATTTCTCTGTTTCATCGTCAATAAGAAGTTCCAAGGGAAACAGTTAACCTGTAGTGAAGCACCGGAATCTAAAACTGGTCTCACATAAAAGTTTCAAAACATAGACAGTAAGAAGAGTCAGTCTTCTTGTACTTAAGGCGGAATTGTGACTTTTGTAATTAATTCGGATTCAATTTCTGTGTTTCGTCGTCAATAAGTAGGTCCAAGGGATACAGTGAAACTGAAGTGAAGCATCGGAGTCTAAAACTGGTCTCACAGGAAAGGTTCAAAACATAGACAGTAAGAAGAGTAAGTCTTCTTGTACCTAAGTCGGCATTTTGCCCTTTGTATTGAATTTCGATGCAATTTCTGTGTTTAATCGGCAACAAGAAGGACCAAGGGATACAGAGAACCTGAAGTGAAGCATCGGAATGTAAAAATTGTCTCACAGGAAAGGCTCAAATCATAGGATGTAAAAAGAGTCAGTCTTCTTGTACTTAAGTTGGCATTGAGCCTTTTTTATTTAATTCCGATGCAATTTCTGTGTTTCATCGTCAATAAGAAGGTCCAAGGGATACAGTAAACCTAAAGTGAAGCATTGGAATGTAAAATTGGTCTCACAGGAAAGGCTCAAAACATAGAATTTAAGAAGAGTCAGTCTCCTTGTACTTATGTCGGCATTGTGCCTTTTGAATTTAATTCTGATGCAATTTCTGTGTTTCATCGTCAACAAGCAGATCCAAGGAATACAGTAAACCTGAAGTTAAGCATCGGAATTTAAACTGGTCTCACAGAAAAAGTTCAAAACGTAGACAGTAAGAAGAGTCAGTCTTCTTGTACTTAAGACGGCATTGTGCCTTTTGTATTTAATTCCGATGCAAGTTCTGTGTTTCATCGTCAATATGAAGGTCCAAGGTATACAGTAGAGCCGAAGTGAAGCATCGGAAACTAAATCTGGTCTCACAGGAAAGGTTCAAATCATAGAATGTAAGAAGAGTCAGTCCTCCTCTACTTATGTCGGCATTGTGCCTTTTGTTTTTAATTCGGTTGCAATTTGTGTGTTTCATCGTCAATAAGAGGGTCCAAAGGATACAGTAAACCTGAAGTGAAGCTTCGGAATCTATAACTGGACTCACAGGAAAGGGTCAAAACATAGACAGTAAAAAGAATTGGTCTTCTTGTACTTAAGTCGGCACTGACACTTTTGTGTTTAATTCCGATGCAATTTCTGTATTTAATCTACAATAAGAAGGTCCTAGGAATACAGTACACCTGAAGTGAAGCATCGGAATCTATGACTGGTCTCACAGGAAAGCTTCAATACACAGACAGTAAGAAGATTCAGTCTTCTTGTACTTAAGTAGGCATTCAACCATTTGTATGTAATTCCGATGCAATTTCTGTGTTTCATCGTCAATAAGAAGGTCCAAGGGATACAGTAAACTTGAAGTGAAGCATCGAAATCTACAACTGGTCTCACAGGAAAGGTTCAAAACATAGACAGTAAGGAGAGTCAGTCCTCTTGTACTTAATCGGCATTGTGCGTTATGTATTTAATTCCGACGCAATTTCTGTGTTTCTTCGTCAATAAGAAGTTTGAAGGGATACAGTAAACCTCCAGTGAAGCATCGAAATTTACAACTGGTCTCACAGGAGAGGTTCAAATCATATAATGTAAGAATAGTAAGTCCTCTTGTACTTAATTCGACATTGTGCTTTTTGTATTTAATTCCGATGCAATTTCAGTGTTTCATCGTCAATAAGATGGTCCAAGGGATACAGTAAACCTGAAGTGAAGCATCGGAATCTAAAACTAGTCCCACAGGAAAGGTTCAAAGCATAGGTAGTAAGAAGAGTCAGTCTACATGCTTTAAGTCGATATTCTGCCTTTTGTATTTAAGTCCGATACAATTTCTGTGTTTCGTCGTCAATAAGAAGGTGCAAGGGATACAGTAAACCTGAAGTGAGGCATCGGATTCGAAAACTGGTCTCACAGGAAAGGCTCAAATCATAGAATGTAAGAAGAGTCAGTCTTCTTGTACTTAAGTCGGCATTGTGCCTTTTGTATTTAATTCCGATGCAGTTTCCGTGTTTCATTGTCAATAAGAAGGTTCAAGGGATACCGATAACCTGAAGTGAAGCATCAAAATCTAAAACTGGTCTCACAGGAAAGACTCAAATCATTGAATGTAAGAAGAGTCAGTCATCTTGTACTTAAGTCGGCATTGTGCCTTTTGTATTTATTTCCGATGCAATTTCTATCTTTCATCGTCAATAAGAAGCTCCAAGGGACACAGTAAAATTGAAGTGAATCATCGGAATCTAAAACTGGTCTCACAGGAAAGGTTTAAATCATAGACAGTAAGAAGTGTCAGTCTTCTTGTACTTAAGTCTGCATTGTTCCTTTTGTATTTAATTCCGATGCAATTTCTGTGTTTCATCGTCAATTTGAAAGTCCAAGGGATACAGTAAACCTAAAGGGAAGCATCGGAATCTAAATCTGGACACACAGGAAATGTTCAAATCATAGAATGTAAGAAATGTCAGTCCCCTTCTACTTATGTCGGCATTGTGCCTTTTGTATATAATTCTGATGCAATTTCTGTGTTTCATCGTCAATAAGAAAGTCCAAGGGATACAGTAAACCTGAAGAGAAATTTTGGCACCTATAACTGGTCTCACAGGAGAGGTTCAAATCATAGACAGTAAGAAGAGTCAGTATTCTAGTACTTAAGTGGCATTGTGCTTTAGTATTTAATTCCGATACAGTTTCTGTGTTTCATTGTCAATAAGAAGGTCCAAGGGATACAGTAAAATTGAAGTGACGCATCGGAAACTAAAACTGGTGTCACAGGAAAGGTTCAAAACAGAGACAGTAAGAAGAGTCAGTCTTCGAGTACTTAAGTCGGCATTTTGCTCTTTGTATTGAATTTCGATGCAATATCTGTGTTTAATCAGCAACAAGGAGGACCAAGGGATATAGTGAACCCGAAGTGAAGCATCGTAATCTAAAACTGGTCTCACAGGAAAGGTTCAAATAATAGAATGTAAGAAGAGTCAGCCTTCTTGTACTTATGTCGGCATTGTGTTCTTTGTATTTAATTTCGATGCTATTTCTGTGTTTCATCGTCAATATGAAGGTCCAAGGGATACAGTAAACCTGAAGTGAGGCATCGTATTCAAAAACTGGTCTCACTGGAAAGGTTCAGTTCATAGAACGTAAGAAGAGTCAGACTACTTGTACTTAAGTCGGCATTGTGACTGTTGTATTTAATTCCGATGCATTTTCTGTGTTTCATATTCAATAAGAAGGTCTGAGAAATACAGTAAACCTGAAGTGAAACATTGGAATCTGTAACGGGTCTTATAGGGAAATGTTGAAAACATGGACAGTAAGAAGAGTCAGTCTTCTTGTACTTAAGTCGGCATTGTGCCTTTTGTAATTTATTCCGATGGAATTTCTGTGTTTCATCGTCAATAAGGATTTCAAACGGTTACTTTAAACCTGAAGTGAAGCATCGGTATCTCTAACTGGTCTCACAGGAAAGGCTCAAATCATAGGATGTAAAAAGAGTCAGTCTTCTTGTAATTAAGTCGGCATTGTGCCTTATGTATTTAATTCCGAAGCAATTTCTGTGTTCCATCGTCAGTAAGAAGGTCCAAGGGATACAGTAAACCTGAAGTGAAGCATCAGAATCGAAAATTGGTCACACAGGAATTTCTCGAAACACAGACAATAAGAAGTGTCAGTGTTCTTGTACTTAAGTCGGCATTGTGCCTTTTGTATTTAATCCGATGCAATAGCTGTGTTTCATCGTCAACTGGAAGGTCCAAGGGATACTGTACACCTGAAGTGAAGCATCGAAATCTATAACTGGTCTCACAGGAAAGGTTCAAATCATAGACCGTAAGAAGAGTCAGTCTTCTTGTACTTATGTTGGAATTGTTCCTCTTGTATTTAATTCCATTGCAATTTCTGTGTCTCATCGTCAATAAGAAGGTCCAAGGGATACAGTAACTCCGAAGTAAAGCATCGGAATCTAAAACTGGTCTCACAGAGGAGGTTCAAATCATAGGATGTCGGAAGAGTCAGTCCTCTTGTACTTAAGACGGCATTGTGCCTTTTGTATTTAATTCCGATGCAATTTCTGTGTTTCATCGTCAATATGAAGGTCCAAGGTATATAGTAGAGCTGAAGTGAAGCATCGGAAACCAAATCTGGTCTGACAGGAAAGGTTCAAATCATAGAATGTAAGAAGAGTCAGTCCTCCTCTACTTATGTCGGCATTGTGCATTTGGCTTTAATTCGGTTGCAATTTCTGTGTTTCATCGTTAATAATAGGGACCAAGGGATACAGTAAACCTGAAGTGAAGCATCGGAATCAAAAACTGGTCTCACAGGAAAGCTTCAAAACACAGACAGTAAGTAGAATCAGTCTTCCTGTACTTAAGTAGGCATTCTGCAATTTTGTATGTAATTCCCATGCAATTTCTGTGTTTCATCGTCAATAAGAAGGTGCAAGGGATACAGTAAACCTGAAGTGAGGCATAGGATTCGAAAACTGGTCTCACAGGAAAGGCTCAAATCATTGAATGTAAGAAGAGTCAGTCTTCTTGTACTTAAGTCGGCATTGTGCCTTTTGTATTTAATTCCGATGCAGTTTCTGTGTTTCATTGTCAATAAGAAGGTCCAAGGGATACCGATAACCTGAAGTGAAGCATCAAAATCTAAAACTGGTCTCACAGGAAAGGCTCAAATCATTGAATGTAAGAAGAGTCAGTCATCTTGTACTTAAGTCGGCATTGTTCTTTTTGTATTTAATTCCGATGAAATTTCTGTGTTTCATCGTCAATAAGAAGGTCCAAGGGATACAGTAAACCTGAAGTGAACCATCGGAATCTAAAACTGGTCTCACAGGAAAGGTTCAAATCATAGACAGTAAGTAGTGTCAGTCTTCTTGTACTTAAGTCTGCATTGTTCCTTTTGTATTTAATTCCGATGCAATATCTGTGTTACATCGTCAATATGAAAGTCCAAGGGATACAGTAAACCTGAAGAGAAATTTTGGCATCTATAACTGGTCTCACAGGAGAGGTTCAAATCATAGACAGTAAGAAGAGTCAGTATTCTAGTACTTAAGTGGCATTGTGCTTTAGTATTTAATTCTGATACAGTTTCTGTGTTTCATTGTCAATGAGAAGGTCCAAGGGATACCGATAACCTGAAGTGAAGAATCAAAATCTAAAACTGGTCTCACAGGAAAGGCTCAAAATCATTGAATGTAAGAAGAGTCAGTCATCTTGTACTTAAGTCGGCATTCTGCCTTTTGTATGTAATTTCGATGCAATTTCTGTGTGTCATCGTCAATAAGATGGTCCAAGGGATACAGTAAAATTGAAGTGAAGCATCGGAATCTAAAACTGGTCTCACAGGAAAGGTTCAAAACAGAGACAGTAAGAAGAGTTAGTCTTCGAGTACTTAAGTCGGCATTTTGCTCTTTGTATTGAATTTCGATGCAATATCTGTGTTTAATCGGCAACAAGGAGGACCAAGGGATACAGTGAACCCAAAGTGAAGCATCGTAATCTAAAACTGGTCGCACAGGAAACGTTCAAATCATAGAATGTAAGAAGAGTGAGCCTTCTTGTACTTATGTCGGCATTGTGTTCTTTGTATTTAATTCCGATGCCATTTCTGTGTTTCATCGTCAATATGAAGGTCCAAGGGATACAGTAAACCTGAAGTGAGGCATCGGATTCAAAAACTGGTCTCACTGGAAAGGTTCAGATCATAGAACGTAAGAAGAGTCAGACTACTTGTACTTAAGTCGGCATTGTGACTTTTGTATTTAATTCCGATGCATTTTCTGTGTTTCATATTCAATAAGAAGGTCTGAGGGATACAGTAAAACTGAAGTGAAACATTGGAATCTATAACGGGTCTTATAGGGAAAGTTTGAAAACATGGACAGTAAGAAGAGTCAGTCTTCTTGTACTTAAGTCGGCATTGTGCCTTTTGTAATTTATTCCGATGGAATTTCTGTGTTTCATCGTCAATAAGGAATTCAAACGGATACTTTAAACCTGAAGTGAAGCATCGGTATCTCTAACTGGTCTCACAGGAAAGGATCAAATCATAGGATGTAAAAAGAGTCAGTCTTCTTGTACTTAAGTTGGCATTGTGCCTTTTGTCTTTAATTCCGAAGCAATTTCTGTGTTCCATCGTCAGTAAGAAGGTCCAAGGGATACAGTAAACCTGAAGTGAAGCATCAGAATGAAAATTGGTCACACAGGAATATCTCGAAACACAGACAATAAGAAGAGTCAGTGTTCTTGTACTTAAGTCGGCATTGTGCCTTTTGTATTTAATCCGATGCAATAGCTGTGTTGCATCGTCAACTGGAAGGTCCAAGGGATACAGTACACCTGAAGTGAAGCATCGAAATCTGTAACTGGTCACACAGGAAAGGTTCAAATCATAGACCGTAAGAAGAGTCAGTCTTCTTGTACTTATGTCGGAATTGTTCCTCTTGTATTTAATTCCGAAGCAATTTCTGTGTCTCATCGTCAATAAGAAGGTCCAAGGGATACAGTAACTCCGAAGTAAAGCATCGGAATCTAAAACTGGTCTCACAGAGGAGGTTCAAATCATAGGATGTCGGAAGAGTCAGTCCTCTTGTACTTAAGACGGCATTGTGCCTTTTGTATTTAATTCCGATGCAATTTCTGTGTTTCATCGTCAATATGAAGGTCCAAGGTACATAGTAGAGCTGAAGTGAAGCATCGGAAACTAAATCTGGTCTGACAGGAAAGGTTCAAATCATAGAATGTAAGAAGAGTCAGTCCTCCTCTACTTATGTCGGCATTGTGTATTTGGCTTTAATTCGGTTGCAATTTCTGTGTTTCATCGTTAATAATAGGGACCAAGGGATACAGTAAACCTGAAGTGAAGCATCGGAATCTAAAACTGGTCTCACAGGAAAGCTTCAAAACACAGACAGTAAGTAGAATCAGTCTTCTTGTACTTAAGTAGGCATTCTGCATTTTTGTATGTAATTCCGATGCAATTTCTGTGTTTCATCGTCAATAAGAAAGTCCAAGGGATACAGGAAACCTGAAGAGAAATTTTGGCATCTATAACTGGTCTCACAGGAGAGGTTCAAAACATAGACAGTAAGAAGAGTCAGTATTCTAGTACTTAAGTGGCATTGTGCTTTAGTATTATTTCCGATACAGTTTCTGTGTTTCATTGTCAATAAGAAGGTCCAAGTGATACCGATAACCTGAAGTGAAGAATCAAAATCTAAAACTGGTCTCACAGGAAAGGCTCAAATCATTGAATGTAAGAAGAGTCAGTCATCTTGTACTTAAGTCGGCATTGTGCATTTGAATTTAATTCCGATGCAATTTCTGTGTTTCATCGTCAATAAGAAGGTCCAAGGGATACAGTAAACCTGAAGTGAAGCATCGGAATCTAAAACTGGTCTCACAGGAAAGCATCAAACACAGACAGTAAGAAGATTCAGTCTTCTTTTACTTAAGTCCTCATTCTGCCTTTTGTATGTAATTTCGATGCAATTTCTGTGTGTCATCGTCAATAAGAAGGTCCAAGGGATACAGTAAAATTGAAGTGAAGCATCGGAATCTAAAACTGGTCTCACAGGAAAGGTTCAAAACAGAGACAGTAAGAAGAGTCAGTCTTCGAGAACTTAAGAAGGCATTTCGCACTTTGTATTGAATTTCGATGCAATATCTGTGTTTAATCGGCAACAAGGAGGACCAAGGGATACAGTGAACAAGAAGTGAAGCATCGTAATCTAAAACTGGTCTCACAGGAAAGGTTCAAATCATAGAATGTAAGAAGAGTCAGCCTTCTTGTACTTATGTCGGCATTGTGTTCTTTGTATTTAATTCCGATGCTATGTCTGTGTTTCATCGTCAATATGAAGGTCCAATGGATACAGTAAACCTGAAGTGAGGCATCGGATTCAAAAACTGGTCTCACTGGAAAGGTTCAGATCATAGAACGTAAGAAGAGTCAGTCTACTTGTACTTAAGTCGGCATTGTGACTTTTGTATTTAATTCCGATGCATATTGTGTGTTTCATATTCAATAAGAAGGTCTGAGGGATACAGTAAACCTGAAGTGAAACATTGGAATCTTTAACGGGTCTTATAGGGAAAGGTTGAAAACATGGACAGTAAGAAGAGTCAGTCTTCTTGTACTTAAGTCGGCATTGTGCCTTTTGTAATTTATTCCGATGGAATTTCTGTGTTTCATTGTCAATAAGGAATTAAAACGGATACTTTAAACATGAAGTGAAGCATCGGTATCTCTAACTGGTCTCACAGGAAAGGCTCAAATCATAGGATGTAAAAAGAGTCAGTCTTCTTGTACTTAAGTCGGCATTGTGCCTTTTGTATTTCATTCCGAAGCAATTTCTGTGTTCCATCGTCAGTAAGAAGGTCCAAGGGATACAGTAAACCTGAAGTGAAGCATCAGAATCGAAAATTGGTCACACAGGAATTTCTCGAAACACAGACAATAAGAAGAGTCAGTGTTCTTGTACTTAAGACGGCATTGTGCCTTTTGTATTTAATCCGATGCAATAGCTGTGTTGCATCGTCAACTGGAAGGTCCAAGGGATACAGTACACCTGAAGTGAAGCATCGATATCTATAACTGGTCTCACAGGAAAGGTTCAAATCATAGACCGTAAGAAGAGTCAGTCTTCTTGTACTTATGTTGGAATTGTTCCTCTTGTATTTAATTCCGATGCAATTTCTGTGACTCATTGTCAACAAGAAGGTCCAAGGGATACAGTAACTCCGAAGTAAAGCATCGGAATCTAAAACTGGTCTCACAGAGGAGGTTCAAATCATAGGATATCGGAAGAGTCAGTCCTCTTGTACTTAAGACGGCATTGTGCCTTTTGTATTTAATTCCGATGCAATTTCTGTCTTTCATCGTCAATATGAAGGTCCAAGGTATATAGTAGAGCTGAAGTGAAGCATCGGAAACTAATTCTGGTCTGACAGGAAAGGTTCAAATCATAGAATGTAAGAAGAGTCAGTCCTCCTCTACTTATGTCGGCATTGTGCATTTGGCTTTAATTCGGTTGCAATTTCTGTGTTTCATCGTCAATAAGAGGGTCCAAGGGATATAGTAAACCGGAAGTGAAGCATCGGAATCTATAACTGGTCTCACACGAAATGTTCAAAACATAGACAGTAAGAAGAGTCGGTCTTCTGGTACTTAAGTCAGCACTGATCCTTTTGTGTTTAATTCCGATGCAATTTCTGTGTTTCATAGACAATAATAAGGTCCTAGGGATACAGTAAACCTGAAGTGAAGCATCGGAATATAAAAATGGTCTCACAGGAAAGGTTCAAAACATAGACAGTAAGAATTGTCAGTGTTCTTTTACTTAAGTCTGCATTGTGCCTTTTGTATTTAATTCAGATGCAATTTCTGTGTTTCATCGTCAGTAAGAAGGTCCAAGGGATACTGTAAACCTGAAGTGAAGCATCGGAAACTAAAACTGGTCTCACAGGAAAGGCTCAAATCTACAATGGAAGAAGAGTCAGACTTCTTGTACTTAAGTCGGCATTGTGCCTTTTGTATTTAATTCCAATGCAGTTTCTGTGTTTCATCGTCAATAAGAAGGTCCAAGGGATACAGTAAACCTGAAGTGAAGCATCGGAATCGAAAACTAGTCTCACAGGAAAGCTTCAAAACATAGACAGTAAGAAGATTCAGTCTTCTTGTACTTAAGTAGGCATTCTGCCTTTGTGTATGTAATTCCGATGCAATTTCTGTGTTTCATCGTCAATAAGAAGGTCCAAGGGATACAGTAAACTTGAAGTGAAGCACCGAAATCTACAACTGGTCTCACAGGAAAGGTTCAAATCATAGACAGTAAGAAGAGTCAGTCCTCTTGTACTTAATAGGCATTGTGCGTTTTGTATTTCATTCCGACGCAATTTCTGTGTTTCTTCGTCAACAAGAAGTTTTAAGGGATACAGTAAACCTGCAGTGAAGCATCGGAATTTAAAACTGGTCTCACAGGAGAGGTTCAAATCATAGAATGTAAGAAGAGTCAGTCCTCTTGTACTTAATTCGGCATTGTGCCTTTTGTATTTAATTCCGATGCAATTTCTGTGTTTCATTGTCAATAAGAAGGTCCAAGGGGTACCGTTACCCTGAAATGAAGCATCGGAATCTAAAACTGGTCTCACAGGAAAGGCTCAAATCATTAAATAACAGAAGAGTCAGTCAACTTGTACTTCAATGGGCATTGTGCCTGTTGTGTTTAATTCCGATGCAATTTCTGTCTTTCATCGTCAATTTGAAAGTCCAAGGGATACAGTAAACCTAAAGTGAAGCATCGGAAACTAAAACTGGACTCACAGGAAAGGTTCAAATCATAGAATGTAAGAAATGTCAGTCCTCTTCTACTTATGTCGGCATGGTGCTTTATGTATCTAATTCCGATGCAATTTCTGTGTTTCATCGACAATATGAAGGTCCAAGGGATACCGTAAAATTGAAGTGATGCATCGGAATCTAAAACTGGTCTCACAGGAAAGCATCAAAGCATAGATTGTAAGAAGATTCAGTCTACTTGTATTTAAGTCCTCATTGTGCCTTTTGTATGTAAATCCGATGCAATTTCTGTGTTTCATCATCTATAAGATGGTCCAAGCAATACAGTAAACTAGAAGTGAAGCATCGGAATCTAAAACTCGTCTCACAGGAAAGGTTCAAAACATAGTCACTAAGAAGAGCCAGTCTACTTGCTTTTAAGTCGACATTGTGCCTTTTATATTTAATAAAGATGCAATTTCTGTGTTTCATCGTAAATAAGATGGACCAAGGGATACTGTAAACCTGAAGTGAAGCATCGGAATCTAAAACTGGTCTCACAGGAAAGGTTCATTTCATAGACAGTAAGAAGTGTCAGTCTTCTTGTACTTGAGCCTGCATTGTTCCTTTTGTATTTAATTCCGATGTAATTTCTGTGTTTCATCGTCAATTTGAAAGTCCAAGGGATACAGTAAACCTAAAGTGAAGCATCGGAAACTAAAACTGGACTCACAGGAAAGGTTGAAATCATAGAATGTAAGAAATGTCAGTCCTCTTCTACTTATGTCGGCATTGTGCCTTTTGTATATAATTCTGATGCAATTTCTGTGTTTTATCGTCAATAAGAAGGTCCAAGGGATACAGTAAATCTGAAGAGAAATTTGGCATCTATAACTGGTCTCACAGGAGAGGTTCAAATCATAGACAGTAAGAAGAGTAAGCCTTGTTGTACTTAAGACGGAATTGTGCCTTACGTATTTAATTCCAATGCAATTTCTGTGTTTCATCGTCAATAAGATGGTCTTAGGGATGCAGTGCACCTGAACTGAAGCATCGGAATCTAAGACTGGTCTCACAGGAAAGGCTCAAATCATAGAATGCAAGAAGAGTCAGACTTCTTGTACTTAAGTCGGCATTGTGCCATTTGTATTACTTCCAATGCAATTTCTGTGTTTCATCGTCAATAAGAAGGTCCAAGGGATTCAGTAAACCTGAAGTTAAGCATCGGAATCTAAAACTGGTCTCACAGGAAAGCTTCAAAACACAGACAGTAAGAAGATTCAGTCTTCTTGTACTTAAGTCGGCATTCTGCCTTTTGTATGTAATTCCGATGCAATTTCAGTGTGACATCGTCAATAAGAAAGTCCAAGGGATACAGTGAAATTTAAGTGAAGCATCGGATTCTAAAACTGGTCTCACAGGAAAGGTTCAAATCATAGACAGTAAGAAGAGTCAGTCTTCGAGTACTTAAGTCGGCATTTTGCCCTTTGTATTTAATTTCGATGCAATTTCTGTGTTTAATCGGCAACAAGGAGGACCAAGGGATACAGTAAACCTGAAGTGAAGCTCCGGAATCTAAAACCGGTCTCCCAGGAAAGGCTAAACTCATAGAATGTAAGAAAAGTCAGTCTTCTTGTACTTATGTCGGCATTGTGCATTTTGTACTTAATTCCGATTCAATTTATGTGTTTCATCGTCAACAAGAAGGTGCAAGGGATACAGTAAACCAGAAGTGAAGCATCGGAAACTAAAACAGGTCTCACAGGAACGGTTCAAATCATAGACACTAAGACGAGTTAGTGTTCTTGTACTTAGGTCGGCATTGTGCCTCTTGTATTTAGTACCGATGCAATTTCTGTGTTTCATCGTCAACAAGAACGTCAAAGGGATAAGAAAACCAGAAGTGAAGCATCGGAATCTATAACTGGTCTCACAGGAAAGGGTCAAAACATAGACAGTAAGAAGAGTCAATCTTCTTGTATTTAAGTTCCCATGGTACCTTTTGTACTTAATTCCTATGCTATTTCTGTGTTTCATCGACAATATGAACGTCCAAGGGATACCGTAAACCTGAAGTGATGCATCGGAATCTAAAACTCGTATCACAAGAAAGGTTCAAAACATAGACGGTAAGAAGAGTCAGTCTTCTTGTACCTAAGTCGGCATTGTGCTTTTTGTATTTACTTACGATGCAATTTCTGTGTTTCATCGTCAGTAAGAAGGTCCAAGCGATACAGTAAACCTAAAGTGAAGCATCGGAATCTAAAACTGGTCTCACAGGTTGGTTCAAATGGCACTGAGCACTATGGGACTCAACTGCTGAGGCCATTAGTCCCCTAGAACTTAGAACTAGTTAAACCTAACTAACCTAAGGACATCACGAACATCTATGCCCGAGGCAGGATTCGAACCTGCGACCGTAGCGGTCTTGCGGTTCCAGACTGGTAACGCCTTTAACCGCACGGCCACTTCGGAAGGCAGTCTCACAGGAATGGTTCAAAACATAGACAGTAAGAAGAGTAAGTCTTCTTGTACTTAAGTCGGCATTGTGCCTATTGTATTTTATTCCGATGCAATTTCTGTGCTTCATCGTGAATAAGAACGTCCAAGGGATACAGTAAACCGGAAGTGTAGCATCGGAATCTAAAACTAATCTTACACAAAAGGTTCAAGACATACTCGGTAAGAAAAAACAGACTTCTTGTACTTAAGTTTTCATTGTGCCTTTTTGTATTTATTTCCGATGCAATTTCTGTGTTTCATCGTCAATACAAAGGTTCAAGCGATACAGTAAACCTGAAGTGAAGCATCGGAATCTAAAACTGATCTCAAAGGAATGGTTCAAAACATAGACAGTAAGATGATTCAGTCTTCTTGCACTTAAGTCGGCATTTTGCCCTTTGTATTGAATTTCGACGCAATTTCTGTGTTTAATCGGCAACAAAAAGGACCAAGGGATACAGTAAACCTGAAGTGAAGCAACGGAATCTAAAACTGGTCTCACAGGAAAGGTTCAAATCGTAGAGTGTGAGAAGAGCCAGCCCTCTTGTACTTAAGTCGGCATTGTGCCTTTTGTATTTAATTCCGATTCTATTTCTGTGTTTCATCGTCAATATTAAGGTCCAAGGGCTGCAGTAAACCTGAAGTGAAGCATCGGAATCTAAAACTGGTCTCACAGGAAAGGCTCAAATCATAGAATGTAAGAAGAGTCAGTCTTCTTGTACTTAAGTCTGCATTGTGCATTTTGTACTTAATTCCGATTCAATTTCTGAGTTTCATCGTCAACAAGAAGGTCCAAGGGATACAGATAACATGAAGTGAAGCATCAGAATCTATAACTGGTCTTACAGGAAAGGGTCAGAACAAAGACAGTAAGAAGAGTAAGTCATCTTGTACTTAAGTCGGCAGTGTGCCTTTTGTATTTTATTCCGATGCAATTTCTGTGCTTCATCGTCAATAAGAACGCCCAAGAGATACAGTAAACCTGAAGTGAAGCATCGGAATCTATAACTAATCTCAAATGAAAGGTTAAAAACATAGACAGTAAGAAGAGTCAGTCTTCTTGTACTGAAGTCCGCATTGTGCCTTTTTGTATTTATTTCCAATGCAATTTCAGTCTTTCATCGTAGATAAGAAGGTCCATGGGATACAGTAAAACAGAAGTGAAGCATCGGAAACTAAAACTGGTCTCACAGGAACAGTTCAAATCGTAGACAGTAAGAAGAGTTAGTCTTCTTGTACTTAGGTCGGCATTGTGCCTTTTGTATTTAATTCCGATGCAATTTCTGTGTTTCATCGTCAATAAGAAGGTCCAAGGGATACAGTAAACCTGAAGAGAAGCATCGGAATCTAAAACTGGTCTCACAGGAAAGGTTCAAATCATAGACAGTAAGAAGAGTCAGGCTTCTTGTACTTAAGTCGGCATTGTGCCTTTTGTATTTAAAACCGTTGCAATTTCTGTGTTTCATCGTCAATAAGAATGTCCAAGGGATACTGTAAACCTGAAGTGAAGCATCGGAATCTAAAACTGATCTCTCTGGAAATGCTCGAATCATAGAATGTAAGAAGAGTCAGTCTTCTTGTACGTAATTCGGCGTTGTGCATTTTGTATTAAGTCCGATTCAATTTCTTTGTTTCATCGTCAACAAGAACGTCCAAGGGATACAGAAAACCTGAAGCAAAACATTGGAATCTATAACTGGTCTCACAGGATAGTGTCAAAAAATAGACAGTATGAAGAGTCAGTCTTCTTGTATTTAAGTCGGCATGGTGCCTTTTGTATTTATTTCCGATGCAATTTCTGTGTTTCATCGACAATATGAAGGTCCAAGGGGTACCGTAAACCTGAAGTGATGCATCGGTATCTAAAACTCGGCTCACAGGAAAGGTTCAAAACATAGACGATAAGAAGGGGCAGTCTACTTGTTTTTAAGTCGACATTGTGCCCTTTGTATTTAATAACGATGCAATTTCTGTGTTTCATCGTAAATAAGATGGACCAAGGGTTACTGTAAACCTGAAGTGAAGCATCGGAATCTAAAACTCGTTTCACAGGAAAGGTTCAAAACATAGCAAGTAAGAAGTGTCAGTCTTATTGTACTTAAGTCGGCATTGTGCCTTTTATATTTTATTCCGATGCAATTTCTGTGCTTCATCGTCAACAAGAACGTCCAAGGGTTTCAGTAAACCTGAAGTGAAGCATCGGAATCTAAAACTAATCTCACACGAAAGGTTCAAAACATAGACGGTAAGAAGAGTCAGTCTTCTTGTACTTAAGTCTGCATTGTGCATTTTGTACTTAATTCCGATACAATTTCTGTGTTTCATCGGCAACAAGAAGGTCCAAGGGATACAGAAAACATGAAGTGAAGCATCACAATCTATAACTGGTCTTAGGAAAGGGTCAGAACAAAGACAGTAAGAAGAGTAAGTCATCTTGTACTGAAGTCGGCATGGTGCTTTTTGTATTTAATTCCGATGCAATTTCTGTGTTTCATCGACAATATGAAGTTCCAAGGGATACCGTAAACCGGAAGTGAAGCATCGGAATCTAAAACTGGTCTCACAGGAAAGGTTCAAAACATTGACAGTAAGAAGAGTCAGTCATCTTATACTTAAGTCGGCAGTGTGGCTTTTGTATTTTATTCAGATGCAATTTCTGTGCTTCATCGTCAATACGAACGCCCAAGAGATACAGTAAACCTGAAGTGAAGCATCGGAATCTAAAACTAATCTCACAGGAAAGGTTAAAAACATAGACAGTAAGAAGAGTCAGTCTTCTTGTACTGAAGTCGGCATTGTGCCTTTTTGTATTTATTTCCGATGCAATTTCTGTGTTTCATCGTCAATAACAAGGTCCAAGGGATACCGTTAACCTGAAGTGAAGCATCGGAATTTAAAACTGGTCTCACAGGAAAGGCTCAAATCATTGAATGTAAGAAGAGTCAGTCCTCTTCTACGTATGTCGGCATTGTGCCTTTGGTATTTATTTAATATGCAATTTCTGTGTTTCATCGTCAATAAGAAGGTGCAAGGGATACAGTAAACCTGAAGTGAAGCATCGGAATCTAAAACTGGTCTCACAGGAAAGGTTCAAAGCATTGACAGTAAGAAAAGTCAGTCTTCTTGCACTTATGTCGGCATTTTGCCTTTTCTATTGAATTCCGATGCAACTTCTGTGTTTAATCGTCAATAAGAAAGTCAAAGGGATGGAGTAAACCTGAAGTGAAGCATCGGAATCTATAACTGAACTCACACGAAAGGTTCAAATCTTAGAATGTAAGAAGAGTCAGTCCTCTTGTACTTAAGTCTGCATTCTACCTTTTGTATTTATTTCCGTCGCTATTTCTGTGTTTCATCGTCAATATGAAGGTCCAAGGGATACAGTAAACGTGAAGTGAAGCATCGGATTCAAAAACTGGTCACACAGGAATGGTTCAAAACAAAAAATGTAAGAAGATTCAGTCTTCTTGAACTTAAGTCAGCATTGTGCCTTTAGTATTTAATTCCGATGCAATTTCTGTGTTTCATGGTCAATGAGAAGGTCCAAGGGATACAGTAAACGTGAAGTGAAGCATCGGAATCTTAAACTGGTTTCACAGGAAAGGTTCAAACATAGGCAGTAGGAAGAGTCAGTCTTCTTGTACTTAAGTTGTCATTGTGCCTTTTTTACCTAATTGCGAAGCAATTTCTGTGCTTCATCGTCAATAAGAGGGTCCAATGGATACTGTAAACCAGAAGTGAAGCATAGGAAACTAAAACTGATCTCACTGGAAATGCTCGAATCATAGACAGTAAGAAGAGTCAGTCTTCTTGTACTTAGGTAGGCATTGTAACTTTTGTATTTATTTCCGATGCAATTTATGTGTTTCATTGTCTATAAGAAAGTCCGAGGGATACAGTAAGCCTGAGGTTAAGCATCGGAATGTATAACTAGTCTCACAGGAAAGGTTCAATACATAGCCAGTAAGGAGAGTCAGTCTTCTTGTACTTAAGTCGGCATTGTGCCATTTGTAATTATTTCCGATGCAATTTCGGTGTTTCATCGTCTATAACAAGGTAGAAGGGATACAGTAAACTTGAGGTGAAGCATCGGAATCTAAAACTAGTCCCACAGGAAAGGTTCAAAGCATAGAAAGTAAGAACAGTCAGTCTACATGCTTTAAGTCGACATTCTGCCTTTTGTATTTAAGTCCGATGCAAATTCTGTGTTTCATCGTCAATAAGAAGGTACAAGGGATACAGTAAACCTGAAGTGAGGCATCGGATTCGAAAACTGGTCTCACTGGAAGGGTTCAAATCATAGAACGTAAGAAGAGTCAGTCTTCTTGTACTTAAGTCGGCATTGTGCCTATTGTATTTAATTCCGATGCAATTTCTTTGTTTCATCTTCAATAAGAAGATCTGAGGGATACAGTAAACCTGAAGTGAAGCATCGGAATCTAAACCTGAGCTCACAGGAAAGGCTCAAATCATAGAATGTAAGAAGAGTCAGTCTTCTTGTACTTATGTCGGCATTGTGCATTTTGTACTTCATTCTGATTCAATTTATGTGTTTCATCGTCAGCAAGAAGGTGCAAGGGATACAGTAAACCAGAAGTGAAGCATCGGAAACTTAAACTGGTCTCACAGGAACGGTTCAAATCATAGACAGTAAGAAGAGTTAGTGTTCTTGTACTTAGGTCGGCATTGTGCCTCTTGTATTTAATACCGATGCAATTTCTGTGTTTCATCATCAACAAGAACGTCCAAGGGATAAGAAAACATGAAGTGAAGCATCGGAATCTATAACTGGTCTCACAAAAAAGGGTCAAAACATAGACAGTAAGAAGAGTCAGTCTTCTTGTATTTAAGTCGGCATGGTGCCTTTTGTATTTAATTCCTACGCTATTTCTGTGTTTCATCGACAATATGAACGTCCAAGGGATACCGTAAACCTGAAGTGATGCATCGGAATCTAAAACTCGTATCACAAGAAAGGTTCAAAACATAGACGGTAAGAAGGGGCAGTCTACTTGTTTTTAAGTCGACATTGTGCCATTTGTATTTAATAACGATGCAATTTCTGTGTCTCATCGTAAATAAGATGGACCAAGGGATACTGTAAACCTGAAGTGATGCATCGGAATCTAAAACTCGTCTCACAGGAAATGTTCAAAACATAGCCAGTAAGAAGAGTCTGTCTTCTTGTACTTAAGTCGGTATTGTGCTTTTTGTATTTACTTACGATGCAATTTCTGTGTTTCATCGTCAGTAAGAATGTCCAAGCGATACAGTAAACCTAAAGTGAAGCATCGGAATCTAAAACTGGTCTCACAGGTTGGTTCAAATGGCTCTGAGCACTATGGGACTCAACTGCTGAGGTCATTAGTCCCCTAGAACTTAGAACTAGTTAAACCTAACTTACCTAAGGACATCACAAACATCTATGCCCGAGGCAGGAAACGAACCTGCGACCGTAGCGGTCTTGCGGTTCCAGACTGGTAACGCCTTTAACCGCACGGCCACTTCAGCCGGCAGTCTCACAGGAATGGTTCAAAACATAGACAGTAAGAAGAGTAAGTCTTCTTGTACTTAAGTCGGCATTGTGCCTTTTGTATTTTATTCCTATGCAATTTCTGTGCTTCATCGTGAATAAGAACGTCCAAGGGATACAGTAAACCGGAAGTGAAGCATCGGAATCTAAAACTAATGTCACACGAAAGGTTCAAAACATAGTCGGTAAGAAAAGTCAGACTTATTGTACTTAAGTCGGCATTGTGCCTTTTTGTATTTATTTCCGATGCAATTTCTGTGTTTCATCGTCAATACAAAGGTTCAAGCGATACAGTAAACCTGAAGTGAAGCATCGGAATCTAAAACTGATCTCACAGGAATGGTTCAAAACATAGACAGTAAGATGATTCAGTCTTCTTGTACTTAAGTCGGCATTTTGCCCTTTGTATTGAATTTCGACGCAATTTCTGTGTTTAATCGGCAACAAAAAGGACCAAGGGATACAGTAAACCTGAAGTGAAGCAACGGAATCGAAAACTGGTCTCACAGGAAAGGTTCAAATCATAGAGTGTGAGAAGAGCCAGCCCTCTTGTACTTAAGTCGGCATTGTGCCTTTTGTATTTAATTCCGATTCTATTTGTGTGTTTCATCGTCAATATGAAGGTCCAAGGGATGCAGTAAACCTGAAGTGAAGCATCGGAATCTAAAACTGGTCTCACAGGAACGGTTCAAATCATAGACAGTAAGAAGAGTTAGTCTTCTTGTACTTAGGTCGGCATTGTGTCTTTTGTATTTAATTCCGATTCAATTTCTGAGTTTCATCGTCAACAAGAAGGTCCAAGGGATACAGATAACATGAAGTGAAGTATCAGAATCTATAACTGGTCTTACAGGAAAGGGTCAGAACATAGACAGTAAGAAGAGTAAGTCATCTTGTACTTAAGTCGGCAGTGTGCCTTTTGTATTTTATTCCGATGCAATTTCTGTGCTTCATCGTCAATAAGAACGCCCAAGAGATACAGTAAACCTGAAGTGAAGCATCGGAATCTAGAACTAATCTCAAAGGAAAGGTTAAAAACATAGACAGTAAGAAGAGTCAGTCTTCTTGTACTTATGTCGGCATTGTGCCTTTTGTATTTAATTCCAATGTAATTTCTGTCTTTCATCGTAGATAAGAAGGTCCAAGGGATACAGTAAAACAGAAGTGAAGCATCGGAAACTAAAACTGGTCTCACAGGAACGGTTCAAATCATAGACAGTAAGAAGAGTTAGTCTTCTTGTACTTAGGTCGGCATTGTGCCTTTTGTATTTAATTCCGATGCAATTTCTGTGTTTCATCGTCAATAAGAAGGTCCAAGGGATACAGTAAACCTGAAGAGAAGCATCGGAATCTAAAACTGGTCTCACAGGAAAGGTTCAAATCATAGACAGTAAGAAGAGTCAGGCTTCTTGTACTTAAGTCGGCATTGTGCCTTTTGTATTTAATTCCGTTGCAATTTCTGTGTTTCATCGTAAATAAGATGGACCAAGGGTTACTGTAAACCTGAAGTGAAGCATCGGAATCTAAAACTCGATTCACAGGAAAGGTTCAAAACATAGCCATTAAGAAGTGTCAGTCTTATTGTACTTAAGTCGGCATTGTGCCTTTTGTATTTTATTCCGATGCAATTTCTGTGCTTCATCGTCAATAAGAACGTCCAAGGGTTTCAGTAAACCTGAAGTGAAGCATGTGAATCTAAAACTAATCTCACACGAAAGGTTCAAAACATAGACAGTTAGAAGAGTCAGTCTTCTTGTACTTAAGTCGGCATTGTGGCTTTTTGTATTTAATTCCGATGCAATTTCTGTGCTTCATCGTCAATACAAAGGTCCAAGCGATACAGTAAACCTGAAGTGAAGCATCGGAATCAAAAACTGGTCTCACAAGAAAGGCTCAAATCATAGAATGTAAGAAGAGTCAGTCTTCTTGTACTTAAGTCTGCATTGTGCATTTTGTACTTAATTCCGATTCAATTTCTGTGTTTCATCGTCAACAAGAAGGTCCAAGGGATACAGAAAACATGAAGTGAAACATCAGAATCTATCACTGGTCTTACAGGAAAGGGTCAGAACAAAGACAGTAAGAAGAGTAAGTCATCTTGTACTGAAGTCGGCATGGTGCATTTTGTATTTAATTCCGATGCAATTTCTGTGTTTCATCGACAATATGAAGGTCCAAGGCATACCGTAAACCGGAAGTGAAGCATCGGAATCTAAAACTGGTCTCACAGGAAAGGTTCAAAACATAGACAGTAAGAAGAGTCAGTCATCTTACACTTAAGTCGGCAGTGTGGCTTTTGTATTTTATTCAGATGCAATTTCTGTGCTTCATTGTCAATACGAACGCCCAAGAGATACAGTAAACCTGATGTGAAGCATCGGAATCTAAAACTCATCTCACAGGAAAGGTTAAAAACATAGACAGTAAGAAGAGTCAGTCTTCTTGTACTGAAGTCGGCATTACGCCTTTTTGTATTTATTTCCGATGCAATTTCTGTGTTTCATCGTCAATAACAAGGTCCAAGGGATACCGTTAACCTGAAGTGAAGCATCGGAATTTAAAACTGGTCTCACAGGAAAGGCTCAAATCATTGAATGTAAGAAGAGTCAGTCCTCTTCTACGTATGTCGGCATTGTGCCTTTTGTATTTATTTAATATGCAATTTCTGTGTTTCATCGTCAATAAGAAGGTCCAAGGGATACAGTAAACCTGAAGTGAAGCATCGGAATCTAAAACTGGTGTCACAGGAGAGGTTCAAATCATAGTATGTTAGAAGTGTCAGTCCTCTTGTACTTAAGTCGGCATTGTGCCTTTTGTATTTCATTCCGATGCAATATCTGTGTTTCATCGTCAATAAGAATGTCCAAGGGGTACATTAAAACTGAAGTGAAGCATTGGAATGTTAAACTAGTCTCACAGGAAAGGTTCAAAACATAGACAGTAAGAAGAGTTAGTCTTCTTGTACTTAAGTCGACATTGTGTCTTTAGTAGCTAATTCCGATGCAATTTCTGTGTTTCATCGTCAATAAGATGGTCCAAGGGATACAGTAAACCTGAAGTGAAGCATCGGAATCTATAACTGAACTCACACGAAAGGTTCAAATCTTAGAATGTAAGAAGAGTCAGTCCTCTTGTACTTAAGTCTGCATTCTGCCTTTTGTATTTATTTCCGTCGCTATCTCTGTGTTTCTTTGTCAATATGAAGGTCCAAGGGATACAGTAAACGTGAAGTGAAGCATCGGATTCAAAAACTGGTCACACAGGAATGGTTCAAAACAAAAAATGTAGGAAGATTCAGTCTTCTTGAACTTAAGTCAGCATTGTGCCTTTAGTATTTAATTCCGATGCAATTTCTGTGTTTCATTGTCAATGAGAAGGTCCAAGGGATACAGTAAACGTGAAGTGAAGCATCGGAATCTTAAACTGGTTTCACAGGAAAGGTTCAAACATAGGCAGTAGGAAGAGTCAGTCTTCTTGTACTTAAGTTGTCATTGTGCCTTTTTTACCTAATTGCGAAGTAATTTCTGTGCTTCATCGTCAATAAGAAGGTCCAATGGATACTGTAAACCTGAAGTGAAGCATCGGAATCTAAAACTAATCTCACAGCAAAGGTTCAACTCATAGACAGTAAGAAGAGTCAGTCTTCTTGTACTTAGGTAGGCATTGTGCCTTTTGTAATAATTTCCAATGCAATTTATGTGTTTCATTGTCTATAAGAAGGTCCGAGGCATACAGTAAGCCTGAGGTTAAGCATCGGAATGTATAACTAGTCTCACAGGAAAGGTTCAATACATAGCCAGTAAGGAGAGTCAGTCTTCTTGTACTTAAGTCGGCATTGTGCCATTTGTATTTATTTCCGATGCAATTTCGGTGTTTCATCGTCTATAACAAGGTACAAGGGATACAGTAAACTTGAGGTGAAGTATCGGATTCTAAAACTAGTCCCACAGGAAAGGTTCAAAGCATAGAAAGTAAGAACAGTCAGTCTACATGCTTTAAGTCGACATTCTGCCTTTTGTATTTAAGTCCGATGCAATTTCTGTGTTTCATCGTCAATAAGAAGGTGCAAGGGATACAGTAAACCTGAAGTGAGGCATCGGATTCGAAAACTGGTCTCACTGGAAGGGTTCAAATCATAGAACGTAAGAAGAGTCAGTCTTCTTGTACTTAAGTCGGCATTGTGCCTATTGTATTTAATTCTGATGCAATTTCTTTGTTTCATCTTCAATAAGAAGATCTGAGGGATACAGTAAACCTGAAGTGAAGCATCGGAATCTAAACCTGAGCTCACATGAAAGGCTCAAATCATAGAATGTAAGAAGAGTCAGTCTTCTTGTACTTAAGCCGGATTGTGCCTTTTGCATTTAATTCCGATGCAATTTCTGTGTTTCATTGTTAATAATGAGGTCCAAGGGATACCGGTAACCTGATGTGAAGCATCGGAATCTAAAACTGGTCTCACAGGAAAGGCTGAAATCATTGAATGTAAGAAGAGTCAGTCATCTTGTACTTAAGTCGGCATTGTGCCTTTTATATTTAATTCCGCTGCAATTTCGGTCTTTCATCGTCAACAAGAAGGTCCAAGGGACACAGTAAACTAGAAGTGAAGCATCGGAAACTAAAACTGGTCTCACAGGAACGGTTCAAATCATAGACAGTAAGAAGAGTTAGTCTTCTTGTACTTAAGTCGACATTGTGCCTTTTCTATTTAATTCCGATGCAATTTCTGTGTTTCATCGTCAATTAGAAGGTCCAAGGGATGCCATAAACCTGAAGTGAAGCATCGGAATCTAAAACTGGTCTCACAGGAAAGGTTCAAAACATAGATAGTAAGAAGAGCCAGTCTACTTGTTTTTAAGTCGACATTGTGCCTTTTTTATTTAATTACGAGGCAATTTCTGTGTTTCATCGTCAATAAGATGGACCAAGGGATACAGTAAACCTAAAGTGAAACATGGGAATCTATAACTGGTCTCACAGGAAAGGTAGATAACATTGACAGTAAGAAGTGTCAGTCTTCTTGAACTTAAGTCTGCATTGTTCCATTTGTATTTAATTCCGATGCAAATTCTGTGTTTTATCGTCAATTTGAAAGTCCAAGGGTTACAGTGAACCTAAAGTGAAGCATCGGAATCTAAAAGTGGACTCACAGGAAAGGTTCAAATCATAGACATAAGAAGAGTCAGTATTCTTGTACTTAATTCGGCATTGTGATTTTGTATTTAATTCCGATGCAATTTCTGTGTTTCATCGTCAATAAGAAGGTCCAAGGGATGCAGTAAACCAGAAGTGAAGCATCGGAATATAAAACTGGTCTCACAGGGAATGCTCAAATCATAGAATGTAAGAAGAGTCAGACTTCTTGTACTTAAGTCGGCATTGTGCGTTTTGTATTTTATTCCAATGCAATTTCTGTGTTTCATCGTCAATAAGAAGGTCCAAGGGATACAGTAAACCTGAAGTGAAGCATCGGAATCTAAAACAGGTCTCACAGGAAAGGCTCAAATCATAGAGTGTAAGAAGAGTCAGTCTTCTTGTACATAAGTCGGCATTGTGCCTTTTGAGTTTAATTCCGATGCAATTTCTGTGTTCCATTGTCAATAAGAAGGTCGAAGGGATACCATTAACCTGAAGTGAAGCATCGGATTCAAAAACTGGTCTCACAGTAAAGGTTCCAATTCATTGATTGTAAGAAGAGTCAGTCCTGTTCTACTTATGTCGGCATTGTGCCTTTTGTATTTCATTCCGATGCAATTTCATCGTTTTATCGTCAATAAGAAAGTCCAAGGGATATAGTAACATTGGAATCTATAACTGGTCTCACAGGAAAGGTTCAAAACATAGACAGTACGAAGAGTCAGTCTTCGTGTACTTAAGTCGGCATTGGGCCTTTTGTATTTAATTCCGATGCAATTTCTGTGTTTCATCGTCAATAAGAAGGTCCAAGGGATACATTAAACCTGAAGTGAAGCACCGGAATCTAAAACTGGTCCCACAGGAAAGGTTCAAATCATAGACAGTAAGAAGAGTCAGTCTTCTTGTACTTAAGTCGGTATTGTGCATTTTGTATTTAATTCCAATGCAATTTCTGTGTTTCATCGTCAATAAGAATGTCCAAGGTATACTGTAAACCTGAAGTGAAGCATCGGAATCAAAAACTGGTCTCACAGGAAAGGCTCAAATCATAGAATGTAAGAAGAGTCAGTCTTCTTGTACTAAAGTCGGCATTGTGCATTTTGTACTTAATTCCGATTCAATTTCTGTGATTCATCGGCAACAAGAAGGTCCAAGGGATTCAGAAAACATGAAGTGAAGCATCGGAATCTATAACCGGTCTCACAGGATAGGGTCAGAACAAAGACAGTAAGAAGAGTAAGTCATCTTGTACTTAAGTCGGCATGGTGCTTTTTGTATTTAATTCCGATTCAATTTCTGTGTTTCATCGACAATATGAAGTTCCAAGGGATACTGTAAACCTGAAGTGAAGCATCGGAATCCAACACTGGTCTCACAGGAAAGCATCAAAGCATTGACAGTAAGAAGATTCAGTCTTCTTGGACTTAAGTCGGCATTGTGCCTTATGTATGTAAATCCGATGCAATTTCTGTGTTTCATCGTCTATAGGAAGGTCCAAGCAATACAGTAAATTTGAAGTGAATCATCGGAATCTTAAACTGGTCTCACAGGAAAGGTTCAAATCATAGACAGTAACAAGAGTCAGTCCACTTGATCTTAATCGGCACTGTGCCTTTTGTATTTAATTCCGATGCAATTTCTGTGTTTCATCGTCAATAAGAAGGTCCAAGGGATACAGTATACCTGAAGTGAAGCATCGGAATCTAAAACTCGTTTCACAGGAAAGGTTCAAAACATAGACACTAAGAAGAGGCTGTCTACTTGTTTTTAAGTCGACATTCTGCCGTTTGTATTTAATAACGATGCAATTTCTGTGTTTCATCGTAAATAAGATGGACCAAGGGATACTGTAAACCTGAAGTGAAGCATCGGAATCTAAAACTGGTCATAAAGGAAAGGTTCAAAACAAAGACAGTAAGAAGATTCAGTCTTCTAGTACTTAAGTCGGCATTGTGCCTTTTGTATTTAATTCCGATGCAATTTCTGTGTTTCATCGTCAACAAGAAGGTGCAAGGGATACAGTATACCTGAAGTGGAGCATCGGAATCTATAACTGGTCTCACAAAAAAGGTGGATATCATAGACAGTAAGAAGAGGCGGTCTTCTTGTACTTAAGTCGGCAGTGTGCCTTTTTGTATTTATTTCTGATGCCATTTCTGTGTTTCATCGTCAATAAGGAGGTCCAAGAGATGCAGTAAACCGGAAGTGAAGCATGGGAATCTTGAACTGGTCTCACAGGAAAGGCTCAAATCATATAATGTAAGATGAGTCAGACTTCTTGTACTTATGTCTTCATTGTGCCTTTTGTATTTGATTCCAATGCAATTTCTGTCTTTCATCGTAGATAATAAGGTCCAAGGGATACAGTAAACCAGAAGTGATGCATCGGAAACTAAAACTGGTCTCACAGGAAAAGTTAAAAACATAGGCAGTAAGAACAGTTAGTCTTCTTGTACTTAAGTCGACATTGTGTCTTTTGTATCTAATTCCGATGCAATTTCTGTGTTTCATCGTCAATAAGATGGTCCAAGGGATACAGTAAACTTGAAGTGAAGCATCGGAATCTAAATTGGTCTCACAGGAAAGGTTCAAAGCATAGACAGTAAGAAAAGTCAGTCTTCTTTTAATTACGTCTGCATTTTGCCGTGTCAGTTGAATTCCGATACAACTTCTGTGTTTAATCGTCAATAATAAAGTCCAAGCGATGCAGTAAACCTGAAGTGAAGCATCGAAATCTAAAACTGAACTCACACGAAAGGTTCAAATCATAGAATGTAGGAAGAGTCAGTCCTCTTGTACTTAAGTCAGCATTGTGCCTTTGGTATTTAATTCCGATGCAATTTCTGTGTTTCATTGTCAATGGGACGGTCCAAGGGATACAGTAAACCTGAAGTGAAGCATCGTATTCTAAAACTGGTCTCACAAGAAAGGTTCAAACATAGGCACTAGGAAGAGTCTCTCTTCTTGGAATTAAGTCAGCATTGTGCCTTTTGTATGTAAATCCGATGCAATTTCTGTGTTTCATCGTCAATATGAAGGGTCCAAGCAATACTGTAAACTTGAAGTGAAGCATCGGAATCTTAAACTGGTCCCACAGGAAGGTCAAAACATAGACAGTAAGAAGAGTCAGTCTTCTTGTACTTATGTCGGCATTTTGCCCTTTGTATTCAATTTCGACGCAATATCTGTGTTTAATCGGCAACAAAAAGGACCAAGGGATACAGTAAACGTGAAGTGAAGCAACGGAATCTAAAACTGGTCTCACAGGAAAGGTTCGAATCATAGAATGTGAGAAGAGCCAGCCCTCTTGTACTTAAGTCGGCATTGTGTCTTTTGTACTTAATTCCGATTCTATTTCTGTGTTTCATCGTCAAAATGAAGGTCCAAGGGATGCAGTAAACCTGAAGTGAAGCATCGGAATCTATAACTGGTCTCGCAGGAAAGGCTCAAATCATAGAATGTAAGAAGAGTCAGTCTACTTGCACTTAAGTCGGCATTGTGCCTTTTGTATTTAATTCCGATGCAATTTCTGTGTTTCATCGTCAATAACAAGGTCCAAGGGATACCGTTAACCTGAAGTGAAGCATCCGAATCTAAAACTGGTCTCACAGGAAAGGCTCAAATCATTGAATGTAAGAAGAGTCCGTCCTCTTATACGTATGACGGCATTGTGCATTTTGTATTTAATTAATATGCAATATCTGTGTTTCATCGTCAATAAGAAGGTCCAAGGGATACAGTAAACCTAAAGTGAAGCATCGGAATCTATAACTGGTCTCACAGGAGAGATTCAAATCATAGTATGTTAGAAGTGTCAGTCCTCTTGTACTTTAGTCGGCATTGTGCCTTTTGCATTTAATTCCGATCTAATTTCTGTGTTTCATCGTCAATAAGAAGGTCCAAGGGATACAGTAAACCTGAAGTAAAGCATCGGAATCTAAAACTGGTCTCACAGGCGCTGTTCAAATTATAGATTGTTAGAAGTGTCAGTCCTCTTGTACTTAAGTCGGCATTGTGATTTTGTATTTAATTCCGATGCAATATCTGTGTTTCATCGTCATAAAGAAGGTCCGAGGGATACAGTAAACCTGAAATCAAGCATCGGAATGCAAATCTGGTCTCACAGGAAAGGTTCATAACATAGACAGTAAGAAGACTCAGTCTTCTTGTACTTAAGTCGACATTGTGTCTTTTGTATTTACTTCCGATGCAATTTCTGTGTTTCATCGTCAATAATATGGTCCAAGGGATACACTAAACCTGAAGTGAAGCATTGGAATCTAAAACTGGTCTCACAGGAAGGGTTCAAAGCATAGATAGTAAGAAAAGTCAGTCTTCTTGTACTTATGTCGGCCTTTTGCCTTTTCTATTGAATGCCGATGCAACTTCTGTGTTTAATCGTGAATACGAAAGTGAAGGGATGCAGTAAACCTGAAGTGAAGCATCGGAATCTAAAACTGAACACACACGAAAGTTTCAAATCATAGAATGTACGAAGAGTCAGTCGACTTGTACTTAAGTCTGCATTCTGCTTATTGTATTTAATTCCGATGCAATTTCTGTGTTTCATCGACAATATGAAAGTCCACGGGATACCGTAAACCTGAAGTGAAGCATCGGAATCTAAAACTGGTCTCACAGGAAAGGTTCACATCATAGAATGTAATAAGAGTCAGTCTTCTTGTACTTAAGTCGGCATTGTGACTTTTGTACTTAATTCCGATGCCATTTCTGTGATTCATCGTCAATAGGAAGGTCCAAGGAATACAGTAAACCTGAAGTGAAGCATCGGAATCTAAAACTGGTCTCACAGGAAAGCTTCAAACACATATACAGTAAGAAGATTCAGTCTTCTTGTACTTAAGTCGGCATTGTGCCTTTTGTATGTAATTCCGATGCAATTTCTGTGTTTCATCGTCAATAAGAAGGTCCAAGCGATACAGTAAACTTGAAGTGAACCATCGGAATCTAAAACTGGTCTCAAAGGGAATTTTCAAATCATAGACAGTATCAAGAGTTAGTCCTCTTGTTCTTAATCGGCATTGTGCCTTTTGTATTTAATTACAATGCAATTTCTGTGTTTCATCGTCAAAAAGATGGACCAAGGGATACAGTAAACCTAAAGTGAATTATGGGAATCCATAACTGGTCTAACAGGAAAGGTAGATATCATTGACTGTAAGAAGAGGCACTCTTCTTGTATTTAAGTCGGCATTGTGATTTTTGTATTTATTTCCGATGTAATTTCTGTTTTTCATCGTCTATAAGAAGGTCCAAGGGATACAGTAAACCTGAGGTGAAGCATCGGAATCTAAATCTAGTCTCACGGGAAATGTTCAAAACATAGACAGTAAGAAGAGTCAGTCTTCTTGTATTAAAGTCGGCATTTTGCCCTTTGTATTGAATTTCAATGCAATTTCTGTGTTTAATTGGCATAAAAAAGGACCAAGGGATACAGTAAACCTGAAGTGAAGCAACGGAATCTAAAACTGGTCTCACAGGAAAGGTTCAAATCATAGAATGTGAGAAGAGCCAGCCCTATTGTACTTAAGTCGGCATTGTGCCTTTTGTATTTAATCTCCGATTCTATTTCTGTGTTTCATCGTCAATATGAAGGTCCAAGGGATGCAGTACACCTGAAGTAAAGCATCCGAATCTAAAACTAATCTCACAGGAAAGGTTCAAATCATAGACAGTAAAAAGAGTCAGTCTTCTTGTTCTTAGGTAGGCACTGGGCCTTTTGTATTTATTTCCGATGCAATTTCTGTGCTTCATCGTCTATAAGAAGGTCAAAGTGATACAGTAAACCTGAGGTGAAGCATCGGAATCTAAAACTAGTCTCACAGGAAAGGTTCAATACATAGCCGGTAAGAAGAATCAGCCTTCTTGTGCTTAAGTCAGCATTTTGCCTTTTGTATTGAATTCCGATGCAATTTCTGTGTTTCATCGTCAAAACGAGGGTCCAAGGGATACAGTAAACCTGAAGTGAAGCATGGGAATCTAAAACTGGTCTCCCAGGAGAGGTTCATATTATAGATTGTTAGAAGTGTCAGTCCTCTTGTACTTAAGTCGGCATTGTGCCTTTTGTATTTAATTCCGATGCAATATCTGTGTTTCATCGTCAATAAGATGGTCAAAGGGATACCGTAAACCTGAAGTGAAGCATCGGAATCTAAAACTGGTCTCACAGGATAAGCTCAATTCATAGAAAATAATAAGAGTCAGTCTTCTTGTACTTAAGTCGGCATTATGACTTTTGTATTTAATTCCGATGGCATTTCTGTGATTCATCGTCTATAAAAAGGTCCAAGGAATACAGTAAACCTGAAGTGAAGCATCGGAATCTAAAACTGGTCTCACAGGAGAGGTTCAAATCATAGAATGTTAGAGGTGTCAGTTCTCTTGTACTGAAGTCGGCATTTTGCCCTTTGTATTGAATTTCGATGCAATTTCTGTGTTTAATTGGCAACAAAAAGGACCAAGGGATACAGCAAACCTGAAGTGAAGCAACGGAATCTAAAACTGGTCTCACAGGAAAGGTTCAAATCATAGAATGTGAGAAGAGCCAGCCCTCTTGTACTTAAGTCGGCATTGTGCCTTTTGTATTTAATCTCCGATTCTATTTCTGTGTTTCATCGTCAATATGAAGGTCCAAGGGATGCAGTACACCTGAAGTAAAGCATCCGAATCTAAAACTAATCTCACAGGAAAGGTTCAAATCATAGACAGTAACAAGAGTCAGTCTTCTTGTACTTAGGTAGGCACTGGGCCTTTTGTATTTATTTGCGATGCAATTTCTGTGCTTCATCGTCTATAAGAAGGTCAAAGTGATACAGTAAACCTGAGGTGAAGCATCGGAATCTAAAACTATTATATTATAGATTGTTAGAATGTCAGTCCTCTTGTACTTAAGTCGGCATTGTGCCTTTTGTATTTAATTCCGATGCAATATCTGTGTTTCATCGTCAATAAGATGGTCCAAGGGATACCGTAAACCTGAAGTGAAGCATCGGAATCTAAAACTGGTCTCACAGGATAGGCTCAAATCATAGAATGTAATAAGAGTCAGTCTTCTTGTACTTAAGTCGGCATTGTGACTGTTGTACTTAATTCCGATGATCTTTCTGTGATTCATCGTCAATAAGAAGGTCCAAGGAATACAGTAAACCTGAAGTGAAGCATCGGAATCTAAAACTGGTCTCACAGGAAAGCTTCAAAACATAGATAGTAAGAAGATTCAGTCTTCTTGTACTTAAGGCGGCATTGTGCCTTTTGTATGTAATTCCGAAGCAGTTTATGTGTTTCATTGTCAATACGAAGGTCCAAGCGATACAGTAAACTTGAAGTGAACCATAGGAATCTAAAACTGGTCTCACAGGAAAGGCTCAAATCGTAGACAGTAAGAAGAGTCAGTCGACTTGTACTTAAGTCGGCATTGTGCCTTTTGAATTTAATTCCGATGCAATTTCTGTGTTTCATCGTCAATAAGATGGTCCAAGGGATACAGTAAACCTGAAGTGAAGCATCGGAATCTAAAACTGGTATCACAGGAGAGGTTCAAATCATAGAATGTTAGAGGTGGCAGTTCTCTTGTACTTAAGTCGGCATTGTGCGTTTTGTATTTAATTCCGATGCAATATCTGTGTTTCATCGTCAATACGAAGGTCGAAGGGATACAGTAAATCTAAAATCAAGCATCGGAATGTTAAACTGGTCTCACAGGAAAGGTTTAAAACATTGACAGTAAGAAGAGACAGTCTTCTTGTACTTATGTCAACATTGTGTCTTTTATATTTAATTCCGTAACAATTTCGGTGTTTCATCGTCAATAAGATGGTCCTAGGGATACAGTAAACCTAAAGTGAAGCATCGGAATCTAAATCTGGTCTCACACTAAAGGTACTTATCGTAGACAGTAAGGAGAGTCAGTCTTCTTGTACTTAAGTCAGCATTGTGTCTTTTGTATTTAATTACGATGCAATTTCTGTGTCGCATCATCAATAACAAGGTCTAAGGGATACAGTACACCTGAAGTGAAGCATTGGAATTTAAAACTGTTCTCACAGGAATGGTTCAAATCATAGACAGTAAGAAGAGTCAGTCCTCTTGTACTTAATCGGCATTGTGCCTTTTGTATTTAATTCCGATGTAATATCTGTGTTTCATCGTCAATAAGAAGGTCCAAGGGATACAGTAAACCTGAAGTGAAGCATAGGAATCTAAAACTGGTCTCACA
Source organism: Schistocerca serialis cubense (assembly GCF_023864345.2). Classification (NCBI taxonomy): domain Eukaryota; kingdom Metazoa; phylum Arthropoda; class Insecta; order Orthoptera; family Acrididae; genus Schistocerca; species Schistocerca serialis. The sequence goes on from NC_064648.1 coordinate 21,104,806, forward strand.
GGAGAGGTTCAAATTATAGATTGTAAGAAGTGTCAGTCCTCTTGTACTTAAGTCGGCATTGTGCCTTTTGTATTTAATTCCGATGCAATATCTGTGTTTCATCGTCAATAAGAAGGTCCAAGGGATACGGTAAACCTGAAATCAAGCATCGGAATGTTTAACAGGTCTCACAGGAAAGGTTCATAACATAGACAGTAAGAAGACTCAGTCTTCTTGTACTTGTGCCTTTTGTATTTAATTCCGATGCAATATCTGTGATTCATCGTCAATAAGAAAGTCCAAGGGATACAGTAAACCTGAGGGAAACATCGGAATCTAAAACTAGTCTCACAGGAAAGGTTCAATACATAGCCAGTAAGAAGTGTCAGTCTTCATGTACTTAAGTCGGCATTTTGCCTTTTGGATTGAATTCCGATGCAATTTCTGTGTTTCATCGTCAATAAGATGGTCCAAGGGATACAGTAAACCTGAAGTCAAGCATCGGAATCTAAAACTGGTCTCACAGGAGAGGTTCAAATCATAGAATGTTAGAGGTGTCAGTTCTCTTGTACTTAAGTCGGCATTGTGCCTTTTGTATTTAATTCCGAAGCAATATCTGTGTTTCATCGTCAATAAGAAGGTCGAAGGGATACAGTAAATCTAAAATCAAGCATCGGAATGTTAAACTGGTCTCAGAGGAAAGGTTTAAAACATTGACAGTAAGAAGAGGCTGTCTTCTTGTACTTATGTCAACATTGTGTCTTTTGTATTTAATTCCGTGACAATTTCTGTGTTTCATCGTCAATAAGATGGTCCAAGGGATCCAGTAAACATAAAGTGAAGCATCGGAATCTAAATCTGGTCTCACACTAAAGGTTCTTATCATAGACAGTAAGAAGAGTCAGTCTTCTTGTACTTAAGTCGGCATTGTGCCTTTTGTATTTAATTCCGATGCAATATCTGTGTTTCATCGTCAATAAGAAGGTCCAAGGGATACAGTAAACCTGAAATCAAGCATCGGAATGTTAAACTGGTCTCACAGGGAAGGTTCAAAACATATACAGTAAGAAGAGCCAGTCTATTTGTTTTTAAGTCGACATTGTGCTTTTTGTATTTAATTACGATGCAATTTCTGTGATTCATCGACAATAAGATGGACCAAGGGATACAGTAAACCTAAAGTGAATTATCGAAATCTATAACTGGTCTCACAGGAAAGGTAGATTACATTGACTGTAAAAAGAGGCAGTCCTCTTGTACTTAAGTCGGCATTATGACTTTTGTTTTTAATTCCGATGCAATTTCTGTGATTCATCGTCTATAAGAAGGTCCAAGGGATGCAGTAAACCTGAAGTGAAGCATCGGAATCTAAAACTGAACACACAGTAAAGGCTCAAATAATAAAATGTAATAAGAGTCAGTCTTCTTGTACTTAAGTCGGCATTATGACTTTTGTATTTAATTCCGATGGCATTTCTGTGATTCATCGTCAAACAGAAGATCCAAGTTATACAGTAAACCTGAAGTGAAGCGTAGGAATCTAAAACTGGTCTCACAGGAAAGGTGCAAATCATAGACAGTCTGAAGAGTCAGTCTTCTTGTACTTAAGTCGGCATTGTGCCTTTTGAATTTAATTCCGATGCAATTTCTGAGCTTCATCGTCAATACGAAGGCCCAATGTAATCAGTAAACCTAAAGTGAAGCATCGGAATCTAAAACTGGTCTTACACTAAAGGTTCGTAACATAGACAGTATGAAGAGTCAGTCTTCTTGTACTTAAGCCGGCATTGTGCCTTTTGTATTTAATTACGATTCAATTTCTGAGTTTCTTAGTCAATAAGAAGGTGCAAGGGATACAGTAAACCTGAAGTGAAGCATCGGAATCTAAAACTAATCTCACAGGATAGGTTCAAAACTTAGACAGTAAGGAGAGTCAGACTTCTTGTACTTAAGTCGGCATTGTGCATTTTTGTATTTATTTCCGATGCAATTTCTGTGTTTCATCGTCAATACGAAGGTCCAAGCGATAGAGTAAACCTGAAGTGAAACATCGGAATCTAAATCTGGTCTCACAGGAATTGTTCAAACATAGACAGTAAGAAGAGTCAGTGTTCTTGTACTAAAGTTTGCATTGTGCTTTTTGTATTTAATTCCGATGCAATTTCTGTGTTTCATCGTCAAACAGAATATCGAAGTTATACAGTAAACCTGAAGTGAAGCGTAGGAATCTAAAACTGGTCTCACAGGAAAGGTTCAAATCATAGACAGTATGAAGAGTCAGTCTTCTTGTACTTAAGTCGGCATTGTGCCTTTTGAATTTAATTCCGATGCAATTTCTGAGCTTCATCGTCAATAAGAAGGTCCAATGTATTCAGTAAACCTAAAGTGAAGCATAGGAATCTAAAACTGGTCTCACAGAAGAGGTTCAAATTATAGATTGTTAGAAGTGTCAGTCCTCTTGTTCTTAAGTCGGCATTGTGCCTTTTGTATTTAATTCCGATGCAATATCTGTGTTTCAACGTCAATAAGAAGGTCCAGGGATACAGTAAATCTGAAATCATGCATCGGAATGTTAAACTGGTCTCACAGGAAAGGTTCATAACATAGACAGTAAGAAGACTCAGTCTTTTTGTACTTAAGTCGACATTGTGTCTTTTGTATTTAATTCCGATGCAATTTCTGTGTTTCATCGTCAATAAGATGGTCCAAGGGATACAGTAAACCTCAAGTGAAGCATCGGAATCTAAAACTGGTCTCACAGGAAGGGTTCAAAGCATAGATAGTAAGAAAAGTCAGTCTTCTTGTACTTATGTCGGCATTTTGCCTTTTCTATTGAATGCCGATGCAACTTCTGTGTTTAATCGTCAATAAGAAAGTCCAAGGGATGCAGTAAACCTGAAGTGAAGCATCCGAATCTAAAACTGAACACACAGTAAAGGCTCAAATCACAGAATGTAATAAGAGTCAGTCTTCTTGTACTTAAGTCGGCATTATGACTTTTGTATTTAATTCCGATGGCATTTCTGTGATTCATCGTCGATAAGAAGGTCCAAGGAATACAGTAAACCTGAAGTGAAGCATCAATATCTAAAACTGGTCTCACAGGTAAACTTCAAAACATAGACAGTAACAAGATTCAGTCTTCTTGTACTTAAGTCGGCATTGTGCCTTTTGTATGTAATTCCGATGCAGTTTCTGTGAAGCATCGGAATCTAAAACTGGTCTCACACTAAAGGTTTGTAACATAGACAGTAAGAGGAGTCAGTCTTCTTGTACTGAAGCCGGCATTGTGCCTTTTGAATTTAATTACGATTCAATTTCTGTGTTTCTTAGTCAATAAGAAGGTGCAAGGGATACAGTAAACCTGAAGTGAAGCATCGGAATCTAAAACTAATCTCACAGGAAGGGTTTAAAACCTTAGACAGTAAGAAGGGTCAGTCTTCTTGTACTTCAGTCGGCATTGTGCATTTCAGTATTTATTTCCGATGCAATTTCTGTGTTTCATCGTCAATAAGAAGGTCCAAGCGATACAGTAAACCTGAAGTGAAACATCGGAATCTAAAACTGGTCTCACAGGAAAGGCTCACAGCATAGAATGTAAGAAGAGTCAGTCCTCTTGTTCTTAAGTCGGCATTATGACTATTGTTTTTAATTCCGATGCTATTTCTGTGTTTCATCGTCAATATGAAGGTCCAAGGGATGCAGTAAACCTGAAGTGAATCATCGGAATCTAAGACTGGTCTCACAGGAAAGCCTGAAATCATAGAATGTAAGAAGAGTCAGTCTTCTTGTACTTAAGTCGGCATTGTGCCATTTCTATTTAATTCCGATGCAATTTCTGTGTTTCATCGTCAATAAGATGGTCTAAGGTATACAGTAAACCTGAAGTGGAGCATCGGAATCTAAAACTGGTCTAACAGGAAAGGTTCAAAGCATAGATAGTAAGAAAATTCAGTCTTCTTGTACTTATGTCGGCATTTTGCCTTTTCTATTGAATGCCGATGCAACTTCTGTGTTTAATCGTCAATAAGAAAGTCCAAGGGATGCAGTAAACCTGAAGTGAAGCATCGGAATCTAAAACTGAACACACAGTAAAGGCTCAAATCATAGAATGTAATAAAAGTCAGTCTTCTTGTACTTATGTCGGAATTATGATATTTGTATTTAATTCCGATGGCATATCTGTGATTCATCGTCGATAAGATGGTCCAAGGGATACAGTAAACCTGAAGTGAAGCATCGGAATCTAAAACTGGTCTCACAGGAAAGGTTCAAAGCATATATAGTAAGAAAAGTCAGTCTTCTTGTACTTATGTCGGCATTTTGGCTTTTCTATTGAATGCCGATGCAACTTCTGTGTTTAATCGTCAATAAGAAAGTCCAAGGAATACAGTAAACCTGAAGTGAAGCATCAATATCTAAAACTGGTCTCACAGGTAAACTTCAAAACATAGACAGTAACAAGATTCAGTCTTCTTTTACTTAAGTCGGCATTGTGCCTTTTGTATGTAATTCCGATGCAGTTTCTGTGAAGCATCGGAATCTAAATCTGGTCTCACACTAAAGGTACGTAACATAGACATTAAGAAGAGTCAGTCTTCTTCTACTGAAGTCGGCATTGTGCCTTTTGTATTTAATTACGATTCAATTTCTGTGTTTCTTAGTCAATAAGAAGGTGCAAGGGATACAGTAAACCTGAAGTGAAGCATCGGAATCTAAAACTAATCTCACAGGAAGGGTTTAAAACCTTAGACAGTAAGAAGAGTCAGTCTTCTTGTACTTAAGTCGGCATTGTGCCTTTTTGTATTTATTTCCGATGCAATTTCTGTGTTTCATCGTCAATAAGAAGGTCCAAGCGATACAGTAAACCCGAAGTGAAACATCGGAATCTAAAACTGGTCTCACAGGAAAGGCTCACAGCATAGAATGTAAGAAGAGTCAGTCCTCTTGTACTTAAGTCGACATTATGACCTTTGTTTTTGATTCCGATGCTATTTCTGTGATTCATCGTCAATATGAAGGTCCAAGGGATGCAGTAAACCTGAAGTGAAGCATCGGAATCTAAGACTGGTCTCACAGGAAAACCTGAAATCATAGAATGTAAGAAGAGTCAGTCTTCTTGTACTTAAGTCGGCATTGTGCCTTTTGTATTTAATTCCGATGCAATTTCTGTGTTTCATCGTCAATAAGAACGTCCAAGGGATACCGCAAACCTGAAGTGAAGCATCGGAATCTAAAACTGGCCTCACAGTAAAGGCTCAAATCATAGAATGTAATAAGAGTCAGTCTTCTTGTACTTAAGTCGGCATTATGACTTTTGTATTTAATTCCGATGGCAATTGTGTGATTCGTCGTCAATAAGAAGTCCAAGGAATACAGTAAACCTGAAGTGAAGCATCGGAATCTAAAACTGGTCTCACAGGAAAGCTTCAAAACATAGACAGTAAGAAGATTCAGTCTTGTTGTACCTAAGTCGGCATTGTGCCTTTTGTACGTAGTTCCGATGCAGTTTCTGTGTTTCATCGTCAATAAGAAGGTCCAAGCGATACAGTAAACTTGAAGTGAACCATCGGAATCTAAATCTGGTTTCACAGGGAAGGTTCAAATCATAGACAGTATCGAGAGTCAGTCCTGTTGTTCTTAATCGGCACTCTGCCTTTTGTATTGAATTCCGATGCAATTTCTGTGTTTCATCGTCGAACCGAAGGTCCAAGGCATACAGTGATCCTGAAGTGAAGCATCGGAATCTAAAACTGGTCTCACAGGAAAGGCTCAAATCGTAGACAGTAAGAAGAGTCAGTTTACTTGTACTTAAGTCGGCATTGTGCCGTTTGAATTTAATTCCGATGCACAATCTGTGTTTCATCGTCAATAAGATGGTCCAAGGGATACAGTAAACCTGAAGTGAAGGGTCGGAATCTAAATCTGGTCTCACACTAAAGGTTCTAAACATAGACGTTAAGGAGAGTCAGTCTCCTTGTACTTAAGTCGGCATTGTGCCTTTTCTATTTAATTACGATGCAATTTCTGTGTCTCATCGTCAATACGAAGGTCCAAGGGATACAGTAAACCTGAAGTGAAGCATCGCAATCTAAAACTGGTCTCACAGGAGAGGTTCAAATCATAGAATGTTAGAAGTGTGAGTCCTCTTTTACTTAAGTCGGCATTGTGCCTTTTGTATTTAATTCCGATGCAATAACTGTGTTTCATCGTGAATAAGAAGGTCCAAGGGATACAGTAAACCTGAAATCAAGCATCGGAATGTTAAACTGGTCTCACAGGAAAGGTTCAAACATAGACAGTAAGAAAAGTCAGTCTTCTTGTACTTATGTCGGCATTTTGCCTTCTCTATTGAATTCCGATGGAACTTCTGTGTTTAATCGTCAATAAGAATGTCCAAGGGATGCAGTAAACCTGAAGTGAAGCATCGAAATCTAAAACTGAACTCACACGAAAGTTCAAATCATAGAATGTAAGAAGTGGCAGTCCTCTTGTATTTAAGTCTGCATTCTGCCTTTTGTATTTATTTCCGACGCTATTTCTGTGTTTCATCGTCAATATGAAGGTCCAAGGGATACCGTAAAGCTGAAGTGAAGCATCGGAATCTAAAACTGGTCTCACAGGAAAGGTTCAAAACATAGACAGTAAGAGGTGTCAGTGTTCTTGTACTTAAGTCAGCATTGTGCTTTTTTGTATGTAATTCCGATGCACTTTCTGTGTTTCATCGTCAATAAGAAGGTCCAAGGGATACAGTAAACCTGAAGTGAACCATCGGAATCTAAAACTGGCATCACAGGAAAGGTTCATAACATAGACAGTAAGAAGAGCCCGTCTACTTGTTTTTAAGTCGACATTGTGCCTTTTGTACTTAATTACAATGCAATTTCTGTGTTTCATCGTCAATAAGATGGACCAAGGGATACAGTAAACCTGAAGTGAATTATCTGAATGTATAACTGGTCTCACAGGAAAGGCAGATAACATTGACTGTAAGAAGAGGCAGTCTTCTTGTACTTAAGTCGGCATTGTGCCTTTTGTATTTATTTCCGAAGCAATTTCTGTGTTTTATCGTCTATAAGAAGGTCCAAGGGATACAGTAAACCTGAGGTGAAGCATCGGAATCTGAAACTAGTCTCACAGGAAAGGTTCAAATCATAGACAGTATGAAGAAGCTGTCTTCTTGTACCTAAGTCGGCATAGTGCCTTTTGAATTTAATTCCGATGCAATTTCTGTGCTTCATCGCCAATAAGAAGGTCCAAGGTTTACAGTAAACCTAAAGTGAAGCATCGAAATCTAAAACTGGTCTCACACTAAAGGTTCGTAACGTAGACAGTAAGAAGAGTCAGTCTTCTTGTACTGAAGTCGGCATTGTGCCTTTTGTATTTAATTCCGATGCAATTTCTGTGTTTCATAGTCAATAAGACGGTGGAAGGGATACAGTACACCTGAAGTTATGCATCGGAATCCAAAACTGGTCTCACAGGAATGGTTCAAAACATAGACAGTAAGAAGAGTCAGTCCTCTTGTACTTATGTCGGCATTGTGCCTTTTGTATTTAATTCCGATGCAATGTCTGTGTGTCATCGTCAATAAGAAGGTCCAAGGAAAACAGTAAACATGAAATGAAGCATCGGAATGTAAAACTGGTCTCACATGAAATGTTTAAATCATAGACAGTAAGAGGAGTCTGTCCTCTTGTACTTAAGACGACTTTGTGCCTTTTGTATTTAATTCCGATGTAATATCTGTGTTTCATCGTCAATAAGATGGACAAAGGGATACAGTGAACCTGAAGTGAAGCATCGGAATCTAATACTGGTCTCACAGGAAAGGCTCAAAACATAGACAGTAAGAAAAGTCATTCTTCTTGTACTTAAGTCGGCATTTTGCCTTTTGTATTGAATTCCGATGCAATGTCTGTATTTCATCGTCAATAAGAAGGTCCAAGGGATACAGTAAACCTGAAGTAAAGCAACCGAATCTAAAACTGGTCTCACAGGAAAGGTACAAAACATAGACAGTAAGAAGAGTCAGTCTTGTTGTACTTAAGTCGGCATTCTGCCTTTTGTATCTAATTCCAATGCAATTTCTGTGTTTCATCGTCAGAAAGAAGGTCCAAGTGATACAGTAAACATGAAGCGATGGTTCGGAATCAAAAACTGGTCTCACAGGAAAGGCTCAAATCATAGACTGTAAAAAGAGTAAGTCTTGTTGTACTTATGTCGGCGTTGCGCCCTTTGAATTTAATTCCAATGCAATATCTGTGTTTCATCGTCAATAAGAAGGTCCAAGGGATACAGCAAACCTGAAGTGAAGCATCGGAATGTAAAACTGGTCTCATACTAAAGGTTCAAAACATCGACAGTAAGAAGAGTCAGTCTTCATGTACTTAAGTCGGCATTCTGCCTTTTGTATTTAATTCCGATGCAATTTCTGTGTTTCACCGTCAATAAGAAGGTCCAACGGATACAGTAAACCTGAAGTGAAGCATCTGAATCTATAACTGGTGTCACAGGAAAGGTTAAAAGATGGACAGTAAGAAGAGTCAGTCTACTTGTACTTAAGTCGGCATAGTGCCTTTTTGTATTTATTTCCGATGCAATTTCTGTAATTCATCGTCTATAAGAAGGTCCAAGCGATACATTCAACTTGAGGTGAAGCATCGGAATCTAACTCTGGTCTCACAGGAAAGGTTCAATTAATAGCCAGTAAGAAGCGTCAGTCCTCTTGTACTTAAGTCGGCATTTTGCTTTTTGTATTGAATTCCGATGCATATTCTGTGTTTAATCGGCATTAAGAAGGATTAAGGGATACAGTAAACCTGCAGTGAAGCATCGGAATCTAAAATTGGTCTCACAGGAGAGGTTAAAATCGTAGACAGTAAAAAGAGTCAGTCTTCTTGTACTTAAGTCGGCATTGTGCCTTTTCAATTTAATTCCGATGCAATTTCTGTGTTTCATCGTCAAGAAGAAGCTCCAAGGGATGCAGTAAACATGAAATGAATCATCGGAATCTAAAACTGGTCTCACACTGAAGGTTCAAAGCATTGACAGTAAGAAGAGTCAGTCTTCTTGTACTTAAGTCGGCATTGTGACTTTTGCATTTCATTCCGATGCAATTTCTGTGTTTCATCGTCAATAACAAGGTCCATGGGATACAGTTAACCTGAAGTGAAGCATCGGAATCTAAAACTGGTCTCACTGGAAAGGTTCAAAACTAAACAGTAAAAAGAGTCAGTCCTCTTGTACTTAAGTCGGCATTGTGCCTTTTGTATTAAATTCGGATGCAATTTCTGTGTTTCATCGTCAATAAGAAGGTCCAAGGGATACAGTAAACCTTCAGTGAAGCATCGGAACGTAAAACCTGTCTCACAGGAGAGGTTCAAATCATAGAATGTAAGAAGTGTCAGTCCTCTTGTACTTATGTCGGCATTGTGCCTTTTGTAAATAATTCCTATGCAATTTCTGTGTTTCATCGTCAATAATAAGGTCCATGGGATACAGTAAACCTGAAGTGAAGCATCGGAATATAAAACTGGACTCACAGGAGAGGTTCAAATCATAGAAAGTTTGAGTGTCAGTCCTCTTGTACTTAAGTCGGCATTGTGCCTTTGGAATTTAATTCCGATGCAATTTCTGTGCTTCATCGTCAATAAGAAGGTCCAAGGTATACAGTAAACATGAGGCGAAGCATCGGAAACTAAAACTGGACTCACAGGAGAGGTTAAAATCATAGAAAGTAACAGTGCCAGTCCTCTTGTACTTAAGTCTTCATTCTGCCTTTTGAATTTAATTCCGATGCAATTTCTGTGCTTCATCGTCAATAAGAATGTTCAAGGTATACAGTAAACCTGAAGTGAAGCATCGGAATCTAAAACTGGTCTCACACTACAGGTTCATAGCATAGATAGTAAGATGAGTCAGTCTTCTTGTACTGAAGTCAGCATTGTGCCTTTTGTGTTTAATTGCGATGCAATTTCTGTGTTTCATCGTCAATAAGAAGGTCCAAGGGATACAGTACACGTGAAGTGAAGCATCGGAATCTAAAACTGGTCTCACACTAGAGGTTCGTAACAAAGGTAGTAGGAGAGTCAGTCTTCTTGTAATGAAGTCGGCATTGTGCCTTTTGTGTTTAATTACGATGCAATTTCTGTGTTTCATCGTCTATAGGAAGGTCCAAGGGATACAGTAAATCTGAAGTGAAGCAATGGAATCTAAAACTGGACTCACAGGAGAGGTTAAAATCATAGAAAGTAACAGTGCCAGTCCTCTTGTACTTAAGTCTTCATTCTGCCTTTTGAATTTAATTCCGATGCAATTTCTGTGCTTCATCGTCAATAAGAATGTTCAAGGTATACAGTAAACCTGAAGTGAAGCATCGGAATCTAAAACTAGACTCCCAGGAGATGTTCAAATCATAGAATGTTAGAGTGTCAGTCCGCTTGGACTTATTCGGCATTGTGCCTTTTGAATATAATTCCGATGCGATTTCTGTGCTTCATCGTCACTAAGAAGGTCCAAGGTATATGGTAAACCTGAAGTGAAGAATCGGAATCTAAAACTGGGCTCACAGGAGAGGTTGAAATCATAGTAAGTTAGAGTGTCAGTCCTATTGAACTTAATCGGCATTGTGCCTTTTGTATTTAATTCCGATGCAATTTCTGTGTTTCATCGTCAATAAGGAGGTCCAAGGTATACAGTAAACCTGAAGTGAAGCATCGGAATCTAAAACTGAACTCACAAAAGAGGTTCAAATCATAGAAAGTTAGAGTGTCAGTCCTCTTGTACTTAAGTCGGCATTGTGCTTTTGTATTAAATTCGGTTGCAATTTCTGTGTTTCATCGTCAATAAGAAAGTCCAAGGTATACAGTAAACCTGAAGTGAAGCATCGGAATCTAAAACTGGACTCACAGGAGCGGATCAAATCATAGAAAGTTTGAGTGTCAGTTATCTTGTACTGAAGTCGGCATTGTGCCTTTTCAATTTAATTCCGATAAAGTTTCTGTGCTTCATCGTCAATAAGAAGGTCCAAGGTAGACAGTAATCCTGAACTGCCGCATCGGAAACTAATATTGGACTCACAGGAGAGGTACAAATCATAGAAAGTTAGAGTCTCAGTCCTCTTGTCCTTAAGTCGGCTGTGTGCCTTTTAACTTTAATTCCGATGCAATTTCTGTGCTTCATCGTCAATAAGAAGGTCCAAGGTATACAGTTAACCTGAAGTGAAGCATCGGAATATAAACCTGGACTCACAGGAGAGGTTCAAATCATAGAAAGTTTGAGTGTCAGCCCTCTTTTACTTAGGTCGGCAATGCGCATTTTGTATTTAATTACGATGCCATTTCTGTGCTTCGTCGTCAATAAGAAGGTCCAAGGTATACAGTAAACATGAACTGAAGCATCGGAATCTAAAACTGGACTCCCAGGAGAGGTTCTAAACACAGAAAGTTAGAGTGTCACTCCTCTTGTACTTAAGTCGGCATTGTGCCCTTGAATTTAATTCCGATACAATTTCTGTGCTTCATCTTCAATAAGAAGGTCCAAGGTATACAGTAAACCTGAAGTGGAGCATCGGAATCTAAAACTGGACTCACAGAAGAGGTTCAAATAATAGAATGTTAGAGTGCCAGTCCGCTTGGACTTAGTCGGCATTGTGCCTTTTGAATTTAATTCCGATGCGATTTCTTTGCTTCATCGTCACTAAGAAGATCCAAGGTATATGGTAAACCTGAAGTGAAGAATCGGAATCTAAAACTGGGCTCACAGGAGAGGTTGAAATCATAGAAAGTTAGAGTGTCAGTCCTATTGAACTTAATCGGCATTGTGCCTTTTGAATTTAATTCCGATGCAATTTCTGTGTTTCATCGTCAATAAGAAGGTCCAAGGTATACAGTAAACCTGAAGTGAAGCATCGGAATCTAAAACTGGTCTCACACTAAAGGTTCATAACATAGATAGTAAGAAGACTCGGTCTTTTTTTATTGCAGTCGGCATTGTGCCTTTTCTATTTAATTCCGATGCAATTTCTGTGTTTCATCGTCAATAAGAAGGTCCAAGGGATACAGTAAACCGGATGTGAAGCATAGGAATCTAAAACTGGTCACACACTAAAGGTTCATAACATAGATAGTAAGAAGAGTCAGTCTTCTTGTACTTATGTCGGCATTCTGAGTTTTGTATTTAATTCCGATGAAATTTCTGTGTTTCATCGTCAATAAGAAGGTCCAAGGGATACAGATAACCTGTATTGAAGCATCGGAATCTAAAATTGGTCTCACAGGAGAGGCTCAAATCATAGAAAGTTAGAGTGTCAGTCCTCTTGTCCTTAAGTCGGCTGTGTGCCTTTTAAATTTAATTCTGATGCAATCTCTGTGCTTCATCGTCAATAAGAAGGTCCAAGGAATACAGTAAACCTGAAGTGAAGCATCGGAATCTAGAACCGGACTCACAGGATAGGTTCTAATCATAGAAAGTTAGAGTGTCAGTCCTCTTGTACTTAAGTTGGCATTGTGCCTTATAAATTTAATTCCGATGCAATTTCTGTGCTTCATCGTCAATAAGAAGGTCCAAGTTACACAGTAATCCTGAAGTGAAGTATCAGAATCTAAAACTGGACTCACAGGAGAGATTCAAATCTTAGAAAGTTTGAGTGTCAGCCCTCTTTTACTTAGGTCGGCAATGTGCTTTTTGAATTTAATTCCGAAGCAATTTCTGTGCTTCATCGTCAATAAGAAGGTCCAAGGTATACAGTAAACCTGAAGTGAAGCATCGGAATCTAAAACTGGACTCCCAGGAGAGGTTCAAAGCACAGAAAGTTAGAGTGTCACTCCTCTTGTACTTAAGTCGGCATTGTGCCTTTGAATTTAATTCCAGTGCAATTTCTGTGCTTCATCTTCAATAAGAAGGTCCAAGGTATACAGTAAACCTGAAGTGGAGCATCGAAATCTAAAACTGGAATCACAGGAGAGGTTCAAATCATAGAAAGTTAGAGTGTCCGCTGCGACTTTGTCGGCATTGTGCCTTTTGAATTTAATTCCGATGCAATTTCTGTGCCTCATCGTCACTAAGAAGGTCCAAGGTATATGGTAAACCTGAAGCAAAGAATCGGAATCTAAAACTGGCCTCACAGGAGAGGTTGAAATCATAGAAAGTTAGAGTGTCAGTCCTCTTGAACTTAATCGGCATTGTGCCTTTTGAATTTAATTCCGATGCAATTTCTGTGTTTCATCGTCAATAAGAAGGTCCAGGGTATACGATAAAACTGAAGTGAAGCATCGGAATCTAAAACTGGACTCACAGCAGAGGTTCAAATCATAGAAAGTTAGAGTGTCAGTCCTCTTGTACTTAAGTCGGCATTGTGCCTTTTGTATTAAATTCGGATGCAATTTCTGTGTTTCATCGTCAATAAGAAAGTCCAAGGTATACAGTAAACCTGAAGTGAAGCATCGGAATCTAAAACTGGACTCACAGGAGCGGATCAAATCATAGAAAGTTAGAGTGTCAGTTATCTTGTACTGAAGTCGGCATTGTGCCTTTTCAATTTAATTCCGGTAAAGTTTCTGTGCTTCATCGTCAATAAGAAGGTCCAAGGTAGACAGTAATCCTGAAGTGACGCATCGGAAACTAAAATTGGACTCACAGGAGAGGTAGAAATCATAGAAAGCTAGAGTGTCAGACCTCTTGTAATGAAGTCGGCATTGTGCCTTTTGTATTTAATTACGATGCAATTTCTGTGTTTCATTGTGAAATAGAAGGTACAAGGGATACAGTAAACCTGAAGTGAAGCATCGGAATCTAAAACTGGTCTCACACTAAAGGTTCATAACATAGATAGTAAAAAGACTCGGTCTTCTTTTATTGCTGTCGGCATTGTGCCTTTTGTATTTAATTCCGATGCAATTTCTGTGTTTCATCGTCAATAAGACGTTCCAAGGTATACAGTAAACCTGAAGTGAAGCATCGGAATCTAAAACTGGTCTCACACTAAAGGTTCATAACATAGATAGTAAGAAGACTCGGTCTTTTTTTATTGCAGTCGGCATTGTGCCTTTTGTATTTAATTCCGATGCAATTTCTGTGTTTCATCGTCAATAAGAAGGTCCAAGGGATACAGTAAACCTGATGTGAAGCATAGGAATCTAAAACTGGTCACACACTAAAGGTTCATAACATAGATAGTAAGAAGAGTCAGTCTTATTGTACTTATGTCGGCATTCTGAGTTTTGTATTTAATTCCGATGAAATTTCTGTGTTTCATCGTCAATAAGAAGGTCCAAGGGATACAGTTAACCTGTATTGAAGCATCGGAATCTAAAATTGGTCTCACAGGAGAGGTTCAAATCATAGAAAGTTAGAGTGTCAGTCCTCTTGTCCTTAAGTCGGCTGTGTGCCTTTTAAATTTAATTCTGATGCAATCTCTGTGCTTCACCGTCAATAAGAAGGTCCAAGGGATACAGTTAACCTGTATTGAAGCATCGGAATCTAAAATTGGTCTCACAGGAGAGGTTCAAATCATAGAAAGTTAGAGTGTCAGTCCTCTTGTCCTTAAGTCGGCTGTGTGCCTTTTAAATTTAATTCTGATGCAATCTCTGTGCTTCACCGTCAATAAGAAGGTCCAAGGTATACAGTAAACCTGAAGTGAAGCATCGGAATCTAGAACTGGACTCACAGGATAGGCTCAAATCATAGAAAGTTAGAGTGTCAGTCCTCTTGTACTTAAGTTGGCATTGTGCCTTATAAATTTAATTCCGATGCAATTTCTGTGCTTCATCGTCAATAAGAAGGTCCAAGGTATACAGTAAACCTGAAGTGGAGCATCGGAATCTAAGACTGGAATCACAGGAGAGGTTGAAATCATAGAAAGTTAGAGTGTCAGTCCGCTTCGACTTTGTCTGCATTGTGCCTTTTGAATTTAATTCCGATGCAATTTCTGTGTTTCATCGTCAATAAGAAGGTCCAAGGTATACAGTAAACCTGAAGTGAAGCATCGGAATGTAAAACTGGACTCACAGCAGAGGTTCAAATCATAGAAAGTTAGAGTGTCAGTCCTCATGAACTTAAGTCGGCATTGTGCCTTTTGTATTAAATTCGGATGCAATTTCTGTGTTTCATCGTCAATAAGAAAGTCCAAGGTATACAGTAAACCTGAAGTGAAGCATCGGAATCTAAAACTGGACTCACAGGAGCGGATCAAATCATAGAAAGTTAGAGTGTCAGTTATCTTGTACTGAAGTCGGCATTGTGCCTTTTCATTTTAATTCCGATAAAGTTTCTGTGCTTCATCGTCAATACGAAGGTCCAAGGTAGACAGTAATCCTGAACAGACGCATCGGAAACTAAAATTGGACTCACAGGAGAGGTAGAAATCATAGAAAGCTGGAGTGTCAGTCCTCTTGTACTGAAGTCGGCATTGTGCCTTTTGTATTTAATTACGATGCAATTTCTGTGTTTCATAGTGAAGTAGAACGTGCAAGGGATACAGTAAACCTGAAGTGAAGCATCGGAATCTAAAACTGGTCTCACACTAAAGGTTCATAACATAGATAGTAAAAAGACTCGGTCTTCTTTTATTGCAGTCGGCATTGTGCCTTTTGTATTTAATTCCGATGCAATTTCTGTGTTTCATCGTCAATAAGATGGTCCAAGGGATACAGTAAACCTGAAGTGAAGCATCGGAATCTAAAATTGGACTCACAGGAGAGGTTCAAATCATAGAAAGTTAGAGTGTCAGTCCTCTTGTACTGAAGTCGGCATTGTGCCTTTTGTATTTAATTACGATGCAATTTCAGTACTTCATAGCCAATTAGAAGGTGCAAGGGATACAGTAAACCTGAAGTGATGCATCGGAATCTAGAACTGGTCTCACAGGAAATGTTTTAAACATAGACAGTAAGAAGGGTCAGTCCTCTTGTACTTAAGTCGGCATTGTGCCTTTTGTTTTTAATTCCGATGCAACTTCTGTGTTTCATCGTCAATAAGAAGGTCCAAGGGATACAGTAAACCTGAAGTGAAGCATCGGAATCTAAAACTGGACTCAAAGGAGAGGTTCAAATCATAGATAGTTAGAGTGTCAGTCCTCTTGTACTTAATCGGCATTGTGCATTTTGAATTTAATTCCGATGCAATTTCTGTGTTTCATCGTCAATAAGAAGGTCCAAGGGATACAGTAAACCTGAAGTGAAGCATCGGAATCTAAAACTGGACTCACAGCAGAGGTTCAAATCACAGAAAGTTAGTGTCAGTCCTCTTGTACTTAAGTCAGCATTGTGCCTTTTGTATTAAATTCGGATGCAATTTCTGTGTTTCATCGACAATAAGAAAGTCCAAGGGATACAGTAAACCTGAAGTGAAGCATCGGAATCTGAAACTGGACTCACAGGAGCGAATCAAATCATAGAAAGTTAGAGTGTCAGTTCTCTTGTACTGAAGTCGGAATTGTGCCTTTTCAATTTAATTCCGACAAAGTTTCTGTGCTTCATCGTCAATAAGAAAGTCCAAGGTATACAGTAAACCTGAAGTGAAGCATCGGAATCTAAAACTGGACTCACAGGAGCGGATCAAATCATAGAAAGTTTGAGTGTCAGTTATCTTGTACTGAAGTCGGCATTGTGCCTTTTCAATTTAATTCCGATAAAGTTTCTGTGCTTCATCGTCAATAAGAAGGTCCAAGGTAGACAGTAATCCTGAACTGCCGCATCGGAAACTAATATTGGACTCACAGGAGAGGTACAAATCATAGAAAGTTAGAGTGTCAGTCCTCTTGTCCTTAAGTCGGCTGTGTGCCTTTTAACTTTAATTCCGATGCAATTTCTGTGCTTCATCGTCAATAAGAAGGTCCAAGGTATACAGTTAACCTGAAGTGAAGCATCGGAATATAAACCTGGACTCACAGGAGAGGTTCAAATCATAGAAAGTTTGAGAGTCAGCCCTCTTTTACTTAGGTCGGCAATGCGCATTTTGTATTTAATTACGATGCCATTTCTGTGCTTCGTCGTCAATAAGAAGGTCCAAGGTATACAGTAAACATGAAGTGAAGCATCGGAATCTAAAACTGGACTCCCAGGAGAGGTTCTAAACACAGAAAGTTAGAGTGTCACTCCTCTTGTACTTAAGTCGGCATTGTGCCCTTGAATTTAATTCCGATGCAATTTCTGTGCTTCATCTTCAATAAGAAGGTCCAAGGTATACAGTAAACCTGAAGTGGAGCATCGGAATCTAAAACTGGACTCACAGAAGAGGTTCAAATAATAGAATGTTAGAGTGCCAGTCCGCTTGGACTTAGTCGGCATTGTGCCTTTTGAATTTAATTCCGATGCGATTTCTTTGCTTCATCGTCACTAAGAAGATCCAAGGTATATGGTAAACCTGAAGTGAAGAATCGGAATCTAAAACTGGGCTCACAGGAGAGGTTGAAATCATAGAAAGTTAGTGTGTCAGTCCTATTGAACTTAATCGGCATTGTGCCTTTTGAATTTAATTCCGATGCAATTTCTGTGTTTCATCGTCAATAAGAAGGTCCAAGGTATACAGTAAACCTGAAGTGAAGCATCGGAATCTAAAACTGGTCTCACACTAAAGGTTCATAACATAGATAGTAAGAAGACTCGGTCTTTTTTTATTGCAGTCGGCATTGTGCCTTTTCTATTTAATTCCGATGCAATTTCTGTGTTTCATCGTCAATAAGAAGGTCCAAGGGATACAGTAAACCGGATGTGAAGCAAAGGAATCTAAAACTGGTCACACACTAGAGGTTCATAACATAGATAGTAAGAAGAGTCAGTCTTCTTGTACTTATGTCGGCATTCTGAGTTTTGTATTTAATTCCGATGAAATTTCTGTGTTTCATCGTCAATAAGAAGGTCCAAGGGATACAGTTAACCTGTATTGAAGCATCGGAATCTAAAATTGGTCTCACAGGAGAGGCTCAAATCATAGAAAGTTAGAGTGTCAGTCCTCTTGTCCTTAAGTCGGCTGTGTGCCTTTTAAATTTAATTCTGATGCAATCTCTGTGCTTCATCGTCAATAAGAAGGTCCAAGGAATACAGTAAACCTGAAGTGAAGCATCGGAATCTAGAACCGGACTCACAGGATAGGTTCTAATCATAGAAAGTTAGAGTGTCAGTCCTCTTGTACTTAAGTTGGCATTGTGCCTTATAAATTTAATTCCGATGCAATTTCTGTGCTTCATCGTCAATAAGAAGGTCCAAGTTACACAGTAATCCTGAAGTGAAGTATCAGAATCTAAAACTGGACTCACAGGAGAGATTCAAATCTTAGAAAGTTTGAGTGTCAGCCCTCTTTTACTTAGGTCGGCAATGTGCTTTTTGAATTTAATTCCGAAGCAATTTCTGTGCTTCATCGTCAATAAGAAGGTCCAAGGTATACAGTTAACCTGAAGTGAAGCATCGGAATCTAAAACTGGACTCCCAGGAGAGGTTCAAAGCACAGAAAGTTAGAGTGTCACTCCTCTTGTACTTAAGTCGGCATTGTGCCTTTGAATTTAATTCCAATGCAATTTCTGTGCTTCATCTTCAATAAGAAGGTCCAAGGTATACAGTAAACCTGAAGTGGAGCATCGGAATCTAAAACTGGAATCACAGGAGAGGTTCAAATCATAGAAAGTTAGAGTGTCCGCTGCGACTTTGTCGGCATTGTGCCTTTTGAATTTAATTCCGATGCAATTTCTGTGCTTCATCGTCACTAAGAAGGTCCAAGGTATATGGTAAACCTGAAGCAAAGAATCGGAATCTAAAACTGGCCTCACAGGAGAGGTTGAAATCATAGAAAGTTAGAGTGTCAGTCCTCTTGAACTTAATCGGCATTGTGCCTTTTGAATTTAATTCCGATGCAATTTTTGTGTTTCATCGTCAATAAGAAGGTCCAGGGTATACGATAAAACTGAAGTGAAGAATCGGAATCTAAAACTGGACTCACAGCAGAGGTTCAAATCATAGAAAGTTAGAGTGTCAGTCCTCTTGTACTTAAGTCGGCATTGTGCCTTTTGTATTAAATTCGGATGCAATTTCTGTGTTTCATCGTCAATAAGAAAGTCCAAGGTATACAGTAAACCTGAAGTGAAGCATCGGAATCTAAAACTGGACTCACAGGAGCGGATCAAATCATAGAAAGTTAGAGTGTCAGTTATCTTGTACTGAAGTCGGCATTGTGCCTTTTCAATTTAATTCCGGTAAAGTTTCTGTGCTTCATCGTCAATAAGAAGGTCCAAGGTAGACAGTAATCCTGAAGTGACGCATCGGAAACTAAAATTGGACTCACAGGAGAGGTAGAAATCATAGAAAGCTAGAGTGTCAGACCTCTTGTACTGAAGTCGGCATTGTGCCTTTTGTATTTAATTACGATGCAATTTCTGTGTTTCATTGTGAAATAGAAGGTGCAAGGGATACAGTAAACCTGAAGTGAAGCATCGGAATCTAAAACTGGTCTCACACTAAAGGTTCATAACATAGATAGTAAAAAGACTCGGTCTTCTTTTAATGCTGTCGGCATTGTGCCTTTTGTATTTAATTCCGATGCAATTTCTGTGTTTCATCGTCAATAAGACGTTCCAAGGTATACAGTAAACCTGAAGTGAAGCATCGGAATCTAAAACTGGTCTCACACTAAAGGTTCATAACATAGATAGTAAGAAGACTCGGTCTTTTTTTATTGCAGTCGGCATTGTGCCTTTTGTATTTAATTCCGATGCAATTTCTGTGTTTCATCGTCAATAAGAAGGTCCAAGGGATACAGTAAACCTGATGTGAAGCATAGGAATCTAAAACTGGTCACACACTAAAGGTTCATAACATAGATAGTAAGAAGAGTCAGTCTTCTTGTACTTATGTCGGCATTCTGAGTTTTGTATTTAATTCCGATGAAATTTCTGTGTTTCATCGTCAATAAGAAGGTCCAAGGGATACAGTTAACCCGTATTGAAGCATCGGAATCTAAAATTGGTCTCACAGGAGAGGTTCAAGTCATAGAAAGTTAGAGTGTCAGTCCTCTTGTCCTTAAGTCGGCTGTGTGCCTTTTAAATTTAATTCTGATGCAATCTCTGTGCTTCACCGTCAATAAGAAGGTCCAAGGGATACAGTTAACCTGTATTGAAGCATCGGAATCTAAAATTGGTCTCACAGGAGAGGTTCAAATCATAGAAAGTTAGAGTGTCAGTCCTCTTGTCCTTAAGTCGGCTGTGTGCCTTTTAAATTTAATTCTGATGCAATCTCTGTGCTTCACCGTCAATAAGAAGGTCCAAGGTATACAGTAAACCTGAAGTGAAGCATCGGAATCTAGAACTGGACTCACAGGATAGGCTCAAATCATAGAAAGTTAGAGTGTCAGTCCTCTTGTACTTAAGTTGGCATTGTGCCTTATAAATTTAATTCCGATGCAATTTCTGTGCTTCATCGTCAATAAGAAGGTCCAAGGTATACAGTAAACCTGAAGTGGAGCATCGGAATCTAAGACTGGAATCACAGGAGAGGTTGAAATCATAGAAAGTTAGAGTGTCAGTCCGCTTCGACTTTGTCTGCATTGTGCCTTTTGAATTTAATTCCGATGCAATTTCTGTGTTTCATCGTCAATAAGAAGGTCCAAGGTATACAGTAAACCTGAAGTGAAGCATCGGAATGTAAAACTGGACTCACAGCAGAGGTTCAAATCATAGAAAGTTAGAGTGTCAGTCCTCATGAACTTAAGTCGGCATTGTGCCTTTTGTATTAAATTCGGATGCAATTTCTGTGTTTCATCGTCAATAAGAAAGTCCAAGGTATACAGTAAACCTGAAGTGAAGCATCGGAATCTAAAACTGGACTCACAGGAGCGGATCAAATCATAGAAAGTTAGAGTGTCAGTTATCTTGTACTGAAGTCGGCATTGTGCCTTTTCATTTTAATTCCGATAAAGTTTCTGTGCTTCATCGTCAATACGAAGGTCCAAGGTAGACAGTAATCCTGAACAGACGCATCGGAAACTAAAATTGGACTCACAGGAGAGGTAGAAATCATAGAAAGCTGGAGTGTCAGTCCTCTTGTACTGAAGTCGGCATTGTGCCTTTTGTATTTAATTACGATGCAATTTCTGTGTTTCATAGTGAAGTAGAACGTGCAAGGGATACAGTAAACCTGAAGTGAAGCATCGGAATCTAAAACTGGTCTCACACTAAAGGTTCATAACATAGATAGTAAAAAGACTCGGTCTTCTTTTATTGCAGTCGGCATTGTGCCTTTTGTATTTAATTCCGATGCAATTTCTGTGTTTCATCGTCAATAAGATGGTCCAAGGGATACAGTAAACCTGAAGTGAAGCATCGGAATCTAAAATTGGACTCACAGGAGAGGTTCAAATCATAGAAAGTTAGAGTGTCAGTCCTCTTGTACTGAAGTCGGCATTGTGCCTTTTGTATTTAATTACGATGCAATTTCAGTACTTCATAGCCAATTAGAAGGTGCAAGGGATACAGTAAACCTGAAGTGATGCATCGGAATCTAGAACTGGTCTCACAGGAAATGTTTTAAACATAGACAGTAAGAAGGGTCAGTCCTCTTGTACTTAAGTCGGCATTGTGCCTTTTGTTTTTAATTCCGATGCAACTTCTGTGTTTCATCGTCAATAAGAAGGTCCAAGGGATACAGTAAACCTGAAGTGAAGCATCGGAATCTAAAACTGGACTCAAAGGAGAGGTTCAAATCATAGATAGTTAGAGTGTCAGTCCTCTTGTACTTAATCGGCATTGTGCATTTTGAATTTAATTCCGATGCAATTTCTGTGTTTCATCGTCAATAAGAAGGTCCAAGGGATACAGTAAACCTGAAGTGAAGCATCGGAATCTAAAACTGGACTCACAGCAGAGGTTCAAATCACAGAAAGTTAGTGTCAGTCCTCTTGTACTTAAGTCAGCATTGTGCCTTTTGTATTAAATTCGGATGCAATTTCTGTGTTTCATCGACAATAAGAAAGTCCAAGGGATACAGTAAACCTGAAGTGAAGCATCGGAATCTGAAACTGGACTCACAGGAGCGAATCAAATCATAGAAAGTTAGAGTGTCAGTTCTCTTGTACTGAAGTCGGAATTGTGCCTTTTCAATTTAATTCCGACAAAGTTTCTGTGCTTCATCGTCAATAAGAAAGTCCAAGGTATACAGTAAACCTGAAGTGAAGCATCGGAATCTAAAACTGGACTCACAGGAGCGGATCAAATCATAGAAAGTTTGAGTGTCAGTTATCTTGTACTGAAGTCGGCATTGTGCCTTTTCAATTTAATTCCGATAAAGTTTCTGTGCTTCATCGTCAATAAGAAGGTCCAAGGTAGACAGTAATCCTGAACTGCCGCATCGGAAACTAATATTGGACTCACAGGAGAGGTACAAATCATAGAAAGTTAGAGTGTCAGTCCTCTTGTCCTTAAGTCGGCTGTGTGCCTTTTAACTTTAATTCCGATGCAATTTCTGTGCTTCATCGTCAATAAGAAGGTCCAAGGTATACAGTTAACCTGAAGTGAAGCATCGGAATATAAACCTGGACTCACAGGAGAGGTTCAAATCATAGAAAGTTTGAGAGTCAGCCCTCTTTTACTTAGGTCGGCAATGCGCATTTTGTATTTAATTACGATGCCATTTCTGTGCTTCGTCGTCAATAAGAAGGTCCAAGGTATACAGTAAACATGAAGTGAAGCATCGGAATCTAAAACTGGACTCCCAGGAGAGGTTCTAAACACAGAAAGTTAGAGTGTCACTCCTCTTGTACTTAAGTCGGCATTGTGCCCTTGAATTTAATTCCGATGCAATTTCTGTGCTTCATCTTCAATAAGAAGGTCCAAGGTATACAGTAAACCTGAAGTGGAGCATCGGAATCTAAAACTGGACTCACAGAAGAGGTTCAAATAATAGAATGTTAGAGTGCCAGTCCGCTTGGACTTAGTCGGCATTGTGCCTTTTGAATTTAATTCCGATGCGATTTCTTTGCTTCATCGTCACTAAGAAGATCCAAGGTATATGGTAAACCTGAAGTGAAGAATCGGAATCTAAAACTGGGCTCACAGGAGAGGTTGAAATCATAGAAAGTTAGTGTGTCAGTCCTATTGAACTTAATCGGCATTGTGCCTTTTGAATTTAATTCCGATGCAATTTCTGTGTTTCATCGTCAATAAGAAGGTCCAAGGTATACAGTAAACCTGAAGTGAAGCATCGGAATCTAAAACTGGTCTCACACTAAAGGTTCATAACATAGATAGTAAGAAGACTCGGTCTTTTTTTATTGCAGTCGGCATTGTGCCTTTTCTATTTAATTCCGATGCAATTTCTGTGTTTCATCGTCAATAAGAAGGTCCAAGGGATACAGTAAACCGGATGTGAAGCAAAGGAATCTAAAACTGGTCACACACTAGAGGTTCATAACATAGATAGTAAGAAGAGTCAGTCTTCTTGTACTTATGTCGGCATTCTGAGTTTTGTATTTAATTCCGATGAAATTTCTGTGTTTCATCGTCAATAAGAAGGTCCAAGGGATACAGTTAACCTGTATTGAAGCATCGGAATCTAAAATTGGTCTCACAGGAGAGGCTCAAATCATAGAAAGTTAGAGTGTCAGTCCTCTTGTCCTTAAGTCGGCTGTGTGCCTTTTAAATTTAATTCTGATGCAATCTCTGTGCTTCATCGTCAATAAGAAGGTCCAAGGAATACAGTAAACCTGAAGTGAAGCATCGGAATCTAGAACCGGACTCACAGGATAGGTTCTAATCATAGAAAGTTAGAGTGTCAGTCCTCTTGTACTTAAGTTGGCATTGTGCCTTATAAATTTAATTCCGATGCAATTTCTGTGCTTCATCGTCAATAAGAAGGTCCAAGTTACACAGTAATCCTGAAGTGAAGTATCAGAATCTAAAACTGGACTCACAGGAGAGATTCAAATCTTAGAAAGTTTGAGTGTCAGCCCTCTTTTACTTAGGTCGGCAATGTGCTTTTTGAATTTAATTCCGAAGCAATTTCTGTGCTTCATCGTCAATAAGAAGGTCCAAGGTATACAGTTAACCTGAAGTGAAGCATCGGAATCTAAAACTGGACTCCCAGGAGAGGTTCAAAGCACAGAAAGTTAGAGTGTCACTCCTCTTGTACTTAAGTCGGCATTGTGCCTTTGAATTTAATTCCAATGCAATTTCTGTGCTTCATCTTCAATAAGAAGGTCCAAGGTATACAGTAAACCTGAAGTGGAGCATCGGAATCTAAAACTGGAATCACAGGAGAGGTTCAAATCATAGAAAGTTAGAGTGTCCGCTGCGACTTTGTCGGCATTGTGCCTTTTGAATTTAATTCCGATGCAATTTCTGTGCTTCATCGTCACTAAGAAGGTCCAAGGTATATGGTAAACCTGAAGCAAAGAATCGGAATCTAAAACTGGCCTCACAGGAGAGGTTGAAATCATAGAAAGTTAGAGTGTCAGTCCTCTTGAACTTAATCGGCATTGTGCCTTTTGAATTTAATTCCGATGCAATTTTTGTGTTTCATCGTCAATAAGAAGGTCCAGGGTATACGATAAAACTGAAGTGAAGAATCGGAATCTAAAACTGGACTCACAGCAGAGGTTCAAATCATAGAAAGTTAGAGTGTCAGTCCTCTTGTACTTAAGTCGGCATTGTGCCTTTTGTATTAAATTCGGATGCAATTTCTGTGTTTCATCGTCAATAAGAAAGTCCAAGGTATACAGTAAACCTGAAGTGAAGCATCGGAATCTAAAACTGGACTCACAGGAGCGGATCAAATCATAGAAAGTTAGAGTGTCAGTTATCTTGTACTGAAGTCGGCATTGTGCCTTTTCAATTTAATTCCGGTAAAGTTTCTGTGCTTCATCGTCAATAAGAAGGTCCAAGGTAGACAGTAATCCTGAAGTGACGCATCGGAAACTAAAATTGGACTCACAGGAGAGGTAGAAATCATAGAAAGCTAGAGTGTCAGACCTCTTGTACTGAAGTCGGCATTGTGCCTTTTGTATTTAATTACGATGCAATTTCTGTGTTTCATTGTGAAATAGAAGGTGCAAGGGATACAGTAAACCTGAAGTGAAGCATCGGAATCTAAAACTGGTCTCACACTAAAGGTTCATAACATAGATAGTAAAAAGACTCGGTCTTCTTTTAATGCTGTCGGCATTGTGCCTTTTGTATTTAATTCCGATGCAATTTCTGTGTTTCATCGTCAATAAGACGTTCCAAGGTATACAGTAAACCTGAAGTGAAGCATCGGAATCTAAAACTGGTCTCACACTAAAGGTTCATAACATAGATAGTAAGAAGACTCGGTCTTTTTTTATTGCAGTCGGCATTGTGCCTTTTGTATTTAATTCCGATGCAATTTCTGTGTTTCATCGTCAATAAGAAGGTCCAAGGGATACAGTAAACCTGATGTGAAGCATAGGAATCTAAAACTGGTCACACACTAAAGGTTCATAACATAGATAGTAAGAAGAGTCAGTCTTCTTGTACTTATGTCGGCATTCTGAGTTTTGTATTTAATTCCGATGAAATTTCTGTGTTTCATCGTCAATAAGAAGGTCCAAGGGATACAGTTAACCCGTATTGAAGCATCGGAATCTAAAATTGGTCTCACAGGAGAGGTTCAAGTCATAGAAAGTTAGAGTGTCAGTCCTCTTGTCCTTAAGTCGGCCTTGTGCCTTTTAAATTTAATTCTGATGCAATCTCTGTGCTTCACCGTCAATAAGAAGGTCCAAGGTATACAGTAAACCTGAAGTGAAGCATCGGAATCTAGAACTGGACTCACAGGATAGGCTCAAATCATAGAAAGTTAGAGTGTCAGTCCTCTTGTACTTAAGTTGGCATTGTGCCTTATAAATTTAATTCCGATGCAATTTCTGTGCTTCATCGTCAATAAGAAGGTCCAAGGTATACAGTAAACCTGAAGTGGAGCATCGGAATCTAAGACTGGAATCACAGGAGAGGTTGAAATCATAGAAAGTTAGAGTGTCAGTCCGCTTCGACTTTGTCTGCATTGTGCCTTTTGAATTTAATTCCGATGCAATTTCTGTGTTTCATCGTCAATAAGAAGGTCCAAGGTATACAGTAAACCTGAAGTGAAGCATCGGAATGTAAAACTGGACTCACAGCAGAGGTTCAAATCATAGAAAGTTAGAGTGTCAGTCCTCATGTACTTAAGTCGGCATTGTGCCTTTTGTATTAAATTCGGATGCAATTTCTGTGTTTCATCGTCAATAAGAAAGTCCAAGGTATACAGTAAACCTGAAGTGAAGCATCGGAATCTAAAACTGGACTCACAGGAGCGGATCAAATCATAGAAAGTTAGAGTGTCAGTTATCTTGTACTGAAGTCGGCATTGTGCCTTTTCATTTTAATTCCGATAAAGTTTCTGTGCTTCATCGTCAATACGAAGGTCCAAGGTAGACAGTAATCCTGAACTGACGCATCGGAAACTAAAATTGGACTCACAGGAGAGGTAGAAATCATAGAAAGCTGGAGTGTCAGTCCTCTTGTACTGAAGTCGGCATTGTGCCTTTTGTATTTAATTACGATGCAATTTCTGTGTTTCATAGTGAAGTAGAACGTGCAAGGGATACAGTAAACCTGAAGTGAAGCATCGGAATCTAAAACTGGTCTCACACTAAAGGTTCATAACATAGATAGTAAAAAGACTCGGTCTTCTTTTATTGCAGTCGGCATTGTGCCTTTTGTATTTAATTCCGATGCAATTTCTGTGTTTCATCGTCAATAAGATGGTCCAAGGGATACAGTAAACCTGAAGTGAAGCATCGGAATCTAAAATTGGACTCACAGGAGAGGTTCAAATCATAGAAAGTTAGAGTGTCAGTCCTCTTGTACTGAAGTCGGCATTGTGCCTTTTGTATTTAATTACGATGCAATTTCAGTATTTCATAGCCAATTAGAAGGTGCAAGGGATACAGTAAACCTGAAGTGATGCATCGGAATCTAGAACTGGTCTCACAGGAAATGTTTTAAACATAGACAGTAAGAAGGGTCAGTCCTCTTGTACTTAGGTCGGCATTGTGCCTTTTGTATTAAATGACGATGCAATATCTGTGTTTAATCATCAATAAGAAGGTCCAAGGGATACAGTAAACCTGAAGTTAAGCATCGTAATCTAAAACCGGTCTCACAGGAGAGGCTCAAATCGTAGAATGTAAGAAGTGTCAGTCCTTTTGTCGTAGAATGTAAGAAGTGTCAGTCCTTTTGTACATAAGTCGGCATTGTGCCTTTTGTTTTTAATTCCGATGCAACTTCTGTGTTTCATCGTCAATAAGAAGGTCCAAGGGATACAGTAAACCTGAAGTGAAGCATCGGAATCTAAAACTGGACTCAAAGGAGAGGTTCAAATCATAGATAGTTAGAGTGTCAGTCCTCTTGTACTTAATCGGCATTGTGCATTTTGAATTTAATTCCGATGCAATTTCTGTGTTTCATCGTCAATAAGAAGGTCCAAGGTATACAGTAAACCTGAAGTGAAGCATCGGAATCTAAAACTGGACTCACAGCAGAGGTTCAAATCACAGAAAGTTAGTGTCAGTCCTCTTGTACTTAAGTCAGCATTGTGCCTTTTGTATTAAATTCGGATGCAATTTCTGTGATTCATCGACAATAAGAAAGTCCAAGGGATACAGTAAACCTGAAGTGATGCATCGGAATCTAAAACTGGACTCACAGGAGCGGATCAAATCATAGAAAGTTAGAGTGTCAGTTCTCTTGTACTGAAGTCGGAATTGTGCCTTTTCAATTTAATTCCGACAAAGTTTCTGTGCTTCATCGTCAATAAGAAGGTCCAAGGTATACAGTAATCCTGAAGTGAAGCATCGCAATTTAAAATTGGACTCACAGGAGAGGTTCAAATCATAGAAAGTTAGAGTGTCAGTTCTCTTGTACTTAAGTCGGCATTGTGCTTTTTGTATTAAATTACGATGCAATTTCTGTGTTTAATCGTCAGTAAGAAGGTCCAAAGGATACAGTAGACCTGAAGTGAGGCATTGGAACCTAGAACTGGTCTCATAGGAGAGGCTCAAATCGTAGAATGTTAGAAGTGTCAGTCCTTTTGTCGTAGAATGTAAGAAGTGTCAGTCCTTTCGTACATATGACGGCATTGTGCCTTTTGTATATAATTCCGATGCAATTTCTGTGATTCATCGTCAATAAGAAGGTCCAAGGTATACAATAAACCTGAAGTGAAGCATCGAAATCAAAAACTGGACTCAAAGGAGACGTTCAAATCATAGAAAGTTACAGTGTCAGTCCTTTTGTACTTAAGTCGGCATTGTGCCTTTGAATGTAATTCCGATGCAATTTCTGTGTTTCATCGTCAATAAGAAGGTCCAAGGTATACGGTAAACCTGTAGTGTAGCATCGGAATCTAAAACTGGACTCAAAGGAGAGGTTCAAATGATAGAAAGTTAGAGTGTCAGTCCTCTTGTACTTAAGTCGGCATTGTGCCTTTTGAATTTAATTCCGATGCAATTTCTGTGTTTCATCGGTAATAAGAATATCCAAGGTATACAGTAAACCTGAAGTGAAGCATCGGAATCTAAAACTGGACTCAAAGGAGAGGTTCAAATCATACAATGTTAGAGTGTCCGTCCTCTTGTACTTAAGTCGGCATTGTGCCTTTTGAATTTCGTTCTGATGCAATTTCTGTGCTTCATCGTCATTAAGAAGGTCCAAGGTATACAGTAAACCTGAAGTAAAGCATCGGAATCTAAAACTTGACTCACAGAAGAGGTTCAAATCATAGAAAGTTAGGGTGTCAGTCCTCTTGTACTTAAGTCGGCATTGTGCTTTTTGAATTTAATTCCGATGGAATTTCTGTGCTTCATAGTCAGTCCGAAGGTCCAAGGTATACAGTAAACCTGAAGTGGAGCATCGGAATCAAAAACTGGACTTACAGGAGAGGTTCATATCATAGAAAGTTAGAGTGTCTGTCCGCTTGTACTTAGCCGGTATTGTGCCTTTTGAATTTAATTCCGATGCAATTTCTGTGCTTCATCGTCACTAAGAAGGTCCAAGGTATATGGTAAACCTGATGTGAAGAATCGGAATCTAAAACTGTACTCGCAGGAGAGGTTCAAATCATAGAAAGTTAGAGCGTCAGTCTTCTTGCACTTAATCGGCATTGTGCCTTTTGAATTTAATTACGATGCAATTTCTGTGTTTCATCGTCAATAAGATGGTCCAAGGGATACAGTAAACTTGAAGTGAGGCATCGGAATCTAAAACTGGACTCACAGGAGAGGTTCAAATCATAGAAAGTTACAGTGTCAGTCCTCTTGTACTGAAGTCGGCATTTTGCCTTTCGTATTTAATTACGATGCAATCTCTGTGTTTCATAGTCAATTAGAAGGTGCAAGGGATACAGTAAACCTGAAGTGAAGCATCGGAATCTAAAACCAGTCTCACAGGAGAGGCTCAAATCGTAGAAAGTAAGAAGTGTCAGTCCTTTTGTACTTAAGTCGGCATTGTGCCTTTTGTATTTAATTCCGATGCAATTTCTGTGTTTCATCGTCAATAAGAAGGTCCAAGGGATACAGTACACCTGAAGTGAAGCATCGGAATCTAAAACTGGACTCACAGGAGAGATTCAAATCATAGAAAGTTTGGGTGTCAGCCCTCTTTTACTTAGGTCGGCAATGTTCCTTTTGAATTTAATTCCGATGCAATTTCTGTGCTTCGTCGTCAATAAGAAGGTCCAAGGTATACAGTAAACATGAAGTGAAGCATCGGAATCTAAAACTAGACTCCCAGGAGAGGTTCAAAACACAGAATGTTAGAGTGTCAGTCCTCTTGAACTTAATCGGCATTGTGCCTTTTGAATTTTATTCCGATGCAATTTCTGTGTTTCATCGTCAATAAGAAGGTCCAAGGTATACAGTAAACCTGAAGTGAAGCATCGGAATCTAAAACTGGACTCACAAAAGAGGTTCAAATCATAGAAAGTTAGAGTGT
This sequence comes from Schistocerca serialis cubense, assembly GCF_023864345.2. Lineage (NCBI taxonomy): Eukaryota > Metazoa > Arthropoda > Insecta > Orthoptera > Acrididae > Schistocerca > Schistocerca serialis. The sequence goes on from NC_064648.1 coordinate 21,134,750, forward strand.
CAGTCCTCTTGTACTTAAGTCGGCATTGTGCTTTTGTATTAAATTCGGTTGCAATTTCTGTGTTTCATCGTCAATAAGAAAGTCCAAGGTATACAGTAAACCTGAAGTGAAGCATCGGAATCTAAAACTGGACTCACAGGAGCGGATCAAATCATAGAAAGTTTGAGTGTCAGTTATCTTGTACTGAAATCGGCATTGTGCCTTTTCAATTTAATTCCGATGAAGTTTCTGTGCTTCATCGTCAATAAGTAGGTCCAAGATAGACAGTAATCCTGAACTGCCGCATCGGAAACTAAAATTGGACTCACAGGAGAGGTACAAATCATAGAAAGCTAGAGTGTCAGTACTCTTGTACTGAAGTCGGCATTGTGCCTTTTGTATTTAATTACGATGCAATTTCTGTGTTTCATAGTGAATTAGAAGGTGCAAGGGATACAGTAAACCTAAAGTGAAGCATCGGAATCTAAAACTGGTCTCACACTAAATGCTCATAACATAGATAGTAAGAATACTCGGTCTTCTTTTATTGCAGTCGTCATTGTGCCCTTTGTATTTAATTCCGATGCAATTTCTGTGTTTCATCGTCAATAAGAAGGTCCAAGGGATACAGTAAACCTGAAGTGAAGCATCGGAATCTAAAACTGGTCACACACTAAAGTTTCATAACATAGATAGTAAGAAGAGTAAGTCTTCTTGTACTTATGTCGGCATTGTGCGTTTTGTATTTAATTCCGATGAAATTTCTGTGTTTCGTCGTCAATAAGAAGGTCCAAGGGATACAGTTAACCTGTATTGAAGCATCTGAATCTAAAATTGGTCTCACAGGAGATGTTCAAATCATAGAAAGTTAGAGTGTCAGTCCTCTTGTCCTTAAGTCGGCTGTGTGCCTTTTAAATTTAATTCCGATGCAATTTCTCTGCTTCATCGTCAATAAGAAGGTCCAAGGTATACAGTTAACCTGAAGTGAAGCATTGGAATATAAACCTGGACTCACAGGAGAGATTCAAGTCATAGAAAGTTTGAGCGTCAGCCATCTTTTACTTAGGTCGGCAATGCGCATTTTGTATTTAATTCCGATGCAATTTCTGTGCTTCGTCGTCAATAAGAAGGTCCAAGGTATTCAGTAAACATGAAGTGAAGCATCGAAATCTAAAACTGGACTCCCAGGAGAGGTTCAAAACACAGAAAGTTTGAGTGTCGCTCATCTTGTACTTAAGTCGGCATTGTGCCCTTGAATTTAATTCCGATGCAATTTCTGTGCTTCATCTTCAATAAGAAGGTCCAAGGTATACAGTAAACCTGAAGTGAAGCATCGGAATCTAAAACTGGTCTCACACTAAAGGTTCATAACATAGATAGTAAGAAGACTCGGTCTTTTTTTATTGCAGTCGGCATTGTGCCTTTTGTATTTAATTCCGATGCAATTTCTGTGTTTCATCGTCACTAAGAAGGTCCAAGGGATACAGTAAACCTGATGTGAAGCATAGGAATCTAAAACTGGTCACACACTAAAGGTTCATAACATAGATAGTAAGAAGAGTCAGTCTTCTTGTACTTATGTCGGCATTCTGAGTTTTGTATTTAATTCCGATGAAATTTCTGTGTTTCATCGTCAATAAGAAGGTCCAAGGGATACAGTTAACCTGTATTGAAGCATCGGAATCTAAAATTGGTATCACAGGAGAGGTTCAAATCATAGAAATTTAGAGTGTCAGTCCTCTTGTCCTTAAGTCGGCTGTGTGCCTTTTAAATTTAATTCTGATGCAATTTCTGTGCTTCATCGTCAATAAGAAGGTCCAAGTTACACAGTAATCCTGAAGTGAAGTATCAGAATCTAAAACTGGACTCACAGGAGAGATTCAAATCTTAGAAAGTTTGAGTGTCAGCCCTCTTTTACTTAGGTCAGCAATGTGCTTTTTGAATTTAATTCCGAAGCAATTTCTGTGCTTCATCGTCAATAAGAAGGTCCAAGGTATACAGTAAACCTGAAGTGAAGGATCGGAATCTAAAACTGGACTCCCAGGAGAGGTTCAAAGCACAGAAAGTTAGAGTGTCTCTCCTCTTGGACTTAAGTCGGCATTGTGCCTTTGAATTTAATTCCAATGCAATTTCTGTGCTTCATCTTCAATAAGAAGGTCCAAGGTATACAGTAAACCTGAAGTGGAGCATCGGAATCTAAAACTGGAATCACAGGAGAGGTTGTAATCATAGAAAGTTAGAGTGTCAGTCCGCTTCGACTTTGTCGGCATTGTGCCTTTTGAACTTAATTCCGATGCAATTTCTGTGCTTCATCGTCACTAAGAAGGTCCAAGGTATATGGTAAACCTGAAGTGAAGAATCGGAATCTAAAACTGGACTCACAGGAGAGGTTGAAATCATAGAAAGTTAGAGTGTCAGTCCTCTTGAACTTAATCGGCATTGTGCCTTTTGAATTTAATTCCGATGCAATTTCTGTGTTTCATCGTCAATAAGAAGGTCCAAGGTATACAGTAAAACTGAAGTGAAGCATCGGAATCTAAAACTGGACTCACAGCAGAGGTTCAAATCATAGAAAGTTAGAGTGTCAGTCCTCTTGTACTTAAGTCGGCATTGTGCCTTTTGTATTAAATTCGGATGCAATTTCTGTGTTTCATCGTCAATAAGAAAGTCCAAGGAATACAGTAAACCTGAAGTGAAGCATCGGAATCTGAAACTGGACTCACAGGAGCGGATCAAAACATAGAAAGTTAGAGTGTCAGTTATCTTGTACTGAAGTCGGCATTGTGCCTTTTCAATTTAATTCCGATAAAGTTTCTGTGCTTCATCGTCAATAAGAAGGTCCAAGGTAGACAGTAATCCTGAACTGACGCATCGGAAACTAAAATTGGACTCACAGGAGAGGTAGAAATCATAGAAAGCTAGAGTGTCAGACCTCTTGTACTGAAGTCGGCATTGTGCCTTTTGTATTTAATTACGATGCAAATTCTGTGCTTCATAGTGAAATAGATGGGTGCAAGGGATACAGTAAACCTGAAGTGAAGCATCGGAATCTAAAACTGGTCTCACACTAAAGGTTCATAACATAGATAGTAAAAAGACTCGGTCTTCTTTTATTGCAGTCGGCATTGTGCCTTTTGTATTTAATTCCGATGCAATTTCTGTGTTTCATCGTCAATAAGATGGTCCAAGGGATACAGTAAACCTGAAGTGAAGCATCGGAATCTAAAATTGGACTCACAGGAGAGGTTCAAATCATAGAAAGTTAGAGTGTCAGTCCTCTTGTACTGAAGTCGGCATTGTGCCTTTTGTATTTAATTACGATGCAGTTTCTGTGTTTCATAGCCAATTAGAAGGTGCAAGGGATACAGTAAACCTGAAGTGATGCATCGGAATCTAGAACTGGTCTCACAGGAAATGTTTTAAACATAGACAGTAAGAAGGGTCAGTCCTCTTGTTCTTAAGTCATCATTGTGCCTTTTGTATTAAATGACGATGCAATGTCTGTGTTTAATCATCAATAAGAAAATCCAAGGGATACAGTAAACCTGAAGTTAAACATCGTAATCTAAAACCGGTCTCACAGGAGAGGCTCAAATCGTAGAATGTAAGAAGTGTCAGTCCTTTTGTCGTAGAATGTAAGAAGTGTCAGTCCTTTTGTACATAAGTCGGCATTGTGCCTTTTGTTTTTAATTCCGATGCAACTTCTGTGTTTCATCGTCAATAAGAAGGTCCAAGGGATACAGTAAACCTGAAGTGAAGCATCGGAATCTAAAACTGGACTCAAAGGAGAGGTTCAAATCATAGATAGTTAGAGTGTCAGTCCTCTTGTACTTAATCGGCATTGTGCATTTTGAATTTAATTCCGATGCAATTTCTGTGTTTCATCGTCAATAAGAAGGTCCAAGGTATACAGTAAACCTGACGTGAAGCATCGGAATCTAAAACTGGACTCACAGCAGAGGTTCAAATCACAGAAAGTTAGTGTCAGTCCACTTGTACTTAAGTCAGCATTGTGCCTTTTGTATTAAATTCGGATGCAATTTCTGTGTTTCATCGACAATAAGAAAGTCCAAGGGATACAGTAAACCTGAAGTGAAGCATCGGAATCTAAAACTGGACTCACAGGAGCGGATCAAATCATAGAAAGTTAGAGTGTCAGTTCTCTTGTACTGAAGTCAGAATTGTGCCTTTTCAATTTAATTCCGACAAAGTTTCTGTGCTTCATCGTCAATAAGAAGGTCCAAGGTATACAGTAATCCTGAAGTGAAGCATCGCAATTTAAAATTGGACTCACAGGAGAGGTTCAAATCATAGAAAGTTAGAGTGTCAGTTCTCTTGTACTTAAGTCGGCATTGTGCTTTTTGTATTAAATTACGATGCAATTTCTGTGTTTAATCGTCAGTAAGAAGGTCCAAAGGATACAGTAGACCTGAAGTGAGGCATCGGAACCTAGAACTGGTCACACAGGAGAGGCTCAAATCGTAGAATGTTAGAAGTGTCAGTTCTTTTGTCGTAGAATGTAAGAAGAGTCAGTCCTTTTGTACATAAGTCGGCATTGTGCCTTTTGTATATAATTCCGATGCAATTTCTGTGTTTCATCGTCAATAAGAAGGTCCAAGGTATACAGTAAACCTGAAGTGAAGCATCGAAATCAAAAACTGGACTCAAAGGAGACGTTCAAATCATAGAAAGTTACAGTGTCAGTCCTCTTGTACTTAAGTCGGCATTGTGCCTTTGAATGTAATTCCGATGCAATTTCTGTGTTTCATCGTCAATAAGAAGGTCCACGGTATACGGTAAACCTGTAGTGAAGCATCGGAATCTAAAACTGGACTCACAGGAGAGGTTCAAATGATAGAAAGTTAGAGTGTCAGTCCTCTTATACTTAAGTCGGCATTGTGCCTTTTGAATTTAATTCCGATGCAATTTCTGTGTTTCATCGGTAATAAGAATGTCCAAGGTATACAGTAAACCTGAAGTGAAGCATCGGAATCTAAAACTGGACTCACAGGAGAGGTTCAAAGCATACAATGTTAGAGTGTCCGTCCTCTTGTACTTAAGTCGGCATTGTGCCTTTTGAATTTAGTTCTGATGCAATTTCTGTGCTGCATCGTCATTAAGAAGGTCCAAGGTATACAGTAAACCTGAAGTAAAGCATCGGAATCTAAAACTTGACTCACAGAAGAGGTTCAAATCATAGAAAGTTAGGGTGTCAGTCCTCTTGTACTTAAGTCGGCATTGTGCTTTTTGAATTTAATTCCGATGGAATGTCTGTGCTTCATAGTCAGTCCGAAGGTCCAAGGTATATGGTAAACCTGAAGTGAAGAATCGGAATCTAAAACTGTACTCGCAGGAGAGGTTCAAATCATAGAAAGTTAGAGCGTCAGTCTTCTTGCACTTAATCGGCATTGTGCCTTTTGAATTTAATTCCGATGCAATTTCTGTGTTTCATCGTCAATAAGATGGTCCAAGGTATACAGTAAACTTGAAGTGAGGCATCGGAATCTAAACCTGGACTCACAGGAGAGGTTCAAATCATAGAAAGTTACAGTGTCAGTCCTCTTGTACTGAAGTCGGCATTTTGCCTTTCGTATTTAATTACGATGCAATCTCTGTGTTTCATAGTCAATTAGAAGGTGCAAGGGATACAGTAAACCTGAAGTGAAGCATCGGAATCTAAAACCGGTCTCACAGGAGAGGCTCAAATCGTAGAATGTAAGAAGTGTCAGTCCTTTTGTACTTAAGTCGGCATTGTGCCTTTTGTATTTAATTCCGATGCAATTTCTGTGTTTCATCGTCAATAAGAAGGTCCAAGGGATACAGTAAACCTGAAGTGAAGCATCTGAATCTAAAACTCGACACAAAGGAGAGGTTCAAATCATAGAAAGTTACAGTGTCAGTCCTCTTGTACTTAAGTCGGCATTGTCCCTTTGAATTTAATTCCGATGCAATTTCTGTGCTTCATCGTCAATAAGAAGGTCCAAGGTATACAGTAAACCTGTAGTGAAGCATCGGAATCTAAAACTGGACTCACAGGAGAGGTTCAAATCATAGAAAGTTAGAGTGTCAGTCCTCTTGTACTTTAGTCGGCATTGTGCCTTTTGAATTTAAATCCGATACAATTTCTGTGTTTCATCGTCAATAAGAATGTCCAAGGTATACAGTAAACCTAAAGTTAAGCATCGGAATCTAAAACTGGACTCACAGGAGAGGTTCAAATCATGGAATGTTAAGAGTGTCAGTCCTCTTTTACTTAAGTCTGCATTGTGCCTTTTGAATTAAATTCCGATGCAATTTCTGTGCTTCATCGTCAATAAGAAGGTCCAAGGTATACAGTAAACGTGAAGTGAAGCATGGGAATCTAAAACAGGACTCACAGGAGAGATTCAAATCATAGAAAGTTAGAGTGTCAGTCCTCTTGTACTTAAGTCGGCATTGTGCCTTTTGAATTTAATTCCGATGCAATATCTGTGCTTCATCGTCAATAAGAAGGTCCAAGGTATACAGTAAACCTAAAGTGAAGCATCGGAATCTAAAACTGGACTCACAGGAGAGCTTCAAATCGTAGAAAGTTAGTGTGTCAGTCCCCTTGTACTTACGTCGGCATTGTGTCTTTTGTATTAATTTCGGATTCAATTTCTGTGTTTCATCGTCAATAAGAAGGTCCAAGGGATGTAGTAAACCTGAAGTGAAGCATCGGGATCTAAAACAGGACTCACAGGAAAGGTTTTTAACATAGACAGTATGAAGAGTCAGTCCTCTTGTACTTAAGTCGGCATTGTCCTTTTTGTATTTAGTTGCGATGCAATTTCTGTGTTTCATCGTCAATAAGAATGTCCAAGGGATACAGTAAACCTGAAGTGAAGCATCGGAATCTAAAACTGGACGCAAAGGAGAGGTTCAAATCATAGAAGGTTAGAGTGTCAGTTCTCTTGTACTTAAGTCGGCATTGTGCTTTTTGTATTAAATTACGATGCAATTTCTGTGTTTAATCGTCAGTAAGAAGGTCCAAAGGATACAGTAGACCTGAAGTGAGGCATCGGAAACTACAACTGGTCTCACAGGAGACGCTCAAATCGTAGAATGTTAGAAGTGTCAGTCCTTTTGTCGTAGAATGTAAGAAGTGTCAGTCCTTTTGTACATAAGTCGGCATTGTGCCTTTTGTATATAATTCCGATGCAATTTCTGTGTTTCATCGTCAATAAGAAGGTCCAAGGTATACAGTAAACCTGAAGTGAAGCATCGAAATCAAAAACTGGACTCAAAGGAGACGTTCAAATCATAGAAAGTTACAGTGTCAGTCCTCTTGTACTTAAGTCGGCATTGTGCCTTTGAATGCAATTCCGATGCAATTTCTGTGTTTCATCGTCAATAAGAAGGTCCAAGGTATACGGTAAACCTGTAGTGAAGCATCGGAATCTAAAACTGGAGTCACAGGAGAGATTCAAATGATAGAAAGTTAGAGTGTCAGTCCTCTTGTACTTAAGTCGGCATTGTGCCTTTTGAATTTAATTCCGATGCAATTTCGGTGTTTCATCGGTAATAAGAATGTCCAAGGTATACAGTAAACCTGAAGTGAAGCATCGGAATCTAAAACTGGACTCACAGGAGAGGTTCATATCATAGAAAGTTAGAGTGTCTCTCCGCTTGTACTTAGCCGGCACTGTTCCTTTTGAATTTAATTCCGATGCAATGTCTGTGCTTCATCGTCACTAAGAAGGTCCAAGGTATATGGTAAACCTGAAGTGAAGAATCGGAAACTAAAACTGTACTCGCAGGAGAGGTTCAAATCATAGAAAGTGAGAGCGTCAGTCTTCTTGCACTTAATCGGCATTGTGCCTTTTGAATTTAATTCCGATGCAAATTCTCTGTTTCATCGTCAATAAGATGGTCCAAGGTATACAGTAAACTTGAAGTGAGGCATCGGAATCTAAAACTGGACTCACAGGAGAGGTTCAAATCATAGAAAGTTACAGTGTCAGTCCTCTTGTACTGAAGTCGGCATTTTGCCTTTCGTATTTAATTACGATGCAATCTCTGTGTTTCATAGTCAATTAGAAGGTGCAAGGGATACAGTAAACCTGAAGTGAAGCATCGGAATCTAAAACCGGTCTCACAGGAGAGGCTCAAATCGTAGAATGTAAGAAGTGTCAGTCCTTTTGTACTTAAGTCGGCATTGTGCCTTTTGTATTTAATTCCGATGCAATTTCTGTGTTTCATCGTCAATAAGAAGGTCCAAGGGATACAGTAAACCTGAAGTGAAGCATCGGAATCTAAAACTCGACACAAAGGAGAGGTTAAAATCATAGAAAGTTACAGTGTCAGTCCTCTTGTACTTAAGTCGGCATTGTCCCTTTGAATTTAATTCCGATGCAATTTCTGTGCTTCATCGTCAACAAGAAGGTCCAAGGTATACAGTAAACCTGTAGTGAAGCATCGGAATCTAAAACTGGACTCACAGGAGAGGTTCAAATCATAGAAAGTTAGAGTGTCAGTCCTCTTGTACTTTAGTCGGCATTGTGCCTTTTGAATTTAAATCCGATACAATTTCTGTGTTTCATCGTCAATAAGAATGTCCAAGGTATACAGTAAACCTAAAGTTAAGCATCGGAATCTAAAACTGGACTCACAGGAGAGGTTCAATTCATAGAATGTTAGAGTGTCAGTCCTCTTGTACTTAAGTCTGCATTGTGCCTTTTGAATTAAATTCCGATGCAATTTCTGTGCTTCATCGTCAATAAGAAAGTCCAAGGTATACAGTAAACGTGAAGTGAAGCATGGGAATCTAAAACAGGACTCACAGGAGAGATTCAAATCATAGAAAGTTAGAATGTCAGTCCTCTTGTACTTAAGTCGGCATTGTGCCTTTTGAATTTAATTCCTATGCAATATCTGTGCTTCATCGCCAATAAGAAGGTCCAAGGTATACAGTAAACCTAAAGTGAAGCATCGGAATCTAAAACTGGACTCACAGGAGAGCTTCAAATCGTAGAAAGTTAGTGTGTCAGTCCCCTTGTACTTACGTCGGCATTGTGCCTTTTGTATTAATTTCGGATTCAATTTCTGTGTTTCATCGTCAATAAGAAGGTCCAAGGGATGTAGTAAACCTGAAGTGAAGCATCGGAATCTAAAACAGGACTCACAGGAAAGGTTTTTAACATAGACAGTATGAAGAGTCAGTCCTCTTGTACTTAAGTCGGCATTGCGCCTTTTGTATTAAATTACGATGCTATTTCTGTGTTTAATCGTCAATAAGAAGGTCGAAGGTACACAGTAAACCTGAAGTGAAGCATCGGAATCTAAAACCGGTCTCAAAGGAGAGGTTCAAATGATTGTATGTAAGAAGTGTCAGTCCTCTTTTACTTAAGTCGGCAATGTGATTTTTGTATTTAATTCCAAAGCAATTTCTGTGCTTCATCGTCAATAAGAAGGTCCAAGGGATACAGTAAACCTGAAGTGGAGCATCGGGATATAATACATGACTTACAGGAGAGGTTCAAATCATAGAAAGTTAGAGTGTCAGTCCGCTTGTACTTAGTCGGCATTGTGCCTTTTGAATTTAATTCCGATGCAATTTCTGTGCTTCATCGTCACTAAGAAAGTCTAAGGTATATGGTAAACCTGAAGTGAAGAATCGGAATTCAAAACTGGACTCGCAGGAGAGGTTGAAATCATAGAAAGTTAGAGTGTCAGTCCTCTTGTACTTAATCGGCATTGTGCCTTTTGAATGTAATTCCGATGCAATTTCTGTGTTACATCGTCAATAAGATGGTCCAAGGTAAACAGTAAACCTTAATTGAAGCGTCGAAAACTAAAACTGGACTCACAGGAGAGGTTCAAATCATAGAAAGTTAGAGTGTCAGTCCTCTTGTACTTAAGTCGGCGTTGTGCCTTTTGTATTAAATTCGGATGCAATTTCTGTGTTTCATCGTTAATAAGAAAGTCCAAGGGATACAGTAAACCTGAAGTGAAGCATCGGAATCTAAAACTGGACTCACAGGAGCGGATCAAATCATAGAAAGTTAGAGTGTCAGTCCTCTTGTACTGAAGTCGGCATTGTGCCTTTTCAATTTATTTCCGATAAAGTTTCTGTGGTTCTTCGTCAATAAGAAGGTCCAAGGTATACAGAATTCCTGAAGTGCAGCATCGGAATCTAAAATTGGACTCCCAGGAGAGGTTCAAATCATAGAATGTTACAGTTGCAGTCCTGTTGTACTGAAGTCGGCATTGTGCCTTTCGCATTTAATTACGATGCAATTTCGGTGTTTCATAGTCAATTAGAAGGTGCAAGGGATACAGTAAATCTGAAGTGATGAATCGGAATCTAAATCTGGTCTCACAGGAAAGGTTTTAAACATAGTCAGTAAGAAGGGTCAGTCCTCTTGTACTTAAGTCGGCATTGTGCCTTTTGTAATAAATTACGATGCCATTTCAGTGTTTAATCGTCAATAAGAAGGTCCAAGGGATACAGTAAACCTGAAGTGAAGCATCGGAATCTAAAACCGGTCTCACAGGAGAGGCTCAAGTCGTAGAATGTAAGAAGTGTCAGTCCTTTTGTACTTAAGTCGGCATTGTCCTTTTTGTATTTAATTGCGATGCAATTTCTGTGTTTCATCGTCAATAAGAATGTCCAAGGGATACAGTAAACCTGAAGTGAAGCATCGGAATCTAAAACTGGACACAAAGGAGAGGTTCAAATCATAAAAAGTTACAGTGTCAGTCCTCTTGTACTTAAGTCAGCATTGTGCCTTTTGTATTAAATTCGGATGCAATTTCTGTGTTTCATCGACAATAAGAAAGTCCAAGGGATACAGTAAACCTGAAGTGAAGCATCGGAATCTAAAACTGGACTCACAGGAGCGGATCAAATCATAGAAAGTTAGAGTGTCAGTTCTCTTGTACTGAAGTCGGAATTGTGCCTTTTCAATTTAATTCCGACAAAGTTTCTGTGCTTCATCGTCAATAAGAAGGTCCAAGGTATACAGTAATCCTGAAGTGAAGCATCGCAATTTAAAATTGGACTCACAGGAGAGGTTCAAATCATAGAAAGTTAGAGTGTCAGTTCTCTTGTACTTAAGTCGGCATTGTGCTTTTTGTATTAAATTACGATGCAATTTCTGTGTTTATTCGTCAGTAAGAAGGTCCAAAGGATACAGTAGACCTGAAGTGAGGCATCGGAACCTAGAACTGGTCTCACAGGAGAGGCTCAAATCGTAGAATGTTAGAAGTGTCAGTCCTTTTGTCGTAGAATGTAAGAAGTGTCAGTCCTTTTGTACATAAGTCGGCATTGTGCCTTTTGTATATAATTCCGATGCAATTTCTTTGTTTCATCGTCAATAAGAAGGTCCAAGGTATACAGTAAACCTGAAGTGAAGCATCGAAATCAAAAACTGGACTCAAAGGAGACGTTCAAATCATAGACAGTTACAGTGCCAGTCCTCTTGTACTTAAGTCGGCATTGTGCCTTTGAATGTAATTCCGATGCAATTTCTGTGTTTCATCGTCAATAAGAAGGTCCAAGGTATACGGTAAACCTGTAGTGAAGCATCGGAATCTAAACCTGGACTCACAGGAGAGGTTCAAATGATAGAAAGTTAGAGTGTCAGTCCTCTTGTACTTAAGTCGGCATTGTGCCTTTTGAATTTAATTCCGATGCAATTTCTGTGTTTCATCGGTAATAAGAATGTCCAAGGTATACAGTAAACCTGAAGTGAAGCATCAGAATCTAAAACTGGACTCACAGGAGAGGTTCATATCATAGAAAGTTAGAGTGTCTGTCCGCTTGTACTTAGCCGGCATTGTGCCTTTTGAATTTAATTCCGATGCAATTTCTGTGCTTCATCGTCACTAAGAAGGTCCTAGGTATATGGTAAACCTGAAGTGAAGAATCGGAATCTAAAACTGTACTCGCAGGAGAGGTTCAAATCATAGAAAGTTAGAGCGTCAGTCTTCTTGCACTTAATCGGCATTGTGCCTTTTGAATTTAATTCCGATGCAATTTCTGTGTTTCATCGTCAATAAGATGGTCCAAGGTTTACAGTAAACTTGAAGTGAGGCATCGGAATCTAAAACTGGACTCACAGGAGAGGTTCAAATCATAGAAAGTTACAGTGTCAGTCCTCTTGTACTGAAGTCGGCATTTTGCCTTTCGTATTTAATTACGATGCAATCTCTGTGTTTCATAGTCAATTAGAAGGTGCAAGGGATACAGGAAACCTGAAGTGAAGCATCGGAATCTAAAACCGGTCTCACAGTAGAGGCTCAAATCGTAGAATGTAAGAAGTGTCAGTCCTTTTGTACTTAAGTCGGCATTGTGCCTTTTGTATTTAATTCCGATGCAATTTCTGTGTTTCATCGTCAATAAGAAGGTCCAAGGGATACAGTAAACCTGAAGTGAAGCATCGGAATCTAAAACTCGACACAAAGGAGAGGTTCAAATCATAGAAAGTTACAGTGTTAGTCCTCTTGTACTTAAGTCGGCATTGTCCCTTTGAATTTAATTCCGATGCAATTTCTATGCTTCATCGTCAATAAGAAGGTCCAAGGTATACAGTAAACCTGTAGTGAAGCATCGGAATCTAAAACTGGACTCACAGGAGAGGTTCAAATCATAGAAAGTTAGAGTGTCAGTCCTCTTGTACTTTAGTCGGCATTGTGCCTTTTGAATTAAAATCCGATACTATTTCTGTGTTTCATCGTCAATAAGAATGTCCAAGGTATACAGTAAACCTAAAGTTAAGCACCGGAATCTAAAACTGGACTCACAGGAGAGGTTCAAATCATAGAATGTTAGAGTGTCAGTCCTCTTGTACTTAAGTCTGCCTTGTGCCTTTTGAATTAAATTCCGATGCAATTTCTGTGCTTCATCGTCAATAAGAAGGTCCAAGGTATACAGTAAACGTGAAGTGAAGCATGGGAATCTAAAACAGGACTCACAGGAGAGATTCAAATCATAGAAAGTTAGAGTGTCAGTCCTCTTGTACTTAAGTCGGCATTGTGCCTTTTGAATTTAATTCCGATGCAATATCTGTGCTTCATCGCCAATAAGAAGGTCCAAGGTATACAGTAAACCTAAAGTGAAGCATCGGAATCTAAAACTGGACTCACAGGAGAGCTTCAAATCGTAGAAAGTTAGTGTGTCAGTCCCCTTGTACTTACGTCGGCATTGTGCCTTTTGTATTAATTTCGGATGCAATTTCTGTGTTTCATCGTTAATAAGAAAGTCCAAGGGATACAGTAAACCTGAAGTGAAGCATCGGAATCTAAAACTGGACTCACAGGAGCGGATCAAATCATAGAAAGTTAGAGTGTCAGTCCTCTTGTACTGAAGTCGGCATTGTGCCTTTTCAATTTATTTCCGATAAAGTTTCTGTGGTTCTTCGTCAATAAGAAGGTCCAAGGTATACAGAATTCCTGAAGTGAAGCATCGGAATCTAAAATTGGACTCCAAGGAGAGGTTCAAATCATAGAATGTTACAGTTGCAGTCCTGTTCTACTGAAGTCGGCATTGTGCCTTTCGCATTTAATTACGATGCAATTTCGGTGTTTCATAGTCAATTAGAAGGTAAAAGGGATACAGTAAACCTGAAGTGATGAATCGGAATCTAAAACTGGTCTCACAGGAAAGGTTTTAAACATAGACAGTAAGAAGGGTCAGTCCTCTTGTACTTAAGTCGGCATTGTGCCTTTTGTAATAAATTACGATGCAATTTGTGTGTTTAATCGTCAATAAGAAGGTCCAAGGGATACAGTAAACCTGAAGTGAAGCATCGGAATCTAAAACCGGTCTCACAGGAGAGGCTCAAGTCGTAGAATGTAAGAAGTGTCAGTCCTTTTGTACTTAAGTCGGCATTGTGCCTTTTGTATTTAATTCCGATGCAATTTCTGTGTTTCATCGTCAATAAGAAGGTACAAGGGATACAGTAAACCTGAAGTGAAGCATCGGAATCTAAAACTCGACACAAAGGAGAGGTTCAAATCATAGAAAGGTACAGTGTCAGTCCTCTTGTACTTAAGTCGGCATTGTCCCTTTGAATTTAATTCAGATGCAATTTCTGTGCTTCATCGTCAATAAGAAGGTCCAAGGTATACAGTAAACCTGTAGTGAAGCATCGGAATCTAAAATAGGACTCACAGGAGAGGTTCAAATCATAGAAAGTTAGAGTGTCAGTCCTCTTGTACTTTAGTCGGCATTGTGCCTTTTGAATTTAAATCCGATACAATTTCTGTGCTTCATCGTCAATAAGAAGGTCCAAGGTATACAGTAAACGTGAAGTGAAGCATGGGAATCTAAAACAGGACTCACACGAGAGATTCAAATCATAGAAAGTTAGAGTGTCAGTCCTCTTGTACTTAAGTCGGCATTGTGCCTTTTGAATTTAATTCCGATGCAATATCTGTGCTTCATCGCCAATAAGAAGGTCCAAGGTATACAGTAAACCTAAAGTGAAGCATCGGAATCTAAAACTGGACTCACAGGAGAGCTTCAAATCGTAGAAAGTTAGTGTGTCAGTCCACTTGTACTTAAGTCCGCATTGTGCTTTTTGAATTTAATTCCGATGCAATTTCTGTGTTTAATCGTCAGTAAGAAGGTCCAAAGGATACAGTAGACCTGAAGTGAGGCATCGGAAACTACAACTGGTCTCACAGGAGACGCTCAAATCGTAGAATGTTAGAAGTGTCAGTCCTTTTGTCGTAGAATGTAAGAAGTGTCAGTCCTTTTGTACATAAGTCGGCATTGTGCCTTTTGTATATAATTCCGATGCAATTTCTGTGTTTAATCGTCAATAAGAAAGTCGAAGGTACGCAGTAAACCTGAAGTGAAGCATCGGAATCTAAAACCGGTCTCAAAGGAGAGGTTCAAATGAATGTATGTTAGAAGTGTCAGTCCTCTTTTACTTAAGTCGGCAATGTGATTTTTGTATTTAATTCCAAAGCAATTTCTGTGTTTCATCGTCAATAAGAAGGTCCAAGGGATACAGTAAACCTGTAGTGAAGCATCGGAATCTAAAACAGGACTCACAGCAGAGGTTCAAATCATAGGAAGTTAGGGTGTCAGTCCACTTGTACTTAAGTCCGCATTGTGCTTTTTGAATTTAATTCCGATGCAATTTCTGTGCTTCATAGTCAATAAGAAAGTCCAAGGTATACAGTAAACCTGAAGTGGAGCATCGGGATATAATACTGGACTTATAGGAGAGGTTCAAATCATAGAAAGTTAGAGTGTCAGTCCGCTTGTACTTAGTCGGCATTGTGCCATTTGAATTTAATTCCGATGCAATTTCTGTGCTTCATCGTCACTAAGAAGGTCTAAGGTATATGGTAAACCTGAAGTGAAGAATCGGAATCTAAAACTGGACTCGCAGGAGAGGTTCAAATCATAGAAAGTTAGAGTGTCAGTCCTCTTGTACTTAATCGGCATTGTGCCTTTTGAATGTAATTCCGATGCAATTTCTGTGTTACATCGTCAATAAGATGGTCCAAGATAAACAGTAAACCTGAATAGAAGCGTCGAAACTAAAACTGGACTCACAGGAGAGGTTCAAATCATAGAAAGTTAGAGTGTCAGTCCTCTTGTACTGAAGTCGGAATTGTGCCCTTTTCAATTTATTTCCGATAAAGTTTCTGTGGTTCTTCGTCAATAAGAAGGTCCAAGGTATACAGAATTCCTGAAGTGAAGCATCGGAATCTAAAATTGGACTCCCAGGAGAGGTTGAAATCATAGAATGTTACAGTTGCAGTCCTGTTGTACTGAAGTCGGCATTGTGCCTTTCGCATTTAATTACGATGCAATTTCGGTGTTTCATAGTCAATTTGAAGGTGCAAGGGATACAGTAAATCTGAAGTGATGAATCGGAATCTAAAACTGGTCTCACAGGAAAGGTTTTAATCATAGACAGTAAGAAGGGTCAGTCCTCTTGTACTTAAGTCGGCAATGTGCCTTTTGTAATAAATTACGATGCAATTTCTGTGTTTAATCGTCAATAAGAAGGTCCAAGGGATACAGTAAACCTGAAGTGAAGCATCGGAATCTAAAACCGGTCTCACTGGAGAGGCTCAAGTCGTAGAATGTAAGAAGTGTCAGTCCTTTTGTACTTAAGTCGGCATTGTCCGTTTTGTATTTAATTGCGATGCAATTTCTGTGTTTCATCGTCAATAAGAATGTCCAAGGGATTCAGTAAACCTGAAGTGAAGCATCGGAATCTAAAACAGGACACAAAGGAGAGGTTCAAATCATAGAAAGTTACAGTGTCAGTCCTCTTGTACTTAAGTCGGCATTGTGCCTTTGCATTTATTTCCGATGCAATTTCTGTGCTTCATCGTCAATAAGAAGGTCCAAGGTATACAGTAAACCTGTAGTGAAGCATCGGAATCTAAAACTGGACTCACATGAGAGGTTCAAATCATAAAAAGTTAGAGTGTCAGTCCTCTTGTACTTAAGTCGGCATTGTCCCTTTTGAATTTAATTCCGATACAATTTCTGTGTTTCATCGTCAATAAGAATGTCCAAGGTATACAGTAAACCTGAAGTGTAGCATCGGAAACTAAAACTGGGTTCACAGGAGAGGTTCAAATCATAGAATGTTACAGTGTCAGTCCTCTTGTACTTAAGTCAGCATTGTGCCTTTCGTATTAAATTACGATGCAATTTCTGTGTTTAACCGTCAATAAGAAGGTCGAAGGTACACAGTAAACCTGAAGTGAAGCATCGGAATCTAAAACCGGTCTCAAAGGAGAGGTTCAAATGATAATATGTAAGAAGTGTCAGTCCTCTTTTACTTAAGTCGGCAATGTGATTTTTGTATCTAATTCCAAAGCAATTTCTGTGTTTCACCGTCAATAAGAAGGTCCAAGGGATACAGTAAACCTGTAGTTAAGCATCGGAATCTAAAACAGGACTCACAACAGAGGTTCAAATCATAGAAAGTTAATGTGTCAGTCCTCTTGTACTTAAGTCCGCATTGTGCTTTTTGAATTTAATTCCGATGCAATTTCTGTGCTTCATAGTCAATAAGAAGGTCCAAGGTATACAGTAAACCTGAAGTGGAGCATCGGGATAAAAAACTGGACTTTCAGGAGAGGTTCAAATCATAGAAAGTTAGAGTGTCATTCCGCTTGCACTTAGTCGGCATTGTGCCTTTTGAATTTAATTCCGATGCAATTTCTGTGCTACATCGTCACTAAGAAGGCCCAAGGTATATGGTAAAAATGAAGTGAAGAATCGGAATCTAAAACTGGACTCGCAGGAGAGGTTCAAATCATAGAAAGTTAGAGTGTCAGTCCTCTTGTACTTAATCGGCATTGTGCCTTTTGAATGTAATTGCGATGCAATTTCTGTGTTACATCGTCAATAAGATGGTCCAAGGTAAACAGTAAACCTGAATTGAAGCGTCGAAAACTAAAACTGGACTCACAGGAGAGGTTCAAATCATAGAAAGTTAGAGTGTCAGTCCTCTTGTACTTAAGTCGTCATTGTGCCTTTTGTATTAAATTCGGATGCAATTTCTGTGTTTCATCGTTAATAAGAAAGTCCAAGGGATACAGTAAACCTGAAGTGAAGCATCGGAATCTAAAACTGGACTCACAGCAGCGGATCAAATCATAGAAAGTTAGAGTGTCAGTCCTTTTGTACTGAAGTCGGCATTGTGCCTTTTCAATTTATTTCCGATAAAGTTTCTGTGGTTCTTCGTCAATAAGAAGGTCCAAGGTATACAGAATTCCTGAAGTGAAGCATCGGAATCTAAAATTGGACTCCAAGGAGAGGTTCAAATCATAGAATGTTACAGTTGCAGTCCTGTTCTACTGAAGTCGGCATTGTGCCTTTCGCATTTAATTACGATGCAATTTCGGTGTTTCATAGTCAATTAGAAGGTAAAAGGGATACAGTAAACCTGAAGTGATGAATCGGAATCTAAAACTGGTCTCACAGGAAAGGTTTTAAACATAGACAGTAAGAAGGGTCAGTCCTCTTGTACTTAAGTCGGCATTGTGCCTTTTGTAATAAATTACGATGCAATTTGTGTGTTTAATCGTCAATAAGAAGGTCCAAGGGATACAGTAAACCTGAAGTGAAGCATCGGAATCTAAAACCGGTCTCACAGGAGAGGCTCAAGTCGTAGAATGTAAGAAGTGTCAGTCCTTTTGTACTTAAGTCGGCATTGTGCCTTTTGTATTTAATTCCGATGCAATTTCTGTGTTTCATCGTCAATAAGAAGGTACAAGGTATACAGTAAACCTGAAGTGAAGCATCGGAATCTAAAACTCGACACAAAGGAGAGGTTCAAATCATAGAAAGGTACAGTGTCAGTCCTCTTGTACTTAAGTCGGCATTGTCCCTTTGAATTTAATTCAGATGCAATTTCTGTGCTTCATCGTCAATAAGAAGGTCCAAGGTATACAGTAAACCTATAGTGAAGCATCGGAATCTAAAATAGGACTCACAGGAGAGGTTCAAATCATAGAAAGTTAGAGTGTCAGTCCTCTTGTACTTTAGTCGGCATTGTGCCTTTTGAATTTAAATCCGATACAATTTCTGTGCTTCATCGTCAATAAGAAGGTCCAAGGTATACAGTAAACGTGAAGTGAAGCTTGGGAATCTAAAACAGGACTCACAGGAGAGATTCAAATCATAGAAAGTTAGAGTGTCAGTCCTCTTGTACTTAAGTCGGCATTGTGCCTTTTGAATTTAATTCCGATGCAATATCTGTGCTTCATCGCCAATAAGAAGGTCCAAGGTATACAGTAAACCTAAAGTGAAGCATCGGAATCTAAAACTGGACTCACAGGAGAGCTTCAAATCGTAGAAAGTTAGTGTGTCAGTCCCCTTGTACTTACGTCGGCATTGTGCCTTTTGTATTAATTTCGGATTCAATTTCTGTGTTTCATCGTCAATAAGAAGGTCCAAGGGATGTAGTAAACCTGAAGTGAAGCATCGGAATCTAGAACAGGACTCACAGGAAAGGTTTTTAACATAGACAGTATGAAGAGTCAGTCCTCTTGTACTTAAATCGGCATTGTGCCTTTTGTATTAAATTACGATGCAATTTCTGTGTTTAATCGTCAATAAGAAAGTCGAAGGTACGCAGTAAACCTGAAGTGAAGCATCGGAATCTAAAACCGGTCTCAAAGGAGAGGTTCAAATGAATGTATGTTAGAAGTGTCAGTCCTCTTTTACTTAAGTCGGCAATGTGATTTTTGTATTTAATTCCAAAGCAATTTCTGTGTTTCATCGTCAATAAGAAGGTCCAAGGGATACAGTAAACCTGTAGTGAAGCATCGGAATCTAAAACAGGACTCACAGCAGAGGTTCAAATCATAGGAAGTTAGGGTGTCAGTCCACTTGTACTTAAGTCCGCATTGTGCTTTTTGAATTTAATTCCGATGCAATTTCTGTGCTTCATAGTCAATAAGAAAGTCCAAGGTATACAGTAAACCTGAAGTGGAGCATCGGGATATAATACTGGACTTATAGGAGAGGTTCAAATCATAGAAAGTTAGAGTGTCAGTCCGCTTGTACTTAGTCGGCATTGTGCCTTTTGAATTTAATTCCGATGCAATTTCTGTGCTTCATCGTCACTAAGAAGGTCTAAGGTATATGGTAAACCTGAAGTGAAGAATCGGAATCTAAAACTGGACTCGCAGGAGAGGTTCAAATCATAGAAAGTTAGAGTGTCAGTCCTCTTGTACTTAATCGGCATTGTGCCTTTTGAATGTAATTCCGATGCAATTTCTGTGTTACATCGTCAATAAGATGGTCCAAGGTAAACAGTAAACCTGAATTGAAGCGTCGAAACTAAAACTGGACTCACAGGAGAGGTTCAAATCATAGAAAGTTAGAGTGTCAGTCCTCTTGTACTGAAGTCGGAATTGTGCCCTTTTCAATTTATTTCCGATAAAGTTTCTGTGGTTCTTCGTCAATAAGAAGGTCCAAGGTATACAGAATTCCTGAAGTGAAGCATCGGAATCTAAAATTGGACTCCCAGGAGAGGTTCAAATCATAGAATGTTACAGTTGCAGTCCTGTTGTACTGAAGTCGGCATTGTGCCTTTCGCATTTAATTACGATGCAATTTCGGTGTTTCATAGTCAATTTGAAGGTGCAAGGGATACAGTAAATCTGAAGTGATGAATCGGAATCTAAAACTGGTCTCACAGGAAAGGTTTTAATCATAGACAGTAAGAAGGGTCAGTCCTCTTGTACTTAAGTCGGCAATGTGCCTTTTGTAATAAATTACGATGCAATTTCTGTGTTTAATCGTCAATAAGAAGGTCCAAGGGATACAGTAAACCTGAAGTGAAGCATCGGAATCTAAAACCGGTCTCACTGGAGAGGCTCAAGTCGTAGAATGTAAGAAGTGTCAGTCCTTTTGTACTTAAGTCGGCATTATCCGTTTTGTATTTAATTGCGATGCAATTTCTGTGTTTCATCGTCAATAAGAATGTCCAAGGGATTCAGTAAACCTGAAGTGAAGCATCGGAATCTAAAACAGGACACAAAGGAGAGGTTCAAATCATAGAAAGTTACAGTGTCAGTCCTCTTGTACTTAAGTCGGCATTGTGCCTTTGAATTTACTTCCGATGCAATTTCTGTGCTTCATCGTCAATAAGAAGGTCCAAGGTATACAGTAAACCTGTAGTGAAGCATCGGAATCTAAAACTGGACTCACATGAGAGGTTCAAGTCATAGAAAGTTAGAGTGTCAGTCCTCTTGTACTTAAGTCGGCATTGTCCCTTTTGAATTTAATTCCGATACAATTTATGTGTTTCATCGTCAATAAGAATGTCCAAGGTATACAGTAAACCTGAAGTGTAGCATCGGAAACTAAAACTGGGTTCACAGGAGAGGTTCAAATCATAGAATGTTACAGTGTCAGTCCTCTTGTACTTAAGTCTGCATTGTGCCTTTTGAATTTAATTCCGATGCAATTTCGGTGCTTCATCGTCAATAAGAAGGTCCTAGGTATACAGTAAACCTCAAGTGAAGCATCGGAATCTAAAACAGGACTCACAGGAGTGGTTCAAATCATAGAACGTTAGAGTGTCAGTCTTCTTGTACTTAAGTCGGCATTGTGCCTTTTGAATTTAATTCCGATGCAATATCTGTGCTTCATCGTCAGTAAGAAGGTCCAAGGTATACAGTAAACCTGAAGTGAAGCATCGGAATCTAAAACTGGACTCACAGGAGAGGTTCAAATCGTAGAAAGTTTGAGTGTCAGTCCTCTTGTACTTGAGTCGGCATTGTGCCTTTTGTATTAATTTCGGATTCAATTTCTGTGTTTCTTCGCAAATAAGAAGGTCCAAGGGATATAGTAAACCTGAAGTGAAGCATCAGAATCTGAAACTAGACTCACAGGAAAGGTTTTTAACATAGACAGTAAGAAGAGTCAGTCCTCTTGTACTTTAGTCGGCATTGTGCCTTTTGTATTAAATTACGATGCAATTTCTGTGTTTCATCCTCAATAAGAAGGTCCAAGGGATATAGTATACCTAAAGTGAAGCTTCGGAATCTAAAACTGGACTCACCGGAGAGGTTCTAAACATTGACAGTAAGAAGCGCCAGTCCTCTTGTACTTAAGTCGGCATTGTGCCTTTTGTATTAAATTCGTATTCAATTTCTGTATTTCATCGTCAATAAGAAGGTCCAAGGGATACAGTAAACCTGAAGTGAAGCATTGGAATCTAAAACCGGTCTCACAGGAGAGGTTCAATTCATAGTACGTAAGAAGTGTCAGTTCTCTTTTACTTAAGTCGGCAATGTGACTTTTGTATTTAATTTCGAAGCTATTTCTGTGTTCCATCGTCAATAAGAAGGTCCAAGGGATACAGTAAACCTGAAGTGAAGCATCGGAATCTAAAACAGGACTCACAGCAGAGGTTCAAATCATAGAAAGTTAGAGTGTCAGTCCACTTGTACTTAAGTCGGCATTGTGCCTTTCGAATATCATTCTGATGCAATTTCTGTGTTTCATTGTCAACAAGAAGGTCGAAGGTATACAGTAAACCTGAAGTGAAGCATCGGAATCTAAAACTGGTCTCACACTAAAGGCTCATAACATAGATAGTAGGAAGAGTCAGTCTTCATGTACTGAAGTCGGCATTGTGCCTTTTGTATTTAATTACGATGGAATTTCTATGTTGCATAGTCAATTAAAAGGTGCATGGGATACAGTAAACCTGAAGTGATGCATCGGAATCTAATACTGGTCTCACATGAAAGGTTTTAAACATAGACAGTAAGAAGAGTTAGTCCCCTTGTACTTAAGTCGGCATTTTGCCGTTTGTATTAAATTACGATGCAATTTCTGTGTTTAATCGTCATAAGAAGGTTCAAGGGATACAGTTAACCTGAAGTGAAGCATCGGAATATAAAACAGGTCTCACAGCAGAGGCTCAAATCGTAGAATGTAAGAAGTGTCAGTCCTTTTGTAGTAAAGTCGGCATTGTGCTTTTTGTATTTAATTCCGATGAAATTTCTGTGTTTCATCGTCAATAAGAAGGTCCAAGGGATAGAGTAAACCTGAAGTGAAGCATCGGAATCTAAAACTGGACTCAAAGGAGAGGTTCAAATTATTGAAAGTTACAGTGTCAGTCCTCTTTTACTTAAGTCGGCATTGTGCCTTTGAATTTAATTCCGATGCAATTTCTGTGCTTCATCGTCAATAAGAAGGTCCAAGGTATACAGTAAAAACGAAGTGAAGCATCGGAATCTAAAACTGCACTCACAAGAGAGGTTCAAATCATAGAAAGTTAGAGTGTCAGTCCTCTTGTACTTAAGTCGGCATTGTGCCTTTTGAATTTAATTCCGATGCAATTTCTGTGTTTCATCGTCAACAAGAATGTCCAAGATATACAAGAAACCTGAAGTGAAGCATCCGAATCTAAAACTGGACTCACAGGAGAGGTTCAAATCATAGAAAGTTAGAGTGACAGTCCTCTTGTACATAAGTCGGCATTGTTGCTTTTGAATTTAATTCCGATGCAATTTCTGTGTTTCATCGTCAACAAGACGGCCTAAGGTATACAGTAAACCTGAAGTGAAGAATCGGAATCTAAAAATGGACTCACAGGAAAGGTTCAAATCATAGAAAGTTAGAGTGTCAGTGCTCTTGTACTTAAGTCGGCATTGTGCCTTTTGAATTTAATTCCGATGCAATTTCAGTGCTTCATCGTCAATAAGAAGGTCCAAGGTATACAGTAAACCTGAAGTGAAGCATCGGAATCTAAAACTGGACTCACAGGAGAAGTTCAAATCGTAGAAAGTTAGAGTGTCAGTACTCTTGTACTTAATTCGTCATTGTGCCTTTTGTATTAAATTCGGATGAAATTTCTGTGTTTCATCGTCAATAAGAAGGTCCAAGGGATACAGTAAACCTGAAGTGAAGCATCGGAATCTAAAACTGGACTCACAGGAGAGGTTCAAATCATAGAAAGTTAGAGTGTCTGTCCTCTTCTACTTAAGTCGGCATTGTGCCTTTGGAATTTAATTCCGATGCAATTTCTCTGTTTCATCGTCAATACGAAGGTCCAAGGTGTATGGTAAACCAGAAGTGAAGCATCGGAATCTACAACTGGACTCACAGGAGAGGTTCAAATCATAGAAAGTTTAAGTGTCAGTCCTCTTGTACTTAAGTCGGCATTGTGCCTTTCGAATTTAATTCCGATGGAATTTCTGTGTTTAATCGTCATAAGAAGGTCCAAGGGATACAGTTAACCTGAAGTGAAGCATCGGAATATAAAACAGGTCTCACAGCAGAGGCTCAAATCGTAGAATGTAAGAAGTGTCAGTCCTTTTGTAGTAAAGTCGGCATTGTGCTTTTTGTATTTAATTCCGATGAAATTTCAGTGTTTCATCGTCAATAAGAAGGTCCAAGGGATAGAGTAAACCTGAAGTGAAGCATCGGAATCTAAAACTGGACTCAAAGGAGAGGTTCAAATTATTGAAAGTTACAGTGTCAGTCCTCTTTTACTTAAGTCGGCATTGTGCCTTTGAATTTAATTCCGATGCAATTTCTGTGCTTCATCGTCAATAAGAAGGTCCAAGGTATACAGTAAAAACGAAGTGAAGCATCGGAATCTAAAACTGCACTCACAAGAGAGGTTCAAATCATAGAAAGTTAGAGTGTCAGTCCTCTTGTACTTAAGTCGGCATTGTGCCTTTTGAATTTAATTCCGATGCAATTTCTGTGTTTCATCGTCAACAAGAATGTCCAAGATATACAATAAACCTGAAGTGAAGCATCCGAATCTAAAACTGGACTCACAGGAGAGGTTCAAATCATAGAAAGTTAGAGTGACAGTCCTCTTGTACATAAGTCGGCATTGTTGCTTTTGAATTTAATTCCGATGCAATTTCTGTGTTTCATCGTCAACAAGACGGCCTAAGGTATACAGTAAACCTGAAGTGAAGAATCGGAATCTAAAAATGGACTCACAGGAAAGGTTCAAATCATAGAATGTTAGAGTGTCAGTGCTCTTGTACTTAAGTCGGCATTGTGCCTTTTGAATTTAATTCCGATGCAATTTCAGTGCTTCATCATCAATAAGAAGGTCCAAGGTATACAGTAAACCTGAAGTGAAGCATCGGAATCTAAAACTGGACTCACAGGAGAAGTTCAAATCGTAGAAAGTTAGAGTGTCAGTACTCTTGTACTTAATTCGTCATTGTGCCTTTTGTATTAAATTCGGATGAAATTTCTGTGTTTCATCGTCAATAAGAAGGTCCAAGGGATACAGTCAACCTGAAGTGAAGCATCGGAATCTAAAACTGGACTCACAGGAGAGGTTCAAATCATAGAAAGTTAGAGTGTCAGTCCTCTTCTACTTAAGTCGGCATTGTGCCTTTGGAATTTAATTCCGATGCAATTTCTCTGTTTCATCGTCAATACGAAGGTCCAAGGTGTATGGTAAACCAGAAGTGAAGCATCGGAATCTACAACTGGACTCACAGGAGAGGTTCAAATCATAGAAAGTTTAAGTGTCAGTCCTCTTGTACTTAAGTCGGCATTGTGCCTTTCGAATTTAATTCCGATGGAATTTCTGTGTTTAATTGTCATAAGAAGGTCCAAGGGATACAGTTAACCTGAAGTGAAGCATCGGAATATAAAACAGGTCTCACAGCAGAGGCTCAAATCGTAGAATGTAAGAAGTGTCAGTCCTTTTGTAGTAAAGTCGGCATTGTGCTTTTTGTATTTAATTCCGATGAAATTTCAGTGTTTCATCGTCAATAAGAAGGTCCAAGGGATAGAGTAAACCTGAAGTGAAGCATCGGAATCTAAAACTGGACTCAAAGGAGAGGTTCAAATTATTGAAAGTTACAGTGTCAGTCCTCTTTTACTTAAGTCGGCATTGTGCCTTTGAATTTAATTCCGATGCAATTTCTGTGCTTCATCGTCAATAAGAAGGTCCAAGGTATACAGTAAAAACGAAGTGAAGCATCGGAATCTAAAACTGCACTCACAAGAGAGGTTCAAATCATAGAAAGTTAGAGTGTCAGTCCTCTTGTACTTAAGTCGGCATTGTGCCTTTTGAATTTAATTCCGATGCAATTTCTGTGTTTCATCGTCAACAAGAATGTCCAAGATATACAATAAACCTGAAGTGAAGCATCCGAATCTAAAACTGGACTCACAGGAGAGGTTCAAATCATAGAAAGTTAGAGTGTCAGTCCTCTTGTACATAAGTCGGCATTGTTGCTTTTGAATTTAATTCCGATGCAATTTCTGTGTTTCATCGTCAACAAGACGGCCTAAGGTATACAGTAAACCTGAAGTGAAGAATCGGAATCTAAAAATGGACTCACAGGAAAGGTTCAAATCATAGAAAGTTAGAGTGTCAGTGCTCTTCTACTTAAGTCGGCATTGTGCCTTTTGAATTTAATTCCGATGCAATTTCAGTGCTTCATCGTCAATAAGAAGGTCCAAGGTATACAGTAAACCTGAAGTGAAGCATCGGAATCTAAAACTGGACTCACAGGAGAAGTTCAAATCGTAGAAAGTTAGAGTGTCAGTACTCTTGTACTTAATTCGTCATTGTGCCTTATGTATTAAATTCGGATGAAATTTCTGTGTTTCATCGTCAATAAGAAGGTCCAAGAGATACAGTAAACCTGAAGTGAAGCATCGGAATCTAAAACCGGTCTCACAGGAGAGGTTCAAATCATAGAATGTAACAAGTGTCAGTCCTCTTGTACGTAAGTCGTCAATGTGCCTTTTGTATTTAATTCCGATGCAATTTCTGTGTTTCATCGTCGATAAGAAGGTCCAAGGGATACAGTAAACCTGAAGTGAAGCATCGGAATCCAAAACTGGACTCACAGGAGAGGTTCAAATCGTAGAAAGTAAGAGTGTCAGACCTCTTGTACGTAAGTCGGAATTGTGACTTTTGTATTAAAGTAGGTTCCATTTTCTGTGTTTCATCGTCAATACGAAGGTCCAAGGGATACAGTAAACTTGAAGTGAAGCATCGGAATCTAAAACTGGACTCACAGGAGAGGTTCAAATCGTAGAAAGTTAGAGTGTCAGTCCTCTTGTACTTAAGTCGGCATTGTGCATTTTGTGTTATTTTCGGATTCAATTTCTTTGTTTCTTCGCAAATAAGAACGTCCAAGGGATATAGTAAACCTGAAGTGAAGCATCAGAATCTGAAACTGGACTCACAGGAAAGGTTTTTAACATAGACAGTAAGAAGAGTCATTCCTCTTGTACTTTAGTCGGCATTGTGCCTTTTGTATTAAATTACGATGCAATTTCTGTGTTTCATCCTCAATAAGAAGGTCCATGGGATATAGTGCACCTAAAGTGAAGCTTCGGAATCTAAAACTGGACTCACCGGATAGGTTCTAAACATAGACAGTAAGAAGCGTCAGTCCTCTTGTACTTAAGTCGGCATTGCGCCTTTTGTATTAAATTCGTATTCAATTTCTGTGTTTCATCGTCAATAAGAAGGTCCAAGGGATACAGTAAACCTGAAGTGAAGCATCGGAATCTAAAACCGGTCTCACAGGAGAGGTTCAAATCATAGTACGTAAGAAGTGTCAGTCCTCTTTTACTTAAGTCGGCAATGTGACTTTTGTATTTAATTCCGAAGCAATTTCTGTGTTTCATCGTCAATAAGAAGGTCGAAGGGATACAGTAAACCTGAAGTGAAGCATCGGAATCTAAAACAGGACTCACAGCAGAGGTTCAAATCATAGAAAGTTAGAGTGTCAGTCCACTTGTACTTAAGTCAGCAGTGTGCCTTTCGAATATCATTCTGATGCAATTTCTGTGTTTCATTGTCAACAAGAAGGTCCAAGGTATACAGTAAACCTGAAGGGAAGCATCGGAATCTAAAACTGGTCTCACACTAAAGGTTCAAAACATAGATAGTAGGAAGAGTCAGTCTTCATGTACTGAAGTCGGCATTGTGCCTTTTGTATTTAATTACGATGGAATTTCTATGTTGCATAATCAATTAAAAGGTGCATGGGATACAGTAAACCTGAAGTGATGCATCGGAATCTAATACTGGTCTCACAGGAAAGGTTTAAAACATACACAGTAAGAAGAGTTAGTCCCCTTGTACTTAAGTCGGCATTGTGCCTTTTGTATTAAATTACGATGCAATTTCTGTGTTTCATCGTCAATTAGAAGGTCCAAGGGATACAGTTAACCTGAAGTGAAGCATCGGAATCTAAAACAGGTCTCACAGCAGAGGCTCAAATCGTAGAATGTAAGAAGTGCCAGTCCTTTTGTAGTTAAGTCGGCATTGTGCTTTTTGTATTTAATTCCGATGAAATTTCTGTGTTTCATCGTCAATAAGAAGGTCCAAGGGATACAGTAAACCTGAAGTGAAGCATCGGAATCTAAAACTGGACTCAAAGGAGAGGTTCAAATCATAGAAAGTTAGAGTGTCAGTCCTCTTGTACTTAAGTCGGCATTGTGCCTTTTGAATTTAATTCCGATGCAATTTCTGTGTTTCATCGTCAACAAGAATGTCCAAGGTATACAGTAAACCTGATGTGAAGCATCCGTATCTAAAACTGGACTCACAGGAGAGGTTCAAATCATAGAAAGTTAGAGTGTCAGTCCTCTTGTGCATAAGTCGGCATTGTTGCTTTTGAATTTAATTCCGATGCAATTTCTGTGTTTCATCGTCAATAAGAAGGTCCAAGGTATACAGTAAACCTGAAGTGAAGAATCGGAATCTAAAAATGGACTCACAGGAAAGGTTCAAATCATAGAAAGTTAGAGTGTCAGTGCTCTTCTACTTAAGTCGGCATTGTGCCTTTTGAATTTAATTCCGATGCAATTTCAGTGCTTCATCGTCAATAAGAAGGTCCAAGGTATACAGTAAACCAGAAGTGAAGCATCGGAATCTAAAACTGGACTCACAGGAGAAGTTCAAATCGTAGAAAGTTAGAGTGTCAGTACTCTTGTACTTAATTCGTCATTGTGCCTTTTGTATTAAATTCGGATGAAATTTCTGTGTTTCATCGTCAATAAGAAGGTCCAAGGGATACAGTAAACCTGAAGTGAAGCATCGGAATCTAAAACTGGACTCGCAGGAGAGGTTCAAATCATAGAAAGTTAGAGTGTCAGTCCTCTTCTACTTAAGTCGGCATTGTGCCTTTGGAATTTAATTCCGATGCAATTTCTCTGTTTCATCGTCAATACGAAGGTCCAAGGTGTACGGTAAACCAGAAGTGAAGCATCGGAATCTACAACTGGACTCACAGGAGAGGTTCAAATCGTAGAAAGTTAGAGTGTCAGTCCTCTTGTACGTAAGTCGGAATTGTGACTTTTGTATTAAATTAGGTTCCATTTTCTGTGTTTCATCGTCAATACGAAGGTCCAAGGGATACAGTAAACCTGAAGTGAAGCATCGGAATCTAAAACCGGACTCACAGGAAAGGTTCAAATCATAGAAAGTTAGAGTGTCAGTCCTCTTCTACTTAAGTCGGCATTGTGCCTTTTGAATTTAATTCTGATGCAATTTCTGTGCTTCATCGTCAATAAGAACGTCCAAGGTATACAGTAAACCTGTAGTGAAGCATCGGAATCTAAAACTGGACTCACAGGAGAGGTTCAAATCATAGATTGTTACAGAGTCAGTCCTCTTGTACTTAAGTCTGCATTGTGCCTTTTGAATTTAATTCCGATGCTATTTCTGTGCTTCATCGTCAATAAGAAGGTTCTAGGTTTACAGTAAACCTCAAGTGAAGCATCCGAATCTAAAACAGGACTCACAGGAGTGGTTCAAATCATAGAACGTTAGAGTGTCAGTCTTCTTGTACTTAAGTCGGCATTGTGCCTTTTGAATTTAATTCCGATGCAATTTCTGTGCTTCATCGTCAATTAGACGGTCCAAGGTATACAGTAAACCTGAAGTGAAGCATCGGAATCTAAAACTGGACTCAAAGGAGAGGTTCAAATCGTAGAAAGTTAGAGTGTCAGTCCTCTTGTACTTAAGTCGGCATTGTGCCTTTTGTAATATATTCGGATTCAATTTCTGTGTTTCTTCGCAAATAAGAAGGTCCAAGGGATATAGTAAACCTGAAGTGAAGCATCAGAATCTGAAACTGGACTCACTAGAAAGGTTTTTAACATTGACAGTAAGAAGAGTCATTCCTCTTGTACTTTAGTCGGCATTGTGCCTTTGAATTTAATTCCGATGCAATTTCTGTGCTTCATCGTCAATAAGAAGGTCCAAGGTATACAGTAAAAACGAAGTGAAGCATCGGAATCTAAAACTGCACTCACAAGAGAGTTTCAAATCATAGAAAGTTAGAGTGTCAGTCCTCTTGTACTTAAGTCGGCATTGTGCCTTTTGAATTTAATTCCGATACAATTTCTGTGTTTCATCGTCAACAAGAATGTCCAAGATATACAATAAACCTGAAGTGAAGCATCCGAATCTAAAACTGGACTCACAGGAGAGGTTCAAATCATAGAAAGTTAGTGTGTCAGTCCTCTTGTACATAAGTCGGCATTGTTGCTTTTGAATTTAATTCCGATGCAATTTCTGTGTTTCATCGTCAACAAGACGGCCTAAGGTATACAGTAAACCGAAGTGAAGCATCGGAATCTAAAACTGGACTCACAGGAGAAGTTCAAAACGTAGAAAGTTAGAGTGTCAGTCCTCTTGTACTTAATTCGTCATTGCGCCTTTTGTATTAAATTCGGATGAAATTTCTGTGTTTCATCGTCAATAAGAAGGTCCAAGGGATACAATAAACCTGAAGTGAAGCATCGGAATCTAAAACTGGACTCGCAGGAGAGGTTCAAATCATAGAAAGTTAGAGTGTCAGTCCTCTTGTACTTAAGTCTGCATTGTGCCTTTGGAATTTAATTCCGATGCAATTTCTCTGTTTCATCGTCAATACGAAAGTCCAAGGTGTACAGTAAACCAGAAGTGAAGCATCGGAATCTACAACTGGACTCACAGGAGAGGTTCAAATCATAGAAAGTTTAAGTGTCAGTCCTCTTGTACTTAAGTCGGCATTGTGCCTTTCGAATTTAATTCCGATGGAATTTCTGTGATTCATCGTCAATAAGAAGGTCCAAGGGATATAATAAACCTGAAGTGAAGCTTCAGAATCTAAAACTGGACTCACCGGAGAAGTTCTGAACATAGACAGTAAGAAGAGTCAATCCTCTTGTATATAAGTCGGCATTGTGGCTTTTGTATTAAATTCGGATCCAATTTCTGTGTTTCATCGTCAATAAGAAGGTCCAAGAGATACAGTAAACCTGAAGTGAAGCATCGGTATCTAAAACCGGTCTCACAGGAGAGGTTCAAATCATAGAATGTAACAAGTGTCAGTCCTCTTGTACGTAAGTCGTCAATGTGCCTTTTGTATTTAATTCCGATGCAATTTCTGTGTTTCATCGTCAATAAGAAGGTCCAAGGGATACAGTAAACCTGAAGTGAAGCATCGGAATCCAAAACTGGACTCACAGGAGAGGTTCAAATCGTAGAAAGTAAGAGTGTCAGTCCTCTTGTACGTAAGTCGGAATTGTGACTTTTGTATTAAAGTAGGTTCCATTTTCTGTGTTTCATCGTCAATACGAAGGTCCAAGGGATACAGTAAACTTGAAGTGAAGCATCGGAATCTAAAACTGGACTCACAGGAGAGGTTCAAATCGTAGAAAATTAGAGTGTCAGTCCTCTTGTACTTAAGTAGGCATTGTGCATTTTGTGTTATTTTCGGATTCAATTTCTGTGTTTCTTCGCAAATAAGAAGGTCCAAGGGATATAGTAAACCTGAAGTGAACCATCAGAATCTGAAACTGGACTCACAGGAAAGGTTTTTAACATAGACAGTAAGAAGAGTCATTCCTCTTGTACTGTAGTCGGCATTGTGCCTTTTGTATTAAATTACGATGCAATTTCTGTGTTTCATCCTCAATAAGAAGGTCCAAGGGATATAGTGCACCTAAAGTGAAGCTTCGGAATCTAAAACTGGACTCACCGGATAGGTTCTAAACTTAGACAGTAAGAAGCGTCAGTCCTCTTGTACTTAAGTCGGCATTGCGCCTTTTGTATTAAATTCGTATTTAATTTCTGTGTTTCATCGTCAATAAGAAGGTCCAAGGGATACAGTAAACCTGAAGTGAAGCATCGGAATCTAAAACCGGTCTCACAGGAGAGGTTCAAATCATAGTACGTAAGAAGTGTCAGTCCTCTTTTACTTAAGTCGGCAATGTGACTTTTGTATTTAATTCCGAAGCAATTTCTGTGTTTCATCGTCAATAAGAAGGTCCAAGGGATACAGTAAACCTGAAGTGAAGCATCGGAATCTAAATCAGGACTCACAGCAGAGGTTCAAATCATAAAAAGTTAGAGTGTCAGTCCACTTGTACTTAAGTCGGCATTGTGCCTTTCGAATATCATTCTGATGCAATTTCTGTGTTTCATTGTCAACAAGAAGGTCGAAGGTATACAGTAAACCTGAAGTGAAGCATCGGAATCTAAAACTGGTCTCACACTAAAGGTTCATAACATAGATAGTAGGAAGAGTCAGTCTTCATGTACTGAAGTCGGCATTGTGCCTTTTGTATTTAATTACGATGGAATTTCTATGTTGCATAGTCAATTAAAAGGTGCATGGGATACAGTAAACCTGAAGTGATGCATCGGAATCTAATACTGGTCTCACATGAAAGGTTTTAAACATAGACAGTAAGAAGAGTTAGTCCCCTTGTACTTAAGTCGGCATTGTGCCTTTTGTATTAAATTACGATGCAATTTCTGTGTTTAATCGTCATAAGAAGGTCCAAGGGATACAGTTAACCTGAAGTGAAGCATCGGAATATAAAACAGGTCTCACAGCAGAGGCTCAAATCGTAGAATGTAAGAAGTGTCAGTCCTTTTGTAGTAAAGTCGGCATTGTGCTTTTTGTATTTAATTCCGATGATATTTCTGTGCTTCATCGTCAATAAGAAGTTCCAAGGGATAGAGTAAACCTGAAGTGAAGAATCGGAATCTAAAACTGGACTCAAAGGAGAGGTTCAAATTATTGAAAGTTACAGTGTCAGTCCTCTTTTACTTAAGTCGGCATTGTGCCTTTGAATTTAATTCCGATGCAATTTCTGTGCTTCATCGTCAATAAGAAGGTCCAAGGTATACAGTAAAAACGAAGTGAAGCATCGGAATCTAAAACTGCACTCACAAGAGAGTTTCAAATCATAGAAAG
Organism: Schistocerca serialis cubense; assembly: GCF_023864345.2. NCBI lineage: Eukaryota > Metazoa > Arthropoda > Insecta > Orthoptera > Acrididae > Schistocerca > Schistocerca serialis. The sequence goes on from NC_064648.1 coordinate 21,167,402, forward strand.
TTAGAGTGTCAGTCCTCTTGTACTTAAGTCGGCATTGTGCCTTTTGAATTTAATTCCGATACAATTTCTGTGTTTCATCGTCAACAAGAATGTCCAAGATATACAATAAACCTGAAGTGAAGCATCCGAATCTAAAACTGGACTCACAGGAGAGGTTCAAATCATAGAAAGTTAGTGTGTCAGTCCTCTTGTACATAAGTCGGCATTGTTGCTTTTGAATTTAATTCCGATGCAATTTCTGTGATTCATCGTCAACAAGACGGCCTAAGGTATACAGTAAACCGAAGTGAAGCATCGGAATCTAAAACTGGACTCACAGGAGAAGTTCAAATCGTAGAAAGTTAGAGTGTCAGTCCTCTTGTACTTAATTCGTCATTGTGCCTTTTGTATTAAATTCGGATGAAATTTCTGTGTTTCATCGTCAATAAGAAGGTCCAAGGGATACAATAAACCTGAAGTGAAGCATCGGAATCTAAAACTGGACTCGCAGGAGAGGTTCAAATCATAGAAAGTTAGAGTGTCAGTCCTCTTCTACTTAAGTCGGCATTGTGCCTTTGGAATTTAATTCCGATGCAATTTCTCTGTTTCATCGTCAATACGAAAGTCCAAGGTGTACGGTAAACCAGAAGTGAAGCATCGGAATCTACAACTGGACTCACAGGAGAGGTTCAAATCATAGAAAGTTTAAGTGTCAGTCCTCTTGTACTTAAGTCGGCATTGTGCCTTTCGAATTTAATTCCGATGGAATTTCTGTGTTTCATCGTCAATAAGAAGGTCCAAGGGATATAATAAACCTGAAGTGAAGCTTCAGAATCTAAAACTGGACTCACCGGAGAAGTTCTGAACATAGACAGTAAGAAGAGTCAATCCTCTTGTATATAAGTCGGCATTGTGGCTTTTGTATTAAATTCGGATCCAATTTCTGTGTTTCATCGTCAATAAGAAGGTCCAAGAGATACAGTAAACCTGAAGTGAAGCATCGGTATCTAAAACCGGTCTCACAGGAGAGGTTCAAATCATAGAATGTAACAAGTGTCAGTCCTCTTGTACGTAAGTCGTCAATGTGCCTTTTGTATTTAATTCCGATGCAATTTCTGTGTTTCATCGTCAATAAGAAGGTCCAAGGGATACAGTAAACCTGAAGTGAAGCATCGGAATCCAAAACTGGACTCACAGGAGAGGTTCAAATCGTAGAAAGTAAGAGTGTCAGTCCTCTTGTACGTAAGTCGGAATTGTGACTTTTGTATTAAAGTAGGTTCCATTTTCTGTGTTTCATCGTCAATACGAAGGTCCAAGGGATACAGTAAACTTGAAGTGAAGCATCGGAATCTAAAACTGGACTCACAGGAGAGGTTCAAATCGTAGAAAATTAGAGTGTCAGTCCTCTTGTACTTAAGTCGGCATTGTGCATTTTGTGTTATTTTCGGATTCAATTTCTGTGTTTCTTCGCAAATAAGAAGGTCCAAGGGATATAGTAAACCTGAAGTGAACCATCAGAATCTGAAACTGGACTCACAGGAAAGGTTTTTAACATAGACAGTAAGAAGAGTCATTCCTCTTGTACTGTAGTCGGCATTGTGCCTTTTGTATTAAATTACGATGCAATTTCTGTGTTTCATCCTCAATAAGAAGGTCCAAGGGATATAGTGCACCTAAAGTGAAGCTTCGGAATCTAAAACTGGACTCACCGGATAGGTTCTAAACTTAGACAGTAAGAAGCGTCAGTCCTCTTGTACTTAAGTCGGCATTGCGCCTTTTGTATTACATTCGTATTTAATTTCTGTGTTTCATCGTCAATAAGAAGGTCCAAGGGATACAGTAAACCTGAAGTGAAGCATCGGAATCTAAAACCGGTCTCACAGGAGAGGTTCAAATCATAGTACGTAAGAAGTGTCAGTCCTCTTTTACTTAAGTCGGCAATGTGACTTTTGTATTTAATTCCGAAGCAATTTCTGTGTTTCATCGTCAATAAGAAGGTCCAAGGGATACAGTAAACCTGAAGTGAAGCATCGGAATCTAAATCAGGACTCACAGCAGAGGTTCAAATCATAAAAAGTTAGAGTGTCAGTCCACTTGTACTTAAGTCGGCATTGTGCCTTTCGAATATCATTCTGATGCAATTTCTGTGTTTCATTGTCAACAAGAAGGTCGAAGGTATACAGTAAACCTGAAGTGAAGCATCGGAATCTAAAACTGGTCTCACACTAAAGGTTCATAACATACATAGTAGGAAGAGTCAGTCTTCATGTACTGAAGTCGGCATTGTGCCTTTTGTATTTAATTACGATGGAATTTCTATGTTGCATAGTCAATTAAAAGGTGCATGGGATACAGTAAACCTGAAGTGATGCATCGGAATCTAATACTGGTCTCACATGAAAGGTTTTAAACATAGACAGTAAGAAGAGTTAGTCCCCTTGTACTTAAGTCGGCATTGTGCCTTTTGTATTAAATTACGATGCAATTTCTGTGTTTAATCGTCATAAGAAGGTCCAAGGGATACAGTTAACCTGAAGTGAAGCATCGGAATATAAAACAGGTCTCACAGCAGAGGCTCAAATCGTAGAATGTAAGAAGTGTCAGTCCTTTTGTAGTAAAGTCGGCATTGTGCTTTTTGTATTTAATTCCGATGATATTTCTGTGCTTCATCGTCAATAAGAAGTTCCAAGGGATAGAGTAAACCTGAAGTGAAGCATCGGAATCTAAAACTGGACTCAAAGGAGAGGTTCAAATTATTGAAAGTTACAGTGTCAGTCCTCTTTTACTTAAGTCGGCATTGTGCCTTTGAATTTAATTCCGATGCAATTTCTGTGCTTCATCGTCAATAAGAAGGTCCAAGGTATACAGTAAAAACGAAGTGAAGCATCGGAATCTAAAACTGCACTCACAAGAGAGTTTCAAATCATAGAAAGTTAGAGTGTCAGTCCTCTTGTACTTAAGTCGGCATTGTGCCTTTTGAATTTAATTCCGATACAATTTCTGTGTTTCATCGTCAACAAGAATGTCCAAGATATACAATAAACCTGAAGTGAAGCATCCGAATCTAAAACTGGACTCACAGGAGAGGTTCAAATCATAGAAAGTTAGTGTGTCAGTCCTCTTGTACATAAGTCGGCATTGTTGCTTTTGAATTTAATTCCGATGCAATTTCTGTGATTCATCGTCAACAAGACGGCCTAAGGTATACAGTAAACCGAAGTGAAGCATCGGAATCTAAAACTGGACTCACAGGAGAAGTTCAAATCGTAGAAAGTTAGAGTGTCAGTCCTCTTGTACTTAATTCGTCATTGTGCCTTTTGTATTAAATTCGGATGAAATTTCTGTGTTTCATCGTCAATAAGAAGGTCCAAGGGATACAATAAACCTGAAGTGAAGCATCGGAATCTAAAACTGGACTCGCAGGAGAGGTTCAAATCATAGAAAGTTAGAGTGTCAGTCCTCTTCTACTTAAGTCGGCATTGTGCCTTTGGAATTTAATTCCGATGCAATTTCTCTGTTTCATCGTCAATACGAAAGTCCAAGGTGTACGGTAAACCAGAAGTGAAGCATCGGAATCTACAACTGGACTCACAGGAGAGGTTCAAATCATAGAAAGTGTAAGTGTCAGTCCTCTTGTACTTAAGTCGGCATTGTGCCTTTCGAATTTAATTCCGATGGAATTTCTGTGTTTCATCGTCAATAAGAAGGTCCAAGGGATATAATAAACCTGAAGTGAAGCTTCAGAATCTAAAACTGGACTCACCGGAGAAGTTCTGAACATAGACAGTAAGAAGAGTCAATCCTCTTGTATATAAGTCGGCATTGTGGCTTTTGTATTAAATTCGGATCCAATTTCTGTGTTTCATCGTCAATAAGAAGGTCCAAGAGATACAGTAAACCTGAAGTGAAGCATCGGTATCTAAAACCGGTCTCACAGGAGAGGTTCAAATCATAGAATGTAACAAGTGTCAGTCCTCTTGTACGTAAGTCGTCAATGTGCCTTTTGTATTTAATTCCGATGCAATTTCTGTGTTTCATCGTCAATAAGAAGGTCCAAGGGATACAGTAAACCTGAAGTGAAGCATCGGAATCCAAAACTGGACTCACAGGAGAGGTTCAAATCGTAGAAAGTAAGAGTGTCAGTCCTCTTGTACGTAAGTCGGAATTGTGACTTTTGTATTAAAGTAGGTTCCATTTTCTGTGTTTCATCGTCAATACGAAGGTCCAAGGGATACAGTAAACTTGAAGTGAAGCATCGGAATCTAAAACTGGACTCACAGGAGAGGTTCAAATCGTAGAAAATTAGAGTGTCAGTCCTCTTGTACTTAAGTCGGCATTGTGCATTTTGTGTTATTTTCGGATTCAATTTCTGTGTTTCTTCGCAAATAAGAAGGTCCAAGGGATATAGTAAACCTGAAGTGAACCATCAGAATCTGAAACTGGACTCACAGGAAAGGTTTTTAACATAGACAGTAAGAAGAGTCATTCCTCTTGTACTGTAGTCGGCATTGTGCCTTTTGTATTAAATTACGATGCAATTTCTGTGTTTCATCCTCAATAAGAAGGTCCAAGGGATATAGTGCACCTAAAGTGAAGCTTCGGAATCTAAAACTGGACTCACCGGATAGGTTCTAAACTTAGACAGTAAGAAGCGTCAGTCCTCTTGTACTTAAGTCGGCATTGCGCCTTTTGTATTAAATTCGTATTTAATTTCTGTGTTTCATCGTCAATAAGAAGGTCCAAGGGATACAGTAAACCTGAAGTGAAGCATCGGAATCTAAAACCGGTCTCACAGGAGAGGTTCAAATCATAGTACGTAAGAAGTGTCAGTCCTCGTTTACTTAAGTCGGCAATGTGACTTTTGTATTTAATTCCGAAACAATTTCTGTGTTTCATCGTCAATAAGAAGGTCGAAGGGACACAGTAAACCTGAAGAGAAGCATCGGAATCTAAAACAGGACTCACAGCAGAGGTTCAAATCATAGAAAGTTAGAGTGTCAGTCCACTTGTACTTAAGTCGGCAGTGTGCCTTTCGAATATCATTCTGATGCAATTTCAGTGTTTCATTGTCAACAAGAAGGTCCAAGGTATACAGTAAACGTGAAGTGAAGCATCGGAATCTAAAACTGGTCTCACACTAAAGGTTCATAACATAGATATTAGGAAGAGTCAGTCTTCATGTACTGAAGTCGGCATTGTGCCTTTTGTATTTAATTACGATGGAATTTCTATGTTGCATAGTCAATTAAAAGGTGCATGGGATACAGTAAACCTGAAGTGAAGCATCGGAATCCAAAACTGGACTCACAGGAGAGGTTCAAATCGTAGAAAGTAAGAGTGTCAGTCCTCTTGTACGTAAGTCGAAATTGTGACTTTTGTATTAAAGTAGGTTCCATTTTCTGTGTTTCATCGTCAATACGAAGGTCCAAGGGATACAGTAAACTTGAAGTGAAGCATCGGAATCTAAAACTGGACTCACAGGACAGGTTCAAGTCGTAGAAAATTAGAGTGTCAGTCCTCTTGTACTTAAGTCGGCATTGTGCATTTTGTGTTATTTTCGGATTCAATTTCTGTGTTTCTTCGCAAATAAGAAGGTCCAAGGGATATAGTAAACCTGAAGTGAAGCATCAGAATCTGAAACTGGACTCACAGGAAAGGTTTTTAACATAGACAGTAAGAAGAGTCATTCCTCTTGTACTTTAGTCGGCATTGTGCCTTTTGTATTAAATTACGATGCAATTTCTGTGTTTCATTCTCAATAAGAAGGTCCAAGGGATATAGTGCACCTAAAGTGAAGCTTCGGAATCTAAAACTGGACTCACCGGATAGGTTCTAAACATAGACAGTAAGAAGCGTCAGTCCTCTTGTACTTAAGTCGGCATTGCGCCTTTTGTATTAAATTCGTATTCAATTTCTGTGTTTCATCGTCAATAAGAAGGTCCAAGGGATACAGTAAACCTGAAGTGAAGCATCGGAATCTAAAACCGGTCTTACAGGAGAGGTTCAAATCATAGTACGTAAGAAGTGTCAGTCCTCTTTTACTTAAGTCGTCAATGTGACTTTTGTATTTAATTCCGAAGCAATTTCTGTGTTTCATCGTCAATAAGAAGGTCGAAGGGATACAGTAAACCTGAAGTGAAGCATCGGAATCTAAAACAGGACTCACAGCAGAGGTTCAAATCATAGAAAGTTAGAGTGTCAGTCCACTTGTACTTAAGTCGGCAGTGTGCCTTTCGAATATCATTCTGATGCAATTTCTGTGTTTCATTGTCAACAAGAAGGTCCAAGGTATACAGTAAACCTGAAGTGATGCATCGGAATCTAATACTGGTCTCACAGGAAAGGTTTTAAACATAGACAGTAAGAAGAGTTAGTCCCCTTGTACTTAAGTCGGCATTGTGCCTTTTGTATTAAATTACGATGCAATTTCTGTGTTTCATCGTCAATAAGAAGGTCCAAGGGATACAGTTAACCTGAAGTGAAGCGTCGGAATCTAAAACAGGTCTCACAGCAGAGGCTCAAATCGTAGAATGTAAGAAGTGCCAGTCCTTTTGTAGTTAAGTCGGCATTGTGCTTTTTGTATTTAATTCCGATGAAATTTCTGTGTTTCATCGTCAATAAGAAGGTCCAAGGGATACAGTAAACCTGAAGTGAAGCATCGGAATCTAATACTGGACTCAAAGGAGAGGTTCAAATCATCGAAAGTTAGAGTGTCAGTCCTCTTGTACTTAAGTCGGCATTGTGCCTTTTGAATTTAATTCCGATGCAATTTCTGTGTTTCATCGTCAACAAGAATGTCCAAGGTATACAGTAAACCTGATGTGAAGCATCCGTATCTAAAACTGGACTCACAGGAGAGGTTCAAATCATAGAAAGTTAGAGTGTCAGTCCTCTTGTACATAAGTCGGCATTGTTGCTTTTGAATTTAATTCCGATGCAATTTCTGTGTTTCATCGTCAATAAGACGGCCTAAGGTATACAGTAACCCTGAAATGAAGAATCGGAATCTAAAAATGGACTCACAGGAAAGGTTCAAATCATAGAAAGTTAGAGTGTCAGTGCTCTTGTACTTAAGTCGGCATTGTGCTTTTTAAATTTCATTCCGATGCAATTTCAGTGCCTCATCGTCAATAAGAAGGTTCAAGGGATACAGTTAACCTGAAGTGAAGCATCGGAATCTAAAACCGGTCTCACAGGAGAGGTTCAAATCATAGAATGTAACAAGTGTCAGTCCTTTTGTACTTAAGTCGTCAATGTGCCTTTTCTATTTAATTCCGATGCAATTTCTGTGTTTCATCGTCAATAAAAAGGTCCAAGGGATACAGTAAACCTGAAGTGAAGCATCGGAATCCAAAACTGGACTCACAGGAGAGGTTCAAATCGTAGAAAGTTAGAGTGTCAGTCCTCTTGTACGTAAGTCGGAATTGTGACTTTTGTATTAAATTAGGTTCCACTTTCTGTGTTTCATCGTCAATACGAAGGTCCAAGGGATACAGTAAACCTGAAGTGAAGCATCGGAATCTAAAACTGGACTCACAGGAAAGGTTCAAATCATAGAAAGTTAGAGTGTCAGTCCTCTTCTACTTAAGTCGGCATTGTGCCTTTTGAATTTAATTCCGATGCAATTTCTGTGCTTCATCGTCAATAAGAACGTCTAAGGTATACAGTAAACCTGTAGTGAAGCATCGGAATCTAAAACTGGACTCACAGGAGAGGTTCAAATCATAGAAAGTTAGAGTGACAGTCCTCTTGTACTTAAGTCGGCATTGTCCCTTTTGAATTTAATTCCGATACAATTTCTGTGTTTCATCGTCAATAAGAATGTCCAAGGTATACACTAAACCTGAAGTGTAGCATCGGACACTAAAACTGGGTTCACAGGAGAGGTTCGAATCATAGAATGTTACAGTGTCAGTCCTCTTGTACTTAAGTCTGGTATTGTGCCTTTTGAATTTAATTCCGATACAATTTCTGTGCTTCATCGTCAATAAGAAGGTTCTAGGTTTACAGTAAACCTCAAGTGAAGCATCGGAATCTAAAACAGTACTCACAGGAGTGGTTCAAATCATAGAACGTTAGAGTGTCAGTCTTCTTGTACTTAAGTCGGCATTGTGCCTTTTGAATTTAATTCCGATGCAATTTCTGTGCTTCATCGTCCATAAGACGGTCCAAGGTATACAGTAAACCTGAAGTGAAGCATCGGAATCTAAAACTGGACTCACAGGAGAGGTTCAAATCGTAGAAAGTTAGAGTGTCAGTCCTCTTGTACTTAGGTCGGCATTGTGCCTTTTGTATTATATTCGGATTCAATTTCTGTGTTTCTTCGCAAATAAGAAGGTCCAAGGGATATAGTAAACCTGAAGTGAAGCATCAGAATCTGAAACTGGACTCACTAGAAAGGTTTTTAACATAGACAGTAAGAAGAGTCATTCCTCTTGTACTTTAGTCGGCATTGTGCGTTTTGTATTAACCCTGCTGTTCTGTTCGGGTCTATATGACCCGAAACGAATATGAACGTTATTTTACATTATGTAAATACCAATATATATTTATGAAACTTTGTGACTTTGTCTGAAAATGGATGAGCAGCATGTGTTTTAAAAGGTTTTAAAAAAGTTTAAGAAGTTTGGGCTTCAACTGTAATAGTTGCATATGTAATGTTCGGGTCATAATGACCCGACACAAATATGTTTAGTGTAACTCGTATTTATTTCTAAAATCTGGAAATGGCGAAAATTATTTTTGTTGTGTTGTGTGGGAATAGTGACTGCATCATTCCAACTTACTCTCAACAATCACCTAAAGCTCCATGCGTTCACAACAATGGGCTTGTTTGTTGCTTTCCCCAGGAAATAATAATTGGCAGTTCTCAATAATTGGAATGCTTTGTTTCTGCCCAGTTTGACTTGTGACACCATGGCGATGAGACCATTGAATGATCGTGAGTTGGAAGAAATAGTAAATGCCTCACCAGATGAAGGATCACTTTCTGAGTTTGAAGATCACATCAGCAATGCATCTGAAAGCGAGTGTTCCGATGACAGTTACGACAGTCCACAGCCCATACAAAATAGTGTAGAGACTTTTCTTTCTAAAAATGGGAATATAGAATGGCAGTTGCATCCACCAGCACAACATGGTCGCCTACCAGCTTCGAACATCATCAAGAGTACCCCAGGAGTTACCAGGTATGCAGTCAGCAGAATATCTGATGTAAAATGTTCATTTGAAGCAGTATTTCACACAGCGCTTCAAAATGAAATAATAGAGATGACAAATATTGAAGGGCAGCGAGTTTATGGTGAACAGTGGACAGATATTGATGGTTCTGTTTTCCATGCATACTTAGGACTCTTACTCCTAGCGGGTGTATATCGATCTCATGGGGAGTCTACAAAAAGTTTGTGGGATAAAGATACTGGGCGAAACATATTTCGAGCAACCATGTCTCATGAAACATTCTGTAAGATATCACGTGTCCTGCGATTTGACAAGAAATCTACTAGAGAGGAAAGACGACGTACTGACAAACTTGCCGCAATTCGTAGTATTTGGGAGAAGTGGGTAGAGGTCCTTCCTAAACTGTATAATCCAGGAGAAAATGTTACTGTTGACGAGCAGTTAGTAGCATTTAGAGGTCGCTGTCCATTCAAGCAGTATATCCCAAGTAAACCGGCAAAATATGGGATCAAAATATGGACCATGTGTGACAGCAAAACTTCATACGTACTGAAAGCCCAAATTTATACAGGAAAGGTGAGTGGAGCGGCACCAGAAAGAAATCAGGGAATGAGGGTGGTATCTGATCTCACTTCTGAGTTACGTGGTCAGAATATCACGTGTGACAACTTTTTTACGTCGTACAATTTGGGGCAGCTGCTTCTGAAAAGGAAATTGACTATGTTGGGAACTATACGGAAAAATAAGCCGGAGCTTCCACACAAAATGACCAACAAGGAGGTACACAGCTCTTCATTTTACTTCACAAATGACACTACTGTGGTTAATTATATTCCTAAGAGACACAAGAATGTTGTACTTATGAGCACTCTCCACCATGATGCGGAAATCAGTGACAGGGCTGATAAGAAGCCAAAAATGATTTTGGACTATAATTCAACCAAAGGTGCTGTAGACACGCTTGATCAGTTATTAGGTACATATACATGCAAACGAAAAAGTAATAGGTGGCCAATGATAGTTTTCTACAATATTCTTGATGTTTCTGCTTATAATGCATACGTTTTGTGGATTTCGGTTGACCCTAATTGGAATGCAAGCAAATTGACTAGAAGGAGAATATTCTTGGAGGAACTTGGAAAGTCACTGATAAAAGAACATATTGCATCAAGAACGCATTTCCCAAGAACAGAAGATTCTTTGAGAATGGTCACAAGCATCCAAAACCCGAATGATGTGGGTGGTGTGTCAGAATCGGTAACAACAAGAAAATCTACAAAACGTGCACGCTGTAAGTTCTGTCCATCAAGTAATGACAATAAAACAAACATGGTGTGTGGAAAATGTAGTAAACATATTTGCAAGAAACATGTAACCTACTTGTGTCCACAGTGCAAGCAGTAAGAAAAGAACTGTAGTATTTTATAAGATGATTGTATTGAAAATTCTGTTGTTTCAAATTTATGTGAATACTTGTGCCTAAACTACAATCAGTAAGAAGAGAGGATTCTAAAGTTGTAGTGCTTTCTATGTTGGAATGTAATAAAAAAACTGTAGTGTGTTCTGTACTGTAGTGTGCTCTAAGATGAATATCTGTAATGACAACTGTCTGTTGTTAGAAAATGTCAATACTTACGTCTAAACTGTCAACAATAAGAATAGAAGTATGGAAAAACTGTAGTGCTTTCTAAGTTGAATGCCTGTAATGGAAACTGTCTGTTGTTTCAAATTTATGTGCATATTTAAATGAAAAATATCCCTCAATAAAGTTGTATGCATTGTTATTATTATTATTATTACCATTATTATTATTATTATTATTATTATTATTATTACTAACAAGGTACTGGAATAGAACAACAATGTCGATAGCTAAAACTGTACCAAAATTTATGTTTCTAAAGCATTTTGATATGTCGGGTCATATTGACCCGAACAGTATATATGTCAAGTAAAAGTGAACAGAACAGCAGGGTTAAATTACTATGCAATTTCTGTGTTTTATCCTCAATAAGAAGATCCAAGGGATATAGTACACCTAAAGTGAAGCTTCGGAATCTAAAACTGGACTCACCGGATAGGTTCTAACCATAGACAGTAAGAAGCGTCAGTCCTCTTGTACTTAAGTCGGCATTGCGCCTTTTGTATTAAATTCGTATTCAATTTCTGTGTTTCATCGTCAATAAGAAGGTCCAAGGGATATAGTAAACCTGAATTGAAGCATCGGAATCTAAAACCGTTCTCACAGGAGAGGTTCAAATCATAGTACGTAAGAAGTGTCAGTCCTCTTTTACTTAATTCGGCAATGTGACTTTTGTATTCAATTCCGAAGCAATTTCTGTGTTTCATCGTCAATAAGAAGGTCCAAGGGATACAGTTAACCTGAAGTGAAGCATCGGAATCTAAAACAGGTCTCACAGCAGAGGCCAAATCGTAGAATGTAAGAAGTGCCAGTCCTTTTGTAGTTAAGTCGGCATTGTGCTTTTTGTATTTAATTCCGATGAAATTTCTGTGTTTCATCGTCAATAAGAAGGTCCAAGGGATACAGTAAACCTGAAGTGAAGCATCGGAATCTAAAACTGGACTCAAAGGAGAGGTTCAAATCATTGAAAGTTACAGTGTCAGTCCTCTTTCACTTAAGTCGGCATTGTGCCTTTGAATTTAATTCCGATGCAATTTCTGTGCTTCATCGTCAATAAGAAGGTCCTAGGTATACAGTAAACCCGAAGTGAAGCATCGGAATCTAAAACTGGACTCACAGGACAAGTTCAAATCATAGAAAGTTAGAGTGTCAGTCCTCTTGTACATAAGTCGGCATTGTTGCTTTTGAATTTAATTCCCATGTAATTTCTGTGTTTCATCGTCAATAAGACGGCCTAAGGTATACAGTAAACCTGAAGTGAAGAATCGGAATCTAAAAATGGACTCACAGGAAAGGTTCAAATCATAGAAAGTTAGAGTGTCAGTGCTCTTATACTTAAGTCGGCATTGTGCCTTTTGAATTTAATTCCGATGCAATTTCAGTGCTTCATCGTCAATAAGAAGGTCCAAGGTATACAGTAAACCTGAAGTGAAGCATCGGAATCTTAAACTGGACTCACAGGAGAAGTTCAAATCGTAGAAAGTTAGAGTGTCAGTACTCTTGTACTTAATTCGTCATTGTGCCTTTTGTATTAAATTCGGATGCAAATTCTGTGTTTCATCGTCAATAAGAAGGTCCAAGGGAGACAGTAAACCTGAAGTGAAGCATCGGAATCTAAAACTGGACTCACAGGAGCGGATCAAATCATAGTAAGTTAGAGTGTCGGTCCTCTTGTACTTATGTCAGCATTGTGCCTTTGGAATTTAATTCCGATGCAATTTCTCTGTTTCATCGTCAATACGAAGGTCCAAGGTGTACGGTTAACCAGAAGTGAAGCATCGGAATCTACAACTGGACTCACAGGAGAGGTTCAATTCATAGAAAATTTGAGTGTCGGTCCTCTTGTACTTAAGTCGGCATTGTGCCTTTCGAATTTAATTCCGATGGAATTTCTGTGTTTCATCGTCAATAAGAAGGTCCAAGGGATATAGTAAACCTGAAGTGAAGCTTCAGAATCTAAAACTTGACTCACCGGAGAAGTTCTGAACATAGACAGTAAGAAGAGTCAGTCCTCTTGTACTTAAGTCGGCATTGTGGCTTTTGTATTAAATTCGGATCCAATTTCTGTGTTTCATCGTCAATAAGAAGGTCCAAGAGATACAGTAAACATGAAGTGAAGCATCGGAATCTAAAACCGGTCCCACAGGAGAGGTTCAAATCATAGAATGTAACAAGTGTCAGTCCTCTTGTACTTAAGTCGTCAATGTGCCTTTTGTATTTAATTCCGATGCAATTTCTGTGTTTCATCGTCAATAAGAAGGTCCAAGGGATACAGTAAACCTGAAGTGAAGCATCGGAATCCAAAACTGGACTCACAGGAGAGGTTCAAATCGTAGAAAGTTAGAGTGTCAGTCCTCTTGTACGTAATTCGGAATTGTGACTTTTGTATTAAATTAGGTTCCATTTTCTGTGTTTCATCGTCAATACCAAGGTCCAAGAGATACAGTAAACCTGAAGTGAAGCATCGGAATCTAAAACTGGACTCACAGGAGAGGTTCAAATCAAAGAAAGTTAGAGTGTCAGTCCTCTTGTTCTTAAGTCGGCATTGTGCCTTTTGAATTTAATTCCGATGCAATTTCTGTGTTTCATCGTCAATGAGAAGGTCCAAGGGATACAGTAAACCTGCACTGAAGGATCGGAATCTAAAACTGAACTCACAGGAGAGGTTCTAAACATAGGCAGTAAGAAGAGTCAGTCCACTTTACTTAAGCCGGCATTGTGCATTTTGTATTTAATTCCGATGCAATTTCTGTGTTTCATCGTCAACAAGAAGCTCCAACGTATACAGTAAACCTGAACTGAGGCATCGGAAATTAAAGGTGTACTCACAGGAGAGGTTCAAATCATAGAAAATTACGGTGTCATTCCCCTTGTACTTAAGTCGTCAATGTGCCTTTTGTATTTAATTCCCATGCAATATCTGTGCTACATCGTCCATAAGAAGGTCCAAGGTATACAGTAAACCTGAAGTGAAGCATCGGAATCTAAAACTGGTCTCACAGGAGAGGTTCAAATCATGGAAGGTTAGAGTGTCAGTCCTCTTGTACTTAAGTCGTCAATGTGCCTTTTGTATTAAATTCGGATGCAATTTCTGTGCTTCATCATCAATAAGAAGGTCCAAGGGATACAGTTAACCTGAAGTGAAGCATCGGAACCTAAAACCTGGCTCACAGGAGAGGATCAAATCGTAGAATGTAAGTAGTGTCTGTCCTTTTGTAGTAAAGTCGGCATTGTGCCTTTTGCATTTAATTCCGATGCAATTTCTGTGTTTCATCGTCAATAAGGAGGTCCAAGGAATACAGTAAATCTGAAGTGAAGCATCGGAACCTAAAACCGGGCTCACAGGAGAAGATCAAATCGTAGAATGTAAGAAGTGTCAGTCCTTATGTACTTAAGTCAGCATTGTGCCTTTTGTATTTAATTCCGATGCAATTTCTGTGTTTCATCGTCAATAAGAAGGTCCAAGGGATACGGTAAACCAGAAGTGAAGCATCGGAATTTAAAACTGGAATCACATGAGAGGTTCAAATCATAGAAAGTTAGAGTGTCGGTCCTCTTCTACTTAAGTCGGCATTTTGAATTTTGAATTTAATTCCGATGCAATTTCTGTGCTTCATCGTCAATAAGAAGGTCCAACGGATACAGTAAACCTGAAGTGAAGCATCGGAATCTAAAACTGGACTCACAATAGTGGTTCAAATCATAGAAAGTTAGAGAGTCAGTCCTCTTGTACTTAAGTCGGCATTGTGCTTTTTGTATTAAATTCGGATGCAATTTCTGTGCTTTATCGTCAATAAGAAAGTCCAAGGGATACAGTAAACCTGAAGTGAAGCATCGGAATCTAAAACTGGTCTCAAACTAAAGGTTCATATCATAGATAGTAAGAAGAGTCAGTCCTCTTGTACTTAAGTCGGCATTGTGCCTTTTGTATTAAATTCGGATCCAATTTCTGTGTTTCATCGTCAATAAGAAGGTACAAGGGATACAGTAAACCTGAAGTGAAGCATCGGAATCTAAAACCGGGCTCACAGGAGAGGATCAAATTGTAGAATGTAAGAAGTGTCAGTCCTTTTGTACTTAAGTCGTCATTGTGCCTTTTGCATTTAATTCCAATGCAAATTCTGTGTTTCATCGTCAATAAGAAGGTCCAAGGGATACAGTAAACCTGAAGTGAAGCATCGGAATCTAAAACTGGACTCACAGGAGAGGTTCAAATCATAGAAAGTTAGAGTGTCAGACCCCTTGTACTTAAGTAGGCATTGTGCCTTTTGTATTTAATTCCGATGCAATCTCTGTGTTTCATCGTCAATAAGAAGGTCCAAGGTATACAGAAAACCTGAAGTGAAGCAACGGAATCTAAAACTGGACTCACAGGAGAGGTTCAAATCATAGAAAGTTAGTGTGTCGGTCCTCTTGTACTTATGCCGTCATAGTGCCTTTTGAATTTAATTCTGATGCAATTTCTCTGTTTCATCGTCAATACGATGGTCCAAGGTGTACGGTAAACCAGAAGTGAAGCATCGGAAACTAAAACTGGACTCACAGGAGAGGTTCTAAACATAGACAGTAAGAAGAGTCAGTCCTCTTGTACTTAAGTCGGCATTGTACCTTTTGTATCAAATTCGGATGCAATTTCTGTGTTTCATCAACAATAAGAAGGTCCAAGTGATGCAGCAAACCTGAAGTGAAGCATCGGAGTCTAGAACCGGTCACACAGGAGAGCTTCAAATCATAGAATGTAAGAAGTGTAAGTCCTCTTGTACTTAAGTCAGAAATGTGCCTTTTGTATGTAATTCCGATGCAATTTCTGTGTTTCATCGTCAATAAGAAGGTCCACGGGATACAGTAAACCTGAAGTGAAGCATCGGAATCTAAAACTGGACTCACAGGAGAGGTTCAAATCATAGAGAGTTACAGTGTCAGTCCTCTTGTACTTAAGTCGGCATTGTACCATTTCAATCTAATTCCGATAAAATATCTGTGCATCGACGTCAATAAGAAGGTACAAGGTATACAGTAATCCTGAGGTGAAGCATCGGAAAGTAAAATTGGACTCACAGGAGAGGTTCAAATCATAGAAAGTTAGAGTGTCAGTCCTCTTGTACTTAAGTCGGCATTGTGCCTTTCGAATTTCATTCAGATGCAATTTCTGTGTTTCATCGTCAACAAGAAGGTCCTAGGTATACAGTAAACCTGAAGTGAAGAATCGGAATCTAAAACTGGACTCACAGGAGAGGTTCAAATCATAGAAATTTAGAGTGTCAGTCCTCTTGTACTAAAGTCGGCATTGGGCCTTATGTATTAAATTCGGATGCAATTTCTGTGTTTCATCGTCAACAAGAAGGTCCTAGGTATACAGTAAACCTGATGTGTAGCATCGGAAAATGAAACTGGACTCACAGGAGAGGTTCAAATCATAGAAAGTTACGGTGTCAGTCCCCTTATACTTAAGTCGGCATTGTGCCTTTTGTATTAAATTCGGATGCAATATCTGTGTTTCATCGTCAATAAGAAGGTCCAAGGGATACAGTAAACCTGAGGTGAAGCATCGGAATCTAAAACTGGTCTCACAGGAGAGGTTCAAATCATAGAAGGTTAGAGTGTCAGTCCTCTGGTACTTAAGTCGGCATTGTGCCTTTTGTATTAATTTCGGATGCAATATCTGTGCTTCACTGACAATAAGGATGTCCAAGGGATATAGTAAACCTGAATCTAAAACTGGTCTCAAACTAAAGGTTCATAACATGGACAGTAAGAAGAGTCAGTCTTCTTGTACTGAAGTCGGCATTGTGCCTTTTGTATTTAATTACGATGCAATTTGTGTGTTTCTTAGTCAATTAGAAGGTGGAAGGGATACAGTAAACCTGAAGTGAAATATCGGAATCTAAAACTGGTCTCACAGGAAAGGTTCTAAACATAGACAGTAAGAAGAGTCAGTCCTCTTGTACTAAAGTCGGCATTGTGCCTTTTTTTTAAAATTACGATGCAATTTCTGTGTTTCATCGTCAATAAGAAGGTCCAAGGGATACAGTAAACCTGAAGTGAAGCATCGGAATCTAAAACTGGACTCACAGGAGACGTTCAAATCATAGAAAGTTAGAGTGTCAGTCCTCTTGTACTTAAATCGGCAATGTGCCTTTTGAGTTTAATTCCGATGTAATTTCTGTACTTCATTGTCAATAAGAAGGTCCAAGGTATACAGCAAACCTGAAGTGAAGCATCGGATTCTAAAACTGGACTCACAGGAGAGGTTCAAATCATAGAAAGTTAGAGTGTCAGTCCTCTTGTAATTAAGTCGGCATTGTGCCTTTTGAATTTAATTCCGATGCAATTTCTGTGTTTCATCGTCTAAAAGAAGGTCCAAGGTATACAGTAAACCTGAAGTGAAGCATCAGAATCTAAATTTGGACTCACAGGAGAGGTTCATATCATAGAAAGTTAGAGAGTCAGTCCTCTTGTACTTAAGTCGGCATTGTGCCCATCGAATTTAATTCCGATGCAATTTCTGTGTTTCATCGTCAACAAGAAGGTCCTAAGTATACAGTAAACCTGAAGTGAAGCATCGGAATCTAAAACTGGACTCACAGCAGAGTTTCAAATCATAGAAAGTTAGAGTGTCAGTCCTCTTGTACATAAGTCGGTATTGTGCCCTTTGAATATAATTCCGATGCAATTTCTGTGCTTCATCGTAAAGAAGAGGATCCAAGGTATACAGTAAACCTGAAGTGAAGCATCGGAATCTAAAACTGGACTCACAGGAGAGGTTCAAATCATAGAAATTTAGAGTGTCAGTCCTCTTGTACTTAAGTACGCATTGGGCCTTTTGTATTAAATTCGGATGCAATTTCTGTGTTTCATCGTCTATAAGGAGGTCCAAGGGATACAGTAAGCCTGAAGTGAAGCATAGGAATCTAAAACTGGACTCACAGGAGAGGATCATATCATAGAAAGTTAGAGTGTCGGTCCTCTTGTACTTAAGTTGGCATTGTGCCTTTTGTATTAAATTCGGATGCAATATCTGTGTTTCATCGTCAATAAGAAGGTCCAAGGGATACAGTAAACCTGAAGTGAAGCATCGGAATCTAAGACTGGACTCACAGGAGAGTTTCAAATCATAGAAAGTTAGAGTGTCAGTCCTCTTGTACATAAGTCGGCATTTTGCCCTTTGAATATAATTCCGATGCAATTTCTGTGCTTCATCGGAAAGAAGAAGATACAAGGTATACAGTAAACCTGAAGTGAAGCATCGGAATCTAAAACTGGTCTCACAGAAGAAGTTCAAATCATAGAAGGTTAGAGTATCAGTCCTCTTGTACTTAAGTCGGCATTGTGCCTTTTGTATTAAATTCGAATGCAATTTCTGTGCTTCATCGTCAATAAGAAGGTCCCAGGGATACAGTAAACCTGAAGTGAACCATCGGAATCTAAAACTGGTCTCACAGGAGAGGTTCTAAAAACAAACAGTAAGAAGAGTAAGTCCTCTTGTACTTAAGTCGGCATTGTGCCTTTTGTATTAAATTCGGATGCAATTTCTGTGTTGCATCGTCAATAAGAAGGTCCAAGGGATACAGTAAACCTGAAGTGAAGCATCGGAATCTTAAATTGGACTCACAGGAGAGGTTCAAAGCAAAGAAAGTTAGAGTGTCAGTCCTCTTGTACTTAGGTCGGCATTGTGCCTTTTGTATTAAATTCGGATGCAATTTCTGTGCTTCATTGTCAATAAGAAGGTCCAAAGTATAAAGTAAACTTGAAGTGTAGCATCGGAATCTAAAACTGCACTCACAGGAGAGGTTCAAATCATAAAAAGTGAGAGTGTCAGTCCTCTTGTACTTTAGTCGGCATTGTGCCTTTTGAATTTAATTCCGATGCAATTTCTGTGCTTCATCGTCAATAAGAAGGTCCAAGGTATACAGTAAACCTGAAGTGAAGCATCAGGAACTAAAACTGGACTCACAGGAGAGGTTCAAATCATAGAAAGTTAGAGTGTCAGTCCTCTTGTACTAAAGTCGGTATTGTGCCTGTTGAATTAATTTCGGGTGCAATTTCTGTGTTTCATCGTCAATTAGAAGGTCCAAGGTATGCTGTAAACCTGAAGTGAAGCATCGGAATCTAAAACTGGTCTCACAGGAAAGGTTCTAAACATAGATATTAAGAAGAGTCAGTCCTGTTGTACTTAAGTCGGCATTGTGTCTTTTGTATTAAATTCGGATGCAATTTCTGTGTTTCATCGACAATAAGAAGGTCCTAGGGTTACAGTAAACCTGAAGTGAAGCATCGGAATCTAAAACCGGTCTCTCAGGAGAGGTTCAAATCATAGAATGTAAGAAGTGTCAGTCCTCTTGTACCTAAGTCGGCATTGTGCCTTTTGAATTTAATTCCGATGCAATTTCTGTGCTTCATCGTCAATAAGAAGGTCCAAGGTATACAGTAAACCTGAAGTGAAGCATCGGGATCTAAAACTGGACTCACAGGAGAGGTTCAAATCATAGAAAGTTAGATTGTCAGTCCTCTTGTACTTAAGTCAGCATTGTGGCTTTTGAATTTAATTACGATGCAATTTCTGTGTTTCATCGTCAATAAGAAGGTCCCACATTAACAGTAAACCTGAAGTGAAGCATCGGAATCTAAAACTGGACTCACAGGAGAGGTTCTAATCATAGAAAGTTGGAGTGTCAGTCCTCTTATACTTTAGTCGGCATTGTGCCTTTTGAATTTAATTCCGATGCAATTTATGTGCTTCATAGTCAATAAGAAGGTCCAAGGTATACAGTAAACCTGAAGTGAAGCATCGGGATCTAAAACTGGACTCACAGGAGAGGTTCAAATCATAGAAAGTTAGAGTGTCAGTCCTCTTGTACTAAAGTCGGCATTGTGACTTTTGTATTAAATTCGGATGCAATTTCTGTGCTTCATCGACAATAAGAAGGTCCAAGGGATACAGTAAACCTGAAGTAAGGATCGGAATCTAAAACTGGACTCACAGGAGAGGTTCAAATCATAGAAAGTTAGAGTGTCGGTCCTCTTGTACTTAAGACGGCATTGTGCCTTATGAACTTAATTCGGATGCAATCTCTGTGATTCATCGTCAACAAGAAGGTCTAAGGTATAGAGTAAACCTGAAGTGAAGCATCGGAATCTTAAATTGGACTCACAGGAGAGGATCAAATCGTAGAATGTAAGAAGTGTCAGTCCTTTTGTACTTAAGTCGTCATTGTGCCTTTTGCATTTAATTCCGATGCAATTTCTGTGTTTCATCGTCAATAAGAAGGTCCAAGGGATACAGTATATCTGAAGTGATGCATCGGAATCTAAAACTGGACTCACAGGAGAGGTTCAAATCATAGAAAGTTAGAGTGTCAGTCCTCTTGTACTTAAGTCGGCATTGTGCTTTTTGAATTTAATTCCGATGCAAATTCTGTGCTTCATCGTCTATAAGAAGGTCCAAGGTATACAGTAAACCTGAAGTGAGCATCGGAATCTAAAATTGGTCTCAAAGGAGAGGTTCAAAACTTAGAAAGTTATAGTGTTAGACCTCTTGTACTTAAGTAGGCATTGTGCCTTTTGTATTTAATTCCGGAGCAATCTCTGTGTTTCATCGTCAATAAGAAGGTCCAAGGTATACAGAAAACCTGAAGAGAAGCAACGGAATCTAAAACTGGACTCACAGGAGAGGTTCAAATCATAGAAAGTTATAGTGTCGGTCCTCTTGTACTTATGCCGTCATAGTGCCTTTGAATTCAATTCTGATGCAATATCTCTGTTTCATCGTCAATACGAAGGTCCAAGGTGTACGGTAAACGAGAAGTGAAGCATCGGAAACTAAAACTGGACTCACAGGAGAGGTTCAAATCATAGAAAGTTAGAGTGTCAGTCCTCTTGTACTTAACTCGGCATTGTGCCTTTCGAATTTCATTCAGAGGCAATTTCTGTGTTTCATCGTCAACAAGAAGATGCTAGGTATACAGTAAACCTGAAGTGAAGCATCGGAATCTAAAACTGGACTCACAGGAGAGGTTCTAAACATAGACAGTAAGAAGAGTCAGTCCTCTTGTACTTAAGTCACCATTGTGCATTTTGTATTTAATTACAATGCAATTTGTGTGTTTCATAGTCAATTAGAAAGTGCAGGGGATACAGTAAACCTAAAATTGGTCTCACAGGAAAGGTTCTAAACATAGACAGTAAGAAGAGTCAGTCCTCTTGTACTTGAACCGGCATTGTGCCTTTTTTTTAAAATTACGAGGCAATTTCTGTGTTTCATCGTCAATAAGAAGGACCAAGGCATAAAGTATACCTGAAGTGAAGCATCGGTATCTAAAACTGGACTCACAGGAGACGTTCAAATCATAGGAAGTTAGAAAGTCAGTCCTCTTGTACTTAAATCGTCAATGTGCCTTTTGAGTTTAATTCTGATGCAATTTCTGTGCTTCATTGTCAATATGAAGGTTAAAGGTATACAGCAAACCTGATGTGAAGCATCGGAATCTAAAACTGGACTCACAGGAGAGGTTCAAATCATAGAAAGTTAGAGTGTCAGTCCTCTTGTAATTAAGTCGGCATTGTGCCTTTTGAATTTAATTCCGATGCAATTTCTGTGTTTCATCGTCAATAAGAAGGTCCAAGTTATACAGTAAACCTGAAGTGGAGCATCGGATTCTAAAACTGGACTCACAGGAGAGGTTCAAATCATAGAGATTTAGAGTGTCAGTCCTCTTGTACTTAAGTCAGCATTGGGCCTTTTGTATTACATTCGGATGCAATTTCTGTATTTCATCGGCTATAAGGAGGTGCAAGGGATACAGTAACCCTGAAGTGAAGCATAGGAATCTAAAACCGGACTCACAGGAGAGGTTCATATCATGGAAAGTTAGAGTGTCGGTCCTCTTGCACTTAAGTTGGCATTGTGCCTTTTGTATTAAACTCGGATGCAATTTCTGTGCTTAATCGTAAATAAGACGATCCAAGGTATACAGTAAACCTGAACTGAAGCATCGGAATCTAAAACTGGTCTCACAGGAGAAGTTCAAATCATAGAAGGTTAGAGAATCAGTCCTCTTGTACTTAAGCCGGCATTGTGCCTTTTGTATTAAATTCGGATGCAATTTCTGTGCTTCATCGTCAATAAGAAGGTCCAAGGGATACAGTAAACCTGAAGTGAAGCATCGGAATCTAAAACTGGTCTCAAACTAAAGGCTCATATCATAGATAGTAAGAAGAGTCAGTCTTCTTGTACTGAAGTCGGCATTGTGCTTTTGTATTTAATTACGATGCAATTTCTGTGTTTCATCGTCAATAAGAAGGTCCAAGGGATACAGTAAACCTGAAGTGAAGCATCGGAATATAAAACTGGACTCACAGGAGAGTATCATATCATAGAAAGTTAGAATGTCAGTCCTCTTGTACTTATGTCGGCATTGTGCCATTTGAATTTAATTCCGATGCAATTTCTGTGTTTCATCGTCAATAAGAAGGTCCAAGGTATGCTGTAAACCTGAAGTGAAGCATCGGAATCTAAAACTGGTCTCACAGGAAAGGTTCTAAACATAGATATTAAGAAAAGTCAGTCCTGTTGTACTTTAGTCGGCATTGTGTCTTTTGTATTAATTTCGGATGCAATTTCTGTTTTTCATCGACAATAAGAAGGTCCTAGGGGTACAGTAAACCTGAAGTGAAGCATCGGGATCTAAAAATGGACTCACAGGAGAGGTTCAAATCATAGAAAGTTAGAGTGTCAGTCCTCTTGTACTTAAGTCGGCATTGTGCCTTATGAACTTAATTCGGATGCAATCTCTGTGCTTCATCGTCAATAAGAAGGTCTAAGGTGTAGAGTAACCCTGAAGTGAAGCATCGGAATCTTAAATTGGACTCACAGGAGAGGTTGAAATCATAGAATGTTAGAGTGTCAGTCTTCTTGTACTTAAGTCGGCATTGTGCCTTTTGTATTAAATTCGGATGCAATTTCTGTGCTTCATTGTCAATAAGAGGGTCCAAGGTATAAAGTAAACTTGAAGTGAAGCATCGGAATCTAAAACTGGACTCACAGGAGAGGTTCAAATCATAGAAAGTGAGAGTGTCAGTCCTCTTGTACTTTAGTCCTCATTGTGCCTTTTGAATTTAATTCTGATGCAATTTCTGTGCTTCATCGTCAATAAGAAGGTCCAAGGTATACAGTAAACCTGAAGGGAAGCATTGGGATCTAAAACTGGACTCACAGGAGAGGTTCAAATCATAGAAAGTTAGATTGTCAGTCCTCTTGTACTAAAGTCGGCATTGTCCCTTTTGAATTAATTTCGGATGCAATTTCTGTGTTTTATCGTCAATTAGAAGGTCCAAGGTATGTTGTAAACCTGAAGTGAAGCATCGGAATCTAAAACTGGTCTCACAGGAAACGTTCTAAACATAGATATTAAGAAGAGTCAGTCCTGTTGTACTTAAGTCGGCATTGTGTCTTTTGAATTAAATTCGGATGCAATTTCTGTGTTTCATCGACAATAAGAACGTCCTAGGTGTTCAGTAAACCTGAAGTGAAGCATCGGAATCTAAAACTTGACTCACAGGAGAGGTTCTAATCATAGAAAGTTAGAGTGTCAGTCCTCTTGTACTTTAGTCGACATTGTGCCTTTTGAATTTAATTCCGATGCAATTTATGTGCTTCATAGTCAATAAGAAGGTCCAAGGTATACAGTAAACCTGACGTGAAGCATCGGGATCTAAAACTGGACTCACAGGAGAGGTTCAAATCATAGAAAGTTAGAGTGTCGGTCCTCTTGTACTAAAGTCGGCATTGTGACTTTTGTATTAAATCCGGATGCAATTTCTGTGCTTCATCGACAATAAGAAGGTCCAAGGGATACAGTAAACCTGAAGTAAAGGATCGGAATCTAAAACTGGACTCACAGGAGAGGTTCAAATCATAGAAAGTTAGAGTGTCGGTCCTCTTGTACTTAAGACGGCATTGTGCCTTATGAACTTAATTCGGATGCAATCTCTGTGCTTCATCGTCAACAAGAAGGTCTAAAGTATAGGGTAAACCTGAAGTGAAGCATCGGAATCTTAAATTGGACTCACAGGAGAGGATCAAATCGTAGAATGTAAGAAGTGTCAGTCCTTTTGTACTTATGTCGTCATTGTGCCTTTTTCATTTAATTCCGATGCAATTTCTGTCTTTCATCGTCAATAAGAAGGTCCAAGGGATACAGTATATCTGAAGTGAAGCATCGGAATCTAAAACTGGACTCACAGGAGAGGTTCAAATCATAGAAAGTTAGAGTGTCAGTCCTCTTGTACTTAAGTCGGCATTGTGCTTTTTGAATTTAATTCCGATGCAAATTCTGTGCTTCATCGTCTATAAGAAGGTCCAAGGTATACAGTAAACCTGAAGTGAGCATCGGAATCTAAAATTGGTCTCAAAGTTGAGGTTCAAAACTTAGAAAGTTATAGTGTCAGACCTCTTGTACTTAAGTAGGCATTGTGCCTTTTGTATTTAATTCCGGTGCAATCCCTGTGTTTCATCGTCAATAAGAAGGTCCAAGGTATACAGAAAACCTGAAGAGAAGCAACGGAATCTAAAACTGGACTCACAGGAGAGGTTCAAATCATAGAAAGTTATAGTGTCGGTCCTCTTGTACTTATGCCGTCATAGTGCCTTTTGAATTCAATTCTGATGCAATATCTCTGTTTCATCGTCAATACGAAGGTCCAAGGTGTACGGTAAACGAGAAGTGAAGCATCGGAAACTAAAACTGGACTCACAGGAGAGGTTCTAAACATTGACAGGAAGAAGAGTCAGTCCTCATGTACTTAAGTCGGCATTGTGCCTTTTGTATTAAATTCGGATGCAATTTCTGTGTTTCATCGTCAATAAGAAGGTCCAAGTGATACAGTAAACCTGAAGTGAAGCATCGGAATCTAGAACCGGTCACACAGGAGAGCTTCAAATCATAGAATGAAAGAAGTGTAAGTCCTCTTGTACTTAAGTCGCCAATGTGCCTTTTGTATCTAATTCCGATGCAATTTGTGTGTTTCATCGTCAATAAGAAGGTCCAAGGGAAACAGTAAACCTGAAGTGAAGCATCGGAATCTAAAACTGGACTCACAGGAGAGGTTCAAATCATAGAGAGTTAGAGTGTCAGTCCTCTTGTACTTAAGTCGTCATTGTGCCTTTTCAATTTAATTCCGATAAAATATCTGTGCTTGGACGTCAATAAGAAGGTACAAGGTATACAGTAATCCTGAGGTGAAGCATCGGAATGTAAAATTGGACTCACAGGAGAGGTTCAATTCATAGAAAGTTAGAGTGTCAGTCCTCTTGTACTTAACTCGGCATTGTGCCTTTCGAATTTCATTCAGAGGCAATTTCTGTGTTTCATCGTCAACAAGAAGGTGCTAGGTATACAGTAAACCTGAAGTGAAGCATCGGAATCTAAAACTGGACTCACAGGAGAGGTTCTAAACATAGACAGTAAGAAGAGTGAGTCCTCTTGTACTTAAGTCACCATTGTGCATTTTGTATTTAATTACAATGCAATTTGTGTGTTTCATAGTCAATTAGAAGGTGCAAGGGATACAGTAAACCTAAAATTGGTCTCACAGGAAAGGTTCTAAACATAGACAGTAAGAAGAGTCAGTCCTCTTGTACTTGAGCCGGCATTGTGCCTTTTTTTTAAAATTACGATGCAATTTCTGTGTTTCATCGTCAATAAGAAGGTCCAAGGGATACAGTATAGCTGAAGTGAAGCATCGGTATCTAAAACTGGACTCACAGGAGACGTTCAAATCATAGAAAGTTAGAGTGTCAGTCCTCTTGTACTTAAATCGTCAATGTGCCTTTTGAGTTTAATTCCGATGCAATTTCTGTGCTTCATTGTCAATAAGAAGGTCCAAGGTATACAGCAAACCTGATGTGAAGCATCGGAATCTAAAACTCGACTCACAGTAGAGGTTCAAATCATAGAAAGTTAGAGTGTCAGTCCCCTTGTAATTAAGTCGGCATTGTGCCTTTCGAATTTAATTCCGATGCAATTTCTGTGTTTCATCGTCTATAAGAAGGTCCAAGTTATACAGTAAACCTGAAGTGAAGCATCGGAATCTAAAATTGGACTCACAGGGGAGGTTCAAATCATAGAAAGTTAGAGAGTCAGTCCTCTTGTACTTAAGTCGGAATTGTGCCTATCTAATTTAATTGCGATGCAATTTCTGTGTATCATCGTCAACAAGAAGGTCCTAAGTATACAGTAAACCTGAAGTGAAGCATCGGATTCTAAAACTGGACTCACAGGAGAGGTTCAAATCATAGAGATTTAGAGTGTCAGTCCTCTTGTACTTAAGTCGGCATTGGGCATTTTGTATTAAATTCGGATGCAATTTCTGTATTTCATCGGCTATAAGGAGGTGCAAGGGATACAGTAAGCCTGAAGTGAAGCATAGGAATCTAAAACCGGACTCACAGGAGAGGTTCATATCATGGAAAGTTAGAGTGTCGGTCCTCTTGTACTTAAGTTGGCATTGTGCCTTTTGTATTAAATTCGGATGCAATTTCTGTGCTTCATCGTAAATAAGAAGATCCAAGGTATACAGTAAACCTGAACTGAAGCATCGGAATCTAAAACTGGTCTCACAGGAGAAGTTCAAATCATAGAAGGTTAGAGAATCAGTCCTCTTGTACTTAAGCCGGCATTGTGCTTTTGTATTTAATTACGATGCAATTTCTGTGTTTCATAGTCAACAAGAAGGTCCAAGGGATACAGATAACATGAAGTGAAGCATCGGAATCTAAAACTGGTCTCACAGGAGAGGTTCTAAACATAGACATTAAGAAGAGTAAGGCCTCTTGTACTTAAGTCGGCATTGTGCCTTTTGTATTAAGTTCGGATGCAATTTCTGTGTTTCATCGTCAATAAGAAGGTCCAACTGATAAATTAAACCTGAAGTGAAGCATCGGAATCTAATACTGGACTCACAGGAGAGGTTCAAATCATAGAGAGTTAGAGTGTCAGTCCTCTTGTACTTAAGTCGGCATTGTCCCTTTTGAATTTAATTCAGATGCAATTTCTGTGCTTCATCGTCAATAAGAAGGTCCAAGGTATGCTGTAAATCTGAAGTGAAGCATCGGAATCTAAAACTGGTCTCACAGGAAAGGTTCCAAACATAGATATTAAGAAGAGTCAGTCCTGTTGTACTTAAGTCGGCATTGTGTCTTTTGTATTAATTTCGGATGCAATTTCTGTTTTTCATCGACAATAAGAAGGTCCTAGGGGTACAGTAAACCTGAGGTGAAGCATCGGTATCTAAAAATGGACTCACAGGAGAGGTTCAAATCATAGAAAGTTAGAGTGTCAGTCCTCTTGTACTTTAGTCGGCATTGTGCCTTTTGAATTTAATTCCGATGCAATTTCTGTGCTTCATCGTCAATAAGAAGGTCCAAGGTATACAGTAAACCAGAAGTAAAGCATCGGAATCTAAAACTGGACTCACAGGAGAGGTTCAAATCATAGAAAGTTAGAGTGTCAGTCCTCTTGTACTTAAGTCGGCATTGTGCCTTATGAACTTAATTCGGATGCAATCCCTGTGCTTCATCGTCAATAAGAAGGTCTAAGGTGTAGAGTAAACCTGAAGTGAAGCATCGGAATCTTAAATAGGACTCACAGGAGAGGTTGAAATCATAGAAAGTTAGAGTGTCAGTCCTCTTGTACTTAAGTCGGCATTGTGCCTTTTGTATTAAATTCGGATGCAATTTCTGTGCTTCATTGTCAATAAGAGGGTCCAAGGTATAAAGTAAACTTGAAGTGAAGCATCGGAATCTAAAACTGGACTCACAGGAGTGGTTCAAATCATAGAAAGTTAGAGTGTCAGTCCTCTTGTACTAAAGTCGGCATTGTGCCTTTTGAATTAATTTCGGATGCAATTTCTGTGTTTTATCGTCAATTAGAAGGTCCTAGGTATGTTGTAAACCTGAAGTGAAGCATCGGAATCTAAAACTGGTCTCACAGGAAACGTTCTAAACATAGATATTAAGAAGAGTCAGTCCTGTTGTACTTAAGTCGGCATTGTGTCTTTTGTATTAAATTCGGATGCAATTTCTGTGTTTCATCGACAATAAGAACGTCCTAGGGGTACAGTAAACCTGAAGTGAAGCATCGGAATCTATAACTGGACTCACAGGAGACTTTCAAATCATAGTAAGTTAGAGTATCAGACCTCTTTTACTTAAGTCGACATTGTGTCTTTTGTATTAAATTCGGATGCAATTTCTGTGCTTCATCGTCAATAAGAAGGTCCAAAGTATAAAGTAAACTTGAAGTGAAGCATCGGAATCTAAAACTGGACTCATAGGAGCGGTTCAAATCATAGAAAGTTAGAGTGTCAGTCCTCTTGTACTTAAGTCGGCATTTTACCTTTTGAATTTAATTCCGATGCAATTTCTGTGCTTCATCGTCAATAAGAAGGTCCAAGGTATACAGTAATCCTGAAGTGAAGTATCGGAATCTAAAACTGGACTCACAGAAGAGGTTCAAATCATAGAAAGTTAGAGTGTCAGTCCTCGTGTACTTAAGTCGGCATTGTGCCTTTGAATTTAATCCCTATGCAATTTCTGTGTTTCATCGTCAATAAGAAGGTCCAAGGTATACAGTTAACGTGAAGTGAAGCATCGGAATCTAAAACTGGGCTCACAGGAGAGGTTTAAATCATAGAAAGTGAGAGTGTCAGTCCTCTTGTACTCTAGTCGGCATTGTGCCTTTTGAATTTAATTCCGATGCAATTTCTGTGCTTCATCGTCAATAAGAAGGACCAAGGTATACAATAAACCTGAAGTGAGGCATCGGGATCTAAAACTGGACTCACAGGAGAGGTCAAATCATAGAAAGTTAGAGTGTCAGTCCTCTTGCACTTAAGCCGGCATTGTGCCTTTTGTATTAAATTCGGATGCAATTTCTGTGCTTCATCGTCAATAAGAAGGTCCAAGGTATACAGAAAAACCTGAAGTGAAGCATCGGAATTTAAAACCGGTCTCACAGGAGAGGTTCAATTCATAGAATGTAAGAAGTGTCAGTCCTCTTGTACTTAAGTCGGCATTGTGCCTTTTGTATTAAATTCGGATGCAATATCTGTGTTTCATAGGCAATTAGAATTTCCAAGGTATACAGTAAACCTGAATTGAAGCATCGGAACCCAAAACCAGTCTCACGGGAGAGGTTTAAATCATAGAAAGTTAGATTGTCAGTCCTCTTGTACTTAAGTCGGCATTGTGCCTTTTGTATTAAATTCGGATGCAATTTCTGTGCTTCATTGTCAATAAGAGGGTCCAAGGTATAAAGTAAACTTGAAGTGAAGCATCGGAATCTAAAATTGGACTCACAGGAGAGTTTCAAATCATAGAAAGTGAGAGTGTCAGTCCTCTTGTACTTTAGTCCTCATTGTGCCTTTTGAATTTAATTCCGATGCAATTTCTGTGCTTCATCGTCAATAAGAAGGTCCAAGGTATACAATAAACCTGAAGGGAAGCATCGGGATCTAAAACTGGTCTCACAGGAGAGGTTCAAATCATAGAAAGTTAGAGTGCCAGTCCTCTTGTACTAAAGTCGGCATTGTGCCTTTTGAATTAATTTCGGATGCAATTTCTGTGTTTCATCGTCAATTAGAAGTTCCAAGGTATGTTGTAAACCTGAAGTGAAGCATCGGAAACTAAAACTGGACTCACAGGATAGGTTCAATTCATAGAAAGTTTAAGTGTCAGTCCTCTTGTACTAAAGTCGGCATTGTGCCTTTTGAATTAATTTCGGATGCAATTTCTGTGTTTTATCGTCGATTATAAGGTCCAAGGTATGTTGTAAACCTGAAGTGAAGCATCGGAATCTAAAACTGGTCTCACAGGAAACGTTCTAAACATAGATATTAAGAAGAGTCAGTCCTGTTGTACTTAAGTCGGCATTGTGTCTTTTGTATTAAATTCGGATGCAATTTCTATGTTTCATCGACAATAAGAACGTCCTAGGGGTACAGTAAACCTGAAGTGAAGCATCGGAATCTATATCTGGACCCACAGGAGAGGTTCAAATCATAGAAGGTTAGAGTATCAGACCTCTTTTACTTAAGTCGGCATTGAGCCTTTTGTATTAAAATCGGATGCAATTTCTGTGCTTCATCGTCAATAAGAAGGTCCAAGAAATAAAGTAAACTTGAAGTGAAGCATCGGAATCTAAAACTGGACTCATAGGAGCGGTTCAAATCATAGAAAGTTAGAGTGTCAGTCCTCTTGTACTTAAGTCGGAATATTGCCTTTTGAATTTAATTCTGATGCAATTTCTGTGCTTCATCGTCAATAAGAAGGTCCAAGGTATACAGTAAACCTGAAGTGAAGCATCGGAATCTAAAACTGGACTCACAGAAGAGGTTCAAATCATAGAAAGTTAGAGTGTCAGTCCTCTTGTACTTAAGTCGGCATTGTGCCTTTTGAATTTAATCCCTATGCAATTTCTGTGTTTCATCGTCAATAAGAAGGTCCAAGGTATACAGTTAACCTGAAGTGAAGCATCGGAATCTAAAACTGGACTCACAGGAGAGGTTTAAATCATAGAAAGTGAGAGTGTCAGTCCTCTTGTACTCTAGTCGGCATTGTGCCTTTTGAATTTAATTCCGATGCAATTTCTGTGCTTCATCGTCTATAAGAAGGTCCAAGGTATACAGTAAACCTGAAGTGAAACATTGGGATCTAAAACTGGACTCACAGGAGAGGTTCAAATCATAGAAAGTTTAAGTGTCAGTCCTCTTGTACTTAAGTCGGCATTGTACTTTTTGAATTTAATTCCGATGCAATTTCTGGGCTTCATCGTCAATAAGAAGGTTCAAGGTATACAGTTAACCTGAAGTGAAGCGACGGAATCTACAACTGGACTCACAGGAGAGGTTCAAACCATAGAAATATAGAGTGTCAGTCGTATTGTACTTAAGTCGGCATTGTGCCTTTTGTATTAAATTCGGATGCAATATCTGTGTTTCATCGGCAATTAGAATTTCCAAGGTATACAGTAAACCTGAATTGAAGCATCGGAATCTAAAACCGGTCTCACGGGAGAGTTTTAAATCATAGAAAGTTAGATTGACAGACCTCTTGTACTTAAGTCGGCATTGTGCCTTTTGTACTAAATTCGGATACAATTTCTGTGCTTCATCGTCAATAAGAAGGTCAGAGGTATTCAGTAAACCTGAAGTGAAGCATTGGAACCTAAAACTGGTCTCAAACTAAAGGTTCATAACATAGATAGTAAGAAGAGTCAGTCTTCTTGTACTGAAGTCGGCATTGTGCCTTTTCTATTTAATAACGATGCAATTTGTGTGTTTCATAGTCAATTAGAAGGTCCAAGGGATACAGTAAACTTGAAGTGAAGCATCGGAATCTAAAACCGGTCTCACAGGAGAGGTTCAATTCATAGAATGTAAGAAGTGTCAGTCCTCTTGTACTTAAGTCGGCATTCAGCCTTTTGTATTTAATTCCGATGCAATTTCTGTGTTTCATCGTCAATAAGAAGGTACAAGGGATACAGTAAACCTGAAGTGAAGCATCAGTAACCAAAACTAGACTCACAGGAGAGGATCAAATCATAGAAAGTTAGAGTGTCAGTCCTCTTGTTCTTAAGTCGGTATTGTGCCTTTTGAATTTAATTCCGATGCAATTTATGTGCTTCATCGTCAATAAGAAGGTCCAAGGTATACAGTAAACCTGAAGTGAAGCATCGGAAACTAAAACTGGACTCACAGGAGAAATTCAAATCATAGAAAGTTAGAGTGTTAGTCCTCTTGTACTTAAGTCGGCTTTGTGCCTTTTGAATTTAATTCCGATGCAATTTCTGTGCTTCATCGTCAATAAGAAGGTCCAAGGTATACAGGAAACCTGAAGTGAAGCATCGGAATCTAAAACTGGACTCACAGGAGGGGTTAAAATCGTAGAAAGTCCGAGTTTCAGTCCTCTTGTACTTAAGTCGGCATTGTGCCTATTGTATTAAATTCGGATGCAATATCTGTGTTTCATCGTCAATAAGAAGGTCCAAGAGATACAGTAAACCTGAATTGAAGCATCGGAATCTAAAACGGGACCCATAGGAGAGGTTCTAGACATAGACAGTAAGAAGAGTCAGTTCTCTTGTACTTCAGTCCGCATTGTGCCTTTTGTATTAAATTCGGATGCAATTTCTGTGTTTCATCGTCAATAAGACGGTCCTAGGGATACAGTAAAACTGAAGTGAAGCATCGGATTCTAAAACCGGTCTCACAGGAGAGGTTCAAATCATAGAATGTAAGAAGTGTCAGTCCTCATGTACTTAAGTCGGCATTGTGCCTTTTGTATTTAATTCCGATGGAATTTGTGTGTTTCATCGTCAGTAAGAAGATCCACAGGATACAGTAAACCTGAAGTGAAGGATCGGAATCTAAAACTGGACTCACAGGAGAGGTTCAAAACATAGAATGATAGAGTGTCAGTCCTCTTGTACTTAAGTCGGCATTGTGCCTTTTGAATTTAATTCCGATGCAATTTCTGGGCCTCATCGTCAATAAGATGGTCCAAGTTACACAGTACACCTAAAGTGAAGCATCGGAATCTAAAACTGGACACACAGGAGAGGTTCAAATCATAGAAAGTTAGAGTGTCATTCCTCTTGTACTTATGTCGGCATTGTGCCTTTTGAATTTAATTCCGATGCAATTACTGTGCTTCATCGTCAATAAGAACGTCCAAGGTATACAGTAATCCTGAAGTGAAGCATCGGAATCTAAAATTGGACTCACAGGAGAGGTTCCAATCATAGAAAGTTGGAGTGTCAGTCTTCTTGTACTGAAGTCGGCATTGTGTCCTTTGTATTAAATTCGGATGGAATTTCTGTGTTTCATCGACAATAAGAAGGTCCAAGGGATACAGGAAACCTGAAGTGAAGCATCGGAATCTAAAACTGGACTCACAGGAGAGGTTCAAATCATAGAAAGTTAGAGTGTCAGTCCTCTTGTAGTTAAGTCGGCATTGTGCCTTTTGAATTTAATTCCGATGCAATTTCTGTGCTTTATCGTCAATAAGATCGTCCAAGGTATACAGTAAACCTGAAGTGAAGCATCGTAATCTAAAACTGGACTCACAGGAGAGGTTCAAATCATAGAAAGTTAGAGTGTCAGTCCTCTGGTACTTAAGTCGGCATTATGCCTTTTGAATGTAATTCCGATGCAATTTCTGTGTTTCATCGTCAATAAGAATGTCCAAGGTATACAATAAACCTGAGGTGAAGCATCGGAATCTAAAACTGGACTCACAGGAGAGGTTCACATCATAGAAAGTTAGAGTGTCAGTGCTCTTGTACTTAAGTCGGCATTGTGCCTTTTGAATTTAATTCCGATGCAATTTCTGTGCTTCATCGTCAATAAGAAGGCCCAAGGTATACTGTAAACCTGAAGTGAAGCATCGGAAACTAAAACTGGACTCACAGGAGAGGTTCAAATTATAGAAAGTTAGTGTTAGTCCTCTTGTACTTAAGTCGGCATTGTGCCTTTTGAATTCAATTCCGATGCACGTTCTGTGCTTCATCGTCAATAAGAAAGTCCAAGGTTTACAGTAAACCTGAAGTGAAGCATTGGAATCTAAAACTGGACTCACAGGATAGGTTCAAATCGTAGAAAGTCAGAGTTCCAGTCCTCTCGTACTTAAGTCGCATTGTAACTTTTGTTAGAAATTCGGATGCATTTTCTGTGTTTCATCGTCAATATGAAGGTCCAAGGGATACAGTTAACCTGAAGTGAAGCAACGGAATCTAAAACTGGACTCACAGGAGAGGATCAAATCATAGAAAGTTAGAGTGTCAGTCCTTCTGTACTTATGTCGGCATTGAGCCATTTGAATTTAATTCCGATGCAATTTCTGTGTTTCATCGTCAATAAGAAGGTCCAAGGTATACAGTAAACCTGAAGTGAAGCATCGGAATCTAAAAGTGGACTCACAGGAGAGGTTCAAATCATAGAAAGTTAGTTAGAGTGTCTGTACTCTTGTACATAAGTCGGCATTGGGCCTTTTGAATTTAATTACGATGCAATTTCTGTGTTTCATCGTCAATAAGTAGGTCCAAGGTATACAGTAAACCTGAAGTGAAGCATCGGAATCTAAAACTGGACTCACAGGAGAGGTTCAAATCATAGAAAGTTAGAGTGTCAGTCCTCTTGTACTTAAGTCGGAATTGTGCCTTTTGAATTTAATTCCGATGCAATATCTGTGATTCATCGTCAATAAGAATGTCCAAGGTATACAGTAAACCTGAAGTGAAGCATCGAAATCAAAAACTGGACTCACAGGAGAGGTTCAAATCGTAGAAAGTTAGAGTGTCGGTCTTCTTGTGCTTAAGTCGACATTGAGCCTTTTGAATTTAATTCCGATGTACTTTATGTGCTTCATCGTCAATAAGAAGGTCCAAGCTATGCAGTAAACCTGAAGTGAAGCATCGGAAACTAAAACTGAATTCACAGGAGAGGTTCAAATCATAAAAAGTTAGAGTGTCAGTCCTCTTGTACTTAAGTCGGCATTGTGCCTTTTGAATTAAAATTCCGAAGCAATTTCTGTGCTTCATCGTCAATAAGAACGTCCAAGGTATACAGTAAACCTGAAGTGAAGCATCGGAATCTAAAACTGGACTCACAGGAGAGGTTAAAATTGTAGAAATGCAGAGTTTCAGTCCTTTTGTGCTTAAGTCGGCATTGTGCCTTTTGTATTAAATTCGGATGCAATTTCTGTGGTTCATCGTCAATAAGAAGGTCCAAGGGATACAGTAAACCTGAAGGAAGCATCGGAATCTATAACTGGACTCACAGTAGAGGTTCTAAACATAGACAGTAGGAAGAGTCACTTCTCTTGTACTTAAGTCGGCATTGTGCCTTTTGTATTAAATTCGTATGCAATTTCTGTGTTTCATCGTCAATAAGAAGGTCCTAGGGAGACAGTAAACCAGATGTGAAGCATCTGAATCTAAAAACGCTCTCACAGGAGAGGTTCAAATCATAGAATGTAAGAAGTGTCAGTCCTCTTGTACTTAAGACGGCATTGTGCCTATTGTATATTATTCCGATGGAATTTCTATGATTCATCGTCAATAAGAAGATGCAAGGTATACAGTAAACCTGAAGGAAGCATCGGAATCTAAAACTGGACTCACAGGAGAGGTTCAAATCATAGAAAGTTAGAGTGTCAGTCCTCTTGTACTTAAGTCGGCATTGTGCCTTTTGAATTCAATTCCGATGCACGTTCTGTGCTTCATCGTCAATAAGAAAGTCCAAGGTTTACAGTAAACCTGAAGTGAAGCATTGGAATCTACAACTGGAGTCACAGGATCGCTTCAAATCGTAGAAAGTCAGAGTTCCAGTCCTCTCATACTTAAGTCGCATTGTAAGTTTTGTTAGAAATTCGGATGCATTTTCTGTGTTTCATCGTCAATAAGAAGGTCCAAGGGATACAGTTAACCTGAAGTGAAGCAACGGAATCTAAAACTGGACTCACAGGAGAGGATCAAATCATAGAAAGTTAGAGTGTCAGTCCTTTTGTACTTATGTCGGCATTGTGCCATTTGAATTTAATTCCGATGCAATTTCTGTGCTTTATCGTCAATAAAGTCGTCCAAGGTATACAGTAAACCTGAAGTGAAGCATCGTAATCTAAAACTGGACTCACAGGAGAGGTTCAAATCATAGAAAGTTACAGTGTCAGTCCTCTTGTAGTTAAGTCGGCATTATGCCTTTTGAATTGAATGCCGATGCAATTTCTGTGTTTCATCGTCAATAAGAATGTCCAAGGTATACCGTAAACCTGAAGTGAAGCATCGGAATCTAAAACTGGACTCACAGGAGAGGTTCAAATCATAGAAAGTTAGAGTGTCTGTCCTCTTGTACATAAGTCGGCATTGTGCCTTTTGAATTTAATTACGATCCAATTTCTGTGTTTCATCGTCAATAAGAAGGTCCAAGGTATACAGTAAACCTGAAGTGAAGCATCGGACTGTAAAACTGGACTCACAGGAGAGGTTCAAATCATAGAAAGTTAGAGTGTTAGTCCTCTTGTTCTTAAGTCGGCATTGTGCCTTTTGTATTAAATTCGGATGCAATTTCTGTGTTTCATCGACAATAAGAAGGTCCAAGGGATACAGTAAACCTGAAGTGAAGCATCGGAATCTAAAACTGGACTCACAGGAGAGGTTCCAATCATAGAAAGTTAGAGTGTCAGTCCTCTTGTATTTAAGTCGGGATTGTGCCTTTTGAATTTAATTCCGATGCAATTTCTGCGCTTCATCGTCAATAAGAAGGTCCAAGGTATACAGTAAACCTGAGGTCAAGCATCGGAATCGAAAACTGGACTCACAGGAGACGTTCAAATCATAGATAGTTAGAGTGTCAGTCCTCTTGTACTTAAGTCGGCATTGTGATTTTGAATTTAATTCCGATGCAATTTATGTACTTCATCGTCAATAAGAAGGTTCAAGGTATACAGTAAACCTGAAATGAAGCATCGGAAACTAAAACTGGGCTCACAGGAGAGGTTCAAATCATATAAAGTTAGAGTGTCATTCCTCTTGTACTTAAGTCGGCATTGTGCCTTTTAATTTTAATACCGATGCAATTTCTGTGCTCCATCGTCAATAAGAAGGTTCAAGGTATACAGTAAACCTGAAGTGAAGCATCGGAATCTAAGACCGGTCTCACAGGAGAGGCTCAAATCATAGAATGTAAGAAGTGTCAGTCCTCTTGTACTTAAGTCGGCATAGTGCCTTTTGTATTTAATTCCGATGGAATCTCTGTGTTTCATCGTCAATAAGAAGATCCAAGGGATACAGTAAACCTGAAGGAAGCATCGGAATCTATAATTGGACTCACAGGAGAAGTTCAAATCATTGAAAGTTAGTGTGTCAGTTCTCTTGTACTTAAGTCGGCATTGTGTCTTTTGTATTAAATTCGGATGCAATTTCTATATTTCATCGACAAGAAGAAGGTCCAAGAGATACAGTAATACTGAAGTGAAGCATCGGAGTCTAAAACTGGACTCACAGGAGAGGTTCAAATCATAGAAAGCTAGAATGTCAGTCCTCTTGTACTTAAGTCGGCATTGTGCCTTTTGAATTTAATTCCGATGCAATTTCTGTGCTTCATCGTCAACAAGAAGGTCCAAGGTATACAGTAAACCTGAAGTGAAGCATCGGAAACTAAAACTGGACTCACAGGAGAGGTTCTAATCATAAAAAGTTAGAGTGTCAGTCCTCTTGTACTTAAGTCCGCATTGTGCCTTTTGAATTTAATTCCGATGCAATTTCTGTGCTTCATCGTCAATAAGAAAGTCCAAGGTATACAGTAAACCTGAAGTGAAGCATCGGAATCTAAAACTGGACTTACAGGATAGGTGCAAATCGTAGAAAGTCAGAGTTTCTGTCCTCTGGTACTTAAGTCGGGATTGCGCCTTTTGTATTAAATTCGGATGCAATTCCTGTGTTTCATCGTCAATAAGAAGGTCCAAGTGATACAGTAAAACTAAAGTGAAGCATCGGAATCTAAAACTGGACTCACAGGAGAGGATCAAATCATAGAAAGTTAGAGTGTCAGTCCTCTTGAGCTTAAGTCGGCATAATGCCTTTTGAATTTAATTCCGATGCAATTTGTCTGTTTCATCGTCAATAAGGAGGTCCAAGGTATACAGTAAACCTGAAGTAAAGCATCGGAATCTAAAACTGGACTCATAGGAGAGGTTCAAATCATAGAAAGTTAGAGTGTCAGTCCTCTGGTACTTAAGTCGGCATTGTGCCTTTTGTATTTAATTCCGATGGAATCTCTGTGTTTCATCGTCAATAAGAAGATCCAAGGGATACAGTAAACCTGAAGGAAGCATCGGAATCTATAATTGGGCTCACAGGAAAAGTTCAAATCATAGAAATTTAGAGTGTCAGTCCTCTTGTACTTAAGTCGGCATTGTACCTTTTGTATTAAATTCGGATGCAATTTCTGTGTTTCATCGACAATAAGAAGGTCCAACGGATACAGTAAACCTGAAGTGAAGCATCGGAAACTAAAACCGGTCTCACAGGAGAGCTTCAAATCATAGAATGTAAGAAGTGTCAGTCCTCTTGTACTTAAGTCGGTATTGTGCCTTTTGTATTTAATTCGGATGCAATTTCTGTGCCTGATCGTCAATAAGAAGGTCCAAGGGATACAGTAAACCAGAATTGAAGCATCGGAATCTAAAACCGGTCTCACAGGAGAGGTTTATATCATAAAAGTTAGAGTGTCAGTCCTCTTGTAAATAAATCGGAATTGTGCCTTTTGTACTAAATTCGGATGCAATTTCTGTGCATCATCGTCAATAAGAAGGTCCAAGGTATACAGTAAACCTGAAGTGAAGCTTCGGAATCTAGAACTGGACTCACAGGTGAGGTTCTACATTTAGACAGTAAGAAGAGTCAGTCCTCTTGTACTTAAGTCGTCATTGTGCCTTTTGAATATAATTCGGATGCAATCTCTGTGCTTCATCGTCAATAAGATGGTCCAAGGTATACAGTAAACCTGAAGTGAAGCATCGGAATCTAAAACTGGACTCACAGGAGAGGTTCATATCATAGAAAGTTAGAGTGTCAGTCCTCATGTACTTAGGTCGGCATTGTGCCTTTTGGATTAAACTCGGATGCAATTTCTGTGCTTCATCGTCAATTAGATGGGCCAAGGTATACAGTAAACCTGAAGTGCAGCATTGGAATCCAAACCTGGTCTCACGGGAAAGGTTCTAAACATAGACAGAAAGGAGAGTCAGTCCTCTTGTACTTAAGTCAGCATTGTGCCTTTTGAATAAAATTCGGATACAATTTCTGTTTTTCATCGACAATAAGAAGGTCCAAGGTATACAGTAAACCTGAAGTGAAGCATCGCAATCTAAAACTGGTCTCACAGGAGAGATTCTAAACATAGATTGTAAGAAGTGTCAGTCCTTTTGTACTTAAGTCGTCATTGTGGTTTTGAATTTAATTCGGATGCAATTTCTGTGCTACATCGTCAATACGAATGTCCAAGGTATGCAGTAAACCTGAAGTGAAGAATCGGAATCTACAACTCGACTCACAGAAGAGGGTCAAACCATAGAAAGTTAGAGTGTCAGTCCTCTTGTACTTAAGTCGGCATTGTGCCTTTTGAATTAAATTCGGATGCAATTTCTGTGTTTCATCGTCAATTAGATGGTCCAAGGTATACAGTAAACCTGAAGTGAAGCAATGGAATCCAAACCTGGTCTCACAGGAAAGGTTCCAAACATAGACAGAAAGGAGTGTCATTCCTCTTGTACTTAAGTCGGCATTGTGCCTTTTGTTTTAAACTCGGATACAATTTCTGTGCTTCATCGTCAATAAGAAGGTCCAAGGTAGATAGTAAACCTGAAGTGAAGAATCGGAATCTACAACTGAACTCACAGGGGAGGTTCAAATCATAGAAAGTTAGAGTTTCAGTCCTCTTGTACTTAAGTCGGCATTGTGCCTTTTGAATTAAATTCAGATGCAATATCTGTGTTTCATCCGGAATTAGAAGGTCCAAGGTATACAGTAAACCTGAAGTGAAGCATTGGAATCTAATCCTGGTCTCACAGGAAAGGTTCTAAACATAGACAGTAAGACGAGTCAGTCCTCTTGTACTTAAGTATTCATTGTGCCTTTTGTACTCAATGCGGATGCAATTTCTGTGTTTCATCGTCAATAAGAAGGTCCGAGGTATACAGTAAACCTGAAGGGAAGCATCGCAATCTTAAGCCGGTCTCACAGGAGATGTTCAAATCATAGAAAGTTAGAGTGT
Source organism: Schistocerca serialis cubense (assembly GCF_023864345.2). NCBI lineage: Eukaryota > Metazoa > Arthropoda > Insecta > Orthoptera > Acrididae > Schistocerca > Schistocerca serialis. The sequence continues at coordinate 21,207,030 of NC_064648.1, forward strand.
CAGTCCTCTTGCACTTAAGTCGGCCTTTGCCTTTTGAATTAATTTCGGATGCAATTTCTGTGCTTCATCGTCAATTAGAAGGTCCAAGGTATACAGTAAACCTGAAGTGAAGCATCGGAATCTAAAAATGGTCTCACAGGAATGGTTCTAAACATAGATATTAAGAAGAGTCAGTCCTCTTGTACTTAAGTCGGCATTGTGCCTTTTGTGTTAAATTCGGTTGCAATTTCTGTGTATCATCGACAATCAGAAGGTCCAAGGTATACAGTAAACCTGAAGTGAATCATCGCAATCTTAAACCAGTCTCACAGGAGATGTTCAAATCATAGAAAGTTAGAGTGTCAGTCCTCTTGTACTTAAGTCGTCATTTTGCCTTATGTATTAAATTCGGATGCAATATCTGTTTTTCATCGTCAATTAGAAGTTCCAAGGTATACAGTAAACCTGAATTGAAGCATCAGAATCTAAAACCGGTCTCGCAGGAGATGTTTAAATTATCAAAGTTAGAGTGTCAGTCCTCTTGTACTTAAGTCGGCATTGTGCCTTTTGTACTAAATTCGGATGCAATTTCTGTGCTTCATCGTCAATAAGAAGGTCCAAGGGATACAGTAAACCTGAAGTGAAGCATCGGAATCTATAACTGGACTCACAGTAGAGGTTCTAAACATAGACAGTAGGAAGAGTCAGTTCTCTTGTACTTAAGTCGGCATTGTGCCTTTTGTATTAAATTCGTATGCAATTTCTGTGTTTCATCGTCAATAAGAAGGTCCTAGGGATACAGTAAACCAGATGTGAAGCATCTGAATCTAAAAACGCTCTCACAGGAGAGGTTCAAATCATAGAATGTAAGAAGTGTCAGTCCTCTTGTACTTAAGACGGCATTGTGCCTATTGTATATTATTCCGATGGAATTTCTATGACTCATCGTCAATAAGAAGATGCAAGGTATACAGTAAACCTGAAGGAAGCATCGGAATCTAAAACTGGACTCACAGGAGAGGTTCAAATCATAGAAAGTTAGAGTGTCAGTCCTCTTGTACTTAAGTCGGCATTGTGCCTTTTGAATTCAATTCCGATGCACGTTCTGTGCTTCATCGTCAATAAGAAAGTCCAAGGTTTACAGTAAACCTGAAGTGAAGCATTGGAATCTACAACTGGACTCACAGGATAGGTTCAAATCGTAGAAAGTCAGAGTTCCAGTCCTCTCATACTTAAGTCGCATTGTAAGTTTTGTTAGAAATTCGGATGCATTTTCTGTGTTTCATCGTCAATAAGAAGGTCCAAGGGATACAGTTAACCTGAAGTGAAGCAACGGAATCTAAAACTGGACTCACAGGAGAGGATCAAATCATAGAAAGTTAGAGTGTCAGTCCTTTTGTACTTATGTCGGCATTGTGCCATTTGAATTTAATTCCGATGCAATTTCTGTGCTTTATCGTCAAAAAGGTCGTCCAAGGTATACAGTAAACCTGAAGTGAAGCATCGTAATCTAAAACTGGACTCACAGGAGAGGTTCAAATCATAGAAAGTTACAGTGTCAGTCCTCTTGTAGTTAAGTCGGCATTATGCCTTTTGATTTGAATGCCGATGCAATTTCTGTGTTTCATCGTCAATAAGAATGTCCAAGGTATACCGTAAACCTGAAGTGAAGCATCGGAATCTAAAACTGGACTCACAGGAGAGGTTCAAATCATAGAAAGTTAGAGTGTCTGTCCTCTTGTACATAAGTCGGCATTGTGCCTTTTGAATTTAATTACGATCCAATTTCTGTGTTTCATCGTCAATAAGAAGGTCCAAGGTATACAGTAAACCTGAAGTGAAGCATCGGACTGTAAAACTGGACTCACAGGAGAGGTTCAAATCATAGAAAGTTAGAGTGTTAGTCCTCTTGTTCTTAAGTCGGCATTGTGCCTTTTGTATTAAATTCGGATGCAATTTCTGTGTTTCATCGACAATAAGAAGGTCCAAGGGATACAGTAAACCTGAAGTGAAGCATCGGAATCTAAAACTGGACTCACAGGAGAGGTTCCAATCATAGAAAGTTAGAGTGTCAGTCCTCTTGTATTTAAGTCGGGATTGTGCCTTTTGAATTTAATTCCGATGCAATTTCTGCGCTTCATCGTCAATAAGAAGGTCCAAGGTATACAGTAAACCTGAGGTCAAGCATCGGAATCGAAAACTGGACTCACAGGAGACGTTCAAATCATAGAAAGTTAGAGTGTCAGTCCTCTTGTACTTAAGTCGGCATTGTGATTTTGAATTTAATTCCGATGCAATTTATGTGCTTCATCGTCAATAAGAAGGTTCAAGGTATACAGTAAACCTGAAGTGAAGCATCGGAAACTAAAACTGGGCTCACAGGAGAGGTTCAAATCATATAAAGTTAGAGTGTCATTCCTCTTGTACTTAAGTCGGCATTGTGCCTTTTAATTTTAATACCGATGCAATTTCTGTGCTCCATCGTCAATAAGAAGGTTCAAGGTATACAGTAAACCGGAAGTGAAGCATCGGAATCTAAAACAGGACTCACAGGAGAGGTTAAAATCGTAGAAAGGCAGAGTTTCAGTCCTTTTGTTCTTAACTCGGAATTGCGCCTTTTGTATTAAATTCGGATGCAATTCCTGTGTTTCATCGTCAATAAGAAGGTCCAAGGGATACAGTAAACCTGAAGTGAAGCATCGGAATCTAAGACCGGTCTCACAGGAGAGGTTCAAATCATAGAATGTAAGAAGTGTCAGTCCTCTTGTACTTAAGTCGGCATTGTGCCTTTTGTATTTAATTCCGATGGAATCTCTGTGTTTCATCGTCAATAAGAAGATCCAAGGGATACAGTAAACCTGAAGGAAGCATCGGAATCTATAATTGGACTCACAGGAGAGGTTCAAATCATTGAAAGTTAGTGTGTCAGTTCTCTCGTACTTAAGTCGGCATTGTGTCTTTTGTATTAAATTCGGATGCAATTTCTATATTTCATCGACAAGAAGAAGGTCCAAGAGATACAGTAATACTGAAGTGATTCATCGGAGTCTAAAACTGGACTCACAGGAGAGGTTCAAATCATAGAAAGCTAGAATGTCAGTCCTCTTGTACTTAAGTCGGCATTGTGCCTTTTGAATTTAATTCCGATGCAATTTCTGTGCTTCATCGTCAACAAGAAGGTCCAAGGTATACAGTAAACCTGAAGTGAAACATCGGACACTAAAACTGGACTCACAGGAGAGGTTCAAATCATAAAAAGTTAGAGTGTCAGTCCTCTTGTACTTAAGTCCGCATTGTGCCTTTGAATTTAATTCCGATGCAATTTCTGTGCTTCATCGTCTATAAGAAAGTCCAAGGTATACAGTAAACCTGAAGTGAAGCATCGGAATCTAAAACTGGACTTACAGGATAGGTGCAAATCGTAGAAAGTCAGAGTTTCTGTCCTCTGGTACTTAAGTCGGGATTGCGCCTTTTGTATTAAATTCGGATGCAATTCCTGTGTTTCATCGTCAATAAGAAGGTCCAAGGGATACAGTAAACCTAAAGTGAAGGATCGGAATCTAAAACTGGACTCACAGGAGAGGATCAAATCATAGAAAGTTAGAGTGTCAGTCCTCTTGTGCTTAAGTCGGCATAATGCCTTTTGAATTTAATTCCGATGCAATTTGTCTGTTTCATCGTCAATAAGGAGGTCCAAGGTATACAGTAAACCTGAAGTAAAGCATCGGAATCTAAAACTGGACTCATAGGAGAGGTTCAAATCATAGAAAGTTAGAGTGTCAGTCCTCTGGTACTTAAGTCGGCATTGTGCCTTTTGTATTTAATTCCGATGGAATCTCTGTGTTTCATCGTCAATAAGAAGATCCAAGGGATACAGTAAACCTGAAGGAAGCATCGGAATCTATAATTGGGCTCACAGGAAAAGTTCAAATCATAGAAATTTAGAGTGTCAGTCCTCTTGTACTTAAGTCGGCATTGTACCTTTTGTATTAAATTCGGATGCAATTTCTGTGTTTCATCGACAATAAGAAGGTCCAACGGATACAGTAAACCTGAAGTGAAGCATCGGAAACTAAAACCGGTCTCACAGGAGAGCTTCAAATCATAGAATGTAAGAAGTGTCAGTCCTCTTGTACTTAAGTCGTTATTGTGCCTTTTGTATTTAATTCGGATGCAATTTCTGTGCCTGATCGTCAATAAGAAGGTCCAAGGGATACAGTAAACCAGAATTGAAGCATCGGAATCTAAAACCGGTCTCACAGGAGAGGTTTATATCATAAAAGTTAGAGTGTCAGTCCTCTTGTAAATAAATCGGAATTGTGCCTTTTGTACTAAATTCGGATGCATTTTCTGTGCATCATCGTCAATAAGAAGGTCCAAGGTATACAGTAAACCTGAAATGAAGCTTCGGAATCTAGAACTGGACTCACAGGTGAGGTTCTAAATATAGACAGTAAGAAGAGTCAGTCCTCTTGTACTTAAGTCGTCATTGTGCCTTTTGAATATAATTCGGATGCAATCTCTCTGCTTCATCGTCAATAAGATGGTCCAAGGTATACAGTAAACCTGAAGTGAAGCATCGGAATCTAAAACTGGACTCACAGGAGAGGTTCATATCATAGAAAGTTAGAGTGTCAGTCCTCATGTACTTAAGTCGGCATTGTGCCTTTTGGATTAAACTCGGATGCAATTTCTGTGCTTCATCGTCAATTAGATGGGCCAAGGTATACAGTAAACTTGAAGTGCAGCATTGGAATCCAAACCTGGTCTCACGGGAAAGGTTCTAAAGATAGACAGAAAGGAGAGTCAGTCCTCTTGTACTTAAGTCAGCATTGTGCCTTTTGAATAAAATTCGGATACAATTTCTGTGTTTCATCGACAATAAGAAGGTCCAAGGTATACAGTAAACCTGAAGTGAAGCATCGCAATCTAAAACTGGTCTCACAGGAGAGATTCTAAACATAGATTGTAAGAAGTGTCAGTCCTTTTGTACTTAAGTCGTCATTGTGCCTTTTGAATTTAATTCGGATGCAATTTCTGTGCTACATCGTCAATACGAAGGTCCAAGGTGTGCAGTAAACCTGAAGTGAAGAATCGGAATCTACAACTCGACTCACAGAAGAGGTTCAAATCATAGAAAGTTAGAGTGTCTGTCCTCTTGTACTTAAGTCGGCATTGTGCCTTTTGAATTAAATTCGGATGCAATTTCTGTGTTTCATCGTCAATTAGATGGTCCAAGGTATACAGTAAACCTGAAGTGAAGCAATGGAATCCAAACCTGGTCTCACAGGAAAGGTTCTAAACATAGACAGAAAGGAGTGTCATTCCTCTTGTACTTAAGTCGGCATTGTGCCTTTTGTTTTAAACTCGGATACAATTTCTGTGCTTCATCGTCAATAAGAAGGTCCAAGGTAGATAGTAAACCTGAAGTGAAGAATCGGAATCTACAACTGAACTCACAGGGGAGGTTCAAATCATAGAAAGTTAGAGTTTCAGTCCTCTTGTACTTAAGTCGGCATTGTGCCTTTTGAATTAAATTCAGATGCAATATCTGTGTTTCATCCGGAATTAGAAGTTCCAAGGTATACAGTAAACCTGAAGTGAAGCATTGGAATCTAAACCTGGTCTCACAGGAAAGGTTCTAAACATAGACAGTAAGACGAGTCAGTCCTCTTGTACTTAAGTCTTCATTGTGCCTTTTGTACTCAATGCGGATGCAATTTCTGTGTTTCATCGTCAATAAGAAGGTCCGAGGTATACAGTAAACCTGAAGGGAAGCATCGCAATCTTAAGCCGGTCTCACAGGAGATGTTCAAATCATAGAAAGTTAGAGTGTCAGTCCTCTTGCACTTAAGTCGGCATTTGCCTTTTGAATTAATTTCGGATGCAATTTCTGTGCTTCATCGTCAATTAGAAGGTCCAAGGTATACAGTAAACCTGAAGTGAAGCATCGGAATCTAAAAATGGTCTCACAGGAATGGTTCTAAACATAGATATTAAGAAGAGTCAGTCCTCTTGTACTTAAGTCGGCATTGTGCCTTTTGTGTTAAATTCGGATGCAATTTCTGTGTATCATCGACAATCAGAAGGTCCAAGGTATACAGTAAACCTGAAGTGAATCATCGCAATCTTAAACCGGTCTCACAGGAGATGTTCAAATCATAGAAAGTTAGAGTGTCAGTCCTCTTGTACTTAAGTCGTCATTTTGCCTTTTGTATTAAATTCGGATGCAATATCTGTTTTTCATCGTCAATTAGAAGTTCCAAGGTATACAGTAAACCTGAATTGAAGCATCGGAATCTAAAACCGGTCTCGCAGGAGATGTTTAAATTATCAAAGTTAGAGTGTCAGTCCTCTTGTACTTAAGTCGGCATTGTGCCTTTTGTACTAAATTCGGATGCAATTTCTGTGCTTCATCGTAAATAAGAAGGTCCAAGGTATACAGTAAATATGAAGTGAACCATCGGAATCCAAAACTGGACCCACAGGAGAGGTTCTAAATATAGACAGTAAGAAGAGTCAGTCCTCTTGTACTTAAGTCGTCATTGTGCCTTTTGAATATAATTCGGATGCTATTTCTGTGCTACATCGTCAATAAGAAGGTCCAAGGTATACAGTAAACCTGAAGCGAAGCATCGGAATCTACACCTGGACTCACAGGGGAGGTTCAAATCATAGAAAGTTACAGTGTCAGTCCTCTTGTAGTTAAGTCGGCATTATGCCTTTTGAATTTAATGCCGATGCAATTTCTGTGTTTCATCGTCAATAAGAATGTCCAAGGTATACCGTAAACCTTAAGTGAAGCATCGGAATCTAAAACTGGACTCACAGGAGAGGTTCAAATCATAGAAAGTTAGAGTGTCTGTCCTCTTGTACATAAGTAGGCATTGTGCCTTTTGAATTTAATTACGATCCAATTTCTGTGTTTTATCGTCAATAAGAAGGTCCAAGGTATACAGTAAACCTGAAGTGAAGCATCGGACTCTAAAACTGGACTCACAGGAGAGGTTCAAATCATAGAAAGTTAGAGTGTTAGTCCTCTTGTTCTTAAGTCGGCATTGTGCCTTTTGTATTAAATTCGGATGCAATTTCTGTGTTTCATCGACAATAAGAAGGTCCAAGGGATACAGTAAACCTGAAGTGAAGCATCGGAATCTAAAACTGGACTCACAGGAGAGGTTCCAATCATAGAAAGTTAGAGTGTCAGTCCTCTTGTATTTAAGTCGGGATTGTGCCTTTTCAATTTAATTCCGATGCAATTTCTGCGCTTCATCGTCAATAAGAAGGTCCAAGGTATACAGTAAACCTGAGGTCAAGCATCGGAATCGAAAACTGGACTCACAGCAGACGTTCAAATCATAGAAAGTTAGAGTGTCAGTCCTCTTCTACTTAAGTCGGCATTGTGATTTTGAATTTAATTCCGATGCAATTTATGTGCTACATCGTCAATAAGAAGGTTCAAGGTATACAGTAAACCTGAAGTGAAGCATCGGAAACTAAAACTGGGCTCACAGGAGAGGTTCAAATCATATAAAGTTAGAGAGTCATTCCTCTTGTACTTAAGTCGGCATTGTGCCTTTTAATTTTAATTCCGATGCAATTTCTGTGCTCCATCGTCAATAAGAAGGTTCAAGGTATACAGTTAACCGGAAGTGAAGCATCGGAATCTAAAACAGGACTCACAGGAGAGGTTAAAATCGTAGAAAGGCAGAGTTTCAGTCCTCTTGTACTTAACTCGGAATTGCGCCTTTTGTATTAAATTCGGATGCAATTCCTGTGTTTCATCGTCAATAAGAAGGTCCAAGGGATACAGTAAACCTGAAGTGAAGCATCGGAATCTAAGACCGGTCTCACAGGAGAGGTTCAAATCATAGAATGTAAGAAGTGTCAGTCCTCTTGTACTTAAGTCGGCATTGTGCCTTTTGTATTTAATTCCGATGGAATCTCTGTGTTTCATCGTCAATAAGAAGATCCAAGGGATACAGTAAACCTGAAGGAAGCATCGGAATCTATAATTGGACTCACAGTAGAAGTTCAAATCATAGAAAGGCAGAGTTTCAGTCCTCTTGTACTTAACTCGGAATTGCGCCTTTTGTATTAAATTCGGATGCAATTTCTATGTTTCATCGACAAGAAGAAGGTCCAAGAGATACAGTAATACTCAAGTGAAGCATCGGAGTCTAAAACTGGACTCACAGGAGAGGTTCAAATCATAGAAAGCTAGAATGTCAGTCCTCTTGTACTTAAGTCCGCATTGTGCCTTTTGAATTTAATTCCGATGCTATTTCTGTGCTTCATCGTCAATAAGAAAGTCCAAGGTATACAGTAAACCTGAAGTGAAGCATCGGAATCTAAAACTGGACTTACAGGATAGGTGCAAATCGTAGAAAGTCAGAGTTTCTGTCCTCTGGTACTTCAGTCGGGATTGCGCCTTTTGTATTAAATTCGGATGCAATTCCTGTGTTTCATCGTCAATAAGAAGGTCCAAGGTATACAGTAAACCTAAAGTGAAGGATCGGAATCTAAAACTGGACTCACAGGAGAGGATCAAATCATAGAAAGTTAGAGTGTCAGTCCTCTTGTGCTTAAGTCGGCATAATGCCTTTTGAATTTAATTACGATGCAATTTGTCTGTTTCATCGTCAATAAGGAGGTCCAAGGTATACAGTAAACCTGAAGTAAAGCATCGGAATCTAAAACTGGACTCATAGGAGAGGTTCAAATCATAGAAAGTTAGAGTGTCAGTCCTCTGGTACTTAAGTCGGCATTGTGCCTTTTGTATTTAATTCCGATAGAATCTCTGTGTTTCATCGTCAATAAGAAGATCCAAGGGATGCAGTAAACCTGAAGGAAGCATCGGAATCTATAATTGGACTCACAGGAAAAGTTCAAATCATAGAAATTAAGAGTGTCAGTCCTCTTGTACTTAAGTCGGCATTGTACCTTTTGTATTAAATTCGGATGCAATTTCTGTGTTTCATCGACAATAAGAAGGTCCAACGGATACAGTAAACCTGAAGTGAAGCATCGGAAACTAAAACCGGTCTCACAGGAGAGCTTCAAATCATAGAATGTAAGAAGTGTCAGTCCTCTTGTATTTAAGTCGGTGTTGTGCCTTTTGTATTTAATTCGGATGCAATTTCTGTGCCTGATCGTCAATAAGAAGGTCCAAGGGATACAGTAAACCAAAATTGAAGCATCGGAATCTAAAACCGGTCTCACAGGAGAGGTTTATATCATAAAAATTAGAGTGTCAGTCCTCTTGTAAATAAATCGGAATTGTGCCTTTTGTACTAAATTCGGATGCAATTTCTGTGCATCATCGTCAATAAGAAGGTCCAAGGTATACAGTAAACCTGAAGTGAAGCTTCGGAATCTAGAACTGGACTCACAGGTGAGGTTCTAAATATAGACAGTAAGAAGAGTCAGTCCTCTTTTACTTAAGTCGTCATTGTGCCTTTTGAATATAATTCGGATGCAATCTCTGTGCTTCATCGTCAATAAGATGGTCCAAGGTATACAGTAAACCTGAAGTGAAGCATCGGAATCTAAAACTGGACTCACAGGAGAGGTTCATATCATAGAAAGTTAGAGTGTCAGTCCTCATGTACTTAAGTCGGCATTGTGCCTTTTTGATTAAACTCGGATGCAATTTCTGTGCTTCATCGTCAATTAGATGGGCCAAGGTATACAGTAAACCTGAAGTGCAGCATTGGAATCCAAACCTGGTCTCACGGGAAAGGTTCTAAACATAGACAGAAAGGAGAGTCAGTCCTCTTGTACTTAAGTCAGCATTGTGCCTTTTGAATAAAATTCGGATACAATTTCTGTGTTTCATCGACAATAAGAAGGTCCAAGGTATACAGTAAACCTGAAGTGAAGCATCGCAATCTAAAACTGGTCTCACAGGAGAGATTCTAAACATAGAATGTAAGAAGTGTCAGTCCTTTTGTACTTAAGTCGTCATTGTGCCTTTTGAATTTAATTCGGATGCAATTTCTGTGCTACATCGTCAATACGAAGGCCCAAGGTATGCAGTAAACCTGAAGTGAAGAATCGGAATCTACAACTCGACTCACAGGAGAGGTTCAAATCATAGAGAGTTAAAGTGTCATTCCTCTTGTACTTAAGTCGGCATTGTGCCTCTTGTTTTAAACTCGGATACAATTTCTGTTCTTCATCGTCAATAAGAAGGTCCAAGGTAGATAGTAAACCTGAAGTGAAGAATCGGAATCTACAACTGAACTCACAGGGGAGGTTCAAATCATAGATAGTTAGAGTTTCAGTCCTCTTGTACTTAAGTCGGCATTGTGCCTTTTGAATTAAATTCAGATGCAATATCTGTGTTTCATCGTGAATTAGAAGGTCCAAGGTATACAGTAAACCTGAAGTGAAGCATTGGAATCTAAACCTGGTCTCACAGGAAAGGTTCTAAACATAGACAGTAAGACGAGTCAGTCCTCTTGTACTTAAGTCTTCATTGTGCCTTTTGTACTCAATGCGGATGCAATTTCTGTGTTTCATCGTCAATAAGAAGGTCCGAGGTATACAGTAAACCTGAAGGGAAGCATCGCAATCTTAAACAGGTCTCCCAGGAGATGTTCAAATCATAGAAAGTTAGAGTGTCAGTCCTCTTGTACTTAAGTCGGCATTTGCCTTTTGAATTAATTTCGGATGCAATTTCTGTGCTTCATCGTCAATTAGAAGGTCCAAGGTATACAGTAAACCTGAAGTGAAGCATCGGAATCTAAAAATGGTCTCACAGGAATGGTTCTAAACATAGATATTAAGAAGAGTCAGTCCTCTTGTACTTAAGTCGGCATTGTGCCTTTTGTATTAAATTCGGATGCAATTTCTGTGTTTCATCGTCAATTAGAAGTTGCAAGGTATACAGTAAACCTGAATTGAAGCATCGGAATCAAAAACCGGTCTCGCAGGAGATGTTTAAATTATCAAAGTTAGAGTGTCAGTCCTCTTGTACTTAAGTCGGCATTGTGCCTTTTGTACTAAATTCGGATGCAATTTCTGTGCTTCATCGTCAATAAGAAGGTCCTAGGTATACAGTAAATATGAAGTGAACCATCGGAATCTAAAACTGGACCCTCAGGAGAGGTTCTAAATATAGACAGTAAGAGGAGTCAGTCCTCTTGTACTTAAGTCGTCATTGTGCCTTTTGAATATAATTCGGATGCAATTTTTGTGCTACATCGTCAATAAGAAGGTCCAAGGTATACAGTAAACCTGAAGCGAAGCATCGGAATCTACACCTGGACTCACAGGGGAGGTTCAAATCATAGAAAGTTAGAGTGTCAGTCCTCTTGTACTTAAGTCGGCATTGTGCCTTTTGAATTAAATTCGGATGCAATTTCTATGTTTCATCGTCAATAAGAAGGTCCAAGGTATACAGTAAACCTGAATTGAAGCATCGGAATCTAAAACCGGTCTCGCAGGAGACGTTTAAATTATCAAAGTTAGAGTGTCAGTCCTCTTGTACTTAAGTCGGCATTGAGCCTTTTGTACTAAATTCGGATGCAATTTCTGTGCTTCTTCGTCAATAAGAAGGTCCAAGGTATACAGTAAATATGAAGTGAACCATCGGAATCTAAAACTGGACCCACAGGAGAGGTTCTAAATATAGACAGTAAGAAGAGTCAGTCCTCTTGTACTTAAGCCGTCATTGTGCCTTTTGAATATAATTCCGATGCAATTTCTGTGCTACATCGTCAATAAGAAGGTCCAAGGTATTCAGTAAACCTGAAGCGAAGCATCGGAATCTACACCTGGACTCACTGGGGAGGTTCAAATCATAGAAAGTTAGAGTGTCAGTCCTCTTGTACTTAAGTCGGCATTGTGAATTTTGAATTAAATTCGGATGCAATTTCTATGTTTCATCGTCAATAAGAAGGTCCAAGGTATACAGTAAACCTGAAGTGAAGCATCGCAATCTAAAACCGGTCTCACAGGAGAGGTTCAAATCATTTAATGTTAGAGAGTCAGTCCTCTTGTACTTAAGTCGGAATTGTGCCTTTTGAATTTAATTCGATGCAATTTCTGTGTTTCATCGTCAATAAGAAGGTCCAAGGTATACAGTAAACCTGTAGTGAAGCATCGGAATCTAAAACTGGACTCACAGGAGAGGTTCAAATCATTGAAACTTAGAGTGACAGTCCTTTTGTACTTAAGTCGGCATTGTGGCTTTTGTTTTAAATTTGGATGCAATTTCTGTGCTTCATCGTCGATTAGAAGGTCCAAGGTATACAGTAAACCTGAAGTGAAGAATCGGAATCTACAACTGGACTCACAGGAGAGGTTTAAATCATAGAAAATTAGATTGTCAGCCCTCTTGTACTTAAGTCGGAATTGTGCCTTTTGAATTTCTTTTCGATGCAATTTCTGTGCTTCATCGTCAATAAGAAGGTTCAAGGTATACAGTAAATCTGAAGTGAAGCATCGGAATCTAAAACCGGTCTCACAGGAGAGGTTCAAATCATAGAATGTAAGAAGTGTCAATCCTCTTGTACTTACGTCGGTATTGTGCCTTTTGTATTAAATTCTGATGCAATTTCTGTGTTTGATCGTCAATAAGAAGTTCCAAGGGATACAGTAAACCTGAAGTGAAGCATCGGAATCTAAAACTGGACTCACAGGAGAGGTTCAAATCATAGAAAGTTTAGGTGTCAGTCCTCTTGTATAAAAGTCGGCATTGTGCCTTTTGAATTTATTTCAGATGTAATTTCTGTGCCTTATCGTCAATAAGAAGGTTCAAGGTATACAGTAAACCTGAAGTGAAGCATCGGAATCTAAAACTGGACTCACAGGAGAGGTTCAAATCATAGAAAGTTAGAGTGTTAGTCCTCTTGTACTTAAGTCAGCATTTTGCCTTTTGTATTAAATTTGGATGCAATATCTGTGTTTCATCGTCGATTAGAAGGTCCAAGGTATACAGTAAACCTGAAGTGAAGAATCGGAATCTACAACTGGACTCACAGGAGAGGTTTAAATCATAGAAAATTAGATTGTCAGCCCTCTTGTACTTAAGTCGGAATTGTGCCTTTTGAATTTCTTTTCGATGCAATTTCTGTGCTTCATCGTCAATAAGAAGGTTCAAGGTATACAGTAAATCTGAAGTGAAGCATCGGAATCTAAAACTGGACTCACAGGAGAGGTTCAAATCATAGAAAGTTAGAGTGCCAGTCCACTTGTAATGAAGTCGGCATTGTGCCTTATGTATTAAATTCAGATGCAATTTCTGTGTTTCAACGTCAATTAGAAGGTCCAAGGTGTTCAGTAAACCTGAAGTGAAGCATCGAAATCTATAACCGGCCTCACAGGAGATGTTCAAATCATAGAAAGTTAGAGTGTCAGTCCTCTTGGAATTAAGTCGGCATTGTGCCTTTTGTATTAAATTCTGATGCAATTTCTGTGCTTCATCGTCAATAAGAAGGTCCAAGGCATACAGTAAACCTGAAGTGATGCATGGGAATTTAAAACTGGCCTCACAGGAGAGGTTCTAAACATAGACAGCAAGAAGTTTCAGTCCTCTTGTACTTATGTCGTCATTGTGCCTTTTGAATTTAATTCCGATGCAATTTCTGTGCTTCTTCGTCAATAAGAAGGTCCAAGGTATACAGTAAACCTGAAGTGAAGCATCGGAATCTGAAACTGGACTCACAAGATAGATTCTAAACATAGGCAGTATGAAGAGTCAGTCCTCTTGTACTTAAGTCGTCTTTGTGCTTTTGAATTTAATTCGGATGCAATTTCCGTGCTTCATGGGTAATAAGAACTTCCAAGGTATACAGTAAACCTGAAGTGAAGCATCAGAATCTAAAACTGGACTCACAGGAGAGGTTTAAATCATAGAAAAATAGAGTGTCAGTTCTCTCGTACTTAAGTCGGCATTGTGCCTTTTGAATTTCTTTCCGATGCAATTTCTGTGCTTCATCGTCAATAAGAAGGTTCAAGGTATACAGTAAACCTGAAGTGAAGCATGGGAATCTTAAACTGGACTCACAGGAGAGGTTCAAATCATAGAAAAGTTGAGTGTCAGTCCTCTTGTACTTAAGTCGGCATTGTGCCTTATGTAATAAATTCGGATGCAATTTCTGTGTTTCAACTCAATTAGAAGGTCCAAGGTATACAGTAAACCTGAAGTGAAGCATCGTAATCTAAAACCGGTCTCACAGGAGAGGTTCAAATCATAGAAAGTCAGAGTGTCACCACTCTTGTACTTAAGTCGGCATTGTGAATTTTGTATTAAATTCGGATGCAATTTCTGTGCTTCATCGTCAATAAGAAGGTCCAAGGTATACAGTAAACCTGAAGTGAAGCATTGGAATCAAAAACTGGCCTCACTGGAGAGGTTCTAAACATAGACAGTAAGAAGTGTCAGTCCTCTTGTACTTATGTCGTCATTGTGCCTTTTGAATCTAATTCCGATTCAATTTCTGTGCTTCATCGTCAAGAAGGAAGTCCAAGGTATACAGTAAACGTGAAGTGAAGCATCGGAATCTGAAACTGGCCTCACAGGAGAGGTTCAAATCGTAGAAAGTTAGGGTGTCATTCCTCTTGTACTTAAGTCGGCATTGTGCCATTTGTATTAAATTCGGATGCAATTTCTGTGCTTCATCGTCAATAAGAGGGTACAAGGTATACAGTAAGCCTGAAGTGAGGAATCGGAATCCAAAACTGGACTCACAGGAGAAGTTCAAATCATAGGACGTTAGAGTGCCAGTCCTCTTGTAATTAAAGCGGCATTGTGCCTCATGTATTATGTTCGGATGCAATTTCTGTGTTTCATCGTCAATTAGAAGGTCCAAGGTATACAGTAAACCTGAAGTAAAGTTTCGGAATCTAAAACTGGTCTCACAGGTAAGGTTCTGAACATAGACTGTAAGAAGTGTTAGTCCTCTTGTACGTAAGTCGGCATTGTGCCTTTTGTACTGAATTCGAATGCAATTTCTGTGTTTGATCGTCAATAAGAAGGTCCAAGGAATACAGTAAACCTGAAGTTAATCATCGGAATCTAAAACTGGACACACAGGAGAGGTTCAAATCATAGATACTTAGAGTGTCAGTCCTCTTGTACTTAAGTCGGCATTGTGTCTTTTGATTTCAATTCCGATGCACTTTCTGTGTTTCATCGTCAATAAGAAGGTCCAAGGTATACAGTAAACCTGAAGTGAAGCATCGGAATCTAAAACTGACTCACAGGAGAGGTTCAAATCATAGAATGTTAGAGAGCCAGTCCTCTTGTTCATAAGTCGGAATTGTGCCTTTTGAATTTAATTCGATGCAATTTCTGTGTTTCATCGTCAATAAGAAGGTCCAAGGTATACAGTAAACCTGTAGTGAAGCATCGGAATCTAAAACTGGACTCACAGGAGAGGTTCAAATCATTGAAACTTAGAGTGACAGTCCTTTTGTACTTAAGTCGGCATTGTGCCTTTTGAATTACTTTCGGATGCAATTTTTGTGTTTCATCGTCAATTAGAACGTCCAAGGTATACAGTAAACCTGAAGTGAAGCATCGGAATCTAAAACTGGTCTCACAGGAAAGGTTCTAAACCTAGATATTAAGAAGAGTCAGGCCTCTTGTACTTATGTCGGCATTGTGCCTTTTGTATTAAATTCTAATGCAATTTCTGTGTTTCATCGACAATACGAAGGTCCAAGGGATACAGTAAACCTGAAGTGAAGCATCGGAATCTAAAACCGGTCTCACAGGAGAGGTTCAAATCATAGAATGTAAGATGTGTCATTCCTCTTGTACTTACGTCGGTATTGTGCCTTTTGTATTTAATTCGGATGCAATTTCTGTGTTTGATCGTCAATAAGAAGGTCCAAGGGATACAGTAAACCTGAAGTGAAGCATCGGAATCTAAAACTGGACTCACAGGAGAGGTTCAACTCATAGAAAGTTTAGGTGTCAGTCCTCTTGTACTTAAGTCGGCATTGTGCCTTTTCAATTTAATTCAGATGTAATTTCTGTGCTTCATCGTCAATAAGAAGTTTCAAGGTATACAGTAAACCTGAAGTGAAGCATCGGAATCTCAAACTGGACTCACAGGAGAGTTTCAAATCATAGAAAGTTAGATTGTCAGTCCTCTTGTACTTAAGTCGGCATTTTGCCTTTTGTATTAAATTCGGATGCAATATCTATGATTCATCGTCAATTAGAAGGTCCAAGGTATACAGGAAACCTGAAGTGAAGAATCGGAATCTACAACTGGACTCACAGGAGAGGTATAAATCATAGAAAATTAGATTGTCAGCCCTCTTGTACTTAAGTCGGAATTGTGCCTTTTGAATTTCTTTCCGATGCAATTTCTGTGCTTCATCGTCAATAAGAAGGTTCAACGTATACAGTAAATCTGAAGTGAAGCATCGGAATCTAAAACTGGACTCACAGGAGAGGTTCAAATCATAGAAAGTTAGAGTGCCAGTCCTCTTGTACTTAAGTCGGCATTGTGCCTTATGTATTAAATTCGGATGCAATTTCTGTGTTTCAACGTCAATTAGAAGGTCCAAGGCGTTCAGTAAACCTGAAGTGAAGCATCGAAATCTAAAACCGGTCTCACAGGAGAGGTTCAAATCATAGAAAGTTAGAGTGTCTGTCCTCTTGTACTTAAGTCGGCATTGTGCCTTTTGTATTAAATTCGGATGCAATTTCTGTGCTTCATCGTCAATAAGAAGTTCCAAGGTAAACAGTAAACCTGAAGTGAAGCATGGGAATTTAAAACTGGCCTCACAGGAGAGGTTCTAAACATAGACAGCAAGAAGTTTCAGTCCTCTTGTACTTATGTCGTCATTGTGCCTTTTGAATTTATTTCCGATGCAATTTCTGTGCTTCTTCGTCAATAAGAAGTTCCAAGGTATACAGTAAACCTGAAGTGAAGCATCGGAATCTAAAACTGGACTCACAGGAGAGGTTCAAATCATAGAAAGTTAGAGTGTCATACCTCTTGTACTTAAGTCGACATTTTGCCTTTTGTATTAAACTCAGATGCAATTTCTGTCCTTCATCGTCAATAAGAAGGTCCAAGGTATACAGTAAACCTGAAGTGAAGCATTGGAATCTAAAACTGGCCTCACAGGATAGGTTCTAAACATAGACAGTAAGAAGTGTCAGTCGTCTTGTACTTAAGTCGGCATTGTGCCCTTTCCATTTAATTTGGATGCAATTTCTGTGTTTGATCATCAATAAGAAGGTCCAAGGGATACAGTATACCTGAAGTGAAGCATCGTAATCTAAAACTGGACTCACAGGAGATGTTCTAAACATAGGCAGTAAGAAAAGTCTGTCCTCATGTACTTAAGCCGTCTTTGTGCCTTTTGAATTTAATTCTGATGCAATTTCTGTACTTCATCGGCAATAAGAACGTCCAAGGTATACAGTAAACCTGAAGTGAAGCATCGGAATCTAAAACTGGACTCACAGGAGAGGTTCAAAACATAGAAAGTTAGAGTGTCATTCTTCTTGTACTTAAGTCGGCATTGTGCCTTTTGTATTAAACTCGGACGCAATTTCTGTGCTTCATCGTCAATAAGATGGTCCAAGATATACAGTAAACCTGAAGTGAAGCATCGCAATCTAAAACTGGACTCACAGGTGAGGTTCAAATCATAGAAAGTTAGAGTGTCATACCTCTTGTACTTAAGTCGGCATTGTGCCTTTTGTATTAAACTCGGATTCAATTTCTGTCCTTCATCGTCAATAAGAAGGTCCAAGTTATACAGTAAATCTGAAGTGAAGATTCGGAATCTACAACTGGACTCACAGGAGAGATTTAAATAATAGAAAATTAGAATGTCAGTCCTCTTGTACTTAAGTCAGCATTGTGCCTTTTGAATTTCTTTCCGATGCAATTTCTGTGCTTCCTCGTCAATAAGAAGGTTCAAGGTATACAGTAAACCTGAAGTGAAGCTTCGGAATCTAAAACTGGTCTCACAGGAGAGGTTCAAATCATAGAAAGTTAGAGTGTCAGTCGTCTTGTGCTTAAGTTGGCATTGTGCCTTTTGAATTTAATTCCGATGCAATTTCTGTGCTTCATCGTCAATAAGAAGGTTCCAGGTATACAGTAAACCTGAAGTAAAGCATCGGAATCTAGAACTAGACTCACAGGAGAGGTACAAATCATAGAAAGTTGAAGTGTCAGTCCTCTTGTACTTAAGTCGGCATTGTGCCTTTTGTATTAAATTCGGATGCAATTTCTCTGTTTCATCGTCAATTAGAAGGTCCAACATATACAATAAACCTGAATTGAAGCATCGGAATCTAAAACTGGTCTCACAGGAGAGGTTTAAATCATAGTAAATTAGAGTGTCAGTCCTCTTGTACTTAAGTCAGCATTGTGCCTTTTGAATTTCTTTCTGATGCAATTTCTGTGCTTCCTCGTCAATATGATGGTTCAAGGTATACAGTGAACCTGAAGTGAAGCATCGGAATCTAAAACTGGTCTCAGAGGAGAGGTTAAAATCATAGAAAGTTAGAGTGTCAGTCGTCTTGTACTTAAGTTGGCATTGTGCCTTATGTATTAAATCCGGATGCAATTTCTGTGTTTCAACGTCAATTAGAAGGTCCAAGGTATACAGTAAAACTGAAGTGAAGCATCGGAATCTAAAACCGGTCTCACAGGAGAGGTTCAAATCATAGAAAGTTAGAGTGTCATTCCTGTTGTACTTAAGTCGGCGTTGTGCCTTTTGTATTAAATTCGGATGCAATTTCTGTGCTTCATCGTCAATAAGTAGATCCAAGGTATACAGTAAACCTGAAGTGAAGCATCGGAATCTAAAACTGGCCTCACAGGATAGGTTCAAAACATAGACAGTAAGAAGTGTCAGTCCACTTGTTCTTATGTCGTCATTGTGCCTTTTGAATTTAATTCCGATGCAATTTCTGTGCTTCATCGTCAATAAGAAGGTCCAAGGTATACAGTAAACCTGAAGTGAAGCATCGGAATCTAAATCCGGTCTCACAGGAGAGGTTCAAATCATAGAATGTAAGAAGTGTCAGTCCTCTTGTACATAAGTCGGAATTGTAAATTTTGTATTTAACCTGGATGCAATTTCTGTGTTTCACGCCAATAAGTAGGTCCAAGGGATTCAGTAAACCTGCAGTGAAGCATCGCAATCTAAAACTGGACTCACAGGAGAGGATCAAATCATAGAAAGTTAGAGTGTCAGTCCTCTTGTACTTAAGTCGGCATCGTGCCTTTTGTACTAAAATCGGATGCAATTTCTGTGCTTCATCATTAATAAGAATGTCCAAGTTATACAGTAAACCTGAAGTGAGGCATTGGAATCTGAAACTGAACTCACAGGAGAGGTTCTAAACATAGGCAGTAAGAAGAGCCTGTCCTCTTGTACTTAAGTCGCCATTGTGCCTTTTGAATTTAATTCCGCTGCAATTTCTGTGCTTCATCGTCAATAAGAAGGTCCAAGGTATACAGTAAACCTTAAGTGAAGCTTCGGAATCTAAAACTGGTCTCACAGGAAAGGTTCTGAACATAGACAGTAAGAAGTGTCAGTCCTCTAGTACGGAAGTCGGCATTGTGCGTTTTGTACTAAATTCGGATGCAATTTCTGTGTTTCATCGTCAATAGGAATGTCCAAGGGATACAGTAAACCTGAAGTGAAGCATCGGAATCTAAACTGGACTCACAGGAGAGGTTCAAATCATAGAAAGTTAGAGTGTCAGTCCTCTTGTACTTAAGTCGGCATTGTGCCTTTTGAATTTAATTCGATGCAATTTCTGTGTTTCATCGTCAATAAGAAGGTCCACGGTATACAGTACACCTGAAGTGAAACATCGGAATCTAAAACTGGACTCACAGGAGAGGTTCAAATCATAGAAAGTTAGAGTGTCAATCCTTTTGTACTTAAGACGGCATTGTGCCTTTTGTTTTAAATTTGGATGCAATTTCTGTGTTTCATCGTCAATAAGAAGGCCCAAGGGATACAGTAAACCTTAAGTGAAGCATCGGAATCTAAAAATGGACTCACAGGAGATGTTCAAGTCATAGAAAGTTAGAGTCTCAGTCCTCTTGTACTTAAGTCGGCATTGTGCCTTTTGTACTAAATTTGGATGCAATTTCTGTGTTTCATCGTCAATAAGAAGGTCCTAGGGATACAGTAAACCTGAAGTGAAGGATCGGAATCTAAAACTGGTCTCACAGGAGAGGTTTAAATCATAGAAAATTTAAGTGTCAGTCCTCTTGTACTTAAGTCGGCATTGTGCCTTTAGAATTTAATTCCGATGCAATTTCTGTGCTTCTTCGTCAATAAGAAGGTTGAAGGTATACAGTAAACCTGAAGTGAAGCATCGGAATCTAAAACTGGACCCTCAGGAGGGGTTCAAATCATAGAAAGTTAAAGTGTTAGTCCTCTTGTACTTAAGTCGGCATTGTGCCTTTTGTATTAAATTCGGATGCAATTTCTGTGTTTCATCGTTAATTAGAAGATCCAAGATATACCGTAAACCTGAATTGAAGCATCGGAATCTAAAACGGGTCTCACAGGAGAGGTTTAAATCCTAGAAAGTTACAGGGTCAGTCCTCTTGTACTTAAGTCGGCATTGTGCCTTTTGTACTAAATTCGGATGCAATTTGTGTGCTTCATCATCAACAAGAATGTCCAAGGTATACAGTGAACCTGAAGTGAAGAATCGGAATCTAAAACTGGACTTACAGGAGAGGTTCAAATCATAGTAAGGTAGAGTGTCAGTCCGCTTGTTCTTAGGTCGGCATTGTGCTTTATGTATTAAGTTCGGATGCAATTTCTGTGATTCTACGTCAATAAGAAGGTCCAAGGGATACAGTAAACCTGAAGTGCAGCATCGGAATCTAAAACCGGTCTCACAGGAGAGGTTTAAATCATAGAAAATTTAAGTGTCAGTCCTCTTGTACTTAAGTCGGCATTGTGCCTTTAGAATTTAATTCCGATGCAATTTCTGTGCTTCTTCGTCAATAAGAAGGTTGAAGGTATACAGTAAACCTGAAGTGAAGCATCGGAATCTAAAACTGGACCCTCAGGAGGGGTTCAAATCATAGAAAGTTAAAGTGTTAGTCCTCTTGTACTTAAGTCGGCATTGTGCCTTTTGTATTAAATTCGGATGCAATTTCTGTGTTTCATCGTTAATTAGAAGATCCAAGATATACCGTAAACCTGAATTGAAGCATCGGAATCTAAAACGGGTCTCACAGGAGAGGTTTAAATCCTAGAAAGTTACAGGGTCAGTCCTCTTGTACTTAAGTCGGCATTGTGCCTTTTGTACTAAATTCGGATGCAATTTGTGTGCTTCATCATCAACAAGAATGTCCAAGGTATACAGTGAACCTGAAGTGAAGAATCGGAATCTAAAACTGGACTTACAGGAGAGGTTCAAATCATAGTAAGGTAGAGTGTCAGTCCGCTTGTTCTTAGGTCGGCATTGTGCTTTATGTATTAAGTTCGGATGCAATTTCTGTGATTCTACGTCAATAAGAAGGTCCAAGGGATACAGTAAACCTGAAGTGCAGCATCGGAATCTAAAACCGGTCTCACAGGAGAGGTTCAAATCATAGAAAGTTAGAGTGTCAGTCCTCTTGTACTTAAGTCGGCATTGTACCTTTTGTATTGAATTCGGATGCAATTTCTGTGCTTCATCGTCAATAAGAAGGTCCAAGGTATACAGTAAACCTGTAGTGAAGCATCGGAATCTAAAACTGGCCTCACAGGAGAGGTTCTAAACATAGACAGTAAGAAGTGTCAATCCACTTCTACTTATGTCGGCATTGTGCCTTTTGAATTTAATTCCGAAGCAATTTCTGTGCTTCATCGTCAATAAGAAGGTCCAAGTTAAACAGTAAACCTGAAGTGAAGAATCTGAATCTAAAACTGGACTCAAAGGAGAGGTTCAAATCATAGAAAGTGAGAGTGTCAGTCCACTTGAACTTAAGTCGGCATTGTGCCTTATGTATTTTGTTCGGATGCAATTTCTGTGTTTCATCGTCAATTAGAAGGTCCAAGGTATACAGTAAACCTGAAGTGAAGCTTCGGAATCTAAAACTGGTCTCACAGGAAAGGTTCTTAACATAGACAGTAAGACGTGCCAGTCTTCTTGTACGGAAGTCGGCATTGTGTCTTTTGTACTAAATTCGGATGCAATTTCTGTGTTTCATCGTCAATAAGAAGGTCCAAAGGATACAATAAACCGGAAGTGAAGCATCGGAAACTATAACCGGTCTCACAGGAGAGGTTCAAATCATAGAATGTAAGAAGTGTCAGTCCTCATGTACTTAAGTAGGCATTGTGAATTTTGTATTTAATCCGGATGCAATTTCTGTGTTTCGTCGCCATTAAGTAGGTCCAAGAGATACATTAAACCTGAAGTGAAGCATCGGAATCTAAAACTGGACTCACAGGAGAAGTTCTAAACATAGGCATTAAGAAAAGTCAGTCCTCTTGTACTTAAGTCGTCATTGCGCCTTTTGAATTTAATTCGGATGCAATTTCTGTGCTTCATCGTCAATAAGAAAGTCCAAGGTATACAGTAAACCTGAGGTGAAGCTTCGGAATCTAAAACTGGACACACAGGAGAGGTTCAAATCATAGAGAGTTAGAGTGTCATTCCTCTTGTACTTAAGTCGTCACTGTGTCTTTTGTATTAAACTCGGATGCAATTTCTGTGCTTCATCATCAATAAGAATGTCCAAGGTATACAGTAATCCTGAAGTGAAGAATCGGAATCTACAACTGGACTCACAGGAGAGGTTTAAATCATAGAAAGTTAGTGTCAGTCCTCTTGTACATAAGTCGGCATTGTGCGATTTGAATTTCTTTGCGATGCAATTTCTGTGCTTAACCGTCAATAAGAAGCTTCAAGGTATACAGTAAACCTGAAGTGAAGCATCGGAATGTAAAACTGGACTCTCAGGAGGGGTCATATCATAGAAAGTTAGAGTGTCAGTCCTTTTGTACTTAAGTCGGCATTGTGCCTTTTGTATTAAATTCGGATGCAATTTCTGTGTTTCATCGTCAATTAGAAGATTCAAGATATAACGTAAACCTAAATTGAAGCATTGGAATCTAAAACCGGTCTCACAGATAGGTTTAAATCATAGAAAATTAGAGGGTCAGTCCACTTGTACTTAAGTCGTCATTTTCCCTTTTGTACTAAATTCGGATGCAATTTATGTGCTTCATCATCAATAAGAATGTCCAAGTTATACAGTAAACCTGAAGTGAAGGATTGGAATCTAAAACTGGATTCACAGGAGAGGTTCTAAACATAGGCAGTAAGAAGAGCCAGTCCTCTTGTACTTAAGTCGTCATTGTGCCGTTTGAATTTAATTCGGATGCAATTTCTGTGCTTCACAGTCAATAAGAAGGTCCAAGGTATACAGCAAACCTGAGGTGAAGCATCGGAGACTAAAACTGGACTCACAGGAGAGGTTCAAATCATAGAAAGTTAGAGTGTCAGTCCTCTTGTACTTAAGTCGGCATTGTGCCTTTGGTTTTACTTTCGGATGCAATTTCTGTGTTTCATCGTCAATTAGAAGGTCCAAGGTATACAGTAAACCTGAAGTGAAGCTTCGGAATCTAAAACTGGTCTCACAGGAAAGGTTCTGAACATAGACAGTAAGAAGTGTCAGTCCGATTGTACGGAAGTCGGCATTGTGCCTTTTGTACTAAATTCGGATGCAATTTCTGTGTTTCATCGTCAATAAGAAGGTCCAAGAGATACAGCAAACCATAAGTGAAGCATCGGAATCTAAAAATGGACTCACAGGAGAGGTTCAAATCATAGAAAGTTAGAGTGTCAGTCCTCTTGTACCTAAGTCGACATTGTGCCTTTTGTACTAAATTTGGATGCAATTTCTGTGTTTCATCGTCAATAAGATGGTCCAAGGGATACAGTAAACCTGCAGTGAAGCATCTCAATCTAAAACCGGTGTCATAGGAGAGAATCAAATCATAGAATGTAAGAAGTGACAGTACTCTTGTACTTAAGTCGGCATTGTGACTTTTCTATTTAATTCGGATGCAATATCTGTGTTTGATCATCAATAAGAAGGTCCAAGGGATACAGTATACCTGAAGTGAAGGATCGGAATCTAAAACTGGACTCACAGGAGAGGTTTAAATCCTAGAAAGTAAGAGGGTCAGTCCTCTTGTACTTATGTCGGCATTGTGCTTTTTGTACTAAATTCAGATGCAATTTCTGTGCTTCATCATCAATAAGAATGTCCAAGGTATACAGTGAACCTGAAGTGAAGCATCGGAATCTAAAACTGGACTCACAGGAGAGGTTCTAAACATAGGCAGTAAGAAGAGTCAGTCCTCTTGTACTTAAGTCGTCATTGTGCCTTTTGAATTTAATTCGGATGCAATTTCTGTGCTTCATCGTCAAGAAGGAAGTCCAAGGTATACAGTAAACGTGAAGTGAAGCATCGGAATCTGAAACTGGCCTCACAGGAGAGGTTCAAATCGTAGAAAGTTAGGGTGTCATTCCTCTTGTACTTAAGTCGGCATTGTGCCATTTGTATTAAATTCGGATGCAATTTCTGTGCTTCATCGTCAATAAGAGGGTACAAGGTATACAGTAAGCCTGAAGTGAGGAATCGGAATCCAAAACTGGACTCACAGGAGAAGTTCAAATCATAGGATGTTAGAGTGCCAGTCCTCTTGTAATTAAAGCGGCATTGTGCCTCATGTATTATGTTCGGATGCAATTTCTGTGTTTCATCGTCAATTAGAAGGTCCAAGGTATACAGTAAACCTGAAGTAAAGTTTCGGAATCTAAAACTGGTCTCACAGGTAAGGTTCTGAACATAGACTGTAAGAAGTGTTAGTCCTCTTGTACGTAAGTCGGCATTGTGCCTTTTGTACTGAATTCGAATGCAATTTCTGTGTTTGATCGTCAATAAGAAGGTCCAAGGAATACAGTAAACCTGAAGTTAATCATCGGAATCTAATACTGGACACACAGGAGAGGTTCAAATCATAGATACTTAGAGGGTCAGTCCTCTTGTACTTAAGTCGGCATTGTGTCTTTTGATTTCAATTCCGATGCACTTTCTGTGTTTCATCGTCAATAAGAAGGTCCAAGGTATACAGTAAACCTGAAGTGAAGCATCGGAATCTAAAACTGACTCACAGGAGAGGTTCAAATCATAGAATGTTAGAGAGCCAGTCCTCTTGTTCATAAGTCGGAATTGTGCCTTTTGAATTTAATTCGATGCAATTTCTGTGTTTCATCGTCAATAAGAAGGTCCAAGGTATACAGTAAACCTGTAGTGAAGCATCGGAATCTAAAACTGGACTCACAGGAGAGGTTCAAATCATTGAAACTTAGAGTGACAGTCCTTTTGTACTTAAGTCGGCATTGTGCCTTTTGAATTACTTTCGGATGCAATTTTTGTGTTTCATCGTCAATTAGAAGGTCCAAGGTATACAGTAAACCTGAAGTGAAGCATCGGAATCTAAAACTGGTCTCACAGGAAAGGTTCTAAACCTAGATATTAAGAAGAGTCAGGCCTCTTGTACTTATGTCGGCATTGTGCCTTTTGTATTAAATTCTAATGCAATTTCTGTGTTTCATCGACAATACGAAGGTCCAAGGGATACAGTAAACCTGAAGTGAAGCATCGGAATCTAAAACCGGTCTCACAGGAGAGGTTCAAATCATAGAATGTAAGAAGTGTCATTCCTCTTGTACTTACGTCGGTATTGTGCCTTTTGTATTTAATTCGGATGCAATTTCTGTGTTTGATCGTCAATAAGAAGGTCCAAGGGATACAGTAAACCTGAAGTGAAGCATCGGAATCTAAAACTGGACTCACAGGAGAGGTTCAACTCATAGAAAGTTTAGGTGTCAGTCCTCTTGTACTTAAGTCGGCATTGTGCCTTTTCAATTTAATTCAGATGTAATTTCTGTGCTTCATCGTCAATAAGAAGTTTCAAGGTATACAGTAAACCTGAAGTGAAGCATCGGAATCTCAAACTGGACTCACAGGAGAGTTTCAAATCATAGAAAGTTAGAGTGTCAGTCCTCTTGTACTTAAGTCGGCATTTTGCCTTTTGTATTAAATTCGGATGCAATATCTATGTTTCATCGTCAATTAGAAGGTCCAAGGTATACAGGAAACCTGAAGTGAGGAATCGGAATCTACAACTGGACTCACAGGAGAGGTATAAATCATAGAAAATTAGATTGTCAGCCCTCTTGTACTTAAGTCGGAATTGTGCCTTTTGAATTTCTTTCCGATGCAATTTCTGTGCTTCATCGTCAATAAGAAGGTTCAACGTATACAGTAAATCTGAAGTGAAGCATCGGAATCTAAAACTGGACTCACAGGAGAGGTTCAAATCATAGAAAGTTAGAGTGCCAGTCCTCTTGTACTTAAGTCGGCATTGTGCCTTATGTATTAAATTCGGATGCAATTTCTGTGTTTCAACGTCAATTAGAAGGTCCAAGGCGTTCAGTAAACCTGAAGTGAAGCATCGAAATCTAAAACCGGTCTCACAGGAGAGGTTCAAATCATAGAAAGTTAGAGTGTCTGACCTCTTGTACTTAAGTCGGCATTGTGCCTTTTGTATTAAATTCGGATGCAATTTCTGTGCTTCATCGTCAATAAGAAGTTCCAAGGTAAACAGTAAACCTGAAGTGAAGCATGGGAATTTAAAACTGGCCTCACAGGAGAGGTTCTAAACATAGACAGCAAGAAGTTTCAGTCCTCTTGTACTTATGTCGTCATTGTGCCTTTTGAATTTATTTCCGATGCAATTTCTGTGCTTCTTCGTCAATAAGAAGTTCCAAGGTATACAGTAAACCTGAAGTGAAGCATCGGAATCTAAAACTGGACTCACAGGAGAGGTTCAAATCATAGAAAGTTAGAGTGTCATACCTCTTGTACTTAAGTCGGCATTTTGCCTTTTGTATTAAACTCAGATGCAATTTCTGTCCTTCATCGTCAATAAGAAGGTCCAAGGTATACAGTAAACCTGAAGTGAAGCATTGGAATCTAAAACTGGCCTCACAGGATAGGTTCTAAACATAGACAGTAAGAAGTGTCAGTCGTCTTGTACTTAAGTCGGCATTGTGCCCTTTCTATTTAATTTGGATGCAATTTCTGTGTTTGATCATCAATAAGAAGGTCCAAGGGATACAGTATACCTGAAGTGAAGCATCGTAATCTAAAACTGGACTCACAGGAGATGTTCTAAACATAGGCAGTAAGAAAAGTCTGTCCTCATGTACTTAAGCCGTCTTTGTGACTTTTGAATTTAATTCTGATGCAATTTCTGTACTTCATCGGCAATAAGAACGTCCAAGGTATACAGTAAACCTGAAGTGAAGCATCGGAATCTAAAACTGGACTCACAGGAGAGGTTCAAAACATAGAAAGTTAGAGTGTCATTCTTCTTGTACTTAAGTCGGCATTGTGCCTTTTGTATTAAACTCGGACGCAATTTCTGTGCTTCATCGTCAATAAGATGGTCCAAGGTATACAGTAAACCTGAAGTGAAGCATCGCAATCTAAAACTGGCCTCACAGGTGAGGTTCAAATCATAGAAAGTTAGAGTGTCATACCTCTTGTACTTAAGTCGGCATTGTGCCTTTTGTATTAAACTCGGATTCAATTTCTGTCCTTCATCGTCAATAAGAAGGTCCAAGTTATACAGTAAATCTGAAGTGAAGATTCGGAATCTACAACTGGACTCACAGGAGAGATTTAAATAATAGAAAATTAGAATGTCAGTCCTCTTGTACTTAAGTCAGCATTGTGCCTTTTGAATTTCTTTCCGATGCAATTTCTGTGCTTCCTCGTCAATAAGAAGGTTCAAGGTATACAGTAAAACTGAAGTGAAGCTTCGGAATCTAAAACTGGTCTCACAGGAGAGGTTCAAATCATAGAAAGTTAGAGTGTCAGTCGTCTTGTACTTAAGTTGGCATTGTGCCTTTTGAATTTAATTCCGATGCAATTTCTGTGCTTCATCGTCAATAAGAAGGTTCCAGGTATACAGTAAACCTGAAGTAAAGCATCGGAATCTAGAACTAGACTCACAGGAGAGGTACAAATCATAGAAAGTTGAAGTGTCAGTCCTCTTGTACTTAAGTCGGCATTGTGCCTTTTGTATTAAATTCGGATGCAATTTCTCTGTTTCATCGTCAATTAGAAGGTCCAACATATACAATAAACCTGAATTGAAGCATCGGAATCTAAAACTGGTCTCACAGGAGAGGTTTAAATCATAGTAAATTAGAGTGTCAGTCCTCTTGTACTTAAGTCAGCATTGTGCCTTTTGAATTTCTTTCCGATGCAATTTCTGTGCTTCCTCGTCAATATGATGGTTCAAGGTATACAGTAAACCTGAAGTGAAGCATCGGAATCTAAAACTGGTCTCAGAGGAGAGGTTAAAATCATAGAAAGTTAGAGTGTCAGTCGTCTTGTACTTAAGTTGGCATTGTGCCTTATGTATTAAATTCGGATGCAATTTCTGTGTTTCAACGTCAATTAGAAGGTCCAAGGTATACAGTAAAACTGAAGTGAAGCATCGGAATCTAAAACCGGTCTCACAGGAGAGGTTCAAATCATAGATAGTTAGAGTGTCATTCCTGTTGTACTTAAGTCGGCGTTGTGCCTTTTGTATTAAATTCGGATGCAATTTCTGTGCTTCATCGTCAATAAGTAGATCCAAGGTATACAGTAAACCTGATGTGAAGCATCGGAATCTAAAACTGGCCTCACAGGATAGGTTCAAAACATAGACAGTAAGAAGAGTCAGTCCACTTGTTCTTATGTCGTCATTGTGCCTTTTGAATTTAATTCCGATGCAATTTCTGTGCTTCATCGTCAATAAGAAGGTCCAAGGTATACAGTAAACCTGAAGTGAAGCATCGGAATCTAAATCCGGTCTCACAGGAGAGGTTCAAATCATAGAATGTAAGAAGTGTCAGTCCTCTTGTACTTAAGTCGGAATTGTAAATTTTGTATTTAACCTGGATGCAATTTCTGTGTTTCGTCGCCAATAAGTAGGTCCAAGGGATTCAGTAAACCTGCAGTGAAGCATCGCAATCTAAAACTGGACTCACAGGAGAGGATCAAATCATAGAAAGTTAGAGTGTCAGTCCTCTTGTACTTAAGTCGGCATCGTGCCTTTTGTACTAAAATCGGATGCAATTTCTGTGCTTCATCATTAATAAGAATGTCCAAGTTATACAGTAAACCTGAAGTGAGGCATTGGAATCTGAAACTGAACTCACAGGAGAGGTTCTAAACATAGGCAGTAAGAAGAGCCTGTCCTCTTGTACTTAAGTCGCCATTGTGCCTTTTGAATTTAATTCCGCTGCAATTTCTGTGCTTCATCGTCAATAAGAAGGTCCAAGGTATACAGTAAACCTTAAGTGAAGCTTCGGAATCTAAAACTGGTCTCACAGGAAAGGTTCTGAACATAGACAGTAAGAAGTGTCAGTCCTCTAGTACGGAAGTCGGCATTGTGCGTTTTGTACTAAATTCGGATGCAATTTCTGTGTTTCATCGTCAATAGGAATGTCCAAGGGATACAGTAAACCTGAAGTGAAGCATCGGAATCTAAACTGGACTCACAGGAGAGGTTCAAATCATAGAAAGTTAGAGTGTCAGTCCTCTTGTACTTAAGTCGGCATTGTGCCTTTTGAATTAAATTCGATGCAATTTCTGTGTTTCATCGTCAATAAGAAGGTCCACGGTATACAGTACACCTGAAGTGAAACATCGGAATCTAAAACTGGACTCACAGGAGAGGTTCAAATCATAGAAAGTTAGAGTGTCAATCCTTTTGTACTTAAGACGGCATTGTGCCTTTTGTTTTAAATTTGGATGCAATTTCTGTGTTTCATCGTCAATAAGAAGGCCCAAGGGATACAGTAAACCTTAAGTGAAGCATCGGAATCTAAAAATGGACTCACAGGAGATGTTCAAGTCATAGAAAGTTAGAGTCTCAGTCCTCTTGTACTTAAGTCGGCATTGTGCCTTTTGTACTAAATTTGGATGCAATTTCTGTGTTTCATCGTCAATAAGAACGTCCAAGGGATACAGTAAACCTGCAGTGAAGCATCGCAATCTAAAACCGGTGTCACAGGAGAGGTTCAAATCATAGAATGTAAGAAGTGACAGTCCTCTTGTACTTAAGTCGGCATTGTGACTTTTCTATTTCATTCGGATGCAATTTCTGTGTTTGATCATCAATAAGAAGGTCCTAGGGATACAGTAAACCTGAAGTGAAGGATCGGAATCTAAAACTGGTCTCACAGGAGAGGTTTAAATCATAGAAAATTTAAGTGTCAGTCCTCTTGTACTTAAGTCGGCATTGTGCCTTTAGAATTTAATTCCGATGCAATTTCTGTGCTTCTTCGTCAATTAGAAGGTTGAAGGTATACAGTAAACCTGAAGTGAAGCATCGGAATCTAAAACTGGACCCTCAGGAGGGGTTCAAATCATAGAAAGTTAAAGTGTTAGTCCTCTTGTACTTAAGTCGGCATTGTGCCTTTTGTATTAAATTCGGATGCAATTTCTGTGTTTCATCGTTAATTAGAAGATCCAAGATATACCGTAAACCTGAATTGAAGCATCGGAATCTAAAACGGGTCTCACAGGAGAGGTTTAAATCCTAGAAAGTTACAGGGTAAGTCCTCTTGTACTTAAGTCGGCATTGTGCCTTTTGTACTAAATTCGGAAGCAATTTGTGTGCTTCATCATCAACAAGAATGTCCAAGGTATACAGTGAACCTGAAGTGAAGGATCGGAATCTAAAACTGGACTCACAGGAGAGGTTCTAAACATAGAAAGTTAGAGTGTCATTCCTCTTTTACTTAAGTTAGCATTGTGCCATTTGTATTAAATTCGGATGCAGTTTCTGTGCTTCATCGTCAATACGAAGGTCCAAGGTATACAGAAAAACTGAAGTGAAGAATCGGAATCTAAAACTGGACTTACAGGAGAGGTTCAAATCATAGTAAGGTAGAGTGTCAGTCCGCTTGTTCTTAGGTCGGCATTGTGCTTTATGTATTAAGTTCGGATGCAATTTCTGTGATTCTACGTCAATAAGAAGGTCCAAGGGATACAGTAAACCTGAAGTGCAGCATCGGAATCTAAAACCGGTCTCACAGGAGAGGTTCAAATCATAGAAAGTTAGAGTGTCAGTCCTCTTGTACTTAAGTCGGCATTGTACCTTTTGTATTGAATTCGGATGCAATTTCTGTGCTTCATCGTCAATAAGAAGGTCAAGGTATACAGTAAACCTGTAGTGAAGCATCGGAATCTAAAACTGGCCTCACAGGAGAGGTTCTAAACATAGACAGTAAGAAGTGTCAGTCCACTTCTACTTATGTCGGCATTGTGCCTTTTGAATTTAATTCCGAAGCAATTTCTGTGCTTCATCGTCAATAAGAAGGTCCAAGTTAAACAGTAAACCTGAAGTGAAGAATCTGAATCTAAAACTGGACTCAAAGGAGAGGTTCAAATCATAGAAAGTGAGAGTGTCAGTCCACTTGAACTTAAGTCGGCATTGTGCCTTATGTATTTCGTTCGGATGCAATTTCTGTGTTTCATCGTCAATTAGAAGGTCCAAGGTATACAGTAAACCTGAAGTGAAGCTTCGGAATCTAAAACTGGTCTCACGGGAAAGGTTCTTAACATAGACAGTAAGACGTGTCAGTCTTCTTGTACGGAAGTCGGCATTGTGTCTTTTGTACTAAATTCGGATGCAATTTCTGTGTTTCATCGTCAATAAGAAGGTCCAAAGGATACAATAAACCGGAAGTGAAGCATCGGAATCTATAACCGGTCTCACAGGAGAGGTTCAAATCATAGAATGTAAGAAGTGTCAGTCCTCATGTACTTAAGTAGGCATTGTGAATTTTGTATTTAATCCGGATGCAATTTCTGTGTTTCGTCGCCATTAAGTAGGTCCAAGAGATACATTAAACCTGAAGTGAAGCATCGGAATCTAAAACTGGACTCACAGGAGAAGTTCTAAACATAGGCATTAAGAAAAGTCAGTCCTCTTGTACTTAAGTCGTCATTGCGCCTTTTGAATTTAATTCGGATGCAATTTCTGTGCTTCATCGTCAATAAGAAAGTCCAAGGTATACAGTAAACCTGAGGTGAAGCTTCGGAATCTAAAACTGGACACACAGGAGAGGTTCAAATCATAGAGAGTTAGAGTGTCATTCCTCTTGTACTTAAGTCGTCACTGTGTCTTTTGTATTAAACTCGGATGCAATTTCTGTGCTTCATCATCAATAAGAATGTCCAAGGTATACAGTAATCCTGAAGTGAAGAATCGGAATCTACAACTGGACTCACAGGAGAGGTTTAAATCATAGAAAGTTAGTGTCAGTCCTCTTGTACATAAGTCGGCATTGTGCGATTTGAATTTCTTTGCGATGCAATTTCTGTGCTTAACCGTCAATAAGAAGGTTCAAGGTATACAGTAAACCTGAAGTGAAGCATCGGAATGTAAAACTGGACTCTCAGGAGGGGTCATAACATAGAAAGTTAGAGTGTCAGTCCTTTTGTACTTAAGTCGCATTGTGCCTTTTGTATTAAATTCGGATGCAATTTCTGTGTTTCATCGTCAATTAGAAGTTTCAAGATATAACGTAAACCTAAATTGAAGCATTGGAATCTAAAACCGGTCTCACAGATAGGTTTAAATCATAGAAAATTAGAGGGTCAGTCCACTTGTACTTAAGTCGTCATTTTCCCTTTTGTACTAAATTCGGATGCAATTTATGTGCTTCATCATCAATAAGAATGTCCAAGTTATACAGTAAACCTGAAGTGAAGGATTGGAATCCAAAACTGGACTCACAGGAGAGGTTCTAAACATAGGCAGTAAGAAGAGCCAGTCCTCTTGTACTTAAGTCGTCATTGTGCCTTTTGAATTTAATTCGGATGCAATTTCTGTGCTTCACAGTCAATAAGAAGGTCCAAGGTATACAGCAAACCTGAGGTGAAGCATCGGAGACTAAAACTGGACTCACAGGAGAGGTTCAAATCATAGAAAGTTAGAGTGTCAGTCCTCTTGTACTTAAGTCGGCATTGTGCCTTTGGTTTTACTTTCGGATGCAATTTCTGTGTTTCATCGTCAATTAGAAGGTCCAAGGTATACAGTAAACCTGAAGTGAAGCTTCGGAATCTAAAACTGGTCTCACAGGAAAGGTTCTGAACATAGACAGTAAGAAGTGTCAGTCCGATTGTACGGAAGTCGGCATTGTGCCTTTTGTACTAAATTCGGATGCAATTTCTGTGTTTCATCGTCAATAAGAAGGTCCAAGAGATACAGCAAACCATAAGTGAAGCATCGGAATCTAAAAATGGACTCACAGGAGAGGTTCAAATCATAGAAAGTTAGAGTGTCAGTCCTCTTGTACCTAAGTCGACATTGTGCCTTTTGTACTAAATTTGGATGCAATTTCTGTGTTTCATCGTCAATAAGATGGTCCAAGGGATACAGTAAACCTGCAGTGAAGCATCTCAATCTAAAACCGGTGTCATAGGAGAGAATCAAATCATAGAATGTAAGAAGTGACAGTACTCTTGTACTTAAGTCGGCATTGTGACTTTTCTATTTAATTCGGATGCAATTTCTGTGTTTGATCATCAATAAGAAGGTCCAAGGGATACAGTAAACCTGAAGTGAAGGATCGGAATCTAAAACTGGACTCACAGGAGAGGTTTAAATCCTAGAAAGTAAGAGGGTCAGTCCTCTTGTACTTATGTCGGCATTGTGCTTTTTGTACTAAATTCAGATGCAATTTCTGTGCTTCATCATCAATAAGAATGTCCAAGGTATACAGTGAACCTGAAGTGAAGCATCGGAATCTAAAACTGGACTCACAGGAGAGGTTCTAAACATAGGCAGTAAGAAGAGTCAGTCCTCTTGTACTTAAGTCGTCATTGTGCCTTTTGAATTTAATTCGGATGCAATTTCTGTGCTTCATCGTCAATAAGGGTGTCCAAGGTATACAGTAAACCTGAGGTGAAGCATCGGAATCTAAAACTGGACTCACAGGAGAGGTTCAAATCATAGAAAGTTAGAGTGTCATTCCTCTTGTACTTAAGTCGGCATTGTGCCTTTTGTATTAAACTCGAATGCAATTTCTGTGCTTCATCGTCAATAAGAAGGTCCAAGGTATACAGTAAACCTGAAGTGAAGAATCGGAATCTACAACTGGACCCACAGGAAAGTTTTAAATCATAGAAAGTAAGAGTGTCAGTCCTCTTGTACATAAGTCGGCATTGTGCGTTTTGAATTTCTTTGCGATGAAATTTCTGTGCTTAACCGTCAATAAGAAGTTTCAAGGTATACAGTAAACCTGAAGTGAAGCATCGGAATCTAAAACTGGACCCTCAGGAGGGGTTCAAATCATAGAAAGTTAAAGTGTTAGTCCTCTTGTACTTAAGTCGGCATTGTGCCTTTTGTATTAAATTCGGATGCAATTTCTGTGTTTCATCGTCAATTAGAAGATCCAAGATATACCGTAAACCTGAATTGAAGCATCGGAATCTAAAACCGGTCTCACAGGAGAGGTTTAAATCCTAGGAAGTTACAGGGTCAGTCCTCTTGTACTTAAGTCGGCATTGTGCCTTTTGTACTAAATTCGGATGCAATTTGTGTGCTTCATCATCAACAAGAATGTCCAAGGTATACAGTGAACCTGAAGTGAAGGATCGGAATCTAAAACTGGACTCACAGGAGAGGTTCTAAACATAGAAAGTTAGAGTGTCATTCCTCTTTTACTTAAGTTAGCATTGTGCCATTTGTATTAAATTCGGATGCAGTTTCTGTGCTTCATCGTCAATACGAAGGTCCAAGGTATACAGAAAAACTGAAGTAAAGAATCGGAATCTAAAACTGGACTTACAGGAGAGGTTCAAATCATAGAAAGGTAGAGTGTCAGTCCGCTTGTTCTTAGGTCGGCATTGTGCTTTATGTATTAAGTTCGGATGCAATTTCTGTGATTCTACGTCAATAAGAAGGTCCAAGGGATACAGTAAACCTGAAGTGCAGCATCGGAATCTAAAACCTGTCTCACAGGAGAGGTTCAAATCATAGAAAGTTAGAGTGTCAGTCCTCTTGTACTTAAGTCGGCATTGTACCTTTTGTATTGAATTCGGATGCAATTTCTGTGCTTCATCGTCAATAAGAAGGTCCAAGGTATACAGTAAACCTGTAGTGAAGCATCGGAATCTAAAACTGGCCTCACAGGAGAGGTTCTAAACATAGACAGTAAGAAGTGTCAGTCCACTTCTACTTATGTCGGCATTGTGCCTTTTGAATTTAATTACGAAGCAATTTCTGTGCTTCATCGTCAATAAGAAGGTCCAAGGTATACAGTAAACCTGAAGTGAAGAATCGGAATCTACAACTGGACCCACAGGAGAGGTTCTAAACATAGACAGTAAGAAGTGTCAGTCCACTTCTACTTATGTCGGCATTGTGCCTTTTGAATTTAATTCCGAAGCAATTTCTGTGCTTCATCGTCAATAAGAAGGTCCAAGTTAAACAGTAAACCTGAAGTGAAGAATCTGAATCAAAAACTGGACTCAAAGGAGAGGTTCAAATCATAGAAAGTGAGAGTGACAGTCCACTTGAACTTAAGTCGGCATTGTGCCTTATGTATTTCGTTCGGATGCAATTTCTGTGTTTCATCGTCAATTAGAAGGTCCAAGGTATACAGTAAACCTGAAGTGAAGCTTCGGAATCTAAAACTGGTCTCACAGGAAAGGTTCTTAACATAGACAGTAAGACGTGTCAGTCTTCTTGTACGGAAGTCGGCATTGTGCCTTTTGTACTAAATTCGGATGCAATTTCTGTGTTTCATCGTCAATAAGAAGGTCCAAAGGATACAATAAACCGGAAGTGAAGCATCGGAATCTATAACCGGTCTCACAGGAGAGGTTCATATCATAGAAAGTTAGAGTGTCAGTCCTCTTGTACTTAAGTCGGCATTGTACCTTTTGTATTGAATTCGGATGCAATTTCTGTGCTTCATCGTCAATAAGAAGGTCCAAGGTATACAGTAAACCTGTAGTGAAGCATCGGAATCTAAAACTGGCCTCACAGGAGAGGTTCTAAACATAGACAGTAAGAAGTGTCAGTCCACTTCTACTTATGTCGGCATTGTGCCTTTTGAATTTAATTCCGAAGCAATTTCTGTGCTTCATCGTCAATAAGAAGGTCCAAGTTAAACAGTAAACCTGAAGTGAAGAATCTGAATCTAAAACTGGACTCAAAGGAGAGGTTCAAATCATAGAAAGTGAGAGTGTCAGTCCACTTGAACTTAAGTCGGCATTGTGCCTTATGTATTTCGTTCGGATGCAATTTCTGTGTTTCATCGTCAATTAGAAGGTCCAAGGTATACAGTAAACCTGAAGTGAAGCTTCGGAATCTAAAACTGGTCTCACAGGAAAGGTTCTTAACATAGACAGTAAGACGTGTCAGTCTTCTTGTACGGAAGTCGGCATTGTGCCTTTTGTACTAAATTCGGATGCAATTTCTGTGTTTCATCGTCAATAAGAAGGTCCAAAGGATACAATAAACCGGAAGTGAAGCATCGGAATCTATAACCGGTCTCACAGGAGAGGTTCAAATCATAGAATGTAAGAAGTGTCAGTCCTCATGTACTTAAGTAGGCATTGTGAATTTTGTATTTAATCCGGATGCAATTTCTGTGTTTCGTCGCCATTAAGTAGGTCCAAGGGATACATTAAACCTGAAGTGAAGCATCGGAATCTAAAACTGGACTCACAGGAGAAGTTCTAAACATAGGCATTCAGAAAAGTCAGTCCTCTTGTACTTAAGTCGTCATTGCGCCTTTTGAATTTAATTCGGATGCAATTTCTGTGCTTCATCGTCAATAAGAAAGTCCAAGGTATACAGTAAACCTGAGGTGAAGCTTCGGAATCTAAAACTGGACACACAGGAGAGGTTCAAATCATAGAAAGTTAGAGTGTCATTCCTCTTGTACTTAAGTCGTCACTGTGTCTTTTGTATTAAACTCGGATGCAATTTCTGTGCTTCATCATCAATAAGAATGTCCAAGGTATACAGTAAACCTGAAGTGAAGAATCGGAATCTAAAACTGGACTCACAGGAGAGGTTTAAATCATAGAAAGTTAGTGTCAGTCCACTTGTACATAAGTCGGCATTGTGCGATTTGAATTTCTTTGCGATGCAATTTCTGTGCTTAACCGTCAATAAGAAGGTTCAAGGTATACAGTAAACCTGAAGTGAAGCATCGGAATGTAAAACTGGACTCTCAGGAGGGGTCATATCATAGAAAGTTAGAGTGTCAGTCCTTTTGTACTTAAGTCGGCATTGTGCCTTTTGTATTAAATTCGGATGCAATTTCTGTGTTTCATCGTCAATTAGAAGATTCAAGATATAACGTAAACCTAAATTGAAGCATTGGAATCTAAAACCGGTCTCACAGATAGGTTTAAATCATAGAAAATTAGAGGGTCAGTCCACTTGTACTTAAGTCGTCATTTTCCCTTTTGTACTAAATTCGGATGCACTTTATGTACTTCATCATCAATAAGAATGTCCAAGTTATACAGTAAACCTGAAGTGAAGGATTGGAATCTAAAACTGGACTCACAGGAGAGGTTCTAAACATAGGCAGTAAGAAGAGCCAGTCCTCTTGTACTTAAGTCGTCATTGTGCCGTTTGAATTTAATTCGGATGCAATTTCTGTGCTTCACAGTCAATAAGAAGGTCCAAGGTATACAGCAAACCTGAGGTGAAGCATCGGAGACTAAAACTGGACTCACAGGAGAGGTTCAAATCATAGAAAGTTAGAGTGTCAGTCCTCTTGTACTTAAGTCGGCATTGTGCCTTTGGTTTTACTTTCGGATGCAATTTCTGTGTTTCATCGTCAATTAGAAGGTCCAAGGTATACAGTAAACCTGAAGTGAAGCTTCGGAATCTAAAACTGGTCTCACAGGAAAGGTTCTGAACATAGACAGTAAGAAATGTCAGTCCGATTGTACGGAAGTCGGCATTGTGCCTTTTGTACTAAATTCGGATGCAATTTCTGTGTTTCATCGTCAATAAGAAGGTCCAAGAGATACAACAAACCATAAGTGAAGCATCGGAATCTAAAAATGGACTCACAGGAGAGGTTCAAATCATAGAAAGATAGAGTGTCAGTCCTCTTGTACCTAAGTCGACATTGTGCCTTTTGTACTAAATTTGGATGCAATTTCTGTGTTTCATCGTCAATAAAAAGGTCCAAGGGATACAGTAAACCTGCAGTGAAGCATCTCAATCTAAAACCGGTGTCATAGGAGAGAATCAAATCATAGAATGTAAGAAGTGACAGTACTCTTGTACTTAAGTCGGCATTGTGACTTTTCTATTT
Organism: Schistocerca serialis cubense; assembly: GCF_023864345.2. Taxonomy (NCBI): domain Eukaryota; kingdom Metazoa; phylum Arthropoda; class Insecta; order Orthoptera; family Acrididae; genus Schistocerca; species Schistocerca serialis. The sequence continues at coordinate 21,245,404 of NC_064648.1, forward strand.
AATTCGGATGCAATTTCTGTGTTTGATCATCAATAAGAAGGTCCAAGGGATACAGTAAACCTGAAGTGAAGGATCGGAATCTAAAACTGGACTCACAGGAGAGGTTTAAATCCTAGAAAGTAAGAGGGTCAGTCCTCTTGTACTTATGTCGGCATTGTGCTTCTTGTACTAAATTCAGATGCAATTTCTGTGCTTCATCATCAATAAGAATGTCCAAGGTATACAGTGAACCTGAAGTGAAGCATTGGAATCTAAAACTGGACTCACAGGAGAGGTTCTAAACATAGGCAGTAAGAAGAGTCAGTCCTCTTGTACTTAAGTCGTCATTGTGCCTTTTGAATTTAATTCGGATGCAATTTCTGTGCTTCATCGTCAATAAGAGTGTCCAAGGTATACAGTAAACCTGAGGTGAAGCATCGGAATCTAAAACTGGACTCACAGCAGAGGTTCAAATCATAGAAAGTTAGAGTGTCATTCCTCTTGTACTGAAGTCGGCATTGTGCCTTTTGTATTAAACTCGAATGCAATTTCTGTGCTTCATCGTCAATAAGAAGGTCCAAGGTATACAGTAAACCTGAAGTTAAGAATCGGAATCTACAACTGGACCCACAGGAAGGTTTTAAATCATAGAAAGTAAGAGTGTCAGTCCTCTTGTACATAAGTCGGCATTGTGCGTTTTGAATTTCTTTGCGATGAAATTTCTGTGCTTAACCGTCAATAAGAAGTTTCAAGGTATACAGTAAACCTGAAGTGATGCATCGGAATCTAAAACTGGACCCTCAGGAGGGGTTCAAATCATAGAAAGTTAAAGTGTTAGTCCTCTTGTACTTAAGTCGGCATTGTGCCTTTTGTATTAAATTCGGATGCAATTTCTGTGTTTCATCGTCAATCAGAAGATCCAAGATATACCGTAAACCTGAATTGAAGCATCGGAATCTAAAACCGGTCTCACAGGAGAGGTTTAAATCCTAGAAAGTTACAGGGTCAGTCCTCTTGTACTTAAGTCGGCATTGTGCCTTTTGTACTAAATTCGGATGCAATTTGTGTGCTTCATCATCAACAAGAATGTCCAAGGTATACAGTGAACCTGAAGTGAAGGATCGGAATCTAAAACTGGACTCACAGGAGAGGTTCTAAACATAGAAAGTTAGAGTGTCATTCCTCTTTTACTTAAGTTAGCATTGTGCCATTTGTATTAAATTCGGATGCAGTTTCTGTGCTTCATCGTCAATACGAAGGTCCAAGGTATACAGAAAAACTGAAGTGAAGAATCGGAATCTAAAACTGGACTTACAGGAGAGGTTCAAATCATAGAAAGGTAGAGTGTCAGTCCACTTGTTCTTAGGTCGGCATTGTGCTTTATGTATTAAGTTCGGATGCAATTTCTGTGATTCTACGTCAATAAGAAGGTCCAAGGGAAACAGTAAAAATGAAGTGCAGCATCGGAATCTAAAACCGGTCTCACAGGAGAGGTTCAAATCATAGAAAGTTAGAGTGTCATTCCTCTTGTACTTAAGTCGGCATTGTACCTTTTGTATTAAATTCGGATGCAATTTCTGTGCTTCATCGTCAATAAGAAGGTCCAAGGTATACAGTAAACCTAAAGTGAAGAATCGGAATCGAAAACTGGACTCACAGGAGAGGTTCAAATCATAGAAAGTTAAGGTGTCAGTCCACTTGAACTTAAGTCGGCATTGTGCCTTATGTATTTCGTTCGGATGCAATTTCTGTGTTTCATCGTCAATTAGAAGGTCCAAGGTATACAGTAAACCTGAAGTGAAGCTTCGGAATCTAAAACTGGTCTCACAGGAAAGGTTCTTAACATAGACAGTAAGACGTGTCAGTCTTCTTGTACGGAAGTCGGCATTGTGCCTTTTGTACTAAATTCGGATGCAATTTCTGTGTTTCATCGTCAATAAGAAGGTCCAAAGGATACAATAAACCGGAAGTGAAGCATCGGAATCTATAACCGGTCTCACAGGAGAGGTTCAAATCATAGAATGTAAGAAGTGTCAGTCCTCATGTACTTAAGTAGGCATTGTGAATTTTGTATTTAATCCGGATGCAATTTCTGGGTTTCGTCGCCATTAAGTAGGTCCAAGGGATACATTAAACCTGAAGTGAAGCATCGGAATCTAAAACTGGACTCACAGGAGAAGTTCTAAACATAGGCATTAAGTAAAGTCAGTCCTCTTGTACTTAAGTCGTCATTGCGCCTTTTGAATTTAATTCGGATGCAATTTCTGTGCTTCATCGTCAATAAGAAAGTCCAAGGTATACAGTAAACCTGAGGTGAAGCTTCGGAATCTAAAACTGGACACACAGGAGAGGTTCAAATCATAGAAAGTTAGAGTGTCATTCCTCTTGTACTTAAGTCGTCACTGTGTCTTTTGTATTAAACTCGGATGCAATTTCTGTGCTTCATCATCAATAAGAATGTCCAAGGTATACAGTAAACCTGAAGTGAAGAATCGGAATCTACAACTGGACTCACAGGAGAGGTTTAAATCATAGAAAGTTAGTGTCAGTCCTCTTGTACATAAGTCGGCATTGTGCGATTTGAATTTCTTTGCGATGCAATTTCTGTGCTTAACCGTCAATAAGAAGGTTCAAGGTATACAGTAAACCTGAAGTGAAGCATCGGAATGTAAAACTGGACTCTCAGGAGGGGTCATATCATAGAAAGTTAGAGTGTCAGTCCTTTTGTACTTAAGTCGGCATTGTGCCTTTTGTATTAAATTCGGATGCAATTTCTTTGTTTCATCGTCAATTAGAAGATTCAAGATATAACGTAAACCTAAATTGAAGCATTGGAATCTAAAACCGGTCTCACAGATAGGTTTAAATCATAGAAAATTAGAGGGTCAGTCCACTTGTACTTAAGTCGTCATTTTCCCTTTTGTACTAAATTCGGATGCAATTTATGTGCTTCATCATCAATAAGAATGTCCAAGTTATACAGTAAACCTGAAGTAAAGGATTGGAATCTAAAACTGGACTCACAGGAGAGGTTCTAAACATAGGCAGTAAGAAGAGCCAGTCCTCTTGTACTTAAGTCGTCATTGTGCCGTTTGAATTTAATTCGGATGCAATTTCTGTGCTTCACCGTCAATAAGAAGGTCCAAGGTATACAGCAAACCTGAGGTGAAGCATCGGAGACTAAAACTGGACTCACAGGAGAGGTTCAAATCATAGAAAGTTAGAGTGTCAGTCCTCTTGTACTTAAGTCGGCATTGTGCCTTTGGTTTTACTTTCGGATGCAATTTCTGTGTTTCATCGTCAATTAGAAGGTCCAAGGTATACAGTGAACCTGAAGTGAAGCTTCGGAATCTAAAACTGGTCTCACAGGAAAGGTTCTGAACATAGACAGTAAGAAGTGTCAGTCCGATTGTACGGAAGTCGGCATTGTGCCTTTTGTACTAAATTCGGATGCAATTTCTGTGTTTCATCGTCAATAAGAAGGTCCAAGAGATACAGCAAACCATAAGTGAAGCATCGGAATCTAAAAATGGACTCACAGGAGAGGTTCAAATCATAGAAAGTTAGAGTGTCAGTCCTCTTGTACCTAAGTCGACATTGTGCCTTTTGTACTAAATTTGGATGCAATTTCTGTGTTTCATCGTCAATAAGAAGGTCCAAGGGATACAGTGAACCTGCAGTGAAGCATCTCAATCTAAAACCGGTGTCACAGGAGAGAATCAAATCATAGAATGTAAGAAGTGACAGTGCTCTTGTACTTAAGTCGGCATTGTGACTTTTCTATTTAATTCGGATGCAATTTCTGTGTTTGATCATCAATAAGAAGGTCCAAGGGATACAGTAAACCTGAAGTGAAGGATCGGAATCTAAAACTGGACTCACAGGAGAGGTTTAAATCCTAGAAAGTAAGAGGGTCAGTCCTCTTGTACTTATGTCGGCATTGTGCTTTTTGTACTAAATTCAGATGCAATTTCTGTGCTTCATCATCAATAAGAATGTCCAAGGTATACAGTGAACCTGAGGTGAAGCATCGGAATCTAAAACTGGACTCACAGGAGAGGTTCTAAACATAGGCAGTAAGAAGAGTCAGTCCTCTTGTACTTAAGTCGTCATTGTGCCTTTTGAATTTAATTCGGATGCAATTTCTGTGCTTCATCGTCAATAAGAGTGTCCAACGTATACAGTAAACCTGAGGTGAAGCATCGGAATCTAAAACTGGACTCACAGGAGAGGTTCAAATCATAGAAAGTTAGAGTGTCATTCCTCTTGTACTTAAGTCGGCATTTTGCCTTTTGTATTAAACTCGAATGCAATATCTGTGCTTCATCGTCAATAAGAAGGTCCAAGGTATACAGTAAACCTGAAGTGAAGAATCGGAATCTACAACTGGACCACAGGAGAGTTTTAAATCATAGAAAGTAAGAGTGTCAGTCCTCTTGTACATAAGTCGGCATTGTGCGTTTTGAATTTCTTTGCGATGAAATTTCTGTGCTTAACCGTCAATAAGAAGTTTCAAGGTATACAGTAAACCTGAAGTGAAGCATCGGAATCTAAAACTGCACTCACAGGAGAGGTTCAAATCATAGAAAGTTAGAGTGTCAGTCCTCTTGTACTTAAGTCGGCATTCGGCCTTATGTATTTTATTCCGATGCAATTTCTGTGTTTCATCGTCAACAAGACGGTCCAAGTTATACTGTAAACCTGAAGCGAAGCATCGGAAAATATAACTGGACTCACAGAAGAGGTTCAGATCATAGAAAGTTAGAGTGTCAGTCCTCTTGTACTTAAGTCGGCATTGTGCTTTAGAATTTAATTCCGATGCAATTCCTGTGCTTCATCGTCAATAAGAAGGTCCAAGGTATACTGTAAACCTGAAGTGAAGCATCGGGATCTAAAACTGGACTCACAGGAGAGGTTCAAATCGTAGAAAGTTAGAGTCTCAGTCCTCTTGCACTTAAGTCGGCATTGTGGCTTTTGTATTAAATTCGGATGCAATATCTGTGTTTCATCGGCAATTAGAGGGTCGAAGGTATACAGTAAACCTGAATTGAAGCATCGTAATCTAAAACCGGTCTCAAAGGAGAGGTTTAAACCATAGAAAGTTAGAGTGTCAGTCCTCTTGTACTTAAGTCGGCATTGTGTCTTTTGTACTAAATTCGGATACAATTTCTGTGCTTCATCGTCTATAAGAAGGTCCAAGGTATACAGTAAACCTGAAGTGAAGCATCGGAATCTGAAACTGGACTAACAGGAGAGGTTCTAAACATAGACAGTAAGAAGAGTCAGTCCTCTTGTGCTTAAGTCGGCATTGTGCCTTTTGAATTTAATTCCGATGCAATTTCTGTGTGTCATCGTCAATAAGAAGGTCCAAGGGATACAGTAAACCTGAAGTGAATCATCGGAATCTAAAACTGGACTCACAGGAGAGGTTCAAATCATAGAAAGTTAGAGTGTCAGTCCTCTTGTACTTAAGTCTGCATTGTGCTTTTTGTATTAAATTCGGATGCAATTCCTGTGCATCATCGTCAATAAGTAGGGGCAAGGGATACAGTAAACCTGAAGTGATGCATCGGGATCTAAAACTGGTCTCAAACTAAAGGTTCATAACATAGACAGTAAGAAGAGTCAGTCTTCTGGTACTGAAGTTGGCATTGTGCCTTTTGTATTTAATTACGATGCAATTTGTGTGTTTCATAGTCAATTACAAGGTGCAAGGGATACAGTAAACCTGAAGTGAAGCATCGGAATCTAAAACTGGTCTCACAGGAAAGGTTCTAAACGTAGGCAGTAAGAAGAGTCAGTCCTCTTCTACTTATGACGGCATTGTGCCTTTTTTTTATATTACGATGCTATTTCTGAGTTTAATTGTCAATAAGAAGGTCCAATGGATACAGAAACCTGAAGTGAAGCATCGGAACCTAAAACCGGTCTCACAGGAGAGGATCAAATCGTAGAATGTAAGAAGTGTCAGTCCTTTTGTACTTAAGTCGGCATTCCGCCTTTTGTATTTAATTACGATGTAATTTCTGTGTTTCATCGTCAATAAGAATGTCCAAGGGATACAGTAAACCTGATGTGAATCATCGGAATCTAAAACAGGACTCACAGGAGAGGTTCAAATCATAGAAAGTTAGAGTTTCAGTCCTCTTGCACTTAAGTCGGTATTGTGCCTTTTGAATTCAATTCCGATGCAATTTCTGTGCTTCATCGTCAATAAGAAGGTCCAAGGTATACAGTAAACCTGAAGTGAAGCATCGGAATCTAAAACTGGACTCACAGGAGAGGTTCAAATCATAGAAAGTTAGAGTGTCAGTCCTCTTGTACTTAAGTCTGCATTGTGCTTTTTGTATTAAATTCAGATGCAATTCCTGTGCAACATCGTCAATAAGAAGGGCCAAGGGGTACAGTAAACCTGAAATGAAGCATCGGAAACTAAAACTGGTCTCAAACTAAAGGTTCATAACATAAATAGTTAGAAGAGTCAGTGTTCTTGTACTGAAGTCGGTATTGTGCCTTTTGTATTTACTTACGATGCAATTTGTGTGTTTCATAGTCAATTAGAAGGTGCAAGGGATACAGTAAACCTGAAGTGATGCATCGGAATCTAAAACTGGTCTCACAGGAAAGGTTCTAAACATAGACAGTAAGAAGAGTCAGTTCTCTTCTTCTTAAGTCGGCATTGGGCATTTTGTTTTAAATTCGGAAGCAATTTCTGTGTTTAATTGTCAATAAGAAGGTCCAAGGGAGACAGTAAACCTGAAGTGAAGCATCGGAACCTAAAACTGGTCTCACAGGAGAGGATCAAATCGTAGACAGTAAGAAGTGTCAGTCCCAATTGCTGTGTTTCATCGTCAATAAGAAGGTCCAAAGAATACAGTAAACCTGAAGTGAAGCATCGGAATCTAAAACTAGACTCACAGGAGAGGTTCAAATCATGGAAAGTTAGAGTGTCAGTCCTCTTGTACTTAAGTCGGCTTTGTGCCTTTTGAATTTAATTCCGATGCAATTTCTTTGCTTTTGTATTAAATTCGGATGCATTTTCTGTGTTTCATCGTCAATAAGTTGGTCCAAGGTATACAGTAAACCTGAGGTGAAGCATCGGAATCTAAAACTGGACTCAGACGAGAGGTTAAAATCATAGAAAGTTTGAGTGTCATTCCTCTTGTACGTAAGTCGGCATTGTGCCATTTGTACTAAATTCGGATGCAGTTTCTGTGCTTCATCGTCAATAAGAAGGTCCAAGGTATACAGTAAACCTGAAGTGAAGAATCGGAATCTAAAACTGGACTCACAGGAGAGGTTCAAATCATAGAAAGTTAGAGTGTCAGTCCTCTTGTACTTAATTCGCATTGGGCCTTATGTATTTCGTTCGGATGAAATTTCTGTGTTTCATCGTCAATTAGATGGTCCAAGGTATACAATAAACCTGCAGTGAAGCATCGGAATCTGAAACTGGTCTCACAGGAAAGTTTCTTAACATAGACAGTAAGAAGTGTCAGTCCTCTTGTACAGAAGTCGGCATTGTGCCTTTTGTTCTAAATTCGGATGCAATATCTGTGTTTCATCGTCAATAAGAAGGTCCAAGGGATACAGTAAACCTGAAGTGAAGCATCGGAATCTAAAACCAGTCTCACAGGAGAGGTTCAAATCATTGAATGTAAGAAGTGTCAGTCCTCATGTACTTAAGTAGGCATTGTGAATTTTGTATTTAATCCGGATGCAATTTCTGTGTTTCGTCGCCAATAAGTAGGTCCAAGGGATACATTAAACCTGAAGTGAAGCATCGGAATCTAAAACTCGACTCATAGGAGAGGTTCAAATCATAGAAAGTTAGAGTGTCAGTCCTCTTGCACTTAAGTCGGCATTGTGCCATTTGTACAAAATTTGGATGCAATTTCTGTGTTTCATCGTCAATAATAAGGTTTAAGGGATACAGTATTCCTGCAGTGAAGCATCGCAATCCAAAACCGGTGTCACAGGAGAGGTTCAAATCATAGAATGTAAGAAGTGACAGCCCTCTTGTACTTAAGTCGGCATTGTGACTTTTCTATTTAATTCGGATGCAATTTCTGTGTTTGATCATCAATAAGAAGGTCCAAGGGATACAGTAAACCTGAAGTGAAGGATCGGAATCTAAAACTGGACTCACTGGAGAGGTTCAAATCATAGAAAGTTAGAGTGTCAGTCCTCTTGTACTTAAGTCGGCATTCGGCCTTTTGAATTTTATTCCGATGCAATTTCTGTGTTTTATCGTCAACAAGACGGTCCAAGTTATACTGTAATCCTGATGCGAAGCATCGGAAAATATAACTGGACTCACAGGAGAGGTTCAAATCATAGAAAACTAGAGTGTCAGTCCTCTTGTACTTAAGTGGGTATTGTGCCTTCAGAATTTAATTCCGATGCAATTCCTGTGCTTCATCGTCAATAAGAAGGTCCAAGGTATACAGTAAACCTGAAGTGAAGCATCGGGATCTAAAACTGGACTCACAGGAGAGGTTCAAATCGTAGAAATTTAGAGTCTCAGTCCACTTGCACTTAAGTAGGCATTGTGCCTTTTGTATTAAATTCGGATGCAATTTCTGTGCTTCATCGGCAATAAGAAGGTCCCAGGGATACAGTAAACCTGAAGTGAAGCATCGGAATCTAAAACTGGACTCACAGGAGAGGTTCAAATTATATAAAGTTAGAGTGTCAGTCCTCTTGTACTTAAGTCTGCATTGTGCTTTTTGTATTAAATTCGGATGCAATTCCTGTGCATCATCGTCAATAAGTAGGGTCAAGGGATACAGTAAACCTGAAGTGATGCATCGGAATCTAAAACTGGTCTCAAACTAAAGGTTCATAACATAGACAGTAAGAAGAGTCAGTCTTCTGGTACTGAAGTTGGCATTGTGCCTTTTGTATTTAATTACGATTCAATTTGTGTGTTTCATAGTCAATTACAAGGTGCAAGGGATACAGTAAACCTGAAGTGAAGCATCGGAATCTAAAACTGGTCTCACAGGAAAGGTTCTAAACGTAGGCAGTAAGAAGAGTCAGTCCTCTTCTACTTATGACGGCATTGTGCCTTTTTTTTATATTGCGATGCTATTTCTGAGTTTAATTGTCAATAAGAAGGTCCAAGGGATACAGAAACCTGAAGTGAAGCATCGGAACCAAAACCGGTCTCACAGGAGAGGATCAAATCGTAGAATGTAAGAAGTGTCAGTCCTTTTGTACTTAAGTCGGCATTCTCCCTTTTGTATTTAATTACGATGTAATCCTGTGTTTCATCGTCAATAAGAATGTCCAAGGGATACAGTAAACCTGATGTGAAGCATCGGAATCTAAATAAGGACTCACAGGAGAGGTTCAAATCATAGAAAGTTGAAGTTTCAGTCCTCTTGCACTTAAGTCGGTATTGTGCCTTTTGAATTCAATTCCGATGCAATTTCTGTGCTTCATCGTCAATAAGAAGGTCCAAGGTATACAGTAAACCTGAAGTGAAGCATCGGAATCTAAAACTGGACTCACAGGAGAGGTTCAAATCATAGAAAATTAGAGTGTCAGTCCTCTTGTACTTAAGTCGGCATTGTGCCTTCTGTATTAAATTCGGATGCAATTTCTGTGCATCATCGTCAATAAGAAGGGCCAAGGGGTTCAGTAAACCTGAAATGCAGCATCGGAAACTAAAACTGGTCTCAAACTAAAGGTTCATAACATAAATAGTTAGAAGAGTCAGTCTTCTTGTACTGAAGTCGGCATTGTGCCTTTTGTATTTCATTACGATGTAATTTGTGTGTTTCATAGTCAATTAGAAGGTGCAAGGGATACAGTAAACCTGAAGTGATGCATCGGAATCTAAAACTGGTCTCACAGGAAAGGTTCTAAACATAGACAGTAAGAAGAGTCAGTTCTCTTCTTCTTAAGTCGGCATTGGGCATTTTGTATTAAATTCGGAAGCAATTTCTGTGTTTAATTGTCAATAAGAAGGTCCAAGGGCGACAGTAAACCTGAAGTGAAGCATCGGAACCTAAAACCAGTCTCACAGGAGAGGATCAAATCGTAGAAAGTAAGAAGTGTCAGTCCTAATTGCTGTGTTTCATCGTCAATAAGAAGGTCCAAGGGATACAGTAAACCTGAAGTGAAGCATCGGAATCTAAAACTAGACTCACAGGAGAGGTTCAAATCATGGAAAGTTAGAGTGTCAGTCCTCTTGTACTTAGGTCGGCTTTGTACCTTTTGAATTTAATTCCGATGCAATTTCTTTGCTTTTGTATTAAATTCGGATGCATTTTCTGTGTTCCATCGACAATAAGAAGGTCCTAGGGGTACAGTAAACCTGAAGTGAAGCATCGGAATCTAAAACCGGTCTCACAGGAGAGGTTCAATTCATAGAATGTAGGAAGTGTCAGTCCTCTTGTACTTAAGTCGGCATTGTGCCTTTTGTATTGAAGTGGGATGCAATTTCTGTGTTTGATCGTCAATAACAAGGTCCTAGGGATACAGTAAACCTGAAGTGAAGCATCGGAATCTAAAACTGGACTCACAGGAGAGGTTAAAATCGTAGAAAGTCAGAGTTTCAGTCTGCTTGTACTTATGTCGGCATTGTGCCTTTTGTATTAAATTCGGATGCTATTTCTCTGTTTTATCGTCAATAAGAAGGTCCAAGGGATACAGTAAACCTGAAGGGAAGCATCGGAATCTAAAACTGGACTCACAGGAGAGGTTCTAGACATAGACAGTAAGAAGAGTCAGTTCTCTTGTACTTAAGTCGGCATTGTGCCTTTTGTAATAAATTCGGATGCAATTTCTGTGTTTCATCGTCAATAAGAAGGTCCTAGGGATACAGTAAACCTGAAGTGAAGCTTCGGAACCTAAATCCGGTCTCACAGGAGAGGATCAAATCGTAGAAAGGAAGAAGTGTCAGTTCTTTTGTACTTAAGTTGGCATTCTGCCTTTTGTATTTAATTCCGATAAAATTTCTGTGCTTCATCGTCAATAAGAAGGTCCAAGGTATACAGTAATCCTGAAGTGAAGCATCGGAATCTAAAATTGGACTCACAGGAGAGGTTCAAATCATAGAAAGTTAGAGTGTCAGTTCTCTTGTACCTAAGTCGGCATTGTGCCTTTTGAATTTAAATCCGATGTAATTTCTGTGTTTCATCGTCAACAAGAAGGTCCAAGGGATACAGTAAACCTGAAGTGAAGCATCGGAATCTAAAACTGGACTCACAGGAGTAGTTCAAAACATAGAAAGTTAGAGTGTCAGTCCTCTTGTACTTAAAGCAGCATTGTCCCTTTTGAATTTAATTCCGATGCAATTTCTGTGCTTCATCGTCAATACGAAGGTCCAATGTATACAGTAAACCTGAAGTGAGGCATCGAAATCAAAACTGGACTCACAGGAGAGGTTCAAATCATAGAAAGTTAGAGTGTCTGTCCTCTTGTACTTAAGTTGGCATTGTGCCTTTTGAATTTAATTCCGATGCAATTTCTGCGCTTCATCGTCAATAAGAAGGTCCAAGATATACAGTAAACCTGAAGTGAAGCATCGGAATCTAAAACTGGACTCACAGGAGAGGTAAAAATCGAAGATAGGCAGAGTTTTAGTCCTCTTGTACTTAAGTCGGCATTGTTCATTTTGAATTTAAATCCGATGCAATTTCTGTGTTTCATCGTCAACAAGAATGTCCAAGATATACAGTAAACCTGAAGTGAAGCATCGGAATCTAAAACTGGACTCACAGGAGAGGTTCAAATCATGGAAATTTAGAGTGTTAGTCCTCTTGTTCTTAAGTCGGCATTGTGCCTTTTGAATTAAATTCGGATGCAATTTCTGTCTTTCATCGACAATAAGAAGGTCCAAGGGTTACAGTAAACATTAAGTGAAGCATCGGAATCTAAAACTGGACTCACAGGAGAGGTTCAAATCAAAGAAAGTTAGAGTGTCAGTCCTCTTGTACTTAAGACGGCATTGCGCCCTTTGTATTTAATTCCAATGTAATATCTGTGTTTCATCGTCAATAAGAAGGTCCAAGGTATACAGTAAACCTCAAGAGAAGCATAGGAATCTAAAACTGGACTCACAGGAGAGGTTCAAATCATAGAAAGTTAAAGTGTCAGTCCTCTTGTGCTTAAATCGGCGTTGTGCCTTTTGAAATTAATTCCGATGCAATTTATGTGCTTCATCGTCAATAAGAAGGTCCAAGGTATACAGTAAACCTGAAGTGAAGAATCGGAATCTAAAACTGGACTCACAGGAGAGGTTCAAATCATAGAAATTTAGAATGTCAGTCCTCTTGTACCTAAGTCGGCATTGTGCCTTTTGAATTTAATTTCGATGCAATTTCTGTGCTTCATCGTCAATAAGAAGGTCCAAGGAATACAGTAAACCGAAGTGAAGCATCGAAAACTAAAAATGGACTCACAGGAGTGGTTCAAATCATAGAAAATTAGAGTGTCAGTCCTCTTGTACTTAGGACGGCATTGTGCATTTTGAGTTTTATTCCGATGCAATTTCTGTGCTTCATCGTCAATAAGAAGGTCCAAGGGATACAGTAAACCAGAAGTGAAGCAACGGAATGTATAACTGGACCCACAGGAGAGGATCAAATCTTAGAAAGTTAGAGTGTCAGTCCTCTTGTACTTATGTCGGCATTGTGCCATTTGAATTTAATTACGATGCAATTTCTGTGTTTCATCGTCAATAAGAAGGTCCAAGGGATACAGTAAATCTGAAGTGAAGCATCGGAATCTAAAACCGGTCTCGCAAGAGAGGTTCAAGTCATAGAATGTAAGAGGTGTCAGTCCTCTTGTACTTAAGTCAGCATTGTGCCTTTTGTATTTAATTCCGATGCAATTTCTGTGTTTCATCGTCAGTAAGAAGATCCAAGGGATACAGTAAACCTGAAATGAGGCATCGGAATCTAAATCTGGACTCACAGGAGAGGTTCAAATTATTGAAAGTTAGAGTGTCAGTCCTCTTGTACTTAAGTCGGCATTGTGCCATTTGAATTTAATTCCGATGCAATTTCTGTGCTTCATCGTCAATAAGAAGGTCCAAGGTATACAGTAAACCTGAAGTCAATAATCGGAATCTAAAACTAGACTCACAGGAGAGGTTCTAATCATAGAAAGTTAGAGTGTTAGTCCTCTTGTACTTAAGTCGGCATTGTGCCTTTTGTATTAAATTCCGATGCAATTTATGTGCTTCATCGTCAATAAGAAGGTCCAAGGTACACAGTAAACCTGAAGTGAAGCATCGGAAACTAAAACTGGACTCACAGGAGAGGTTCAAATCATAAAAAAATAGAGTGTCAGTCCTCTTGTACTTAAGTCGGCATTGTGCCTTTTGAATTTAATTCCGATGCAATTTCTGTGCTTCATCGTCAATAAGAAGGTCCCAGGTATACAGTAAACCTGAAGTGAAGCATCGGAATCTAAAACTGGACTCACAGGCGAGGTTAAAATCGTAGAAAGGCAGAGTTTCAGTCCTCTTGTACTTAAGTCGGCATTGTGCCTTTTGAATTTAATTCCGATGCAATTTCTGTGCTTCATCGTCAATAAGAAGGTCCAAGGAATACAATAATCCTGAAGTGAAGCATCGGAATCTAAAATTGGACTCAGAGGAGAGGTTCAAATCATAGAAAGTTAGAGTGTCAGTCCTCTTGTACTTAAGTTGGCATTGTGCCTTTTGAATTTAATTCCGATGCAATTTCTGCGCTTCATCGTCAATAAGAAGGTCCAAAGTATACAGTAAACCTGAAGTGAAGCATCGGAATCTAAAATTGGACTCACAGGAGAGGTTCAAATCATAGAAAGTTAGAGTGTCAGTTCTCTTGTACCTAAGTCGGCATTGTGCCTTTTGAATTTAAATCCGATGTAATTTCTGTGATTCATCGTCAACAAGAAGGTCCAAGGTATACAGTAAATCTGAAGTGAAGCATCGGAAGCTAAAACTGGACTCATAGGGGAAGTTCAAATCATAGAAAGTTAGAGTGTCAGTCCTCTTGTTCTTAAGTCGGCATTGTGCCTTTTTTATTACATTCGGTTGCAATTTCTGTGTTCCATCGACAATAACAAGGTCCAAGGGATACAGTAACCCTGAAGTGAAGCATCGGAATCTAAAACTAGACTCACAGGAGAGGTTCAAATCATGGAAAGTTATAGTGTCAGTCCTCTTGTACTTAAGTCGGCTTTGTACCTTTTGAATTTAATTCCGATGCAATTTCTTTGCTTTTGTATTAAATTCGGATGCATTTTCTGTGTTCCATCGACAATAAGAAGGTCCTAGGGGTACAGTAAACCTGAAGTGAAGCATCGGAATCTAAAACCGGTCTCACAGGAGAGGTTCAATTCATAGAATGTAGGAAGTGTCAGTCCTCTTGTACTTAAGTCGGCATTGTGCCTTTTGTATTGAAGTGGGATGCAATTTCTGTGTTTGATCGTCAATAACAAGGTCCTAGGGATACAGTAAACCTGAAGTGAAGCATCGGAATCTAAAACTGGACTCACAGGAGAGGTTAAAATCGTAGAAAGTCAGAGTTTCAGTCTGCTTGTACTTATGTCGGCATTGTGCCTTTTGTATTAAATTCGGATGCTATTTCTCTGTTTTATCGTCAATAAGAAGGTCCAAGGGATACAGTAAACCTGAAGGGAAGCATCGGAATCTAAAACTGGACTCACAGGAGAGGTTCTAGACATAGACAGTAAGAAGAGTCAGTTCTCTTGTACTTAAGTCGGCATTGTGCCTTTTGTAATAAATTCGGATGCAATTTCTGTGTTTCATCGTCAATAAGAAGGTCCTAGGGATACAGTAAACCTGAAGTGAAGCTTCGGAACCTAAATCCGGTCTCACAGGAGAGGATCAAATCGTAGAAAGGAAGAAGTGTCAGTTCTTTTGTACTTAAGTTGGCATTCTGCCTTTTGTATTTAATTCCGATAAAATTTCTGTGCTTCATCGTCAATAAGAAGGTCCAAGGTATACAGTAATCCTGAAGTGAAGCATCGGAATCTAAAATTGGACTCACAGGAGAGGTTCAAATCATAGAAAGTTAGAGTGTCAGTTCTCTTGTACCTAAGTCGGCATTGTGCCTTTTGAATTTAAATCCGATGTAATTTCTGTGTTTCATCGTCAACAAGAAGGTCCAAGGGATACAGTAAACCTGAAGTGAAGCATCGGAATCTAAAACTGGACTCACAGGAGTAGTTCAAAACATAGAAAGTTAGAGTGTCAGTCCTCTTGTACTTAAAGCAGCATTGTCCCTTTTGAATTTAATTCCGATGCAATTTCTGTGCTTCATCGTCAATACGAAGGTCCAATGTATACAGTAAACCTGAAGTGAGGCATCGAAATCAAAACTGGACTCACAGGAGAGGTTCAAATCATAGAAAGTTAGAGTGTCTGTCCTCTTGTACTTAAGTTGGCATTGTGCCTTTTGAATTTAATTCCGATGCAATTTCTGCGCTTCATCGTCAATAAGAAGGTCCAAGATATACAGTAAACCTGAAGTGAAGCATCGGAATCTAAAACTGGACTCACAGGAGAGGTAAAAA
The DNA here is from genome assembly GCF_023864345.2 of Schistocerca serialis cubense. Taxonomy (NCBI): domain Eukaryota; kingdom Metazoa; phylum Arthropoda; class Insecta; order Orthoptera; family Acrididae; genus Schistocerca; species Schistocerca serialis. Next base: position 21,260,923 of record NC_064648.1, read on the forward strand.
TCGAAGATAGGCAGAGTTTTAGTCCTCTTGTACTTAGGTCGGCATTGTTCATTTTGAATTTAAATCCGATGCAATTTCTGTGTTTCATCGTCAACAAGAATGTCCAAGATATACAGTAAACCTGAAGTGAAGCATCGGAATCTAAAACTGGACTCACAGGAGAGGTTCAAATCATGGAAATTTAGAGTGTTAGTCCTCTTGTTCTTAAGTCGGCATTGTGCCTTTTGAATTAAATTCGGATGCAATTTCTGTCTTTCATCGACAATAAGAAGGTCCAAGGGTTACAGTAAACATTAAGTGAAGCATCGGAATGTAAAACTGGACTCACAGGAGAGGTTCAAATCAAAGAAAGTTAGAGTGTCAGTCCTCTTGTACTTAAGACGGCATTGCGCCCTTTGTATTTAATTCCAATGTAATATCTGTGTTTCATCGTCAATAAGAAGGTCCAAGGTATACAGTAAACCTCAAGAGAAGCATAGGAATCTAAAACTGGACTCACAGGAGAGGTTCAAATCATAGAAAGTTAAAGTGTCAGTCCTCTTGTGCTTAAATCGGCGTTGTGCCTTTTGAAATTAATTCCGATGCAATTTATGTGCTTCATCGTCAATAAGAAGGTCCAAGGTATACAGTAAACCTGAAGTGAAGAATCGGAATCTAAAACTGGACTCACAGGAGAGGTTCAAATCATAGAAATTTAGAATGTCAGTCCTCTTGTACCTAAGTCGGCATTGTGCCTTTTGAATTTAATTTCGATGCAATTTCTGTGCTTCATCGTCAATAAGAAGGTCCAAGGTATACAGTAAACCTGAAGTCAATAATCGGAATCTAAAACTAGACTCACAGGAGAGGTTCTAATCATAGAAAGTTAGAGTGTTAGTCCTCTTGTACTTAAGTCGGCATTGTGCCTTTTGTATTAAATTCCGATGCAATTTATGTGCTTCATCGTCAATAAGAAGGTCCAAGGTACACAGTAAACCTGAAGTGAAGCATCGGAAACTAAAACTGGACTCACAGGAGAGGTTCAAATCATAAAAAAATAGAGTGTCAGTCCTCTTGTACTTAAGTCGGCATTGTGCCTTTTGAATTTAATTCCGATGCAATTTCTGTGCTTCATCGTCAATAAGAAGGTCCCAGGTATACAGTAAACCTGAAGTGAAGCATCGGAATCTAAAACTGGACTCACAGGCGAGGTTAAAATCGTAGAAAGGCAGAGTTTCAGTCCTCTTGTACTTAAGTCGGCATTGTGCCTTTTGAATTTAATTCCAATGCAATTTCTGTGCTTCATCGTCAATAAGAAGGTCCAAGGAATACAATAATCCTGAAGTGAAGCATCGGAATCTAAAATTGGACTCAGAGGAGAGGTTCAAATCATAGAAAGTTAGAGTGTCAGTCCTCTTGTACTTAAGTTGGCATTGTGCCTTTTGAATTTAATTCCGATGCAATTTCTGCGCTTCATCGTCAATAAGAAGGTCCAAAGTATACAGTAAACCTGAAGTGAAGCATCGGAATCTAAAATTGGACTCACAGGAGAGGTTCAAATCATAGAAAGTTAGAGTGTCAGTTCTCTTGTACCTAAGTCGGCATTGTGCCTTTTGAATTTAAATCCGATGTAATTTCTGTGATTCATCGTCAACAAAAAGGTCCAAGGTATACAGTAAATCTGAAGTGAAGCATCGGAAGCTAAAACTGGACTCATAGGGGAAGTTCAAATCATAGAAAGTTAGAGTGTCAGTCCTCTTGTTCTTAAGTCGGCATTGTGCCTTTTTTATTACATTCGGTTGCAATTTCTGTGTTCCATCGACAATAACAAGGTCCAAGGGATACAGTAACCCTGAAGTGAAGCATCGGAATCTAAAACTAGACTCACAGGAGAGGTTCAAATCATGGAAAGTTATAGTGTCAGTCCTCTTGTACTTAAGTCGGCTTTGTACCTTTTGAATTTAATTCCGATGCAATTTCTTTGCTTTTGTATTAAATTCGGATGCATTTTCTGTGTTCCATCGACAATAAGAAGGTCCTAGGGGTACAGTAAACCTGAAGTGAAGCATCGGAATCTAAAACCGGTCTCACAGTAGAGGTTCAATTCATAGAATGTAGGAAGTGTCAGTCCTCTTGTACTTAAGTCGGCATTGTGCCTTTTGTATTGAAGTGGGATGCAATTTCTGTGTTTGATCGTCAATAACAAGGTCCTAGGGATACAGTAAACCTGAAGTGAAGCATCGGAATCTAAAACTGGACTCACAGGAGAGGTTAAAATCGTAGAAAGTCAGAGTTTCAGTCTGCTTGTACTTATGTCGGCATTGTGCCTTTTGTATTAAATTCGGATGCTATTTCGCTGTTTTATCGTCAATAAGAAGGTCCAAGGGATACAGTAAACCTGAAGGGAAGCATCGGAATCTAAAACTGGACTCACAGGAGAGGTTCTAGACATAGACAGTAAGAAGAGTCAGTTCTCTTGTACTTAAGTCGGCATTGTGCCTTTTGTAATAAATTCGGATGCAATTTCTGTGTTTCATCGTCAATAAGTAGGTCCTAGGGATACAGTAAACCTGAAGTGAAGCATCGGAACCTAAATCCGGTCTCACAGGAGAGGATCAAATCGTAGAAAGGAAGAAGTGTCAGTTCTTTTGTACTTAAGTTGGCATTCTGCCTTTTGTATTTAATTCCGATAAAATTTCTGTGGTTCATCGTCAATAAGAAGGTCCAAGGTATACAGTAATCCTGAAGTGAAGCATCGGAATCTAAAATTGGACTCACAGGAGAGGTTCAAATCATAGAAAGTTAGAGTGTCAGTACTCTTGTACTTAAGTCGGCATTGTGCCTTTTGAATTTAAATCCGATGTAATTTCTGTGTTTCATCGTCAACAAGAAGGTCCAAGGGAAACAGTAAACCTGAAGTGAAGCATCGGAATCTAAAACTGGACTCACGGGAGTAGTTCAAAACATAGAAAGTTAGAGTGTCAGTCCTCTTGTACTTAAAGCAGCATTGTGCCTTTTGAATTTAATTCCGATGCAATTTCTGTGCTTCATCGTCAATAAGAAGGTCCAATGTATACAGTAAACCTGAAGTGAAGCATCGAAATCAAAACTGGACTCACAGGAGAGGTTCAAATCATAGAAAGTTAGAGTGTCAGTCCTCTTGTACTTAAGTTGGCATTGTGCCTTTTGAATTTAATTCCGATGCAATTTCTGCGCTTCATCGTCAATAAGAAGGTCCAAGGTATACAGTAAACCTGAAGTGAAGCATCGGAATCTAAAACTGGACTCACAGGAGAGGTAAAAATCGAAGATAGGCAGAGTTTTAGTCCTCTTGTACTTAAGTCGGCATTGTTCATTTTGAATTTAAATCCGATGCAATTTCTGTGTTTCATCGTCAACAAGAATGTCCAAGATATACAGTAAACCTGAAGTGAAGCATCGGAATCTAAAACTGGACTCACAGGAGAGGTTCAAATCATGGAAATTTAGAGTGTTAGTCCTCTTGTTCTTAAGTCGGCATTGTGCCTTTTGAATTAAATTCGGATGCAATTTCTGTCTTTCATCGACAATAAGAAGGTCCAAGGTATACAGTAAACCTCAAGTGAAGCATAGGAATCTAGAACTGGACTCACAGGAGAGGTTCAAATCATAGAAAGTTAGAGTGTCAGTCCTCTTGTACTTAAGTCGGCATTGTGCCCTTTGTGTTAAATTCGAATGCAAACTAAGTGTTTCATCGTCAATAAGAAGGTCCAAGGGTTACAGTAAACATTAAGTGAAGCATCGGAATCTAAAACTGGACTCACAGGAGAGGTTCAAATCAAAGAAAGTTAGAGTGTCAGTCCTCTTGTACTTAAGACGGCATTGCGCCCTTTGTATTTAATTCCAATGTAATATCTGTGTTTCATCGTCAATAAGAAGGTCCAAGGTATACAGTAAACCTCAAGTGAAGCATAGGAATCTAAAACTGGACTCACAGGAGAGGTTCAAACCATAGAAAGTTAAAGTGTCAGTCCTCTTGTGCTTAAGTCGGCGTTGTGCCTTTTGAAATTAATTCCGATGCAATTTATGTGCTTCATCGTCAATAAGAAGGTTCCAGGTATACAGTAAACCTGAAGTGAAGCATCGGAATCTAAAACTGGACTCACAGGCGAGGTTAAAATCGTAGAAAGGCAGAGTTTCAGTCCTCTTGTACTTAAGTCGGCATTGTGCCTTTTGAATTTAATTCCGATGCAATTTCTGTGCTTCATCGTCAATAAGAAGGTCCAAGGAATACAATAATCCTGAAGTGAAGCATCGGAATCTAAAATTGGACTCAGAGGAGAGGTTCAAATCATAGAAAGTTAGAGTCTCAGTCCTCTTGTACTTAAGTTGGCATTGTGCCTTTTGAATTTAATTCCGATGCAATTTCTGCGCTTCATCGTCAACAAGAAGGTCCAAGGTATACAGTAAATCTGAAGTGAAGCATCGGAAGCTAAAACTGGACTCATAGGAGAAGTTCAAATCATAGAAAGTTAGAGTGTCAGTCCTCTTGTTCTTAAGTCGGCATTGTGCCTTTTGTATTACATTCGGTTGCAATTTCTGTGTTCCATCGACAATAACAAGGTCCAAGGGATACAGTAAACCTGAAGTGAAGCATCGGAATCTAAAACTGGACTCACAGGAGTAGTTCAAAACATAGAAAGTTAGAGTGTCAGTCCTCTTGTACTTAAAGCAGCATTGTGCCTTTTGAATTTAATTCCGATGCAATTTCTGCGCTTCATCGTCAATAAGAAGGTCCAAGGTATACAGTAAACCTGAAGTGAAGCATCGGAATCTAAAATGGGACTCACAGGAGAGGTTCAAATCATAGAAAGTTAGAGTGTCAGTTCTCTTGTACCTAAGTCGGCATTGTGCCTTTTGAATTTAAATCCGATGTAATTTCTGTGATTCATCGTCAACAAGAAGGTCCAATGTATACAGTAAACCTGAAGTGAAGCATCGGAATCAAAACTGGACTCACAGGAGAGGTTCAAATCATAGAAAGTTAGAGTGTCAGTTCTCTTGTACCTAAGTCGGCATTGTGCCTTTTGAATTTAAATCCGATGTAATTTCTGTGATTCATCGTCAACAAGAAGGTCCAAGGGATACAGTAAATCTGAAGTGAAGCATCGGAAGCTAAAACTGGACTCATAGGAGAAGTTCAAATCATAGAAAGTTAGAGTGTCAGTCCTCTTGTTCTTAAGTCGGCATTGTGCCTTTTGTATGACATTCGGTTGCAATTTCTGTGTTCCATCGACAATAACAAGGTCCAAGGGATACAGTAAACCTGAAGTGAAGCATCGGAATCTAAAACTAGACTCACAGGAGAGGTTCAAATCATGGAAAGTTAGAGTGTCAGTCCTCTTGTACTTAAGTCGGCTTTGTACCTTTTGAATTTAATTCCGATGCAATTTCTTTGCTTTTGTATTAAATTCGGATGCATTTTCTGTGTTCCATCGACAATAAGAAGGTCCTAGGGGTACAGTAAACCTGAAGTGAAGCATCGGAATCTAAAACCGGTCTCACAGGAGAGGTTCAATTCATAGAATGTAGAAAGTGTCAGTCCTCTTGTACTTAAGTCGGCATTGTGCCTTTTGTATTGAAGTGGGATGCAATTTCTGTGTTTGATCGTCAATAACAAGGTCCTAGGGATACAGTAAACCTGAAGTGAAGCATCGGAATCTAAAACTGGACTCACAGGAGAGGTTAAAATCGTAGAAAGTCAGAGTTTCAGTCTGCTTGTACATATGTCGGCATTGTGCCTTTTGTATTAAATTCGGATGCTATTACTCTGTTTTATCGTCAATAAGAAGGTCCAAGGGATACAGTAAACCTGAAGGGAAGCATCGGAATCTAAAACTGGACTCACACCAGAGGTTCTAGACATAGACAGTAAGAAGAGTCAGTTCTCTTGTACTTAAGTCGGCATTGTGCCTTTTGTAATAAATTCGGATGCAATTTCTGTGTTTCATCGTCAATAAGAAGGTCCTAGGGATACAGTAAACCTGAAGTGAAGCATCGGAACCTAAATCCGGTCTCACAGGAGAGGATCAAATCGTAGAAAGGAAGAAGTGTCAGTTCTTTTGTACTTAAGTTGGCATTCTGCCTTTTGTATTTAATTCCGATAAAATTTCTGTGCTTCATCGTCAATAAGAAGGTCCAAGGTATACAGTAATCCTGAAGTGAAGCATCGGAATCTAAAATTGGACTCACAGGAGAGGTTCAAATCATAGAAAGTTAGAGTGTCAGTCCTCTTGTACTTAAAGCAGCAATGTGCCTTTTGAATTTAATTCCGATGCAATTTCTGTGTTTCATCGTCAACAAGAATGTCCAAGATATACAGTAAACCTGAAGTGAAGCATCGGAATCTAAAATGGGACTCACAGGAGAGGTTCAAATCATAGAAAGTTAGAGTGTCAGTTCTCTTGTACCTAAGTCGGCATTGTGCCTTTTGAATTTAAATCCGATGTAATTTCTGTGTTTCATCGTCAACAAGAAGGTCCAAGGGATACAGTAAACCTGAAGTGAAGCATCGGAATCTAAAACTGGACTCACAGGAGTAGTTCAAAACATAGAAAGTTAGAGTGTCAGTCCTCTTGTACTTAAAGCAGCAATGTGCCTTTTGAATTTAATTCCGATGCAATTTCTGTGTTTCATCGTCAACAAGAATGTCCAAGATATACAGTAAACCTGAAGTGAAGCATCGGAATCTAAAACTGGACTCACAGGAGAGGTTCAAATCATGGAAATTTAGAGTGTTAGTCCTCTTGTTCTTAAGTCGGCATTGTGCCTTTTGAATTAAATTCGGATGCAATTTCTGTCTTTCATCGACAATAAGAAGGTCCAAGGTATACAGTAAACCTCAAGTGAAGCATAGGAATCTAGAACTGGTCTCACAGGAGAGGTTCAAATCATAGAAAGTTAGAGTGTCAGTCCTCTTGTACTTAAGTCGGCATTGTGCCCTTTGTATTAAATTCGAATGCAAACTAAGTGTTTCATCGTCAATAAGAAGGTCCAAGGGTTACAGTAAACATTAAGTGAAGCATCGGAATCTAAAACTGGACTCACAGGAGAGGTTCAAATCAAAGAAAGTTAGAGTGTCAGTCCTCTTGTACTTAAGACGGCATTGCGCCCTTTGTATTTAATTCCAATGTAATATCTGTGTTTCATCCTCAATAAGAAGGTCCAAGGTATACAGTAAACCTCAAGTGAAGCATAGGAATCTAAAACTGGACTCACAGGAGAGGTTCAAACCATAGAAAGTTAAAGTGTCAGTCCTCTTGTGCTTAAGTCGGCGTTGTGCCTTTTGAAATTAATTCCGATGCAATTTATGTGCTTCATCGTCAATAAGAAGGTCCAAGGTATACAGTAAACCTGAAGTGAAGAATCGGAATCTAAAACTGGACTCACAGGAGAGGTTCAAATCATAGAAATTTAGAATGTCAGTCCTCTTGTACCTAAGTCGGCATTGTGCCTTTTGAATTTAATTTCGATGCAATTTCTGTGCTTCATCGTCAATAAGAAGGTCCAAGGAATACAGTAAACCTGAAGTGAAGCATCGAAAACTAAAAATGGACTCACAGGAGTGGTTCAAATCATAGATAATTAGAGTGTCAGTCCTCTTGTACTTAGGACGGCATTGTGCATTTTGAGTTTTATTCCGATGCAATTTCTGTACTTCATCGTCAATAAGAAGGTCCAAGGGATACAGTAAACCAGAAGTGAAGCAACGGAATGTATAACTGGACCCACAGGAGAGGATCAAATCTTAGAAAGTTAGAGTGTCAGTCCTCTTGTACTTATGTCGGCATTGTGCCATTTGAATTTAATTACGATGCAATTTCTGTGTTTCATCGTCAATAAGAAGGTCCAAGGGATACAGTAAATCTGAAGTGAAGCATCAGAATCAAAAACCGGTCTCGCAAGAGAGGTTCAAGTCATAGAATGTAAGAGGTGTCAGTCCTCTTGTACTTAAGTCAGCATTGTGCCTTTTGTATTTAATTCCGATGCAATTTCTGTGTTTCATCGTCAGTAAGAAGATCCAAGGGATACAGTAAACCTGAAATGAGGCATCGGAATCTAAATCTGGACTCACAGGAGAGGTTCAAATTATTGAGAGTTAGAGTGTCAGTCCTCTTGTACTTAAAGCAGCATTGTGCCTTTTGAATTTAATTCCGATGCAATTTCTGCGCTTCATTGTCAATAAGAAGGTCCAAGGTATACAGTAAACCTGAAGTGAAGCATCGGAATCTAAAATTGGACTCACAGGAGAGGTTCAAATCATAGAAAGTTAGAGTGTCAGTCCTCTTGTACTTAAGTCGGCATTCGGCCTTTTGAATTTTATTCCGATGCAATTCCTGTGCTTCATCATCAATAAGAAGGTCCAAGGTATACAGTCAACCTGAAGTGAAGCATCGGAATCTAAAACTGGACTCACAGGAGAGGTTCAAATCATGGAAATTTAGAGTGTTAGTCCTCTTGTGCTTAAGACGGCATTGCGCCCTTTGTATTTAATTCCAATGTAATATCTGTGTTTCATCCTCAATAAGAAGGTCCAAGGTATACAGTATACCTCAAGTGAAGCATAGGAATCTAAAACTGGACTCACAGGAGAGGTTCAAACCATAGAAAGTTAAAGTGTCAGTCCTCTTGTGCTTAAGTCGGCGTTGTGCCTTTTGAAATTAATTCCGATGCAATTTATGTGCTTCATCGTCAATAAGAAGGTCCAAGGTATACAGTAAACCTGAAGTGAAGAATCGGAATCTAAAACTGGACTCACAGGAGAGGTTCAAATCATAGAAATTTAGAATGTCAGTCCTCTTGTACCTAAGTCGGCGTTGTGCCTTTTGAATTTAAATCCGATGTAATTTCTGTGATTCATCGTCAACAAGAAGGTCCAAGGGATACAGTAAATCTGAAGTGAAGCATCGGAAGCTAAAACTGGACTCATAGGAGAAGTTCAAATCATAGAAAGTTAGAGTGTCAGTCCTCTTGTACTTAGGACGGCATTGTGCATTTTGAGTTTTATTCCGATGCAATTTCTGTACTTCATCGTCAATAAGAAGGTCCAAGGGATACAGTAAACCAGAAGTGAAGCAACGGAATGTATAACTGGACCCACAGGAGAGGATCAAATCTTAGAAAGTTAGAGTGTCAGTCCTCTTGTACTTATGTCGGCATTGTGCCATTTGAATTTAATTACGATGCAATTTCTGTGTTTCATCGTCAATAAGAAGGTCCAAGGGATACAGTAAATCTGAAGTGAAGCATCAGAATCAAAAACCGGTCTCGCAAGAGAGGTTCAAGTCATAGAATGTAAGAGGTGTCAGTCCTCTTGTACTTAAGTCAGCATTGTGCCTTTTGTATTTAATTCCGATGCAATTTCTGTGTTTCATCGTCAGTAAGAAGATCCAAGGGATACAGTAAACCTGAAATGAGGCATCGGAATCTAAATCTGGACTCACAGGAGAGGTTCAAATTATTGAGAGTTAGAGTGTCAGTCCTCTTGTACTTAAGTCGGCATTGTGCCATTTGAATTTAATTCCGATGCAATTTCTGTGCTTCATCGTCAATAAGAAGGTCCAAGGTATACAGTAAACCTGAAGTCAATAATCGGAATCTAAAACTAGACTCACAGGAGAGGTTCAAATCATAGAAAGTTAGAGTGTTAGTCCTCTTGTACTTAAGTCGGCATTGTGCCTTTTGTATTAAATTCCGATGCAATTTATGTGCTTCATCGTCAATAAGAAGGTCCAAGGTACACAGTAAACCTGAAGTGAAGCATCGGAAACTAAAACTGGACTCACAGGAGAGGTTCAAATCATAAAAAGTTAGAGTGTCAGTCCTCTTGTACTTAAGTCGGCATTGTGCCTTTTGAATTTAATTCCGATGCAATTTCTGTGCTTCATCGTCAATAAGAAGGTTCCAGGTATACAGTAAACCTGAAGTGAAGCATCGGAATCTAAAACTGGACTCACAGGCGAGGTTAAAATCGTAGAAAGGCAGAGTTTCAGTCCTCTTGTACTTAAGTCGGCATTGTGCCTTTTGAATTTAATTCCGATGCAATTTCTGTGCTTCATCGTCAATAAGAAGGTCCAAGGAATACAATAATCCTGAAGTGAAGCATCGGAATCTAAAATTGGACTCAGAGGAGAGGTTCAAATCATAGAAAGTTAGAGTGTCAGTCCTCTTGTACTTAAGTTGGCATTGTGCCTTTTGAATTTAATTCCGATGCAATTTCTGCGCTTCATCGTCAATAAGAAGGTCCAAGGTATACAGTAAACCTGAAGTGAAGAATCGGAATCTAAAATTGGACTCACAGGAGAGGTTCAAATCATAGAAAGTTAGAGTGTCAGTTCTCTTGTACCTAAGTCGGCATTGTGCCTTTTGAATTTAAATCCGATGTAATTTCTGTGATTCATCGTCAACAAGAAGGTCCAAGGTATACAGTAAATCTGAAGTGAAGCATCGGAAGCTAAAACTGGAATCATAGGAGAAGTTCAAATCATAGAAAGTTAGAGTGTCAGTCCTCTTGTTCTTAAGTCGGCATTGTGCCTTTTGTATTACATTCGGTTGCAATTTCTGTGTTCCATCGACAATAACAAGGTCCAAGGGATACAGTAAACCTGAAGTGAAGCATCGGAATCTAAAACTGGACTCACAGGAGTAGTTCAAAACATAGAAAGTTAGAGTGTCAGTCCTCTTGTACTTAAAGCAGCATTGTGCCTTTTGAATTTAATTCCGATGCAATTTCTGCGCTTCATTGTCAATAAGAAGGTCCAAGGTATACAGTAAACCTGAAGTGAAGCATCGGAATCTAAAATTGGACTCACAGGAGAGGTTCAAATCATAGAAAGTTAGAGTGTCAGTCCTCTTGTACTTAAGTCGGCATTCGGCCTTTTGAATTTTATTCCGATGCAATTCCTGTGCTTCATCATCAATAAGAAGGTCCAAGGTATACAGTCAACCTGAAGTGAAGCATCGGAATCTAAAACTGGACTCACAGGAGAGGTTCAAATCATGGAAATTTAGAGTGTTAGTCCTCTTGTGCTTAAGACGGCATTGCGCCCTTTGTATTTAATTCCAATGTAATATCTGTGTTTCATCCTCAATAAGAAGGTCCAAGGTATACAGTAAACCTCAAGTGAAGCATAGGAATCTAAAACTGGACTCACAGGAGAGGTTCAAACCATAGAAAGTTAAAGTGTCAGTCCTCTTGTGCTTAAGTCGGCGTTGTGCCTTTTGAAATTAATTCCGATGCAATTTATGTGCTTCATCGTCAATAAGAAGGTCCAAGGTATACAGTAAACCTGAAGTGAAGAATCGGAATCTAAAACTGGACTCACAGGAGAGGTTCAAATCATAGAAATTTAGAATGTCAGTCCTCTTGTACCTAAGTCGGCGTTGTGCCTTTTGAATTTAAATCCGATGTAATTTCTGTGATTCATCGTCAACAAGAAGGTCCAAGGGATACAGTAAATCTGAAGTGAAGCATCGGAAGCTAAAACTGGACTCATAGGAGAAGTTCAAATCATAGAAAGTTAGAGTGTCAGTCCTCTTGTTCTTAAGTCGGCATTGTGCCTTTTGTATGACATTCGGTTGCAATTTCTGTGTTCCATCGACAATAACAAGGTCCAAGGGATACAGTAAACCTGAAGTGAAGCATCGGAATCTAAAACTAGACTCACAGGAGAGGTTCAAATCATGGAAAGTTAGAGTGTCAGTCCTCTTGTACTTAAGTCGGCTTTGTACCTTTTGAATTTAATTCCGATGCAATTTCTTTGCTTTTGTATTAAATTCGGATGCATTTTCTGTGTTCCATCGACAATAAGAAGGTCCTAGGGGTACAGTAAACCTGAAGTGAAGCATCGGAATCTAAAACCGGTCTCACAGGAGAGGTTCAATTCATAGAATGTAGGAAGTGTCAGTCCTCTTGTACTTAAGTCGGCATTGTGCCTTTTGTATTGAAGTGGGATGCAATTTCTGTGTTTGATCGTCAATAACAAGGTCCTAGGGATACAGTAAACCTGAAGTGAAGCATCGGAATCTAAAACTGGACTCACAGGAGAGGTTAAAATCGTAGAAAGTCAGAGTTTCAGTCTGCTTGTACATATGTCGGCATTGTGCCTTTTGTATTAAATTCGGATGCTATTACTCTGTTTTATCGTCAATAAGAAGGTCCAAGGGATACAGTAAACCTGAAGGGAAGCATCGGAATCTAAAACTGGACTCACACCAGAGGTTCTAGACATAGACAGTAAGAAGAGTCAGTTCTCTTGTACTTAAGTCGGCATTGTGCCTTTTGTAATAAATTCGGATGCAATTTCTGTGTTTCATCGTCAATAAGAAGGTCCTAGGGATACAGTAAACCTGAAGTGAAGCATCGGAACCTAAATCCGGTCTCACAGGAGAGGATCAAATCGTAGAAAGGAAGAAGTGTCAGTTCTTTTGTACTTAAGTTGGCATTCTGCCTTTTGTATTTAATTCCGATAAAATTTCTGTGCTTCATCGTCAATAAGAAGGTCCAAGGTATACAGTAATCCTGAAGTGAAGCATCGGAATCTAAAATTGGACTCACAGGAGAGGTTCAAATCATAGAAAGTTAGAGTGTCAGTCCTCTTGTACTTAAAGCAGCAATGTGCCTTTTGAATTTAATTCCGATGCAATTTCTGTGTTTCATCGTCAACAAGAATGTCCAAGATATACAGTAAACCTGAAGTGAAGCATCGGAATCTAAAATGGGACTCACAGGAGAGGTTCAAATCATAGAAAGTTAGAGTGTCAGTTCTCTTGTACCTAAGTCGGCATTGTGCCTTTTGAATTTAAATCCGATGTAATTTCTGTGTTTCATCGTCAACAAGAAGGTCCAAGGGATACAGTAAACCTGAAGTGAAGCATCGGAATCTAAAACTGGACTCACAGGAGTAGTTCAAAACATAGAAAGTTAGAGTGTCAGTCCTCTTGTACTTAAAGCAGCAATGTGCCTTTTGAATTTAATTCCGATGCAATTTCTGTGTTTCATCGTCAACAAGAATGTCCAAGATATACAGTAAACCTGAAGTGAAGCATCGGAATCTAAAACTGGACTCACAGGAGAGGTTCAAATCATGGAAATTTAGAGTGTTAGTCCTCTTGTTCTTAAGTCGGCATTGTGCCTTTTGAATTAAATTCGGATGCAATTTCTGTCTTTCATCGACAATAAGAAGGTCCAAGGTATACAGTAAACCTCAAGTGAAGCATAGGAATCTAGAACTGGTCTCACAGGAGAGGTTCAAATCATAGAAAGTTAGAGTGTCAGTCCTCTTGTACTTAAGTCGGCATTGTGCCCTTTGTATTAAATTCGAATGCAAACTAAGTGTTTCATCGTCAATAAGAAGGTCCAAGGGTTACAGTAAACATTAAGTGAAGCATCGGAATCTAAAACTGGACTCACAGGAGAGGTTCAAATCAAAGAAAGTTAGAGTGTCAGTCCTCTTGTACTTAAGACGGCATTGCGCCCTTTGTATTTAATTCCAATGTAATATCTGTGTTTCATCCTCAATAAGAAGGTCCAAGGTATACAGTAAACCTCAAGTGAAGCATAGGAATCTAAAACTGGACTCACAGGAGAGGTTCAAACCATAGAAAGTTAAAGTGTCAGTCCTCTTGTGCTTAAGTCGGCGTTGTGCCTTTTGAAATTAATTCCGATGCAATTTATGTGCTTCATCGTCAATAAGAAGGTCCAAGGTATACAGTAAACCTGAAGTGAAGAATCGGAATCTAAAACTGGACTCACAGGAGAGGTTCAAATCATAGAAATTTAGAATGTCAGTCCTCTTGTACCTAAGTCGGCATTGTGCCTTTTGAATTTAATTTCGATGCAATTTCTGTGCTTCATCGTCAATAAGAAGGTCCAAGGAATACAGTAAACCTGAAGTGAAGCATCGAAAACTAAAAATGGACTCACAGGAGTGGTTCAAATCATAGATAATTAGAGTGTCAGTCCTCTTGTACTTAGGACGGCATTGTGCATTTTGAGTTTTATTCCGATGCAATTTCTGTACTTCATCGTCAATAAGAAGGTCCAAGGGATACAGTAAACCAGAAGTGAAGCAACGGAATGTATAACTGGACCCACAGGAGAGGATCAAATCTTAGAAAGTTAGAGTGTCAGTCCTCTTGTACTTATGTCGGCATTGTGCCATTTGAATTTAATTACGATGCAATTTCTGTGTTTCATCGTCAATAAGAAGGTCCAAGGGATACAGTAAATCTGAAGTGAAGCATCAGAATCAAAAACCGGTCTCGCAAGAGAGGTTCAAGTCATAGAATGTAAGAGGTGTCAGTCCTCTTGTACTTAAGTCAGCATTGTGCCTTTTGTATTTAATTCCGATGCAATTTCTGTGTTTCATCGTCAGTAAGAAGATCCAAGGGATACAGTAAACCTGAAATGAGGCATCGGAATCTAAATCTGGACTCACAGGAGAGGTTCAAATTATTGAGAGTTAGAGTGTCAGTCCTCTTGTACTTAAGTCGGCATTGTGCCATTTGAATTTAATTCCGATGCAATTTCTGTGCTTCATCGTCAATAAGAAGGTCCAAGGTATACAGTAAACCTGAAGTCAATAATCGGAATCTAAAACTAGACTCACAGGAGAGGTTCAAATCATAGAAAGTTAGAGTGTTAGTCCTCTTGTACTTAAGTCGGCATTGTGCCTTTTGTATTAAATTCCGATGCAATTTATGTGCTTCATCGTCAATAAGAAGGTCCAAGGTACACAGTAAACCTGAAGTGAAGCATCGGAAACTAAAACTGGACTCACAGGAGAGGTTCAAATCATAAAAAGTTAGAGTGTCAGTCCTCTTGTACTTAAGTCGGCATTGTGCCTTTTGAATTTAATTCCGATGCAATTTCTGTGCTTCATCGTCAATAAGAAGGTTCCAGGTATACAGTAAACCTGAAGTGAAGCATCGGAATCTAAAACTGGACTCACAGGCGAGGTTAAAATCGTAGAAAGGCAGAGTTTCAGTCCTCTTGTACTTAAGTCGGCATTGTGCCTTTTGAATTTAATTCCGATGCAATTTCTGTGCTTCATCGTCAATAAGAAGGTCCAAGGAATACAATAATCCTGAAGTGAAGCATCGGAATCTAAAATTGGACTCAGAGGAGAGGTTCAAATCATAGAAAGTTAGAGTGTCAGTCCTCTTGTACTTAAGTTGGCATTGTGCCTTTTGAATTTAATTCCGATGCAATTTCTGCGCTTCATCGTCAATAAGAAGGTCCAAGGTATACAGTAAACCTGAAGTGAAGAATCGGAATCTAAAATTGGACTCACAGGAGAGGTTCAAATCATAGAAAGTTAGAGTGTCAGTTCTCTTGTACCTAAGTCGGCATTGTGCCTTTTGAATTTAAATCCGATGTAATTTCTGTGATTCATCGTCAACAAGAAGGTCCAAGGTATACAGTAAATCTGAAGTGAAGCATCGGAAGCTAAAACTGGAATCATAGGAGAAGTTCAAATCATAGAAAGTTAGAGTGTCAGTCCTCTTGTTCTTAAGTCGGCATTGTGCCTTTTGTATTACATTCGGTTGCAATTTCTGTGTTCCATCGACAATAACAAGGTCCAAGGGATACAGTAAACCTGAAGTGAAGCATCGGAATCTAAAACTGGACTCACAGGAGTAGTTCAAAACATAGAAAGTTAGAGTGTCAGTCCTCTTGTACTTAAAGCAGCATTGTGCCTTTTGAATTTAATTCCGATGCAATTTCTGCGCTTCATTGTCAATAAGAAGGTCCAAGGTATACAGTAAACCTGAAGTGAAGCATCGGAATCTAAAATTGGACTCACAGGAGAGGTTCAAATCATAGAAAGTTAGAGTGTCAGTCCTCTTGTACTTAAGTCGGCATTCGGCCTTTTGAATTTTATTCCGATGCAATTCCTGTGCTTCATCATCAATAAGAAGGTCCAAGGTATACAGTCAACCTGAAGTGAAGCATCGGAATCTAAAACTGGACTCACAGGAGAGGTTCAAATCATGGAAATTTAGAGTGTTAGTCCTCTTGTGCTTAAGACGGCATTGCGCCCTTTGTATTTAATTCCAATGTAATATCTGTGTTTCATCCTCAATAAGAAGGTCCAAGGTATACAGTAAACCTCAAGTGAAGCATAGGAATCTAAAACTGGACTCACAGGAGAGGTTCAAACCATAGAAAGTTAAAGTGTCAGTCCTCTTGTGCTTAAGTCGGCGTTGTGCCTTTTGAAATTAATTCCGATGCAATTTATGTGCTTCATCGTCAATAAGAAGGTCCAAGGTATACAGTAAACCTGAAGTGAAGAATCGGAATCTAAAACTGGACTCACAGGAGAGGTTCAAATCATAGAAATTTAGAATGTCAGTCCTCTTGTACCTAAGTCGGCATTGTGCCTTTTGAATTTAATTTCGATGCAATTTCTGTGCTTCATCGTCAATAAGAAGGTCCAAGGAATACAGTAAACCTGAAGTGAAGCATCGAAAACTAAAAATGGACTCACAGGAGTGGTTCAAATCATAGATAATTAGAGTGTCAGTCCTCTTGTACTTAGGACGGCATTGTGCATTTTGAGTTTTATTCCGATGCAATTTCTGTACTTCATCGTCAATAAGAAGGTCCAAGGGATACAGTAAACCAGAAGTGAAGCAACGGAATGTATAACTGGACCCACAGGAGAGGATCAAATCTTAGAAAGTTAGAGTGTCAGTCCTCTTGTACTTATGTCGGCATTGTGCCATTTGAATTTAATTACGATGCAATTTCTGTGTTTCATCGTCAATAAGAAGGTCCAAGGGATACAGTAAATCTGAAGTGAAGCATCAGAATCAAAAACCGGTCTCGCAAGAGAGGTTCAAGTCATAGAATGTAAGAGGTGTCAGTCCTCTTGTACTTAAGTCAGCATTGTGCCTTTTGTATTTAATTCCGATGCAATTTCTGTGTTTCATCGTCAGTAAGAAGATCCAAGGGATACAGTAAACCTGAAATGAGGCATCGGAATCTAAATCTGGACTCACAGGAGAGGTTCAAATTATTGAGAGTTAGAGTGTCAGTCCTCTTGTACTTAAGTCGGCATTGTGCCATTTGAATTTAATTCCGATGCAATTTCTGTGCTTCATCGTCAATAAGAAGGTCCAAGGTATACAGTAAACCTGAAGTCAATAATCGGAATCTAAAACTAGACTCACAGGAGAGGTTCAAATCATAGAAAGTTAGAGTGTTAGTCCTCTTGTACTTAAGTCGGCATTGTGCCTTTTGTATTAAATTCCGATGCAATTTATGTGCTTCATCGTCAATAAGAAGGTCCAAGGTACACAGTAAACCTGAAGTGAAGCATCGGAAACTAAAACTGGACTCACAGGAGAGGTTCAAATCATAAAAAGTTAGAGTGTCAGTCCTCTTGTACTTAAGTCGGCATTGTGCCTTTTGAATTTAATTCCGATGCAATTTCTGTGCTTCATCGTCAATAAGAAGGTTCCAGGTATACAGTAAACCTGAAGTGAAGCATCGGAATCTAAAACTGGACTCACAGGCGAGGTTAAAATCGTAGAAAGGCAGAGTTTCAGTCCTCTTGTACTTAAGTCGGCATTGTGCCTTTTGAATTTAATTCCGATGCAATTTCTGTGCTTCATCGTCAATAAGAAGGTCCAAGGAATACAATAATCCTGAAGTGAAGCATCGGAATCTAAAATTGGACTCAGAGGAGAGGTTCAAATCATAGAAAGTTAGAGTGTCAGTCCTCTTGTACTTAAGTTGGCATTGTGCCTTTTGAATTTAATTCCGATGCAATTTCTGCGCTTCATCGTCAATAAGAAGGTCCAAGGTATACAGTAAACCTGAAGTGAAGAATCGGAATCTAAAATTGGACTCACAGGAGAGGTTCAAATCATAGAAAGTTAGAGTGTCAGTTCTCTTGTACCTAAGTCGGCATTGTGCCTTTTGAATTTAAATCCGATGTAATTTCTGTGATTCATCGTCAACAAGAAGGTCCAAGGTATACAGTAAATCTGAAGTGAAGCATCGGAAGCTAAAACTGGAATCATAGGAGAAGTTCAAATCATAGAAAGTTAGAGTGTCAGTCCTCTTGTTCTTAAGTCGGCATTGTGCCTTTTGTATTACATTCGGTTGCAATTTCTGTGTTCCATCGACAATAACAAGGTCCAAGGGATACAGTAAACCTGAAGTGAAGCATCGGAATCTAAAACTGGACTCACAGGAGTAGTTCAAAACATAGAAAGTTAGAGTGTCAGTCCTCTTGTACTTAAAGCAGCATTGTGCCTTTTGAATTTAATTCCGATGCAATTTCTGCGCTTCATTGTCAATAAGAAGGTCCAAGGTATACAGTAAACCTGAAGTGAAGCATCGGAATCTAAAATTGGACTCACAGGAGAGGTTCAAATCATAGAAAGTTAGAGTGTCAGTCCTCTTGTACTTAAGTCGGCATTCGGCCTTTTGAATTTTATTCCGATGCAATTCCTGTGCTTCATCATCAATAAGAAGGTCCAAGGTATACAGTCAACCTGAAGTGAAGCATCGGAATCTAAAACTGGACTCACAGGAGAGGTTCAAATCATGGAAATTTAGAGTGTTAGTCCTCTTGTTCTTAAGTCGGCATTGTGCCTTTTGAATTAAATTCGGATGCAATTTCTGTCTTTCATCGATAATAAGAAGGTCCAAGGGATACAGTAAACCTGAAGTGAAGCATCGGAATCTAAAACTGGACTCACAGGAGAGGTTCAAATCATAGAAAGTTAGAGTGTTAGTCCTCTTGTACTTAAGTCGGCATTGTGCCCTTTGTATTAAATTCGAATGCAAACTAAGTGTTTCATCGTCAATAAGAAGGTACAAGGGTTACAGTAAACATTAAGTGAAGCATCGGAATCTAAAACTGGACTCACAGGAGAGGTTCAAATCATAGAAAGTTAGAGTGTCAGTCCTCTTGTACTTAAGACGGCATTGCGCCCTTTGTATTTAATTCCAATGTAATATCTGTGTTTCATCGTCAATAAGAAGGTCCAAGGTATACAGTAAACCTCAAGTGAAGCATCGGAATCTAAAACTGGACTCACAGGAGAGGTTCAAATCATAGAAAGTTAAAGTGTCAGTCCTCTTGTGCTTAAGTCGGCGTTGTGCCTTTTGAAATTAATTCCGATGCAATTTATGTGCTTCATCGTCAATAAGAAGGTCCAAGGTATACAGTAAACCTGAAGTGAAGAATCGGAATCTAAAACTGGACTCACAGGAGAGGTTCATATCATAGAAATTTAGAATGTCAGTCTCTTGTACCTAAGTCGGCATTGTGCCTTTTGAATTTAATTTCGATGCAATTTCTGTGCTTCATCGTCAATAAGAAGGTCCAAGGAATACAGTAAACCTGAAGTGAAGCATCGGAAACTAAAAATGGACTCACAGGAGTGGTTCAAATCATAGAAAATTACAGTGTCAGTCCTCTTGTACTTAGGACGGCATTGTGCCTTTTGAGTTTTATTCCGATGCAATTTCTGTGCTTCTTCGTCAATAAGAAGGTCCAAGGGATACAGTAAACCAGAAGTGAAGCAACGGAATGTAAAACTGGACCCACAGGAGAGGATCAAATCTTAGAAAGTTAGAGTGTCAGTCCTCTTGTACTTATGTCGGCATTGTGCCATTTGAATTTAATTACGATGCAATTTCTGTGTTTCATCGTCAATAAGAAGGTCCAAGGGATACAGTAAATCTGAAGTGAAGCATCGGAATCTAAAACCGGTCTCGCAAGAGAGGTTCAATTCATAGAATGTAAGAGGTGTCAGTCCTCTTGTACTTAAGTCAGCATTGTGCCTTTTGTATTTAATTCCGATGCAATTTCTGTGTTTCATCGTCAGTAAGAAGATCCAAGGGATACAGTAAACCTGAAATGAGGCATCGGAATCTAAATCTGGACTCACAGGAGAGGTTCAAATTATAGAAAGTTAGAGTGTCAGTCCTCTTGTACTTAAGTCGGCATTGTGCCTTTTGAATTTAATTCAGATGCAATTTCTGTGCTTCATCGTCAATATGAAGGTCCAAGGTATACAGTAAACCTGAAGTCAATGATCGGAATCAAAAACTAGACTCACAGGAGAGGTTCAAATCATAGAACGTTAGAGTGTTAGTCCTCTTGTACTTAAGTCGGCATTGTGCCTTTTGTATTAAATTCCGATGCAATTTATGTGCTTCATCGTCAATAAGAAGGTCCAAGGTACACAGTAAACCTGAAGTGAAGCATCGGAAACTAAAACTGGACTCACAGGAGAGGTTCAAATCATAAAAAGTTAGAGTGTCAGTCCTCTTGTACTTAAGTCGGCATTGTGCCTTTTGAATTTAATTCCGATGCAATTTCTGTGCTTCTTCGTCAATAAGAAGGTCCCAGGTATACAGTAAACCTGAAGTGAAGCATCGGAATCTAAAACTGGACTCACAGGCGAGGTTAAAATCGTAGAAAGGCAGAGTTTCAGTCCTCTTGTACTTAAGTCGGCATTGTGCCTTTTGAATTTAATTCCGATGCAATTTCTGTGCTTCATCGTCAATAAGAAGGTCCAAGGAATACAATAATCCTGAAGTGAAGCATCGGAATCTAAAATTGGACTCAGAGGAGAGGTTCAAATCATAGAAAGTTAGAGTGTCAGTCCTATTGTACTTAAGTCTGCATTGTGCCTTTTGAATTTAAATCCGATGCAATTTCTGTGTTTCATCGTCAACAAGAAGGGCCAAGGTATACAGTAAACCTGAAATGAAGCATCGCAATCTAAAACTGAACTCACAGGAGAGGTTCAAATCATAGAAAGTTAGAGTGTCAGTCCTCTTGTCCTTTAGACGGCATTGTGCCTTTTGAATTTAATTCCGATGCAATTTCTGTGCTTCATCTTCAATAAGAAGGTCCAAGGTATACAGTAAACCTGAAGTGAAGCATCGGAATCTTAAACTGGACTCACAGGAGAGGTTAAAATCGTAGAAAGCCAGAGTATCAGTCCTCTTGTAGTTAAGTCGGCATTGTGCCTTTTGAATTTAAATCCGATGCAATTTCTGTGTTTCATCGTCAACAAGAAGGTCCAAGGTATACAGTAAACCTGAAGTAAAGCATCGGAATCTAAAACTGGACTCACAGGAGATGTTCAAATCATGGAAATTTAGAGTGTTAGTCCTCTTGTCCTTAAGTCGGCATTGTGCCTTTTGATTTAAATTCGGAAGCAATTTCTGTGTTTCATCGACAATAAGAAGGTCCAAGGGATACAGTAAACCTGAAGTGAAGCATCGGAATTTAAAACTGGACTCACAGGAGACGTTCAAATCATAGAAAGTTAGAGAGTCAGTCCTCTTGTACTTAAGTCGGTAATGTGCATTTTGTATTAAATCCGGATGCAATTTCTGTGTTTCATCGTCAATAAGAAGGTCCAAGGTATACAGTAAACCTGAAGTGAAGCTTCGGAATCTAAAACTGGACTCACAGGAGAGTTTCAAATCATAGAAAATTAAAGTGTCAGTCCTCTTGTGCTGAAGTCGGCGTTGTGCCTTTTGAATTTAATTCCGATGCAATTTATGTGCTTCATCGTCAATAAGAAGGTCCAAGGTATACAGTAAACCTGAAGTGAAGCATCGGAATCTAAAACTGGACTCACAGGAGAGGTTCAAATCATAGAAAGTTAGAGTGTCAGTCCTCTTGTACTTAAGTCGGCATTGTGCCTTTTGAATTTAATTCCGATGCAATTTCTGTGCTTCATCGTCAATAAGAAGGTCCCAGGTATACAGTAAACCTGAAGTGAAGCATCGGAATCTAAAACTGGACTCACAGGCGAGGTTAAAATCGTAGAAAGGCAGAGTTTCAGTCCTCTTGAACTTAAGTCGGCATTGTGCCTTTTGAATTTAATTCCGATGCAATTTCTGTGCTTCATCGTCAATAAGAAGGTCCAAGGAATACAATAATCCTGAAGTGAAGCATCGGAATCTAAAACTGGACTCACAGGAGAGGTTAAATTCGTAGAAAGGCAGAGTTTCAGTCCTCTTGTACTTAAGTCGGCATAGTGCCTTTTGTATTAAATTCGGATGCAATTTCTGTGTTTCATCGTCAATAAGAAGGTCCAAGTGTTACAGTAAACATGAAGTGAAGCATCGGAATCTAAAACTGGACTCACAGGAGAGGTTCTAAACATAGACAGTAGGAAGGGTAAGCTCTCTTGTACTTAAGTCGGCATTGTGCCTTTGTATTAAATTCATATGAAATTTCTGTGTTTCTTCGTCAATAAGAAGGTTCTAGGGATACAGTAAAGCAGAAGTGAAGCATCGGAATCTAAAACCGGTCTCACAGGAGTGGTTCAAATCATATAAAGTTAGAGTGTCAGTCCTCTTGTACTTAAGTCGGCATTGTGCTTTTGAATTAAATTCGGATGCAATTTCTGTGTTTCGTCGACAATAAGAAGGTCCAAGGGATACAGTAAACCTGAAGTGAAGCATCGGAATCTTAAACTGGACTCACAGGAGAGGTTCAAATCATAGAAAGTTAGAGTGTCAGTCCTCTTGTACTTAAGTCGGCATTGTGCGTTTTCAATTTAATTCCGATAAAATATCTGTGCTTCATTGTCAATAAGAAGGTCCAAGGTATTCAGCAATCTTGAAGTGAAGCATCTGAATCTAAAATTGGAATCACAGGAGAGGTTCAAATCTTAGAAAGTTAGAGTGTCTGTCCTCTTGTACTTAAAACGGCATTATGCCTTTTGAATTTAATTCCGATGCAATTTCTGTGTTTCATCGTCAATACGAAGGTCCATGGTATACAGTAAACCTGAAGTGAGGCATCGGAATCTAAAACTGGACTCACAGGAGAGGTTCAAATCATAGAAAGTTAGAGTGTCAGTCCTCATGTACTTAAGTCGGCATTGTGCCTTTCGAATTTAATTCCGATGCAATTTCTGTGTTTTATCGCCAATAAGAAGGTCCAAAGGATACAGTAACCCTGAAGTGAAGCATCGGAATCTAAAACTGGACTCACAGGAGAGGTTCAAATCTTAGAAAGTCAGAGTGTCAGTCCTCTTGTACTTAACTCGGCATTGTGCCTTTTGAATTTAATTCCGATGAAATTTCAGTGCTTCATCGTCAATAAGAAGATCCAAGGTACACAGTAAGCCTGAAGTCAAGGATCTGAATCTAAAACTGGACTCACAGGAGAGGTTCAAATCTTAGAAAGTTAGAGTGTCAGTCCTCTGAAACTTAAGTCGGCATTGTGCCTTTTGTATTAAATTCGGATGCAATTTCTGTGCTTCATCGTCAATAAGAAGGTCCCAGGGATACAGTTTACCGGAAGTGAAGAATCGGAATCTAAAACTGGACTCACAGGAGAGGTTCAAATCATAGAGTGTCAGTCCTCTTGTACTTAGGTCGGCATTGTGCCTTTTGAATTTAATTCCGATGCAATTTATGTGCTTCATCGTCAATAGGAAGGTCCAAGGTATACAGTAAAATTGAAGTGAAGCATCGGAAACTAAAACTGGACTCAAAGGAGAGGTTCAAATCATAAAAAGTTAGAGTGTCAGTCCTCTTGTACTTAAGTCGGCATTGTGCCTTTTGAATTTAATTCCGATGCAATTTCTGTGCTTCATCGTCAACAAGAAGGTCCAAGGTATACAGTAAACCTGAAGTGAAGCATCGGAATCTAAAACTGGACTCACAGGAGAGGTGAAATTCGTAGAAAGGCAGAGTACAGTCCTCTTGTACTTAATTCGGCATTGTGCCTTTTGTATTAAATTCGGATGCAATTTCTGTGTTTCATCGTCAATAAGAAGGTCCAAGTGTTACAGTTAACATGAAGTGAAGCATCGGAATCTAAAACTGGACTCACAGGAGAGGTTCTAAACATAGACAGTAGGAAGGGTAAGCTCTCTTGTACTTAAGTCGGCATTGTGCCTTTGTATTAAATTCATATGAACTTTCTGTGTTTCTTCGTCAATAAGAAGGTCCTCGGGATACAGTAAACCTGAAGTGAAGCATCGGAATCTAAAACCGGTCTCACAGGAGTGGTTCAAATCATATAAAGTTAGAGTGTCAGTCCTCTTGTACTTAAGTCGGCATTGTGCCTTTTGAATTAAATTCGGATGCAATTTCTGTGTTTCGTCGACAATAAGAAGGTCCAAGGGATACAGTAAACCTGAAGTGAAGCATCGGAATCTTAAACTGGACTCACAGGAGAGGTTCAAATCATAGAAAGTTAGAGTGTCAGTCCTCTTGTACTTAAGTCGGCATTGTGCGGTTTCAATTTAATTCCGATAAAATATCTGTGCTTCATTGTCAATAAGAAGGTCCAAGGTATTCAGCAATCTTGAAGTGAAGCATCTGAATCTAAAATTGGAATCACAGGAGAGGTTCAAATCATAGAAAGTTAGAGTGTCAGTCCTCTTGTACTTAAAACGGCATTATGCCTTTTGAATTTAATTCCGATGCAATTTCTGTGTTTCATCGTCAATACGAAGGTCCATGGTATACAGTAAACCTGAAGTGAGGCATCGGAATCTAAAACTGGACTCACAGGAGAGGTTCAAATCATAGAATGTTAGAGTGTCAGTCCTCTTGTACTTAAGTCGGTATTGTGCATTTTGTATAAAATCCGGATGCAATTTCTGTGTTTCATCGTCAATAAGAAGGTCCAAGGTATACAGTAAACCTGAAGTGAAGCTTCGGAATCTAAAACTGGACTCACAGGAGAGTTTCAAATCATAGAAAATTAAAGTGTCAGTCCTGTTGTGCTTAAGTCGGCGTTGTGCCTTTTGAATTTAATTCCGATGCAATTTATGTGCTTCATCGTCAATAAGAAGGTCCAAGGTATACAGTAAACCTGAAGTGAAGCATCGGAATCTAAAACTGGACTCACAGGAGAGGTTCAAATCATAAAAAGTTAGAGTGTCAGTCCTCTTGTACTTAAGTCGGCATTGTGCCTTTTGAATTTAATTCCGATGCAATTTCTGTGCTTCATCGTCAATAAGAAGGTCCCAGGTATACAGTAAACCTGAAGTGAAGCATCGGAATCTAAAACTGGACTCACAGGCGAGGTTAAAATCTTAGAAAGGCAGAGTTTCAGTCCTCTTGTACTTAAGTCGGCATTGTGCCTTTTGAATTTAATTCCGATGCAATTTCTGTGCTTCATCGTCAATAAGAAGGTCCAAGGAATACAATAATCCTGAAGTGAAGCATCGGAATCTAAAATTGGACTCACTGGAGAGGTTCAAAATATAGAAAGTTAGAGTGTCAGTCCTCTTGTTCTTAAGTCGGCATTGTGCCTTTTGAATTAAATTCGGATGCAATATCTGTGTTTCATCGACAATAAGAAGGTCCAAGGGATACAGTAAACCAGAAGTGAAGCATCGGAATCTAAAATTGGTATCACAGGAGAGGTTCAAATCTTAGAAGGTTAGAGTATCAGTCCTCTTGTACTTAAGTCGGCAATGTGCCTTTTGTATTAAATCCGGATGCAATATCTGTACTTCATCGTCAATAAGAAGGTCCAAGGGATACAGTTAACCGGAAGTGAAGAATCGGAATCTAAAACTGGACTCACAGGAGAGGTTCAAATCATAGAAAGTTAGAGTGTCAGTCTACTTGTACTTAAGTCGGCAATGTGCGTTCTGAAATTAATTCCGATGCAATTTATGTGCTTCATCGTCAATAGGAACTTCCAAGGTATACAGTAAAATTGAAGTGAAGCATCGGAAACTTAAACTGGACTCAAAGGAGAGGTTCAAATCATAGAAAGTTAGAGTGTCAGTCCTCTTGTACTTAAGTCGGCATTGTGCCTTTTGAATTTAATTCCGATGCAATTTCTGTGCTTCATCGTCAATAAGAAGGTCCAAGGTATACAGTAAACCTGAAGTGAAGCATCGGAATCTAAAACTGGACTCACAGGAGAGGTTAAATTCATAGAAAGGCAGAGTTTAAGTCCTCTTGTACTTAAGTCGGCATAGTGCCTTTTGTATTAAATTCGGATGCAATTTCTGTGTTTCATCGTCAATAAGAAGGTCCAAGTGTTACAGTAAACATGAAGTGAAGCATCGGAATCTAAAACTGGACTCACAGGAGAGGTTCTAAACATAGACAGTAGGAAGGGTAAGCTCTCTTGTACTTAAGTCGGCATTGTGCCTTTGTATTAAATTCATATGAAATTTCTGTGTTTCTTCGTCAATAAGAAGGTCCGAGGGATACAGTAAAGCAGAAGTGAAGCATCGGAATCTAAAACCGGTCTCACAGGAGTGGTTCAAATCATATAAAGTTAGAGTGTCAGTCCTCTTGTACATAAGTCGGCATTGTGCCTTTTGAATTAAATTCGGATGCAATTTCTGTGTTTCGTCGACAATAAGAAGGTCCAAGGGATACAGTAAACCTGAAGTGAAGCATCGGAATCTTAAACTGGACTCACAGGAGAGGTTCAAATCATACAAAGTTAGAGTGTCAGTCCTCTTGTACTTAAGGCGGCATTGTGCGTTTTCAATTTAATTCCGATAAAATATCTGTGCTTCATTGTCAATAAGAAGGTCCAAGGTATTCAGCAATCTTGTAGTGAAGCATCTGAATCTAAAATTGGAATCACAGGAGAGGTTCAAATCATAGAAAGTTAGAGTGTCAGACCTCTTGTACTTAAAACGGCATTATGCCTTTTGAATTTAATTCCGATGCAATTTCTGTGTTTCATCGTCAATACGAAGGTCCATGGTATACAGTAAACCTGAAGTGAGGCATCGGAATCTAAAACTGGACTCACAGGAGAGGTTCAAATCATAGAAAGTTAGAGTGTCAGTCCTCATGTACTTAAGTCGGCATTGTGCCTTTCGAATTTAATTCCGATGCAATTTCTGTGTTTTATCGCCAATAAGAAGGTCCAAAGGATACAGTAAACCTGAAGTGAAGCATCGGAATCTAAAACTGGACTCACAGGAGAGGTTCAAATCTTAGAAAGTTAGAGTGTCAGTCCTCTTGTACTTAAGTCGGCATTGTGCCTTTTGAATTTAATTCCGATGAAATTTCAGTGCTTCATCGTCAATAAGAAGATGCAAGGTATACAGTAAGCCTGAAGTCAAGGATCTGAATCTAAAACTGGACTCACAGGAGAGGTTCAAATCATAGAAAGTTAGAGTGTCAGTCCTCTGGGACTTAAGTCGGCATTGTGCCTTTTGTATTAAATTCGGATGCAATATCTGTGCTTCATCGTCAATAAGAAGGTCCAAGGTATACAGTAAACCTGAAGTGAAGCATCGGAATCTAAAACTGGACTCACAGGAGAGGTTCAAATCTTAGAAAGTTAGAGTGTCAGTCCTCTTGTACTTAAGTCGGCATTGTGCCTTTTGAATTTAATTCCGATGAAATTTCAGTGCTTCATCGTCAATAAGAAGATCCAAGGTATACAGTAAGCCTGAAGTCAAGGATCTGAATCTAAAACTGGACTCACAGGAGAGGTTCAAATCATAGAAAGTTAGAGTGTAAGTCCTCTGGGTCTTAAGTCGGCATTGTGCCTTTTGTATTAAATTCGGATGCAATATCTGTGCTTCATCGTCAATAAGAACGTCCCAGGGATACAGTTTACCGGAAGTGAAGAATCGGAATCTAAAACTGGACTCACAGGAGAGGTTCAAATCATAGAAAGTTAGAGTGTCAGTCCACTTGTACTTAAGTCGGCAATGTGCCTTCTGAAATTAATTCCGATGCAATTTATGTGCTTCATCGTCAATAGGAAGTTCCAAGGTATACAGTAAAATTGAAGTGAAGCATCGGAAACTTAAACTGGACTCAAAGGAGAGGTTCAAATCATAGAAAGTTAGAGTGTCAGTCCTCTTGTACTTAAGTCGGCATTGTGCCTTTTGAATTTAATTCCGATGCAATTTCTGTGCTTCATCGTCAATAAGAAGGTCCAAGGTATACAGTAAACCTGAAGTGAAGCATCGGAATCTAAAACTGGACTCACAGGAGAGGTTAAATTCGTAGAAAGGCAGAGTTTAAGTCCTCTTGTACTTAAGTCGGCATAGTGCCTTTTGTATTAAATTCGGATGCAATTTCCGTGTTTCATCGTCAATAAGAAGGTCCAAGTGTTACAGTAAACATGAAGTGAAGCATCGGAATCTAAAACTGGACTCACAGGAGAGGTTCTAAACATAGACAGTAGGAAGGGTAAGCTCTCTTGTACTTAAGTCGGCATTGTGCCTTTGTATTAAATTCATATGAAATTTCTGTGTTTCTTCGTCAATAAGAAGGTCCGAGGGATACAGTAAAGCAGAAGTGAAGCATCGGAATCTAAAACCGGTCTCACAGGAGTGGTTCAAATCATATAAAGTTAGAGTGTCAGTCCTCTTGTACTTAAGTCGGCATTGTGCCTTTTGAATTAAATTCGGATGCAATTTCTGTGTTTCGTCGACAATAAGAAGGTCCAAGGGATACAGTAAACCTGAAGTGAAGCATCGGAATCTTAAACTGGACTCACAGGAGAGGTTCAAATCATACAAAGTTAGAGTGTCAGTCCTCTTGTACTTAAGTCGGCATTGTGCGTTTTCAATTTAATTCCGATAAAATATCTGTGCTTCATTGTCAATAAGAAGGTCCAAGGTATTCAGCAATCTTGAAGTGAAGCATCTGAATCTAAAATTGGAATCACAGGAGAGGTTCAAATCATAGAAAGTTATAGTGTCAGACCTCTTGTACTTAAAACGGCATTATGCCTTTTGAATTTAATTCCGATGCAATTTCTGTGTTTCATCGTCAATACGAAGGTCCATGGTATACAGTAAACCTGAAGTGAGGCATCGGAATCTAAAACTGGACTCACAGGAGAGGTTCAAATCATAGAAAGTTAGAGTGTCAGTCCTCATGTACTTAAGTCGGCATTGTGCCTTTCGAATTTAATTCCGATGCAATTTCTGTGTTTTATCGCCAATAAGAAGGTCCAAAGGATACAGTAAACCTGAAGTGAAGCATCGGAATCTAAAACTGGACTCACAGGAGAGGTTCAAATCTTAGAAAGTTAGAGTGTCAGTCCTCTTGTACTTAAGTCGGCATTGTGCCTTTTGAATTTAATTCCGATGAAATTTCAGTGCTTCATCGTCAATAAGAAGATGCAAGGTATACAGTAAGCCTGAAGTCAAGGATCTGAATCTAAAACTGGACTCACAGGAGAGGTTCAAATCATAGAAAGTTAGAGTGTCAGTCCTCTGGGACTTAAGTCGGCATTGTGCCTTTTGTATTAAATTCGGATGCAATATCTGTGCTTCATCGTCAATAAGAAGGTCCCAGGGATACAGTTTACCGGAAGTGAAGAATCGGAATCTAAAACTGGACTCACAGGAGAGGTTCAAATCATAGAGTGTCAGTCCTCTTGTACTTAGGTCGGCATTGTACCTTTTGAATTTAATTCCGATGCAATTTATGTGCTTCATCGTCAATAGGAAGGTCCAAGGTATACAGTAAAATTGAATTGAAGCATCGGAAACTAAAACTGGACTCAAAGGAGAGGTTCAAATCATAAAAAGTTAGAGTGTCAGTCCTCTTGTACTTAAGTCGGCATTGTGCCTTTTGAATTTAATTCCGATGCAATTTCTGTGCTTCATCGTCAACAAGAAGGTCCAAGGTATACAGTAAACCTGAAGTGAAGCATCGGAATCTAAAACTGGACTCACAGGAGAGGTTAAAATCGTAGAAAGGCAGAGTTTCAGTCCTCTTGTACTTAAGTCGGCATTGTGCCTTTTGTATTAAATTCGGATGCAATTTCTGTGTTTCATCGTCAATAAGAAGGTCCAAGTGTTACAGTAAACATGAAGTGAAGCATCGGAATCTAAAACTGGACTCACAGGAGAGGTTCTAAACATAGACAGTAGGAATGGTAAGCTCTCTTGTACTTAAGTCGGCATTGTGCCTTTGTATTAAATTCATATGAAATTTCTGTGTTTCTTCGTCAATAAGAAGGTCCTCGGGATACAGTAAACCTGAAGTGAAGCATCGGAATCTAAAACCGGTCTCACAGGAGTGGTTCAAATCATATAAAGTTAGAGTGTCAGTCCTCTTGTACTTAAGTCGGCATTGTGCCTTTTCAATTAAATTCGGATGCAATTTCTTTGTTTTGTCGACAATAAGAAGGTCCAAGGGATACAGTAAACCTGAAGTGAAGCATCGGAATCTTAAACTGGACTCACAGGAGAGGTTCAAATCATAGAAAGTCAGAGTGTCATTCCTCTTGTACTTAAGTTGGCATTGTGCGTCTTCAATTTAATTCCGATAAAATTTCTGTGCTTCATTGTCAATAAGAAGGTCCAAGGTATACAGTAATCTTGAAGTGAAGCATCGGAATCTAAAATTGGAATCACAGGAGAGGTTCAAATCATAGAAAGTTAGAGTGTCAGTCCTCTTGTACTTAAGTCGGCATTATGCCTTTTGAATATAATTCCGATGCAATTTCTGTGTTTCATCGTCAATAAGAAGGTCCAAGGTATACAGTAAACCTGAAGTGAAGCATCGGAATCTAAAACTGGACTCACAGGAGAGGTTCAAATCATAGACAAATAGAGTGTCAGTCCTCTTGTACTTAAGTCGGCATTGTGCCTTTTGAATTTAATTCCGATGCAATTTCTGTGCTTTATCGTCAATGAGAAGGTCCAAGGTATACAGTAAACCTGAAGTGAAGCATCGGAAACTAAAACTGGACTCACAGGAGAGGTTCAAATCATAGAAAGTTAGAGTGTCAGTCCGCTTGTACTTAAGTCGGCATTACGCCTTTTGAATTTAATTCCGATGCAATTTCTGTGTTTCATCGTCAATAAGAAGGTCCAAGGTATACAGTAAACCTGAAGTGAGGCATCGGAATCTGAAACTGGACTCACAGCAGAGGTTCAAATCATAGAAAGTTAGAGTGTCAGTCCTCATGTACTTAAGTCGGCATTGTGCCTTTGGAATTTAATTCCGATGCAATTTCTGTGTTTTATCGACAATAAGAAGGTCCAAGGGATACAGTAAACCTGAAGTGAAGCATCGGAATCTAAAACTGGACTCACAGGAGAGGTTCAAATCTTAGAAAGTTAGTGTGTCAGTCGTCTCGTATTTAAGTCGGCATTGTGCATTTTGAATTTAATTCCGATGCAATTTCAGTGCTTCATCGTCAATAAGAAGGTCCAAGGTATACAGTAAGCCTGAAGTTAAGGATCGGAATCTAAAACTGGACTCACAGGAGAGGTTCAAATCATAGAAAGTAAGAGTGTCAGTCCTCTTGTACTTAAGTCGGCATTGTGCATTTTGTATTAAATTCGGATGCAATATCTGTGCTTCATCGTCAATAAGAAGGTCCCAGGGATACAGTTTACCGGAAGTGATGAATCGGAATCTAAAACTGGACTCACAGGAGAGGTTCAAATCATAGAGTGTCAGTCCTCTTGTACTTAAGTCGGCATTGTGCCATTTGAATTTAATTACGATGGAATTTATGTGCTTCATCGTCAATAGGTAGGTCCAAGGTATACAGTAATATTGAAGTGAAGCATCGGAAACTAAAACTGGACTCAAAGGAGAGGTTCAAATCATAAAAAGTTAGAGTGTCAGTCCTCTTGTACTTAAGTCGGCATTGTGCCTTTTGAATTTAATTCCGATGCAATTTCTGCGCTTCATCGTCAATAAGAAGGTACAAGGTATACGGTAAACCTGAAGTGAAGCATCGGAATCTAAAACTGGACTCACAGGAGAGGTTAAAATCGTAGAAAGCAGAGTTTCAGTCCTCTTGTACTTAAGTCGGCATTGTGCCTTTTGTATTAAATTCGGATGCAATTTCTGTGTTGCATCTTCAATAAGAAGGTCCAAGTGTTACAGTAAACATTAAGTGAAGCATCGGAATCTAAAACTGGACTCACAGGAGAGGTTCTAAACATAGACAGTAGGAAGGGTAAGCTCTCTTGTACTTAAGTCGGCATTGTGCCTTTGTATTAAATTCATATGAAATTTCTGTGTTTCTTCGTCAATAAGAAGGTCCAAGGGATACAGTAAACCCGAAATGAATCATCGGAATCTTAAACTGGACTCACAGGAGAGGTTCAAATCATAGAAAGTTAGAGTGTCATTCCTCTTGTACTTAAGTTGGCATTGTGCGTCTTCAATTTAATTCCGATAAAATTTCTGTGCTTCATTGTCAATAAGAAGGTCCAAGGTATACAGTAATCTTGAAGTGAAGCATCGGAATCTAAAATTGGAATCACAGGAGAGGTTCAAATCATAGAAAGTTAGAGTGTCAGTCCTCTTGTACTTAAGTCGGCATTATGCCTTTTGAATATAATTACGATGCAATTTCTGTGTTTCATCGTCAATAAGAAGGACCAAGGTATACAGTAAACCTGAAGTGAAGCATCGGAATCTAAAACTGGACTCACAGGAGAGGTTCAAATCATAGACAAATAGAGTGTCAGTCCCATTGTACTTAAGTCGGCATTGTGCCTTTTGAATTTAATTCCGATGCAATTTCTGTGCTTTATCGTCAATGAGAAGGTCGAAGGTATACAGTAAACCTGAAGTGAAGCATCGGAAACTAAAACTGGACTCACAGGAGAGGTTCAATTCATAGAAAGTTAGAGTGTCAGTCCTCTTGTACTTAAGTCGGCATTATGCCTTTTGAATTTAATTCCGATGCAATTTCTGTGTTTCATCGTCAATAAGAAGGTCCAAGGTATACAGTAAACCTGAAGTGAGGCATCGGAATCTAAAACTGGACTCACAGCAGAGGTTCATATCATAGAAAGTTAGAGTGTCAGTCCTCATGTACTTAAGTCGGCATTGTGCCTTTCGAATTTAATTCCGGTGCAATTTCTGTGTTTTATCGACAGTAAGAAGGTCCAAGGGATACAGTAAACCTGAAGTGAAGCATCGGAATCTAAAACTGGACTCACAGGAGAGGTTCAAATCTTAGAAAGTTAGAGTGTCAGTCCTCTTGTACTTAAGTCGGCATTGTGCCTTTTGAATTTAATTCCGATGCAATTTCAGTGCTTCATCGTCAATATGAAGGTCCAAGGTATACAGTAAGCCTGAAGTCAAGGATCGGAATCTAAAACTGGACTCACAGGAGAGGTCCAAATCATAGAAAGTAAGAGTGTCAGTCCTCTTGTACTTAAGTCGGCATTGTGCCATTTGAATTTAATTCCGATGCAATTAATGTGCTTCATCGTCAATAGGGAGGTCCAAGGTATACAGTAAAATTGAAGTGAAGCATCGGAAACTAAAACTGGACTCAAAGGAGAAGTTCAAATCACTAAAAGTTAGAGTGTCAGTCCTCTTGTACATAAGTCGGCATTGTGCCTTTTGAATTTAAATCCGATGCAATTTCTGCGCTTCATCGTCAATAAGAAGGTCCAAGGTATACAGTAAACCTGAAGTGAAGCATCGGAATCTAAAACTGGACTCACAGGAGAGGTTAAAATCGTCGAAATTCAGAGATTCAGTCCTCTTGTACTTAAGTCGGCATTGTGCCTTTTGTATTAAATTCGAATGCAATTTCTGTGTTTCATCGTCAATAAGAAGGTCCAAGTGTTACAGTAAACATGAAGTGAAGCATCGGAATCTAAAACTGGTCTCACAGGAGAGGTTCTAAACATAGACAGTAGGAAGGGTAAGCTCTCTTGTACTTAAGTCGGCATTGTGCCTTTGTATTAAATTCATATGAAATTTCTGTGTTTCTTCGTCAATGAGAAGGTCCTAGGGATACAGTAAACCTGATGTGAAGCATCGGAATCTAAAACCGGTCTCACAGGAGTGGTTCAAATCATATAAAGTTAGAGTGTCAGTCCTCTTGTACTTAAGTCGGCATTGTGCCTTTTGAATTAAATTCGGATGCAATTTCTTTGTTTCGTCGACAATAAGAAGTTCCAAGGGATACAGTTAACCTGAAGTGAAGCATCGGAATCTTAAACTGGACTCACAGGAGAGGTTCAAAGCATAGAAAGTTAGAGTGTCATTCCTCTTGTACTTAAGTCGGCATTGTGCGTCTTCAATTTAATGCCGATAAAATTTCTGTGCTTCATTGTCAATAAGAAGGTCCAAGGTATACTGTAATCTTGAAGTGAAGCATCGGAATCTAAAATTGGAATCACAGGAGAGGTTCAAATCATAGAAAGTTAGAGTGTCGGTCCTCTTGTACTTTAGTCGGCATTGTGCCTTTTGAATTTAATTCCGATGCAATTTCAGTGCTTCATCGTCAATGAGAAGGTCCAAGGTATACAGTAAACCTGAAGTGAAGCATCGGATTCTAAAACTGGACTCACAGGAGAGGTTCAAATCTTAGAAAGTTAGAGTGTCAGTCCTCTTGTACTTTAGTCGGCATTGTGCCTTTTGAATTTAATTCCGATGCAATTTCAGTGCTTCATCGTCAATAAGAAGTTCCAAGGTATACAGTAAGCCTGAAGTCAAGGATCGGAATCTAAAACTGGACTCACAGGAGAGGTTCAAATCATAGAAAGTTAGAGTGTCAGTGCTCTTGTACTTAAGTCGGCATTGTGACTTTTCAATTCAATTCCGATGCAATTTCTGTGTTTCGTCGTCAACAAGAAGGTCCAAGGTATACAGTAAACCTGAAGTGAAGCATCGGAATCTAAAACTGGACTCACAGGAGAGGTACAAATCATAGAAAGTTAGAGTGTCTGCCCTCTTGTACATAAGTCGGCATTGTGCCTTTTGAATTTAATTACTATGCAATTTCTATGTTTCATCGTCAATAAGAAGGTCCAAGGGATACAGTAAACCTGAAGTGAAGCATCGGAATCTAAAACTGGTCTCACAGGAGAGGATCTAAACATAGACAGTAAGAAGAGTCAGTCCTCTTCTACTTAAGTCGGCATTGTGCGTTTTGTATTGAATTCGGATGCATTTTCTGTGTTTCATCGTCAATAAGAAGTTCCAAGGGCTACTGTAAACCTGACGTGAAGCATCGGAATCTAAAACCGGTCTCAAAGGAGAGGTTAAAATCATAGAATGTAAGAAGTGTCAGTCCTCTTGTACTTAAGTCGGCATTGTGCCATTTAAATTTAATTCCGATGCAATTTATGTGCTTCATCGTCAATAGGGAGGTCCAAGGTATACAGTAATATTGAAGTGAAGCATCGGAAACTAAAACTGGACTCAAAGGAGAAGTTCAAATCATAAAAAGTTAGAGTGTCAGTCCTCTTGTACTTAAGTCGGCATTGTGCCTTTTGAATTTAAATCCGATGCAATTTCTGCGCTTCATCGTCAATAAGAAGGTCCAAGGTATACAGTAAACCTGAAGTGAAGCATCGGAATCTAAAACTGGACTCACAGGAGAGGTTAAAATCGTCGAAATTCAGAGATTCAGTCCTCTTGTACTTAAGTCGACATTGTGCCTTTTGTATTAAATTCGAATGCAATTTCTGTGTTTCATCGTCAATAAGAAGGTCCAAGTGTTACAGTAAACATGAAGTGAAGCATCGGAATCTAAAACTGGTCTCACAGGAGAGGTTCTAAACATAGACAGTAGGAAGGGTAAGCTCTCTTGTACTTAAGTCGGCATTGTGCCTTTGTATTAAATTCATATGAAATTTCTGTGTTTCTTCGTCAATGAGAAGGTCCTAGGGATACAGTAAACCTGATGTGAAGCATCGGAATCTAAAACCGGTCTCACAGGAGTGGTTCAAATCATATAAAGTTAGAGTGTCAGTCCTCTTGTACTTAAGTCGGCATTGTGCCTTTTGAATTAAATTCGGATGCAATTTCTTTGTTTCGTCGACAATAAGAAGTTCCAAGGGATACAGTAAACCTGAAGTGAAGCATCGGAATCTTAAACTGGACTCACAGGAGAGGTTCAAAGCATAGAAAGTTAGAGTGTCATTCCTCTTGTACTTAAGTCGGCATTGTGCGTCTTCAATTTAATTCCGATAAAATTTCTGTGCTTCATTGTCAATAAGAAGGTCCAAGGTATACTGTAATCTTGAAGTGAAGCATCGGAATCTAAAATTGGAATCACAGGAGAGGTTCAACTCATAGAAAGTTAGAGTGTCAGTCCTCTTGTACTTAAGTCGGCATTATGCCTTTTGAATATAATTCCGATGCAATTTCTGTGTTTCATCGTCAATACGAAGGTCCAAGGTATACAGTAAACCTGAAGTGAAGCATCGGAATCTAAAACTGGACTCACAGGAGAGGTTCAAATCATAGACAAATAGAGTGTCAGTCCTCTTGTACTTAAGTGGGCATTGTGCTTTTTGAATTTAATTCCGATGCAATTTCTGTGCTTTATCGTCAATGAGAAGGTCCAAGGTATACAGTAAACCTGAAGTGAAGCATCGGATTCTAAAACTGGACTCACAGGAGAGGTTCAAATCTTAGAAAGTTAGAGTGTCAGTCCTCTTGTACTTTAGTCGGCATTGTGCCTTTTGAATTTAATTCCGATGCAATTTCAGTGCTTCATCGTCAATAAGAAGTTCCAAGGTATACAGTAAGCCTGAAGTCAAGGATCGGAATCTAAAACTGGACTCACAGGAGAGGTTCAAATCATAGAAAGTTAGAGTGTCAGTCCTCTTGTACTTAAGTCGGCATTGTGACTTTTCAATTCAATTCCGATGCAATTTCTGTGTTTCGTCGTCAACAAGAAGGTCCAAGGTATACAGTAAACCTAAAGTGAAGCATCGGAATCTAAAACTGGACTCACAGGAGAGGTACAAATCATAGAAAGTTAGAGTGTCTGCCCTCTTGTACATAAGTCGGCATTGTGCCTTTTGAATTTAATTACTATGCAATTTCTATGTTTCATCGTCAATAAGAAGGTCCAAGGGATACAGTAAACCTGAAGTGAAGCATCGGAATCTAAAACTGGTCTCACAGGAGAGGATCTAAACATAGACAGTAAGAAGAGTCAGTCCTCTTCTACTTAAGTCGGCATTGTGCGTTTTGTATTGAATTCGGATGCATTTTCTGTGTTTCGTCGTCAATAAGAAGTTCCAAGGGCTACTGTAAACCTGACGTGAAGCATCGGAATCTAAGACCGGTCTCAAAGGAGAGGTTAAAATCATAGAATGTAAGAAGTGTCAGTCCTCTTGTACTTAAGTCAGCATTGTGCCTTTTGTATTTAATTCCGGTACAATTTCTGTGTTTCATCGTCAATACGAAGTTCCAAGGGATATAGTAAACCTGAAGTGAAGCATCGGAATCTAAAACTGGACTCACAGGAGAGATTCAAATCATAGAAAGTTAGAGTGTCAGTCCTCTTGTACTTAAGTCGGCATTGTGCCTTTTCAATTCAATTCCGATGCAATTTCTGTGTTTCATCGTCAACAAGAAGGTCCAAGGTATACAGTAAACCTGAAGTGAAGCATCGGCATCTAAAACTGGACTCACAGGAGAGGTTCAAATCATAGAAAGTTAGAGTGTTATTCCTCTTGTTCTTAAGTCGGCATTGTGCCATTTGT
This sequence comes from Schistocerca serialis cubense, assembly GCF_023864345.2. Classification (NCBI taxonomy): domain Eukaryota; kingdom Metazoa; phylum Arthropoda; class Insecta; order Orthoptera; family Acrididae; genus Schistocerca; species Schistocerca serialis. The sequence continues at coordinate 21,298,342 of NC_064648.1, forward strand.
ATTAAATTCGGATGCAATTCCTTTGTTTCATCGACAATAAGAAGGTCCAAGGGTACAGTAAAAATTGAAGTGAAGCTTCAGAATCTAAAACAGGACTCACAGGAGAGGTTCAAATCATAGAAAGTTAGAGGGTCAGTCCTCTTGTACTTAAGTCGGCATTGTGCCTTTTGAATTTCATTCCGATGCAATTTCTGTGCTGCATTGTCAATAAGATGGTCCAAGGTATACAGTAAATCTGACGTCAAGCATCCGAATCTAAAACTGGACTCACAGGAGAGGTTAAAATCATAGAGAGTTAGAGTGTCAGTCCTCTTGTACTTAAGTCGGCATTGTGCAACTTGAATCTAATTCCGATGCAATTTTTGTGCATCATCGTCAATAAGAAGGTCCAAGGTATACAGTAAACCTGAAGTCAAGCATCGGAATCTAAAACTGGACTCACAGGAGAGGTTCAAATCATAGAAAGTTAGAGTGTCAGTCCTCTTGCACTTAAGTCGTCATTTTGCCTTCTCAATTCAATTCCGCTGCAATTTATGTGTTTTATCGTCAACAAGAAGGTCCAAGGTATACAGTAAACCTGAAGTGAAGCATCGGAATCTTATACTGGACTCACAGGAGAGGTTCAAATCATAGAAAGTTAGAGTGTTAGTCTTCTTGTTCTTAAGTCGGCATTGTGCCTTTTGTATTAAATTGGGATGCAATTTCTGTGTTTCATCGACAATAAGAAGGTCCAAGGGATACAGTAAAAATTGAAGTGAAGCATCGGAATCTAAAGCAGGACTCACAGGAGAGGTTCAAATCATAGAAAGTTAGAGTGTTATTATTCTTGTTCTTAAGCCGGCATTGTGCCTATTGAATTTCATTCCGATGCAATTTCTGTGCTGCATCGTCAATAAGAAGGTCCAAGGCATACAGTAAACCTGAAGAAAAGCATCGGAATCTAAAACTGGACTCACATTAGAGGTTCCAATCATAGAAAGTTAGAGTGTCAGTCCTCTTGTACTTAAGTCGGCATTGTGCAACTTGAATTTAATTCTGATGCAATTTCTGTGCTTCATCGACAATAAGGAGGTCCAAGGTATACAGTATACCTGAAGTCAAGCATCGGAATCTAAAACTGGACTCACAGGAGAGGTTCAAATCATAGAAAGTTAGAGTGTCAGTCCTCTTGTACTTAAGTCGGCATTGTGCCTTTTCAATTCAATTCCGATGCAATTTCTGTGTTTCATCGTGAACTAGAAGGTCCAAGGTATACAGTAAACCTGAAGTGAAGCATCGGAATCTAAAACTGGACTCACAGGAGAGGTTCAAATCATAGAAAGTTAGAGTGTTAGTATTCTTGTTCTTAAGTCGGCATTGTGCCTTTTGTATTACATTCGGATGCAATTTCTGTGTTTCATCGACAATAAGAAGGTCCAAGGGATACAGTAAAAATTGAAGTGAAGCATCGCAATCTAAAACAGGACTCACAGGAGAGGTTCAAATCATAGAAAGTTAGAGTGTCAGTCCTATTGTACTTAAGTCGTCATTGTGCCTTTTGAATTTTATTCCGATGCAATTTATGTGCTTCATCGTCAATAAGAAGGTCCATGAGATACAGTAAACCTGAAGTTAAGCATCGGAATCTAAAACTGGACTCACAGGAGAGGTTCTAAACATAGACAGTAGGAAGAGTCAGCTCTCTTGTAGTTAGGTCGGCATTGTGCCTTTTGAATTTAATTCCGATGCAATTTCTGTGCTTCATCGTCAATAAGAAGATCCAAGGTATACAGTAATCCTGAAGTGAAGCATCGGAATCTAAAATTGGACTTACAGGAAAAGTTCGAATCATAGAAAGTTAGAGTGTCAGTCCTCTTGTACTTAAGTCGGCATTGTGTCTTTTGTATTAAATTCGGATGCAAATTCTGTGTTTCATCGACAATAAGAAGGTCCAAGGGATACAGTAAACCTGTAGTGAAGCATCGGAATCTAAAACTGGACTCACAGGAGAGGTTCAAATCATAGAAAGTTAGAGTGTCAGTCCTCATGTACTTAAGTCGGCATTGTGCTTTTTGAATTTAATTCCTATGCAATTCCTGTGCTTTATCGTCAATAAGAAGGTACAAGGTAAACAGTAAACCTGAAGTGAAGCATCGGAATCTAAAACTGGGCTCACAGGAGAGGTTCAAATCATAGAAAGTTAGAGTGTCAGTCCTCTTGTACTTAAGTCGGCATTATGCCTTTTGAATTTAATTCCGATGCAATTTCTGTGTTTCATCGTCAATAAGAAGATCCAAGGTATACAGTAAACCTGAAGTGAAGCATCGGAATCTAAAACTGGACTCACAGGAGAGGTTCAGATCATAGAAAGTTAGAGTGTCAGTCCTCTTGTACTTAAGTCGGCATTGTGCCTTTTGAATTCAATTCCGATGCAATTTCTGTACTTCATCGTCAATAAGAAAGTCCGAGGTATACAGTAAACCTGAAGTGAAGCATCGGAAACTAAAACTGGACTCACAGGAGAGGTTCAAATCATAGAAAATTAGAGTGTCAGTCTTCTTGTACTTAAGTCGGTATTGTGCCTTTTGAATTTAATTCCAATGCAGTTTCTGTGCTTCATCGTCAATAAGAAAGTCCACGGTATACAGTAAACTTGAAGTGAAGCATCGGAATGTAAAACTGGACTCACAGGATAGGTTCAAATCGTAGAAAGTCAGAGCTTCAGTCCACTGGTACTTAAGTCGGCATTGTGCATTTAGTATTAAATTCGGATGCTATTTCTGTGCTTCATCGTCAATAAGAAGGTCCAAGGGATACACTAAATCTGAAGTGATGCATCGGAATCTAAATCTGGTCTCAAACTAAATGTTCATAACATAGATAGTAAGAAGACTCAGTCTCCTGGTACTGATGTCAGCATTGTGCCTTTTGTATTTAATTACGATGCAATTTGTGTGTTTCATAGTCAATTAGAAGGTGCAAGGGATACAGTAAACCTGAACAGAAGGATCGGAATCTGAAACTGGTCTCTCAGGAAAAGTTCTAAACATAGACAGTAAGAAGAGTCAGTCCTCTTGTACTCAAGTCGACATTGTGCCTTTTTTTTAAAATTACGATGCAATTTCTGTGTTTAATCGTCATTGAGAAGGTCCAAGGGATACAGTAAACCTGAAGTGAAGCATCGGAACTTAAAACCGGTCTCACAGGAGAGGATCAAATCGTAGAATGTAAGAAGTGTCAGTCCTTTTGTACTTACGTCGGCATTCTGCATTTTGTATTTAATTCCGATGCAATTTCTGTGTTTCATCGTCAAGAAGAAGGTCCAAGGGATACAGTAAACCTGAAGTGAAGCATCGGAATCTAAAACTGGACTCACAGGAGAGGTTCAAATCATAGAAAGTTAGAGTGGCAGTCCTCTTGTACTTAAGGCGGCATTGTGCCTTTTGTATTAAATTCGGATGCAATTTCTGTGTTTCATCGTCAATAAGAAGGTGCAAGCGATACAGTAAACGTGAAATGAAGCATCGCAATCTAAAACTGGACTCACAGGAGAGGTTCAAATCATTGAAAGTTAGAGTGTCAGTCCACTTGTACTTATGTCGGCATTGTGCCATTTGAATTTAATTCCGATGCAATTACTTTGTTTCATCGTCAATAAGGAGGTCCAACGTATACAGTAAACTTGAAGTGAAGCATCGGAATCTAAAACTGGACTCACAGGAGAGGTTCAAATCATAGAAAGTTAGAGTGTCTGTCCTCTTGTACATATGTCGGCGTTGTGCCTTTTGAATTTAATTCCGATGCAATTTCTGTGTTTCATCGTCAATAAGAAGGTCCAAGGGAAACAGTAAACCTGAAGTGAAGCATCAGAATCTAAAACTGGACTCACAGGAGAGGTTCTAAACATAGACAGTAAGAAGAGTCAGTCCTCTTGTACTTAATTCGGCATTGTGCCTATTGTATTGAATTCAGATGCCATTTCTGTGTTTTATCGTCAATAAGAAGGTGCAAGGTATACAGTAAACTTGAAGTGATGCATCGTAATTTAAACCGGTCTCACAGGAGAGGTTCAAATCATAGAATGTAGGAAGTACCAGTCTTCTTGTACTTAAGTCGGCATTGTGCATTTTGTGTTTAATTGCGATGCAATTTCTGTGTTTCATCGTCAATAAGAAGATCCAAGGGATACAGTAAACGTGAAGTGAAGCACCGGAATCTAAAACTGGACTCACAGGAGAGGATCAAATCATAGAATGTTAGAGTGTCAGTCCTCCAGTACTTAAGTAGCCATTGTGCCTTTCCAATTTAATTCCGATAAAATTTCTGTGCTTCATCGTCAGTAAGAAGGTCCAAGGTATACAATAATCCTGAAGTGAAGCATCGGAATCGAAAACGGGACTCACAGGAGAGGTACAAATCATAGAAAGTTAGAGTGTTATTCCTCCTGTTCTTAAGTCGGCATTGTGCCATTTGTATTAAATTCGGATGCAATTTCTGTGTTTCATCGACAATAAGAAGGTCCAAGGGATACAGTAAACCTGAAGTAAAGCATCGGAATCTAAAACTGGACTCACAGGAGAGGTTCAAATCATAGAAAGTTAGAGTGTCAGTCCTCTTGTACTTAAGTCGGCATTATGCTTTTTTAATTTAATTCCGATGCAATTTATGTGCTTCATCGTCAATAAGAAATTCCAAGGTATACAGTAAACCTGATGTGAAGCATCGGAACCTAAAACCGGTCTCACAGGAGAGGATAGAATCATAAAAAGTTAGAGTGGCAGTCCTCTTGTACTGAAGTCGGCATTGTGACTTTTGTATTAAATTCGGATGCAATTTCTGTGTTTCATCGTCAATAAGAAGTTCCAAGGGATACAGTAAACGTGAAATGAAGCATAGCAATCTAAAACTGGACTCACAGGAGAGGTTCATTTCATTAAAAGTTAGAGTGTCAGTCCACTTGTACTTATGTCGGCATTGTGCCATTTGAATTTAGTTCCGATGCAATTTCTTTATTTCATCGTCAATAAGAAGGTCCAAGGTATACAGTAAACCTGAAGTGAAGCATCGGAATCTAAAACTGGACTCACAGGAGAGGATCAAATCATAGAAAGTTAGAGTGTCAGTCCTCCAGTACTTAAGTAGGCATTGTGCCATTTCAATTTAATTCCGATAAAATTTCTGTGCTTCATCGTCAGTAACAAGGTCCAAGGTATACAATAATCCTAAAGTGAAGCATCGGAATCTAAAATTGGACTCACAGGAGAGGTTCAAATCATTGAAAGTTAGAGTGTCAGTCTTCTTGTACTTAAGTCGGCATTGTGCCATTTGAACTTCATTCCGATGCAATTTCTGTGCTGCATCGTCAATAAGAAGGTCCAAGGTATAAGGCAAACCTGAAGTCAAGCATCGGAATCTAAAACTGGACTCATAGGCGAGGTTCCAATCATTGAAAGTTAGAGTGTCAGTCCTCTTGTACTTAAGTCGGCATTGTTCAACTTGAATTTAATTCCGATGCAATTTCTGTGCTACATCGTCAATTACAAGGTCCAAGGTATACAGTAAACCTGAAGTCAAGCATCGGAAACTAAAACTGGACTCACAGGAGAGGTTCAAATCATAGAAAGTTAGAGTGTCAGTCCTCTTGTACTTAAGTAGGCATTGTGCCTTTTCAATTCAATTCCGATGCAATTTCTGTGTTTCATCGTGAACAAGAAGGTCCAAGGTATACAGTAAACCTGAAGTGAAGCATCGGAATCTAAAACAGGACTCACAGGAGAGGTTCAAATCATAGAAAGTTAGAGGGTTAGTGTTCTTGTTCTTAAGTCGGCATTGTGCCTTTTGTATTAAATTCGGATGCAATTTCTGTGTTTCATCGACAATAAGAAGGTCCAAGGGATACAGTAAAAATTGAAGTGAAGCACCGGAATGTAAAACAGGACTCACAGGAGAGGTTCAAATCATAGAAAGTTAGAGTGTCAGTCCTATTGTACTTAAGTCGTCATTGTGCCTTTTGAATTTTATTCCGATGCAATTTATGTGCTTCATCGTCAATAAGAAGGTCCAAGAGATACAGTAAACCTGAAGTTAAGCATCGGAATCTAAAACTGGACTCACTGGAGAGGTTCTAAACATAGACAGTAGGAAGAGTCAGCTCTCTTGTAGTTAGGTCGGCATTGTGCCTTTTGAATTTAATTCCGATGCAATTTCTGTGCTTCATCTTCAATAAGAAGATCCAAGGTATACAGTAATCCTGAACTGAAGCATCGCAATCTAAAACTGGACTCACAGGAAAGGTTCAAATCATTGAAAGTTAGAGTGTCAGTCCTCCAGTACTAAAGTGGGCATTGTGCCTTTTCAATTTAATTCCGATAAAATTTCTGTGCTTCATCGTCAGTAACAAGGTCCAAGGTAACCAATAATCCTGAAGTGAAGCATCCGAATCTAAAATTGGACTCACAGGAGAGGTTCAAATCATTGAAAGTTAGAGTGTCAGTCTTCTTGTACTTAAGTCGGCATTGTGCCTTTTGAATTTAATTCCGATGCAATTTTTGCGCTGCATCGTCAATAAGAAGGTCCAAGGTATACAGTAAACTTGAATTCAAGCATCGGAATCTAAAACTGGACTCATAGGCGAGGTTCCAATCATAGAAAGTTAGAGTGTCAGTCCTCTTGTACTTAAGTCGGCATTGTGCAACTTGAATTTAATTCCGATGCAATTTCTGTGCTTCATCGTCAATTAGAAGGTCCAAGGTATACAGTAAACCTGAAGTCAAGCATCGGAATCTAAAACTGGACTCACAGGAGAGGTTCAAATCATAGAAAGTTAGAGTGTCTGTCCTCTTGTACTTAAGTCGGCATTGTGCCTTTTCAATTCAATTCCGATGCAATTTCTGTGTTTCATCGTCAACAAGAAGGTCCAAGGTATACAGTAAACCTGAAGTGAAACATCGGAATCTAAAACTGGACTCACAGGTGAGGTTCAAATCATAGAAGGTTAGGGTGTTAGTCCTCTTGTTCTTAAGTCGCATTGTGCCTTTTGTATTAAATTCGGATGCAATTTCTGTGTTTCATTGACAATAAGAAGGTCCAAGGGATACAGTAAACCTGAAGTGAAGCATCGGAATCTAAAACTGGACTCACAGGAGAGGTTCAAATAATAGAAAGTTAGAGTGTCAGTCCTCTTGTACTTAAGTCGTCATTGTGCCTTTTGAATTTTATTCCGATGCAATTTATGTGCTTCATCGTCAATGAGAAGGTCCAAGAGATACAGTAAACCTGAAGTTAAGCATCGGAATCTAAAACTGGACTCACAGGAGAGGAACAAATCATAGAAAGTTAGAGTGTCTGTCCTCTTGTACATATGTCGGCGTTGTGCCTTTTGAATTTAATTCCGATACAATTTCTGAGTTTCATCTTCAATAAGAAAGTCCATGGGATACAGTAAACCTGAAGTGAAGCATCAGAATCTAAAACTGGACTCACAGGAGAGGATCTAAACATAGACAGTAAGAAGAGTCAGTCCTCTTGTACTTAAGTCGGCATTGTGCCTATTGTATTGAATTCAGATGCAATTTCTGTGTTTCATCGTCAATAAGAACGTGCAAGGTATACAGTAAACTTGAAGTGAAGCATCGTAATTTAAACCAGTCTCACAGGAGAGGTTCATATCATAGAATGTAAGAAGTACCAGTCCTCTTGTACTTAAGTCGGCATTGTGCATTTTGTGTTTAGTTCGGATGCAATTTCTGTGTTTCATCGTCAATAAGAAGATCCAAGGGATACAGTAAACGTGAAGTGAAGCATCCTAATCTAAAACTGGACTCACAGGAGAGGATCAAATCATAGAAAGTTAGAGTGTCAGTCCTCCAGTACTTAAGTAGGCATTGTGCCTTTTCAATTTAATTCCGATATGAATTCTGTGCTTCATCGTCAGTAAGAAGGTCCAAGGTATACAATAATCCTGAAGTGAAGCATCGGAATCTAAAACTGGACTCACAGGAGAGGTTCAAATCATAGAAAGTTAGAGTGTTATTCCTCTTGTTCTTAAGTCGGCATTGTGCCATTTGTATTAAATTCGGATGCAATTTCTGTGTTTCATCGACAATAAGAAGGTCCAAGGGATACAGTAAACCTGATGTGAAGCATCGGAACCTAAAACCGGTCTCACAGGAGAGGATCAAATCATAGAAAGTTAGAGTGGCAGTCCTCTTGTACTTAAGTCGGCATTGTGCCTTTTGTATTAAATTCGGATACAATTTCTGTGTTTCATCGTCAATAAGAAGGTACAAGGGATACAGTAAACGTGAAATGAAGCATAGTAATCTAAAACTGGACTCACAGGAGAGGTTCAAATCATTAAAAGTTAGAGTGTCAGTCCACTTGTACTTATGTCGGCATTGTGCCATTTGAATTTAATTCCGATGCAATTTCTTTGTTTCATCGTCAATAAGTAGGTCCAAGGTATACAGTAAACCTGAAGTGAAGCATCGGAATCTAAGACTGGACTCACAGGAGAGGATCAAATCATAGAAAGTTAGAGTGTCAGTCCTCCAGTACTTAAGTAGGCATTTTGCCTTTTCAATTTAATTCCGATAAAATTTCTGTGCTTCATCGTCAGTAACAAGGTCCAAGGTATACAATAATCCTGAAGTGAAGCATCGGAATCTAAAATTGGACTCACAGGAGAGGTTCAAATCATTGAAAGTTAGAGTGTCAGTCTTCTTGTACTTAAGTCGGCATTGTGCCTTTTGAATTTCATTCCGATGCAATATCTGTGCTGCATCGTCAATAAGAAGGTCCAAGGTATACAGTAAACCTGAAGTCAATCATCGGAATCGAAAACTGGACTCACAGGAGAGGTTCAAATCATAGAAAGTTAGAGTGTCAGTCCTCTTGTACTTAAGTCGGCATTGTGCAACTTGAATTTCATTCCGATGGGATTTCTGTGCTTCATTGTCTATAAGAAGGTCCAAGGTATAGAGTAAACCTGAAGTCAAGCATCGTAATCTAAAACAGGACTCACAGGAGAGGTTCAAATCATAGAAAGTTAGAGTGTCAGTCCTCTTGTACTTAAGTCGTCATTTTGCATTTTGTATTAAATTCGGATGCAATTTCTGTGCTTCATCGTCAATAAGAAGGTCCAACGGATACAGTAAAAATGAAGTTAAGCATCGGAATCTAAAACTGGACTCACAGGAGAGGTTCAAATCATAGAAAGTTAGAGTGTCAGTCCTCTTGCACTTAAGTCGGCATTGTGCCTTTTGAATTTAATTCCGATGCAATTTATGTGCTTCATCGTCAATAAGAAGCTCCAAGATATACAGTTAACCTGAAGTGAAGCATCGGAATCTAAAACTGGACTCACAGGAGAGGTTAAAATCGTAGAAAGGCAGAGTTTCAGTCCTCTTGTACTTAAGTCGGCATTGTGCCTTTTGTATTAAATTCGGATGCAATTTCTGTGTTTCATCGTCAGTAAGAAGGTCCGAGGGATACAGTAAACCTGAAGTTAAGCATCGGAATCTAAAACTGGACTCACAGGAGAGGTTCTAAACATAGACAGTAGGAAGAGTCAGCTCTCTTGTAGTTAAGTCGGCATTGTGCCATTTGAATTTAATTCCGATGCAATTTCTGTGCTTCATCGTCAATAAGAAGGTCCAAGGTATACAGTAATCCTGAAGTGAAGCATCGGAATCTAAAATTGGGCTCACAGGAGAGGTTCAAATCATAGAAAGTTAGAGTGTCAGTCCACTTGTACTTCAGTCGGCATTGTGCAACTTGAATTTCATTCCGATGCTATTTCTGTGCTTCATCGTCAATAAGAGGGTCCAAGGTATACAGTAAACCTGAAGTCAAGCATCGGAATCTAAAACTGGACTCACAGGATAGGTTCAAATCATTGAAAGTTAGAGTGTCAGTCCTCTTGTACCTAAGTCGGCATTTTGCTTTTGTATTAAATTCGGATGCAATTTCTGTGCCTCATCGTCAATAAGAAGGTCCAAGGGATACAGTAAACCTGAAGTGAAGCATCGGAATCTAAAACTGGACTCACTGGAGAGGTTCAAACCATAGAAAGTTAGAGTGTCAGTCCTCTTGTACTTAAGTCGTCATTGTGCCTTTTGAATTTTATTCCGATACAATTTATGTTCTTCATCGTCAATAAGAAGGTCCAAGGTATAAAGTAAACCTGAAGTGAAGCATCGGAATCTAAAACTGGACTCACAGGAGAGCTTAAAATCGTAGAAAGTCAGAGTTTCAGTCCTCTTGTACATATGTCGGCATTGTGCCTTTTGTATTAAATTCGGATGCAATTTCTGTGTTTCATCGTCAATAAGAAGGTCCAAGAGATACAGTAAACCTGAAGTTAAGCATCGGAATCTAAAACTGGACTCACAGGAGAGGTTCTAAACATTGACAGTAGGAAGAGTCAGCTCTCTTGTAGTTAGGTCGGCATTGTGCCTTTTGAATTTAATTCCGATGCAATTTCTGTGCTTCATCGTCAATAAGAAGAGCCAAGGTATACAGTAAACCTGAAGTGAAGCATCGGAATCTAAAATTGGACTCACAGGAAAAGTTCAAATCATAGAAAGTTAGAGTGGCAGTCCTCTTGTACTTAAGCCGGCATTGTGTCTTTTGTATTAAATTCGGATGCAATTTCTGTGTTTCATCGACAATAAGAAGGTCCAAGGGATACAGTAAACCTGAAGTGAAGCATAGCTATCTAAAACTGGACTCACAGGAGAGGTTCAAATCATTAAAAATTAGAATGTCAGTCCACTTGTACTTATGTCGGCATTGTGCCATTTGAATTTAATTCCGATGCAATTTCTTTGTTTCATCGCCAATAAGTAAGTCCAAGGTATACAGTAAACCTGAAGTGAATCATCGGAATCTAAAACTGGACTCACAGGAGAGGATCAAATCATAGAAAGTTAGAGTGTCAGTCCTCCAGTACTTAAGTAGGCATTTTGCCTTTTCAATTTAATTCCGATAAAATTTCTGTGCTTCATCGTCAGTAACAAGGTCCAAGGTATACAATAATCCTGAAGTGAAGCATCGGAATCTAAAATTGGACTCACAGGAGAGGTTCAAATCATTGAAAGTTAGAGTGTCAGTCTTCTTGTACTTAAGTCGGCATTGTGCCTTTTGAATTTCATTCCGATGCAATATCTGTGCTGCATCGTCAATAAGAAGGTCCAAGGTATACAGTAAACCTGAAGTCAAACATCGGAATCGAAAACTGGACTCACAGGAGAGGTTCAAATCATAGAAAGTTAGAGTGTCAGTCCTCTTGTACTTAAGTCGGCATTGTGCAACTTGAATTTAATTCCGATGCGATTTCTGTGCTTCATTGTCTATAAGAAGGTCCAAGGTATACAGTAAACCTGAAGTCAAGCATCGTAATCTAAAACAGGACTCACAGGAGAGGTTCAAATCATAGAAAGTTAGAGTGTCAGTCCTCTTGTACTTAAGTCGTCATTTTGCCTTTTGTATTAAATTCGGATGCAATTTCTGTGCTTCATCGTCAATAAGAAGGTCCAACGGATACAGTAAAAATGAAGTTAAGCATCGGAATCTAAAACTGGACTCTCAGGAGAGGTTCAAATCATAGAAACTTAGAGTGTCAGTCCTCTTGCACTTAAAACGGCATTGTGCCTTTTGAATTTAATTCCGATGCAATTTATGTGCTTCATCGTCAGTAAGAAGCTCCAAGGTATACAGTAAACCTGAAGTGAAGCATCGGAATCTAAAACTGGACTCACAGGAGAGGTTAAAATCGTAGAAAGGCAGAGTTTCAGTCCTCTTGTACTTAAGTCGGCATTGTGCCTTTTGTATTAAATTCGGATGCAATTTCTGTGTTTCATCGTCAGTAAGAAGGTCCGAGGGATACAGTAAACCTGAAGTTAAGCATCGGAATCTAAAACTGGACTCACAGGAGAGGTTCTAAACATAGACAGTAGGAAGAGTCAGCTCTCTTGTAGTTAAGTCGGCATTGTGCCATTTGAATTTAATTCCGATGCAATTTCTGTGCTTCATCGTCAATAAGAAGATCCAAGGTATACAGTAATCCTGAAGTGAATCATCGGAATCTAAAATTGGGCTCACAGGAGAGGTTGAAATCATAGGAAGTTAGAGTGTCAGTCCTCTTGTACTTCAGTCGGCATTGTGCAACCTGAATTTAATTCCGATGCTATTTCTGTGCTTCATCGTCAATAAGAAGGTCCAAGGTATACAGTAAACCTGATGTCAATCATCGGAATCTAAAACTGGACTCACAGGATAGGTTCAAATCATAGAAAGTTAGAGTGTCAGTCCTCTTGTACCTAAGTCGGCATTTTGCTTTTGTATTAAATTCGGATGCAATTTCTGTGCTTCATCGTCAATAAGAAGGTCCAAGGGATACAGTAAACCTGAAGTGAAGCATCGGAATCTAAAACTGGACTCACAGGAGAGGTTCAAACTATAGAAAGTTAGAGTGTCAGTCCTCTTGTACTTAAGTCGTCATTGTGCCTTTTGAATTTTATTCCGATGCAATTTATGTGCTTCATCATCAATAAGAAGGTCCAAGGTATAAAGTAAACCTGAAGTGAAGCATCGGAATCTAAAACTGGACTCACAGGAGAGCTTAAAATCGTAGAAAGGCAGAGTTTCAGTCCTCTTGTACTTATGTCGGCATTGTGCCTTTTGTATTAAATTCGGATGCAATTTCTGTGTTTCATCGTCAATAAGAAGGTCCAAGAGATACAGTAAACCTGAAGTAGGCATCGGAATCTAAAACTGGACTCACAGGAGAGGTTCTAAACACTGACAGTAGGAAGAGTCAGCTTTCTTGTAGTTAGGTCGGCATTGTGCCTTTTGAATTTAATTCCGATGCAATTTCTGTGCTTCATCGTCAATAAGAAGATCCAAGGTATACAGTAATCCTGAAGTGAAGCATCGGAATCTAAAATTGGACTCACAGGAAAAGTTCAAATCATAGAAAGTTAGAGTGTCAGTCCTCTTGTACTTAAGTCGGCATTGTGCATTTTGTGTTTAGTTCGGATGCAATTTCTGTGTTTCATCGTCAATAAGAAGATCCAAGGGATACAGTAAACGTGAAGTGAAGCATCCTAATCTAAAACTGGACTCACAGGAGAGGATCAAATCATAGAAAGTTAGAGTGTCAGTCCTCCAGTACTTATGTAGGCTTTGTGCCTTTTCAATTTAATTCTGATAAAATTTCTGTGCTTCATCGTCAGTAAGAAGGTCCAAGGTATACAATAATCCAGAAGTGAAGCATCGGAATCTAAAACTGGACTCACAGGAGAGGTTCAAATCATAGAAAGTTAGAGTTTTATTCCTCTTGTTCTTAAGTCGGCATTGTGCCATTTGTATTAAATTCGGATGCAATTTCTGTGTTTCATCGACAATAAGAAGGTCCAAGGGATACAGTAAACCTGAAGTAAAGCATCGGAATCTAAAACCGGACTCACAGGAGAGGTTCAAATCATAGAAAGTTAGAGTGTCTGTCCTCTTGTACTTAAGTCGGCATTGTGCTTTTTTAATTTAATTCCGATGCAATTTATGTGCTTCATCGTCAATAAGAAGTTCCAAGGTATACAGTAAACCTGATGTGAAGCATCGGAACCTAAAACCGGTCTCACAGGAGAGGATCAAATCATAGAAAGTTAGAGTGGCAGTCCTCTTGTACTTAAGTCGGCATTGTGCCTTTCGTATTAAATTCGGATGCAATTTCTGTGTTTCATCGTCAATAAGAATGTCCAAGGGATACAGTAAACGTGAAATGAAGCATAGCAATCTAAAACTGGACTCACAGGAGAGGTTCAAATCATTAAAAGTTAGAGTGTCAGTCCACTTGTACTTATGTCGGCATTGTGCCATTTGAATATAATTCCGATGCAATTTCTTTGTTTCATCGTCAATAAGAAGGTCCAAGGTATACAGTAAACCTGAAGTGAAGCATCGGAATCTAAAACTGGACTCACAGGAGAGGATCAAATCATAGAAAGTTAGAGTGTCAGTCCTCCAGTACTTAAGTAGGCATTTTGCCTTTTCAATTTAATTCCGATAAAATTTCTGTGCTTCATCGTCAGTAACAAGGTCCAAGGTATACAATAATCCTGAAGTGAAGCATCGGATTCTAAAATTGGACTCACAGGAGAGGTTCAAATCATTGAAAGTTAGAGTGTCAGTCTTCTTGTACTTAAGTCGGCATTGTGCCTTTTGAATTTCATTCCGATGCAATATCTGTGCTGCATCGTCAATAAGAAGGTCCAAGGTATACAGTAAACCTGAAGTCAATCATCGGAATCGAAAACTGGACTCACAGGAGAGGTTCAAATCATAGAAAGTTAGAGTGTCAGTCCTCTTGTACTTGAGTCGACATTGTGCAACTTGAATTTAATTCCGATGCGATTTCTGTGCTTCATTGTCTATAAGAAGGTCCCAGGTATACAGTAAACCTGAAGTCAAGCATCGTAATCTAAAACAGGACTCACAGGAGAGGTTCAAATCATAGAAAGTTAGAGTGTCAGTCCTCTTGTACTTAAGTCGTCATTTTGCCATTTGTATTGAATTCGGATACAATTTCTGTGCTTCATCGTCAATAAGAAGGTCCAACGGATACAGTAAAAATGAAGTTAAGCATCGGAATCTAAAACTGGACTCACAGGAGAGGTTCAAATCATAGAAAGTTAGAGTGTCAGTCCTCTTGTACTTAAGTCGGCATTGTGCCTTTTGAATTTAATTCCGATGCAATTTATGTGCTTCATCGTCAATAAGAAGCTCCAAGGTATACAGTAAACCTGAAGTGAAGCATCGGAATCTAAAACTGGACTCACAGGAGAGGTTAAAATCGTAGAAAGGCCGAGTTTCAGTCCTCTTGTACTTAAGTCGTCATTGTGCCTTTTGTATTAAATTCGGATGCAATTTCTGTGTTTCATCGTCAGTAAGAAGGTCCGAGGGATACAGTAAACCTGAAGTTAAGCATCGGAATCTAAAACTGGACTCACAGGAGAGGTTCTAAACATAGACAGTAGGAAGAGTCAGCTCTCTTGTAGTTGAGTCGGCATTGTGCCATTTGAATTTAATTCCGATGCAATTTCTGTGCTTCATCGTCAATAAGAAGGTCCAAGGTATACAGTAATCCTGAAGTGAAGCATCGGAATCTAAAATTAGGCTCACAGGAGAGGTTCAAATCATAGAAAGTTAGAGAGTCAGTCCTCTTGTACTGAAGTCGGCATTGTGTCTTTGTATTAAATTCAGATGCAATTTCTGTGTTTCATCGACAACAAGAACGTCCAAGGGATTCAGTAAAAATTAAGTGAAGCATCGGAATCTAAAACTGGACTCACAGGAGAGGTTAAAATCGTAGAAAGGCAGAGTTTCAGTCCTCTTGTACTTATGTCGGCATTGTGCCTTTTGTATTACATTCGGATGCAATGTCTGTGTTTCATCGACAATAAGAAGGTCCAAGGGATACAGTAAACTTGAAGTGAAGCATAGCAATCTAAAACTGGACTCACAGGAGAGGTTCAAATCATTAAAAGTTAGAGTGTCAGTCCACTTGTACTTATGTCGGCATTGTGCCATTTGAATTTAATTCCGATGCAATTTCTTTGTTTCATCGTCAATAAGAATTTCCAAGGTGTACAGTAAACCTGAAGTGAAGCTTCGGAATCTAAAACTGGACTCACAGGAGAGGATCAAATCATAGAAAGTTAGAGTGTCAGTCCTCCAGTACTTAAGTAGGCATTGTGCCTTTTCAATTTAATTCCGATAAAATTTCTGTGCTTCATCGTCAGTAACAAGGTTCAAGGTATACAATAATCCTGAAGTGAAGCATCGGAATCTAAAATTGGACTCACAGGAGAGGTTCAAATCATTGGAAGTTAGAGTGTCAGTCTTCTTGTACTTAAGTCGGCATTGTGCCTTTTGAATTTCATTCCGATGCAATATCTGTGCTGCATCGTCAATAAGAAGGTCCAAGGTATACAGTAAACCTGAAGTCAATCATCGGAATCTAAAACTGGACTCACAGGAGAGGTTCAAATCATAGAAAGTTAGAGTGTCAGTCCTCTTGTGCTTAAGTCGGCATTGTGCAACTTGAATTTAATTCCGATGCGATTTCTGTGCTTAATTGTCTATAAAATGGTCCAAGGTATACGGTAAACCTGAAGTGAAGCATCGGAATCTAAAATTGGACTCACAGGATAGGTTCAAACCATAGAAAGTTAGAGTGTCAGTCCTCTTCTACTTAAGTCGGCATTTTGCCTTTTGTATTAAATACGGATGCAATTTCTGTGCTTCATCGTCAATAAGAAGGTCCAAGGGATTCAGTAAAAATGAAGTGAAGCATCGGAATCTAAAACTGGACTCACAGGAGATGTTCAAATCATAGAAAGTTAGAGTGTCAGTCCTCTTGTACTTAAGTCGTCATTGTGCCTTTTGAATTTAATTCCGATGCAATTTATGTGCTTCATCGTCAATAAGAAGCTCCAAGGTATACTGTAAACCTGAAGTGAAGCATCGGAATCTAAAACTGGACTCACAGGAGAGATTAAAATCGTAGAAAGGCAGAGTTTCAGTCCCTTTGTACTTAAGTCGGCATTGTGCCTTTTGTATTAAATTCGGATGCAATTTCTGTGTTTCATCGTCAGTAAGAAGGTCCAAGGGATACAGTAAACCTGAAGTTAAGCATCGGAATCTAAAACTGGACTCACAGGAGAGGTACTAAACATAGACAGTAGGAAGAGTCAGCTCTCTTGTAGTTAAGTCGGCATTGTACCATTTGAATTTAATTCCGATGCAATTTCTGTGCTTCATCGTCAATAAGAAGGTCCAAGGTATACAGTAAACCTGAAGTGAAGCTTCGGAATCTAAAACTGGACTCACAGGAAAGGATCAAATCATAGAAAGTTAGAGTGTCAGTCCTCCAGTACTTAAGTAGGCATTGTGCCTTTTCAATTTAATTCCGATAAAATTTCTGTGCTTCATCGTCAGTAACCAGGTCCAAGGTATACAATAATCCTGAAGTGAAGCATCGGAATCTAAAATTGGACTCACAGGAGAGGTGCAAATCATTGAAAGTTAGAGTGTCAGTCTTCTTGTACTTAAGTCGGCATTGTGCCTTTTGAATTTCATTCCGATGCAATATCTGTGCTGCATCGTCAATAAGAAGGTCCAAGGTATACAGTAAACCTGAAGTCAATCATCGGAATCTAAAACTGGACTCACAGGAGAGGTTCAAATCATAGAAAGTTAGAGTGTCAGTCCTCTTCTACTTAAGTCGGCATTTTGCCTTTTGTATTAAATACGGATGCAATTTCTGTGCTTCATCGTCAATAAGAAGGTCCAAGCGATTCAGTAAAAATGAAGTGAAGCATCGGAATCTAAAACTGGACTCACAGGAGAGGTTCAAATCATAGAAAGTTAGAGTGTCAGTCCTCTTGTACTTAAGTCTTCATTGTGCCTTTTGAATTTTATTCCGATGCAATTTATGTGCTTCATCGTCAATAAGAAGGTCCAAGGTATAAAGTAAACCTGAAGTGAAGCATCGTAATCTAAAACTGGACTCACAGGAGAGCTTAAAATCGTAGAAAGTCAGAGTTTCAGTCCTCTTGTACTTATGTCGGCATTGTGCCTTTTGTATTAAATTCGGATGCAATTTCTGTGTTTCATCGTCAATAAGAAGGTCCAAGAGATACAGTAAACCTGAAGTTAAGCATCGGAATCTAAAACTGGACTCACAGGAAAGGTTCTAAACATTGACAGTAGGAAGAGTCAGCTCTCTTGTAGTTAGGTCGGCATTGTGCCTTTTGAATTTAATTCCGATGCAATTTCTGTGCTTCATCGTCAATAAGAAGATCCAAGGGATACATTAAACCTGAAGTGAAGCATAGCAATCTAAAACTGGACTCACAGGAGAGGTTCAAATCATTAAATGTTACAGTGTCAGTCCACTTGTACTTATGTCGGCATTGTGCCATTTGAATTTAATTCCGATGCTATTTCTTTGTTTCATCGTCAATAAGAAGGTCCAAGGTATACAGTAAACCTGAAGTGAAGCTTCGGAATCTAAAACTGGACTCACAGGAGAGGATCAAATCATAGAAAGTTAGAGTGTCAGTCCTCCAGTACTTAAGTAGGCATTGTGCCTTTTCAATTTAATTCCGATTAAATTTCTGTGCTTCATCGTCAGTAACAGGGTCCAAGGTATACAATAATCCTGAAGTGAAGCATCGGAATCTAAAATTGGACTCACAGGAGAGGTTCAAATCATTGAAAGTTAGAGTGTCAGTCTTCTTGTACTTAAGTCGGCATTGTGCCTTTTGAATTTCATTCCGATGCAATATCTGTGCTGCATCGTCAATAAGAAGGTCCAAGGTATACAGTAAACCTTAAGTCAATCATCGGAATCGAAAACTGGACTCACAGGAGAGGTTCAAATCATAGAAAGTTAGAGTGTCAGTCCTCTTGTACTTAAGTCGGCATTGTGCAACTTGAATTTAATTCCGATGCGATTTCTGTGCTTCATTGTCAATAAGAAGGTCCAAGGTATACAGTAAACCTGAAGTGAAGCATCGGAATCTAAAATTGGACTCACAGGATAGGTTCAAATCATAGAAAGTTAGAGTGACGGTCCTCTTCTACTTAAGTCGGCATTTTGCATTTTGTATTAAATACGGATGCAATTTCTGTGCTTCATCGTCAATAAGAAGGTCCAAGGGATTCAGTAAAAATGAAGTGAAGCATCGGAATCTAAAACTGGACTCACAGGAGAGGTTCAAATCATAGAAAGTTAGAGTGTCAGTCCTCTTGTACTTAAGTCGGCATTGTGCCTTTTGAATTTAATTCCGATGCAATTTATGTGCTTCATCGTCAATAAGAAGGTCCAAGGTATACAGTAAACCTGAAGTGAAGCATCGGAATCTAAAACTGGACTCACAGGAGAGATTAAAATCGTAGAAAGGCAGAGTTTCAGTCCTCTTGTACTTAAGTCGGCATTGTGCCTTATGTATTAAATTCGGATGCAATTTCTGTGTTTCATCGTCAGTAAGAAGGTCCAAGGGATACAGTAAACCTGAAGTTAAGCATCGGAATCTAAAACTGGACTCACAGGAGAGGTTCTAAACATAGACAGTAGGAAGAGTCAGCTCTTTTGTAGTTAAGTCGGCATTGTGCCATTTGAATTTAATTCCGATCCAATTTCTGTGCTTCATCGTCAATAAGAAGATCCAAGGTATACAGTAATCCTGAAGTGAATCATCGGAATCTAAAATTGGGCTCACAGGAGAGGTTGAAATCATACAAAGTTAGAGTGTCAGTCCTCTTGTACTTCAGTCGGCATTGTGCAACCTGAATTTAATTCCGATGCTATTTCTGTGCTTCATCGTCAATAAGAGGGTCCAAGGTATACAGTAAACCTGAAGTCAAGCATCGGAATCTAAAACTGGACTCACAGGATAGGTTCAAATCATAGAAAGTTAGAGTGTCAGTCCTCTTGTACCTAAGTCGGCATTTTGCTTTTGTATTAAATTCGGATGCAATTTCTGTGCTTCATCGTCAATAAGAAGGTCCAAGGGATACAGTAAACCTGAAGTGTAGCATCGGAATCTAAAACTGGACTCACAGGAGAGGTTCAAACCATAGAAAGTTAGAGTGTCAGTCCTCTTGTACTTAAGTCGTCATTGTGCCTTTTGAATTTTATTCCGATGCAATTTATGTGCTTCATCATCAATAAGAAGGTCCATGGTATAAAGTAAACCTGAAGTGAAGCATCGGAATCTAAAACTGGACTCACAGGAGAGCTTAAAATCGTAGAAAGGCAGAGTTTCAGTCCTCTTGTACTTATGTCGGCATTGTGCCTTTTGTATTAAATTCGGATGCAATTTCTGTGTTTCATCGTCAATAAGAAGGTCCAAGAGATACAGTAAACCTGAAGTTAAGCATCGGAATCTAAAACTGGACTCACAGGAGAGGTTCTAAACACTGACAGTAGGAAGAGTCAGCTCTCTTGTAGTTAGGTCGGCATTGTGCCTTTTGAATTTAATTCCGATGCAATTTCTGTGCTTCATCGTCAATAAGAAGATCCAAGGTATACAGTAATCCTGAAGTGAAGCATCGGAATCTAAAATTGGACTCACAGGAAAAGTTCAAATCATAGAAAGTTAGAGTGTCAGTCCTCTTGTACTTAAGTCGGCATTGTGCATTTTGTGTTTAGTTTGGATGCAATTTCTGTGTTTCATCGTCAATAAGAAGATCCAAGGGATACAGTAAACGTGAAGTGAAGCATCCTAATCTAAAACTGGACTCACAGGAGTGGATCAAATCATAGAAAGTTAGAGTGTCAGTCCTCCAGTACTTATGTAGGCATTGTGCCTTTTCAATTTAATTCTGATAAAATTTCTGTGCTTCATCGTCAGTAAGAAGGTCCAAGGTATACAATAATCCAGAAGTGAAGCATCGGAATCTAAAACTGGACTCACAGGAGAGGTTCAAATCATAGAAAGTTAGAGTGTCATTCCTCTTGTTCTTAAGTCGGCATTGTGCCATTTGTATTAAATTCGGATGCAATTTCTGTGTTTCATCGACAATAAGAAGGTCCAAGGGATACAGTAAACCTGAAGTAAAGCATAGGATTCTAAAACCGGACTCACAGGAGAGGTTCAAATCATAGATAGTTAGAGTGTCAGTCCTCTTGTACTTAAGTCGGCATTGTGCATTTTTAATTTAATTCCGATGCAATTTATGTGCTTCATCGTCAATAAGAAGTTCCAAGGTATACAGTAAACCTGATGTGAAGCATCGGAACCTAAAACCGGTCTCACAGGAGAGGTTCAAATCATAGAAAGTTAGAGTGTTATTCCTCTTGTTCTTAAGTCGGCATTGTGCCTTTTGTATTAAATTCGGATGCAATTTCTGTGTTTCATCGTCAATAAGAAGGTCCAAGGGATACAGTAAACGTGAAATGAAGCATAGCAATCTAAAACTGGACTCACAGGAGAGGTTCAAATCATTAAAAGTTAGAGTGTCAGTCCACTTGTACTTATGTCGGCATTGTGCCATTTGAATTTAATTCCGATGCAATTTCTTTGTTTCATCGTCAATAAGAAGGTCCAAGGTATACAGTAAACCTGAAGTGAAGCATCGGAATCTAAAACTGGACTCACAGGAGAGGATCAAATCATAGAAAGTTAGAGTGTCAGTCCTCCAGTACTTAAGTAGGCATTTTGCCTTTTCAATTTAATTCCGATAAAATTTCTGTGCTTCATCGTCAGTAACAAGGTCCAAGGTATACAATAATCCTGAAGTGAAGCATCGGAATCTAAAATTGGACTCACAGGAGAGGTTCAAATCATTGAAAGTTAGAGTGTCAGTCTTCTTGTACTTAAGTCGGCATTGTGCCTTTTGAATTTCATTCCGATGCAATATCTGTGCTGCATCGTCAATAAGAAGGTCCAAGGTATACAGTAAACCTGAAGTCAATCATCGGAATCGAAAACTGGACTCACAGGAGAGGTTCAAATCATAGAAAGTTAGAGTGTCAGTCCTCTTGTACTTAAGTCGGCATTGAGCAACTTGAATTTAATTCCGATGGGATTTCTGTGCTTCATTGTCTGTAAGAAGGTCCCAGGTATACAGTAAACCTGAAGTCAAGCATCGTAATCTAAAACAGGACTCACAGGAGAGGTTCAAATCATAGAAAGTTAGAGTGTCAGTCCTCTTGTACTTAAGTCGTCATTTTGCCATTTGTATTAAATTCGGATGCAATTTCTGTGCTTCATCGTCAATAAGAAGGTCCAACGGATACAGTAAAAATGAAGTTAAGCATCGGAATCTAAAACTGGACTCACAGGAGAGGTTCAAATCATAGAAAGTTAGAGTGTCAGTCCTCTTGTACTTAAGTCGGCATTGTGCCTTTTGAATTTAATTCCGATGCAATTTATGTGCTTCATCGTCAATAAGAAGCTCCAAGGTATACAGTAAACCTGAAGTGAAGCATCGGAATCTAAAACTGGACTCACAGGAGAGGATAAAATCGTAGAAAGGCCGAGTTTCAGTCCTCTTGTACTTAAGTCGTCATTGTGCCTTTTGTATTAAATTCGGATGCAATTTCTGTGTTTCATCGTCAGTAAGAAGGTCCGAGGGATACAGTAAACCTGAAGTTAAGCATCGGAATCTAAAACTGGACTCACAGGAGAGGTTCTAAACATAGACAGTAGGAAGAGTCAGCTCTCTTGTAGTTGAGTCGGCATTGTGCCATTTGAATTTAATTCCGATGCAATTTCTGTGCTTCATCGTCAATAAGAAGGTCCAAGGTATACAGTAATCCTGAAGTGAAGCATCGGAATCTAAAATTAGGCTCACAGGAGAGGTTCAAATCATAGAAAGTTAGAGAGTCAGTCCTCTTGTACTGAAGTCGGCATTGTGTCTTTGTATTAAATTCAGATGCAATTTCTGTGTTTCATCGACAACAAGAAGGTCCAAGGGATTCAGTAAAAATTAAGTGAAGCATCGGAATCTAAAACTGGACTCACAGGAGAGGTTAAAATCGTAGAAAGGCAGAGTTTCAGTCCTCTTGTACTTAAGTCGGCATTGTGCCTTTTGTATTACATTCGGATGCAATTTCTGTGTTTCATCGACAATAAGAAGGTCCAAGGGATACAGTAAACTTGAAGTGAAGCATAGCAATCTAAAACTGGACTCACAGGAGAGGTTCAAATCATTAAAAGTTAGAGTGTCAGTCCTCCAGTACTTAAGTAGGCATTGTGCCTTTTCAATTTAATTCCGATAAAATTTCTGTGCTTCATCGTCAGTAACAAGGTCCAAGGTATACAATAATCCTGAAGTGAAGCATCGGAATCTAAAATTGGACTCACAGGAGAGGTTCAAATCATTGAAAGTTAGAGTGTCAGTCTTCTTGTACTTAAGTCGGCATTGTGCCTTTTGAATTTCATTCCGATGCAATATCTGTGCTGCATCGTCAATAAGAAGGTCCAAGGTATACAGTAAACCTGAAGTCAATCATCGGAATCTAAAACTGGACTCACAGGAGAGGTTCAAATCATAGAAAGTTAGAGTGTCAGTCCTCTTGTACTTAAGTCGGCATTGTGCAACTTGAATTTAATTCCGATGCGATTTCTGTGCTTAATTGTCTATA
Organism: Schistocerca serialis cubense; assembly: GCF_023864345.2. Taxonomy (NCBI): domain Eukaryota; kingdom Metazoa; phylum Arthropoda; class Insecta; order Orthoptera; family Acrididae; genus Schistocerca; species Schistocerca serialis. The sequence continues at coordinate 21,321,479 of NC_064648.1, forward strand.
AGAAGGTCCAAGGTATACAGTAAACCTGAAGTGAAGCATCGGAATCTAAAATTGGACTCACAGGATAGGTTCAAACCATAGAAAGTTAGAGTGTCAGTCCTCTTCTACTTAAGTCGGCATTTTGCCTTTTGTATTAAATACGGATGCAATTTCTGTGCTTCATCGTCAATAAGAAGGTCCAAGGGATTCAGTAAAAATGAAGTGAAGCATCGGAATCTAAAGCTGGACTCACAGGAGATGTTCAAATCATAGAAAGTTAGAGTGTCAGTCCTCTTGTACTTAAGTCGGCATTGTGCCTTTTGAATTTAATTCCGATGCAATTTATGTGCTTCATCGTCAATAAGAAGCTCCAAGGTATACAGTAAACCTGAAGTGAAGCATCGGAATCTAAAACTGGACTCACAGGAGAGATTAAAATCGTAGAAAGGCAGAGTTTCAGTCCCTTTGTACTTAAGTCGGCATTGTGCCTTTTGTATTAAATTCGGATGCAATTTCTGTGTTTCATCGTCAGTAAGAAGGTCCAAGGGATACAGTAAACCTGAAGTTAAGCATCGGAATCTAAAACTGGACTCACAGGAGAGGTTCTAAACATAGACAGTAGGAAGAGTCAGCTCTCTTGTAGTTAAGTCGACATTGTACCATTTGAATTTAATTCCGATGCAATTTCTGTGCTTCATCGTCAATAAGAAGGTCCAAGGTATACAGTAATCCTGAAGTGAAGCATCGGAATCTAAAATTGGGCTCACAGGAGAGGTTCAAATCATAGAAAGTTAGAGTGTCAGTCCTCTTGTACTTCAGTCGGCATTGTGCAACCTGAATTTAATTCCGATGCTATTTCTGTGCTTCATCGTCAATAAGAGGGTCCAAGGTATACAGTAAACCTGAAGTCAAGCATCGGAATCTAAAACTGGACTCACAGGATAGGTTCAAATCATAGAAAGTTAGAGTGTCAGTCCTCTTGTACCTAGGTCGGCATTTTGCTTTTGTATTAAATTCGGATGCAATTTCTGTGCTTCATCGTCAATGAGAAGGTCCAAGGGATACAGTAAACCTGAAGTGAAGCATCGGAATCTAAAACTGGACTCACAGGAGAACTTAAAATCGTAGAAAGGCAGAGTTTCAGTCCTCTTGGCCTTATGTCGGCATTGTGCCCTTTGTATTAAATTCGGATGCAATTTCTGTGTTTCATCGTCAATAAGAAGGTCCAAGAGATACAGTAAACCTGAAGTTAAGCATCGGAATCTAAAACTGGACTCACAGGAGAGGTTCTAAACATTGACAGTAGGAAGAGTCAGCACTCTTGTAGTTAGGTCGGCATTGTGCCTTTTGAATTTAATTCCGATGCAATTTCTGTGCTTCATCGTCAATAAGAAGATCCAAGGTATACAGTAATCCTGAAGTGAAGCATCGGAATCTAAAATTGGACTCACAGGAAAAGTTCATATCATAGAAAGTTAGAGTGTCAGTCCTCTTGTACTTAAGCCGGCATTGTGTCTTTTGTATTAAATTCGGATGTAATTTCTGTGTTTCATCGACAATAAGAAGGTCCAAGGGATGCAGTAAACCTGTAGTGAAGCATCGGAATCTAAAACTGGACTCATAGGAGAGGTTCAAATTATAGAAAGTTAGAGTGTCAGTCCTCTTGTACTTAAGTCGGCCTTGTGGCTTTTGAATTTCATTCCGATGCAATTTCTGTGCTGCGTCGTCAATAAGAAAGTCCAAGGTATACAGTTAACCTGAAGTCAAGCAATGGAATCTAAACTGGACTCACAGGAGAGGTTCAAATCATAGAAAGTTAGAGTGTCAGTCCTCTTGTACTTAAGTCGGCATTGTGCAACTTGAATTTAATTCCGATGCGATTTCTGTGCATCATTGTCAATAAGAAGGTCCAAGGTATACAGTAAACCTGAAGTCAAGCATCGTAATCTAAAACTGGACTCACAGGAGAGGTTAAAATCATAGAAAGTTAGAGTGTCAGTCCGCTTGTACTTATGTCGGCATTTTGACTTTTGTATTAAATTCGGATGCAATTTCTGTGCTTCATCGTCAATAAGAAGGTCCAAGGGATACAGTAAACCTGAAGTAAAGCATCGGAATCTAAAACTGGACTCACAGGAGAGGTTCAAATCATAGAAAGTTAGAGTGTCAGTCCTCTTGTACTTAAGTCGGCATTGTGCTTTTTTTATTTAATTCCGATGCAATTTATGTGCTTCATCGTCAATAAGAAGGTCCAAGGTATACAGTAAACCTGATGTGAAGCATCGGAACCTAAAACCGGTCTCTCAGGAGAGGATCAATCATAGAAAGTTAGAGTGGCAGTCCTCTTGTACTTAAGTCGGCATTGCGCCTTTTGTATTAAATTCGGATGCAATTTCTGTGTTTCATCGTCAATAAGAAGGTCCAAGGGATACAGTAAACGTGAAGTGAAGCATCGGAATCTAAAACTGGACTCACAGGAGAGGTTCAATCATAGAAAGTTAGAGTGTCTGTCCTCTTGTACATATGTCGGCGTTGTGCCTTTTGAATTTAATTCCGATGCAATTTCTGTGTTTCATCGTCAATAAGAAGGTCCAAGGGATACTGTAAACCTGAAATGAAGCATCGGAATCTAAAACTGGACTCACAGGAGAGGTTCTAAACATAGACAGTAAGAAGAGTCAGTCCTCTTGTACATAAGTCGGCATTGTGCCTATTGTATTGAATTCAGATGCAATTTCTTTGTTTCATCGTCAATAAGAGGGTGCAAGGTATACAGTAAACTTGAAGTGAAGCATCGTAGTTTAAACCGGTCTCAAAGGAGTGGTTCAAGTCATAGAATGTAAGAAGTATCAGTCCTCTTGTACTTATGTCGGCATTGTGCATTTAGTGTTTAATTCCGATGCAATTTCTGTGTTTCATCGTCAATAAGAAGGTCCAAGGGATACAGTAAACGTGAAATGAAGCATCGCAATCTAAAACTGGACATAGAGGAGAGGATCAAATCATAGAAAGTTAGAGTCTCAGTCCTCCAGTACTTAAGTAGGCATTGTGCCTTTTCAATTTAATTCCGATAAAATTTCTGTGCTTCATCGTCAATAAGAAGGTCCAAGGTATACAATAATCCTGAAGTGAAGCATCGGAATCTAAAATTGGACTCACAGGAGAGGTTCAAATCATAGAAAGTTAGAGTGTCAGTCCTCTTGTACTTAAGTCGGCCTTGTGCCTTTTGAATTTCATTCCGATGCAATTTCTGTGCTGCGTCGTCAATAAGAAGGTCCAAGGTATACAGTAAACCTGAAGTCAAGCAATGGAATCTAAAACTGGACTCACAGGAGAGGTTCAAATCATAGAAAGTTAGAGTGTCAGTCCTCTTGTACTTAAGTCGGCATTGTACAACTTGATTTAATTCCGATGCGATTTCTGTGCATCATTGTCAATAAGAAGGTCCAAGGTATACAGTAAACCTGAAGTCAAGCATCGTAATCTAAAACTGGACTCACAGGAGAGGTTAAAATCATAGAAAGTTAGAGTGTCAGTCCACCTGTACTTAAGTCGGCATTGTGCCTTTTGTAATAAATTCGGATGCAATTTCTGTGTTTCATCGTCAATAAGAAGGTCCAAGGGATACAGTAAACGTGAAATGAAGCATAGCAATCTAAAACTGGACTCACAGGAGAGGTTCAAATCATTAAAAGTTAGAGTGTCAGTCCACTTGTACTTATGTCGGCATTGTGCCATTTGAATTTAATTCCGATGCAATTTCTTTGTTTCATCGTCAATAAGAATGTCCAAGGTATACAGTAATCCTGAAGTGAAGCATCGGAATCTAAAACTGGACTCACAGGATAGGATCAAATCATAGAAACTTAGAGTGTCAGTCCTCCAGTACTTAAGTAGGCATTGAGCCTTTTCAATTTAATTCCGATAAAATTTCTGTGTTTCATCGTCAGTAACAAGGTCCAAGGTATACAATAATCCTGAAGTGAAGCATCGGAATCTATAATTGGACTCACAGGACAGGTTCATATCATTGAAATTTAGAGTGTCAGTCTTCTTGTACTTAAGTCGGCATTGTGCCTTTTGAATTTCATTCCGATGCAATTTCTGTGCTGCATCGTCAATAAGAAGGTCCAAGGTATACATTAAACCTGAAGTCAAGCATCGGAATCTAAAACTGGACTCACAGGAGAGGTTCAAACCATAGAAAGTTAGAGTGTCAGTCCTCTTGTACTTAAGTCGGCATTGTGCAACTTGAATTTAATTCAGATGTGATTTCTGTGCTTCATTGTCTATAAGAAGGTCCAAGGTATACAGTAAACCTGAAGTCAAGCATCGTAATCTAAAACTGGACTCACAGGAGAGGTTCAAATCATAGAAAGTTAGAGTGTCAGTCCTCTTGTACTTAAGTCGGTATTTTGCTTTTTGTATTAAATTCGGATGCAATTTCTGTGCTTCATCGTGAATAAGAAGGTCCAACGGATACAGTAAAAATTAAGTGAAGCATCGGAATCTAAAACTGGACTCACAGGAGAGGTTCAAATCATAGAAAGTTAGAGTGTCAGTCCTCTTGTACTTAAGTCGGCATTGTGCCTTTTGAATTGAATTCCGATGCAATCTCTGTGCTTCGTCGTCAATAAGAAGGTCCAAGGTATACAGTAAACCTGAAGTGAAGCATCGGAATCTAAAACTGGACTCACAGGAGAGGTTAAAATCGTAGAAAGGCAGAGTTTCAGTCCTCTTGTACTTAAGTCGGCATTGTGCCTTTTGTATTAAATTCGGATGCAATTTCTGTGCTTCATCGTCAATAAGAAGGTCCAAGGGATACACTAAACCTGAAGTGAAGCATCGGAATCTAAATCTGGTCTCAAACTAAATGTTCATAACATAGATAGTAAGAAGAGTCAGTCTTCTGGTACTGAAGACGGCATTGTGCCTTTTGTATTTAATTACGATTCAATTTGTGTGTTTCATAGTCAATTAGAATGTGCAAGGGATACAGTAAACCTGAACAGAAGCATTGGAATCTGAAACTGGTCTCACAGGAAAAGTTCTAAACATAGAGGTTACACTAAACAACCGAACTAGGTTAATAATTGGCTCCTTTTACCGACCTCCCGACTCAGCAGCATTAGTGGCAGAACAACTGAGAGAAAATTTGGAATACATTTCACATAAATTTTCTCAGCATGTGATAGTCTTAGGTGGAGATTTCAATTTACCAGATATAGACTGGAACACTCACATGTTTAGGACGGGTGGTAGGGACAGAGCATCGAGTGACATTATACTGAGTGCACTATCCGAAAATTACCTCGAGCAATTAAACAGAGAACCGACTCGTGGAGATAACATCTTGGACCTACTGATAACAAACAGACCCGAACTTTTCGACTCTGTATGTACAGAACAGGGAATCAGTGATCATAAGGCCATTGCAGCATCCCTGAATATGGAAGTTAATAGGAATATAAAAAAAGGGAGGAAGGTTTATCTGTTTAGCAAGAGTAATAGAAGGCAGATTTCAGACTACCTAACAGATCAAAACGAAAATTTCTGTTCCGACACTGACAATGTTGAGTGTTTATGGAAAAAGTTCAAGGCAATCGTAAAATGCGTTTTAGACAGGTACGTGCCGAGTAAAACTGTGAGGGACGGGAACAATCCACCGTGGTACAACAACAAAGTTAGGAAACTACTGCGAAAGCAAAGAGAGCTCCACTCCAAGTTTAAACGCAGCCAAAACCTCTCAGACAAACAGAAGCTAAACGATGTCAAAGTTAGCGTAAGAAGGGCTATGCGTGAAGCGTTCATTGAATTCGAAAGTAAAATTCTATGTACCGACTTGACAGAAAATCCTAGGAAGTTCTGGTCTTACGTTAAATCAGTAAGTGGCTCGAAGCAGCATATCCAGATACTACGGGATGATGATGGCATTGAAACAGAGGATGACACGCGTAAAGCTGAAATACTAAACACCTTTTTCCAAAGCTGTTTCACAGAGGAAGACCGCACTGCAGTTCCTTCTCTAAATCCTCGCACAAACGAAAAAATGGCTGACATCGAAATAAGTGTCCAAGGAATAGAAAAGCAACTGGAATCACTCAATAGAGGAAAGTCCACTGGACCTGACGGGATACCAATTCGATTCTACACAGAGTACGCGAAAGAACTTGCCCCCTTCTAACAGCCGTGTACCGCAAGTCTCTAGAGGAACGGAGGGTTCCAAATGATTGGAAAAGAGCACAGATAGTCCCAGTCTTCAAGAAGGGTCGTCGAGCAGATGCGCAAAACTATAGACCTATATCTCTTACGTCGATCTCTTGTAGAATTTTAGAACATGTTTTTTCCTCGCGTATCATGTCATTTCTGGAAACCCAGAATCTACGATGTAGGAATCAACATGGATTCCGGAAACAGCGATCGTGTGAGACCCAACTCGCCTTATTCGTTCATGAGACCCAGAAAATATTACATACAGGCTCCCAGGTAGATGCTATTTTTCTTGACTTCCGGAAGGCGTTCGATACAGTTCCGCACTGTCGCCTGATAACCAAAGTAAGAGCCTACGGAATATCAGACCAGCTGTGTGGCTGGATTGAAGAGTTTTTAGCAAACAGAACACAGCATGTTGTTATCAAAGGAGAGACGTCTACAGACGTTAAAGTAACCTCTGGCGTGCCACAGGGGAGTGTTATGGGACCATTGCTTTTCACAATATATATAAATGACCTAGTAGATAGTGTCGGAAGTTCCATGCGGCTTTTCGCGGATGATGCTGTAGTATACAGAGAAGTTGCTGCATTAGAAAATTGTAGCGAAATACAGGAAGATCTGCAGCGGATAGGCACTTGGTGCAGGGAGTGGCAACTGACCCTTAACATAGACAAATGTAATGTATTGCGAATACATAGAAAGAAGGATCCTTTATTGTATGATTATATGATAGCGGGACAAACATTGGTAGCAGTTACTTCTGTAAAATATCTGGGAGTGTGCGTACGGAACGATTTGAAGTGGAATGATCATATAAAATTAATTGTTGGTAAGGCGGGTACCAGGTTGAGATTCATTGGGAGAAAATGTAGTCCATCAACAAAGGAGGTGGCTTACAAAACACTCGTTCGACCTATACTTGAGTATTGCTCATCAGTGTGGGATCCGTACCAGGTCGGGTTGTCGGAGGAGATAGAGAAGATCCAAAGAAGAGCGGCGCGTTTTGTCACCGGGTTATTTGGTAACCGTGATAGCGTTACGGAGATGTTTATTAAACTCAAGTGGCAGACTCTGCAAGAGAGGCGCTCTGCATCGCGGTGTAGCTTGCTCGCCAGGTTTCGAGAGGGTGCGTTTCTGGATGAGGTATCGAATATATTGCTTCCCCCTACTTATACCTCCCGAGGAGATCACGAATGTAAAATTAGAGAGATTAGAGCGCGCACGGAGGCTTTCAGACAGTCGTTCTTCCCGCGAACCATACGCGACTGGAACAGGAAAGGGAGGTAATGACAGTGGCACGTAAAGTGCCCTCCGCCACACACCGTTGGGTGGCTTGCGGAGTATCAATGTAGATGTAGATGTAGAAGTAGACAGTAAGAAGAGTCAGTCCTCTTGTACTCAAGTCGACATTGTGCCTTTTTTTTAAAATTACGATGCAATATCTGTGTTTAATCGGCAATGAGAAGGTCCAAGGGATACAGTAAATCTGAAGTGCAGCATCGGAACCTAAAACCGGTATCACAGGAGAGGATCAAATCGTAGAAAGTAAGAAGTGTCTGTCCTTTTGTACTTAAGTCGGCATTCTGCCTTTTGTATTTAGTTCCGATGCAATTTCTGTGTTTCAGCGTCAATAAGAAGGTCCAAGGGATACAGTAAACGTGAAATGAAGCATCGCAATCTAAATAGGACTCACAGGAGAGGTTCAAATCATTGAAAGTTAGAGTGTCAGTCCACATGTACTTATGTCGGCATTGTGCCATTTGAATTTAATTCCGATGCAATTTATTTGTTTCATCGTCAATAAGAAGGTCCAAGGTATACAGTAAACCTGAAGTGAAGCATCGGAATCTAAAACTGGACTCACAGGTGAGGTTCAAATCATAGAAAGTTAGAGTGTCTGTCCTCTTGTACTTAAGTCGGCATTTTGCCTTTTGCATTGAATTCGGATGCAATTTCTGTGCTTCATCGTCAATAAGAAGGTCCAAGGGATACAGTAAACCTGAAGTGAAGCATCGGAATCTAAAACTGGACTCACAGGAGAGGTTCAAATCATAGAAAGTTAGAGTGTCAGTCCTCTTGTACTTAAGTCGGCATTGTGCTTTTTTAATTTCATTCCGATGCAATTTATGTGCTACATCGTCAATAAGAAGGTCCAAGGTATACAGTAAACCTGATGTGAAGCATCGGAACCTAAATCCGGTATCACAGGAGAGGATCAAATCGTAGAATGTAAGAAGTGTCAGTCCTTTTGTACTTAAGTCGGCATTCTGCCTTTTGTATTTAATTCCGATGCAATTTCTGTGTTTCATCGTCAATAAGAAGGTCCAAGGGATACAGTAAACGTGAAATGAAGCATCGCAATCTAAAACTGGACTCACAGGAGAGGATCAAATAATAGAAAGTTAGAGTCTCAGTCCTCCAGTACTTAAGTAGGCATTGTGCCTTTTCAATTTAATTCCGATAAAATTTCTGTGCTTCATCGTCAATAAGAAGGTCCAAGGTATGCAATAATCCTGAAGTGAAGCATCGGAATCTAAAATTGGACTCACAGGAGAGGTTCAAATCATAGAAAGTTAGAGTGTCAGTCCTCTTGTACTTAAGTCGGCATTGTGCCTTTTGAATTTCATTCCGATGCAATTTCTGTGCTGCGTCGTCAATAAGAATGTCCAAGGTATACTGTAAACCTGAAGTCAAGCATCGGAATCTAAAACTGGACTCACAGGAGAGGTTCAAATCATATAAAGTTAGAGTGTCAGTCCTCTTGTACTTAAGTCGGCATTGTGCAACTTGAATTCAATTCCGATGCGATTTCTGTGCTTCATTGTCAATAAGAAGGTCCAAGGTATACAGTAAACCTGAAGTCAAGCATCGTAATCTAAAACTGGACTCACAGGAGAGGTTAAAATCATAGATAGTTAGAGTGTCAGTCCTCTTGTACTTAAGTCGGCATTTTGCCTTTTGCATTGAATTCGGATGCAATTTCTGTGCTTCATCGTCAATAAGAAGGTCCAAGGGATACAGTAAACCTGAAGTGAAGCATCGGAATCTAAAACTGGACTCACAGGAGAGGTTCAAATCATAGAAAGTTAGAGTGTCAGTCCTCTTGTACTTAAGTCGGCATTGTGCTTTTTTAATTTCATTCCGATGCAATTTATGTGCTACATCGTCAATAAGAAGGTCCAAGGTATACAGTAAACCTGATGTGAAGCATCACAATCTATAACTGGACTCACAGGAGAGGTTAAAATCGTAGAAAGGCAGAGTTTCAGTCCTCCTGTACTGAAGTCGGCAATGTGTATTTTGTATTAAATTCGGATGCAATTTCTGTGTTTCATCGTCAGTAAGAAGGTCCAAGGGATACAGTAAACCTGAAGTTAAGCATCGGAATCTAAAACTGGACTCACAGGAGAGGTTCTAAACATAGACAGTAGGAAGAGTCAGCTCTCTTGTAGTTAAGTCGGCATTGTGCCATTTGAATTTAATTCCGATGCAATTTCTGTGCTTCATCGTCAATAAGATGGTCCAAGGTATACAGTAATCCTGAAATGAAGCATCGGAATCTAAAATTGGACTCACAGGAGAGGTTCAAATCATAGAAAGTTAGAGTGTCAGTCCTCTTGTACTTAAGTCGGCATTGTGTCTTTTGTATTAAATTCAGATGCAATTTCTGTGTTTCATCGACAATAAGAATGTCCAAGGGATACAGTAAACCTGAAGTGAAGCATCGGAATCTAAAACTGGACTCACAGGAGAGGTTCAAATCATAGAAAGTTAGAGTGTCAGTCCTCTTGTACTTAAGTCGGCATTGTGCTTTTTGAATTTAAGTCCGATGCAATTCCTGTGCTTTATCGTCAATAAGAAGGTCCAAGGTAAACATTAAACCTGAAGTGAAGCATCGGAAACTAAAACTAGACTCACAGGAGAGGTTCAAATCGTAGAAAGTTAGAGTGTCAGTCCTCTTGTACTTAAGTCGGCATTATGCCTTTTGAATTTAATTCCGATGCAATTTCTGTGTTTCATCGTCAATAAGAAAGTCCACGGTATACAGTAAACCTGAAGTGAAGCATCGGAATCTAAAACGGGACTCACAGGATAGGTTCAAATCGTAGAAAGTCAGAGTTTCAGTTCTCTGGTACTTAAGTCGGCATTGTGCTTTTTGAATTTTATTCCGATGCAATTTATGTGCTTCATCGTCAATAAGTAGGTCCAAGGTATTCAGTAAACCTGAAGTGAAGCATCGGAATCTAAAACTGGACTCACAGGAGAGGTTAAAATCGTAGAAAGGCATATTTTCAGTCCTCTTGTACTTAAGTCGGCATTGTGCCTTTTGTATTAAATTCAAATGCAATTTCTGTGTTTCATCGTTAGTAAGAAGGTCCAAGGGATACAGTAAACCTGAAGTTAAGCTTCGGAATCTAAAACTGGACTCACAGGAGAGGTTCTAAACATAGACAGTAGGAAGAGTCACCTCTCTTGTAGTTAAGTTGGCATTGTACCATTTCAATTTAATTCCGATGCAATTCCTGTGCTTTATCGTCAATAAGATGGTCCAAGGTAAACAGTAAACATGAAGTGAAGCATCGTAAACTAAAACTGGACTCACAGGAGAGGTTCAAATCATAGAAAGTTAGAGTGTCAGTCCTCTTGTACTTAAGTCGGCATTATGCCTTTTGAATTTATTTCCGATAGAATTTCTGTGTTTCATCGTCAATAAGAAGGTCCAAGGTATACAGTAAACCTGAAGTGAAGCATCGGATTCTAAAACTGGTCTCACAGGAGAGATTCAGATCATACAAAATTAGAGTGTCAGTCCTCTTGTACTTAAGTCGGCATTGTGCCTTTTGAATTTAATTCCGATGCAGTTTCTGTGCTACATCGTCAATAAGAAAGTCCACGGTATACAGTAAACCTGAAGTGAAGCATCGGAATCTAAAAGTGGACTCACAGGATAGGTTCAAATTGTAGAAAGTCAGAGTTTCAATCCTCTGGTACTTAAGTCGGCATTGTGCCTTTAGTATTAAATTCGGATGCAATTTCTGTGCTTCATCGTCAATAAGAAGGTCCAAGGGATACAGTAAACCTGAAGTGAAGCATCGGAATCTAAATCTGGTCTCAAACTAAATGTTCATAACATAGATAGTAAGAAGAGTCAGTCTTCTGGTACTGAAGTCGGCATTGTGCCTTTTGTATTTAATTACGATGCAATTTGTGTGTTTCATAGTCAATTAGAAGGTGCAAGGGATACAGTAAACCTGAACAGAAACATCGGAATCTAAAACTGGTCTCACAGGAAAAGTTCTAAACATAGACAGTAAGAAGAGTCAGTCCTCTTGTACTCAAGTCGACATTGTGCCTTTTTTCTAAAATTACGCTGCAATTTCTGTGTTTAATCGTCAATGAGATGGTCCAAGGGATACAGTAAACCTGAAGTGAAGCATCGGAATCTAAAACTGGACTCACAGGAGAGGTTCAAATCATAGAAAGTTAGAGTGTCAATCCTCTTGTACTTAAGTCGGCATTGTTCCATTTGAATTTAATTCGGATGCAATTTCTGTGTTTCATCTTCAATAAGAAGGTCCAAGGGATACAGTAAACCTGAAGTTAAGCATCGGAATCTAAAACTGGTCTCACACGAGAGGTTAAAATCGTACATAGGCAGAGTTTCAGTCCTCTTGTACTTAAGTCGGCATTGTGCCTTTTGTATTAAATTCGGATGCAATTTCTGTGTTTCATCGTCAATAAGAAGGTCCAAGGTAAACAGTAAACCTGAAGTGAAGCATCGGAATCTAAAACTGGACTCACACGAGAGGTTAAAATCGTACATAGGCAGAGTTTCAGTCCTCTTGTACTTAAGTCGGCATTGTGCCTTTTGTATTAAATTCGGATGCAATTTCTGTGTTTCATCGTCAATAAGAAGGTCCAAGGGATACAGTAAACCTGAAGTTAAGCATCGGAATCTAAAACTGGACTCACAGGAGAGATTCAGATCATAGAAAGTTAGAGTGTCAGTCTTCTTGTACATAAGTCGGTATTGTGCCTTTTGAATTTAATTCCGATGCGGTTTCTGTGCTTCATCGTCAATAAGAAAGTCCACGGTATACAGTAAACCTAAAGTGAAGCATCGGAATGTAAAACGGGACTCACAGGATAGGTTCAAATCGTAGAAAGTCAGAGTTTCAGTCTTCTGGTACTTAAGTCGGCATTGTGCCTTTTGAATTTTATTCCGATGCAATTTATGTGCTTCATCGTCAATAAGAAGGTCCAAGGTATACAGTAAACCTGAAGTGAAGCATCGGAATCAAAAACTGGACTCACAGGAGAGGTTAAAATCGGAGAAAGGCAGAGTTTCAGTCCTCTTGTACTTAAGTCGGCATTGTGCCTTTTGTATTAAATTCGGATGCAATTTCTGTGTTTCATCGTCAATAAGAAGGTCCAAGGGATACAGTAAAACTGAAGTTAAGCATCGGAATCTAAAACTGGACTCACAGGAGAGGTTCTAAACATAGACAGTAGGAAGAGTCAGCACTCTTGTAGTTAAATCGGCATTGTGCCTTTTGAATTTAATTCCGATGCAATTTCTGTGCTTCATCGTCAATAAGAATGTCCAAGGTATACAGTAATCCTGAAGTGAAGCATCGGAATCTAAAATTGGACTCACAGGAGAGGTTCAAATCATAGAAAGTCAGAGTGTCAGTCCTTTTGTACTTAAGACGGCATTGTGTCTTTTCTATTAAATTTGGATGCAATTTCTGTGTTTCATCGACAATAAGAAGGTCCAAGGGATAGAGTAAAACTGAAGTGAAGCATCGGAATCTAAAACTGGACTCACAGGAGAGGTTCAAATCATAGAAAGTCAGAGTGTCAGTCCTTTTGTACTTAAGACGGCATTGTGTCTTTTCTATTAAATTTGGATGCAATTTCTGTGTTTCATCGACAATAAGAAGGTCCAAGGGATAGAGTAAAACTGAAGTGAAGCATCGGAATCTAAAACTGGACTCACAGGAGAGGTTCAAATCATAGAAAGTTAGAGTGTCAGTCCTCTTGTACTTAAGCTGGCATTGTGCTTTTTGAATTCAATTCCGATGCAATTCCTGTGCTTTATCGTCAATAAGAAGGTCCAAGGTAAACAGTAAACCTGAAGTGAAGCATCGGAATCTAAAACTGGACTCACAGGAGGGGTTCAAATCATAGAAAGTTAGAGTGTCAGTCCTCTTGTACTTAAGTCGGCATTATACCTTTTGAATTTAATTCCGATGCAATTTCTGTGTTTCATCGTCAATAAGAAGGTCCAAGGTATACAGTAAACCTGAAGTGAAGCATCGGAATCTGAAACTGGACTCACAGGATAGGTTCAAATCGTAGAAAGTCAGAGATTCAGTCCTCTGGTACTTAAGTCGGCATTGTGCCTTTAGTATTAAATTCGGATGCAATATCTGTGCTTCATCGTCAATAAGAAGTTCCAAGGGATACAGTAAACCTGAAGTGAAGCATCGGAATCTAAATCTGGTATCAAACTAAATGTTCATAACATAGATAGTAAGAAGAGTCAGTCTTCTGGTACTGAAGTCGGCATTGTGCCTTTTGTATTTCATTACGATGCAATTTGTGTGTTTCATAGTCAATTAGAAGGTGCAAGGGATACAGTAAACCTGAACAGAAGCATCGGAATCTAAAACTGGTCTCACAGGAAAAGTTCTAAACATAGACAGTAAGAAGAGTCAGTCCTCTTCTACTTAATTCGACATTGTGCCTTTTTTTTAAAATTACGATGCAATTTCTGTGTTTGTTCGTCAATGAGAAGGTCCAAGGTATACAGTAAACCTGAAGTGAAGCATCGGAATCTAAAACTGGACTCACAGGAGAGGATCAATCATAGAAAATTAGAGTGTCTGTCATCTTGTACATATGTCGGCATTGTGCCTTTTGAATTTAATTCCGATGCAATTTCTGTGTATCATCGTCATTAAGAAGGTCAAAGGCATACAATAAACCTGAAGTGAAGTATCGGAATCCAAAACTGGACTCACAGGAGAGGTTCTAAACATAGACAGTAAGAAGAGTCAGTCCTCTTGTACTTAAGTCGGCATTGTGCCTATTGTATTGAATTCAGATGCAATTTCTGTGTTTCATCGTCAATAAGAAAGTCCAAGGTATACAGTAAACCTGAAGTGAAGCATCGGAATTTAAACCGGTCTCACAGGAGAGGTTCAAATCATAGAATGTAAGAAGTATCAGTCCTCTTGTACTTAAGTCGGCATTGTGCCTTTTGTGTTTAATTCCGACTCAATTTCTGTGTTTCATCGTCAATAAGAAGATCCAAGGGATACAGTAAACCTGAAGTGAAGCATCGGAATCTAAAACTGGACTCACAGGAGAGGATCAAATCATAGAAAGTTAGAGTGTCAGACCTCTTGTACTTAAGTAGGCATTGTGCCTTTTCAATTTAATTCCGATAAAATTTCTGTGCTTCATCGTCAATAAGAAGGTCCAAGGTATACAATGATCCTAAAGTGAAGCATCGGAATCTAAAATTGGACTCACAGGAGAGGTTGAAATCATAGAAAGTTAGAGTGTCAGGCCTCTTGTAGTTAAGTCGGCATTGTGCCATTTGAATTTAAATCCGATGAAATTTCTCTGTTTCATCGTCAACAAGAAGGTCCAAGGTATACAGAAACCCTGAAGTGAAGCATCGGAATCTAAAACAGGACTCACAGGAGAGGTTCCAATCATAGAAAGTTAGAGTGTCAGGCCTCTTGTACTTAAGTCGGCATTGTGCCTTTTGAATTTAATTCGGATGCAATTTCTGTGCTTCATCGTCAGTAAGAAGGTCCAAGGTATAAAGTAAACCTGAAGTGAAGCATAGGAATCAAAAACTGGACTCACAAGAGCGGTTCAAATCTTAGAAAGTTAGAGTGTCAGTCCTCTTTTACTTAAGTCGGCATTGTGCCATTTGAATATAATTCCGATGCTATTTCTGTGCTTCATCGTCAATAAGAAGGTCCAAGGTATACAGTAAACCTGAAGTGAAGCATCGGGTACTAAAACTGGACTCACATTAGAGGTTCCAATCATAGAAAGTTAGAGTGTCAGTCTTCTTGTACTTAAGTCGGCATTGTGCCCTTTTAATTTTATTCCGATGCAATTTCTGTGCTTCATCGTCAATAAGAAGGTCCAAGGTATACATAAACCTGAAGTGAAGCATCGGAATCTAAAACTGGACTCACAGGAGAGGCTGCAATCATAGAAAGTTAGAGTGTCAGTCCTCTTGTACTTAAGTCGGCATTGTCCCTTTTGAATTTAATTCCGATGCAATTTCTGTGCTTCATCGTCAATAAGAAGGTCCAAGGTATACAGTAAAACTGAAGTGAAGCATCGGGATCTAAAACTGGACTCACAGGAGATGTTCAAATCATAGAAAGTTAGAGTGTCAGTCCTCTTGCACTTAAGTCGGCATTGTGCCTTTTGTATTAAGTTCGGATGCAATTTCTGAGCTTCATCGTCAATAAGAAGGTCCAAGGTATACAGTAAACCAGAAGTGAAGCATCGGAATCTAAAACTGGACTCACACTGGAGGTTCCAATCATAGAAAGTTAGAGTGTCAGTCCTCTTGAACTTAAGTTGGCATTGTGCCTTTTGTATTAAATTCGGATACAATTTCTGTGCTTCATCGTCAGTAAGAAGGTCCAAGGTATAAAGTAAACCTGAAGTGAAGCATCGTAATCTAAAACTGGACTCAAAAGAGCGGTTCAAATCATAGAAAGTTAGAGTGTCAGTCCTCTTGTACTTAAGTCGGCATTGTGCCTTTTGAATTTAATTCCGATGCAATTTCTGTGCTTCATCGTCAATAAGAAGGTCCAAGGTATACAATAAACCTGAAGTGAAGCATCGGAATCTAAAACTGGACTCACAGGAGAGGTACATATCATAGAAAGTTAGAGTGTCAGTCCTCTTGTACTTAAGTCGGCATTGTGCCTTTTGAATTTAATTCCGATGCAATTTCTGTGCTTCATCGTCAATAAGAAGGTCCAAGGTATACAATAAACCTGAAGTGAAGCATCGGAATCTAAAACTGGACTCACAGGAGAGGTTATAATCGTAGAAAGGCAGATTTTCAGTCCTCTTGCACTTAAGTCGGCATTGTGCCTTTTGTATTAAATTCGGATGCAATTTCTGTGTTTCATCGTTAGTAAGAAGGTCCAAGGGATACAGTAAACCTGAAGTTAAGCATCGGAATCCAAAACTGGACTCACAGGAGAGGTTCTAAACATAGACAGTAGGAAGAGTCACCTCTCTTGTAGTAGAGTTGGCATTGTACCATTTCAATTTAATTCCGATGCAATTCCAGTGCTTTATCGTCAATAAGAAGGTCCAAGGTAAACAGTAAACCTGAAGTGAAGCATCGGAAACTAAAAGTGGACTCACAGGAGAGATACAGATAATACAAAGTTAGAGTGTCAGTCCTCTTGTACTTAAGTCGGCATTATGCCTTTTGAATTTAATTCCGATGGAATTTCTGTGTTTCATCGTCAATAAGAAGGTCCAAGGTATACAGTAAACCTGAAATGAAGCATCGGAATCTAAAACTGGACTCACAGGAGAGATTCAGATCATACAAAGTTAGAGTGTCAGTCCTCTTGTACTTAAGTCGGCATTGTGCCTTTTGAATTTAATTCCGATGCAATTTCTGTCCTTCATCGACAGTAAGAAGTTCCAAGGTATACAGTAAACCTGAAGTGAAGCATCGGACACTAAAACTGGACTCACAGGAGAGGTTCAAATCATAGAAAGTTAGAGTGTCAGTCTTCTTGTACTTAAGTCGGTATTGTGCCTTTTGAATTTAATTCCGATGCAGTTACTGTGCTTCATCGTCAATAAGAAAGTCCGCGGTATACAGTAAACCTGAAGTGAAGCATCGGAATCTAAAAGTGGACTCACAGGATAGGTTCAAATCGTAGAAAGTCAGAGTTTCAGTCCTCTGGTACTTAAGTCGGCATTGTGCCTTTAGTATTAAATTCAGATGCAATATCTGTGCTTCATCGTCAATAAGAAGGTCCAAGGGAAACAATAAACCTGAAGTGTAGCATCGGAATCTAAATCTGGTCTCAAACTAAATGTTCATAACATAGATAGTTAGAAGAGTAAGTCTTCTGGTACTGAAGTCGGCATTGTGCATTTTGTATTTAATTACGATGCAATTTGTGTGTTTCATAGTCGATTAGAAGGTGCAAGGGATACAGTAAACCTGAACAGAAGCATCGGAATCTAAAACTGATCTCACAGGAAAAGTTCTAAACATAGACAGTAAGAAGAGTCAGTCCTCTTGTACTCAAGTCGACATTGTGCCTTTTTTCTAAAATTACGATGCAATTTCTGTGTTTAATCGTCAATGAGATGGTCCAAGGGATACAGTAAACCTGAAGGGAAGCATCGGAATCTAAAACTGGACTCACAGGAGAGGTTCAATTCGTAGAAAGTTAGAGTGTCAATCCTCTTGTACTTAAGTCGGCATTGTGCCATTTGAATTTAATTCCGATGCAATTTCTGTGTTTCATCGTCAATAATTAGGTCCAAGGTATACAGTAAACCTGATGTGAAGCATCGATATCTAAAACTGGACTCACAGGACAGGTTCAAATCGTAGAAAGTCAGAGTTTCAGTCCTCTTCTACTTAAGTCGGCATTGTGCCTTTTGTATTAAATTCGGATGCAATTTCTGTGTTTCATCGTCAATAAGAAGGTCCAAGGGATACAGTAAACGTGAAATGAAGCATCGCAATCTAAAACTGGACTCACAGGAGAGGATCAAATCATTGAAAGTTAGAGTGTCAGTCCTCTTGTTCTTAAGTCTGCATTGTGCCTTTTGTATTAAATTCGGATGCAATTTCTGTGTTTCATCGACAATAAGAGGGTCCAAGGGAAACAGTAAACCTGAAGTGAAGCATCGGAATCTAAAACTGGACTCACAGGAGAGGTCCAAATCATATGAAGTAAGAGTGTCAGTCCTCTTGAACTTAAGTCGGCATTGTGACTTTTGAATTTAATTACGATGCAACATATGTGCTTCATCGTCAATAAGAAGGTCCAAGGTATACAGTAAACCTGAAGTGAAGCATTGGAATCTAAATCTTGTCTCAAACTAAATGTTCATAACATAGATAGTAAGAAGAGTCAGTCTTCTGATACTGAAGTCGGCATTGTGCCTTTTGTATTTCATTACGATGCAATTTGTGTGTTTCATAGTCAATTAGAAGGGGCAAGGGATACAGTAAACCTGAACAGAAGCATCGGAATCTAAAACTGGTCTCACAGGAAAAGTTCTAAACATACACAGTAAGAAGAGTCAGTCCTCTTCTACTTAATTCGACATTGTGCCTTTTTTATAAAATTACGATGCAATTTTTGAGTTTATTCGTCAATGAGAAGGTCCAAGGGATACAGTAAACCTGAAGTGAAGCATCGGAATCTAAAACTGGACTCACAGGAGTGGATCAAATCATAGAAAATTAGAGTGTCTGTCATCTTGTACATATGTCGGCATTGTGCCTTTTGAATTTAATTTCGATGCAAATTATGTGTATCATCGTCATTAAGAAGGTCCAAGGGATACAGTAAACCTGAAGTGAAGCATCGGAATCCAAAACTGGACTCACAAGAGAGGTTCTAAACATAGAGAGTATGAAGAGTCAGTCCTCTTGTACTTAAGTCGGCATTGTCCCTATTGTATTGAATTCAGATGCAATTTCTGTGTTTCATCGTCAATAAGAAGGTCCAAGGGATACAGTAAACCTGAAGTGAAGCATCGGAATCTAAAACTGGACTCACAGGAGAGGATCAAATCATAGAAAGTTAGAGTGTCAGACCTCTTGTACTTAAGTAGGCATTGTGCCTTTTCAATTTAATTCCGATAAAATTTCTGTGCTTCATCGTCAAGAAGAAGGTCCAAGGTATACAATGATCCTAAAGTGAAGCATCGGAATCTAAAATTGGATTCACAGGAGAGGTTGAAATCATAGAAAGTTAGAGTGTCAGTCCTCTTGTAGTTAAGTCGGCATTGTGCCATTTGAATTTAAATCCGATGAAATTTCTCTGTTTCATCGTCAACAAGAAGGTCCAAGGTATACAGAAACCCTGAAGTGAAGCATCGGAATCTAAAACAGGACTCACAGGAGAGGTTCCAATCATAGAAAGTTAGAGTGTCAGGCCTCTTGTACTTAAGTCGGCATTGTGCCTTTTGAATTTAATTCGGATGCAATTTCTGTGCTTCATCGTCAGTAAGAAGGTCCAAGGTATCAAGAAAACTTGAAGTGAAGCATAGGAATCTAAAACTGGGCTCACAAGAGCGGTTCAAATCAAAGAAAGTTAGAGTGTCAGTCCTCTTGTACTTAAGTCGGCATTGTGCCTTTTGAATTTAATTCCGATGCAATTTCTGTGCTTCATCGTCAATAAGAAGGTCCAAGGTATACAGTAAACCTGAAGTGAAGCAACGGAATCTAAAACTGGACTCACAGGAGAGGTACAAATCATAGAAAGTTAGAGTGTCAGTCCTCTTGTACTTATGTCGGCATTGTCCCTTTTGAATTTAATTCCGATGCAAATTCTGTGCTTCATCGTCAATAAGAAGGTCCAAGGTATACATAAACCTGAAGTGAAGCATTGCGTACTAAAACTGGACTCACATTAGAGGTTACAATCATAGAAAGTTAGAGTGTCAGTCTTCTTGTACTTAAGTCGGCATTGTGCCTTTTTAATTTAATTCCGATGCAATTTCTGTGCTTCATCGTCAATAAGAAGGTCCAAGGTATACATAAACCTGAAGTGAAGCATCGCAATCTAAAACTGGACTCACAGGAGAGGTTGAAATCATCGAAAGTTAGAGTGTCAGTCCTATTGTACTTAAGTCGGCATTGTCCCTTTTGAATTTAATTCCAATGCAATTTCTGTGCTTCAGCGTCAATAAGAAGGTCCAAGGTATACAGTAAAACTGAAGTGACGCATCGGGTTCTAAAACTGGACTCACAGGAGATGTTCAAATCATAGAAACTTAGAGTGTCAGTCCTCTTGCACTTAAGTCGGCATTGTGCCTTTTGTATTACATTCGGATGCAATTTCTGAGATTCATCGTCAATAAGAAGGTCCAAGGTATAGAGTAAACCTGAAGTGAAGCATCGGAATCTAAAACTGGACTCACAGGAGAGGATCAAATCATAGAAAATTAGAGTGTCTCTCATCTTGTACATATGTCGGCATTCTGCCTTTTGAATTTAACTCGGATGCCATTTCTGTGCTTCATCGTCAATAAGAAGGTCTAAGGTATACAGTAAACCTGAAGTGAAGCATCGGAATCTGAAACTGGACTCACACTGGAGGTTCCAATCATAGAAAGTTAGAGTGTCAGTCCTCTTGTACGTAAGTCGGCATTGTGCCTTTTGAATTTAATTCCGATGCAATTTCTGTGCTTCATCGTCAATAAGAAGGTCCAAGGTATACGATAAACCTGAAGTGAAGCATCGGAATCTAAAACTGGACTCACAGGAGAGGTACAAATCATAGAAAGTTAGAGTGTCAGTCCTCTTGTACTTATGTCGGCATTGTCTCTTTTGAATTTAATTCCGATGCAATTTCTGTGCTTCATCGTCAATAAGAAGGTCCAAGGTATACAGTAAACCTGAAGTGATGCATCGGGATCTAAAACTGGACTCACATTAGAGGTTCCAATCATAGAAAGTTAAAGTGTCAGTCCTCTTGTTCTTAAGTCGGCATTGTGAATTTTGAATTTAATTACGATGCAATTTCTGTGCTTCGTTGTCAATAAGAAGGTCCAAGGTATACATAAACCTGAAGTGAAGCATCGGAATCTAAAACTGGACTCACAGGAGAGGTTGAAATCCTAGAAAGTTAGAGTGCCAGTCCTCTTGTACTTAAGTCGGCATTGTCCCTTTTGAATTTAATTCCAATGCAATTTCTGTGCTTCAGCGTCAATAAGAAGGTCCAAGGTATACAGTTAACCTGAAGTGAAGCATCGGGATCTAAAACTGGACTCACAGGAGATGTTCAAATCATAGCAAGTTAGAGTGTCAGTCCTCTTGCACTTAAGTCGGCATTGTGCCTTTTGTATTAAATTCGGATGCAATTTCTGAGCTTCATCGTCAATAAGAAGGTCCAAGGTATACAGTAAACCTGAAGTGAAGATTCGGAATCTAAAACTGGACTCACAAGAGCGGTTCAAATCATAGAAAGTTATAGTGTCAGTCCTCTTGTACTTAAGTCGGCATTGAGCCTTTTGAATTTAATTCCAATGCAATTTCTGTGTTTCATCGTCAATAAGAATTTCCAAGGTATACAGTAAACCTGAAGTGAAGCATCGCAATCTAAAACCGGTCAAACAGGAGAGGTTCTAAACATAGAATGTACGAAGTGTCAGTCCTCTTGTACTTAAGTCGTCATTGTGCCTTTTGAATTTAATTCGGATGCAAATTCTGTGCTTCATCGTCAATACGATGGTCCAAGTTATACAGTAAACCTGAAGTGAAGAATCGGAATCTAAAACTGGACTCACAGGAGAGGTTCAAATCATAGAAAGTTAGAGTGTCAGTCCTCTTGTACTTAAGTCGGCATTGTGCCTTTTGAATTAAATTCGGATGCAATTTGTGTGATTCATCGTCAATTAGAAGGTCCAAGGTATACAGTACACCTGAAGTGAAGCATTGGAATCTAAACCTGGTCTTACAGGAAAGGTTCTAAACATAGACAGTAAGAAGAGTCAGTCTTCTTGTACTTAACTCGGCATTGTGCCTTTTGTACTAAATTTGGATGCAATTTCTGTGTTTCATCGTCAATAAGAAGGTCCTGGGTATACAGTAAACTTGAAGTGAAGCGTCGCAACCTAAAACCGCTCTCACAGGAGAGGTTGTAAACATAGAAAGTAAGAAGTGTCAGTCCTCTTGTACTTAAGTCGGCATTGTGCCTTTTGTATTTAATTCGGATGCAATTTTTGTGTTTGATCATCAATAAGAAGGTCCAAGGGATAAAGTAATCCTGAAGTGAAGCATCGGAATCTAAAACTGGACTCACAGGAGAAGTTCAACTCATAGAAAGTTTAAGTGTCAGTCCTCTTGTACTTAAGTCGGCATTGTGCCTTTTGTATTAAACTCGGATGCAATTTCTGTGCTTCATCGTCAATTAGAAGGTCCAAGGTATACAGTAAACTTGAAGTGAAGAATCGGAATCAAAAACTGGACTCACAGGAGGGGTTCAAATCATAGAAAGTTAGAGTGTCAGTCCACTTGAACTTAAGTCGGCATTGTGCCTTATGTATTTCGTTCGGATGCAATTTCAGTGTTTCATCGTCTATTAGAAGGTCCAAGGTATACAGTCAACCTGAAGTGAAGCTTCGGAATCTAAAACTGGTCTCACAGGAAAGGTTCTTAACATAGACAGTAAGACGTGTCAGTCTTCTTGTACGGATGTCGGCATTGTGCCTTTTGTACTAAATTCGGATGCAATTTCTGTGTTTCATCGTCAATAAGAAGGTCCAAAGGATACAATAAACCGGAAGTGAAGCATCGGAATCTATAACCGGTCTCACAGGAGAGGTTCAAATCATAGAATGTAAGAAGTGTCAGTCCTCATGTACTTAAGTAGGCATTGTGAATTTTGTAATTAATCCGGATGCAATTTCTGTGTTTCGTCACCATTAAGTAGGTCCAAGGGGTACATTAA
The DNA here is from genome assembly GCF_023864345.2 of Schistocerca serialis cubense. Taxonomy (NCBI): domain Eukaryota; kingdom Metazoa; phylum Arthropoda; class Insecta; order Orthoptera; family Acrididae; genus Schistocerca; species Schistocerca serialis. Next base: position 21,344,389 of record NC_064648.1, read on the forward strand.
ACCTGAAGTGAAGCATCGGAATCTAAAATTGGACTCACAGGAGTGGTTCTACACATAGGCATTAAGAAAAGTCAGTCCTCTTGTACTTAAGTCGTCATTGCGCCTTTTCAATTTAATTCGGATACAATTTCTGTGCTTCATCGTCAATAAGAAGGTCCAAGGTATACAGCAAACCTGAGGTGAAGCATCAGAATCTAAAACTGGACACACAGGAGAGGTTCAAATCATAGAAAGGTAGAGTGTCATTCCTCTTGTACTTAAGTTGGCACTGTGTCTTTTGTATTAAACACAGATGCAATTTCTGTGCTTCATCATCAATAAGAAGGTCCAAGGTATACAGTAAACCTGAAGTGAAGAATCGGAATCTTCAACTGGATTCACAGGAGAGGTTTAAATCATAGAAAGTTAGTGTCAGTCCTCTTGTACATAAGTCGGCATTGTGCGATTTGAATTTCTTTGCGATGCAATTTCTGTGCTTAACCGTCAATAAGAAGGTTCAAGGTATACAGTAAACCTGAAGTGAAGCATCGGAATGTAAAACTGGACTCTCAGAAGGGGTCAAATCATAGAAAGTTAGAGTGTCAGTCCTTTTGTACTTAAGTCGGCATTGTGCCTTTTGTATTAAATTCGGATGCAATTTCTGTGTTTCATCGTCAATAAGAAGGTCTAAGGGATACAGTAAACGTGAAATGAAACATCGCAATCTAAAACTGGACTCACAGGAGAGGATCAAATCATTGAAAGTTAGAGTGTCAGTCCTCTTGTTCTTAAGTCTGCATTGTGCCTTTTGTATTAAATTCGGATGCAATTTCTGTGTTTCATCGACAATAAGAAGGTCCAAGGGATACAGTAAACCTGAAGTGAAGCATCGGAATCTAAAACTGGACTCACAGGAGAGGTCCAAATCATATGAAGTTAGAGTGTCAGTCCTCTTGAACTTAAGTCGGCATTGTGCCTTTTGAATTTAATTCCGATGCAACATATGTGCTTCATCGTCAATAAGAAGGTCCAAGGTATACAGTAAACCTGAAGTGAAGCATCGGAATCTAAATCTGGTCTCAAACTAAATGTTCATAACATAGATAGTAAGAAGAGTCAGTCTTCTGATACTGAAGTCGGCATTGTGCCTTTTGTATTACATTACGATGCAATTTGTGTGTTTCATAGTCAATTAGAATGGGCAAGGGATACAGTAAACCTGAACAGAAGCATCGGAATCTAAAACTGGTCTCACAGGAAAAGTTCTAAACATAGACAGTAAGAAGAGTCAGTCCTCTTCTACTTAATTCGACATTGTGCCTTTTTTTTAAAATTACGATGCAATTTTTGTGTTTATTCGTCAATGAGAAGGTCCAAGGGATACAGTAAACCTGAAGTGAAGCATCGGAATCTAAAACTGGACTCACAGGAGAGGATCAAATCATAGAAAATTAGAGTGTCTGTCATCTTGTACATATGTCGGCATTGTGCATTTAGAATTTAATTCCGATGCAAATTCTGTGTATCATCGTCATTAAGAAGGTCCAAGGGATACAGTAAACCTGAAGTGAAGCATCGGAATCCAAAACTGGACTCACAGGAGAGGTTCTAAACATAGACAGTATGAAGAGTCAGTCCTCTTGTACTTAAGTCGGCATTGTACCTATTGTATTGAATTCAGATGCAATTTCTGTGTTTCATCGTCAATAAGAAGGTCCAAGGTATACAGTAAACCTGAAGTGAAGCATCGGAATTTAAACCGGTCTCACAGGAGAGGTTCAAATCATAGAATGTAAGAAGTATCAGTCCTCTTGTACTTAAGTCGGCATTGTGCCTTCTGTGTTTAATTCCGATGCAATTTCTGTGTTTCATCGTTAATAAGAAGATCCAAGGGATACAGTAAACCTGAAGTGAAGCATCGGAATCTAAAACTGGACTCACAGGAGAGGATCAAATCATAGAAAGTTAGAGTGTCAGACCTCTTGTACTTACGTAGGCATTGTGCCTTTTCAATTTAATTCCGATAAAATTTCTGTGCTTCATCGTCAATAAGAAGGTCCAAGGTATACAATGATCCTAAAGTGAAGCATCGGAATCTAAAATTGGATTCACAGGAGAGGTTGAAATCATAGAAAGTTAGAGTGTCAGTCCTCTTGTAGTTAAGTCGGCATTGTGCCATTTGAATTTAAATCCGATGAAATTTCTCTGTTTCATCGTCAACAAGAAGGTCCAAGGTATACAGAAACCCTGAAGTGAAGCATCGGAATCTAAAACAGGACTCACAGGAGAGGTTCCAATCATAGAAAGTTAGAGTGTCAGGCCTCTTGTACTTCAGTCGTTATTCTGCCCTTTGAATTTATTTCGGATGCAATTTCTGTGCTTCATCGTCAATAAGAAGTTGTAAGGTTAACAGTAAACCTGAAGTGCAGCATCGGAATCTAAAACTGGACTCACATTAGAGGTTCCAATCATAGAAAGTTAGAGTGTCAATCCTCTTGTACTTAAGGCGGCATTGTGCCTTTTGTATTAAATTCGGATGCAATTTCTGTATTTCATCGTCAGTAAGAAGGTCCAAGGTATAAAGTAAACCTGAATCGAAGCATCGGAATCTAAAACTGGACTCACAAGAGCTGTTCAATTCAAAGGAAGTTAGAGTGTCAGTCCTCTGGTACATAAGTCGGCATTGTGCTTTTTAAATTTAATTCCGATGCAATTTCTGTGTTTCATCGTCAATAAGAAGGTCCAAGGTATACAGTAAACCTGAAGTGAAGCATCGCAATCTAAAATCGGTCTCACAGGAGAGGTTCTAAATATAGAATGTAAGAAGTGTTAGTCCTCTTGTACTTAAGGCGTCATTGTGCCTTTTGAATTTAATTCGGACGCAATTTCTGTGCTTCATCGTCTATACGAAGGTCCAAGTTATACAGTGAACCTGAAGTGAAGAATCGGAATCTAAAACTGGACTCCAGGAGATGTTCAAATCATAGAAAGTTAGAGTGTCAGTCCTCTTCTACTTAAGTCGGCATTGTGCCTTTTGAATTAAATTCGGATGCAATTTTTGTGTTTCATCGTCATTTAGAAGGTCCAAGGTATGCAGTACACCTGAAGTGAAGGATTGGAATCTAAACCTGGTCTCACAGGAAAGGTTCTACACATTGACAGTAAGAAGAGTCAGTCCTCTTGTACTTAAGTCGGCATTGTGCCTTTTGTACTAAATTTGGATGCAATTTCTGTGTTTCATCGTCAATAAGAAGGTCCTGGTTATACAGTAAACCTGAAGTGAAGCATCGCAATATAAACCGGTCTCACAGGAGAGGTTCTAAACATAGAATGTAAGAAGGGTCAGTCCTCATGTACTTAAGTAGGCATTGTGAATTTTGTAATTAATCCGGATGCAACTTCTGTGTTTCGTCACCATTAAGTAGGTCCAAGGGATACATTAAACCTGAAGTGAAGCATCGGAATCTAAAATTGGACTCACAGGAGTGGTTCTACACATAGGCATTAAGAAAAGTCAGTCCTCTTGTACTTAAGTCGTCATTGCGCCTTTTCAATTTAATTCGGATACAATTTCTGTGCTTCATCGTCAATAAGAAGGTCCAAGGTATACAGCAAACCTGAGGTGAAGCATCAGAATCTAAAACTGGACACACAGGAGAGGTTCAAATCATAGAAAGTTAGAGTGTCATTCCTCTTGTACTTAAGTTGGCACTGTGTCTTTTGTATTAAACTCAGATGCAATTTCTGTGCTTCATCATCAATAAGAAGGTCCAAGGTATACAGTAAACCTGAAGTGAAGAATCGGAATCTTCAACTGGACTCACAGGAGAGGTTTAAATCATAGAAAGTTAGTGTCAGTCCTCTTGTACATAAGTCGGCATTGTGCGATTTGAATTTCTTTGCGATGCAATTTCTGTGCTTAACCGTCAATAAGAAGGTTCAAGGTATACAGTAAACCTGAAGTGAAGCATCGGAATGTAAAACTGGACTCTCAGAAGGGGTCAAATCATAGAAAGTTAGAGTGTCAGTCCTTTTGTACTTAAGTCGGCATTGTGCCTTTTGTATTAAATTCGGATGCAATTTCTGTGTTTCATCGTCAATAAGAAGGTCTAAGGGATACAGTCAACGTGAAATGAAACATCGCAATCTAAAACTGGACTCACAGGAGAGGATCAAATCATTGAAAGTTAGAGTGTCAGTCCTCTTGTTCTTAAGTCTGCATTGTGCCTTTTGTATTAAATTCGGATGCAATTTCTGTGTTTCATCGACAATAAGAAGGTCCAAGGGATACAGTAAACCTGAAGTGAAGCATCGGAATCTAAAACTGGACTCACAGGAGAGGTCCAAATCATATGAAGTTAGAGTGTCAGTCCTCTTGAACTTAAGTCGGCATTGTGCCTTTTGAATTTAATTCCGATGCAACATATGTGCTTCATCGTCAATAAGAAGGTCCAAGGTATACAGTAAACCTGAAGTGAAGCATCGGAATCTAAATCTGGTCTCAAACTAAATGTTCATAACATAGATAGTAAGAAGAGTCAGTCTTCTGATACTGAAGTCGGCATTGTGCCTTTTGTATTACATTACGATGCAATTTGTGTGTTTCATAGTCAATTAGAATGGGCAAGGGATACAGTAAACCTGAACAGAAGCATCGGAATCTAAAACTGGTCTCACAGGAAAAGTTCTAAACATAGACAGTAAGAAGAGTCAGTCCTCTTCTACTTAATTCGACATTGTGCCTTTTTTTTAAAATTACGATGCAATTTTTGTGTTTATTCGTCAATGAGAAGGTCCAAGGGATACAGTAAACCTGAAGTGAAGCATCGGAATCTAAAACTGGACTCACAGGAGAGGATCAAATCATAGAAAATTAGAGTGTCTGTCATCTTGTACATATGTCGGCATTGTGCATTTAGAATTTAATTCCGATGCAAATTCTGTGTATCATCGTCATTAAGAAGGTCCAAGGGATACAGTAAACCTGAAGTGAAGCATCGGAATCCAAAACTGGACTCACAGGAGAGGTTCTAAACATAGACAGTATGAAGAGTCAGTCCTCTTGTACTTAAGTCGGCATTGTCCCTATTGTATTGAATTCAGATGCAATTTCTGTGTTTCATCGTCAATAAGAAGGTCCAAGGTATACAGTAAACCTGAAGTGAAGCATCGGAATTTAAACCGGTCTCACAGGAGAGGTTCAAATCATAGAATGTAAGAAGTATCAGTCCTCTTGTACTTAAGTCGGCATTGTGCCTTTTGTGTTTAATTCCGATGCAATTTCTGTGTTTCATCGTTAATAAGAAGATCCAAGGGATACAGTAAACCTGAAGTGAAGCATCGGAATCTAAAACTGGACTCACAGGAGAGGATCAAATCATAGAAAGTTAGAGTGTCAGACCTCTTGTACTTACGTAGGCATTGTGCCTTTTCAATTTAATTCCGATAAAATTTCTGTGCTTCATCGTCAATAAGAAGGTCCAAGGTATACAATGATCCTAAAGTGAAGCATCGGAATCTAAAATTGGATTCACAGGAGAGGTTGAAATCATAGAAAGTTAGAGTGTCAGTCCTCTTGTAGTTAAGTCGGCATTGTGCCATTTGAATTTAAATCCGATGAAATTTCTCTGTTTCATCGTCAACAAGAAGGTCCAAGGTATACAGAAACCCTGAAGTGAAGCATCGGAATCTAAAACAGGACTCACAGGAGAGGTTCCAATCATAGAAAGTTAGAGTGTCAGGCCTCTTGTACTTCAGTCGTTATTCTGCCCTTTGAATTTATTTCGGATGCAATTTCTGTGCTTCATCGTCAATAAGAAGTTGTAAGGTTAACAGTAAACCTGAAGTGCAGCATCGGAATCTAAAACTGGACTCACATTAGAGGTTCCAATCATAGAAAGTTAGAGTGTCAATCCTCTTGTACTTAAGGCGGCATTGTGCCTTTTGTATTAAATTCGGATGCAATTTCTGTGCTTCATCGTCAGTAAGAAGGTCCAAGGTATAAAGTAAACCTGAATCGAAGCATCGGAATCTAAAACTGGACTCACAAGAGCTGTTCAATTCAAAGGAAGTTAGAGTGTCAGTCCTCTGGTACATAAGTCGGCATTGTGCTTTTTAAATTTAATTCCGATGCAATTTCTGTGTTTCATCGTCAATAAGAAGGTCCAAGGTATACAGTAAACCTGAAGTGAAGCATCGCAATCTAAAATCGGTCTCACAGGAGAGGTTCTAAATATAGAATGTAAGAAGTGTTAGTCCTCTTGTACTTAAGGCGTCATTGTGCCTTTTGAATTTAATTCGGACGCAATTTCTGTGCTTCATCGTCTATACGAAGGTCCAAGTTATACAGTGAACCTGAAGTGAAGAATCGGAATCTAAAACTGGACTCCAGGTGATGTTCAAATCATAGAAAGTTAGAGTGTCAGTCCTCTTCTACTTAAGTCGGCATTGTGCCTTTTGAATTAAATTCGGATGCAATTTTTGTGTTTCATCGTCATTTAGAAGGTCCAAGGTATGCAGTACACCTGAAGTGAAGCATTGGAATCTAAACCTGGTCTCACAGGAAAGGTTCTACACATTGACAGTAAGAAGAGTCAGTCCTCTTGTACTTAAGTCGGCATTGTGCCTTTTGTACTAAATTTGGATGCAATTTCTGTGTTTCATCGTCAATAAGAAGGTCCTGGTTATACAGTAAACCTGAAGTGAAGCATCGCAATATAAACCGGTCTCACAGGAGAGGTTCTAAACATAGAATGTAAGAAGGGTCAGTCCTCTTGTACTTAAGTCGGCATTGTGCTTTTTCTATTTAATTCGGATGCAATTTCTGTGTTTGATCATCAATAAGAAGGTCCAAGGGATAGAGTAAACCTGAAGTGAAGCATCGGAATCCAAAACTGGACTCACAGGACAGGGTGAAATCATAGAAAGTTAGAGAGTCAGTCCTCTTGTACTTAAAACGGCATTGTGCCTTATGTATAAAATTCGGATGCAATATCTGTGTTTCATCGTCAATTAGAAGGTCCAAGGTATACAGTAAACCTGAAGTGAAGCATCGGAATCTAAAACTGGACTCACAGGAGAAGTTCAATTCATAGAAAGTTTAAGTGTCACTCCTCTTGTACTTAAGTCGGGATTGTGCCTTTTGAATTTCATTCCGTTGGAAATTTCTGTGCTTCATCGTCAATAAGATGGTTCAAGGTACACAGTAAACCTGAAGTGAAGCATTGGAATCCAAAACTGGACTCACAGGAGAGGGTGAAATCATAGAAAGTTAGAGAGTCAGTCCTCTTGTACGTAAGTTGGCATTGTGCCTTTTGTATTATTTTCGTATGCAATTTCTGTGTTTCATCGTCAATTAGAAGGTCCAAGATATACTGTAAACCTGAATTGAAGCATCGGAATCTAAAACCGGTCTCACAGGCGAGGTTTAATTCATAGAAAATTAGAATGTCAGTCCTCTTGTACTTAAGTCGGCATTGTGCCTTTTGTATTAAACTCGGATGCAATTTCTGTGCTTCATCGTCAATAAGAAGTTGTAAGGTATACAGTAAACCTGAAGTGAAGCATCGGAATCTAAAACTGGACTCACATTAGAGGTTCCAATCATAGAAAGTTAGAGTGTCAATCCGCTTGTACTTAAGTCGGCATTGTGCCTTTTGTATTAAATTCGGATGCAATTTCTGTGCTTCATCGTCAGTAAGAAAGTCCAAGGTATAAAGTAAACCTGAAGTGAAGCATCGGAATTTAAAACTGGACTCACAAGAGCTGTTCGAATCAAAGGAAGTTAGAGTGTCAGTCCTCTTGTACTTAAGTCGGCATTGTGCCTTTTGAATTTAATTCCGATGCAATTTCTGTGCTTCATCGTCAATAAGAAGGTCTAAGGTATATAGTAAACCTGAAGTGAAGCATCGGAATCTAAAACTGGACTTCCAGGAGAGGTTCAAATCATAGAAAGATAGAGTGTCAGTCCTCTTGTACTTAAGTCGGCATTGTCCCTTTTGAATTTAATTCCGATGCAATTTCTGTGCTTCTTCGTCAATAAGAAGGTCCAAGGTATACAGTAAACCTGAAGTGAAGCATCGGGATCGAAAACTGGACTCACAGGAGATGTTCAAATTATAGAAAGTTTGAGTGTCAGTCCTCTTGCACTTAAGTCGGCATTGTGCCTTTTGTATTAAATTCGGATGCAATTTCTGAGCTTCATCGTCAATAAGAAGGTCCAAGGTATACAGTAAACCTGAAGTGAAGATTCGGAATCTAAAACTGGACTCCAGGAGAGGTTCAAATCAAAGAAAGCTAGAGTGTCAGTCCTCCTCTACTTAAGACGGCATTGTGCCTTTTGAATTAAATTCGGATGCAATTTGTGTGTTTCATCGTCAATTAGAAGATCCAAGTTATACACTACACCTGAAGTGAAGCATTTGAATCTAAACCTGGTCTCACAGGAAAGGTTCTAAACATTGACAGTAAGAAGAGTCAGTCCTCTTGTACTTAAGTCGGCATTGTGCCTTTTGTACTAAATTTGGATGCAATTTCTGTGTTTCATCGTCAATAAGAAGGTCCTGGTTATACAGTAAACCTGAAGTGAAGGATCGCAATCTAAAACCGGTCTCACAGCAGAGGTTCTGAACATAGAATGTAAGAAGTGTCAGGCCTCTTGTACTTAAGTCAGCATTGTGCCTTTTCTATTTAATTCGGATGCAATTTCTGTGTTTGATCATCAATAAGAAGGTCCCAGGGATAGAGTAAACCTGAAGTGAAGCATCGGAATCTAAAACTGGACTCACAGGACCAGTTCAAAACATAGAAAGTTTAAGTGTCAGTCCTCTTGTACTTAAGTCGTGATTGTGCCTTTTGAATTTAATTCCGATGCAATTTCTGTGCTTCATCGTCAATAAGATGGTTCAAGATATACAGCAAACCTGAAGTGAAGCTTCGGAATCCAAAACTGGACTCACAGGACAGGGTGAAATCATAGAAAGTTAGAGAGTCAGTCCTCTTGTACTTAAAACGGCATTGTGCCTTATGTATTAAATTCGGATGCAATATCTGTGTTTCATCGTCAATTAGAAGGTCCAAGGTAAACAGTAAACCTGAATTGAAGCATCGGAATCTAAAACCGGTCTCACAGGAGAGGTTCAATTCATAGAAGGTTAGAGTGTCAGTCCTCTTGTACTTAAGTTGGCATTGTGCCTTTTGTATTAAACTCGGATGCAATTTCTGTGCTTCATCGTCAATAAGAAGGTCCAAGGTGTACAGTAAACCTGAAGTGAAGCATCGGAATCTAAAACTGGACTCACAGGAGGGGTTCGAAACATAGGCAGTAAGAAGAGTCAGTCCTCTTGTACTTAAGTCGTTATTGTGCCTTTTGAATTTAATTCGGATGCAATTTCTGTGCTTCATCGGCAATAAGAACGTCCAAGGTATACAGTAAACCTGAAGTGAAGAATCGGAATCTTCAACTGGACTCACAGGAGAGGTTTAAATCATAGAAAGTTAGTGTCAGTCCTCTTGTACATAAGTCGGCATTGTGCGATTTGAATTTCTTTGCGATGCAATTTCTGTGCTTAACCGTCAATAAGAAGGTTCAAGGTATACAGTAAACCTGAAGTGAAGCATCGGAATGTAAAACTGGACTCTCAGAAGGGGTCAAATCATAGAAAGTTAGAGTGTCAGTCCTTTTGTACTTAAGTCGGCATTGTGCCTTTTGTATTAAATTCGGATGCAATTTCTGTGTTTCATCGTCAATAAGAAGGTCTAAGGGATACAGTAAACGTGAAATGAAACATCGCAATCTAAAACTGGACTCACAGGAGAGGATCAAATCATTGAAAGTTAGAGTGTCAGTCCTCTTGTTCTTAAGTCTGCATTGTGCCTTTTGTATTAAATTCGGATGCAATTTCTGTGTTTCATCGACAATAAGAAGGTCCAAGGGATACAGTAAACCTGAAGTGAAGCATCGGAATCTAAAACTGGACTCACAGGAGAGGTCCAAATCATATGAAGTTAGAGTGTCAGTCCTCTTGAACTTAAGTCGGCATTGTGCCTTTTGAATTTAATTCCGATGCAACATATGTGCTTCATCGTCAATAAGAAGGTCCAAGGTATACAGTAAACCTGAAGTGAAGCATCGGAATCTAAATCTGGTCTCAAACTAAATGTTCATAACATAGATAGTAAGAAGAGTCAGTCTTCTGACACTGAAGTCGGCATTGTGCCTTTTGTATTTCATTACGATGCCATTTGTGTGTTTCATAGTCAATTAGAATGGGCAAGGGATACAGTAAACCTGAACAGAAGCATCGGAATCTAAAACTGGTCTCACAGGAAAAGTTCTAAACATAGACAGTAAGAAGAGTCAGTCCTCTTCTACTTAATTCGACATTGTGCCTTTTTTTTAAAATTACGATGCAATTTTTGTGTTTATTCGTCAATGAGAAGGTCCAAGGGATACAGTAAACCTGAAGTGAAGCATCGGAATCTAAAACTGGACTCACAGGAGAGGATCAAATCATAGAAAATTAGAGTGTCTGTCATCTTGTACATATGTCGGCATTGTGCCTTTTGAATTTAATTCCGATGCAAATTCTGTGTATCATCGTCATTAAGAAGGTCCAAGGGATACAGTAAACCTGAAGTGAAGCATCGGAATCCAAAACTGGACTCACAGGAGAGGTTCTAAACATAGACAGTATGAAGAGTCAGTCCTCTTGTACTTAAGTCGGCATTGTCCCTATTGTATTGAATTCAGATGCAATTTCTGTGTTTCATCGTCAATAAGAAGGTCCAAGGTATACAGTAACCCTGAAGTGAAGCATCGGAATTTAAACCGGTCTCACAGGAGAGGTTCAAATCATAGAATGTAAGAGGTATCAGTCCTCTTGTACTTAAGTCGGCATTGTGCCTTTTGTGTTTAATTCCGATGCAATTTCTGTGTTACATCGTTAATAAGAAGATCCAAGGGATACAGTAAACCTGAAGTGAAGCATCGGAATCTAAAACTGGACTCACAGGAGAGGATCAAATCATAGAAAGTTAGAGTGTCAGACCTCTTGTACTTAAGTAGGCATTGTGCCTTTTCAATTTAATTCCGATAAAATTTCTGTGCTTCATCGTCAATAAGATGGTCCAAGGTATACAATGATCCTAAAGTGAAGCATCGGAATCTAAAATTGGATTCACAGGAGAGGTTGAAATCATAGAAAGTTAGAGTGTCAGTCCTCTTGTAGTTAAGTCGGCATTGTGCCATTTGAATTTAAATCCGATGAAATTTCTCTGTTTCATCGTCAACAAGAAGGTCCAAGGTATACAGAAACCCTGAAGTGAAGCATCGGAATCTAAAACAGGACTCACAGGAGAGGTTCCAATCATAGAAAGTTAGAGTGTCAGGCCTCTTGTACTTAAGTCGGCATTGTGCCTTTTGAATTTAATTCGGATGCAATTTCTGTGCTTCATCGTCAGTAAGAAGGTCCAAGGTATCAAGAAAACCTGAAGTGAAGCATCGGAATCTAAAACCGGTCTCACAGGAGAGGTTTAATTCATAGAAAGTTAGAGTGTCAGTCCTCTTGTACTTAAGTCGGCATTGTGCCTTTTGTATTAAACTCGGATGCAAATTCTGTGCTTCATCGTCAATTAGAAGGTCCAAGGTGTACAGTAAACCTGACGTGAAGCATCGAAATCTAAAACTGGACTCACAGGAGAGGTTCTAAACATAGGCAGTAAGAAGAGTCTGTCCTCTTGTACTTCAGTCGTTATTCTGCCCTTTGAATTTATTTCGGATGCAATTTCTGTGCTTCATCGTCAATAAGAAGTTGTAAGGTTTACAGTAAACCTGAAGTGCAGCATCGGAATCTAAAACTGGACTCACATTAGAGGTTCCAATCATAGATAGTTAGAGTGTCAATCCTCTTGTACTTAAGGCGGCATTGTGCCTTTTGTATTAAATTCGGATGCAATTTCTGTGCTTCATCGTCAGTAAGAAGGTCCAAGGTATAAAGTAAACCTGAATCGAAGCATCGGAATCTAAAACTGGACTCACAAGAGCTGTTCAATTCAAAGGAAGTTAGAGTGTCAGTCCTCTGGTACATAAGTCGGCATTGTGCTTTTTAAATTTAATTCCGATGCAATTTCTGTGTTTCATCGTCAATAAGAAGGTCCAAGGTATACAGTAAACCGGAAGTGAAGCATCGCAATCTAAAATCGGTCTCACAGGAGAGGGTCTAAATATAGAATGTAAGAAGTGTTAGTCCTCTTGTACTTAAGGCGTCATTGTGCCTTTTGAATTTAATTCGGACGCAATTTCTGTGCTTCATCGTCTATACGAAGGTCCAAGTTATACAGTGAACCTGAAGTGAAGAATCGGAATCTAAAACTGGACTCCAGGAGATGTTCAAATCATAGAAAGTTAGAGTGTCAGTCCTCTTCTACTTAAGTCGGCATTGTGCCTTTTGAATTAAATTCGGATGCAATTTTTGTGTTTCATCGTCATTTAGAAGGTCCAAGGTATGCAGTACACCTGAAGTGAAGCATTGGAATCTAAACCTGGTCTCACAGGAAAGGTTCTACACATTGACAGTAAGAAGAGTCAGTCCTCTTGTACTTAAGTCGGCATTGTGCCTTTTGTACTAAATTTGGATGCAATTTCTGTGTTTCATCGTCAATAAGAAGGTCCTGGTTATACAGTAAACCTGAAGTGAAGCATCGCAATATAAACCGGTCTCACAGGAGAGGTTCTGAACATAGAATGTAAGAAGGGTCAGTCCTCTTGTACTTAAGTCGGCATTGTGCTTTTTCTATTTAATTCGGATGCAATTTCTGTGTTTGATCATCAATAAGAAGGTCCAAGGGATAGAGTAAACCTGAAGTGAAGCATCGGAATCTAAAACTGGACTCACAGGAGAAGTTCAAATCATAGAAAGTTTAAGTGTCAGTCCTCTTGTACTTAAGTCGGGATTGCGCCTTTTGAATTACATTCCGATGCAATTTCTGTGCTTCATCGTCAATAAGATGGTTCAAGATATACAGCAAACCTGAAGTGAAGCATCGGAATCCAAAACTTTACTCACAGGACAGGGTGAAATCATAGAAAGTTAGAGAGTCAGTCCTCTTGTACTTAAAACGGCATTGTGCCTTATGTATAAAATTCGGATGCAATATCTGTGTTTCATCGTCAATTAGAAGGTCCAAGGTATACAGTAAACCTGAAGTGAAGCATCGGAATCTAAAACTGGACTCACAGGAGAAGTTCAAATCATAGAAAGTTTAAGTGTCAGTCCTCTTGTACTTAAGTCGGGATTGTGCCTTTTGAATTTCATTCCGTTGGAAATTTCTGTGCTTCATCGTCAATAAGATGGTTCAAGGTACACAGTAAACCTGAAGTGAAGCATTGGAATCCAAAACTGGACTCACAGGAGAGGGTGAAATCATAGAAAGTTAGAGAGTCAGTCCTCTTGTACGTAAGTCGGCATTGTGCCTTTTGTATTATTTTCGTATGCAATTTCTGTGTTTCATCGTCAATTAGAAGGTCCGAGATATACTGTAAACCTGAATTGAAGCATCGGAATCTAAAACCGGTCTCACAGGCGAGGTTTAGTTCATAGAAAATTAGAATGTCAGTCCTCTTGTACTTAAGTCGGCATTGTGCCTTTTGTATTAAACTCGGATGCAATTTCTGTGCTTCATCGTCAATAAGAAGTTGTAAGGTATACAGTAAACCTGAAGTGAAGCATCGGAATCTAAAACTGGACTCACATTAGAGGTTCCAATCATAGAAAGTTAGAGTGTCAATCCGCTTGTACTTAAGTCGGCATTGTGCCTTTTGTATTAAATTCGGATGCAATTTCTGTGCTTCATCGTCAGTAAGAAAGTCCAAGGTATAAAGTAAACCTGAAGTGAAGCATCGGAATTTAAAACTGGACTCACAAGAGCTGTTCGAATCAAAGGAAGTTAGAGTGTCAGTCCTCTTGTACTTAAGTCGGCATTGTGCCTTTTGAATTTAATTCCGATGCAATTTCTGTGCTTCATCGTCAATAAGAAGGTCTAAGGTATATAGTAAACCTGAAGTGAAGCATCGGAATCTAAAACTGGACTTCCAGGAGAGGTTCAAATCATAGAAACATAGAGTGTCAGTCCTCTTGTACTTAAGTCTGCATTGTCCCTTTTGAATTTAATTCCGATGCAATTTCTGTGCTTCTTCGTCAATAAGAAGGTCCAAGGTATACAGTAAACCTGAAGTGAAGCATCGGGATCTAAAACTGGACTCACAGGAGATGTTCAAATTATAGAAAGTTAGAGTGTCAGTCCTCTTGCACTTAAGTCGGCATTGTGCCTTTTGTATTAAATTCGGATGCAATTTCTGAGCTTCATCGTCAATAAGAAGGTCCAAGGTATACAGTACACCTGAAGTGAAGATTCGGAATCTAAAACTGCACTCACAGGAGAGGTTCAAATCATAGAAAGTTAGAGTGTCAGTCCTCTTGTACTTAAGTCGGCATTGTGCCTTTTGAATTTAATTCCGATGCAATTTCTGTGTTTCATCATCAATAAGAAGGTCCAAGGTATACAGTAAACCTGAAGTGAAGCATCGCAATCTAAAACCGGTCTCACAGGAGAGGTTCTAAACATAGAATGTTAGAAGTGTCAGTCCTCATGTACTTCAAGCGTCATTGTGATTTTTGAATTTAATTCGGATGCAATTTCTGCACTTCATCGTCAATACGAAGGTCCAAATTATACAGTAAACCTGAAGTGAAGAATCGGAATCTAAAACTGGACTCCAGGAGAGGTTCAAATCAAAGAAAGCTAGAGTGTCAGTCCTCCTCTACTTAAGACGGCATTGTGCCTTTTGAATTAAATTCGGATGCAATTTGTGTGTTTCATCGTCAATTAGAAGATCCAAGGTATACACTACACCTGAAGTGAAGCATTTGAATCTAAACCTGGTCTCGCAGGAAAGGTTCTAAACATTGACAGTAAGAAGAGTCAGTCCTCTTGTACTTAAGTCGGCATTGTGCCTTTTGTACTAAATTTGGATGCAATTTCTGTGTTTCATCGTCAATAAGAAGGTCCTGGTTATACAGTAAACCTGAAGTGAAGGATCGCAATCTAAAACCGGTCTCACAGCAGAGGTTCTGAACATAGAATGTAAGATGTGTCAGGCCTCTTGTACTTAAGTCAGCATTGTGCCTTTTCTATTTAATTCGGATGCAATTTCTGTGTTTGATCATCAATAAGAAGGTCCCAGGGATAGAGTAAACCTTATGTGAAGCATCGGAATCTAAAACTGGACTCACAGGACCAGTTCAAAACATAGAAAGTTTAAGTGTCAGTCCTCTTGTACTTAAGTCGTGATTGTGCCTTTTGAATTTAATTCCGATGCAATTTCTGTGCTTCATCGTCAATAAGATGGTTCAAGATATACAGCAAACCTGAAGTGAAGCTTCGGAATCCAAAACTGGACTCACAGGACAGGGTGAAATCATAGAAAGTTAGAGAGTCAGTCCTCTTGTACTTAAAACGGCATTGTGCCTTATGTATTAAATTCGGATGCAATATCTGTGTTTCATCGTCAATTAGAAGGTCCAAGGTAAACAGTAAACCTGAATTGAAGCATCGGAATCTAAAAACGGTCTCACAGGAGAGGTTCAATTCATAGAAGGTTAGAGTGTCAGTCCTCTTGTACTTATGTCGGCATTGTGCCTTTTGTATTAAATCCGGATGCAATTTTTGTGTCTCATCGTCATTAAAAAGCTCCAAGGGATACAGTAAACCTGAAGTGAAGAATCGGAATCTACAACTTGACTCAAAGGAGAGGTTTAGGTGATAGAAAAGTAGAGTGTCAGTCCTGTTGTACTTAAGTCGGCATTGTGCCTTTTGAATTTCTTTCCGATACAAATTCTGTGCTTCATCGTCAATAAGAAGGTTCAAGGTATACAGTAAATCTAAAGTGAAGCATCGGAATCTAAAACTGGACTCAACGGAGAGGTTCAAATCAAAGAAAGTTAGAGTGTCAGTCCTCTTGTACTTAAGTCGGCATTGTGCTTTATGTATTAAATTCGGATGCAGTATCTGTGTTTCATCGTCAATTAGAAGGTCCTAGGTATACAGTAAACCTGAATTGAGCATCGGAATCTAAAACCGGTCTCACAGGAGAGGTTTAAATCATAGAATGTAAGAAGTATCAGTCCTCTTGTACTTAAGTCGGCATTGTGCCTTTTGTACTAAATTCGGATGCAATTTCTGTGCTTCATCGTCAATAAGAAGGTCCAACGAATACATTAAACCTGAAGTGAAGCATCGGAATCTAAAACAGGACTCACAGGAGAGGTTCAAATCGTAGAAAGTCGAAGTTTCAGTCCTCTTGTTCTTAAGTCGGCATTGTGCCTTTTGTATTAAATTCGGATGCAATTTCTGTGTTTCATCGTCAATAGGAAGGTCCAAGGGATACAGTAAACGTGAAATGAAGCATCGCAATCTAAAACTGGACTCACAGGAGAGGATCACATCATTGAAAGTTAGAGTGTCAGTCCACTTGTACTTATGTCGGCATTGTGCCATTTTAATTTAATTCCGATGCAATTTCTTTGTTTCATCGTTAATAAGAAGGTCCAAGATACACAGTAAACCTGAAGTGAAGCATCGGAATCCAAAACTGGACTCACAGGAGAGGATCAAATCATAGAAAGTTAGAGTGTTAGTCCTCATGTACTTAAGTAGGCATTGTGCCTTTTCAATTTAATTCCGATAAAATTTCTGTGCTTCATCTTCAATAAGAAGGTCCAAGGTATACAATAATCCTGAAGTGAAGCATCGGAATCTAAAATTGGACACACAGGAGAGGTTCAAATCATAGAAAGTTAGAGTGTCAGTCCTCTTGTACTTAAGTCGGCATTGTGCCATTTGAATTTAAATCCGATGCAATTACTGTGCTTCATCGTCAATAAGAAGGTCCAAGGTATACAGTAAACCTGAAGTGAAGCATCGGAATCTAAAACTGGACTCACAGGAGAGGTTTAAATCATAGAAAGTTAAAGTGTCAGTCCTCTTGTACTTAAGTCGGCATTGTCCCTTTTGAATTTAATACAGATGCAATTTCAGTGCTTCATCGTCAATAAGAATGTCCAAGCTATACAGTAAACCTGAAGTGAAGCATCGGGATCTCAAACTGGACTCACAGGAGATGTTCAAATCATAGAAAGTTAGAGTGTCTGTCCTCTAGCACTTAAGTCGGCATTGTGCCATTTGTATTAAATTCGGATGCAATTTCTGAGCTTCATCGTCAATAAGAAGGTCCAACGTATACAGTAAACCTGAAGTGAAGATTCGGAATCTAAAACTGAACTCACAGGAGAGGTTCAAATCATAGAAAGTTAGAGTGTCAGTCCTCTTGTACTTAAGTCGGCAATGTACATTTTGAATTTAATTCCGATGCAATTTCTGTGTTTCATCGTCAATAAGAAGGTACAAGGGATACAGTAAACCTGAAGTGAAGCATCGCAATCTCAAACCGGTCTCACAGGAGAGGTTCAAGACATAGAATGTAAGAAGTGTCAGCCCTCTTGTACTGAAGTCGTCATTTTGCCTTTTGAATTTAATTCGGATGCAAGTTCTGTGCTTCATCGTCAATACGAAGGTCCAAGATATACAGTAAACCTGAAGTGAAGAAGCGGAATGTATAACTGGACTCACAGGAGAGGTTCAAATCATAGAAAGTTAGAGTGTCAGTGCTCTTGTACTTATGTCGACATTGTGCCTTTTGAATTAAATTCGGATGCAATTTGTGTGTTTCATCGTCAATTAGAAGGTCCAAGGTATACAGTACAACTGAAGTGAAGCATTGGAATCTAAACCTGGTCTCACAGGAAAGGTTCTAAACATAGTCAGTAAGAAGAGTCAGTCCTCTTGTACTTAAGTCGGCATTGTGCCTTTACTACTAAATTTGGATGCAATTTCTGTGTTTCATCGTCAATAAGACGGTCCTGGGTATACAGTAAACCTGAAGTGAAGCATCGCAATCTGAAACCGGTCTCACAGGAGAGGTTGTAAACATAGAAAGTAAGAAGTGTCAGTCCTCTTGTACTTAAGTCGGCATTGTGCCTTTTCTATTTAATTTGGATGCAATTTCTGTGTTTGATCATTAATAAGAAGGTCCAAGGGATAAAGTAAACCTGAAGTGAAGCATCGGAATCTAAAACTGGACACACAGGAGAAGTTCAAATCATAGAAAGTTTAAGTGTCAGTCCTCTTGTACTTAAGTCGGGATTGTGCCTTTTGAATTTAATTCCGATGCAATTTCTGGGCTTCATCGTCAATTAGAAGGTCCAAGATATACAGTAAACCTGAATTGAAGCATCGGAATCTAAAACCGGTTTAACAGGAGAGGTATAATTCATAGAAAGTTAGAGTGTCAGTCCTCTTGTACTTATGTCTTCATTGTGCCTTTTGTATTAAACTCGGATGCAATTTCTGTGCTTCATCGTCAATAAGAAGGTCCAAGGTGTTCAGTAAACCTGAAGTGAAGCATCGGAATCTAAAACTGGACTCACAGGAGAGGTTCTAAACATAGGCAGTAAGAAGAGTCAGTCCTCTTGTACTTAAGTCGTTATTGTGCCTTTTGAATTTAATTCGGATGCAATTTCTGTGCTTCATCGTCAATAAGAAGTTGTAAGGTAAACAGTAAACCTGAAGTGAAGCATCGGAATCTAAAACTGGACTCACATTAGAGGTTCCAATCAGAGAAAGTTAGAGTGTCAGTCCTCTTGTACTTAAGTCGGCATTGTGCCTTTTGTATTAAATTCGGATGCAATTTCTGTGCTTCATCGTCAGTAAGAAGGTCCAAGGTATAAAGTAAACCTGAAGTGAAGCATCGGAATCTGAAACTGGACTCACAAGAGCGGTTCAAATCATAGAAAGTTAGAGTGTCATTCCTCTTGTACTTAAGTCGTCATTGTGCCTTTTGAATTTAATTCGGATGCAATTTCTGTGCTTCATCGTCAATACGAAGGTCCAAGTTATACAGTAAACCTGAAGTGAAAAATAGGAATCTAAAACTGGACTCACGGGAGAGGTTCAAATCATAGAAAGTTAGAGTGTCAGTCCTCTTGTACTTAAGTCGGCATTTTGCCTTTTGAATTAAATTCGGATGCAATTTGTGTGTTTCATCGTCAATTAGAAGGTCCAAGGTATACAGTACACCTGAAGTGAAGCATTGGAATCTAAACCTAGTCTTACAGGAAAGGTTCTAAACATAGACAGTAAGAAGAGTCAGTCTTCTTGTACTTAACTCGGCTATGTGCCTTTTGTACTAAATTTGGATGCAATTTCTGTGTTCATCGTCAATAAGAAGGTCCTGGGTATACAGAAAAATTGAAGTAAAGCGTCGCAATCGAAAACCGCTGTCACAGGAGAGGTTCTAAACATAGAATGTAAGAAGTGTCAGTCCTCTTGTACTTAAGTCGGCATTGTGCCTTTTCTATTTAATTCGGATGCAATTTTTGTGTTTGATCATCAATAAGAAGGTCCAAGGGATACAGTACACCTGAAGTGAAGCATCGGAATCTAAAACTGGACTCACAGGAGAAGTTCAAATCATAGAAAGTTTAAGTGTCAGTCCTCTTGTACTTAAGTCGGGATTGTGCCTTTTGAATTTCATTCCGTTGTAATTTCTGTGCTTCATCGTCAATAAGATGGTTCAAGGTATACAGCAAACCTGAAGTGAAGGATCGGAATCCAAAACTGGACTCACAGGAGAGGGTGAAATCATAGAAAGTTAGAGAGTCAGTCCTCTTGTACGTAAGTCGGCATTGTGCCTTTTGTATTAAATTCGTATGCAATTTCTGTGTTTCATCGTCAATTAGAAGGTCCAAGATATACAGTAAACCTGAATTGAAGCATCGGAATCTAAAACCGGTCTCACAGGAGAGGTTTAATTCATAGAAAGTTAGAGTGTCAGTCCTCATGTACTTAAGTCGGCATTGTGCCTTTTGTATTTAACTCGGATGCAATTTCTGTGCTTCATCGTCAATTAGAAGGTCCAAGGTGTACAGTAAACCTGACGTGAAGCATCGGAATCTAAAACTGGACTCACAGGAGAGGTTCTAAACATAGGCAGTAAGAAGAGTCTGTCCTCTTGTACTTCAGTCGTTATTGTGCCCTTTGAATTTAATTCGGATGCAATTTCTGTGCTTCATCGTCAATAAGAAGTTGTAAGGTATACAGTAAACCTGAAGTGCAGCATCGGAATCTAAAACTGGACTCACATTAGAGGTTCCAATCATAGAAAGTTAGAGTGTCAATCCTCTTGTACTTAAGTCGGCATTGTGCCTTTTGTATTAAATTCGGATGCAATTTCTGTGCTTCATCGTCAGTAAGAAGGTCCAAGGTATAAAGTAAACCTGAAGCGAAGCATCGGAATCTAAAACTGGACTCACAAGAGCTGTTCAAATCAAAGGAAGTTAGAGTGTCAGTCCTCTTGTACATAAGTCGGCATTGTGCCTTTTGAATTTAATTCCGATGCAATTTCTGTGTTTCATCGTCAATAAGAAGGTCCAAGGTATACAGTAAACCTGAAGTGAAGCATCGCAATCTAAAACCGATCTCACAGGAGAGGTTCTAAACATAGAATGTAAGAAGTGTCAGTCCTCTTGTACTTAAGGCGTCATTGTGCCTTTTGAATTTAATTCGGATGCAATTTCTGTGCTTCATCGTCAATACGAAGGTCCAAGTTATACAGTAAACCTGAAGTGAAGAATCGGAATCTAAAACTGGACTCCAGGAGATGTTCAAATCATAGAAAATTAGAGTGTCAGTCCTCTTCTACTTATGTCGGCATTGTGCCTTTTGAATTAAATTCGGATGCAATTTTTGTGTTTCATCGTCAATTAGAAGGTCCAAGGTATACAGTACACCTGAAGTGAAGCATTGGAATCTAAACCTGGTCTCACAGGAAAGGTTCTAAACATTGACAGTAAGAAGAGTCAGTCATCTTGTACTTAAGTCGGCATTGTGCTTTTGTATTAAATTTGGATGCAATATCTGTGTTTCATCGTCAATAAGAAAGTCCTGGTTATACAGTAAACCTGAAGTGAAGCATCGCAATATAAACCGGTCTCACAGGAGAGGTTCTAAACATAGAATGTAAGAAGTGTCAGTCCTCTTGTACTTAAGTCGGCATTGTGCCTTTTCTATTTAATTCGCATGCAATTTCTGTGTTTGATCATCAATAAGAAGGTCCAAGGGATAGAGTAAACCTGAAGTGAAGCATCGGAATCTAAAACTGGACTCACAGGAGAAGTTCAAATCATAGAAAGTTTAAGTGTCAGTCCTCTTGTACTTAAGTCGGGATTGTGCCTTTTGAATTTCATTCCGTTGGAAATTTCTGTGCTTCATCGTCAATAAGATGGTTAAAGGTATACAGTAAACCTGAAGTGAAGCATTGGAATCCAAAACTGGACTCACAGGAGAGGGTGAAATCATAGAAAGTTAGAGAGTCAGTCCTCTTGTACGTAAGTCGGCATTGTGCCTTTTGTATTAAATTCGTATGCAATTTCTGTGTTTCATCGTCAATTAGAAGGTCCAAGATATACTGTAAACCTGAATTGAAGCATCGGAATCTAAAACCGGTCTCACAGGAGAGGTTTAATTCATAGAAAATTAGAGTGTCAGTCCTCTTGTACTTTAGTCGGCATTGTGCCTTTTGTATTAAACTCGGATGCAATTTCTGTGCTTCATCGTCAATTAGAAGGTCCAAGGTGTACAGTAAACCTGAAGTGAAGCATCTGAATCTAAAACTGGACTCACAGGAGAGGTTCTAAACATAGGCAGTAAGAAGAGTCTGTCCTCTTGTACTTAAGTCGTTATTGTGCCTTTTGAATTTAATTCCGATGCAATTTCTGTGCTTCATCGTCAATAAGAAGGTCTGAGGTATACAGTAAACCTGAAGTGAAGCATCGGAATCTAAAACTGGACTTACAGGAGAGGTTCAAATCATAGAAAGTTGGAGTGTCAGTCCTCTTGTACTTAAGTCGGCATTGTGCCTTTTGAATTTAATTCCAATGCAATTTCTGTGCTTCATCGTCAATAAGAAGGTCCAAGGTATACAGTAAACCTGAAGGGAAGCATCGGGATCTAAAACTGGACTCACAGGAGATGTTCAAATTATAGAAAGTTAGAGTGTCAGTCCTCTTGCACTTAAGTCGGCATTGTGCCTTTTGTATTACATTCGGATGCAATTTCTGAGCTTCATCGTCAATAAGAAGGTCCAAGGTAAACAGTAAACCTGAAGTGAAGATTCGGAATCTAAAACTGCACTTACAGGAGAGGTTCAAATCATAGAAAGTTAGAGTGTCAGTCCTCTTGTACTTAAGTCGGCATTGTGCCTTTTGAATTTAATTCCGATGCAATTTCTGTGTTTCATCGTCAATAAGAAGGTCCAAGGTATACCGTAATCCTGAAGTGAAGCATCGCAATGTAAAACCGGTCTCACAGGAGAGGTTCTAAACATAGAATGTAAGAAGTGTCAGTCCTCTTGTACTTAAGGCGTCATTGTGATTTTTGAATTTAATTCGGATGCAATTTCTGTACTTCATCGTCAATACGAAGGTCCAAGTTATACAGTAAACCTGAAGTGAAGAATCGGAATCTAAAACTGGACTCCAGGAGAGGTTCAAATCAAAGAGAGTTAGAGTGTCAGTCCTCCTCTACTTAAGGCGGCATTGTGCCTTTTGAATTAAATTCGGATGCAATTTGTGTGTTTCATCGTCAATTAGAAGGTCCAAGGTATACAGTACACCTGAAGTGAAGCATTGGAATCTAAACCTGGTCTCACAGGAAAGGTTCTAAACATTGACATTAAGAAGAGTCAGTCCTCTTGTACTTAAGTCGGCATTGTGCCTTTTGTACTAAATTTGGATGCAATTTCTGTGTTTCATCGTCAATAAGAAGGTCCTGGAGATACAGTAAACCTGAAGTGAAGCATCGCAATCTAAAACCGGTCCCACAGGAGAGGTTCTAAACATAGAATGTAAGAAGTGTCAGGCCTCTTGTACTTAAGTCGGCATTGTGCCTTTTCTATTTAATTCGGATGCAATTTCTGTGTTTGATCATCAATAAGAAGGTCCAAGGGATAGAGTAAACCTGAAGTGAATCATCGGAATCTAAAACTGGACTCACAAGACAAGTTCAAATCATAGAAAGTTTAAGTGTCAGTCCTCTTGTACTTAAGTCGGGATTGTGCCTTTTGAATTTAATTCCGATGCAATTTCTGTGCTTCATCGTCAATAAGATGGTTCAAGATATACAGCAAACCTGAAGTGAAGCTTCGGAATCCAAAACTGGACTCACAGGACAGGGTGAAATCATAGAAAGTTAGAGAGTCAGTCCTCTTGTACTTAAAACGGCATTGTGCCTTATGTATTAAATTCGGATGCAATATCTGTGTTTCATCGTCAATTAGAAGGTCCAAGGTATACAGTAAACCTGAATTGAAGCATCGGAATCTAAAACCGGTCTCACAGGAGAGGTTCAATTCATAGAAAGTTAGAGTGTCAGTCCTCTTCTACTTAAGTCGGCATTGTGCCTTTTGTATTAAACTTGGATGCAATATCTGTGCTTCATCGTCAATAAGAAGGTCCAAGGTGTACAGTAAACCTGAAGTGAAGCATCGGAATCTAAAACTGGTCTCACAGGAGAGGTTCGAAACATAGGCAGTAAGAAGAGTCAGTCCTCTTGTACTTAAGTCGTTATTGTGCCTTTTGAATTTAATTCGGATGCAATTTCTGTGCTTCATCGGCAATAAGAACGTCCAAGGTATACAGTAAACCTGAAGTGAAGCATCGGAATCTGAAACTGGACTCACAGGAGAGGTTCAAATCATAGAAAGTTAGAGTGCCATTCCTCTAGTACTTATGTCGGCATTGTGCCTTTTGTATTAAATCCGGATGCAATTTTTGTGTCTCATCGTCATTAAAAAGGTCCAAGGGATACAGTAAACCTGAAGTGAAGAATCGGAACCTACAACTGGACTCAAAGGAGAGGTTCAAATGATAGAAAAGTAGAGTGTCAGTCCTCTTGTACTTAAGTCGGCATTGTGCCTTTTGAATTTCTTTCCGATACAATTTGTGTGCTTCATCGTCAATAAAAAGGTTCAAGGTATACAGTAAATCAAAAGTGAAGCATCGGAATCTAAAACTGGACTCACAGGAGAGGTTCAAATCAAAGAAAGTTAGAGTGTCAGACCTCTTGTACTTAAGTCGGCATTGTGCTTTATGTATTAAATTCGGATGCAGTATCTGTGTTTCATCGTCAAATAGAAGGTCCAAGGTATACAGTAAACCTGAATTGAGCATCGGAATCTAAAACCGGTCTCACAGGAGAGGTTTAAATCATAGAATGTAAGAAATATCAGTCCTCTTGTACTTAAGTCGGCATTGTGCCTTTTGTACTAAATTCGGATGCGATTTCTATGCTTCATCGTCAATAAGAAGGTCCAAGGAATACATTAAACCTGAAGTGAAGCATCGGAATCTAAAACAGGACTCACAGGAGAGGTTCAAATCGTAGAAAGTCGGAGTTTCAGTCCTCTTGTACTTAAGTCGGCATTGTGCCTTTTGTATTAAATTCGGATGCAATTTCTGTGTTTCATCGTCAATAGGAAGGTCCAAGGGATACAGTAAACGTGAAATGAAGCATCGCAATCTAAAACTGGACTCACAGGAGAGGATCAAATCATTGAAAGTTAGAGTGTCAGTCCACTTGTACTTATGTCGGCATTGTGCGATTTGAATTTAATTCCGATGCAATTTCTTTGTTTCATCGTCAATAAGAAGGTCCAAGATACACAGTAAACCTGAAGTGAATCATCGGAATCTAAAACTGGACTCACAGGAGATGTTCAAATCATAGATAGTTAGAGTGTCTGTCCTCTTGTACATATGTCGGCATTGTGCCTTTTAAATTTAATTCCGATGCAATTTCTGTGTTTCATCGTCAATAAGAAGGTCCAAGGGATACAGTTAACCTGAAGTGAAGCATCGGAATCTAAAACTGTACTAACAGGAGAGGATCTAAACATAGACAGTAAGAAGAGTCAGTCCTCTTGTACTTAAGTTGGCATTGTGCCTATTGTATTGAATTCAGTTGCAATTTCTGTGTTTCATCGTCAATAAGAAGGTCCAAGGTATACAGTAAACCTGAAGTGAAGCATCGGAATTTAAACCGGTCTCACAGGAGAGGTTCAAATCATAGAATGTAAGAAGTATCAGTCCTCTTGTACTTAAGTCGGCATTCTGCCTTTTGTGTTTAATTCCGATGCAATTTCTGTGTTTCATCGTCAATAAGAAGATCCAAGGGATACAGTAAACCTGAAGTGAAGAATCGGAATCCAAAACAAAACTCACAGGAGAGGATCAAATCATAGAAAGTTAGAGTGTTAGTCCTCATGTACTTAAGTAGGCTTTGTGCCTTTTCAATTTAATTCCGATAAAATTTCTGTGCTTCGTCAATAAGAAGGTCCAAGGTATACAATAATCCTGAAGTGAAGCATCGGAATCTAAAATTGGACACACAGGAGAGGTTCAAATCATAGAAAGTTAGAGTGTCAGTCCTCTTGTACTTAAGTCGGCATTGTGCCATTTGAATTTAAATCCGATGAATTTTCTGTGTTTCATCGTCAACAAGAAGGTCCAAGGTATACAGTAAACCTGAAGTGAAGCATTGGAATCTAACACAGGACTCACAGGAGAGGTTCCAATCATAGAAAGTTAGATGTCAGTCCTCTTGTTCTTAAGTCGGCATTGTGCCTTTTGCATTAAATTCGGATGAAATTTCTGTGTTTCATCGACAATAAGAAGGTCCAAGGGATACAATAAACCTGAAGTGAAGCATCGGAATCTAAAAGTGAACTCACAGGAAAGGTCCAAATCATATAAAGTTAGAGTGTCAGTCCTCTTGAACTTAAGTCGGCATTGTGCCTTTGGAATTTAATTTGGATGCAATTTCTGTGCTTGATCGTCAATAAGAAGGTCTAAGGTACACAGTAAACCTGAAGTGAAGCATCGGAATCTAAAACTGGACTCACATTAGAGGTTCCAATCATAGAAAGTTAGAGTGTCAGTCCTCTTGTACTGAAGTCGGCATTGTGCCTTTTGTATTAAATTCGGATGAAATTTCTGTGCATCATCGTCAGTAAGAAGGTCCAAGGTATGAAGTAAACCTGTAGTGAAGCATCGGAATCTAAAACTGGACTCACAAGAGCGGTTCAAATCATAGAAAGTTAGAGTGTCAGTCCTCTTGTACTTAACTCGGCATTGTGCCTTTTGAATTTAATTCCGATGCAATTTCTGTGCTTCATCGTCAATAAGAAGGTCCAAGGTATACAGTAAACCTGAAGTGAAGCATCGGAATCTAAAACTGGACTCACAGGAGTGGTTTAAATCATAGAAAGTTAGAGTGTCAGTCCTCTTGTACTTAAGTCAGCATTGTCCCTTTTGAATTAAATTCAGATGCAATTTCAGTGCTTCATCGTCAATAAGAAGGTCCAAGGTATACAGTAAACCTGAAGTGAAGCATCGGGATCTGAAACTGGGCTCACAGGAGATGTTCAAATCATAGAAAGTTAGAGTGTCAGTCCTCTTGCACTTAAGTCGGCATTGTGCCTTTTGTATTAAATTCGGATGCAATTTCTGAGCTTCATCGTCAATAAGAAGGTCCAACGTATACAGTAAACCTGAAGTGAAGATTCGGAATCTAAAACTGGACTCACAGGAGAGGTTATAATCATAGAATGTTAGAGTGTCAGTCCTCTTGTACTTAAGTCGGCATTGTACCTTTTGAATTTAATTCCGATGCAATTTCTGTGTTGCATCGTCAATAAGAAGGTCCAAGGTATACAGTAAACCTGAAGTGAAGCATCGCAATCTCAAACCGGTCTCACAGGAGAGGTTCAAAACATAGAATGTAAGAAGTGTCAGCCCTCTTGTACTGAAGTCGTCATTTTGCCTTGTGAATTTAATTCGGATGCAAGTTCTGTGCTTCATCGTCAATACGAAGGTCAAAGATATACAGTAAACCTGAAGTGAAGAATCGGAATATATAACTGGACTCACAGGAGAGGTTCAAATCATAGAAAGTTAGAGTGTCAGTCCTCTTGTACTTAAGTCGACATTGTGCCTTTTGAATTAAATTCGGATGCAATTTGTGTGTTTCATCGTCAATTAGAAGGTCCAAGGTATACAGTACAACTGAAGTGAAGCATTGGAATCTAAACCTGATCTCACAGGAAAGGTTCTAAACATAGTCAGTAAGAAGAGTCAGTCCTCTTGTACTTTAGTCGGCATTGTGCCTTTAGTACTAAATTTGGATGCTATTTCTGTGTTTCATCGTCAATAAGACGGTCCTGGGTATACAGTAAACCTGAAGTGAAGCATCGCAATCTAAAACCGGTCTCACAGGAGAAGTTCAAATCATAGAAAATTTAAGTGTCAGTCCTCTTGTACTTATGTCGGGATTGTGCTTTATGAATTTAATTCCGATGCAATTTCTGTGCTTCATCGTCAATTAGAAGGTCCAAGATATACAGTAAACCTGAATTGAAGCATCGGAATCTAAAACCGGTTTAACAGGAGAGGTATAATTCATAGAAAGTTACAGTGTCAGTCTTCTTGTACATAAGTCTTCATTGTGCCTTTTGTATTAAACTCGGATGCAATTTCTGTGCTTCATCGTCAATAAGAAGGTCCAAGGTGTACAGTAAACCTGAAGTGAAGCATCGGAATCTAAAACTGGACTCACAGGAGAGGTTCTAAACATAGGCAGTAAGAAGAGTCAGTCCTCTTGTACTTAAGTCGTTATTGTGCCTTTTGAATTTAATTCGGATGCGATTTCTGTGCTTCATCGTCAATAAGAAGGTGTAAGGTATACAGTAAACCTGAAGTGAAGCTTCGGAATCTAAAACTGGACTCACATTAGAGGTTCCAATCATAGAAAGTTAGAGTGTCAGTCCTCTTGTACTTAAGTCGGCATTGTGCCTTTTGTATTAAATTCGGATGCAATTTCTGTGCTTCATCGTCAGTAAGAAGGTCCAAGGTATAAAGTAAACCTGAAGTGAAGCATCGGAATCTAAAACTGGACTCACAAGAGCGGTTCAAATCATAGATAATTAGAGTGTCAGTCCTCTTGTACTTAAGTCGGCATTGTGCCTTTTGAATTTCTTTCCGATACAATTTCTGTGCTTCATCGTCAATAAGAAGGTTCAAGGCATACAGTAAACCTAAAGTGAAGCATCGGAATCTTAAACAGGGCTCATAGGAGAGGTTCAAATCATAGAAAGTTAGAGTGTCAGTCCTCTTGTACTTAAGTCGGCATTGCGCCTTTTGTATTAAATTCGGATGCAATATCTGTGTTTCATCGTCAATTGGAAGGTCGAAGGAATACAGTAAACCTGAATTGAAGCATCGGAATCTAAAACCGGTCTCACAGGAGAGGTTTAAATCATAAAAGTTAGAGTGTCAGTCCTCTTGTACTTAAGTCGGCATTGTGCCTTTTGTACTAAATTCGGATGCAATTTCTGTGCTTAATCGTCAATAAGAAGGTCCAAGGAATACAGTACACCTGAAGTGAAGCACCGGAATCTAAAACTGGACTCAAAGGAGAGGTTGTAAATATAGACAGTAAGAAGGGTCAGTCTTCTTGTACTTAAGTCGTCATTGTGCCTTTGGTTTTTAATTCGGATGCAATTTCTGTGCTTCATCGTCAATAAGATGGTCCAAGGTATACAGTAAACCAGAAGTGAAGCATCGGAATCTAAAACTGGGCTCACAGGAGAGGTTCAAATCATAGAAAGTTAGAGTGTCATTCCTCTTTTACTGAAGTCAGCATTGTCCCTTTTGTATTAACCTCGGATGCAATTTCTGTGCTTCATCGTCAATAAGAAGGTGCAAGGTAGACAGTAAACCTGAAGTGAAGAATAGGAATCTACAACTGGACTCACAGGGGAGGTTCAAATCATAGAAAGTTGGAGTGTCAGTCCTCTTGTACTTAAGTCGGCATTGTGCCTTTTGAATTAAATTCGGATGCAATTTCTTTATTTCATCGTCAATTAGAAGGTTCAAGGTATACAGTAAACCTGAAGTGAAGCATTGGAATCTAAACCGGGTCTCACAGGAAAGGTTCTAAACATAGACAGTGAGAAGAGTCAGTCCTCCTGTACTTAAGTCGGCATTGTGCCTTTTGTACTACATTTGGATGCAATTTCTCTGTTTCATCGTCAATAAGAAGGTCCAAGGTATACAGTAAACCTGAAGTGAAGCATTGCAATCTTAAACCGTACTCACAGGAGATGTTCAAATCATAGAAAGATAGGGGGCCAGTCCTCTTGTACTTAAGTCGGCATTGTGCCTTTTGAATTAATTTGGATGCAATTTCTGTGTTTCATCGTCAATTAGAAGGTCCAAGGTATACAGTAAACATGAAGTGAAGCATCGGAATCTAAAACTGGTCTCACAGGAAAGGTTCTAAACATAGATATTAAGAAAAGTCAGTCCTCTTGTACTTAAGTCGGCATTGTGCCTTTTGAATTTAATTCCGATGCAATTTCTGTATTTCATCGTCAATAAGAATGTCCAAGGTATACTGTAAACCTGAAGTGAAGCATCGCAATCTCAAACCGGCCTCACAGGAGAGGTTCTAAACATAGAATGTAAGAAGTGTCAGTCCGCTTGTACTTAAGTCGTCATTGTGCCTTTTGATTTTAATTCGGATGCAATTTCTGTGCTTCATCGGCAATAAGAACGTCCAAGATATACAGTAAACCTGAAGTGAAGCATCGGTATCTAAAACTGGACTCACAGGAGAGGTTCAAATCATAGAAAGTTAGAGTGCCATTCCTCTTGTACTTAAGTCGGCATTGTGCCTTTGAATTAAACTCGGATGCAATTTCTGTGCTTCATCGTCAATAAGATCGTCCAAGGTGTACAGTAAACCTCAAGTGAAGAATCGGAATCTACAACTGGACTCAAAGGAGAGGTTTAAATCATAGAAAATTAGAGTGTCAGTCCTCTTGTACTTAAGTCGGCATTGTGTCTTTTGAATTTCTTTCCGATACAATTTCTGTGCTTCATCGTCAATAAGAAGGTTCAAGGCATACAGTAAACCTAAAGTGAAGCATCGGAATGTAAAACTGGGCACACAGGAGAGGTTCAAATCATAGAAAGTTAGAGAGTCAGTCCTCTTGTACTTAAGTCGGCATTGTGCCTTATGTATTAAATTCGGATGCAATATTTGTGTTTCATCTTCAATTAGAAGGTCCAAGGTATACAGTAAACCTGAATTGAAGCATCGGAATCTAAAACCGGTCTCACAGGAGAGGTTTAAATCATAAAAGTTAGAATGTCTGTCCTCTTGTACTTAAGTCGGCATTGTGCCTTTTGTACTAAATTCGGATGCAATTTCTGTGCTTAATCGTCAATAAGAAGGTCCACGGAATACAGTAAACCTGAAGTGAAGCATCGGAATCTAAAACAGGACTCACAGGAGAGGTTGTAAATATAGACAGTAAGAAGGGTCAGTCTTCTTGTACTTAAGTCATCATTGTGCCTTTGGTTTTTAATTCGGATGCAATTTCTGTGCTTCATCGTCAATAAGATAGTATAAGGTATACAGTAAACCTGAAGTGAAGCATCGGAATCTAAAACTGGGCTCACAGGAGAGGTTCAAATCATAGAAAGTTAGAGTGTCATTCCTCTTGTACTTAAGTCGGCATTGTGCCTTTTGTATTAACCTCGGATGCAATTTCTGTGCTTCATCGTCAATAAGATGGTCCAAGGTAGACAGTAAACCTGAAGTGAAGAATAGGAATCTAAACCGGGTCTCACAGGAAAGGTTCTAAACATAGACAGTAAGAAGAGTCAGTCCTCCTGTACATAAGTCGGCATTGTGTCTTTTGTACTACATTTGGATGCAATTTCTCTGTTTCATCGTCAATAAGAAGTTCCAAGGTATACAGTAAACCTGAAGTGAAGCATTGCAATCTTAAACCGGTCTCACAGGAGATGTTCAAATCATTGAAAATTAGAGTGTAAGTCCTCTGGTACTTAAGTCGGCATTGTGCTTTTTGAATTAATTTGGATGCAATTTCTGTGTTTCATCGTCAATTAGAAGGTCCAAGGTATACAGTAAACATGAAGTGAAGCATCGGAATCTAAAACTGGTCTCACAGGAAAGGTTCTAAGCATAGATATTAAGAGGAGTCAGTCCTCTTGTACTTAAGTCAGCATTGTGCCTTTTGAATTTAATTCCGATGCAATTTCTGTATTTCATCGTCAATAAGAATGTCCAAGGTATACAGTAAACCTGAAGTGAAGCATCGCAATCTCAAACCGGTCTCACAGGAGAGGTTCTAAACATAGAATGTAAGAAGTGTCGCTCCTCTTGTACTTAAGTCGTCATTGTGCCTTTTGATTTTAATTCCGATGCAATTTCTGTGCTTCATCGACAATAAGAAGATCCAAGGTATACAGTAAACCTGAAGTGAAGCATCGGAATCTAAATCTGGACTCACAGGAGAGGTTTAAATCATAGAAAGTTAGAGGGTCAGTTCTCTTGTACTTAAGTCGGCATTGTCCCTTTTGTATTTAATTAAGATGCAATTTCTGTGCTTCATCGTCAATAAGAAGGTCCAAGGTATACAGTAAACCTGAAGTGAAGCATCGGGATCTGAAACTGGACTCACAGGAGATGTTCAAATCATAGAAAGTTAGAGTGTCAGTCCTCTTGCACTTAAGTCGGCATTGTGCCTTTTGTATTAAATTCGGATGCAATTTATGAGCTTCATCGTCAATAAGAAGGTCCAAGGTATACAGTAAACCTGAAGTGAAGATTTAGAATCTAAAACAGGACTCACAGGAGAGGTTCAAATCATAGAAAGTTAGAGTGTAAGTCCTCTTGTACTTAAGTCGGCATCGCGCCTTTTGAATTTAATTCCGATGCAATTTCTGTGGTTCATCGTCAATAAGAAGGTCCATGGTATACAGTAAACCTGAAGTGAAGCATCGCAATCTCAAACCGGTCTCACAGGAGAGTTTCAAAACATAGAATGTAAGAAGTGTCAGTCCTCTTGTACTTAGGTCGTCATTTTTCCTTTTGAATTTAATTCCGTGCAAATTTCTGTGCTTCATCGTCAATAAGATGGTCCAAGGTATACAGTAACCTGAAGTGAAGCATCGGGATCTGAAACTGGACTCACAGGAGATGTTCAAATCATAGAAAGTTAGAGTGTCAGTCCTCTTGCACTTAAGTCGGCATTGTGCCTTTTGTATTAAATTCGGATGCAATTTCTGAGCTTCATCGTCAATAAGAAGGTCCAACGTATACAGTAAACCTGAAGTGAAGATTCGGAATCTAAAACTGGACTCACAGGAGAGGTTCAAATCATAGAATGTTAGAGTGTCAGTCCTCTTGTACTTATGTCGACATTGTGCCTTTTGAATTAAATTCGGATGCAATTTGTGTGTTTCATCGTCAATTAGAAGGTCCAAGGTATACAGTACAACTTAAGTGAAGCATTGGAATCTAAACCTGATCTCACAGGAAAGGTTCTAAACATAGTCAGTAAGAAGAGTCAGTCCTCTTGTACTTTAGTTGGCATTGTGCCTTTAGTACTAAATTTGGATGCTATTTCTGTGTTTCATCGTCAATAAGACGGTCCTGGGTATACAGTAAACCTGAAGTGAAGCATCGCAATCTAAAACCGGTCTCACAGGAGAAGTTCAAATCATAGAAAGTTTAAGTGTCAGTCCTCTTGTACTTAAGTCGGCATAGTGCCTTTTCTATTTAATTTGGATGCAATTTCTGTGTTTGATCATCAATAAGAATGTCCAAGGGATAAAGTAAACCTGAAGTGAAGCATCGGAAACTAAAACTGGACTCACAGGAGAAGTTCAAATCATAGAAAGTTTAAGTGTCAGTCCTCTTGTACTTAAGTCGGGATTGTGCTTTTTGAATTTAATTCGGATGCAATTTCCGTGCTTCATCGTCAATAAGAAGGTGTAAGGTATACAGTAAACCTGAAGTGAAACTTCGGAATCTAAAACTGGACTCACATTAGAGGTTCCAATCATAGAAAGTTAGAGTGTCAGTCCTCTTGTACTTAAGTCGGCATTGTGCCTTTTGTATTAAATTCGGATGCAATTTCTGTCCTTCATCGTCAGTAAGAAGGTCCAAGGTATAAAGTAAACCTGAAGTGAAGCATCGGAATCTAAAACTGGACTCACAAGAGCGGTTCAAATCATAGAAAATTAGAGTGTCAGTCCTCTTGTACTTAAGTCGGCTTGTGCCTTTTGAATTTCTTTCCGATACAATTTCTGTGCTTCATCGTCAATAAGAAGGTTCAAGGCATACAGTAAACCTAAAGTGAAGCATCGGAATCTAAAACTGGGCTCAAAGGAGAGGTTGTAAATATAGACAGTAAGAAGGGTCAGTCTTCTTGTACTTAAGTCGTCATTGTGCCTTTGGTTTTTAATTCGGATGCAATTTCTGTGCTTCATCGTCAATAAGATGGTCCAAGGTATACAGTAAACCTGAAGTGAAGCATCGGAATCTAAAACTGGGCTCACAGGAGAGGTTCCAATCAAAGAAAGTTAGAGTGTCATTCCTCTTGTACTGAAGTCGGCATTGTGCCTTTTGTATTAACCTCGGATGCAAATTTCTGTGCTTCATCGTCAATTAGAAGGTGCAAGGTAGACAGTAAACCTGAAGTGAAGAATAGGAATCTACAACTGGACTCACAGGGCAGGTTCAAATCATAGAAAGTTGGAGTGTCAGTCCTCTTGTAGTTAAGTCAGCATTGTGCCTTTTGAATTAAATTCGGATGCAATTTCTTTATTTCATCGTCAATTAGAAGGTTCAAGGTATACAGTAAACCTGAAGTGAAGCATTGGAATCTAAACCGGGTCTCACAGGAAAGGTTCTAAACATAGACAGTAAGAAGAGTCAGTCCTCCTGTACTTAAGTCGGCATTGTGCCTTTTGTACTACATTTGGATGCAATTTCTCTGTTTCATCGTCAATAAGAAGGTCCAAGGTATACATTAAACCTGAAGTGAAGCATTGCAATCTTAAACCGTACTCACAGGAGATGTTCAAATCATAGAAAGATAGGGGGCCAGTCCTCTTGTACTTAAGTCGGCATTGTGCCTTTTGAATTAATTTGGATGCAATTTCTGTGTTTCATCGTCAATTAGAAGGTCCAAGGTATACAGTAAACATGAAGTGATGCATCGGAATCTAAATCTGGTCTCACAGGAAAGGTTCTAAACATAGATATTAAGAAAAGTCAGTCCTCTTGTACTTAAGTCGGCATTGTGCCTTTTGAATTTAATTCCGATGCAATTTCTGTATTTCATCGTCAATAAGAATGTCCAAGGTATACAGTAAACCTGAAGTGAAGCATCGCAATCTCAAACCGGTCTCACAGGAGAGGTTCTAAACATAGAATGTAAGACGTGTCAGTCCTCTTGTACTTAAGTCGTCATTGTGCCTTTTGATTTTAATTCGGATGCAATGTCTGTGCTTCATTGTCAATACAAAGGTTCAAGATATACAGTAAACCTGAAGTGAAGCATCGGAATCTAAAACTGGACTCACAGGAGAGGTTCAAATCATAGAAAGTTAGAGTGCCATTCCTCTTGTACTTAAGTCGGCATTGTGCCTTTTGTATTAACCTCGGATGCAATTTCTGTGCTTCATCGTCAATAAGATGGTCCAAGGTAGACAGTAAACCTGAAGTGAAGAATAGGAATCTACAACTGGACTCACAGGGGAGGTTCAAATCATAGAAAGTTGGAGTGTCAGTCCTCTTGTACTTAAGTCGGCATTGTGCCTTTTGAATTAAATTCGGATGCAATTTCTGTGTTTCATCGTCAATTAGATGGTCCAAGGTATACAGTAAACCTGAAGTGAAGCATTGGAATCTAAACCGGGTCTCACAGGAAAGGTTCTAAACATAGACAGTAAGAAGAGTCAGTCCTCCTGTACATAAGTCGGCATTGTGCCTTTTGCACTACATTTGGATGCAATTTCTCTGTTTCATCGTCAATAAGAAGTTCCAAGGTATACAGAAAACCTGAAGTGAAGCATTGCAATCTTAAACCGGTCTCACAGGAGATGTTCAAATCATAGAAAAATAGGGTGCCAGTCCTCTGGTACTTAAGTCGGCATTGTGCCTTTTGAATTAATTTGGATGCAATTTCTGTGTTTCATCGTCAATTAGAAGGTCCAAGGTATACAGTAAACATGAAGTGAAGCATCGTAATCTAAAACTGGTCTCACAGGAAAGGTTCTAAGCATAGATATTAAGAAGAGTCACTCCTCTTGTACTTAAGTCGGCATTGTGCCTTTTGAATTTAATTCCGATGCAATTTCTGTATTTCATCGTCAATAAGAATGTCCAAGGTATACAGTAAACCTGAAGTGAAGCATCGCAATCTCAAACCGGTCTCACAGGAGAGGTTCTAAACATAGAATGTAAGAAGTGTCGCTCCTCTTGTACTTAAGTCGTCATTGTGCCTTTTGATTTTAATTCCGATGCAATTTCTGTGCTTCATCGACAATAAGAAGATCCAAGGTATACAGTAAACCTGAAGTGAAGCATCGGAATCTAAATCTGGACTCACAGGAGATGTTCAAATCATAGAAAGTTAGAGTGTCAGTCCTCTTGCACTTAAGTCGGCATTGTGCCTTTTGTATTAAATTCGGATGCAATTTCTGAGCTTCATCGTCAATAAGAAGGTCCAAGGTATACAGTAAACCTGAAGTGAAGATTCAGAATCTAAAACAGGACTCACAGGAGAGGTTCAAATCATAGAAAGTTAGAGTGTAAGTCCTCTTGTACTTAAGTCGGCATCGCGCCTTTTGAATTTAATTCCGATGCAATTTCTGTGGTTCATCGTCAATACGAAGGTCCATGGTATACAGTAAACCTGAAGTGAAGCATCGCAATCTCAAACCGGTCTCACAGGAGAGTTTCAAAGCATAGAATGTAAGAAGTGTCAGTCCTCTTGTACTTAGGTCGTCATTTTTCCTTTTGAATTTAATTCCGATGCAATTTCTGTGCTTATTCGTCAATAAGATGGTCCAAGGTATACAGTAAACCTGAAGTGAAGCATCGGAATCTAAAACTGGGCTCACAGGAGAGGTTCAAATCATAGAAAGTTAGAGTGTCATTCCTCATGTACTTAAGTCGGCATTGTGCCTTTTGTATTAACCTCGGATGCAATTTCTGTGCTTCATCGTCAATAAGAAGGTCCAAGGTAGACAGTAAACCTGAAGTGAAGAATAGGAATCTACAACTGGACTCACAGGGGAGGTTCAAATCATAGCAAGTTGGAGTGTCAGTCCTCTTGTACTTAAGTCGGCATTGTGCCTTTTGTACTAAATTTGGATGCGATTTCTGTGTTTCATCGTCAATTAGTAGGTCCAAGGTATACAGTAAACCTGAAGTGAAGCATTGGAATCTAAACCGGGTCTCACAGGAAAGGTTCTAAACATAGACAGTAAGAAGAGTCAGTCCTCCTGAACTTAAGTCGGCATTGTGCTTTTGTACTACATTTGGATGAAATTTCTCTGTTTCATCGTCAATTAGAAGGTCCAAGGTATACAGTAAACCTGAAGTGAAGCATTGCAATCTTAAACCGGTCTCACAGGAGATGTTCAAACCATAGAAAGATAGGGTGCCAGTCCTCTTGTACTTAAAACGGCGTTGTGCCTTTTGAATTAATTTGGATGCAATTTCTGTGTTTCATCGTCAATTAGAATGTCCAAGGTATACAGTAAACATGAAGTGAAGCATCGGAATCTAAAACTGGTCTCACAGGAAAGGTTCTAAACATAGATATTAAGAAGAGTCAGTCCTCTTGTACTTAAGTCGTCATTGCGCCTTTTGAATTTAATTCCGATGCAATTTCTGTGCATCATCGTCAATAAGAAGGTCCAAGGTATACAGTATACCTGAAGTGAAGCATCGGAATCTAAAACTGGACTCACAGGAGAGGTTTAAATCATAGAGAGTTAGAGTGTCAGTCCTCTTGTACTTAAGTCGGCATTGTCCCTTCTGAATTTAATTAAGATGCAATTTCTGTGCTTCATCGTCAATAAGAAGGTCCAAGGTGTACAGTAAACCTGAAGTGACGCATCGGGATCTGAAACTGGACTCACAGGAGATGTTCAAATCATAGAGAGTTAGAGTGTCAGTCCTCTTGCACTTAAGTCGGCATTGTACCTTTTGTATTAAATTCGGATGCAATTTCTGAGCTTCATCGTCATTAAGAAGGTCCAAGGTAAACAGTAAACCTGAAGTGAAGATTCGGAATCTAAAACTGGACTCACAGGAGAGGTTCAAATCATAGAAAGTTAGAGTGTAAGTCCTTTTGTACTTAAGTCGGCATCGCGCCTTTTGAATGTAATTCCGATGCAATTTCTGTGGTTCATCGTCAATAAGAATGTCCAAGGTATACAGTAAACCTGAAGTGAAGCATCGCAATCTCAAACCGGTCTCACAGGAGAGTTTCAAAACATAGAATGTAAGAAGTGTCAGTCCTCTTGTACTTAAGTCGTCATTTTTCCTTTTGAATTTAATTCGGATGCAAGTTCTGTGCTTCATCGTCAATAAGATGGTCCAAGGTATACAGTAAACCTGAAGTGAAGCATCGGAATCTAAAACTGGGCTCACAGGAGAGGTTCAAATCATAGAAAGTTAGAGTGTCATTCCTCTTGTACTTAAGTGGCATTGTGCCTTTTGTATTAACCTCGGATGCAATTTCTGTGCTTCATCGTCAATAAGAAGGTCCAAGGTAGACAGTAAACCTGAAGTGAAGAATAGGAATCTACAACTGGACTCACAGGGGAGGTTCAAATCATAGCAAGTTGGAGTGTCAGTCCTCTTGTACTTAAGTCGGCATTGTGCCTTTTGT
The DNA here is from genome assembly GCF_023864345.2 of Schistocerca serialis cubense. Lineage (NCBI taxonomy): Eukaryota > Metazoa > Arthropoda > Insecta > Orthoptera > Acrididae > Schistocerca > Schistocerca serialis. Next base: position 21,382,322 of record NC_064648.1, read on the forward strand.
ACTAAATTTGGATGCAACTTCGGTGTTTCATCGTCAATTAGAAGGTCCAAGGTATACAGTAAACCTGAAGTGAAGCATTGGAATCTAAACCGGGTCTCACGGGAAAGGTTCTAAACATAGACAGTAAGAAGAGTCAGTCCTCCTGTACTTAAGTCGGCATTGTGCTTTTGTACTACATTTGGTTGAAATTTCTCTGTTTCATCGTCAATAAGAAGGTCCAAGGTATACAGTAAACCTGAAGTGAAGCATTGGAATCTTAAACCGGTCTCACAGGATATGTTCAAACCATAGAAAGATAGGGTGCCAGTCCTCTTGTACTCAAGTCGGCGTTGTGCCTTTTGAATTAATTTGGATGCAATTTCTGTGTTTCATCGTCAATTAGAAGGTCCAAGGTATACAGTAAACATGAAGTGAAGCATCGGAATCTAAAACTGGTCTCACAGGAAAGGTTCTAAACATAGATATTAAGAAGAGTCAGTCCTCTTGTACTTCAGTCGGCATTGTGCCTTTCGAATTTAATTCCGATGCAATTTCTGTATTTCATCGTCAATAAGAATGTCCAAGGTATACAGTAAACCTGAAGTGAAGCTTCACAATCTCAAACAGGTCTCACAGGAGAGGTTCTAAACATAGAATGTAAGAAGAGTCAGTCCTCTTGTACTTAAGTCGTCATTGTGCCTTTTGAATTTAATTCCGATGCAATTTCTGTGCTTCATCGACAATAAGAAGGTCCAAGGTATACAGTAAACCTGAAGTGAAGCATCGGAATCTAAAACTGGACTCACAGGAGAGGTTAAAATCATAGAAAGTTAGAGTGTCAGTCCTCTTGTACTTAAGTCGGCATTGTCCCTTTTGAATTTAATTAAGATGCAATTTCTGTGCTTCATCGTCAATAAGAAGGTCCAAGGTATACAGTAAACCTGAAGTGACGCATCGGGATCTGAAACTGGACTCACAGGAGATGATCAAATCATAGAAAGTTAGAGTGTCAGTCCTCTTGCACTTAAGTCGGCATTGTTCCTTTTGTATTAAATTCGGATGCAATTTCTGAGCTTCATCGTCAATAAGAAGGTCCAAGGTAAACAGTAAACCTGAAGTGAAGATTCGGAATCTAAAACTGGACTCACAGGAGAGGTTCAAATCAAAGAAAGTTAGAGTGTAAACCCTCTTGTACTTAAGTCGGCATCGCGCCTTTTGAATGTAATTCCGATGCAATTTCTGTGGTTCATCGTCAATAAGAAGTTCCAAGGTATACAGTAAAACTGAAGTGTAGCATCGCAATCTCAAACCGGTCTCACAGGAGAGTTTCAAAACATAGAATATAAGAAGTGTCAGTCCTCTTGTACTTAAGTCGTCATTTTTCCTTTTGAATTTAATTCAGATGCAAGTTCTGTGCTTCATCGTCAATAAGATGGTCCAAGGTATACAGTAAACCTGAAGTGAAGCATCGGAATCTAAAACTGGGCTCACAGGAGAGGTTCAAATCATAGAAAGTTAGAGTGTCATTCCTCTTGTACTTAAGTCGGCATTGTGCCTTTTGTATTAACCTCGGATGCAATTTCTGTGCTTCATCGTCAATAAGAAGGTCCAAGGTAGACAGTAAACCTGAAGTGAAGAATAGGAATCTACATCTAGACTCACAGGGGAGGTTCAAATCATAGAAAGTTGGAGTGTCAGTCCTCTTGTACTTAAGTCGGCATTGTGCCTTTTGTACTAAATTTGGATGCAATTTCTGTGTTTCATCGTCAATTAGAAGGTCCAAGGTATACAGTAAACCTGAAGTGAAGCATTGGAATCTAAACCGGGTCTCACAGGAAAGGTTCTATATATAGACAGTAAGAAGAGTCAGTCCTCCTGTACTTAAGTCGGCATCGCGCCTTTTGAATTTAATTCCGATGCAATTTCTGTGTTTCATCGTCAATAAGAAGGTCCAAGGTATACAGTAAACCTGAAGTGAAGCATCGCAATCTCAAACCGGTCTCACAGGAGAGGTTCAAAACATAGAATGTAAGAAGTGGCAGTCCTCTTGTACTTAAGTCGTCATTTTTCCTTTTGAATTTAATTCGGATGCAAGTTCTGTGCTTCATCGCCAATACGAAGGTCCAAGATATACAGTAAACCTGAAGTAAAAAATCGGAATCTATAACTGGACTCACAGGAGAGGTTCAAATCATAGAAAGTTAGAGTGTCAGTCCTCTTGTACTTAAGTCGGCATTGTGCGTTTTGAATTAAATTCGGATGCGATTTGTGTGGTTCATCGTCAATTAGAAGGTCCAAGGTATACAGTACACCTGAAGTGAAGCATTGGAATCGAAACCTGGTCTCACAGGAAAGGTTCTAAACAAAGACAGTAAGAAGAGTCAGTCCTCTTGTACTTAAGTCGGCATTGTGCCTTTTGTACTAAATTTGGATGCAATTTCTGTGTTTCATCGTCAATAAGACGGTCCTGGGTATACAGTAAACCTGATGTGAAGCATCGCAATCTAAAACCGGTCTCACAGGAGAGGTTGTAAACATAGAATGTAAGAAGTGTCAGTCCTCTTGTACTTAAGTCGGCATTGTGCCTCTTCTATTTAATTCGGATGCAATTTCTGTGTTTGATTATCAATAAGAAGGTCCATGGGATAAAGTAAACCTGACGTGAAGCATCGGAATCTAAAACTGGACTCACAGGAGAAGCTCAAATCATAGAAAGTTTAAGTGTCAGTCCTCTTGTACTTAAGTCGGGATTGTGCCTTTTGAATTTCATTCCCACGCAATTTCTGTGCTTCATCGTCAATAAGATGGTTCAAGGTATACAGTAAACCTGAAGTGAAGCATCGGAATCCAAAACTGGACTCACAGGAGAGGGTGAAAACATAGAAAGTTAGAGAGTCAGTCCTCTTGTACGTAAGTCGGCATTGTGCCTTTTGTATTAAATTCGTATGCAATTTCTGTGTTTCATCGTCAATTAGAAGGTCCAAGATATACAGTAAACCTGAATTGAAGCATCGGAATCTAAAACCGGTCTCACAGGAGAGGTTCAATTCATAGAAAGTTAGAGTGTCAGTCCTCTTGTACTTAAGTCGGCATTGTGCCTTTTGTATTAAACTCGGATGCAATTTCTGTGCTTCATCATCAATAAGAAGGTCCAAGGTGTACAGTAAAAATGAAGTGAAGCATCGGAATCTAAAACTGGACTCACAGGAGAGGTTCTAAACATAGGCAGTAAGAAGAGTCAGTCCTCTTGTACTTAAGTCGTTATTGTGCCTTTTGAATTTAATTCAGATGCAATTTCGCTGCTTCATCGGCAATAAGAACGTCCAAGGTATACAGTAAACCAGAAGTGAAGCATCGGAATCTAAAACTGGACTCAATGGAGAGGTTCAAATCATAGAAAGTTAGAGGGCCGTTCTTCTTGTACTTACGTCGGCATTGTGCTTTTGTATTAAATCCGGATGCAATTATTGTGTCTCATCGTCATTAAAAAGGTCCAAGGGATACAGTAAACCTGAAGTGAAGAATCGGAATCTACAACTGAACTCAAAGGAGAGGTTTAAAACATAGAAAAGTAGAGTGTCAGTCCTCTTGTCCTTAAGTCGGCATTGTGCTTTTGAATTTTTTCCGATACAATTTCTGTGCTTCACCGTCAATAAGAAGGTTCAAGGTATACAGTAAATCTAAAGTGAAGCACCGGAATCTAAAACTGGACTCACAGGAGAGGTTCAAATCAAAGAAAGTTAGAGTGTCAGTCCTCTTGTACTTAAGTCGGCATTGTGCCTTTTGTACTAAATTCGGATGCAATTTCTGTGCTTCATCGTCAATAAGAATGTCCAAGGAATACATTAAACCTGAAGTGAAGCATCGGAATCTAAAACTGTACTCACAGGAGAGGATCTAAACATAGACAGTAAGAAGAGTCAGTCCTCTTGTACTTAAGTCGGCATTGTGCCTATTGTATTGAATTCAGATGCAATTTCTGTGTTTCATCGTCAATAAGAAGGTCCAAGGTATACAGTAAACCAGAAGTGAAGCATCGGAATTTAAACCAGTCTAACAGGAGAGGTTCAAATCATAGAATGTAAGAAGTATCAGTCCTCTTATACTTAAGTCGGCACTGTGCCTTTTGTGTTTAATTCCGATGCAATTTCTGTGTTTCATAGTCAATAAGAAGATCCAAGGGATACAGTAAACCTGAAGTGAAGCATCGGAATCTAAAACTGGACTTACAGGAGAGGATCAAATCATTGAAAGTTAGAGTGTTAGTCCTCATGTACTTAAGTAAGCATTGTGCCTTTTCAATTTAATTCCGATAAAATTTCTGTGCTTCATCGTCAATAGGAATGTCCAAGGTATACAATAATCCTGAAGTGAAGCATCGGAATCTAAAATTAGAGTCACAGGAGAGGTTCAAATCATAGAAAGTTAGAGTGTCAGTCCTCTTGTTCTTAAGTCGGCATTATGCCATTTGAATTTAAATCCGATGAAATTTCTGTGTTTCATCGTCAACAAGAAGGTCCAAGGTATACATTAAACCTGAAGTGAAGCATTGGAATCTAAAACAGGACTCACAGGAGAGGTTCCAATCATAGAAAATTAGATGTCAGTCCTCTTGTTCTTACGTCGGCATTGTGCATTTTGCATTAAATTCGGATGCAATTACTGTGTTTCATCGACAATAAGAAGGTCCAAGGGATACAGTAAACCTGAAGTGAAGCATCGGAATCTAAAAGTGAACTCACAGGAAAGGTCCAAATCATATAAAGTTAGAGTGTCAGTCGTCTTGAACTTAAGTCGGCATTGTGTCTTTTGAATTTAATTCGGATGCAATTTCTGTGCTTGATCGTCAATAAGAAGGTCTAAGGTATACAGTAAACCTGAAGTGAAGCATCGGAATCTAAAACTGGACTCACATTAGAGGTTCCAATCATAGAAAGTTAGAGTGTCAGTCCTCTTGTACTGAAGTCGGCATTGTGCCTTTTGTATTAAATTCGGATGCAATTTCTGTGCATCATCGTCAGTAAGAAGGTCCAAGGTATGAAGTAAACCTGTAGTGAAGCATCGGAATCTAAAACTGGACTCACAAGAGCGGTTCAAATCATAGAAAGTTAGAGTGTCAGTCCTCTTGTACTTAACTCGGCATTGTGCCTTTTGAATTTAATTCCGATGCAATTTCTGTGCTTTATCGTCAATAAGAAGGTCCAAGGTATACAGTAAACCTGAAGTGAAGCATCGGAATCTAAAACTGGACTCACAGGAGAGGTTTAAATCATAGAAAGTTAGAGTGTCAGTCCTCTTGCACTTAAGTCGGCATTGTCCCTTTTGAATTTAATTCAGATGCAATTTCTGTGCTTCATCGTCAATAAGAAGGTCCAAGGTATACAGTAAACCTGAAGTGAAGCATCGGGATCTGAAACTGGACTCATTGGAGATGTTCAAATCATAGAAAGTTAGAGTGTCAGTCCTCTTGCACTTAAGTGGGCATTGTGCCTTTTGTATTAAATTCGGATGCAATTTCTGAGCTTCATCGTCAATAAGAAGGTCCAAGGTACACAGTAAACCTGAAGTGAAGCATCGGAATCTAAAACTGGACTCACAGGAGAGGTTCTAAACATAGGCAGTAAGAAGAGTCAGTCCTCTTGTACGTAAATCGTTATTGTGCCTTTTGAATTTAATTCGGATGCAATTTCTGTGCTTCATCGGCAATAAGAAGGTCCAAGGTATACAGTAAACCTGAAGTCAAGCATCGGAATCTAAAACTGGACTCACAGGAGAGGTTCAAATCATAGAAAGTTAGAGTGCCATTCCTCTTGTACTAAAGTCGGCATTGTGCCTTTGAATTAAACTCGGATGCAATTTCTGTGCATCATCGTCAATAAGATCGTCCAAGGTGTACAGTAAACCTCAAGTTAAGAATCGGAATCTACAACTGGACTCAAAGGAGAGGTTTAAATCATAGAAAATTAGAGTGTCAGTTCTCTTGTACTTAAGTCGGCATTGTGCCTTTTGAATTTCTTTCCGATACAATTTCTGTGCTTCATCGTCAATAAGAAGGTTCAAGGCATACGGTAAACCTGAACTGAAGAAAAGGAATCTACAACTGGACTCACAGGGGAGGTTCAAATCATTGAAAGTTAGAGTGTCAGTCCTCTTGTACTTAAGTCGGCATTGTGCCGTTTGAATTAAATTCGGATGCAATTTCTGTGTTTCATCGTCAATTAGAAGGTCCAAGGTATACAGTAAACCTGAAGTGAAGCATTGGAATCTAAACCGGGTCTCACAGGAAAGGTTCTAAACATAGACAGTAAGAAGAGTCAGTCCTCTTGTACTTAAGTCGGCATTGTGCCTTTTGTACTACATTTGGACGCAATTTCTCTGTTTCATCGTCAATAAGAAGGTCCAAAGTATACAGTAAACCTGAAGTGAAGCATTGCAATCTTAAACCGGTCTCACGGGAGATGTTCAAATCATAGAAAGATAGGGTGCCAGTCCTCTTGTACTTAAGTCGGCATTGTGCATTTTGAATTAATTTCGGATGCAATTTCTGTGTTTCATCGTCAATTAGAAGGTCCAAGGTATACAGTAAACATGAAGTGAAGCATCGGAATCTAAAACTGGTCTCACAGGAAAGGTTCTAAACACAGATATTAAGAAGAGTCAGTCCTCTTGTACTTAAGTCGGCATTGTGCCTTTTGAATTTAATTCCGATGCAATTTCTGTATTTCATCGTCAATAAGAAGGTCCAAGGTATACAGTAAACCTGAAGTGAAGCATCGGGATCTGAAACTGGACTCACAGGAGATGTTCAAATCATAGAAAGTTAGAGTGTCAGTCGTCTTGCACTTAAGTCGGCATTGTGCCTTTTGTATTAAATTCGGATGCAATTTCTGAGCTTCATCGTCAATAAGAAGGTTCAAAGGTATACAGTAAACCTAAGTGAAGATTCAAATCTAAAACTGGACTCACAGGAGAAGTTCAAATCATAGAAAGTTAGAGTGTCAGTTCTCTTGTACTTAAGTCGGCATCGCGCCTTTTGAATTTAATTCCGATGAAATTTCTGTGTTTCATCGTCAATAAGAAGGTCCAAGGTATACAGTAAACCTGAAGTGAAGCATCGCAATCTCAAACCGGTCTCACAGGAGAGGTTCAAAACATAGAATGTAAGAAGTGTCTGTCCTCTTGTACTTAAGTCGTCATTTTTCCTTTTGAATTATTTCGGATGCAAGTTCTGTGCTTCATCGTCAATACGAAGGTCCAAGATATACAGTAAACCTGAAGTGAAGAATCGGAATGTATAACTGGACTCACAGGAGAGGTTCAAATCATAGAAAATTAGAGTGTCAGTCCTCTTGTACTTAAGACGACATTGTGCCTTTTCAATTAAATTCGGATGCAATTTGTGTGTTTCATAGTCAATTAGAAAGTCCAAGGTATACAGTAAACCAGAAGTGAAGCATCGGAATCTAAAACTGGGCTCAAAGGAGAGGTTCAAATCATAGAAAGTTAGTGTGTCATTCCTCTTGTACTTAAGTCGGCATTGTGCCTTTTGTATTAACCTCGGATGCAATTTCTGTGCTTCATCGTCAATAAGAAGGTCCAAGGTAGACAGTAAACCTGAAGTGAAGAATAGGAATCTACAACTGGACTCACAGGGGAGGTTCAAATCATAGAAAGTTAGAGTGTCAGTCCTCTTGTACTTCAGTCGGCATTGTGCCCTTTGAATTAAATTCGGATGCAATTTCTGTGTTTGATCGTCAATTACAAGGTCCAAGGTATACAGTAAACCTGAAGTGAAGCATCGCAATCTAAAACCGGTCTCACAGGAGAGGTTGTAAACATAGAATGTAAGAAGTGTCAGTCCTCTTGTACTTAAGTCGGCATTGTGCCTTTACTATTTAATTCGGATACAATTTCTGTGTTTCATCATCAATAAGAAGGTCCTAGGGATAAAGTATACCTGAAGTGAAGCATCGGAATCTAAAACTGGACTCACAGGAGAAGTTCAAATCATAGAAAGTTTAAGTGTCAGTCCTCTTGTACTTAAGTCGGGATTGTGCCTTTTGAATTTATTTCTGATGCAATTTCTGTGCTTCATCGTCAATAAGATGGTTCAAGGTATACAGAAAACCTGAAGTGAAGCATCGGAATCCAAAACTGGACTCACAGGAGAGGGTGAAAACATAGAAAGTTAGAGAGTCAGTCCTCTTGTACGTAAGTCGACATTGTGCCTTTTGTATTAAATTCGTATGCAATTTCTGTGTTTCATCGTCAATTAGAAGGTCCAAGATATACAGTAAACCTGAATTGAAGCATCGGAATCTAAAACCGGTCTCACAGGAGAGGTTCTATTCATAGAAAGTTAGAGTGTCAGTCCTCTTGTACTTAAGTCGGCATTGTGCCTTTTGTATTAAACTCGGATGCAATTTCTGTGCTTCATCGTCAATAAGAAGGTCCAAGGTGTACAGTAAACCTGAAGTGAAGCATCGGAATCTAAAACTGGACTCACAGGAGAGGTTCTAAACATAGGCAGTAAGAAGAGTCAGTCCTCTTGTACTTAAGTCGTTATTGTGCCTTTTGAATTTATTTCGGATGCAATTTCGGTGCTTCATCGGCAATAAGAACGTCCAAGGTATACAGTAAACCTGAAGTGAAGCATCGGAATCTAAAACTGGACTCACAGGAGAGGTTCAAATCATAGAAAGTTAGAGTGCCATTCCTCTTGTACTTATGTCGGCATTGTGCCTTTTGTATTAAATCCGGATGCAATTGTAGTGTCTCATCGTCATTAAAAAGGTCCAAGGGATACAGTAAACCTGAAGTGAAGAATCGGAATCTACAACTGGACTCAAAGGAGAGGTTTAAATCATAGAAAAGTAGAGTGTCAGTCCTCTTGTACTTAAGTCGGCATTGTGCCATTTGAATTTCTTTCCTATACAATTTCTGTGCTTCATCGTCAATAAGAAGGTTCAAGGTATACAGTAAGTCTAAAGTGAAGCATCGGAATCTAAAACTGGACTCACAGGAGAGGTTCAAATCAAAGAAAGTTAGAGTGTCAGTCCTCTTGTACTTAAGTCGGCATTGTGCTTTATGTATTAAATTCGGATGCAGTATCTATGTTTCATCGTCAATTAGAAGGGCCAAGGTATATAGTAAACCTGAATTGAGCATCGGAATCTAAAACCGGTCTCACAGGAGAGGTTTAAATCGTAAAAGTTAGAGTGTCAGACCTCTTGTACTTAAGTCGGCATTGTGCCTTTTGTACTAAATTCGGATGCAATTTCTGTGCTTCATCGTCAATAAGAAGGTTCAAGGCATACAGTAAACCTGAACTGAAGAATAGGAATCTACAACTGGACTCACAGGGGAGGTTCAAATCATAGAAAGCTAGAGTGTCAGTCCTCTTGTACTTAAGTCGGCATTGTGCCCTTTGAATTAAATTCGGATGCAATTTCTGTGTTTCATCGTCAATTAGAAGGTCCAAGGTATACAGTAAACGTGAAGTGAAGCATTGCAATCTTAAACCGGTCTCACAGGAGATGTTCAAATCATAGAACGACAGGGTGCCAGTCCTCTTGTACTTAAGTCGGCATTGTGCATTTTGAATTAATTTCGGATGCAATTTCTGTGTTTCATCGTCAATTAGAAGGTCAAAGGTATACAGTAAACATGAAGTGAAGCATCGGAATCTAAAACTGGTCTCACAGGAAAGGTTCTAAACACAGATATTAAGAAGAGTCAGTCCTCTTGTACTTAAGTCGGCATTATGCCTTTTGAATTTAATTCCGATGCAATTTCTGTATTTCATCGTCAATAAGAAGGTCCAAGGTATACAGTAAACCTGAAGTGAAGCATCGGGATCTGAAACTGGACTCACAGGAGATGTTCAAATCATAGAAAGTTAGAGTGTCAGTCGTCTTGCACTTAAGTCGGCATTGTGCCTTTTGTATTAAATTCGGATGCAATTTCTGAGCTTCATCGTCAATAAGAAGGTCCAAGGTATACAGTAAACCTAAGTGAAGAATCAAATCTAAAACTGGACTCACAGGAGAGGTTCAAATCATAGAAAGTTAGAGTGTCAGTCCTATTGTACTTAAGTCGGCATCGCGCCTTTTGAATTTAATTCCGATGAAATTTCTGTGTTTCATCGTCAATAAGAAGGTCCAAGGTATACAGTAAACCTGAAGTGATGCATCGCAATCTCAAACCGGTCTCACAGGAGAGGTTCAAAACATAGAATGTAAGAAGTGTCTGTCCTCTTGTACTTAAGTCGTCATTTTTCCTTTTGACTTATTTCGGATGCAAGTTCTGTGCTTCATCGTCAATACGAAGGTCCAAGATATACAGTAAACATGAAGTGAAGAATCGGAATCTATAACTGGACTCACAGGAGAGGTTCAAATCATAGAAAGTTAGAGTGTCAGTCCTCTTGTACTTAAGTCGGCATTGTGCCTTTTCAATTAAATTCGGATGCAATTTGTGTGTTTCATAGTCAATTAGAAAGTCCAAGGTATACAGTAAACCTGAAGTGAAGCATCGGAATCTAATACTGGGCTCACAGGAGAGGTTCAAATCATAGAAAGTTAGAGTGTCATTCCTCTTGTACTTAAGTCGGCATTGTGCCTTTTGTATTAACCTCGGATGCAATTTCTGTGCTTCATCGTCAATAAGAAGGTCCAAGGTAGAAAGTAAACCTGAAGTGAAGAATAGGAAACTACAACTGGACTCACAGGGGAGGTTCAAATCATAGAAAGTTAGAGTGTCAGTCCTCTTGTACTTCAGTCGGCATTGTGCCCTTTGAATTAAATTCGGATGCAATTTCTGTGTTTCATCGTCAATTACAAGGTCCAAGGTATACAGTAAACCTGAAGTGAAGCATCGCAATCTAAGACCGGTCTCACAGGAGAAGTTGTAAACATAGAATGTAAGAAGTGTCAGTCCTCTTGTACTTAAGTCAGCATTGTGCCTTTACTATTTAATTCGGATACAATTTCTGTGTTTGATCATCAATAAGAAGGTCCAAGGGATAAAGTATACCTGAAGTGAAGCATCGGAATCTAAAACTGGACTCACAGGAGATGTTCAAATCATAGAAAGTTTAAGTGTCAGTCCTCTTGTACTTAAGTCGGGATTGTGCCTTTTGAATTTATTTCCGATGCAATTTCTGTGCTTCATCGTCAATAAGATGGTTCAAGGTATACAGAAAACCTGAAGTGAAGCATCGGAATCCAAAACTGGACTCACAGGAGAGGGTGAAAACATAGAAAGTTAGAGAGTCAGTCCTCTTGTACGTAAGTCGACATTGTACCTTTTGTATTAAATTCGTATGCAATTTCTGTGTTTCATCGTCAATTAGAAGGTCCAAGATATACAGTAAACCTGAATTGAAGCATCGGAATCTAAAACCGGTCTCACAGGAGAGGTTCAATTCATAGAAAGTTAGAGTGTCAGTCCTCTTGTACTTAAGTCGGCATTGTGCCTTTTGTATTAAACTCGGATGCAATTTCTGTGCTTCATCGTCAATAAGAAGGTCCAAGGTGTACAGTAAACCTGAAGTGAAGCATCGGAATCTAAAACTGGACTCACAGGAGAGGTTCTAAACATAGGCAGTAAGAAGAGTCAGTCCTCTTGTACTTAAGTCGTTATTGTGCCTTTTGAATTTAATTCGGATGCAATTTCTGTGCTTCATCGGCAATAAGAACGTCCAAGGTATACAGTAAACCTGAAGTGAAGCATCGGAATCTAAAACTGGACTCACAGGAGAGGTTCAAATCATAGAAAGTTAGAGTGCCATTCCTCTTGTACTTATGTCGGCATTGTGCCTTTTGTATTAAATCCGGATGCAATTTTTGTGTCTCATCGTCATTAAAAAGGTCCAAGGGATACAGTAAACCTGAAGTGAAGAATCGGAATCTACAACTGGACTCAAGGGAGTGGTTTAAATCATAGAAAAGTAGAGTGTCAGTCCTCTTGTACTTAAGTCGGCATTGTGCTTTATGTAATAAATTCGGATGCAGTATCTATGTTTCATCGTCAATTAGAAGGTCGAAGGTATACAGTAAACCTGAATTGAGCATCGGAATCTAAAACCGGTCTCACAGGAGAGGTTTAAATCGTAAAAGTTAGAGTGTCAGTCCTCTTGTACTTAAGTCGGCATTGTGCCTTTTGTACTAAATTCGGATGCAATTTCTGTGCTTCATCGTCAATAAGAAGGTCCAAGGAATACATTAAACCTGAAGTGAAGCATCGGAATCTATAACTGGACTCACAGGAGAGGTTAAAATCGTAGAAAGTCAGAGTTTCAGTGCTCTTGTACTTAAGTCGGCATTGTGCCTTTTGTATTAAATTCGGTTGCAATTTCTGTGTTCCATCGTCCATAGGAAGGTCCAAGGGATACAGTAAACGTGAAATGAAGCATCGCAATCTAAAACTGGACTCACAGGAGAGAATCAAATCATTGAAAGTTAGAGTGTCAGTCCACTTGTACTTATGTCGGCATTGTGCCATTTGAATTAAATTCCGATGCAATTTCTTTGTTTCATCGTCAATTAGAAGGTCCAAGATATACAGTAAACCTGAAGTGAAGCATCGGAATCTAAAACATGGCTCACAGGAGAGGATCAAATCATAGAAAGTTAGAGTGTTAGTCCTCATGTACTTAAGTAGGCATTGTGCCTTTTCAATTTAATTCCGATTAAATTTCTGTGCTTCATCGTCAATAAGAAGGTCCAAGGTATACAATAATCCTGAAGTGATGCATCGGAATCTAAATTGGACTCACAGGAGAGGTTCCAATCATAGAATGTAAGAAGTATCAGTCCTCTTGTACTTAGGTCGGCATTGTGCCTTGTGTGTTTAATTCCGATGCAATTTCTGTGTTTCATCGTCAATAAGAAGATCCAAGGGATACAGTAAACCTGAAGTGAAGCATCGGAATCTAAAACTGGACTCACAGGAGAGGATCAAATCATAGAAAGTTAGTGTTAGTCCTCATGTACTTAAGTAGGCATTGTGCCTTTTCAATTTAATTCCGATAAAATTTCTGTGCTTCATCGTCAATAAGAAGGTCCAAGGTATACAAAAATCCTGAAGTGAAGCATCGCAATCTAAAACCGGTCTCACAGGAAAGGTTGTAAACTTAGAAAGTAAGAAGTGTCATTCCTCTTGTACTTAAGTCGGCATTGTGCCTTTTCTATTTAATTCAGATGTAATTTCTGTGTTTGATCATCAATAAGAAGGTCCAAGGGAAAAAGTAAACCTGAAGTGAAGCATCGGAATCTAAAACTGGACTCACAGGAGAAGTTCAAATCATAGAAAGTTTAAGTGTCAGTCCTCTTGTACTTAAGTCAGGATTGTGCCTTTTGAATTTAATTCCGATGCAATTTCTGTGCTTCATCGTCAATAAGATGGTTCAAAATATACAGTAAACCTGAAGTGAAGCATCGGAATCCAATACTGGACTCACAGGAGAGGGTGAAATCATAGACAGTTAGAGAGTCAGTCGTCTTGTACGTAAGTCGGCATTGTGCCTTTTGTATTAAATTCGTATGCAATTTCTGTGTTTCATCGTCAATTAGAAGGTCCAAGATATACAGTAAACCTGAATTGAAGCATCGGAATCTAAAACCGGTTTAACAGGAGAGGTTTAATTCATAGAAAGTTAGAGTGTCACTCCTCTTGTACTTAAGTCTTCATTGTGCCTTTTGTATTAAACTCGGATGCAATTTCTGTGCTTCATCGTCAATAAGAAGGTCCAAGGTGTACAGTAAACCTGAAGTGAAGCATCGGAATCTAAAACTGGACTCACAGGAGAGGTTCTAAACATAGGCAGTAAGAAGAGTCAGTCGTCTTGTACTTAAGTCGTTATTGTGCCTTTTGAATTTAATTCGGATGCAATTTCTGTGCTTCATCGTCAATAAGAAGGTGTAAGGTATACAGTAAACCTGAAGTGAAGCATCGGAATCTAAAACTGGACTCACATTAGAGGTTCCAATCATAGAAAGTTAGAGTGTCAGTCCTCTTGTACTTAAGTCGGCATTGTGCCTTTTGTATTAAATTCGGATGCAATTTCTGTGCTTCATCGTCAGTAAGAAGGTCCAAGGTATAAAGTAAACCTGAAGAGAAGCATCGGAATCTAAAACTGGACTCACAAGAGCGGTTCAAATCATAGAAAGTTAGAGTGTCAGTCCTCTTGTACTTAAGTCGGCATTGTGCCTTTTGAATTTCTTTCCAATTTCTGTGCTTCATCGTCAATAAGAAGGTTCAAGGCATACAGTAAACCTAAAGTGAAGCATCGGAATCTAAAACTGGGCTCACAGGAGAGGTTCAAATCATAGAAAGTTAAAGTGTCAGTCCTCTAGTACTAAAGTCGGCATGGTGCCTTTTGTATTAAAATCGGATGCAATTTCTGTGCTTCATCGTCAATAAGAAGGTCCAAGGTATACAGTAAACCTGAAGTGAAACATTGCAATCTTAAACCGGTCTCACAGGAGATGTTCAAATCATAGAAAGATAGGGTGTCAGTCCTCTTGTACTTAAGTCGGCATTGTGCCTTTTGAATTAATTTCGGATGCAATTTCTGTGTTTCATCGTCAATTAGAAGGTCCGAGGTATACAGTAAAAATGAAGTGAAGCATCGGAATCTAAAACTGGTCTCACAGGAAAGGTTCTAAACATAGATATTAAGAAGAGTGAGTCCTCTTGTACTTAAGTCAGCATTGTTCATTTTGAATTTAATTCCCATGCAATTTCTGTGTTTCATCGTCAATAAGAAGGTCCATGGTATACAGTAAACCTGAAGTGAAGCATCGCAATCTCAAACCGATCTCACAGGAGAGGTTCTAAACATAGAATGTAAGAAGTGTCAGTCCTCTTGTACTTAAGTCGGCATTGTGCCTTTTGAATTTCTTTCCAATTTCTGTGCTTCATCGTCAATAAGAAGGTTCAAGGCATACAGTAAACCTAAAGTGAAGCATCGGAATCTAAAACTGTACTCACAGGAGAGGTTCAAATCATAGAAAGTTAGAGTGCCATTCCTCTTGTACTTAAGTCGGCATTGTGCCTTTGAGTTAAACTCGGATGCAATTTCTGTGCTTCATCGTCAATAAGATCGTCCAAGGTGTACAGTAAACCTCAAGTGCAGAATCGGAATCTACAACTGGACTCAAAGGAGAGGTTTAAATCATAAAAAATTAGAGTGTCAGTGCTCTTGTACTTAAGTCGGCATTGTGCCTTTTGAATTTCTTTCCGATACAATTTCTGTGCTTCATCGTCAATAAGAAGGTTCAAGGCATACAGTAAACCTAAAGTGAAGCATCGGAATCTAAAACTGGGCTCACAGGAGAGGTTGAAATCATAGCAAGTAAGAGTGTCAGCCCTCTTGTACTTAAGTCGGCATTGTGCCTAATGTATTACATTCCGATGCAATATCTGTGTTTCATCTTCAATTAGAAGGTCCAAGGTATACAGTAAACCTGAATTGATGCATCGGAATCTAAAACCGGTCTCACAGGAGAGGTTTAAATCATAAAAGTTAGAATGTCAATCCTCTTGTACTTAAGTCGGCATTGTGTCATTTGTACTAAATTCGGATGCAATTTCTGTGCTTAATCGTCAATTAGAAAGTCCAAGGAATACAGTAAACCTGAAGTGAAGCATTGGAATCTAAAACTGGACTCACAGGAGAGGTTGTAAATATAGACAGTAAGAAGGGTCAGTCTTCTTGTACTTAAGTCGTCATTGTTCCTTTGGTTTTTAATTCGGATGCAATTTCTGTGCTTCATCGTCAATAAGATCGTCCAAGGTATACAGTAAACCTGAAGTGAAGCATCGGAATCTAAAACTGGGCTCACAGGAGAGGTTCAAATCATAGAAAGTTAGAGTGTCATTCCTCTTGTACTTAAGTGGGCATTGTGCCTTTTGTATTAACCTCGGATGCAATTTCTATGCTTCATCGTCGATAAGAAGGTCCAAGGTACACAGTAAACCTGAAGTGAAGAATAGGAATCTACAACTGGACTTACAGGGGAGGTTCAAATCATAGAAAGTTAGAGTGTCAGTCCTCTTGTACTTCAGTTGGCATTGTGCCTTTTGAATTAAATTCGAATGCAATTTCTGTGTTTCATCGTCAATTAGAAGGTCCAAGGTATACAGTAAACCTGAAGTGAAGCATTGGAATCTAAACCGGGTCTCACAGGAAAGGTTCTAAACATAGACAGTAAGAAGAGTCAGTCCTCTTGTACTTAAGTCGGCATTGTGCCTTCTGTTCTAAATTTGGATGCAATTTCTGTGTTTCATCGTCAATAAGACTGTCCTGTGTATACAGTAAACCTGAAGTGAAGCATCGCAATCTAAAGTCGGTCTCACAGGAGAGGTTGTAAACATAGAATGTAAGAAGTGTCAGTCCTCTTGTACTTAAGTCGGCATTGTGCCTTTTCTATTTAATTCGGATGCAATTTCTGTGTTTGATCATCAATAAGAAGGTCCAAGGGATAAAGTAAACCTGAAGTGAAGCATCAGAATCTAAAACTGGACTCACATGAGAAGTTCAAATCATAGAAAGTTTAAGTGTCAGTCCTCTTGTACCTAAGTCGGGATTGTGCCTTTTAAATTTAATTCCGATGCAATTTCTGTGCTTCATCGTCAATAAGATGGTTCAAGGTATACAGTAAACCTGAAGTGAAGCATCGGAATCCAAAACTGGACTCACAGGAGAGGGTGAAAACATAGAAAGTTAGAGAGTCAGTCCTCTTGTACGTAAATCGGCATTGTGCCTTTTGTATTAAATTCGTATGCAATTTTTGTGTTTCATCGTCAATTAGAAGGTCCAAGATATACAGTAAACCTGAATTGAAGCATCGGAATCTAACACCGGTTTAACAGGAGAGGTTTAATTCATAGAAAGATAGAGTGTCAGTCCTCTTGTACTTAAGTCTTCATTGTGCCTTTTGTATTAAACTCGGATGCAGTTTCTGTGCTTCATCGTCAATAAGAAGGTCCAAGGTGTACAGTAAACCTGAAGTGAAGCATCGGAATCTAAAACTGGACTCACAGGAGAGGTTCTAAACATAGGCAGTAAGAAGAGTCAGTCCTCTTGTACTTAAGTCGTTATTGTGCCTTTTGAATTTAATTCGGATGCAATTTCTGTGCTTCATCGTCAATAAGAAGGTGTAAGGTATACAGTAAACCTGAAGTGAAGCATCGGAATCTAAAACTGGACTCACATTAGAGGTTCCAATCATAGAAAGTTAGAGTGTCAGTCCTCTTGTACTTAAGTCGGCATTGTGCCTTTTGTATTAAATTCTAATGCAATTTCTGTGCTTCATCGTCAGTAAGAAGGTCCAAGGTATAAAGTAAACCTGAAGTGAAGCATCGGAATCTATAACTGGACTCACAAGAGCGGTTGAAATCATAGAAAGTTAGAGTGTCAGTCCTCTTGTACTTAAGTCGGCATTGTGCCTTTTGAATTTCTTTCCGATACAATTTCTGTGCTTCATCGTCAATAAGAAGGTTCAAGGCATACAGTTAACCTAAAGTGAAGCATCGGAATCTAAAACTGGGCTCACAGGGGAGGTTCAAATCATAGAAAGTTAGGGTGTCAGTCCTTTTGTACTTAAGTCGGCATTGTGCCATATGTATTAAATTCGGATGCAATATCTGTGTTTCATCGTCAATTAGAAGGTCCAAGGTATACAGTAAACCTGAATTGAAGCATAGGAATCTAAAACCGGTCTCACAGGAGAAGTTTAAATCATAAAAGTTAGAGTGTCAGTCCTCTTGTACTTAAGTCGGCATTGTGCCTTTTGTACTAAATTCGGATGCAATTTCTGTGCTTACTCGTCAATAAGAAGGTCCAAGGAATACAGTAAACCTGAAGTGAAGCATCGGAATCTAAAACTGGACTCAAAGGAGAGGTTGTAAGTATAGACAGTAAGAAGTGTCAGTCTTCTTGTACTTAAGTCGTCATTGTGCCTTTGGTTTTTAATTCGGATGCAATTTCTGTGCTTCATCGTCAATAAGATGGTCCAAGGTATACAGTTAACCTGAAGTGAAGCATCGCAATCTCAAACCGATCTCACAGGAGAGGTTCTAAACATAGAATGTAAGAAGTGTCAGTCCTCTTGTACTTAAGTAGGCATTGAGCCTTTTGAATTAAATTCGGACGAGATTTGTGTGTTTCATCATCATTTAGAAGGTCCAAGGTATACAGTACAGCTGAAGTGAAGCATTGGAATCTAAACCTGTTCTCACAGGAAAGGTTCTAAACATAGACAGTTAGAGGAGTCAGTCCTCTTGTACTTAAGTCGGCATTGTGCCTTTTGTACTAAATTTGGATGGAATTTCTGTGTTTCATCGTCAATAAGACGGTCCTGGGTATACAGTAAACCTGAAGTGAAGCATCGCAATCTAAAACCGGTCTCATAGGAGAGTTTCGAAACATAGAGTGTAAGAAGTGTCAGTCCTCTTGTACTTAAGTCGGCATTGTGCCTTTTCTATTTAATTCAGATGCAATTTCTGTGTTTGATCATCAATAGGAAGGTCCAAGGGATACAGTAAACCTGAAGTGAAGCATCGGAATCTTGAACTGGACTCACAGGAGAAGTTCAAATCATAGAAAGTTTAAGTGTCAGTCCTCTTGTACTTAAGTCGGGATTGTGCCTTTTGAATTTAATTCCGATGCAATTTCTGTGCTTCATCGTCAATAAGATGGTTCAAGATATACAGTAAACCTGAAGTGAAGTATCGGAATCCAAAACTTGACTCACAGGAGAGGGTGAAATCATAGAAAGTTAGAGTGTCAGTCCTCTTGTACGTAAGTCGGCATTCTGCCTTTTGTATTAAATTCGTATGCAATTTCTGTGTTTCATCGTCAATTAGAAGGTCCAAGATATACAGTAAACCTGAATTGAAGCATCGGAATCTAAAACCGGTCTCACAGGAGAGGTTTAATTCATAGAAAGTAAGAGTGTCAGTCCTCTTGTACTTATGTCGGCATTGTGCCTTTTGTATTAAACTCGGATGCAATTTCTGTGCATCATCGTCAATAAGAAGGTCCAAGGTGTACAGTAAACCTGAAGTGAAGCATCGGAATCTAAAACTGGACTCACAGAAGAGGTTCTAAACATAGGCAGTAAGAAGAGTCAGTCCTCTTTTACCTAAGTCGTTGTTGTGCCTTTTGAATTTAATTCGGATGCAATTTTTGTGCTTCATCGGCAATAAGAACGTCCAAGGTATACAGTAAACCTGAAGTGAAGCATCGGAATCTAAAACTGGACTCACAGGAGAGGTTCAAATCATAGAAAGTTAAAGTGCCATTCCTCTTGTACTTAAGTCGGCATTGTGCCTTATGTATTAAATTCGGATGCAATATCTGTGTTTCATCGTCAATTAGAAGGTCCAAGGTATACAGTAAACCTGAATTGAAGCATCGGAATCTAAAACCGGTCTCACAGGAGAGGTTTAAATCATAGAAAGTTAGAGTGTCAGTCCTCTTGTACTTAAGTCGGCATTGTGCCTTTTGAATTTCTTTCCGATACAATTTCTGTGCTTCATCGTCAATAAGAAGGTCCAAGGAATACAGTAAACCTGAAGTGAAGCATCGGAATCTAAAACTGGACTCACAGGAGAGGTTGTAAATATAGACAGTAAGAAGGGTCAGTCGTCTTGTACTTTAGTCGCCATTGTGCCTTTGGTTTTTAATTAGAATGCAATTTCTGTGCTTCATCGTCAATAAGATGATCCAAGGTATACAGTAAACTTGAAGTGAAGCATCGGAAACTAAAACTGGGCTCACAGGAGAGGTTCAAATCATAGAAAGTTAGAGTGTCATTCCTCTTGTACTTAAGTCGGCATTGTGCCTTTTGTATTAAACTCGGATGCAATTTCTGTGCTTCATCGTCAATAAGAAGGTCCAAGGTAGACAGTGAACCTGAAGTGAAGAATCGGAATCTACAACTGGACTCACAGGGGAGGATCAAATCATAGAAAGTTAGAGTGTCAGTCCTCTTGTACTTAAGTCGGCATTGTGCCTTTTGAATTTCTTTCCGATTCAATTTCTGTGCTTCATCGTCAATAAGAAGGTCCTAGGAATACAGTAAACCTGAAGTGAAGCATCGGAATCTAAAACTGGACTCACAGGAGAGGTTGTAAATATAGACAGTAAGAAGGGTCAGTCGTCTTGTACTTGAGTCGCCATTGTGCCTTTGGTTTTTAATTAGAATGCAATTTCTGTGCTTCATCGTCAATAAGATGATCCAAGGTATACAGTAAACATGAAGTGAAGCATCGGAATCTAAAACTGGTCTCACAGGAAAGGTTCTAAACATAGATAATAAGAAGAGTGAGTCCTCTTGTACAGGGTGGCGCAGATGGATCGGGTGGTTTTAAAATACTTGTCAAACTGTCAATTGTAAAGGTATTGGATTGAAATAAAGTGCAAAACGTGTAGTTACAATGGAAGTTTATTAACTAAAAAATAGTAATGTTAGTTTTTAAAAATTACATCCATCAAATGCCCTCCTTCTCGAGCGACGCATTCTTGGAGTCGGTCCTTAACGTTCCGCATTGCCCGCTCAAGCACATCACCAGGAATTGATGTGATTTCGGTGTGAATTGCTGCCTTCAACTCCTGAATTGTCCGGGGTTTGTTCATGTAGACCCTTGCTTTTAAATAGCCCCATAAGAAAAAGTCACATACCGTGAGGTCCGGCGAGCGAGGGGGCCAATGGACATCTCCATTACGGGAAATCAAACGGCCAGGGAACAGAGCGCGTACAGCTTGCATTGATATCCTAGCGGTATGTGCAGTTGCCCCGTCTTGTTGGAACCACATATTGCCCATGTCGTAATTGATCTCTTCAAGTTGTGGGAGGAGAAAATCTTCAATCATGTTCACATAACGCTGCGAATTAACAGTAACCGCCTGCTCCCTTTCATTTTCAAAAAAGTAAGGACCAATTATCCCTAACTTAGAAACCCCACACCAAACCGTCACTTTGTCACTATGGAGAGGCCGTTGGTGTAGATCTCTTGGGTTAGTGTCGGCCCAGTAACGGCAATTTTGCTTGTTTACGTATCCGTTAATGTGAAAGTGAGCCTCGTCAGACATCATGATATTCAGGTTTACATCTTCCAATAACTCCAACATCTGTTGGCTAAACTGAAGCCTTTGAAGATGATCTGTTGGGAGAATCTTCTGTACCAACAGGATTTTATAGGGGTGGAATTTCAGTTCTTCGTTAAGAATCCTTTGAAGGCTCCGACGTGACATTCCAAGAGCTTGAGCACGACGTCTCGTTGATCGACGTGGGCTCGCAGTGACATCGCGTCTCACACGCTCCACGTTCTCAGGCGTTGTTATTGTTGGCGGTCTAGGCGTACATTTTGGAGCACATGGACCAGTAGTGCGGAAATTATGCACCCAACTCAATATCGTATCTCGCTTAGGAACACTACCGCGAGGTGGGATGTTGAAACGCCGGCGAAAGGCACGCGTCACAGCAACAATTGACTCGTTATTGCGTATGAACTCTTCCACTGCGAAAACACGATGCTCAACGGACCACGTAGCCATCGCGACTGACTGCCAGCCTGCAACTGAAACTTCCCGTCCCCCCCCCCCCCCCACCACAGGACGAAGTCGCCGAACACCTGGCTCCCCCCCTCCAGACGTACAGTCCACTTCAAAACCACCCGATCGATCTGCGCCACCCTGTACTTAAGTCGGCATTGTGCCTTTTGTATTAAATTCGGATGCAATTTCTGTGTTTCATCGACAATAAGAAGCTCCAAGGGATACAGTAAACCTGAAGTGAAGCATCGAAATCTAAAACCGGTCTCACAGGAGAGGTTGACATCATAGAATGTAGGAAGTGTCAGTTCTCTTGTACTTAAGTCGGTATTGTGCTTTTTAAATTTAATTCGCATGCAATTTCTGTGTTTGATCGTCAATAAGAAGGTCCAAGGGATACAGTAAACCTGAAGTGAAGCATCGGAATCTAAAACTGGACTCACAGGAGAGGTTTAAATCATAGAAAGTTTAAGTGTCAGTCCTCTTGTACTTAAGTCGGCATTGTGCCTTTGGAATTTAATTCCGATGCAATTTCTCAGCTTCATCGTCAATAAGAAGGTTCAAGGTATACAGTAAACTGAAGTGAAGCATCGGAATCTAAAAAAGGACTCACAGGAGAGGTTCAAATCATAGAAAGTTAGAGTGTCAGTCCTCTTGTACTTATGTCGGCATTTTGCATTTTGTATTAAATTCGGATGCAATATCTGTGTTCCATCGTCAATTAGAAGGTCCAAGGTATACAGTAAACCTAAATTGAACCATCGGAATCTAAAACCGGACTCATAGGAGAGGTTTAAATTATAAAAGTTAGAGTGTCAGTCCTCTTGTACTTAAGTCGGCATTGTGCCTTTTGTACTAAATTCGGATGCAATTTCTGTGCTTCATCGTCAATACGAAGGTCCAAGGTACACAGTAAACCTTTTGTGAAGCATCGGTATCTAAAACTGGACTCACAGGAGAGGTTCTAAATATAGACAGTAAGAAGAACCAGTCCTCTTGTACTATAGTCGTCATTGTGCCTTTTGAATTTATTTCGGATGCAATTTCTGTGCTTCATCGTCAATAAGAAGGTCCAAGGTATACAGTAGACCTGAAGTGAAGCATCGGAATCTAAAACTGGACTCACAGGAGGGGTTCAAATCATAGAAAGTTAGAGTGTCATTCCTCTTGTACTTAAGTCGGCAATGTGCCTTTTGTATTAAACTCGGATGCAATTTCTGTGCTTCATCGTCAGTAAGAAGGTCCAAGGTAGACAGTAAACCTGAAGTGAAGAATCGGAATCTACAACTGGACTCACAGGGGAGGTTCAAATCGTAGAAAGTTAGAGTGGCAGTCCTCTTGTACTTAAGTCGGCATTGTGCCATTTGAATTAAATTCGGATGCAATATCTGTGTTTCATCGTCAATTAGAAGGTCAAAGATATACAGTACACCTGAAGAGAAGCATCGCAAACTAAAACCGGTCTCACAGGAGAGGTTCTAAACATAGAATGAGAGAAGTGTCATTCCTCTTGTACTTAAGTCGTCTTTGTGCCTTTTGAATTTAATTCGGATGCAATTTCTGTGCTTCATCGTCAATAGGAAGGTCCAAGGTATACAGTAAACCTGAAGAGAAGCATCGCAAACTAAAACCGGTCTCACAGGAGAGGTTCTAAACATAGAATGAGAGAAGTGTCATTCCTCTTGTACTTAAGTCGTCTTTGTGCCTTTTGAATTTAATTCGGATGCAATTTCTGTGCTTCATCGTCAATACGAAGGTCTAAGGTATAAAGTAAACCTGAAGTGAAGAATCGGAATCTAAAACTGGACTCACAGGAGTGGTTCAAATCATAGAAGGTTAGAGAGTCACCCCTAGTACTTGAGTCGGCATTGTGCCTTTTGAATTAAATTCGGATGCAATTTCTGTGTTTCATCGTCAATTAGAAGGTCAAAGATATACAGTACACCTGAAGTGAAACATTGGAATCTAAACCTGGTCTCACAGGAAAAGTTCTAAACATACATAGTAAGAAGAGTAAGTCCTCTTGTACTTATGTCGGCATTGTGCCTTTTGTACTAAATTTGGATGCTATTTCTGTGTTTCATCGTCAATAAGTATGTCCTGGGTATACAGTAAACCTGAAGTGAAGCATCACAATCTAAAACCCGTCTCACAGGAGAGGTTCTAAACATAGAATGTAAGAAGTGTCAGTCCTCTTGTACTTAAGTCGGCATTGTGCCTTTTCTATTTAATTCGCATGCAATTTCTGTGTTTGATCATCAATAAGAAGGTCCATGGGATACAGTAAACCTGAAGTGAAGCATCCGAATCTAAAACTGGACTCACAGGAGAGGTTCAAATCATAGAATGTTTAAGTGTCAGTCCTCTTCTACTTAAGTCGGGATTGTGCCTTTTGAATTTAATTCCGATGCAATTTCTGTGTTTCATCGTCAATTAGAAGGTCCAAGATATACAGTTAACCTGAATTGAAGCATCGGAATCGAAAACGGGTCTCACAGGAGAGGTTTCAATAATAGAAAGTTAGAGTGTCAGTCCTCTTGTACTTAAGTCGTCATTGTACTTTTTGTATTAAACTCGGATGCAATTTCTGTGCTTCATCGTCAATAAGAAGGTCCAAGGAGCACAATAAACCTGATGTGAAGCATCGGAATCTAAAACTGGACTCACAGGAGAGGTTCTAAACAAAGGCAGTAAGAAGAGTCAGTCCTGTTGTACTTAAGTCGTCATTTTTCCTTTTGAATTTGATTCGGATGCAATTACTGTGCTTCATCGGCAATAAGAATGTCCATTGTATACAGTAAACCTGAAGTGAAGCATCGGAATCTAAAACTGGACTCACAGGAGAGGTTCAAATCATAGAAAGTTAGAGTGTCATTCCTCTTGTACTTAAGTCGGTATTGAGCCTTTTGTATTAAACTCGGATGCAATTTCTGTGTTTCATCGTCAATTAGAAAGTCCAAGGTATACAGTAAACCTGAAGTGAAGCATCGGAATCTAAACCTGGTCTCACAGGAAAGGTTCTAAACATAGATATTAAGAAGAGTCAGTCCTCTTGTACTTAAGTCGGCATTGTGCCTTTTGTTTTAAATTCGGATGCAATTTCTGTGTTTCATCGACAATTAGAAGGTCCATGGTATACAGTAAACCTGAAGTGAAGCATCAGAATCAAAAACTCGACTCACAGGAGACGTTCAAAACATCGGCAGTAAGAAGAGTCAGTCCTCTTGTACTTAAGACGTCATTCTGCCTTTTGAATTTGATTCGGATGCAATTTCTGTGCCTCATCGGCAATACGATCATCCAAGGTATACAGTAAACCAGAAGTGAAGCATCGGAATCTAAAACTGGACTCACAGGAGAGGTTTAAATCATAGAAAATTAGAGTGTCAGCCCTCTTGTACTTGAGTCGGCATTGTGCCTTTTGAATTCCTTTCCGATAAAATTTCTGTGCTTCATCCTCAATAAGAAGATTCAAGGTATACAGTAAACCTGAAGTGAAGCATCGGAATCTAAAACTGGACTCACAGGAGAGGTTCAAATCATAGACAGTTAGAGAGTCAGTCCTCTTGTACTTAAGTCGGCATTGTGCCTTATGTATTAAATTCGGATGCAATATCTGTGTTTCATCGTCAATTAGAAGGTCCAAGGTATACAGTAAACCTGAATTGAAGCATCGGAATCTAAAACCGGTCTCACAGGAGAGGTTTAAATCATAAAAGTTAGAGTGTCAGTCCTCTTGTACTTAAGTCGGCATTGTGCCTTTTGTACTAAATTCGGATACAATTTCTGTGCTTCATTGTCAATAAGAAGGTCCAAGGAATACAGTAAACCTGAAGTGAAGCATCGGAATCTAAAACTGGACTCACAGGAGAGGTTGTAAATATAGACAGTAAGAAGAGTCAGTCCTCTTGTACTTATGTCGTCATTGTGCCTTTGGAATTTAATTCGGATGCAATTTCTGTGCTTCATCGTCAATAAGATGGTCCAAGGTATACAGTAAACCTGAAGTGAAGCATCGGAATCTAAAACATGGCTCACAGGAGAGGTTCAAATCAAAGAAAGTTAAAGTGTCATTCCTCTTGTACTTAAGTCGGCATTGTGCCTTTTGTATTATACTCGGATGCAATTTCTGTGCTTCATCGTCAATAAGAAGGTCCAAGGTAGACAGTAAACCTGAAGTGAAGAATCGGAAGCTACAACGGGACTCACAGGGGAGGTTCAAATCATAGAAAGTAAGAGTGTCAGTCCTCTTGTACTTAAGTCGGCATTGTGCAGTTTGAATTAAATTCTGATGCAATTTCTGTGTTTCATCGTCAATTAGAAGGTCCAAGGTATACAGTAATCCTGAAGTGAAGCATTGGAATCTAAACCGGGTCTCACAGGAAAGGTTGTAACCATAGACAGTAAGAAGAGTCAGTCCTCTTGTACTTAAGTCGGCATTGTGCCTTTTGTACTAAATTAGGATGCAATTTCTCTGTTTCATCGTCAATAAGAAGGTCCAAGGTATACAGTAAACCTGAATTGAAGCATCGGAATGTAAAACCGGTCTCACAGGAGCGGTTGACGTCATAGAATGTTAGAAGTGTCAGTCCTCTTGTACTTATGTCGGTATTGTGCCTTTTAAATTTAATTCGGATGCAATTTCTGTGTTTGATCGTCAATAAGAAGGTCCAAGGGATACAGTAAACCTGAAGTGAAGCATCGGAATCTAAAACTGGACTCACAGGAGAGGTTCAAATCATGGAAAGTTTAAGTGTCAGTCCTCTTGTACTTAAGTCGGCATTGTGCCTTTGGAATTTAATTCCGATGCAATTTCTATGCTTCTTCGTCAATAAGAAGGTTCAAGGTATACAGTAAACCTGAAGTGAAACATCGGAATCTAAAAAATGACACACAGGAGAGGTTCAAATCATAGAAAGTTACAGTGTCAGTCCTCTTGTACTTAAGTCGGCATTTTGTCTTTTGTATTAAATTCTAATGCAATATCTGTGTTTCATCGTCAATTAGAAGATCCAAGGTATACAGTTAACCTGAATTGAAGCATCGGAATCTAAAACCGGTCTCACAGGAGAGGTTTCAATTATAAAAGTTAGAGTGTCAGTCCTCTTGTACTTAAGTCGGCATTGTGCCTTTTGTACCAAATTCGGATGCAATTTCTGTGCTTCATCGTCAATACGAAGGTCCAAGGTATACAGTAAACCTGAAGTGAATCATCGGAATCTAAAACTGTACTCACAGGAGAGGTTCTAAGTATTGACAGTAAGAAGAATCAGTCCACTTGTACTTAAGTCGTCATTGTGCCTTTTGAATTTAATTCGGATGCAATTTCTGTGCTTCATCGTCAATAAGAAGGTCTAAGGTATACAGTAAACCAGAAGTGAAACATCGGAATCTAAAACTGGACTCACAGGAGAGGTTCAAATCATAGAAAGTTAGAGTGTCATTCCTCTTGTACTTAAGTCGGCATTGTGCCTTTAGTATTAGAGTCGGATGCAATTTCTGTGCTTCATCGTCAATAAGAAGGTCCAAGGTGTTCAGTAAACCAGAAGTGAAGCAGCGGAATCTAAAACTGGACTCACAGGAGAGGTGCCAAACATAGGCAATAAGAAGAGTCAGTCCACTTGTACTTAAGTCGTCATTGTGCCTTTTGAATGTAATTCGGATGCAATTTCTGTGCTTCATCGGCAATAAGAACTCCAAGGTATACAGTAAACCTGAAGTGAAGCATCGGAATCTAAAACTGGACTCAGGAGAGGTTCAAATCATAGAAAGTTAAAGTGTTATTCCTTTTGTACTTAATCGGCATTGTGCGTTTTGTATTATACTCGGATGCAATTTCTGTGCTTCATCGGCAATAAGATGTTCCAAGGTATACAGTAAACCTGAAGTGAAGAATCGGAATCTACAACTGGACTCACAGGAGAGGTTGTAAATATAGACAGTAAGAAGAGTCAGTCCTCTTGTACTTAAGTCGTCATTGTGCCTTTGGAATTTAATTCGGATGCAATTTCTGTGCTTCATCGTCAATAAGATGGTCCAAGGTATACAGTAAACCTGAAGTGAAGCATCGGAATCTAAAACATGGCTCACAGGAGAGGTTCAAATCAAAGAAAGTTAAAGTGTCATTCCTCTTGTACTTAAGTCGGCATTGTGCCTTTTGTATTATTCTCGGATGCAATTTCTGTGCTTCATCGCCAATAAGAAGGTCCAAGGTAGACAGTAAACCTGAAGTGAAGAATCGGAAGCTACAACTGGACTCACAGGGGAGGTTCAAATCATAGAAAGTAAGAGTGTCAGTCCTCTTGTACTTAAGTCGGCATTGTGCAGTTTGAATTAAATTCTGATGCAATTTCTGTGTTTCATCGTCAATTAGAAGGTCCAAGGTATTCAGTAATCCTGAAGTGAAGCATTGGAATCCAAACCGGGTCTCACAGGAAAGGTTGTAACCATAGACAGTAAGAAGTGTCAGTCCTCTTGTACTTAAGTCGGCATTGTGCCTTTTGTACTAAATTAGGATGCAATTTCTCTGTTTCATCGTCAATAAGAAGGTCCAAGGTATACAGTAAACCTGAATTGAAGCATCGGAATCTATAACCGGTCTCACAGGAGAGGTTGACATCATAGAATGTTAGAAGTGTCAGTCCTCTTGTACTTAAGTCGGTATTGTGCCTTTTAAATTTAATTCGGATGCAATTTCGGTGTTTGATCGTCAATAAGAAGGTCCAAGGGATACAGTAAACCTGAAGTGAAGCATCGGAATCTAAAACTGGACTCACAGGAGAGGTTCAAATCATGGAAAGTTTAAGTGTCAGTCCTCTTGTACTTAAGTCGGCATTGTGCCTTTGGAATTTAATTCCGATGCAATTTCTCTGCTTCTTCGTCAATAAGAAGGTTCAAGGTATACAGTAAACCTGAAGTGAAACAACGGAATCTAAAAAAGGACACACAGGAGAGGTTCAAATCATAGCAAGTTACAGTGTCAGTCCTCTTGTACTTAAGTCGGCATTTTGTCTTTTGTATTAAATTCTAATGCGATATCTGTGTTTCATCGTCAATTAGAAGGTACAAGGTATACAGATAACCTGAATTGAAGCATCGGAATCTAAAACCGGTCTCACAGGAGAGGTTTAAATTATAAAAGTTAGAGTGTCAGTCCTCTTGTACGTAAGTCGGCATTGTGCCTTTTGTACTAAATTCGGATTCAATTTCTGTGCTTCATCGTCAATACGAAGGTCCAAGGTATACAGTAAACCTGAAGTGAATCATCGGAATCTAAAACTGTACTCACAGGAGAGGTTCTAAGTATAGACAGTAAGAAGAATCAGTCCACTTGTACTTAAGTCGTCATTGTGCCTTTTGAATTTAATTCGGATGCAATTTCTGTGCTTCATCGTCAATAAGAAGGTCTAAGGTATACAGTAAACCTGAAGTGAAACATCGGAATCTAAAACTGGACTTACAGGAGAGGTTCAAATCATAGAAAGTAAGAGTGTCAGTCCTCTAGTACTTAAGTCGGCATTGTGCAGTTTGAATTAAATTCTGATGCAATTTCTGTGTTTCATCGTCAATTAGAAGGTCCAAGGTATACAGTAATCCTGAAGTGAAGCATTGGAATCTAAACCGGGTCTCACAGGAAAGGTTGTAACCATAGACAGTAAGAAGAGTCAGTCCTCTTGTACTTAAGTCGGCATTGTGCCTTTTGTACTAAATTAGGATGCAATTTCTCTGTTTCATCGTCAATAAGAAGGTCCAAGGTATACAGTAAACCTGAATTGAAGCATCGGAATGTAAAACCGGTCTCACAGGAGCGGTTGACGTCATAGAATGTTAGAAGTGTCAGTCCTCTTGTACTTATGTCGGTATTGTGCCTTTTAAATTTAATTCGGATGCAATTTCTGTGTTTGATCGTCAATAAGAAGGTCCAAGGGATACAGTAAACCTGAAGTGAAGCATCGGAATCTAAAACTGGACTCACAGGAGAGGTTCAAATCATGGAAAGTTTAAGTGTCAGTCCTCTTGTACTTAAGTCGGCATTGTGCCTTTGGAATTTAATTCCGATGCAATTTCTCTGCTTCTTCGTCAATAAGAAGGTTCAAGGTATACAGTAAACCTGAAGTGAAACATCGGAATCTAAAAAATGACACACAGGAGAGGTTCAAATCATAGAAAGTTACAGTGTCAGTCCTCTTGTACTTAAGTCGGCATTTTGTCTTTTGTATTAAATTCTAATGCAATATCTGTGTTTCATCGTCAATTAGAAGATCCAAGGTATACAGTTAACCTGTATTGAAGCATCGGAATCTAAAACCGGTCTCACAGGAGAGGTTTAAATTATAAAAGTTAGAGTGTCAGTCCTCTTGTACTTAAGTCGGCATTGTGCCTTTTGTACCAAATTCGGATGCAATTTCTGTGCTTCATCGTCAATACGAAGGTCCAAGGTATACAGTAAACCTGAAGTGAATCATCGGAATCTAAAACTGTACTCACAGGAGAGGTTCTAAGTATTGACAGTAAGAAGAATCAGTCCACTTGTACTTAAGTCGTCATTGTGCCTTTTGAATTTAATTCGGATGCAATTTCTGTGCTTCATCGTCAATAAGAAGGTCTAAGGTATACAGTAAACCAGAAGTGAAACATCGGAATCTAAAACTGGACTCACAGGAGAGGTTCAAATCATAGAAAGTTAGAGTGTCATTCCTCTTGTACTTAAGTCGGCATTGTGCCTTTAGTATTAGAGTCGGATGCAATTTCTGTGCTTCATCGTCAATAAGAAGGTCCAAGGTGTTCAGTAAACCAGAAGTGAAGCAGCGGAATCTAAAACTGGACTCACAGGAGAGGTGCCAAACATAGGCAATAAGAAGAGTCAGTCCACTTGTACTTAAGTCGTCATTGTGCCTTTTGAATGTAATTCGGATGCAATTTCTGTGCTTCATCGGCAATAAGAACGTCCAAGGTATACAGTATACCTGAAGTGAAGCATCGGAATCTAAAACTGGACTCAGGAGAGGTTCAAATCATAGAAAGTTAAAGTGTTATTCCTTTTGTACTTAATCGGCATTGTGCGTTTTGTATTATACTCGGATGCAATTTCTGTGCTTCATCGGCAATAAGATGTTCCAAGGTATACAGTAAACCTGAAGTGAAGAATCGGAATCTACAACTGGACTCACAGGAGAGGTTGTAAATATAGACAGTAAGAAGAGTCAGTCCTCTTGTACTTAAGTCGTCATTGTGCCTTTGGAATTTAATTCGGATGCAATTTCTGTGCTTCATCGTCAATAAGATGGTCCAAGGTATACAGTAAACCTGAAGTGAAGCATCGGAATCTAAAACATGGCTCACAGGAGAGGTTCAAATCAAAGAAAGTTAAAGTGTCATTCCTCTTGTACTTAAGTCGGCATTGTGCCTTTTGTATTATTCTCGGATGCAATTTCTGTGCTTCATCGCCAATAAGAAGGTCCAAGGTAGACAGTAAACCTGAAGTGAAGAATCGGAAGCTACAACTGGACTCACAGGGGAGGTTCAAATCATAGAAAGTAAGAGTGTCAGTCCTCTTGTACTTAAGTCGGCATTGTGCAGTTTGAATTAAATTCTGATGCAATTTCTGTGTTTCATCGTCAATTAGA
This sequence comes from Schistocerca serialis cubense, assembly GCF_023864345.2. Classification (NCBI taxonomy): domain Eukaryota; kingdom Metazoa; phylum Arthropoda; class Insecta; order Orthoptera; family Acrididae; genus Schistocerca; species Schistocerca serialis. The sequence goes on from NC_064648.1 coordinate 21,413,492, forward strand.
AGGTCCAAGGTATTCAGTAATCCTGAAGTGAAGCATTGGAATCTAAACCGGGTCTCACAGGAAAGGTTGTAACCATAGACAGTAAGAAGTGTCAGTCCTCTTGTACTTAAGTCGGCATTGTGCCTTTTGTACTAAATTAGGATGCAATTTCTCTGTTTCATCGTCAATAAGAAGGTCCAAGGTATACAGTAAACCTGAATTGAAGCATCGGAATCTATAACCGGTCTCACAGGAGAGGTTGACATCATAGAATGTTAGAAGTGTCAGTCCTCTTGTACTTAAGTCGGTATTGTGCCTTTTAAATTTAATTCGGATGCAATTCCGGTGTTTGATCGTCAATAAGAAGGTCCAAGGGATACAGTAAACCTGAAGTGAAGCATCGGAATCTAAAACTGGACTCACAGGAGAGGTTCAAATCATGGAAAGTTTAAGTGTCAGTCCTCTTGTACTTAAGTCGGCATTGTGCCTTTGGAATTTAATTCCGATGCAATTTCTCTGCTTCTTCGTCAATAAGAAGGTTCAAGGTATACAGTAAACCTGAAGTGAAACAACGGAATCTAAAAAAGGACACACAGGAGAGGTTCAAATCATAGCAAGTTACAGTGTCAGTCCTCTTGTACTTAAGTCGGCATTTTGTCTTTTGTATTAAATTCTAATGCGATATCTGTGTTTCATCGTCAATTAGAAGGTACAAGGTATACAGATAACCTGAATTGAAGCATCGGAATCTAAAACCGGTCTCACAGGAGAGGTTTAAATTATAAAAGTTAGAGTGTCAGTCCTCTTGTACGTAAGTCGGCATTGTGCCTTTTGTACTAAATTCGGATTCAATTTCTGTGCTTCATCGTCAATACGAAGGTCCAAGGTATACAGTAAACCTGAAGTGAATCATCGGAATCTAAAACTGTACTCACAGGAGAGGTTCTAAGTATAGACAGTAAGAAGAATCAGTCCACTTGTACTTAAGTCGTCATTGTGCCTTTTGAATTTAATTCGGATGCAATTTCTGTGCTTCATCGTCAATAAGAAGGTCTAAGGTATACAGTAAACCTGAAGTGAAACATCGGAATCTAAAACTGGACTCACAGGAGAGGTTCAAATCATAGCAAGTTAGAGTGTCATTCCTCTTGTACTTAAGTCGGCATTGTGCCTTTAGTATTAGAGTCGGATGCAATTTCTGTGCTTCATCGTCAATAAGAAGGTCCAAGGTGTTCAGTAAACCTGAAGTGAAGCAGCGGAATCTAAAACTGGACTCACAGGAGAGGTGCCAAACATAGGCAATAAGAAGAGTCAGTCCACTTGTACTTAAGTCGTCATTGTGCCTTTTGAATTTAATTCGGATGCAATTTCTGTGCTTCATCGGCAATAAGAACGTCCAAGGTATACAGTAAACCAGAAGTGAAGCATCGGAATCTAAAACTGGACTCAGGAGAGGTTCAAATCATAGAAAGTTAAAGTGTTATTCCTCTTGTACTTAATCGGCATTGTGCGTTTTGTATTATACTCGGATGCAATTTCTGTGCTTCATCGGCAATAAGATGTTCCAAGGTATACAGTAAACCTGAAGTGAAGAATCGGAATCTACAACTGGACTCACAAAAGAGGTTTAAATCATAGAAAATTAGAGTGTCAGTCCTCTTGTACTTAAGTCGGCATTGTGCCTTTTTAATTTCTTTCCGATACAATTTCTGTGCTTCATCGTCAATAAGAAGGTTCAAGGTATATAGTAAACCTGAAGAGAAGCATCGGAATCTAAAACTTACCTCACAGGAGAGGTTCAAATCATAGAAAGTTAGTGTGTCAGTCCTCTTGTACTTAAGTCGGCAATGTCCCTTATGTATTAAATTCGGATGCAATTTCCTTGTTTCGTTGTCAATTAGAAGGTCCAAGGTATACAGTAAACCTGAATTGAAGCATCGCAATCTAAAACCGGTCTCACAGGAGAGGTTTAAATCATAAAAGTTAGAGTGTCAGTCCTCTTGTACTTAAGTCGGCATTGTGCCTTTTGTACTAAATTCGGATGCAATTTCTGTGCTTCATCGTCAGTAAGAAGGTCCAAGGTATACAGTAAACCTGAAGTGAAGCATTGGAATCTAAACCGGGTCTCACAGGAAAGGTTCTAAGTATAGACAGTAAGAAGAGTCAGTCCTATTGTACTTAAGTCGGCATTGTTCCTTTTGTACTAAATTTGGATGCAATTTCTCTGTTTCATCGTCAATAAGAAGGTCCAAGGTATACAGTAAACCCGAAGTGAAGCATCGGAATCTAAACCTGGTCTCACAGGAAAGGTTCTAAACATAGATATTAAGGAGAGTCAGTCCTCTTGTACTTAAGTCGGCATTGTGCCTTTTGTTTTAAATTCGGATGCAATTTCTGTGTTTCATCGACAATTAGAAGGTCCAAGGTATACAGTAAACCTGAAGTGAAGCATCGGAATCTAAAACTGGACTCACAGGAGACGTTCTAAACATCGGCAGTAAGATGAGTCAGTCCTCTTGTAGTTAAGTCGTCATTCTGCCTTTTGAATTTGATTCGGATGGAATTTCTGTGCCTCATCGGCAATACGATCATCCAAGGGATACAGTAAACCAGAAGTGAAGCAGCGGAATCTAAAACTGGACTCACAGGAGAGGTTTAAATCATAAAAGTTAGAGTGTCAGTCCTCTTGTACTTAAGTCGGCATTGTGCCTTTTGTACTGAATTCCGATGCAATTTCTGTGCTTCATCGTCAATAAGAAGGTCCAAGGAATACAGTAAACCTAAAGTGAAGCATCGGAATCCAAAACTGGACTCACAGGAGAGGTTGTAAATATAGACAGTAAGAAGAGTCAGTCCTCTTGTACTTAAGTCGTCATTGTGCCTTTGGAATTTAATTCGCATGCAATTTCTGTGCTTCATCGTCAATAAGATGGTCCAAGGTATACAGTAAACCTGAAGTGAAGCATCGGAATCTAAAACATGGCTCACAGGAGAGGTTCAAATCAAAGAAAAATAGAGTGTCATTCCTCTTGTACTTATGTCGGCATTGTGCCTTTTGTATTATACTCGGATGCAATCTCTGTGCTTCATCGTCAATAAGAAGGTCCAAGGTAGACAGTAAACCTGAAGTGAAGAATCGGAAGCTACAACTGGACTCACAGGGGAGGTTCAAATCATAGAAAGTTAGAGTGTCAGTCCTCTAGTACTTAAGTCGGCATTGTGCCTTTTGAATTAAATTCGGATGCAATTTCTGTGTTTCATCGTCAATTAGAAGATCAAAGGTATACAGTACACCTGAAGTGAAACGTTGGAATCTAAACCTGGTCTCACAGGAAAGGTTCTAAAGATACACAGTAAGAAGAGTCAGTCCTCTTGTACTTATGTCGGCATTGTGCATTTTGTACTAAAGTTGGATGCAGTTTCTGTGTTTCATCGTCAATAAGTATGTCCTGGGTATACAGTATACCTGAAGTGAAGCATCGCAATCTAAAACCCGTCTCACAGGAGAGGTTCTAAACATAGAATGTTTAAGTGTCAGTCCTCTTCTACTTAAGTCGGGATTGTGCCTTTTGAATTTAATTCCGATGCAATTTCTGTGTTTTATCGTCAATTAGAAGGTCCAAGATATACAGTTAACCTGAATTGAAGCATCGGAATCTAAAACGGGTCTCACAGGAGTGGTTTCAATCATAGAAAGTTAGAGTGTCAGTCCTCTTGTACTTAAGTCGTCATTGTACTTTTTGTATTAAACTCGGATGCAATTTCTGTGCTTCATCGTCAACAAGAAGGTCCAAGGAGCACAATAAACCTGAAGTGAAGCATCGGAATCTAAAACTGGACTCACAGGAGAGGTTCTAAACAAAGGCAGTAAGAAGAGTCAGTCCTGTTATACTTAAGTCGTCATTGTTCCTTTTGAATTTGATTCGGATGCAATTACTGTGCTTCATCGGCAATAAGAACGTCCAAGGTATACAGTAAACCTGAAGTGAAGCATTGGAATCTAAAACTGGACTCACAGGAGAGGTTCAAATCATAGAAAGTTAGAGTGTCATTCCTCTTGTACTTAAGTCGGCATTGTGCCTTTTGTATTAAACTCGGATGCAATTTCTGTGTTTCATCGTCCATTAGAAGGTCCACGGTATACAGTAAACCTGAAGTGAAGCATCGGAATCTAAACCTGGTCTCACAGGAAAGGTTCTAAACATAGATATTAAGAATAGTCAGTACTCCTGTTCTTAAGTCGGCATTGTGCCTTTTGTTTTAAATTCGGATGCAATTTCTGTGTTTCATCGACAATTAGAAGGTCCAAGGTATACTGTAAACCTGAAGTGAAGCTCGGAATCTAAAACTGGACTCACAGGAGATGTTGTAAACATCGGCAGTAAGAAGAGTCAGTCCTCTTGTACTTATGTCGTCATTCTGCCTTTTGAATTTGATTCGGATGCAATTTCTGTGCCTCATCCTCAATACGATCATCCAAGGTATACAGTAAACCAGAAGTGAAGCATCGGAATCTACAACTGGACTCACAGGAGAGGTTTAAATCATAGAAAATTAGAGTGTCAGCCCTCTTGTACTTAAGTCGGCATTGTGCCTTTTGAATTCCTTTCCGATAAAATTACTGTGCTTCATCGGCAATAAGAACGTCCAAGGTATACAGTAAACCTGAAGTGAAGCATTGGAATCTAAAACTGGACTCACAGGAGAGGTACAAATCATAGAAAGTTAGAGTGTCATTCCTCTTGTACTTAAGTCGGCATTGTGCCTTATGTATTAAATTCGGATGCAATATCTGTGTTTCATCGTCAATTAGAAGGTCCAAGGTATACAGTAAACCTGAATTGAAGCATCATTATCTGAAACCGGTCTCACAGGAGAGGTTTAAATCATAAAAGTTAGAGTGTCAGTCCTCTTGTACTTAAGTCGGCATTGTGCCTTTTGTACTAAATTCGGATGCAATTTCTGTGCTTCATCGTCAATAAGAAGGTCCAAGGAATACAGTAAACCTGAAGTGAATCATCGGAATCTAAAACTGGACTCACAGGAGAGGTTGTAAATATAGACAGTAAGAAGAGTCAGTCCTCTTGTACTTAAGTCGTCATTGTGCCTTTGGAATTTAATTCGGATGCAATTTCTGTGCTTCATCGTCAATAAGATGGTCCAAGGTATACAGTAAACCTGAAGTGAAGCATCGGAATCTAAAACATGGCTCACAGGAGAGGTTCAAATCAAAGAAAGTTAGAGTGTCGTTCCTCTTGTACTTAAGTCGGCATTGTGCCTTTTGTATTATACTCGGATGCAATTTCTGTGCTTCATCGTCAATAAGAATGTCCAAGGTAGACAGTAAACCTGAAGTGAAGAATCGGAAGCTACAACTGGACTCACAGGGGAGGTTCAAATCATAGAAAGTTAGAGTGTCAGTCCTCGTGTACTTAAAACGGCGTTGTGCCGTTTGAATTAAATATTGATGCAATTTCTGTGTTTCATCGTCAATTAGAAGGTCCAAGGTATACAGTAATCCTGAAGTGAAGCATTGGAATCTAAACCGGGTCTCACAGGAAAGGTTGTAACCATAGACAGTAAGAAGAGTCAGCCCTCTTGTACTTAAGTCGCCATTGTGCCTTTTGTACTAAATTAGGATGCAATTTCTCCGTTTCATCATCAATAAGAAGGTCCAAGGTATACAAAACCTGAATTGAAGCATCGGAATCTAAAACCGGTCTCACAGGAGAGGTTGACATCATAGAATGTTAGAAGTGTCAGTCCTCTTGTACTTAAGTCGGTATTGTGCCTTTTAAATTTAATTCGGATGCAATTTCTGTGTTTGATCGTTAATAAGGAGGTCCAAGGGATACAGTAAACCTGAAGTGAAGCATTGGAATCCAAAACTGGACTCACAGGAGAGGTACAAATCATAGAAAGTTTAAGTGTCAGTCCTCTTGTACTTAAGTCGGCATTGTGCCTTTGGAATTTAATTCCGATGCAATTTCTCTGCTTCTTCGTCAATAAGAAGGTTCAAGGTAAACAGTAAACCTGAAGTGAAACATCGGAATCCTAAAAGGACACACAGGAGAGGTTCAAATCATAGAAAGTTACAGTGTCAGTCCTCTTGCACTTAAGTCGGCATTTTGCCTTTTGTATTAAATTCTAATGCAATATCTGTGTTTCATCGTCAATTAGAAGGTCCAAGGTATACAGTTAACATGAATTGAAGCATCGGAATCTAAAACCGGTCTCACAGGAGAGGTTTAAATTATAAAAGTTAGAGTGTCAGTCCTCTTGTACGTAAGTCGGCATTGTGCCTTTTGTACTAAATTCGGATGCAATTTCTGTGCTTCATCGTCAATAAGAAGGTCCAAGGAATACAGTAAACCTGAAGTGAAGCATCGGAATCTAAAACTGTACTCACAGGAGAGGTTCTAAATATAGACAGTACGAAGAATCAGTCCACTTGTACTTAAGTCGTCATTGTGCCTTTTGAATTTAATTCGGATGCAATTTCAGTGCTTCATCGTCAATAAGAAGGTCTAAGGTATACTGTAAACCTGAAGTGAAGCATCGGAATCTAAAACTGGACTCACAGCAGAGGTTCAGATCATAGAAAGTTTAAGTGTCAGTTCTCTTGTACTTAAGTCGGGATTGTGCCTTTCGAATTTAATTCCGATGCACTTTCTGTGCCTCATCGTCAATAAGAAGGTTCAAGGTATACAGAAAAACTTGAAGTGAAGCAACGGAATCTAAAAGTGGACTCACAGGAGAGGTTCTAAACGTAGGCAGAAAGAAGAGTCAGTTCTCTTGTACTTAAGTCGTCATTGTGCATTTTGAATTTAATTCGGAGGCAATATCTGTGCTTCATCGGCAATAAGAACGTCCAAGGTATACAGTAAACCTGAAGTGAAGCATCGGAATCTGCTACTGGACTCACAGGGGAGGTTCCAATCATAGAAAGTTAGAGTGTCATTCCTCTTGTACTTAAGTCGGCATTGTGCATTTTATATTAAACTCAGATGCTATTTCTGTGCTTCATCGTCAATAAGAAGGTCCAAGGTAGACAGTAAACCTGAAGTGAAGAATCGGAATCTGCAACAGGACTCACAGGGAAGGATCAAATCATAGAAAGTTAGAGTGTCAGTCCACTTGTACTTAAGTTGGCATTGTGCCATTTTTCTAAATTCGGATGCAATTTCTATGTTTCATCGTCAATAAGAAGGTCCAAGGTATACAGTAAACCTGAAGTGAAGCATCGCAATCTAAAACCGGTCTCACAGGAGAGGTTCTAAACATAGAATGTAAGAAGTGTCAGTCCTCTTGTACTTATGTCGGCATTGTGCCTTTTCTTTTTAATTCGGATGCAATTTCTGTGTTTGATCATCAATAAGAAGGTCCAAGGGATACAGTAAACCTGAAGTGAAGCATCGGAATCTAAAACTGGACTCACAGGAGAGGTTCAAATCATAGAAAGTTTAAGTGTCAGTAATCTTGTACTTAAGTCGGGATTGTGCGTTTTGAATTTAATTCGGATGCAATTTCTGTGCTTCATCTTCCACAAGAAGGTCCAAGGTATACAGTAAACCTGAAGTGAAGCATCGGAATCTAAAACTGGACTCACAGGAGAGGTTCAAATCATAGAAAGTTAGAGTGTCATTCCTCTTGTTAATTAAGTCCGCATTGTGCCTTTTGTATTAAACTCGGATGCAATTTCTGTGCTTCATCGTCAATAAGAAGATCCAAGGTATACAGTAAACCTAAATTGAGGCATCGGAATCTAAAACCGGTCTCACAGGAGAGGTTTAAATAATAAAGGTTAGAGTGTCAGTCCTCTTGTACTTATGTCTACATTGTGCCTTTTGTACTTAATTCGGATGCAATTTCTGTGCTTCATCGTCAATACGAAGTTCCAAGGTATACAGTAAACCTGAAGTGAAGCATCGGAATCTAAAACTGGACTCACAGGAGAGATTCTAAATATAGACAGTAAGAAGAATCAGTCCTCTTGTACATAAGTCGGTATTGTGCCTTTTGTTCTAAATTCGTATGCAATTTCTGTGTTTCATCGTCAATTAGAAGGTCCAAGGCATACAGTAAACCTGAACTGAAGCATAGCAATCTAAAATCGGTATCACAGGAGAGGTTCTAAACATAGAATGTAAGAAGTGTCAGTCCTCTTCTACTTAAGTCGGGATTGTGCGTTTTGAATTTAATTCGGATGCAATTTCTGTGCTTCATCGGCAAAAAGAACGTCCAAGGTATACAGTACACCTGAAGTGAAACATCGGAATCTACAACTGGACTCACCGGGGAAGTTCAAATCGTAGAAAGTTAGAGTGTCAGTCCTCTTGTTTTTAAGTCGACATTGTGCTTTTTGAATTAAATTCAGATGCAATTTCTGTGTTTCATCGTCAATAAGAAGGTACAAGGTATACAGTAGACCTGAAGTGAAGCATCGCAATCTAAAACCGATCTCACAGGAGAGGTTCTAAACATAGAATGTAAGAAGTGTCAGTATTCTTGTACTTAAGTAGACATTATGCCTTTTCTATTTAATTCGGATGCAATTTCTGTATTTGATCATCAATAAGAAGTTCAAAGGGATACAGTAAACCTTAAGTGAAACATCGGAATCTAAAACTGGACTCACAGGAGAGGTTCAAATCATAGAAAGTTAATGTGTCAGTCCTCCTGTACTTAAGTCGGCATTGTGCCTTTCGTACTAAATTCGGATGCAATTTCTGTGCTTCATCGTCAATACGAAGGTCCAAGGTATACAGTAAACCTGAAGTGAAGCATCGGAATCTAAAACTGTACTCACAGGAGAGGTTCTAAATATAGACAGTAAGAAGAATCAGTCCACTTGTACTTAAGTCGTCATTGTGCCTTTAGAATTTAATTCGGATGCAATTTCTGTGCTTCATCGTCAATAAGAAGGTCCAAGGTATACAGTAAACCTGAAGTGAAGCATCGGAATCTAAAACTGGACTCACAGGAGAGGTTCAAATCATAGAAAGTTAGAGTGTCATTCCTCTTGTACTTAAGTCGGCATTGTGCCTTTAGTATTAAACTCGGATGTAATTTCTGTGCTTCATCGTCAATAAGAAGTTCCAAGGTGTTCAGTAAACCTGAAGTGAAGCAGCGGAATCTAAAACTGGACTCACAGGAGGGGTGCCAAACATAGGCAGTAAGAAGAGACAGTCCTCTTGTACTTAAGTCGTCAATGTGCCTTTTGAATTTAATTCGGATGCAATTTCTGTGCTTCGTCGGCAATAAGAACGTCCAAGGTATACAGTAAACCTGAAGTGAAGCATCGGAATCTAAAACTGGACTCAGGAGAGGTTCAAATCATAGAAAGTTGAAGTGTTATTCCTCTTGTACTTAAGTCGGCATTGTGCGTTTTGTATTAAACTCGGATGCAATTTCTGTGCTTCATCGGCAATAAGATGGTCCAAGGTAAACAGTAAACCTGAAGTGAAGCATTGGAATCTAAACCGGGTCTCACAGGAAAGGTTCTAAACATAGACAGTAAGAAGAGTCAGTCCTCTTGTACTTAAGTCGGCATTGTGCCTTTTGTACTAAATTTGGATGCAATTTCTCTGTTTCATCGTCAATAAGAAGGTCCAAAGTATATAGTAAACCAGAAGTGAAGCATCGCAATCTTAAACCGATCTCACAGGAGATATTCAAATCAAAGAAAGATATGGTGTCAGTCCTCTTGTACTTAAGTCGGCATTGTGCCTTTTGAATTAATTTCGGTTGCAATTTCTGTGTTTAATCGTCAATTAGAAGGTCGAAGGTGTACAGTAAACCTGAAGTGAAGCATCGGAATCTGAAACTGGTCTCACAGGGTAAGGTTCTAAACATAAATATTAAGAAGAGTCAGTCCTCTTGTACTTAAGTCGGCATTGTGCCTTTTGTATTAAATTCGGATGCAATTTCTGTGTTTCATCGGCAATAAGAAGGTCCAAGGGATACAGTAAACCTGAAGTGAAGTATCGGAATCTAAAACCGGTCTCACAGGAGAGGTTGACATCATAGAATTTAAGAAGTGTCAGTCCTCTTGTACTTAAGTCGGTATTGTGCCTTTTAAAGTTAATTATGATGCAATTTCTGTGTTTGATCGTCTATAAGAAGGCCCAAGGGATACAGTAAACCAGAAGTGAAGCATCGGAATCTAAAACTGGACTCACAGGAGAGGTTCAAATCATAGAAAGTTTAAGTGTCAGTCCTCTTGTACTTAAGGTGGCATTGTGCCTTTGGAATTTAATTCCGATGCAATTTCTCTGCTTCATCGTCAATAAGACGGTTCAAGGTATACAGTACACCTGAAGTGAAGCATCGGAATCTAAAACTGGACTCACAGGAGAGGTTCTAAACATAGGCAGAAAGAAGAGTCAGTCCTCCTGTACTTAAGTCGGCATTGTGCATTTTATATTAAACTCAGATGCAATTTCTGTGGTTCATCGTCAATAAGAAGGTCCAAGGTAGACAGTAAACCTGAAGTGAAGAATCGGAATCTGCAACTGGACTCACAGGGGAGGTTCCAATCATAGAAAGTTAGAGTGTCAGTCCTCTTGTACTTAGGTCGGCATTGTGTCTTTTGTTCTAAATTCGGATGCAATTTAAGTGTTTCATCGTCAATAAGAAGGTCTAAGGTATACAGTAAACCTGAAGTGAAGCATCGCAATCTAAAACCGGTCTCACAGGAGAGGTTCTAAACATAGAATGTAAGATGTGTCGGTCCTCCTGTACTTAAGTCGGCATTGTGCCTTTTCTATTTAATTCGGATGCAATTTCTGTGTTTGATCATCAATAAGAAGGTCCAAGGGATACAGTAAACCTGAAGTGAAGCATCGGAATCTAAAACTGGACTCACAGGAGAGGTTCAAATCATAGAAAGTTTAAGTGTCAGTAATCTTGTACTTAAGTCGGGATTGTGCGTTTTGAATTTAATTCGGATGCAATTTCTGTGCTTCATCTTCCACAAGAAGGTCCAAGGTATACAGTAAACCTGAAGTGAAGCATCGGAATCTAAAACTGGACTCACAGGAGAGGTTCAAATCATAGAAAGTTAGAGTGTCATTCCTCTTGTTAATTAAGTCCGCATTGTGCCTTTTGTATTAAACTCGGATGCAATTTCTGTGCTTCATCGTCAATAAGAAGGTCCAAAGTATACAGTAAACCTAAATTGAGGCATCGGAATCTAAAACCGGTCTCACAGGAGAGGTTTAAATAATAAAAGTTAGAGTGTCAGTCCTCTTGTACTTATGTCTACATTGTGCCTTTTGTACTTAATTCGGATGCAATTTCTGTGCTTCATCGTCAATACGAAGTTCCAAGGTATACAGTAAACCTGAAGTGAAGCATCGGAATCTAAAACTGGACTCACAGGAGAGATTCTAAATATAGACAGTAAGAAGAATCAGTCCTCTTGTACATAAGTCGGTATTGTGCCTTTTGTTCTAAATTCGGATGCAATTTCTGTGTTTCATCGTCAATTAGAAGGTCCAAGGCATACAGTAAACCTGAACTGAAGCATAGCAATCTAAAACCGGTATCACAGGAGAGGTTCTAAACATAGAATGTAAGAAGTGTCAGTCCTCTTCTACTTAAGTCGGGATTGTGCGTTTTGAATTTAATTCGGATGCAATTTCTGTGCTTCATCGGCAATAAGAACGTCCAAGGTATACAGTACACCTGAAGTGAAACATCGGAATCTACAACTGGACTCACCGGGGAAGTTCAAATCGTAGAAAGTTAGAGTGTCAGTCCTCTTGTTTTTAAGTCGACATTGTGCTTTTTGAATTAAATTCAGATGCAATTTCTGTGTTTCATCGTCAATAAGAAGGTCAAGGTATACAGTAGACCTGAAGTGAAGCATCGCAATCTAAAACCGATCTCACAGGAGAGGTTCTAAACATAGAATGTAAGAAGTGTCAGTATTCTTGTACTTAAGTAGACATTATGCCTTTTCTATTTAATTCGGATGCAATTTCTGTATTTGATCATCAATAAGAAGTTCAAAGGGATACAGTAAACCTTAAGTGAAACATCGGAATCTAAAACTGGACTCACAGGAGAGGTTCAAATCATAGAAAGTTAAAGTGTCAGTCCTCCTGTACTTAAGTCGGCATTGTGCCTTTCGTACTAATTTCGGATGCAATTTCTGTGCTTCATCGTCAATACGAAGGTCCAAGGTATACAGTAAACCTGAAGTGAAGCATCGGAATCTAAAACTGTACTCACAGGAGAGGTTCTAAATATAGACAGTAAGAAGAATCAGTCCACTTGTACTTAAGTCGTCATTGTGCCTTTAGAATTTAATTCGGATGCAATTTCTGTGCTTCATCGTCAATAAGAAGGTCCAAGGTATACAGTAAACCTGAAGTGAAGCATCGGAATCTAAAACTGGACTCACAGGAGAGGTTCAAATCATAGAAAGTTAGAGTGTCATTCCTCTTGTACTTAAGTCGGCATTGTGCCTTTAGTATTAAACTCGGATGCAATTTCTGTGCTTCATCGTCAATAAGAAGTTCCAAGGTGTTCAGTAAACCTGAAGTGAAGCAGCGGAATCTAAAACTGGACTCACAGGAGGGGTGCCAAACATAGGCAGTAAGAAGAGACACTCCTCTTGTACTTAAGTCGTCAATGTGCCTTTTGAATTTAATTCGGATGCAATTTCTGTGCTTCGTCGGCAATAAGAACGTCCAAGGTATACAGTAAACCTGAAGTGAAGCATCGGAATCTAAAACTGGACTCAGGAGAGGTTCAAATCATAGAAAGTTGAAGTGTTATTCCTCTTGTACTTAAGTCGGCATTGTGCGTTTTGTATTAAACTCGGATGCAATTTCTGTGCTTCATCGGCAATAAGATGGTCCAAGGTATACAGTAAACCTGAAGTGAAGCATTGGAATCTAAACCGGGTCTCACAGGAAAGGTTCTAAACATAGACAGTAAGAAGAGTCAGTCCTCTTGTACTTAAGTCGGCATTGTGCCTTTTGTACTAAATTTGGATGCAATTTCTCTGTTTCATCGTCAATAAGAAGGTCCAAAGTATATAGTAAACCAGAAGTGAAGCATCGCAATCTTAAACCGATCTCACAGGAGATATTCAAATCAAAGAAAGATATGGTGTCAGTCCTCTTGTACTTAAGTCGGCATTGTGACTTTTGAATTAATTTCGGTTGCAATTTCTGTGTTTAATCGTCAATTAGAAGGTCGAAGGTGTACAGTAAACCTGAAGTGAAGCATCGGAATCTGAAACTGGTCTCACAGGGTAAGGTTCTAAACATAAATATTAAGAAGAGTCAGTCCTCTTGTACTTAAGTCGGCATTGTGCCTTTTGTATTAAATTCGGATGCAATTTCTGTGTTTCATCGGCAATAAGAAGGTCCAAGGGATACAGTAAACCTGAAGTGAAGTATCGGAATCTAAAACCGGTCTCACAGGAGAGGTTGACATCATAGAATTTAAGAAGTGTCAGTCCTCTTGTACTTAAGTCGGTATTGTGCCTTTTAAATTTAATTATGATGCAATTTCTGTGTTTGATCGTCAATAAGAAGGCCCAAGGGATACAGTAAACCAGAAGTGAAGCATCGGAATCTAAAACTGGACTCACAGGAGAGGTTCAAATCATAGAAAGTTTAAGTGTCAGTCCTCTTGTACTTAAGGTGGCATTGTGCCTTTGGAATTTAATTCCGATGCAATTTCTCTGCTTCATCGTCAATAAGACGGTTCAAGGTATACAGTACACCTGAAGTGAAGCATCGGAATCTAAAACTGGACTCACAGGAGAGGTTCTAAACATAGGCAGAAAGAAGAGTCAGTCCTCTTGTACTTAAGTCGGCATTTTGCATTTTATATTAAACTCAGATGCAATTTCTGTGCTTCATCGTCAATAAGAAGGTCCAAGGTAGACAGTAAACCTGAAGTGAAGAATCGGAATCTGCAACTGGACTCACAGGGGAGGTTCCAATCATAGAAAGTTAGAGTGTCAGTCCTCTTGTACTTAAGTCGGCATTGTGTCTTTTGTTCTAAATTCGGATGCAATTTAAGTGTTTCATCGTCAATAAGAAGGTCTAAGGTATACAGTAAACCTGAAGTGAAGCATCGCAATCTAAAACCGGTCTCACAGGAGAGGTTCTAAACATAGAATGTAAGAAGTGTCGGTCCTCCTGTACTTAAGTCGGCATTGTGCCTTTTCTATTTAATTCGGATGCAATTTCTGTGTTTGATCATCAATAAGAAGGTCCAAGGGATACAGTAAACCTGAAGTGAAGCATCGGAATCTAAAACTGGACTCACAGGAGAGGTTCAAATCATAGAAAGTTTAAGTGTCAGTAATCTTGTACTTAAGTCGGGATTGTGCGTTTTGAATTTAATTCGGATCCAATTTCTGTGCTTCATCATCAATAAGAAGGTCCAAGGTATACAGTAAACCTGAATTGAAGCATCGGAACCTAAAACTGGACTCACAGGAGAGGTTGAAATCATAGAAAGTTAGAGTGTCATTCCTCTTGTACTTAAGTCGGCATTGTGCCTTTTGTATTAAACTCGGATGCAATTTCTGTGCTTCATCGTCAATAAGAAGGTGCAAGGTATACGGTAAACCTAAATTGAGGCATCGGAATCTAAAACCGGTCTCACTGGAGAGGTTTAAATAATAAAAGTTAGAGTGTCAGTCCTCTTGTACTTAAGTCTACGTTGTGCCTTTTGTACTAAATTCGGATGCAATTTCTGTGTTTCATCGTCATTAAGAAGGTCCAAGGTATACAGTAAACCTGAATTTAATCATCGCAATCTAAAACCGGTCTCACAGGAGAGGTTCTAAACATAGAATGTAAGAAGTGTCAGTCCTCTTGTACTGAAGTCGGGATTGTGCGCTTTGAATTTAATTCGGATGCAATTTCTGTGCTTCATCGGCAATAAGAACGTCCAAGGTATACAGTAAACCTGAAGTGAAGCATCTGAATCTACAACTGGACTCACCGGGGAGGTTGAAATCGTAGAAAGTTAGAGCGTCAGTCCTCTTTTACTTAAGTCGGCATTGTGCCTTTTGAATTAAATTCTGATGCAATTTCTGTGTTTCATCGTCAATAAGAAGGTACAAGGTATACAGTAACCCTGAAGTGAAGCATCGCAATCTAAAACCGGTCTCACAGGAGAGGTTCTAAACATAGAATGTAAGAAGTGTCAGTCCTCTTGTACTTAAAACGGGATTGTGCGTTTTGAATTTAATTCGGATGCAATTTCTGTGCTTCATCGGCAATAAGAACGTCCAAGGTATACAGTAAACCGGAAGTGAAACATCGGAATCTACAACTGGACTCATCGGGGAGGTTCAAATCGTAGAAAGTTAGAGTGTCAGTCCTTGTGTACTTAAGTCGGCATTGTGCCTTTTGAATTAAATTCGGATGCAATTTCTGTGTTTCATCGTCAATAAGGAGGTACAAGGTATACAGTAAACCTGAAGTGAAGCATCACAATCTAAAACCGGTCTCACAGGAGAGGTTTAAATCATAAAAGTTAGAGTGTCAGTCCTCTTGTACTTAAGTCGGCATTGTGCCGTTTGTATTAAATTCAGATGCAATTTCTGTGCTTCATCGACAATAAGAAGTTCCAAGGAATACAGTAAACCTGAAGTGAAGCATCGCAATCTAAAACCGGTCTCACAGGAGAGGTTGACATCATAGAATGTAAGAAGTTTCAGTCCTCTTGTACTTAAGTCGGTAATGTGCCTTTTAAATTTAATTCGGATGCAATTTCTGTGTTTGATCGTCAATAAGAAGGTCCAAGGGATACAGTAAACCTGAAGTGAAGCATCGGAATCTAAAACTGGACTCACAGGAGAGGTTCAAATCATAGAAAGTTTAAGTGTCAGTCCTCTTGTACTTAAGTCGGCATTGTGCCTTTGGAATTTAATTCCGATGCAATTTCTCTGCTTCTTCGTCAATAAGAAGGTACAAGGTATACAGTAAACCTGAAGTGAAACATCGGAATCTAAAAAAGGACTCACAGGAGAGGTTCAAATCATAGAAAGTTAGATTGTCAGTCCTCTTGTACTTAAGTCGGCATTTTGCCTTTTGTATTAAATTCGGATGCAATATCTGTGTTTCATCGTCAATTAGAAGGTCCAAGGTATACAGTTAACCTGAAATGAAGCATCGGAATCTAAAACCGGTCTCACAGGAGAGGTTTAAAGTATAAAAGTTAGATTGTCAGTCCTCTTGTACTTAAGTCGGCATTTTGCCTTTTGTACTAATTTTGGATGCAATTTCTGTGCTTCATCGTCAATACGAAGCTCAAGGTATACAGTAAACCTGAAGTGAAGCATCTGAATCTAAAACTGTACTCACAGGAGAGGTTCTAATTATAGACAGTAAGAAGAATCAGTCCATTTGTACTTAAGTCGTCATTGTGCCTTTTGAATTTAATTCGGATGCAATTTCTGTGCTTCATCGTCAATAAGAAGGTCCAAGGTATACAGTAAACCTGAAGTGAACCATCGCAATCTAAAACCGGTCTCACAGGAGAGGTTCTAAACATAGAATGTAAGAAGTGTCAGTCCTCTTGTACTTAAGTCGGGATTGTGCGTTTTGAATTTAATTCGGATGCAATTTCTGTGCTTCATCGGCAATAAGAACGTCCAAGGTATACAGTAAACCTGAAGTGAAGCACCGGAATCTACAACTGGACTCACCGGGGAGGTTCAAATCGTAGAAAGTTAGAGTGCCAGTCCTCTTGTACTTAAGTCGGCATTGTGCCTTTTGAATTAAATTCGGATGCAATTTCTGTGTTTCATCGTCAGTAAGAACGTACAAGGTATACAGTAAACCTGAAGTGAAGCATCGCAATCTAAAACTGGTCTCACAGGAGAGGTTCTAAACATAGAATGTAAGAAGGGTCAGTATTCTTGTACTTAAGTAGGCATTGTGCCTTTTCTATTTCATTTGGATGCAATTTCTGTGTTTGATCATCAATAAGAAGGTCAAATGGATACAGTAAACCTGAAGTGAAACATCGGAATCTAAAACTGGACTCACAGGAGAGGTTCAAATCATAGAAAGTTTAAGTGTCAGTCCTCTTGTACTTAAGTCTACATTGTGCCTTTTGAATTAAATTCGTATGCAATTTCTGTGTTTCATCGTCAATTAGAAGGTCCAAGGTATTCAGTAAACCTGAAGTGAAGCATTGGAATCTAAACCTGGTCTGACAGGAAAGGTTCTAAACATAGACAGTAAGAAGAGTCAGTCCTCTTGTACATAAGTCGGCATTGTGCCTTTTGTTCTAAATTTGGATGCAATTTCTGTGTTTCATCGTCAATAAGAAGGTCCAAGGTATACAGTAAACCTGAAGTGAAGCATCGCAATCTAAAACCGGTCTCACAGGAGAGGTTTTAAACATAGAATGTAAGAAGTGTCAGTCCTCTTGTACTTATGTCGGGATTGTGCGTTTTGAATTTAATTCGGATGCAATTTCTGTGCTTCATCATCAATAAGAAGGTCCAAGAACACCGCCGCAAGCCGGTCCCAAGCCCGGGCCCATCTAAAAACAAGAGGATGGGGAAGTGTGGAGGGGGAGGAGTAACAACCTCGTAAAAAAACCAGGGTCCGTCCGGCTCCAGATGGTAGCACCCTGTCATAGGGCCCCTGCCTAGGGTTACTAGGTGAAACCCAGCCAACGGTCTCAATGGCGGAAGAGGAACAATTTCCCAACGGCAGAGAGAGCGGAAGAGCTAACTCCAGGGCTTACTACCTTGGTTTTATTTTCGGATTCGGGGCAACCCGATCCCCCATTTATTATCCAACAATTACTGCAAAGCATGATGGGAACGTCGTCAAAGATAGACACTACTCCAAGAGGTAGACCGAATGGCAAATCCTCCGTTGTTCGTAGAAACAATGCAAAGGGGTCAAAGGATTTTGGAGGTCCCCAACCAACATGTATGCAGCCCTCAACACTGAAATTTAAGAAAGCAACTATGTTTGCAACCCTAAATGTAAACTCTCTAATTAAAGTAGGAAAATTGAAATTATTGATTGAAAAGCTGAACCAGAAAGAAATTTTAATATGTGCATTACAAGAAACAAGGTTTTTAGATGAAACTGCTTTAGATTTTGAAAACTATCGTTTATTTAAAGGAAAACCAGGTAAAATCTTAATGAAACAAATGCCATACCTGGGAACAGCATTTCTGGTACATCACTCAATTTTAGATTCAGTTACTAACTTCTACTCGAGTTCTGAGAGACTATCCATTCTTGAGATTAAATGTAAAAACAAAGGATACTCTATAATCAACTGCCATGCACCCATAAACCAGGACAACAAAAATAACCCGGAGAAAGTTGAAGAATTTTGGGAGATACTTGAAATGGAACTGGATAGATGCTCAAAGAAGAACATAAAAATGTTAGTAAGCGATTTTAACGCACAAATAGGAAGGGAGAAAAAATACCATGGAACAGTAGGCCTCTTCCTAGGTCACAAAAGAACTTCAAAAAATGGAGAAAGGCTTATAGAGGTATGTAGGCATTTCAACTTGAAAATAATGACAACACATTTCAAAAAGCTGAGCCGAAAAACTAAAACATGGAGATCACCAAATCCACTTCTCGGAGAATTCCAAATTGACCATGTGGCTATCTCACTTCATTGTCAAGAAGAAATTCAAAACACTAAAGTGCTGAAAAGCCTTGATGTTGATTCAGACCACTATTTGACTACGATTAAATTCAGACCACTCCCATTTCGAAAAGAGAAGAAAACCTTTTACAAAATTCCAAAATATAACACAGAAACGTTAAAAAATGAAGAAATTAAACAACGGTTTCAAAGAGCATTGCACAAAGATAGCGATGGCATATCCACAATAAATAAGGAAGCGGGATGGGAGGAGATCAAAAACGAAATAGTTGAAATAACAAAAGAAAATTGTTTCGTGAAAAGAGTAAGAAGACATCCATGGTGGGACAATGAATGTGATGAGAACCTGGAGAAGAGACAGAAATTGTGGCAGAAATGGAACTCCACAAAAGATCCTCAAGATCTTGACAATTATAAAATCCAGAGAAGAGAAACAGCTAAGCTTTTCCGTAATAAAAAAAGAAGACAATTTCAGGATAACCTAGAACAGATTGAGGAAGACTTTAAAAGAAATAATTCTAGAGATATCTACAAAACTTTTAGAAAACAGCTAACCAAATACCAATCCCCAAATTTATGTTTTAAAGATGAAGAGGACAAGCTAGGTTTGACAAACAAGACTAATTGTGAAATATTAGCAAAATATTTCGAGAATCTACTAAATTGTGAACCACCCAAAGATAAAATGAGTTTTGAAAACCACCGAAATACTAATACCGAGTCAAAACCTCCAGACGCTGAAGAAATAAAACACATAATACACAGTCTAAAAAACAATAAAGCCCCAGGTGAAGACTCCATAGTACCAGAAATCCTAAAAATAATGGATACCAACCTCCCACAAGTTTTGGAACATATGTTTAAGAAGATCTGGGACGAAGAAAGAATTCCTGAAGACTGGCAGTGTGCCCTGATACACCCACTACACAAAAAGGGGGATAAGATGAATGTTAATAATTATAGAGGGATCTCGCTACTACCAGTAGGATACAAAATTTTGTCAAGGAAATTACTTCAAATCGTGGAGCCAGTTCTGGATAAAAAAATAGGTGAATATCAAGCAGGTTTTAGACAAGGTAGATCCTGTGTTGAACAAATATTTAACCTGAAAACACTAATTCGTTACAGAATCTCAAGAGGCCAGAGATTTGCAATAGTATTTGTAGATTTCAAAAAAGCATACGACTCGGTAGATAGAGAAACATTACTGAAAGTATTGGAAGAATTTGGGGTCGATACGAAAACAATTCAATTTATCAAACAGACGCTAACAAACAGTAAGGCCAAAGTTAAATTTATGGGTGAAATTTCAAGGAAGTTCGAAATTAAAACAGGTGTTAGACAAGGTGATGGTTTATCCCCAATCCTCTTCAACTGCGTACTGGAAAAGATATTGAGAATATGGAAAGAAGAACTCAAAGGCACCAAGAATGACATCAGAATTGGAACAAAAAAAGAAAAAATAGAAGTGGACTGTTTAGCTTTTGCAGACGATCTGGCAATAATTACAGAAAACGAAGAAATAGCTCAGAACTACGTGGAGAAACTACAAGAAGTTTCGGCCAGAGCTGGACTGCAGATTTCATTTGAAAAAACCGTGTATATGTCTAATCATAGAAATAACAAGAAATATCTTATTACTAAATACGGCAATATTAAGAGAGTAGAAAAATTTAAGTATTTAGGTGAAATAATTCAAGTGAATGGTTTAGACAAGAGTGCAAACCAGGCGAGAGCAAGGAAAATGGAATTTGCTTTTCAAAAAACCAAAGACATATATAACGAAAAAAACATTTCGATTCAAGCTAAATTAAGACATTATAAAACTGTCATTAGACCAGAATGCCTGTATGCATCGGAGTGCCTAACTCTTAACAAAAAGGGGGAAATAGAAAACATGGAAAAGAAAGAAAGGAAAATTTTGAGAAAAATATTAGGACCGAGAAAGATTGGAGAAGAGTACAAGCTAAAGAGTAATAAGGAAATATACAAAACTATTGAGAAAGTGAGTGAGGCAATGCGTAAACGCAGACTAACGATTTATGGTCACCTGTCGAGGATGGATGGAAACAGACTAACAAGAAAAGTGTTTAGACATAGTAACAGGAACGAAAAAACCAACAATAAATGGATACAGATGGTGAAAAAGGATTTGGCCTATTTTAATGTCCCCCGTGAGTCAATCAGGGACAGGGAAAAGTTTAGACAAATAGTGAACGAAATTAAGTGTTTTCCAGAAGGAACGAAACTAAAGAATAATAACAGGAAATGGTCGGAAGAGCGGAGGAGGAACCACTCGAAAATGATGAGGGAATATTGGGAAGAGATAAAAAAAGATCAAAAAGCCGGGCAAGTGAATTGTTGAACGTGGTCCAAAGATGGCCGAAATCGAAAGAAGAAGAAGAAGAAGAAGGTCCAAGGTCTACAGTAAACCTGAAGTGAAGCATCGGAATCTAAAACTGGACTCACAGGAGAAGTTCTAAACATAGGCAGCAAGAAGAGTCAGTCCTCTTGTACTTAAGTCGGCATTGTGCCTTATGTATTAAATTCGGATGCAATATCTGTGTTTCATCGTCAATTAGAAGGTCCAAGGTATACAGCAAACCTGAATTGAAACATCGGAATCTAAAACCGGTCTCTAAGGAGAGGTTTAAATAATAAAAGTTAGAGTGTCAGCCCTCTTGCACTTAAGTCGGCATTGTGCCTTTTGTACTAAATTCAGATGCAATTTCTGTGCTTCATCGTCAATAAGAAGGTCCAAGGAATACAGTAAACCTGAAGTGAAGCATCGGAATCTAAAACTGGACTCACAGGAGAGGTAAATATAGACAGTAAGAAGAGTCAGTCCTCTTGTACTTAAGTCGTCATTGTGCCATGGAATTTAATTCGGATGCAATTTCTGTGCTTCATCGACAATAAGATGGTCCAAGGTATACAGTAAACCTGAAGTGAAGCATCGGAATCTAAAACTGGGCTCACAGGACAGGTTCAAACCAAAGAAAGTTAGAGTGTCATTCCTCTTGTACTTAAGTCGGCATTGCGCCCTTTGTATTAAACTCGGATGCAATTTCTGTGCTTCATCGTCAATAAGAAGGTCCAAGGTAGACAGTAAACCTGAAGTGAAGAATCGGAAGCTACAACTGGACTCACAGGGGAGGTTCAACTCATAGAAAGTTAGTGTGTCAGTCCTCTTGTACTTAAGTCGGCATTGTGCCATTTGAATTAAATTCTGATGCAATTTCTGTGTTTCATCGTCAATTAGAAGGTCCATGGGATACAGTAAACCTGAAGTGAAGCATAGGAATCTAAACCGGATCTCACAGGAAAGGTTCTAAACATAGACAGTAAGAAGAGTCAGTCCTCTTGTACTTAAGTCGGCATTGTGCCTTTTGTACTAAATTTGGATGCAATTTCTTTGTTTCATTGTCAATTAGAAGGTCCAAGGTATACAGTAAACCTGAATTGAAGCATCGGAATCTAAAACCGGTCTCACAGGAGAGGTTTAAATCATAAACGTTAGAGTGTCAGTCCTCTTGTACTTAAGTTGGCATTGTGCCTTTTGTATTAAATTCAGATGCAATTTCTGTGTTTCATCGACAATAAGAAAGTCCAAGGAATACAGTAAACCTGAAGTGAAGCATCGGAATCTAAAACCGGTCTCACAGGAGAGGTTGACATCATAGAATGTAAGAAGTGTCAGACCTCTTGTACTTAAGTCGGTATTGTGCCTTTTAAATTTAATTCGGATGCAATTTCTGTCTTTGATCGTCAACAAGAAGGTCCAAGGGATACAGTAAACCTGAAGTGAAGCATCGGAATCTAAAACTGGACTCACAGGAGAGGTTCAAATCATAGAAAGTTTAAGTGTCAGTCCTCTTGTACTTAAGTCGGCATTGTGCCATTTGAATTAAATTGTGATGCAATTTCTGTGTTTCATCGTCAATTAGAAGGTCCATGGGATACAGTAAACCTGAAGTGAAGCATTGGAATCTAAACCGGATCTCACAGGAAAGGTTCTAAACATAGACAGTAAGAAGAGTCAGTCCTCTTGTACTTAAGTCGGCATTGTGCCTTTTGTACTAAATTTGGATGCAAAGTGTCAGTCCTCTTGTACTTAAGTCGGTATTGTGCCTTTTCAATTTAATTCGGATGCAATTTCTGTCTTTGATCGTCAATAAGAAGGTCCAAGGGATACAGTAAACCTGAAGTGAAGCATCGGAATCTAAATCTGGACTCACAGGAGAGGTTCAAATCATAGAAAGTTTAAGTGTCAGTCCTCTTGTACTTAAGTCGGCATTGTGCCTTTGGAATTTAATTCCGATGCAATTTCTCTGTTTCTTCGTCAATAAGAAGGTTCAAGGTATACAGTAAACCTGAAGTGAAACATCGGAATCTAAAAAAGGACTCACAGGAGAGGTTCAAATCATAGAAAGGTAGAGTGTCAGTCCTCTTGTACTTAAGTCGGCATTTTGCCTTTTGTATTAAATTCGGATGCAATATCTGTGTTTCATCGTCAATTAGAAGGTCCAAGGTATACAGTTAACCTGAATTGAAGCGTCGGAATCTAAAACCGGTCTCACAGGAGAGGTTTAAATTATAAAAGTTAGAGTGTCAGTCCTCTGGTACTTAAGTCGGCATTTTGCCTTTTGTACTCATTTCGGATGCAATTTCTGTGCTTCATCGTCAATACGAAGGTCCAAGGTATAGAGTAAACCTGAAGTGAAGAATCGGAATCTAAAACTGTACTCACAGGAGAGGTTCTAAATATAGACAGTAAGAAGAATCAGTCCATTTGTACTTAAGTCGTCATTGTGCCTTTTGAATTTAATTCGGATGCAATTTCTGTGCTTCATCGTCAATAAGAAGGTCCAAGGTATACAGTAAACCTGAAGTGAAGCATTGGAATCTAAAACTGGACTCACAGGAGAGGTTCAAATCATAGAAAGTTAGAGCGTCATTCCTCTTGTACTTAAGTCGGCATTGTGCATTTTGTATTAAACTCGGATGCAATTTCTGTGCTTCATCGTTAATAAGCAGGTCCAAGGTGTTCAGTAAACCTGAAGTGAAGCAGCGGGATCTAAAACTGGACTCACAGGAGAGGTGCCAAACATAGGCAGTAAGAAGAGTCAGTCCTCTTGTACTTAAGTCGTCATTGTGCCTTTTGAATTTAATTCGGATGCAATTTCTGTGCTTCATCGGCAATAAGAAGGTCCAAGGTAGATAGTAAACCTGAAGTGAAGAATCGGAAGCTACAACTGGACTCACAGGGGAGGTTCAAATCATAGGAAGTTAGAGTGCCAGTCCTCTTGTACTTAAGTCGACATTGTGCCGTTTGAATTAAATTCTGATGCAATTTCTGTGTTTCATCGTCAATTAGAAGGTCCAAGGTATACAGTAAACCTGACGTGAAGCATTGGAATCTGAACCGGATCTCACAGGAAAGGTTCTAAACATAGACAGTAAGAAGAGTCAGTCCTCTTGTACTTAAGTCGGCATTGTGCCTTTTGTACTAAATTTGGATGCAATTTCTTTGTTTCATCGACAATAAGAAAGTCCAAGGAATACAGTAAACCTGAAGTGAAGCATCGGGATCTTAAACCGGTCTCACAGGAGAGGTTGACATCATAGAATGTAAGAAGTGTCAGTCCTCTTGTACTTAAGTCGGTATTGTGCCATTTAAATTTAATTCGGATGCAATTTCTGTCTTTGATCGTCAATAACAAGGTCCAAGGGATACAGTAAACCTGAAGTGAAGCATCGGAATCTTAAACTGGACTCACAGGAGAGGTTCAAATCATAGAAAGTTTAAGTGTCAGTTATCTTTTACTTAAGTCGGCATTGTGCCTTTGGAATTTAATTCCGATGCAATTTCTCTGCTTCTTCGTCAATAAGAAGGTTCAAGGTATACAGTAAACCTGAAGTGAAACATCGGAATCTAAAAAAGGACTCACAGGAGAGGTTCAAATCATAGAAACGTAGAGTGTCAGTCCTCTTGTACTTAAGTCGGCATTGTGCATTTTGAATTAAGTTCGGATGCAGTTTCTTTGTTTCATCGTCAATAAGAAGGTCCAAGGTATACAGTAAACCTGAAGTGAAACATCGCAATCTAAAACCGGTCTCACAGGAGAGGTTCTAAACATAGAATGTAAGAAGTGTCAGTATTCATGTACTTAAGTATGCATTGTGCCTTTTCTATTTAATTCGGATGCAATTTCTGTGTTTGACCTTCAATAACAAGGTCCAAGGGATGCAGTAAACCTGAAGTGAAGCATCGGAATCTAAAACTGGACTCACAGGTGAGGTTCAAATCATAGAAAGTTTAAGTGTCAGTAATATTGTACTTTAGTCGTGATTGTGCGGTTTGAATTTAATTCGGATGCAATTTCTGTGCTTCATCATCAATAAGTAGGTCCAAGGTATACATTTAACCTGAAGTGAAGCATCGGAATCTAAAACTGGACTCACAGGAGAGGTTCAAACCATAGAAAATTAGAGTGTCATTCCTCTTGTACTTAAGTCGGCATTGGGACTTTTGTATTAACCTCGGATGCAATTTCTGTGCTTAATCGTCAATAAGAAGGTCCAAGGTATACCGTAAACCTGAATTGAGGCATCGGAATCTAAAACCGGTCTCACAGGAGAGGTTTAAATAATAAAAGTTAGAGTGTTAGTCCTCTTGTACTTAAGTCTACATTGTGCCTTTTGTACTAAGTTCGGATGCAATTTCCGTGCTTCATCCTCAATACGATATACCAAGGTATACAGGGAACCTGAAGTGAAGCACCGGAATCTAAAACTGGACTCACAGGAGAGGTTCTAAATATAGATAGTAAGAAGAATCAGTCCTCTTGTACATAAGTCGGCATTGTGCCTTTTGTTCTAAATTCGGATGCAATTTCTGTGTTTCATCGTCAATAAGAAGGTCCAAGGTATACAGTAAACCTGAAGTAAAGCATCGCAATCTAAAACTGGTCTCACAGGAGAGGTTCTAAACATAGAATGTAAGAAGTGTCAGTCCTCTTGTACCTAAGTCGGGATTGTGCGTTTTGAATTTAATTCGGATGCGATTTCTGTGCTTCATCGGCAATAAGAACGTCGAAGGTATACAGTAAACCTAAAGTGAAGCATCGGAATCTACAACTGCACTCACAGGGGAGGTTCAAATCGTAGACAGTTAGAGTGTCAGTCCTCTTGTACTTAAGTCGGCATTGTGCCTTTTGAATTAAATTCGGATGCAATTTCTGTGTTTCATCGTCAATAAGAAGGTACAAGGTATACAGTAAACCTGAAGTGAAGCATCGCAATCTAAAACTGGTCTCACAGGAGATGTTCTAAACATAGGCAGTAAGACGAGTCAGTCCTCTTTTTCTTAAGTCGGCATTGTGCCTTTTGTATTAAACTCGGATGCAATTTCTGTGTTTCATCGTCAATAAGAAGGGTCAAGGTATACAGTAAACCTGAAGTGAAACATCGGAATCTAAAAAAGGACTCACAGGAGAGGTTCAAATCATAGAAAGGAAGAGTATCAGTCCTCTTGTACTTAAGTCGGCATTTTGCCTTTGTATTAAATTCGGAAGCAATATCTGTGTTTCGTCGTCAATTAGAAGGTCCAAGGTATACAGTTAACCTGAATTGAAGCATCGGAATCTAAAACCGGTCTCACAGGAGAGGTTTAAATTATAAAAGTTAGAGTGCCAGTCATCTGGTACTTAAGTCGGCATTTTGCCTTTTGTACTAATTTCGGATGCAATTTCTGTGCTTCATCGTCAACACGATGGTCCAAGGTATACAGTAAACCTGAAGTGAAGCATCGGAATCTAAAACTGTACTCACAGGAGAGGTACTAAATATAGACAGTAAGAAGAATCAGTACATTTGTACTTAAGTCGTCATTGTGCATTTGAATTTAATTCGGATGCAATTTCTGTGTTTCATCGTCAATAAGAAGGTCCAAGGTATACAGTAAACCTGAAGTGAAGCATCGGAATCTAAAACTGGACTCACAGGAGAGGTTCAAATCATAGAAAATTAGAGTGTCATTCCTCTTGTACTTAAGTCGCCATTGTGCCTTTTGTATTAAACTCGGATACAATTTCTGTTCTTCATCGTCAATAAGAAGGTCGAAGGTAGACAGTAAACCTGAAGTGAAGAATAGGAATCTACAAATGGACTCACTGGGGAGGTTCAAATCGTAGAAAGTTAGAGTGTCAGTCCTCTTGTACTTAAGTCGGCATTGTGCATTTTGAATTAAGTTCGGATGCAGTTTCTGTGTTTCATCGTCAATAAGAAGGTCCAAGGTATACAGTAAACCTGAAGTGAGACATCGCAATCTAAAACCGGTCTCACAGGAGAGGTTCTAAACATAGAATGTAAGAAGTGTCAGTATTCATGTACTTAAGTATGCATTGTGCCTTTTCTATTTAATTCGGATGCAATTTCTGTGTTTGACCTTCAATAACAAGGTCCAAGGGATACAGTAAGCCTGAAGTGAAGCATCGGAATATAAAACTGGACTCACAGGAGAGGTTCAAATCATAGAAAGTTTAAGTGTCAGTAATATTGTACTTAAGTCGGGATTGTGCGTTTTGAATTTAATTCGGATGCAACTTCTGTGCTTCATCATCAATAAGAAGGTCCAAGGTATACCGTAAACATGAATTGAGGCATCGGAATCTAAAACCGGTCTCACAGGAGAGGTTTAAATAATAAAAGTTAGAGTGTCAGTCCTCTTGTACTTAAGTCTACATTGTGCCTTTTGTACTAAATTCGGATGCAATTACTGTGCTTCATCCTCAATACGAAATACCAAGGTATACAGGAAACCTGAAGTGAAGCACCGGAATCTAAAACTGGAATCACAGGAGAGGTTCTAAATATAGGCAGTAAGATGAATCAGTCCTCTTGTACATAAGTCGGCATTGTGCCTTTTGTTCTAAATTCGGATGCAATTTCTGTGTTTCATCGTCAATAAGAAGGTCCAAGGTATACAGTAAACCTGAAGTGAAGCATCGCAATCTGAAACTGGTCTCACAGGAGAGGTTCTAAACATAGAATGTAAGAAGTGTCAGTCCTCTTGTACCTAAGTCGGGATTGTGCGTTTTGAATTTAATTCGGATGCGATTTCTGTGCTTCATCGGCAATAAGAACGTCCAAGGTATACAGTAAACCTGAAGTGAAGCATCGGAATCTACAACTGCACTCACAGGGGAGGTTCAAATCGAAGACAGTTAGAGTGTCAGTCCTCTTGTACTTAAGTCGGCATTGTGCCTTTTGAATTAAATTCGGATGCAATTTCTGTGTTTCATCGTCAATAAGAAGGTACAAGGTATACAGTAAACCTGAAGTGAAGCATCGCAATCTAAAACTGGTCTCACAGGAGAGGTTCTAGACATAGGCAGTAAGACGAGTTAGTCCTCTTGTACTTAAGTCGCCATTGTGCCTTTTGTACTAAATTCAGATGCAATTTCTGTGCTTCATCGTCAATAAGAAGGTCCAAGGTATACAGTAAACCTGAAGTGAAGCATCGGAATCTAAAACCGGTCTCACAGTAGAGGTTCAAATCATAGTAAGTTAGAGTGTCAGCACTCTTGTACTTAAGTCGGCATTGTGCATTTTGTATTAAATTCGGATGCAATTTCTGTGCTTCATCGTCAATAAGGTGGTCCAAGGTATACAGTAAACCAGAAGTGAAGCATCGGAATCTAAAATTGGCCTCACAGGAGAGGTTCTAAACATAGACATTAAGAAGTGTCAGTCCTCTTGTACTTACGTCTTCATTGTGCCTTTTGAATTTAATTCCGATTCAATTTCTGTGCTTCATCGTCAGTAAGTAAGTCCAAGGTATACAGTAAACCTGAAGTGATGCATCGGAATCTAAAACTGGACTCACAGGAGAGGTTCAAATCATAGAAAGTTATGGTGCCATTCCTCTTGTTCTTAAGTCGGCATTGTGCCATTTGTGTTAAATTCGGATGCAATTTCTGAGTTTCATCGTCAATAAGAGGGTCCAACGTATACAGTAAACCTGAAGTGAAGAATCGGAATCTAAAACTGGACTCACAGGAGAGGTTCAAATCATATAAAGTTAGAGTGTCAGTCCTCTTGTTCTTAAGTCGGCATTGTGGCTTATGTATTACGTTCGGATGCAATTTCTGTATTTCATCGTCAATAAGAAGGTCCAAGAGATACAGTAAACCTGAAGTGAAGCATCGGAATCTAAAACTGGACTCACAGGAGAGGTTCAAATCATAGATACTTAGAGTGTCAGTCCTCTTGTACTTAAGTCGGCATTGTGCCTTTTGAATTTAATTCGATGCAATTTCTGTGTTTCATCGACAATAAGAAGGTCCAAGTTATACAGTAAACCTGAAGTCAAGCATCAGAATCTAAAGCTGGACTCACAGGAAAGGTTCAAATCATTGTCAGTGACAGTGCTATTTTACTTAACTCGGCATTGTGCCTTTTGTTTTCAATTCAAATGCAATTTCTGTGCTTCATCGTCAATAAGAACGTCCAAGGTACAGAGTAAACCTGAAGTGAAGAATCGGAATATAAAACTGGACTCACAGGAGAGGTTCAAATCATAGAAAGTTAGAGTGTCAGTCGTCTTGTACTTAAGTCGGCATTGTGCCATTTGAATTTATTTCCGATGCAATCTGTGTTTCATCGACAATAAGAAGGTCTAAGGGATACAGTTAATCTGTTGTGAAGCATCGGAATCTTAAACCGGTCTCACAGGAGAGGTTCAAATCATAGAATGTAAGAAGTGTCAGTCCTCTTGTACTTAAGTCGGTATTGTGCCTTTTGTATTTAATTCGGATGCAATTTCTGTGTTTGATCGTCAATAAGAGGGCCCAAGGGATAGAGTAAACCTGAAGTGAAGCATCGGAATCTAAAACTGGACTCACAGGAGAGGTTCCATTCTTAGAAAGTTTATGTGTCAGTCCTCTTGTACTTAAGTCGGCATTGTGCCTTTTGAATTTAATTCCGAAGTAATTTCTGTGCTTCATCGTCAATAAGAAGGTTCAAGGTATACAGTAAACCTGAAGTGCAGCATCGGAATCTAAAACTGGACTCACAGGAGAGGTTCAAATCATAGAAAGTTAGAGTGTCAGTTCTCTTGTACTTAAGTCGGCATTTTGCCTTTTGTATTAAATTCGGATGCAATATCTGTGTTTCATCGTCAATTAGAAGATCCAAGGTATACAGTAAACCTGAATTGAAGCACCGGATAATAAAACAGGTCTCACAGGAGAGGTTTAAATCATAAAAATTAGAGTGTCAGTCAACTTGTACTTAAGTCGGCATTGTGCCTTTTGTACTAAATTCGGATGCAATTTGTGTGCTTCATCGTCAATAAGAAGGTCCGAGGAATACAGTAAACCTGCAGTGAAGCATCGGAATCTAAAACTGGACTCACAGGAGAGGTTCTGAATATAGACAGTAAGAAGAGTCAGTTCTCTTGTACTTAAGTCGTCATTGTGCCTTTTGAATTTAATTCGGACGCAATTTCTGTGCTTCATCGTCAATACGAAGGTACAAGGTATACAGTAAACCTGAAGTGAAGAATCGGAATCTACAACTGGACTCACAGGAGAGGTTCAAATCATAGAACGTTAGAGTGTCAGTCCTCTTGTACTTAAGTCGGCATTGTGCCTTTTGAATTAAATTCGGTTGCAATTTCTGTGATTCATCGTCAAATAGAAGGTCCAAGGTATACAGTAAACCTGAAGTGAAGCATTGGAATCTAAACCTGGTCTCACAAGAAAGGTTCTAAACATAGACTGTAAGAAGAGTCAGTCCTCTTGTACTTAAGTCGGCATTGTGCCTTTTGTACTAAATTTGGATGCAATATCTGTTTTCATCGTCAATAAGAAGGTCCTGCGTATACAGTAAACCTGAAGTGAAGCATCGCAATCTAAAACCGGTCTCACAGGAGAGGTTCTAAACATAGAATGTAAGAAGTGTCAGTCCTTTTGTATTTAAGTCGTCATTGTGCCTTTTCTATTTAATTCGGGTGCAATTTCTGTGTATGATCATCAATAACAAGGTCCAAGGGATACAGTAAACCTGAAGTGAAGCATCGGAATCTAAAACTGGACTCACAGGAGAGGTTCAAATCATAGAAAGTTAAAGTGTCAGTCGTCTTGTACTTAAGTCGGGATTGTGCCTTTTGAATTTATTTCCGATGCAATTTCTGTGCTTCATCATCAATAAGAAGGTTCAAGGTATACAGGACACCTGAAGTGAAGCATCGGAATCCAGAACTGGACTCACAGGAGAGGTTCTAAACAAAGGCAGTAAGAAGAGACAGTCCTCTTGTACTTAAGTCGTCATTGTGCCTTTTGAATTTAATTCGGATGCAATATCTGTGCTTTATCGGCAATAAGAAAGTCCAAGGTATATGGTAAACCTGAAGTGAAGCATCGTAATCTAAAAATGGATTCAAAGTAGAGGTTCAAATCATAGAAAGTTAGAGTGTCATTTCTCTTGTACTTAATTCGGTATTGTGCCTTATGTATTAAATTCGGATGCAATTTCTGTGTTTCAACGTCAATTAGAAGGTCCAAGGTATACAGTAAACCTGAAGTGAAGCATCGGAATCTAAAACTGGTCTCACAGGAGAGGTTCAAATCATAGAAATTTAGAGTATCAGTCCTCTTGTACTTAAGTCGGCATTGTGCTTTTTGTATTAAATTCGGATGCAATATCTGTGCTTCATCGTCAATAAGAAGGTCCAAGGTATACAGTAAACCTGAAGTGAGGCATCGGAATCTAAAACTGGTCTCACAGGAGAGGTTCTAATCATAGATAGTTAGAGTGTCTTTTCTCTTGTACTTAATTCGGCATTGTGCCTTATGTATTAATTCGGATGCAATTTCTGTGTTTCAACGTCAATTAGAAGGTCCAAGGTATACAGTAAACCTGAAGTGAAGCATCGGAATCTAAAACCGGTCTCACAGGAAGGTTCAAATCATAGAAAGTTAGAGTGCCAGTCATCTTGTACTTAAGTCGGCATTGTGCCTTTTGTACTAAAATCGGATGCAATTTCTGTGTTTCATCGTCAATAAGAAGGTCCAAGGGATACAGTAAACCTGAAGTGAAGCATCGTAATCTAAAACCGGTCTCACAGGAGAGGTTCAAATCACAGAATGTAAGAACAGTCAGTCCTCTTGTAATTAAGTCGGCATTGTGCCTTTTGTATCTAATCCGGATGCAATTTCTGTGTTTCATCGCCAATAAGAGGGTCCAAGGGATACAGTAAACCTTAAGTGAAGCATCGGAATCTAAAACCGAACTCACAGGAGAGGTTCAAATCATAGATAGTTAGAGTGTCAGTCCTCTTGTACTTAAGTCGGCATTGTGCCTTTTGAATATAATTCCGATGCAATTTCTGTGTTTCATCGTCAATAACAAGGTCCAAGGTATACAGTAAACCTGAAGTGAAGCATCGGAATCTAAAACTGGAGTCACAGGAGAGGTTCATATCATAGAAAGTTAGTGTGTCAGTCCTCTTGTACTTAAGTCAACATTGTGCCTTTTGAATTTAATTCGATGCAATTTCTGTTTTTCATCGTTAATAAGAAGGTCCAAATTATACAGTAAACCTGAAGTGAAGCATCGGAATCTAAAACTGGACTCACAGCAGAGGTTCAAATCATTGAAAGTTACAGTGTCAGTCCTTTTGTACTTAAGTCGGCATGTGTGCATTTTGTTTTAAATTCGGATGCAATTTCTGTGTTCATCGTCAATAATAATGCCATGGGATACAGAAAACCCTAAGTGCAGCATCGGAATCTAAAACCGGACTCACAGAGAGGTTCAAATCATAGAAAGTTAGAGTGTCAGTCCTCTTGTACTTAAGTCGGCATTGAGCCTTTTGTACTAAATTTGGATGCAATTTCTGTGTTTCATCGTCAATAAGAAGGTCCAAGGGACACAGTAAACCTGCAGTGAAGCATCGCAATCTAATACCAGTCTCACAGGAGAGGTTCAAATCATAGAATGTAAGAAGTGACAATCCTCTTGTACTTAAGTCGGCATTGTGACTTTTCTATTAATTCGGATGCAATTTCTGTGTTTGATCATCAATAAGAAGGTCCAAGGTGTACAGTAAACCTTAAGTGAAGCATCGGAATCTAAAACTGGACACACAGGATAGGTTCAAATCATAGAAAGTTTAAGAGTGAGTCCTCTTGTACTTAAGTCGTCATTGTGCCTTTTGAATTTAATTCCGATGCAATTTCTGTGCTTCATCGTCAATAAGAAAGTTCAAGGTATACAGTAAACCTGAAGTGAAGCATCAGAATCTAAAACCGGTCTCACAGGACAGGTTTCAATCATAGAAAGTTAGAGTGTCAGTCCTCTTGTACTTAAGTCGGCATTGTGCCTTTTGTACTACAATCGGATGCAATTTCTCTGTTTCATCGTCAATAAGAAGGTCCAAGGGATACAGTAAACCTGAAGTGAAGCTTCGGAATCTATAAGTGGTCTCACAGGAAAGGTTCTGAACATAGACAGTAAGAAGAGTCAGTCCTCTTGTACGTAAGTCGGCAATGTGCCTTTTGTACTAAAATCGGATGCAATATCTGTGTTTCATCGTCAATAAGAAGGTACAAGGTATACAGTAAACCTGAAGTGAAGCATCGGAAACTAAAACTGGCCTCACAGGAGAGGTTCTATACATAGACTGTAAGAAGTGTCAGTCCTCTTGTAGTTACGTCGTCATTATGCCTTTGGAATTTAATTCCGATGCAGTTTATGTGTTTCATCGTCAATAAGATGGTCCAAGGTATACAGTAAACCTTAAGTGAAGCATCGGAATCTTAAACTGGACTCACAGGAGAGGTTCAAATCATAGAAAGTTAGAGTGTCATTCCTCTTGTACTTAAGTCGGCATTGTGCCATTTGTATTAAATTCGGATGCAATTTATGTGGTTCATCGTCAATAAGAGGGTCCAAGGGATACAGTAAACCTGAAGTGAAGAATCGGAATTTAAAACTGGACTCACAGGAGCGGTTCAAATCATAGATAGTTATAGTGTCAGTCCTCTTGTACTTAAGTCGGCATTGTGCCTTATGTACTACGTTCGGATGCAATTTCTGTCTTTCATCGTCAATTAGAAGGTCCAAGGTATACAGTAAATCTGAAGTGAAGCTTCGGAATCTAAAACTGGTCTCACAGGAAAGGATCTGAACATAGACAGTAAGAAGTGTCAGTCCTCTTGTACGTAAGTCGGCATTGTGCATTTTGTACTAAAATCGGACGCAATGTCTGTGTTTCATCGTCAATCAGAAGGTCCAAGGGATACAGTAAACCTGAAGTGAAGCATCGGAATCTAAAATCGGTCTCACAGGAGAGGTTCAAATCATAGAATGTAAGAAGTGTCAGTCCTCTTGTACTTAAGTCGGCATTGTGCCTTTTGTATTTAATCCGAATGCAATTTCTGTGTTTCATCGCCAATAAGAAGGTCCAAGGGATACAGTAAACCTGAAGTGAAGCATCGGAATCTAAAACAAGGCTCACAGGAGAGGTTCAAATCATAGATAGTTAGAGTGTCAGTCCTCTTGTACTTAAGACGGCATTGTGCCTTTTGAATATAATTCCGATGCAATTTCTGTGTTTCATCGTCAATAAGAAGGTCCAAGGTATACAGTAAAGCTGAAGTGAAGCATCGGAATCTAAAACTGGACTCACAGGATAGGTTCAAATCATAGAAAGTTAGAGTGTCAGTCCTCTTGTACTTAAGTCGGCATTGTGCCTTTTGAAATTAATTCGATGCAATTTCTGTGTTTCATCGTGAATAAGGAGGTCCATATTATACAGTAAACCTGAAGTGAAGCATGGGAATCTAAAACTGGACTCACATGAGAGGTTCAAATCATTGAAAGTTACAGTGTCAGTCCTTTTGAACTTAAGTCGCCATTGTGCATTTTGTTTTAAATTCGGATGCAATTTCTGTGTTTCATCGTCAATAACAAGGCCATGGGATACAGTAAACCTTAAGTGAAGCATCGGAATCTAAAACCGGACTCACAGGAGAGGTTCGAATCATAGAAAGTTAGAGTGTCAGTCCGCTTTTACTTAAGTCGGCATTGTGCCTTTTGTGCTAAATTTGGATGCAATTTCTGTGTTTCATCGTCAATAACAAGGTCCAAGGGATACAGTAAACCTGCAGTGAAGCATCGTAATCTAAAACCGGTCTCACAGGAGAGGTTCAAATCATAGAATGTAAGAAGTAACAGTCCTCTTGTACTTAAGTCGGCATTGTGACTTTTCTATTAATTCGGATGCAAGTTCTGTGTTTGATCATGAATAAGAAGGTCCAAGGTATACAGTAAACCTTAAGCGAAGCATCGGAATCTAAAACTGGACTCACAGGAGAGGTTCAAATTATAGAAAGTTTAAGAGTCAGTCCTCTTGTACTTAAGTCGTCATTGTGCCTTTTGAATTTAATTCCGATGCAATTTCTGTGCTTCATCGTCAATAAGAAGGTTCAAGGTATACAGTAAACCGGAAGTGAAGCATCGGAAACTAAAGCTGGACTCTCAGGAATGGTTCAAATCATAGAAAGTTAGAGTGTCAGTCCTCTTGTACTTAAGTCGGCATTGTGACTTTTGTATTAAATTCGGATGCAATTTCTGTGTTTCATCGTCAATTAGAAGATCCAAGATATACCGTAAACCTGAATTGAAGCATCGGAATCTAAAACCGGTCTCACAGGACAGGTTTCAATCATAGAAAGTTAGAGGGTCAGTCCTCTTGTACTTAAGTCGGCATTGTGCCTTTTGTACTAAATTCGGATGCAATTTCTGTGCTTCATCATCAAAAAGAATGTCCAAGGTATTCAGTAAACCGGAAGTGAAGCATCGGAATCTAAATCTGGACTCACAGGAGAGGTTCTAAACATAGGCAGTAAGAAGAGTCAGTCCTCTTGTACTTAAGTCGTCATTGTGCTTTTGAATTTAATTCGGATGTAATCTCTGTGCTTCATGGCCAATAAGAACGTCCAAGGTATACAGTACCCTGAAGTGAAGCATCGCAATCTAAAACTGGACTCACAGGCGAGGTTCAAATCATAGAATGTTAGAGTGTCATTCCTCTTGTACTTAAGTCGGCATTATGCCTTTTGTATTAAACTCGGATGTAATTTCTGTCCTTCATCGTCAATAAGCAGGTCCAAGGTATACAGTAAACCTGAAGTGAAGAATCGGAATCTACAACTGGACTCACAGGAGAGGTTTAAATCATAGAAAATTAAAGTGTCAGTCCTCTAGTACTTAAGTCGGCATTGTGCCTTTTGAATTTCTTTCCGAAGCAATTTCTGTGCTTCATCGTCAATAAGAAGGTTCAAGGTATACAGTAAAACTGAAGTGAAGCTTCGGAATCTAAAACAGGTCTCACAGGAAAGGTTCTGAACATAGACAGTAAGAAGTGACAGTCCTCTTGTACGTAAGTCGGCATTGTGCCTTTTGTACTACAATCGGATGCAATTTCTCTGTTTCATCGTCAATAAGAAGGTCCAAGGGATACAGTAAACCGGAAGTGAAGCTTCGGAATCTAAAAGTGGTCTCACAGGAAAGGTTCTGATCATAGACAGTAAGAAGAGTCAGTCCTCTTGTACGTAAGTCGGCATTGTGCCTTTTGTACTAAAATCGGATGCAATTTCTGTGTTTCATCGTCAATAAGAAGGTCCAAGGTATACCGTAAACCTGAAGTGAGGCATCGGAATCTAAAACTGGCCTCACAGGAGAGGTTCTATACATAGACTGTAAGAGGTGTCAGTCCTCTTGTACTTACGTCGTCATTGTGCCTTTTGAATTTAATTCCGATGCAATTTCTGTGCTTCATCGTCAATAAGAAGGTCCAAGGTATACAGTAAACCTGAAGTGAAGCATCGGAATCTAAATCTGGACTCACAGGAGAGGTTCACATCATAGAAAGTTAGAGTGTCATTTCCCTTGTACTTATGTCGGCATTGTGCCATTTGAATTTAATTCCGATGCAATTTCTGTGCTTCATCGTCAATAAGAAGGTCCAAGGTATACAGTAAACCCGAAGTGAAGAATCGGAATCTAAAACTGGACTCACAGGAGAGGTTCAAATCATAGATAGTTATAGTGTCAGTCCTCTTGTACTTAAGTCGGCATTGTGCCTTATGTACTACGTTCGGATGCAATTTCTGTCTTTCATCGTCAATTAGAAGGTCCAAGGTACACAGTAAATCTGAAGTGAAGCTTCGGAATCTAAAACTGGTCTCACAGGAAAGTATCTGAACATAGACAGTAAGAAGTGTCAGTCCTCTTGTACGTAAGTCGGCATTGTGCATTTTGTACTAAAATTGGACGCAATTTCTGTGTTTCATCGTCAATAAGAGGGTCCAAGGGATACAGTAAACCTGAAGTGAAGCATCGGAATCCAAAATCGGTCTCACAGGAGAGGTTCAAATCATAGAATGTAAGAAGTGTCAGTCCTCTTTTACTTAAGTCGGCATTGTGCCTTTTGTATTTTATCCGAATGCAATTTCTGTGTTTCATCGCCAATAAGAAGGTCCAAGGGATACAGTAAACCTGAAGTGAAGCATCGGAATGTAAAACAAGACTCACAGGAGAGGTTCAAATCATAGATAGTTAGAGTGTCAGTCCTCTTGTACTTAAGTCGGAATTGTGCCTTTTGAATATAATTCCGATGCAATTTCTGTGTTTCATCGTCAATAAGAAGGTCCAAGGTATACAGTAAAGCTGAAGTGAAGCATCGGAATCTAAAACTGGACTCACAGGATAGGTTCAAATCATGGAAAGTTAGAGTGTCAGTCCTCTTGTACTTAAGTCGGCATTGTGCCTTTTGAAATTAATTCGATGCAATTTCTGTGTTTCATCGTTAATAAGGAGGTCCATATTATACAGTAAACCTGAAGTGAAGCATCGGAATCTAAAACTGGACTCACATGAGAGGTTCAAATCATTGAAAGTTACAGTGTCAGTCCTTTTGAACTTAAGTCGCCATTGTGCATTTTGTTTTAAATTCGGATGCAATTTCTGTGTTTCATCGTCAATAACAAGGCCATGGGTTACAGTAAACCTTAAGTGAAGCATCGGAATCTAAAACCGGACTCACAGGAGAGGTTCAAATCATAGAAAGTTAGAGTGTCAGTCCGCTTTTACTTAAGTCGGCATTGTGCCTTTTGTGCTAAATTTGGATGCAATTTCTGTGTTTCATCGTCAATAACAAGGTCCAAGGTATACAGTACCCTGAAGTGAAGCATCGCAATCTAAAACTGGACTCACAGGCGAGGTTCAAATCATAGAATGTTAGAGTGTCATTCCTCTTGTACTTAAGTCGGCATTATGCCTTTTGTATTAAACTCAGATGTAATTTCTGTCCTTCATCGTCAATAAGCAGGTCCAAGGTATACAGTAAACCTGAAGTGAAGAATCGGAATCTACAACTGCACTCACAGGAGAGGTTTAAATCATAGAAAATTAAAGTGTCAGTCCTCTAGTACTTAAGTCGGCATTGTGCCTTTTGTATTAAACTCGGATGCAATTTCTGTGCTTCATCGTCAATAAGAAGGTTCAAGGTATACAGTAAAACTGAAGTGAAGCTTCGGAATCTAAAACAGGTCTCACAGGAAAGGTTCTGAACATAGACAGTAAGAAGTGACAGTCCTCTTGTACGTAAGTCGGCATTGTGCCTTTTGTACTACAATCGGATGCAATTTCTCTGTTTCATCGTCAATAAGAAGGTCCAAGGGATACAGTAAACCTGAAGTGAAGCTTCGGAATCTAAAAGTGGTCTCACAGGAAAGGTTCTGATCATAGACAGTGAGAAGAGTCAGTCCTCTTGTACGTAAGTCGGCATTGTGCCTTTAGTACTAAAATCGGATGCAATTTCTGTGTTTCATCGTCAATAAGAAGGTCCAAGGTATACCGTAAACCTGAAGTGAGGCATCGGAAACTAAAACTGGCCTCACAGGAGAGGTTCTATACATAGACTGTAAGAGGTGTCAGTCCTCTTGTACTTACGTCGTCATTGTGCCTTTTGAATTTAATTCCGATGCAATTTCTGTGCTTCATCGTCAATACGAAGGTCCAAGGTATACAGTAAACCTGAAGTGAAGCATCGGAATCTAAAACTGGACTCACATGAGAGGTTCAAATTATGATAGTTAGTGTGTCATACCTCTTGTACTTAAGTTGGCATTGTGCCATTTGTATTAAATTCGGATGCAGTTTCTGTGCTTCATCGTCAATAAGAAGGTCCAAGGTATACAGTAAACCCGAAGTGAAGAATCGGAATCTAAAACTGGAATTACAGGAGAGGTTCAAATCATAGATAGTTAGAGTGTCAGTACTCTTGTACTTAAGAAGCATTGTGCCTTTTGAATTTAATTCCGATGCAATTTCTGTGTTTCAGCGCCAATAAGAAGGTCCAAAGGGATACAGTAAACATGAAGTGAAGCATCGGAATCTAAAACTGGACTCACAGGAGAGGTTCAAATTATAGAAAGTTTAAGAGTCAGTCCTCTTGTACTTAAGTCGTCATTGTGCCTTTTGAATTTAATTCCGATGCAATTTCTGTGCTTCATCGTCAATAAGAAGG
Source organism: Schistocerca serialis cubense (assembly GCF_023864345.2). Classification (NCBI taxonomy): domain Eukaryota; kingdom Metazoa; phylum Arthropoda; class Insecta; order Orthoptera; family Acrididae; genus Schistocerca; species Schistocerca serialis. The sequence goes on from NC_064648.1 coordinate 21,452,709, forward strand.
TTCAAGGTATACAGTAAACCGGAAGTGAAGCATCGGAAACTAAAGCTGGACTCACAGGAGAGGTTCTAAACATAGGCAGTAAGAAGAGTCAGTCCTCTTGTACTTAAGTCGTCAATGTGCTTTTGAATTTAATTCGGATGTAATCTCTGTGCTTCATGGGCAATATGAACGTCCAAGGTATACAGTACCCTGAAGTGAAGCATCGCAATCTAAAACTGGACTCACAGGCGAGGTTCAAATCATAGAAAGTTAGAGTGTCATTCCTCTTGTACTTAAGTCGGCATTATGCCTTTTGTATTAAACTCGGATGTAATTTCTGTCCTTCATCGTCAATAAGCAGGTCTAAGGTATACAGTAAACCTGAAGTGAAGTATCGGAATCTACAACTGGACTCACAGGAGAGGTTTAAATCATAGAAAATTAAAGTGTCAGTCCTCTAGTACTTAAGTCGGCATTGTGCCTTTTGAATTTCTTTCCGAAGCAATTTCTGTGCTTCATCGTCAATAAGAAGGTTCAAGGTATACAGTAAAACTGAAGTGAAGCTTCGGAATCTAAAACAGGTCTCACAGGAAAGGTTCTGAGCATAGACAGTAAGAAGTGACAGTCCTCTTGTACGTAAGTCGGCATTGTGCCTTTTGTACTACAATCGGATGCAATTTCTCTGTTTCATCGTCAATAAGAAGGTCCAAGGGATACAGTAAACCTGAAGTGAAGCTTCGGAATCTAAAAGTGGTCTCACAGGAAAAGTTCTGATCATAGACAGTAAGAAGAGTCAGTCCTCTTGTACGTAAGTCGGCATTGTGCCTTTTGTACTAAAATCGGATGCAATTTCTGTGTTTCATCGTCAATAAGAAGGTCCAAGGTATACCGTAAACCTGAAGTGAAGAATCGGAAACTAAAACTGGCCTCACAGGAGAGGTTCCATACATAGACTGTAAGAGGTGTCAGTCCTCTTGTACTTACGTCGTCATTGTGCCTTTTGAATTTAATTCCGATGCAATTTCTGTGCTTCATCGTCAATAAGAAGGTCCAAGGTATACAGTAAACCTGAAGTGAAGCATCGGAATCTAAAACTGGACTCACAGGAGAGGTTCACATCATAGAATGTTAGAGTGTCATTCCCCTTGTACTTTTGTCGGCATTGTGCCATTTGAATTTAATTCCGATGCAATTTCTGTGCTTCATCGTCAATAAGAAGATCCGAGGTATACAGTAAACCTGAAGTGAAGCATCGGAATCTAAAACTGGACTCACATGAGAGGTTCAAATTATGATAGTTAGTGTGTCATACCTCTTGTACTTAAGTTGGCATTGTGCCATTTGTATTAAATTCGGATGCAGTTTCTGTGCTTCATCGTCAATAAGAAGGTCCAAGGTATACAGTAAACCCGAAGTGAAGAATCGGAATCTAAAACTGGACTCACAGGAGAGGTTCAAAACATAGAAAGTTAGAGTGTCAGTCCTCTTGTACTTAAGTCGGCATTGTGCCTCATCTATTACGTTCGCATGCTATTCCTGTGTTTCTTCGTCAATTAGAGGGTCCAAGGTATACAGTAAACGTGAAGCGAAGCTTCGGAATCTAAAAGTGGTCTCACAGGAAAGGTTCTGAACATAGACAGTAAGAAGTGTCAGTCCTCTTGTACGTAAGTCGGCATTGTGCCTTTTGTACTAAAATCGGATGCAATTTCTGTGTTTCATCGTCAATAAGGAGGTCCAAGGGATACAGTAAACTTGAAGTGAAGCATCGGAACCTAAAACCGGTCTCACAGGAGAGGTTCAAATCATAGAATGTAAGGAGAGTCAGTCCTCTTGTACTTATGTGTCATTGTGCCTTTTGTATTTAATTCGGTTGCAATTTCTGTGTTTCATCGTCAATAAGAAGGCCCCAGGGATACAGTAAACCTGAAGTGAAGCATCGGAATCTAAAACTGGACTCACAGGAGAGGTTCAAATCATTGAAAGTTAGAGTGTTATTCCTCTTGTACTTACGTGGGCATTGTTATATTTGTATTAAATTCGGATGCAATTTCTGTGCTTCATCGTCAATAAGAGGGTCCAAGGGATACAGTAAACCTGAAGCGAAGAATCGGAATCTAAAACTGGAATTACAGGAGAGGGTCAAATCATAGATAGTTAGAGTGTCAGTCCTCTTCTACTTAAGAGGCATTGTGCCTTTTGAATTTAATTCCGATGCAATTTCTGTGTTTCATCGTCAATAAAAAGGTCCAAGGTATACAGTAAACCTGAAGTGAAGCATCGGAATCTAAAACTGGACTCACAGGAGAGGTTCAAATTATAGAAAGTTAGAGTGTCAGTCCTCTTGTACTTAAGTCGGCATTGTGCCTTTTGAATTTAATTCGATGCAATTTCTGTGTTTCATCGTTAATAAGAAGGTCCAAGGTATACAGTAAACCTGAAGTGAAGCATCGGAATCTAAAACTGGACTCACAGGAGAGGTTCAAATCATAGAATGTAAGAAGAGTCAGTCCTCTTGTTCTTATGTGGCATTGTGCCTTTTGAATTTAATTTGGATGCAATTTCTGTGTTTCATCGTCAATAAGAAGGCCCCAGGGATACAGTAAACCTGAAGTGAAGCATCGGAATCTAAAACTGGACTCACAGGAGAGGTTGAAATTATAGAAAGTTAGACTGTCATTCCTCTTGTACTTAAGACAGCATTGTGCCATTTGTATTAAATTCGGAGGCAATTTCTGTGCTTCATCGTCAATAAGAGGGTCCAAGGGATACAGTAAACCTGAAGTGAAGATTCGGAATCTAAAACTGGAATTACAGGAGAGGTTCAAATCATAGATAGTTAGAGTGTCTGTCCTCTTGTACTTAAGTCGGCATTGTGCCTTTTGAATTTAATTCCGATGCAATTTCTGTGTTTCATCGTCAATAAGAAGGTCCAAGGTATACAGTAAACCTGAAGTGAAGCATCCGAATCTAAAACTGGACTCACAGGAGAGGTTCAAATCATAGAAAGTTCGAGTGTAGTCCTCTTGTACTTAAGTCGGCATTGTGCCTTTTGAATTTAATTCCGATGCAATTTCTGTGTTTCATCGTCAATAAGAAGGTCCAAGGTATACAGCAAACATGAAGTGAAGCATCGGAATCTAAAACCGGACTCACGGGAGAGGTTCAAATCATCTAAAGTTAGAGTGTCAGTCCTCTTGTACTTAAGTCGGCATTGTGCCTTTTGAATTTAATTCAATGCAATTTCATTTTTTCATCGTCAATAACAAGGTCCAAGGTATAGAGTAAACCTGAAGTGAAGTATCGGAATCGAAAACTGGACACACAGGAGAGATTCGAATCATTGAAAGTTAAAGCGTCAGTCCTCTTGTACTAAAGTCGGCTTTGTGCCTTTTGTTAAAAATTCGGATGCAATTTCTGTTTTTCATCGTCAATAAGAAGGTCCAAGATATACAGTAAACCTGAAGTGAACTATCGGAATCTAAAACTGGACTCACAGGAGAGGTTCGAATCATTGAAAGTTATAGTGTTAGTCCTCTTGTACTTAAGTCGGCATTGTGCCTTTTGTTTTAAATTCGGATGCAATTTCTGTGTTTCATCGTCAATAAGAAGGTCCAAGGTTTACAGTGAACCTTAAGTGAAGCATCGGAATCTAAAAATGGACTCACAGGAGAGATTCAAATCATAGAAAGTTTGAGTGTCAGTCCTCTTGTACTTAAGTCGGCATTGTACCTTTTGAATTAAATTCGGATGCAATTTCTGTGTTTCATCGTCAATTAGAAGGTCCAAGGTATACAGTAAACCTGAAGTGAAGCATCGGAATCTAAAACTGGTCTCACAGGAAAGTTTCTAAACATAGACAGTAAGAAGAGTAAGTCCTCTTGTACTTATGTCGGCATTGTGCCTTTAGTACTAAATTTGGATCCAATTTCTGTGTTTCATCGTCAATAAGAAGGTCCAAGGTATACAGTAAACCTGAAGTGAAGCATCGGAACCTAAAACCGGTCTCACAGGAGAGGTTCATATCATAGAATGTAAGCAGTGTCAGTCCTCTTGTACTTCAGTCAGCATTGTGACTCTTGTATTTAATCCGGATGCAATTTCTGTGTTTCATCGTCAATAAGAAGGTCGAAGGGATACAGTAAACCTGAAGTGAAGCATCGGAATCTAAAACTGGACTCACAGGAGCGGTTCAAATCATAGATAGTTTGAGAGTCAGTCCTCTTGTACTTAAGTCCGCATTGTGCCTTTTGAATTTAATTCCGATGCAATTTCTGTGTTTTATCATCAATAAGAAGGTCCAAGGTATACAGTAAACCTGAAGTAAAGCTTCGGAATCTAAAACTGGACTCACAGGAGAGGTTCAAATCATAGAAAGTAAGAGTGTCAGTCAACTTGTACTTAAGTCGGCATTGTGCCTTTTGAATTTAATTCGATGCAATTGCTGTGTTTCATCGTCAATAAGAAGGTCTAAGGTATACAGTAAACCTGAAGTGAAGCATCGGAATCTAAAACTGGACTCACAGGAGAGGTTCAAATCATTGAAAGTTAGAGTGTCAGTCCTTTTGTACGTAAGTGGGCATTGTGCAATTTGTTTTAAATTCGGATGCAATTTCTGTGTTTTATCGTCAATAAGAAGGTTCAAGGTATACAGTAAACCTGAAGTGAAGCATCGGAATCTAAAACTGGACTCACAGGAGAGGTTCAAATCATTGAAAGTTAGAGTGTCAGTCCTTTTGTACTTAAGTGGGCATTGTGCCATTTGTATTTAATCCGGATGCAATTTCTGTGTTTCATCGTCAATAAGAAGGTCGAAGGGATACAGTAAACCTGAAGTGAAGCATCGGAATCTAAACCTGGACTCACAGGAGCGGTTCAAATCATAGATAGTTTGAGTGTCAGTCCTCTTGTACTTAAGTCGGCATTGTGCCTTTTGAATTTAATTCCGATGCAATTTCTGTGTTTCATCGTCAATAAGAAGGTCCAAGGTATACAGTAAACCTGAAGTGAAGCATCGGAATCTAAAACCGGACTTACAGGAGAGGTTCAAATCATCTAAAGTTAGAGTGTCAGTCCTCTTGTACTTAAGTCCGCATTGTGCCTTTTGAATTTAATTCCGATGCTATTTCTGTGTTATATCGTCAATAGGAAAGTCCAAGGTATACAGTAAACCTGAAGCGAAGCTTCGGAATCTAAAAGTGGTCTCACAGGAAAGGTTCTGAACATAGACAGTAAGAAGTGTCAGTCCTCTTGTACGTAAGTCGGCATTGTGCCTTTTGTACTAAAGTCGGATGCAATTTCTTTGTTTCATCGTCAATAAGAAGGTCCCAGGGATACAGAAAACCTGAAGTGAAGCATCGGAACCTAAATCCGGACTCACAGGAGATGTTCAAATCATAGAATGTAAGCAGTGTCAGTCCTCTTGTACTTAAGTCAGCATTGTGCCTTCTGTATTTAATCCGGATGCAATATCTGTGTTTCATCGTCAATAAGGAGGTCGAAGGAATACAGTAAACCTGAAGTAAAGCTTCGGAATCTAAAACTGGACTCACAGGAGAGATTCGAATCTTTAAAATTTAATGTGTCAGTCCTCTTGTACTAAAGTCGGCATTGTGTCTTTTGTTTCAAATTCGGATGCAATTTCTGTGTTTCATCGTCAATAAGAAGGTCCATGATATACAGTAAACCTGAAGTGAATTATCGGAATCTAAAACTGGACTCACAGGAGAGGTTCGAATCATTGAAAGTTATAGTGTCAGTCCTCTTGTACTAAAGTCGGCATTCTCCCTTTTGTTTGAAATTCGGATGCAATTTCTGTGTTTAATTGTCAATAAGAAGGTCCAAGGGTTACAGTGAACCTTAAGTGAAGCATCGGAATCTAAAAATGAACTCACAGGAGAGGTTCAAATCATAGAATGTTAGAGAGTAAGTCCACTTGTACTTAAGTCGGCATTGTGCCTTTTGAATTAAATTCGGATGCAATTTCTGTGTTTCATCGTCAATTAGAAGGTCCAAGGTGTACAGTAAACCTCAAGTGAAGCATCGTAATCTAAAACTGGTCTCACAGGAAAGGTTCTAAACATAGACAGTAAGAAGACTAAGTCCTCTTGTACTTAAGTCGAATTGTGCCTTTAGTACTAAATTTGGATGCAATTTCTGTGTTTCATCGTCAATAAGGAGGTCCAAGGGATACAGTAAACCTGCAGTGAAGCATCGCAATCTATAACCCGTCTTACAGGAGAAGTTCATATCATAGAATGTAAGAAGTGACAGTCCTCTTGTACTTAAGTCGGCATTGTGACTTTTCTATTAATTCGGATGCAATTTCTGTGTTTGATCATCAATAAGAAGGTCCAAGGGATACAGTAAACCTGAAGTAAAACATCGGAATCTAAAACTAGACTCACAGGAGAGGTTCAAATAATAGAAAGTTTAAGTGTCAGTCCTCTTGTACTTAAGTCGGCATTGTGCTTTTTGAATTTAATTCCGATGCAATTTCTGTGCTTCATCGTCAATAAGAAGGTTCAAGGTATACAGTAAACCTGAAGTGAAGCATCGGAATCTAAAACTGGACTCTCAGGAGGGGTTCAAATCATAGAAAGTTAGAGTGTCAGTCCTCTTGTACTTAAGTCGGCAAGGTGCCTTTTGTATTAAATTCGGATGCAATTTCTGTGTTTCATCGTCAATTAGAAGATCCAAGATATACCGTAAACCTGAATTGAAGCATCGGAATCTAAAACCGGTCTCACAGGAGAGGTTTCAATCATAGAAAGTTAGAGGGTCAGTCCTCTTGTACTTAAGTCGGCATTGTGCCTTTTGTACTAAATTCGGATGCATTTTCTGTGCTTCATAATCAATAAGAATGTCCAAGGTATACAGTAAACCTGAAGTGAAGCATCGGAATCTAAAACTGGACACACAGGAAGGTTCTAAACATAGGCAGTTAGAAGAGTCGGTCCTCTTGTACTTAAGTCGTCATTGTGCCTTTAGAATTTAATTCGGATGGAATTTCTGTCCTTCATCGTCAATAAGAAGGTCCAAGGTATACATTTAACCTGAGGTGAAGCATCGGAATCTAAAACTAGACCCACAGGAGAGGTTCAAGTCATAGAAAGTTAGAGTGTCATTCCGCTTGTACTTAAGTCGGCATTGTGCCTTTTGAATCAAACTCGGATACACTTTCTGTGCTTCATCGTCAATAAGAAGGTCCAAGGTATACAGTAAACCTGAAGAATCGGAATCTACAACTGGACTCACAGGAGAGGTTTAAATCATAGAAAGTTAGAGTGTCAGTCCTCTTGTACATAAGTCGGCATTGTGCGTTTTGAATTTCATTGCGATGCAATTTCTGTGCTTAACCGTCAATAAGAAGGTTCAAGGTATACAGTAAACCTGAAGTGAAGCATCGGAATCTTAAACTGGACTCACAGGAGAGGTTCAAATCATAGAAAGTTAGAGTGTCAGTCCTCTTGTACTTAAGTCGGCATTGTGCCTTATGTATTAAGTTCGGATGCAATTTCTGTGTTTCATCGTCAATTAGAAGGTCCAAGGTATACAGTAAACCTGAAGTGAAGCTTCTTAATCTAAAACTGGTATCACAGGAAAGATTCTGAACATAGACAGTAAGAAGAGTCGGTCCTCTTGTACTTGTCATTGTGCCTTTTGTATTTAATTCGGATGCAATTTCTGTGCTTCATAGGCAATAGAAAGGTAGAAGGTATACAGTAAACCAGAAGTGAAGCATCGGAACCGAAAACCGTCCTCACAGGAGAGGTTCAAATCATAGAATGTAAGCTGTGTCTGTCCTCTTGTACTTAATTCAGCATTGTGCCTTTTGTATTAAAGTCGCATGCAATTTCTGTGTTTCATCGTCAATAAGAAGGTCGAAGGGATACAGTAAACCTGAAGTGAAGCATCGGAATCTAAAACTGGACTCACAGGAGCGGTTCAAATCGTAGATAGTTTGAGTGTCAGTCAACTTGTACTTAAGTCGGCATTGTGCCTTTTGAATTTAATTCGATGCAATTGCTGTGTTTCATCGTCAACAAGAAGGTCTAAGGTATACAGTAAACCTGAAGTGAAGAATCGGAATCTAAAACTGGGCTCACAGGAGAGGTTCAAATCATTGAAAGTTAGAGTGTCAGTCCTTTTGTACTTAAGTGGGCATTGTGCCTTTTGTTTTAAATTTGGATGCAATTTCTGTGTTTCATCGTCAATAAGAAGGTTCAAGGTATACAGTAAACCTGAAGTGAAGCATCGGAATCTAAAACTGGACTCACAGGAGAGGTTCAAATCATAGAAAGTTAGAGTTCCAGTCCTCTTGTACTTTTGTCGGCATTGTGCCATTTGAATTTAATTCCGATGCAATTTCTGTGCTTCATCGCCAATAAGAAGAACCAAGGTATACAGTAAACCTGAAGTGAAGCATCGGAATCTAAAACTGGACTCACAGGAGAGGTTCAAATTATGAAAGTTAGCGTGTCTTTCCTCTTGTAATTAAGTCGGCATTGTGCCTTATGTATTACGTTCGCATGCTATTCCTGTGTTTCATCGTCAGTTAGAAGGTCCAAGGTATACAGTAAACCTGAAGCGAAGCTTCGGAATCTAAAAGTGGTCTCACAGGAAAGGTTCTGAACATAGACAGTGAGAAGTGTCAGTCCTCTTGTACGTAAGTCGGCATTGTGCCTTTTGTACTAAAATCGGATGCAATTTCTGTGTTTCATCGTCAATAAGAAGGTCCAAGGGATACTGAAAACCTGAAGTGAAGCATCGGAACCTAAATCCGGTCTCACAGGAGATGTTCAAATCAATGAATGTAAGAAGTGTCAGTCCTCATGTACTTAAGTCGGCATTGTGCCTTTTGTATTTAATCCCGATTTAATTTCTGTGATTCATCGTCAATAAGAAGGTCCAAGGGATACAGTATACCTGAAGTGAGCATCGGAATCTAAAACTGGACACACAGGAGAGATTCGAATCATTGAAAGATAAAGTGTCAGTCCTCTAGTACTAAAGTCGGCATTGTGCCTTTTGTTGAAAATACGGATGCAATTTCTGCGTTTCATCCTCAATAAGAAGGTCCAAGATATACAGTAAACCTGAAGTGAATTATCGGAATCTAAAACTGGACTCACAGGAGAGGTTCGAATCATTGAAAGTAAGTGTCAGTCCTCTTGTACTTAAGTCGGCATTGTGCCTTTTGTTTTATATTCGGATGCAATTTCTGTGTTTCATCGTCAATAAGAAGTTCCAAGAAATACAGCAAACCTAAAGTGAAGCATCGGAAACTAAAACTGGTCTCACAGGAAAGGTTCTAAACATAGACAGAAAGAAGAGTAAGTCCTCTTGTACTTAAGTCGGCGTTGTGCCTTTAGTACTAAATTTGGATGCAATTTCTGTGCTTCATCGTCAATAAGGAGGTCCAAGGGATACAGTAATCTTGAAGTGAAGCATCGGAACCTAAAACCGGTCTCACAGGAGAGGTTCAAATCATAGAATGTAAGAAGAGTCAGTCCACTTGTACTTATGTGGCATTGTGCCTTTTGTATTAAATTCGGATGCAATTTCTGTGTTTCATCGTCAATAAGAAGGCCCCACGGATACAGTAAACCTGAAGTGAAGCATCGGAATTTAAAACTGGACTCACAGGAGAGGTTCAAATCATAGAAAGATAGAGTGTCAGTCCTCTTGTACTTATGTCGGCATTGTGCCTTTTGAATTTAATTCCGATGCAATTTCTGTTCTTCATAGTCAATAAGAAGGTTCAAGGTATACAGTAAACCTGAAGTGAAGCATCGGAATCTAAAACTGGACTCACAGGAGAGGTTCAAATCATAGAAAGTTAGAGTGTCATTCCTCTTGTACTTAAGTCGGCATTGTGCATTTTGTATTAAATTCGGATGCAATTTCAGCGCTTCATCGTAAATAAGGATGTCCAAGGTATACAGTAAACCTGAAGTGAAGAATCGGAATCTAAAACTGGACTCACAGGAGAGGTTCTAATCATAGAAAGTTAGAGTGTCAGTCCCCTTGTACTTAAGTCGGCATTGTGCCTTATGTATTAAATTCGGATGCAATTTCTGTGTTTCATCGTCAATTAGAAGGTCCAAGGTATACACTAAAGCTGAAGTGAAGCTTCGGAATCTAAAACTGGTCTCACAGGAACGTTTCTGTACATAGACAGTAAGAAAAGTCAGTCCTCTTGTACTTAAGTCAGCATTGTGCTTTTGTACTAAATTCGGATGCAATTTCTGTGTTTCATCGTCAATAAGAAGGTCCAAGGTATACAGTAAACCTGAAGTGAAGCATCGGAATCCAAAACTGGACTCACAGGAGAGGTTCTAATCATAGAAAGTTAGAGTGACAGTCCTCTTGTACTAAAGTCAGCATTGTGATTTTGAATTAAGATCGGATGCAATTACTGTGTTTCATCGTCAATAAGAAAGTCCAAGGGATACAGTAAGCCTGAAGTGAAAAATCGGAATCTAAAACTTGACTCACAGGAGAGGTTCAAATCATAGAAAGTTAGAGTGTCAGTCCTCTTGTACTTAAGTCGGCTTTGTGCCTTTTGTATTAAATTGGGATGCTATTTCTGTGTTTCATCGTCAATAAGAAGGTCCAATGGATACAGTAAACCTGAAGTGAAGCATCGGAATCTAACACTGGACTGACAGGAGACGTTCAAATCATAGAAATTTAGAGTGTCAGTCCTCTTGTACTTAAGTCGGCATTTTGCCTTTTGTATTAATTGCGGATGCAATGTCTGTGTTTGTTCGTCAATAGGAAGGTCCAAGGGATACAATAAACCTGAAGTGAAGCATTGGAATCTAAAACTGGACTCACAGGAGAGGTTCAAATCATAGGAAGCTAAGGTGTGAGTCCTCTTGTACTTAAGTCGGCATTGTGACTTTTGTATTAATTTCGGAAGCAATATCTGTGTTTCATCGTCAATAAGAAGGTCCAAGAGATACAGTAAACCTGAAGTGAGGCATCGGAATCTAAAGCTGGACTCACAGGAGAGGTTCAAATCATAGAAAGTAAGAGTGTCAGTCCTCTTGTACTTAAGTCGTCATTGTGCCTTTTGAATTTAATACCGATGCAATTTCTGTGTTTCATCGTCAATAAGAATGTCCAAGGGATACAGTAAATCTGAAGCGAAGCATCGGAATCTAAAACTGGACTCACACGAGAGGTTCAAATCATAGAAAGTTAGAGTGTCAGTCCTCTTGTACTTAAGTCGGCATTGTGCCTTTTGTATTGAATTCGGATGCAATTTCTGTGTTTCATCGTCAATAAAAAGGTCCAAGGGATACATTAAACCTGAAGTGAAGCATTGGAATCTAAAACTGGACTCACAGGAGAGGTTCAGATCAAAGATAATTAGAGTGTCAGTCCTCTTGTCCTTAATTCGGCATTGTGCTTTTGTACTAAATTCGGATGCAATTTCGGTGTTTCATCGTCAATAAGAAGGTCCAAGGGATACAGTTAACTTGAAGTGAAGCATCGGAACCTAAAACCGGTCTCACAGGAGAGGTTCAAATCATAGAATGTAAGAAGTGTCAGTCCGCTCGTACTTAAGTCATCATTGTGCCATTTGTATTTAATTCGGATGCAATTTCTGTGTTTCATCGTCAATAAGAGAGCCCCAGGTATACAGTAAACCTGAAGTGAAGCATCGGAATCTAAAACTGGACTCACAGGAGAGGTTCAAATCATAGAAAGTTAGAGTGTCATTCCTCTTGTACTTAAGTCGGCATTCTGCCTTTTGTACTAATTTCGGATGCAATTTCTGTGTTTGTTTGTCAATACGAAGGTCCAAGGGATACAGTAAGCCTGAAGTGAAGCATCGGAACATAAAGCTGGACTCATAGGAGAGGTTCAAATCATAGAAAGGTAGAGGGTCAGTCCTCTTGTACTTAAGTCGTCATTGTGCCTTTTGTATTAAATTCGGATGCAGTTTCTGTGTTTCATCGTCAATAAGAAGGTCCAAGGGATACAATGAACCTGAAGTGAAGCATTGGATTCTAAAACTGGACTCACAGGAGAGGTTCAAATCATAGAAAGCTAAGGTGTCAGTCCTCTTGTACTTAAGTCGGCATTATGCCTTTTGTATTAATTTCGGAAGCAATTTCTGTGTTTCATTGTCAATAAGAAGGTCCAAGAGATACAGTAAACCTGAAGTGAAGCATCTGAATCTATAACTGGACTCACATGATGGTTGAAATCATAGAAAGTTAGAGTGTCAGTACTCTTGTACTTAAGTCGGCATTGTGCCTTTTGAATTTAATACCGATGCAATTTCTGTGTTTCATCGTCAATAAGAAGGTCTAAGGGATACAGTAAATCTGAAGTGAAGCATCGTAATCTAAAACTGGACTCACACGAGAGGTTCAAATCATAGAAAGTTAGAGTGTCAGTCCTCTTGTACTTAAGTCGGCATTGTGCCTTTTGTATTAAATTCGGATGCAATTTCTGTGTTTCATCGTCAATAAAAAGGTCCAAGGTATACATTAAACCTAAAGTGAAGCATCGGAATCTAAAACCCGCCTCACAGGAGAGGTTCAGATCATAGATAATTAGAGTGTCAGTCCTCTTGTACTTAATTCGGCATTGTGCCTTTTGTATTAATTTCGGATGCAATTTCTGTGTTTTATCGTCAATAAGAAGGTCCGAGGGATACAGGAAACTTGAAGTGAAGCATCGGAACCAAAAACCGGTCTCACAGGAGAGGTTCAAATCATAGAATGTAAGAAGAGTCAGTCCTCTTGTACTTAAGTGGCATCGAGCCTTTTGTATTTAATTTGGATGCAATTTCTGTGTTTCATCGTCAATAATATGGCCCCAGGTATACAGTAATCCTGAAGTGAAGCATCGGAATCTAAAACTGGACTCACAGGAGAGGTTCAAATCATAGAAAATTAGAGTGACAGTCCTCTTGTACTTATGTTGGCATTGTGCCTTTTGAATTTAATTGCGATGCAATTTCTGTGCTTCATAGTCAATATGAAGGTTCAAGGTATACAGTAAACCTGAAGTGTAGCATCGGAATCTAAAACTGGACTCACAGGAGAGGTTCAAATCATAGAAAGTTAGAGTGTCATTCCTCTTGTACTTAAGTCGGCATTGTGCCTTTTGTATTAAATTCGGATGCAATTTCTGTGCGTCATCGTCAATAAGAAGGTCCAAGGTATACAGTAAACCTGATGTGAAGAATCGGAATCTAAAACTGGTCTCACAGGAGAGGTTCAAATCATAGAAAGTTAGAGTGTCAGTCCTCTTGTACTTAAGTCGGCATTGTGCCTTATGTATTGAATTCGGCTGCAATTTCTGTGTTTCATCGTCAATTAGAAGGTCCAAGGTATACAGTAAACCTGAAGTGAAGCTTCGGAATCTAAAACTGGTCTCACAGGAAAGGTTCTGAACATTGACAGTAAGAAGTGTCAGTCCTCTTGTACTTAAGTCGGCATTGTGCCTTTTGTACTAAATTCGGATGCAATTTCTGTGTTTCATCGCCAATAAGAAGGTCCTAGGGATACAGTAAACTTGAAGTGAAGCATCGGAACCTAAAACAGGTCTCACAAGAGAGGTTCATATCATAGATTGTAAGAAGTGTCAGTCTGCTTGTACTTAAGTCGGCATTGTGCCCTTTGTATTGAATTCGGATCCATTTTCTGTGTTTAATCGTCAATAAGAAAGTACAAGGGATACAGTAAACCTGATGTGAAGCATCGGAATCTAAAACTGGATTCACAGGAGAGTTCAAATCATAGAAACTTAGAGTGTCAGTCCTCTTGTACTTAAGTCGGCATTGTGCCTTATATATTGAATTCGGCTGCAATTTCTGTGTTTAATCGTCAATAAGAAGGTCCAAGGTATACAGTAAACCTGAAGTGAAGCTTCGGAATCTAAAACTGGTCTCACAGGAAAGGTTCTGAACATAGACAGTAAGAAGTGTCAGTCCTCTTGTACTTCAGTCGGCATTGTGCCTTTTGAATTTAATTCCGATGCAATTTCTGTGTTTCATCGCCAATTAGAAGGTCCAAGGTATACAGTAAATCTCAAGTGAAGCATCGGAATCCAAAACTGGACTCACAGGACACGTTCAAATCAAAGAAAGTTAGAGTGTCAGTCCTCTTGTACTTAAGTCGGCATTGTGCCTTTTGTATTTAAGTCCGATGCAATATCTGTGTTTTATCGTCAATAAGGAGGTCCAAGGAATACAGTAAACCTGAAGTGAAGCGTCGGAATCTAAAACTGGACTCCCAGTAGAGGTTCAAATCATAGAAAGTTAGAGCGTCAGTCCTTTTGTACTTAAGTCGGCATTGTGCCTTTTGTATTACATTCGGATGCAATATCTGTGTTTCATCGCCAATAAGAAGGACCAAGGGATACAGTAATCCTGAAGTGAAGCATCGGAATCTAACACTGGACTCACAGGAGAGGTTCAAATCATAAAAATTGGAGTGTCAGTCCTCTTGTACTTAAGTCGGCATGGTGCCTTTTGAATTTAATTCCGATGCAATTTCTGTTCTTCATCGTCAATAAGAGAGCCCCAGGTATACAGTAAACCTCAAGTGAAGCATCGGAATCTAAAACTGGACTCACAGGAGAGGTTCAAATCATAGAAAGTTAGAATGACAGTCCTCTTGTACTTATGTCGGCATTGTGCCTTTTGAATTTAATAGCGATGCCATTTTTGTGCTTCATAGTCAATAAGAAGGTTCAAGGTATACAGTAAACCTGAAGTGTAGCATCGGAATCTAAAACTGGACTCACAGGAGAGGTTCAAATCATAGAAAGTTAGAGTGTCATTCCTCTTGTACTTAAGTCGGCATTCTGCCTTTTGTACTAATTTCGGATGCAATTTCTGTGTTTGTTTGTCAATACGAAGGTCCAAGGGATACAGTAAGCCTGAAGTGAAGCATCGGAACATAAAGCTGGACTCATAGGAGAGGTTCAAATCATAGAAAGGTAGAGGGTCAGTCCTCTTGTACTTAAGTCGTCATTGTGCCTTTTGTATTAAATTCGGATGCAGTTTCTGTGTTTCATCGTCAATAAGAAGGTCCAAGGGATACAATGAACCTGAAGTGAAGCATTGGATTCTAAAACTGGACTCACAGGAGAGGTTCAAATCATAGAAAGCTAAGGTGTCAGTCCTCTTGTACTTAAGTCGGCATTATGCCTTTTGTATTAATTTCGGAAGCAATTTCTGTGTTTCATTGTCAATAAGAAGGTCCAAGAGATACAGTAAACCTGAAGTGAAGCATCTGAATCTATAACTGGACTCACATGATGGTTGAAATCATAGAAAGTTAGAGTGTCAGTACTCTTGTACTTAAGTCGGCATTGTGCCTTTTGAATTTAATACCGATGCAATTTCTGTGTTTCATCGTCAATAATAAGGTCTAAGGGATACAGTAAATCTGAAGTGAAGCATCGTAATCTAAAACTGGACTCACACGAGAGGTTCAAATCATAGAAAGTTAGAGTGTCAGTCCTCTTGTACTTAAGTCGGCATTGTGCCTTTTGTATTAAATTCGGATGCAATTTCTGTGTTTCATCGTCAATAAAAAGGTCCAAGGTATACATTAAACCTAAAGTGAAGCATCGGAATCTAAAACCCGCCTCACAGGAGAGGTTCAGATCATAGATAATTAGAGTGTCAGTCCTCTTGTACTTAATTCGGCATTGTGCCTTTTGTATTAATTTCGGATGCAATTTCTGTGTTTTATCGTCAATAAGAAGGTCCGAGGGATACAGGAAACTTGAAGTGAAGCATCGGAACCAAAAACCGGTCTCACAGGAGAGGTTCAAATCATAGAATGTAAGAAGAGTCAGTCCTCTTGTACTTAAGTGGCATCGAGCCTTTTGTATTTAATTTGGATGCAATTTCTGTGTTTCATCGTCAATAATATGGCACCAGGTATACAGTAATCCTGAAGTGAAGCATCGGAATCTAAAACTGGACTCACAGGAGAGGTTCAAATCATAGAAAATTAGAGTGACAGTCCTCTTGTACTTATGTTGGCATTGTGCCTTTTGAATTTAATTGCGATGCAATTTCTGTGCTTCATAGTCAATATGAAGGTTCAAGGTATACAGTAAACCTGAAGTGTAGCATCGGAATCTAAAACTGGACTCACAGGAGAGGTTCAAATCATAGAAAGTTAGAGTGTCATTCCTCTTGTACTTAAGTCGGCATTGTGCCTTTTGTATTAAATTTGGATGCAATTTCTGTGCGTCATCGTCAATAAGAAGGTCCAAGGTATACAGTAAACCTGATGTGAAGAATCGGAATCTAAAACTGGTCTCACAGGAGAGGTTCAAATCATAGAAAGTTAGAGTGTCAGTCCTCTTGTACTTAAGTCGGCATTGTGCCTTATGTATTGAATTCGGCTGCAATTTCTGTGTTTCATCGTCAATTAGAAGGTCCAAGGTATACAGTAAACCTGAAGTGAAGCTTCGGAATCTAAAACTGGTCTCACAGGAAAGGTTCTGAACATTGACAGTAAGAAGTGTCAGTCCTCTTGTACTTAAGTCGGCATTGTGCCTTTTGTACTAAATTCGGATGCAATTTCTGTGTTTCATCGCCAATAAGAAGGTCCTAGGGATACAGTAAACTTGAAGTGAAGCATCGGAACCTAAAACAGGTCTCACAAGAGAGGTTCATATCATAGATTGTAAGAAGTGTCAGTCTGCTTGTACTTAAGTCGGCATTGTGCCCTTTGTATTGAATTCGGATCCATTTTCTGTGTTTAATCGTCAATAAGAAAGTACAAGGGATACAGTAAACCTGATGTGAAGCATCGGAATCTAAAACTGGATTCACAGGAGAGTTCAAATCATAGAAACTTAGAGTGTCAGTCCTCTTGTACTTAAGTCGGCATTGTGCCTTATATATTGAATTCGGCTGCAATTTCTGTGTTTAATCGTCAATAAGAAGGTCCAAGGTATACAGTAAACCTGAAGTGAAGCTTCGGAATCTAAAACTGGTCTCACAGGAAAGGTTCTGAACATAGACAGTAAGAAGTGTCAGTCCTCTTGTACTTCAGTCGGCATTGTGCCTTTTGAATTTAATTCCGATGCAATTTCTGTGTTTCATCGCCAATTAGAAGGTCCAAGGTATACAGTAAATCTCAAGTGAAGCATCGGAATCCAAAACTGGACTCACAGGACACGTTCAAATCAAAGAAAGTTAGAGTGTCAGTCCTCTTGTACTTAAGTCGGCATTGTGCCTTTTGTATTTAAGTCCGATGCAATATCTGTGTTTTATCGTCAATAAGGAGGTCCAAGGAATACAGTAAACCTGAAGTGAAGCGTCGGAATCTAAAACTGGACTCCCAGTAGAGGTTCAAATCATAGAAAGTTAGAGCGTCAGTCCTTTTGTACTTAAGTCGGCATTGTGCCTTTTGTATTACATTCGGATGCAATATCTGTGTTTCATCGCCAATAAGAAGGACCAAGGGATACAGTAATCCTGAAGTGAAGCATCGGAATCTAACACTGGACTCACAGGAGAGGTTCAAATCATAAAAATTGGAGTGTCAGTCCTCTTGTACTTAAGTCGGCATGGTGCCTTTTGAATTTAATTCCGATGCAATTTCTGTTCTTCATCGTCAATAAGAGAGCCCCAGGTATACAGTAAACCTCAAGTGAAGCATCGGAATCTAAAACTGGACTCACAGGAGAGGTTCAAATCATAGAAAGTTAGAATGACAGTCCTCTTGTACTTATGTCGGCATTGTGGCTTTTGAATTTAATAGCGATGCCATTTTTGTGCTTCATAGTCAATAAGAAGGTTCAAGGTATACAGTAAACCTGAAGTGAATCATCGGAATCTAAAACTGGACTCACAGGAGAGGTTCAAATCATAGAAAGTTAGAGTGTCATTCCTCTTGTACTTAAGTCGGCATTGTGCATTCTGTATTAATTTCGGATGCAATTTCTGTGTTTGTTTGTCAATACGAAGGTCCAAGGGATACAGTAAGCCTGAAGTGAAGCATCGGAATCTAAAGCTGGACTCATAGGAGAGGTTCAAATCATAGAAAGGTAGAGTGTCAGTCCTCTTGTACTTAAGTCGTCATTGTGCCTTTTGTATTAAATTCGGATGCAATTTCTGTGTTTTATCGTCAATAAGAAGGTCCGAGGGATACAGGAAACTTGAAGTGAAGCATCGGAACCAAAAACCGGTCTCACAGGAGAGGTTCAAATCATAGAATGTATGAAGAGTCAGTCCTCTAGTACTTAAGTGGCATCGAGCCTTTTGTATTTAATTTGGATGCAATTTCTGTGTTTCATCGTCAATAATATGGCGCCAGGTATACAGTAATCCTGAAGTGAAGCATCGGAATCTAAAACTGGACTTACAGGAGAGGTTCAAATCATAGAAAGTTAGAGTGACAGTCCTCTTGTACTTATGTTGGCATTGTGCCTTTTGAATTTAATTGCCATGCAATTTCTGTGCTTCATAATCAATATGAAGGTTCAAGGTATACAGTAAACCTGAAGTGTAGCATCGGAATCTAAAACTGGACTCACAGGAGAGGTTCAAATCATAGAAAGTTAGAGTGTCATTCCTCTTGTACTTAAGTCGGCATTGTGCCTTTTGTATTAAATTCGGATGCTATTTCTGTGCTTCATCGTCAATAAGAAGGTCCAAGGTATACAGTAAACCTGATGTGAAGAATCGGAATCTAAAACTGGTCTCACAGGAGAGGTTCAAATCATAGAAAGTTAGAGTGTCAGTCCTCTTGTACTTAAGTCGGCATTGTGCCTTATGTATTGAATTCGGCTGCAATTTCTGTGTTTCATCGTCAATTAGAAGGTCCATGGTATACAGTAAACCTGAAGTGAAGCTTCGGAATCTAAAACTGGTCTCACAGGAAAGGTTCTGAACATAGACAGTAAGAAGTGTCAGACCTCTTGTACTTAAGTCGACATTGTGCCTTTTGTACTAAATTCGGATGCAATTTCTGTGTTTCATCGCCAATAAGAAGGTCCTAGGGATACAGTAAACTTGAAGTGAAGCATCGGAACCTAAAACTGGTCTCACAAGAGAGGTTCAAATCATAGATTGTAAGAAGTGTCAGTCTGCTTGTACTTAAGTCGGCATTGTGCCTTTTGTATTGAATTCGGATGCATTTTCTATGTTTAATCGTCAATAAGAAGGTACAAGGGATACAGTAAACCTGAAGTGAAGCATCGGAATCTAAAACTGGATTCACAGGAGAGTTCAAATCATAGAAAGTTAGAGTGTCAGTCCTCTTGTACTTCAGTCGGCATTGTGCCTTTTGAATTTAATTCCGACGCAATTTCTGTGCTTCATCGTCAATAAGAAGGTCCAAGGTATTCAGTAAACCTGAAGTGAAGCATCGGAATCTAAAACTGGACTCACAGGACACGTTCAAATCAAAGAAAGTTTGAGTGTCAGTCCTCTTGTACTTAAGTCGGCATTGTGCCTTTTGTATTTAAGTCCGATGCAATATCTGTGTTTTATCGTCAATAAGGAGGTCCAAGGTATACAGTAAACCTGAAGTGAATCGTCGGAATCTAAAACTGGACTCCCAGGAGAGGTTCAAATCATAGTAACTTAGAGCGTCAGTCCTCTTGTACTTAAGTCGGCATTGTGCCTTTTGTATTACATTCGGATGCAGTTTCTGTGTTTCATCGTCAATAAGAAGGTCCAAGGGATACAGTAATCCTGAAGTGAAGCATCGGAATCTAACACTGGACTCACAGGAGAGGTTCAAATCATAAAAATTGGAGTGTCAGTCCTCTTGTACTTAAGTCGGCATGGTGCAATTTGAATATAATTCCGATGCAATTTCTGTTCTTCATCGTCAATAAGAAGGTCCAAGGTATACAGTAAACTTGAAGTGAAGCATCGGAATTTAAAACTGAACTCACAGTAAGGGTTCAAATCATAGAAAGTTAGAGTGTCAGTCCTCTTGTACTTAAGTCGGCATTGTGCCTTTTGAATTTAATTCCGATGCAATTTCTGTGTTTCATCGTCAATATCAAGGTCCAAGGGATACAGTAAATCAGAAGTGAAGCATCGGAATCTATACCTCGACTCACAGGAGAGGTTCTAATCATAGAAAGTTAGAGTGTCAGTCCTCTTGTACTTAAGTCGGCATTGTGATTTTAAATTAAGTTCGGATGCAATTACTGTGTTTCATCGTCAATATGGTCCAACGGATACAGTAAACCTGAAGTGAACCATCGGAATCTAAAACTGGACTCCTAAAAAAGGTTCAAATCATTGAAAGTTAGAGTGTCAGTCCTCTTGTACTTAAATCGGCATTGTGCCTTTTGTATTAAATTCGCATGAAGTTTCTGTGTTTCGTCGTCAATAAGAAGGTCCAAGGGATACATTAAACCTAAAGTGAAGCATCGGAATCTAAAACCCGACTCACAGGAGAGGTTCAGATCATAGATAATTAGAGTGTCAGTCCTCTTGTACTTAATTCGGCATTGTGCCTTTTGTATTAGTTTCGGATGCAATTTCTGTGTTTTATCGTCAATAAGAAGGTCCGAGGGATACAGGAAACTTGAAGTGAAGCATCGGAACCAAAAACCGGTCTCACAGGAGAGGTTCAAATCATAGAATGTAAGAAGAGTCAGTCCTCTTGTACTTAGGTGGCATTGAGCCTTTTGTATTTAATTTGGATGCAATTTCTGTGTCTCATCGTCAATAATATGGCCCCAGGTATACAGTAATCCTGAAGTGAAGCATCGGAATCTAAAACTGGACTCACAGGAGAGGTTCAAATCATAGAAAGTTAGAGTGTCATTCCTCTTGTACTTAAGTCGGCATTGTGCCTTTTGTATTAAATTCGGATGCAATTTCTGTGCTTCATCGTCAATAAGAAAGTCCAAGGTATACAGTAAACCTGATGTGAAGAATCGGAATCTAAAATTGGTCTCACAGGAGAGGTTCAAATCACAGAAAGTTAGAGTGTCTGTCCTCTTGTACTTAAGTCGGCATTGTGCCTTATGTATTGAATTCGGCTGCAATTTCTGTGTTTCATCGTCAATTAGAAGATCCAAGGTATACAGTAAAACTGAAGTGAAGCTTCGGAATCTAAAACTGGTCTCACAGGAAAGGTTCTGAACATAGACAGTAAGATGTGTCAGTCCTCTTGTACTTAAGTCGGCATTGTGCCTTTTGTACTAAATTCGGATGCAATTTCTGTGTTTCATCAGCAATAAGAAGGTCCAAGCGATACAGTAAACTTGAAGTGAAGCATCGGAACCTAAAACAGGTCTCACAAGAGAGGTTCAAATCATAGATTGTATGAAGTGTCAGTCTGCTTGTACTTAAGTCGGCATTGTGCCTTTTGTATTTAATTCGGATGCATTTTCTGTGTTTCATCGTCAATAAGATGGTCCAAGGGATACAGTAGACCTGAAGTGAAGCATCGGAATTTAAAACTGGATTCACAGGAGAGTTCAAATCATAGAAAGTTAGAGTGTCAGTCCTCTTGTACTTCACGCGGCATTGTGCCTTTTGAATTTAATTCCGATGCAATTTCTGTGTTTCATCGCCAATAAGAAGGTCCAAGGTATACAGTAAACCTGAAGTGAAGCATCGGAATCCAAAACTGGACTCACAGGACACGTTCAAATCAAAGAAAGTTAGAGTGTCAGTCCTCTTGTACTTAAGTCGGCATTGTGCCTTTTGTATTTAAGTCCGATGCAATATCTGTGTTTTATCGTCAATAAGGAGGTCCAAGGTATACAGTCAACCTGAAGTGAAGCGTCGCAATCTAAAACTGGACTCCCAGGAGAGGTTCAAATCATAGAAAGTTAGAGCGTCAGTCCTCTTGTACTTAAGTCGGCATTGTGCCTTTTGTATTACATTCGGATGCAATTTCTGTGCTTCATCGTCAATAAGAAAGTCCAAGGTATACAGTAAACCTGATGTGAAGAATCGGAATCTAAAACTGGTCTCACAGGAGAGGTTCAAATCATAGAAAGTTAGAGTGACAGTCCTCGTGTACCTATGTTGGCATTGTGCCTTTTGAATTTCATTGCGATGCAATTTCTGTGCTTCATAGTCAATAAGAAGGTTCAAGGTATACAGTAAACCTGAAGTGTAGCATCGGAATCTAAAACTGGACTCACAGGTGAGGTTCAAATCATAGAAAGTTAGAGTGTCATTCCTCTTGTACTTAAGTCGGCATTGTGCCTTTTGTATTAAATTCGGATGCAATTTCTTTGCTTCATCGTCAATAAAAAAGTCCAAGGTATACAGTAAACCTGATGTGAAGAATCGGAATCTAAAACTGGTCTCACAGGAGAGGTTCAAATCATAGAAAGTGAGAGTGTCAGTCCTCTTGTACTTAAGTCGGCATTGTGCCTTATGTATTGAATTTGGCTGCGATTTCTGTGTTTCATCGTCAATTAGAAGATCCAAGGTATACAGTAAAACTGAAGTGAAGCTTCGGAATCTAAAACTGGTCTCACAGGAAAGGTTCTGAACATAGACAGTAAGAAGTGTCAGTCCTCTTGTACTTAAGTCGGCATTGTGCCTTTTGTACTAAATTCGGATGCAATTTCTGTGTTTCATCGCCAATTAGAAGGTCCAAGGGATACAGTAAACTTGAAGTGAAGCATCGGAACCTAAAACAGGTCTCACAAGAGAGGTTCAAATCATAGATTGTAAGAAGTGTCAGTCTGCTTGTACTTAAGTCGGCATTGTGCCTTTTGTATTTAATTCGGATGCATTTTCTGTGTTTAATCGTCAATAAGAAGGTCCAAGGGATACAGTAAACCTGAAGTGAAGCATCGGAATTTAAAACTGGATTCACAGGAGAGTTCAAATCATAGAAAGTTAGAGTGTCAGTCCTCTTGTACTTCAGTCGGCATTGTGCCTTTTGAATTTAATTCCGATGCAATTTCTGTGTTTCATCGCCAATAAGAAGGTCCAAGGTATACAGTAAACCTGAAGTGAAGCATCGGAATCCAAAACTGGACTCACAGGACACTTTCAAATCAAAGAAAGTTAGAGTGTCAGTCCTCTTGTACTTAAGTCGGCATTGTGCCTTTTGTATTTAAGTCCGATGCAATATCTGTGTTTTATCGTCAATAAGGAGGTCCAAGGTATACAGTCAACCTGAAGTGAAGCGTCGCAATCTAAAACTGGACTCCCAGGAGAGGTTCAAATCATAGAAAGTTAGAGCGTCAGTCCTCTTGTACTTAAGTCGGCATTGTGCCTTTTGTATTACATTCGGATGCAATATCTGTGTTTCATCGTCAATAAGAAGGTCCAAGGGATACAGTTATCCTGAAGTGAAGCATCGGAATCTAACACTGGACTCACAGGAGAGGTTCAAATCATAAAAATTGGAGTGTTAGTCCTCTTCTACTTAAGTCGGCATTGTGCCTTTTGAATTTAATTCCGATGCAATTTCTGTGTTGCATCGTCAATATCAAGGTCCAAGGGATACAGTAAATCAGAAGTGAAGCATCGGAATCTATACCTCGACTCACAGGAGAGGTTCTAATCATAGAAAGTTTGAGTGTCAGTCCTCTTGTACTTAAGTCGGTATTGTGATTTTAAATTAAGTTCGGATGCAATTACTGTGTTTCCTCCTCAATATGGTCCAACGGATACAGTAAACCTGAAGTGAACCATCGGAATCTAAAACTGGACTCCTAAAAAAGGTTCAAATCATTGAAAGTTAGAGTGTCAGTCCTCTTGTACTTAAATCGGCATTATGCCTTTTGTATTAAATTCGGATGAAATTTCTGTGTTTCGTCGTCAATAAGAAGGTCCAAGGGATACAGTAAACCTGATGCGAAGCATCGGAATCTAAAACTGGACTCACAGGAGAGGTTCAAATCATTGAAAGTTAGAGTGTCAGTCCTCTTGTACTTAAATCGGATTTGTGCCTTTTGTATTAAATTCGGATGCAATTTCTGTGTTTCATCGTCAATAAGAAGGTACAAGGAATACAGTAAACTTGAAGTGAAGCATCGGAACCTAAAACCGGTCTCACAGGAGAGGTTCAAATCATAGATTGTAAGAAGTGTCAGTCCACTTGTACTTAAGTCGGCATTGTGCCTTTTGTATTTAATTCGGATGCAATTTCTGTGTTTAATCGTCAATATGAAGGTCCAAAGGATACAGTACACCTGAAGTGAAGCATCGGAATCTAAAACTGGATTCACAAGACAGGTTCAAATCATAGAAAGTTAGAGTGTCAGTCCTCTTGTACTTCAGTCGGCATTCTGCCTTTTGAATTTAATTCCGATGCAATTTCTGTGTTTCATCGTCAATAAGAAGGTCCAAGGTATACAGTAAACCTGAAGTGAAGCATCGGAATCCAAAACTGGATTCACAGGACACGTTCAAATCATAGAAAGTTAGAGTGTCAGTCCTCTTGTACTTAAGTCGGCATTGTGCCTTTTGTATTTATTTCCGATGCAATATCTGTGTTTCATCGTCAATAACGAGGTCCAAGGTATACAGTACACCTGAGGTGAAGCGTCGGAATCTAAAAGTGGACTCCCAGGAGAGGTTCAAATCATAGAAATTTAGAGTGGCAGTCCTCTTGTACTTAAGTCGCCATTGTGCCTTTTGAATTTAATTCCGATGCAATTTCTGTGTTTCATCGTCAATAAGAAGTTTAAAATGGTAAAGTAAACCTGAAATGAAGCATCGGAATCTAAAAGTGGACTCACAGGAGAATTTTCAAATCATAGAAAGTTAGAGTGTCAGTCATCTTGTATTTAAGTCGGCATTGTGCCTTTTGAGTTTAATTCCGACGCAATTTCTGTGCTTCCTCGTCAATAAGAAGGTCCAAGGTATTCAGTAAACCTGAAGTGAAGCATCGGAATCCAAAACTGGACTCACAGGACACGTTCAAATCAAAGAAAGTTAGAGTGTCAGTCCCCTTGTACTTAAGTCGGCATTGTGCCTTTTGTATTTAAGTCCGATGCAATATCTGTGTTTTATCGTCAATAAGGAGGTCCAAGGTATACAGTCAACCTGAAGTGAAGCGTCGCAATCTAAAACTGGACTCCCAGGAGAGGTTCAAATCATAGAAAGTTAGAGCGTCAGTCCTCTTGTACTTAAGTCGGCATTGTGCCTTTTGTATTACATTCGGATGCAATATCTGTGATTCATCGTCAATAAGAAGGTCCAAGGGATACAGTAATCCTGAAGTGAAGCATCGGAATCTAACACTGGACTCACAGGAGAGGTTCAAATCATAAAAATTGGAGTGTAAGTCCTCTTCTACTTAAGTCGGCATTGTGCCTTTTGAATTTAATTCCAATGCAATTTCTGTGTTGCATCGTCAATATCAAGGTCCAAGGGATACAGTAAATCAGAAGTGAAGCATCGGAATCTATACCTCGACTCACAGGAGAAATTCTAATCATAGATAGTTAGAGTGTCAGTCCTCTTGTACTTAAGTCGGTATTGTGATTTTAAATTAAGTTCGGATGCAATTACTGTGTTTCCTCCTCAATATGGTCCAACGGATACAGTAAACCTGAAGTGAACCATCGGAATCTAAAACTGGACTCCTAAAAAAGGTTCAAATCATTGAAAGTTAGAGTGTCAGTCCCCTTGTACTTAAATCGGCATTGTGCCTTTTGTATTAAATTCGGATGAAATTTCTGTGTTTCGTCGTCAATAAGAAGGTCCAAGGGATACAGTAAACCTGATGCGAAGCATCGGAATCTAAAACTGGACTCACAGGAGAGGTTCAAATCATTGAAAGTTAGAGTGTCAGTCCTCTTGTACTTAAATCGGATTTGTGCCTTTTGTATTAAATTCGGATGCAATTTCTGTGTTTCATCGTCAATAAGAAGGAACAAGGAATACAGTAAACTTGAAGTGAAGCATCGGAACCTAAAACCGGTCTCCCAGGAGAGGTTCAAATCATAGATTGTAAGAAGTGTCAGTCCACTTGTACTTAAGTCGGCATTGTGCCTTTTGTATTTAATTCGGATGCAATTTCTGTGTTTAATCGGCAATATGAAGGTCCAAAGGATACAGTACACCTGAAGTGAAGCATCGGAATCTAATACTGGATTCACAAGACAGGTTCAAATCATAGAAAGTTAAAGTGTCAGTCCTCTTGTACTTCAGTCGGCATTCTGCCTTTTGAATTTAATTCCGATGCAATTTCTGTGTTTCATCGTCAATAAGAAGGTCCAAGGTATACAGTAAACCTGAAGTGAAGCATCGGAATCCAAAACTGGACTCACAGGACACGTTCAAATCATAGAAAATTAGAGTGTCAGTCCTCTTGTACTTAAGTCGGCATTGTGCCTTTTGTATTTATTTCCGATGCAATATCTGTGTTTCATCGTCAATAACGAGGTCCAAGGGATACAGTAAGCTTAAAGTGAAGCATCGGAATCTAAAGCTGGACTCACAGGAGAGGTTCAAATCATAGAAAGGTAGAGTGTCAGTCCTCTTGTACTTTTGTAGGCATTGTGCCTTTTGTATTAAATTCGGATGCAGTTTCTGTGTTTCATCGTCAACAAGAAGGTCCAAGAGATACAGTAATCCTGAAGTGAAGCGTCGGAATCGAAAACTGGACTCACAGGAGAGGTTTAAATCATAGAATATAAGAAGAGTCGGTCCTGTTGTACTTAAGTGGCAATGTGATTTTGATTTTAATTCCGATGCAATTTCTGTGCTTCATAGTCAATAAGAATGTTCAAGGTATACAGTAAACCTGAAGTGAAGCATCGGAATCTAAAACTGGACTCACAGGAGAGGTTCAAATCCTAGAAAGTTAGAGTGTCAGTCCTCTTGTACTTAAGTCGACATTGTGCCTTTTGTATTAAATTCGGATGCAGTTTCTGTTTTTCATCGTCAATAAGATGGTCCTAGGGATACAATGAACCTGAAGTCAAGCATTGGAATCTAAAACTGGACTCACAGGAGAGCTTCAAATCATATAAAGCTAAGGTGTCAGTCCTCTTGTACTTGAGTCGGCATTGTGCCTTTTGTTTTAATTTAGGAAGCAATTACTGTGTTTCATCGTCAATGAGAAGGTCCAAGAGATACAGTAAACCTGAAGTGAAGCATCGGAATCTAAAACTGGACTCACAGGACACGTTCAAATCAAAGAAAGTTAGAGTGTCAGTCCTCTTGTACTTAAGTCGGCATTGTGCCTATTGTATTTAAGTCCGATGCAATATCTGTGTTTTATCGTCAATAAGGAGGTCCAAGGTATACAGTCAACCTGAAGTGAAGCGTCGCAATCTAAAACTGGACTCCCAGGAGAGGTTCAAATCACAGAAAGTTAGAGCGTCAGTCCTCTTGTACTTAAGTCGGCATTGTGCCTTTTGTATTACATTCGGATCCAATATCTGTGTTTCATCGTCAATAAGAAGGTCCAAGGGATACAGTAATCCTGAAGTGAAGCATCGGAATCTAACACTGGACTCACAGGAGAGGTTCAAATCATAAAAATTGGAGTGTCAGTCCTCTTCTACTTAAGTCGGCATTGTGCCTTTTGAATTTAATTCCAATGCAATTTCTGTGTTGCATCGTCAATATCAAGGTCCAAGGGATACAGTAAATCAGAAGTGAAGCATCGGAATCTATACCTCGACTCACAGGAGAAATTCTAATCATAGATAGTTAGAGTGTCAGTCCTCTTGTACTTAAGTCGGTATTGTGATTTTAAATTAAGTTCGGATGCAATTACTGTGTTTCCTCCTCAATATGGTCCAACGGATACAGTAAACCTGAAGTGAACCATCGGAATCTAAAACTGGACTCCTAAAAAAGGTTCAAATCATTGAAAGTTAGAGTGTCAGTCCCCTTGTACTTAAATCGGCATTGTGCCTTTTGTATTAAATTCGGATGAAATTTCTGTGTTTCGTCGTCAATAAGAAGGTCCAAGGGATACAGTAAACCTGATGCGAAGCATCGGAATCTAAAACTGGACTCACAGGAGAGGTTCAAATCATTGAAAGTTAGAGTGTCAGTCCTCTTGTACTTAAATCGGATTTGTGCCTTTTGTATTAAATTCGGATGCAATTTCTGTGTTTCATCGTCAATAAGAAGGTACAAGGAATACAGTAAACTTGAAGTGAAGCATCGGAACCTAAAACCGGTCTCCCAGGAGAGGTTCAAATCATAGATTGTAAGAAGTGTCAGTCCACTTGTACTTAAGTCGGCATTGTGCCTTTTGTATTTAATTCGGATGCAATTTCTGTGTTTAATCGTCAATATGAAGGTCCAAAGGATACAGTACACCTGAAGTGAAGCATCGGAATCTAATACTGGATTCACAAGACAGGTTCAAATCATAGAAAGTTAAAGTGTCAGTCCTCTTGTACTTCAGTCGGCATTCTGCCTTTTGAATTTAATTCCGATGCAATTTCTGTGTTTCATCGTCAATAAGAAGGTCCAAGGTATACAGTAAACCTGAAGTGAAGCATCGGAATCCAAAACTGGACTCACAGGACACGTTCAAATCATAGAAAATTAGAGTGTCAGTCCTCTTGTACTTAAGTCGGCATTGTGCCTTTTGTATTTATTTCCGATGCAATATCTGTGTTTCATCGTCAATAACGAGGTCCAAGGGATACAGTAAGCTTAAAGTGAAGCATCGGAATCTAAAGCTGGACTCACAGGAGAGGTTCAAATCATAGAAAGGTAGAGTGTCAGTCCTCTTGTACTTATGTAGGCATTGTGCCTTTTGTATTAAATTCGGATGCAGTTTCTGTGTTTCATCGTCAATAAGAAGGTCCAAGAGATACAGTAATCCTGAAGTGAAGCGTCGGAATCGAAAACTGGACTCACAGGAGAGGTTTAAATCATAGAATATAAGAAGAGTCAGTCCTCTTGTACTTAAGTGGCAATGTGATTTTGATTTTAATTCCGATGCAATTTCTGTGCTTCATAGTCAATAAGAATGTTCAAGGTATACAGTAAACCTGAAGTGAAGCATCGGAATCTAAAACTGGACTCACAGGAGAGGTTCAAATCCTAGAAAGTTAGAGTGTCAGTCCTCTTGTACTTAAGTCGACATTGTGCCTTTTGTATTAAATTCGGATGCAGTTTCTGTTTTTCATCGTCAATAAGATGGTCCTAGGGATACAATGAACCTGAAGTCAAGCATTGGAATCTAAAACTGGACTCACAGGAGAGCTTCAAATCATATAAAGCTAAGGTGTCAGTCCTCTTGTACTTGAGTCGGCATTGTGCCTTTTGTTTTAATTTAGGAAGCAATTACTGTGTTTCATCGTCAATAAGAAGGTCCAAGAGATACAGTAAACCTGAAGTGAAGCATCGGAATCTAAAACTGGACTCACAGGAGAGGTTCAAATCATAGAAAGTTAGAGTGTCAGTCCTCTTGTACTGAAGTCGGCATTGTGCCTTTTGAATTTAATACCGATGCAATTTCTGTGTTTCATCGTCAATAAGAAGGTCCAAGGGATACAGTAAATCTGAAGTGAAGAATCGTAATCTAAAACTGGACTCACAGAAGAGGTTCTAATCATAGAAAGTTAGAGTGTCAGTCCTCTTGTACTTAAGTCGGCATTGTGATTTTAAATTAAGTTCGGATGCAATTACTGTGTTTCATCGACAATATGGTCCAACGGATACAGTAAACCTGAAGTGAACCATCGGAATCTAAAACTGGACTCCTAAAAAAGGTTCAAATCATTGTAAGTTAGAGTGTCAGTCCTCTTGTACTTAAATCGGCATTGTGCCTTTTGTATTAAATTCGGATGCAATTTCTGTGTTTCGTCGTCAATAAGAAGGTCCAAGGGATACAGTAAACCTGATGCGAAGCATCGGAATCTAAAACTGGACTCACAGGAGATGTTCAAATCATTGAAAGTTAGAGTGTCAGTCCTCTTGTACTTAAATCGGATTTGTGCCTTTTGTATTAAATTCGGATGCAATTTCTGTGTTTCGTCGTCAATAAGAAGGTACAAGGAATACAGTAAACTTGAAGTGAAGCATCGGAACTTAAAACCGGTCTCACAGGAGTGGTTCAAATCATAGATTGTAAGAAGTGTCAGTCCACTTGTACTTAAGTCGGCATTGTGCCTTTTGTATTTAATTCGGGTGCAATTTCTGTGTTTAATCGTCAATATGAATATCCAAGGGATACAGTAAACCTGAAGTGAATCATCGGAATCTAAAAATGGATTCACAAGAGAGGTTCAAATCATAGAATGTTAGAGTGACAGTCTTCTTGTACTTATGTCGGCATTGAGCCTTTTGAATTTAATTCCGATGCAATTTCTGTGCTTCATAGTCAATAAGAAGGTTCAAGGTATACAGTAAACCTGAAGTGAAGCATCGGGATCTAAAACTGGACTCACAGGAGAGGTTCAAATCATAGAAAGTTAGAGTGTCAGTCCTCTTGTACTTAAGTCGGCATTGTGCCTTATGTATTAAATTCGGCTGCAATTTCTGTGTTTCATCGTCAATTAGTAGGTCGAAGGTATACAGTAAACCTGAAGTGAAGCTTCGGAATCTAAAACTGGTCTCACAGGAAAGGTTCTGAACATAGACAGTAAGAAGTGTCAGTCCTCTTGTACTTAAGTCGGCATTGTGCCTTTTGTACTAAATTCGGATGCAATTTCTGTGTTTCATCGTCAATAAGAAGGTCCAAGGGATACAGTAATTCTGAAGTGAAGCATCGTAATCTAAAACTGGACTCACAGGAGAGGATCAAATCATAGAAAGTTAGAGTGTCAGTCCTCTTGTACTTAAGTCGGCATTGTGCCTTTTGTATTAAAGTCGCATGCAATTTCTGTGTTTCATCGTCAATAAAAAGGTCCAAGGGATACATTAAACCTAAAGTCAAGAATCGGAATCTAAAACCCGACTCACAGGAGAGGTTCAGATCATAGATAATTAGAGTGTCAGTCCTCTTGTACTTAATTCGGCATTGTGCCTTTTGTATTAATTTCGGATGCAATTTCTGTGTTTCATCGTCAATAAGAAGGTCCGAGGGATACAGGAAACTTGAAGTGAAGCATCGGAATCAAAAACCGGTCTCACAGGAGAGTTTCAAATCATAGAATGTATGAAGAGTCAGTCCTCTTGTACTTAAGTGGCATTGTGCCTTTTGTATATAATTCGGATGCAATTTCTGTGTTTCACCGTCAATAAGAAGGCCCCGGGTATACAGTAAACCTGAAGTGAAGCATCGGAATCTAAAACTGGACTCACAGGAGAGGTTCAAATCATAGAAAGTTAGAGTGACAGTCCTCTTGTACTTATGTTGGCATTGTGCCTTTTGAATTTAATTGCGATGCAATTTCTGTGCTTCATAGTCAATAAGAAGGTTCAAGGTATACAGTAAACCTGAAGTGTAGCATCGGAATTTAAAACTGGACTCACAGCAGAGGTTCAAATCATAGAAAGCTAGAGTGTCAGTCCTCTTGTACTTAAGTCGGCATTGTGCCTTATGTATTAAATTCGGCTGCAATTTCTGTGTTTCATCGTCAATTAGAAGGTCCAAGGTATACAGTAAACCTGAAGTGAAGCTTCGGAATCTAAAACTGGTCTCACAGGAAAGGTTCTGAACGTAGACAGTAAGAAGTGTCAGTCCTCTTGTACTTAAGTCGGCATTGTGCCTTTTGTACTAAATTCGGATGCAATTTCTGTGTTTCATCGATAATAAGAAGGTCCAAGGGATACAGTAAACTTGAAGTGAAGCATCGGAACCTAAAACCGGTCTCAACGGAGAGGTTCAAATCATAGATTGTTAGAAGTGTCAGTCTGCTTGTACTAAGTCGGAATTGTGCCTTTTGTATTTAATTCGGATGCATTTTCTGTGTTTAATCGTCAATAAGAAGGTCCAAGGGATACAGTAAACCTGAAGTGAAGCATCAGAATCCAAAACTGGACTCACAGGACACGTTCAAATCAAAGAAAGTTAGAGTGTCAGTCCTCTTGTACTTAAGTCGGGATTGTGCCTTTTGTATTTCAGTCCGATGCAATTTCTGTGTTTTATCGTCAATAAGGAGGTCCAAGGTATACAGTAAACCTGAAGTGAAGCGTCGGAATCTAAAACTGGACTCCCAGGAGAGGTTCAAATCATAGAAAGTTAGAGCGTCAGTCCTCTTGTACTTAAGTCGGCATTGTGCCTTTTGTATTACATTCGGATGCAATATCTGTGTTTCATCGTCATTAAGAAGGTCCAGGGGATACAGTAATCCTGAAGTGAAGCATCGGAATCTAACACTGGACTCACAGGAGAGGTTCAAATCATACAAATTGGAGTGTCAGTCCTCCTGTACTTAAGTCGGCATGGTGCCTTTTGAATTTAATTGCGATGCAATTTCTGTGCTTCATAGTCAATAAGAAGGTTCAAGGTATACAGTAAACCTGAAGTGTAGCATCGGAATCTAAAACTGGACTCACAGGAGAGGTTCAAATCATAGAAAGTTAGAGTGTCAGTCCTCTTGTACTTAAGTCGGCATTCTGCTTTTTGAATTAATTTCCGATGCAATTTCTGTGTTTCATCGTCAATATCAAGGTCCAAGGGATACAGTAAATCAGAAGTGAAGCATCGGAATCTAAACCTCGACTCACAGGAGAGGTTCTAATCATAGAAAGTTAGAGTGTCAGTCCTCTTGTACTTAAGTCGGCATTGTGATTTTAAATTAAGTTCGGATGCAATTACTGTGTTTCATCGTCAATATGGTCCAACGGATACAGTAAAGCTGAAGTGAACCATCGGAATTTAAAACTGGACTCCTAATAAAGATTCAAATCATTGAAAGCTAGAGTGTAAGTCCTCTTGTACTTAAATCGGCATTGTGCCTTTTGTATTAAATTCGGATGCAATTTCTGTGTTTCATCGTCAATAAGAAGCTCCAAGGGATACAGTAAACCTGATGCGAAGCATCGGAATCTAAAACTGGACTCACAGGAGAGGTTCAAAACATTGAAAGTTAGAGTGTCTGTCCTCTTGTACTTAAATCGGATTTGTGCATTTTGTATTAAATTCGGATGCAATTTCTGTGTTTCATCGTCAATAAGAAGGTACAAGGAATACAGTAAACTTGAAGGGAAGCATCAGAACCTAAAACCGGTTTCATAGGAGAGGTTCAAATCATAGATTGTAAGAAGTGTCAGTCCACTTGTACTTAAGTCGGCATTGTGCCTTTTGTATTTAATTCGGATGCAATTTCTGTGTTTAATCGTCAATATGAAGGTCCAAGGGATACAGTAAACCTGAAGTGAAGCATCGGAATCTAAAACTGGATTCACAAGAGAGGTTCAAATCATAGAATGTTAGAGTGACAGTCTTCTTGTACTTATGTCGGCATTGTGCCTTTTGAATTTAATTCCGATGCAATTTCTGTGCTTCATAGTCAATAAGAAGATTCAAGGTATACAGTAAACCTGAAGTGAAGCATCGGGATCTAAAACTGGACTCACAGGAGAGGTTCAAATCATAGAAAGTTAGAGTGTCAGTCCTCTTGTACTTAAGTCGGCATTGTGCCTTATGTATTAAATTCGGCTGCAATTTCTGTGTTTCATCGTCAATTAGTAGGTCGAAGGTATACAGTAAACCTGAAGTGAAGCTTCGGAATCTAAAACTGGTCTCACAGGAAAGGTTCTGAACATAGACAGGAAGAAGTGTCAGTCCTCTTGTACTTAAGTCGGCATTGTGCCTTTTGTACTAAATTCGGATGCAATTTCTGTGTTTCATCGTCAATAAGAAGGTCCAAGGGATACAGTAATTCTGAAGTGAAGCATCGTAATCTAAAACTGGACTCACAGGAGAGGATCAAATCATAGAAAGTTAGAGTGTCAGTCCTCTTGTACTTAAGTCGGCATTGTGCCTTTTGTATTAAATTCGCATGCAATTTCTGTGTTTCATCGTCAATAAAAAGGTCCAAGGGATACATTGAACCTAAAGTCAAGAATCGGAATCTAAAACCCGACTCACAGGAGAGGTTCAGATCATAGATAATTAGAGTGTCAGTCCTCTTGTACTTAATTCGGCATTGTGCCTTTTGTATTAATTTCGGATGCAATTTCTGTGTTTCATCGTCAATAAGAAGGTCCGAGGGATACAGGAAACTTGAAGTGAAGCATCGGAACCAAAAACCGGTCTCACAGGAGAGTTTCAAATCATAGAATGTATGAAGAGTCAATCCTCTTGTACTTAAGTGGCATTGTGCCTTTTGTATATAATTCGGATGCAATTTCTGTGTTTCACCGTCAATAAGAAGGCCCCGGGTATACAGTAAACCTGAAGTGAAGCATCGGAATCTAAAACTGGACTCACAGGAGAGGTTCAAATCATAGAAAGTTAGAGTGACAGTCCTCTTGTACTTATGTTGGCATTGTGCCTTTTGAATTTAATTGCGATGCAATTTCTGTGCTTCATAGTCAATAAGAAGGTTCAAGGTATACAGTAAACCTGAAGTGTAGCATCGGAAATTAAAACTGGACTCACAGCAGAGGTTCAAATCATAGAAAGCTAGAGTGTCAGTCCTCTTGTACTTAAGTCGGCATTGTGCCTTATGTATTAAATTCGGCTGCAATTTCTGTGTTTCATCGTCAATTAGAAGGTCCAAGGTATACAGTAAACCTGAAGTGAAGCTTCGGAATCTAAAACTGGTCTCACAGGAAAGGTTCTGAACGTAGACAGTAAGAAGTGTCAGTCCTCTTGTACTTAAGTCGGCATTGTGCCTTTTGTACTAAATTCGGATGCAATTTCTGTGTTTCATCGATAATAAGAAGGTCCAAGGGATACAGTAAACTTGAAGTGAAGCATCGGAACCTAAAACCGGTCTCAACGGAGAGGTTCAAATCATAGATTGTTAGAAGTGTCAGTCTGCTTGTACTAAGTCGGAATTGTGCCTTTTGTATTTAATTCGGATGCATTTTCTGTGTTTAATCGTCAATAAGAAGGTCCAAGGGATACAGTAAACCTGAAGTGAAGCATCAGAATCCAAAACTGGACTCACAGGACACGTTCAAATCAAAGAAAGTTAGAGTGTCAGTCCTCTTGTACTTAAGTCGGGATTGTGCCTTTTGTATTTCAGTCCGATGCAATTTCTGTGTTTTATCGTCAATAAGGAGGTCCAAGGTATACAGTAAACCTGAAGTGAAGCGTCGGAATCTAAAACTGGACTCCCAGGAGAGGTTCAAATCATAGAAAGTTAGAGCGTCAGTCCTCTTGTACTTAAGTCGGCATTGTGCCTTTTGTATTACATTCGGATGCAATATCTGTGTTTCATCGTCATTAAGAAGGTCCAAGGGATACAGTAATCCTGAAGTGAAGCATCGGAATCTAACACTGGACTCACAGGAGAGGTTCAAATCATACAAATTGGAGTGTCAGTCCTCCTGTACTTAAGTCGGCATGGTGCCTTTTGAATTTAATTGCGATGCAATTTCTGTGCTTCATAGTCAATAAGAAGGTTCAAGGTATACAGTAAACCTGAAGTGTAGCATCGGAATCTAAAACTGGACTCACAGGAGAGGTTCAAATCATAGAAAGTTAGAGTGTCAGTCCTCTTGTACTTAAGTCGGCATTCTGCTTTTTGAATTAATTTCCGATGCAATTTCTGTGTTTCATCGTCAATATCAAGGTCCAAGGGATACAGTAAATCAGAAGTGAAGCATCGGAATCTAAACCTCGACTCACAGGAGAGGTTCTAATCATAGAAAGTTAGAGTGTCAGTCCTCTTGTACTTAAGTCGGCATTGTGATTTTAAATTAAGTTCGGATGCAATTACTGTGTTTCATCGTCAATATGGTCCAACGGATACAGTAAAGCTGAAGTGAACCATCGGAATTTAAAACTGGACTCCTAAAAAAGATTCAAATCATTGAAAGCTAGAGTGTAAGTCCTCTTGTACTTAAATCGGCATTGTGCCTTTTGTATTAAATTCGGATGCAATTTCTGTGTTTCATCGTCAATAAGAAGCTCCAAGGGATACAGTAAACCTGATGCGAAGCATCGGAATCTAAAACTGGACTCACAGGAGAGGTTCAAAACATTGAAAGTTAGAGTGTCTGTCCTCTTGTACTTAAATCGGATTTGTGCATTTTGTATTAAATTCGGATGCAATTTCTGTGTTTCATCGTCAATAAGAAGGTACAAGGAATACAGTAAACTTGAAGGGAAGCATCAGAACCTAAAACCGGTTTCATAGGAGAGGTTCAAATCATAGATTGTAAGAAGTGTCAGTCCACTTGTACTTAAGTCGGCATTGTGCCTTTTGTATTTAATTCGGATGCAATTTCTGTGTTTAATCGTCAATATGAAGGTCCAAGGGATACAGTAAACCTGAAGTGAAGCATCGGAATCTAAAACTGGATTCACAAGAGAGGTTCAAATCATAGAATGTTAGAGTGACAGTCTTCTTGTACTTATGTCGGCATTGTGCCTTTTGAATTTAATTCCGATGCAATTTCTGTGCTTCATAGTCAATAAGAAGATTCAAGGTATACAGTAAACCTGAAGTGAAGCATCGGGATCTAAAACTGGACTCACAGGAGAGGTTCAAATCATAGAAAGTTAGAGTGTCAGTCCTCTTGTACTTAAGTCGGCATTGTGCCTTATGTATTAAATTCGGCTGCAATTTCTGTGTTTCATCGTCAATTAGTAGGTCGAAGGTATACAGTAAACCTGAAGTGAAGCTTCGGAATCTAAAACTGGTCTCACAGGAAAGATTCTGAACATAGACAGTAAGAAGTGTCAGTCCTCTTGTACTTAAGTCGGCATTGTGCCTTTTGTACTAAATTCGGATGCAATTTCTGTGTTTCATCGTCAATAAGAAGGTCCAAGGGATACAGTAATTCTGAAGTGAAGCATCGTAATCTAAAACTGGACTCACAGGAGAGGATCAAATCATAGAAAGTTAGAGTGTCAGTCCTCTTGTACTTAGGTCGGCATTGTGCCTTTTGTATTAAATTCGCATGCAATTTCTGTGTTTCATCGTCAATAAAAAGGTCCAAGGGATACATTAAACCTAAAGTCAAGAATCGGAATCTAAAACCCGACTCACAGGAGAGGTTCAGATCATAGATAATTAGAGTGTCAGTCCTCTTGTACTTAATTCGGCATTGTGCCTTTTGTATTAATTTCGGATGCAATTTCTGTGTTTCATCGTCAATAAGAAGGTCCGAGGGATACAGGAAACTTGAAGTGAAGCATCGGAACCAAAAACCGGTCTCACAGGAGAGTTTCAAATCATAGAATGTATGAAGAGTCAATCCTCTTGTACTTAAGTGGCATTGTGCCTTTTGTATATAATTCGGATGCAATTTCTGTGTTTCACCGTCAATAAGAAGGCCCCGGGTATACAGTAAACCTGAAGTGAAGCATCGGAATCTAAAACTGGACTCACAGGAGAGGTTCAAATCATAGAAAGTTAGAGTGACAGTCCTCTTGTACTTATGTTGGCATTGTGCCTTTTGAATTTAATTGCGATGCAATTTCTGTGCTTCATAGTCAATAAGAAGGTTCAAGGTATACAGTAAACCTGAAGTGTAGCATCGGAATTTAAAACTGGACTCACAGCAGAGGTTCAAATCATAGAAAGCTAGAGTGTCAGTCCTCTTGTACTTAAGTCGGCATTGTGCCTTATGTATTAAATTCGGCTGCAATTTCTGTGTTTCATCGTCAATTAGAAGGTCCAAGGTATACAGTAAACCTGAAGTGAAGCTTCGGAATCTAAAACTGGTCTCACAGGAAAGGTTCTGAACGTAGACAGTAAGAAGTGTCAGTCCTCTTGTACTTAAGTCGGCATTGTGCCTTTTGTACTAAATTCGGTT
The DNA here is from genome assembly GCF_023864345.2 of Schistocerca serialis cubense. Lineage (NCBI taxonomy): Eukaryota > Metazoa > Arthropoda > Insecta > Orthoptera > Acrididae > Schistocerca > Schistocerca serialis. Next base: position 21,490,438 of record NC_064648.1, read on the forward strand.
GCAATTTCTGTGTTTCATCGATAATAAGAAGGTCCAAGGGATACAGTAAACTTGAAGTGAAGCATCGGAACCTAAAACCGGTCTCAACGGAGAGGTTCAAATCATAGATTGTTAGAAGTGTCAGTCTGCTTGTACTAAGTCGGAATTGTGCCTTTTGTATTTAATTCGGATGCATTTTCTGTGTTTAATCGTCAATAAGAAGGTCCAAGGGATACAGTAAACCTGAAGTGAAGCATCAGAATCCAAAACTGGACTCACAGGACACGTTCAAATCAAAGAAAGTTAGAGTGTCAGTCCTCTTGTACTTAAGTCGGGATTGTGCCTTTTGTATTTCAGTCCGATGCAATTTCTGTGTTTTATCGTCAATAAGGGGGTCCAAGGTATACAGTAAACCTGAAGTGAAGCGTCGGAATCTAAAACTGGACTACAAGGAGAGGTTCAAATCATAGAAAGTTAGAGCGTCAGTCCTCTTGTACTTAAGTCGGCATTGTGCCTTTTGTATTACATTCGGATGCAATATCTGTGTTTCATCGTCATTAAGAAGGTCCAAGGGATACAGTAATCCTGAAGTGAAGCATCGGAATCTAACACTGGACTCACAGGAGAGGTTCAAATCATACAAATTGGAGTGTCAGTCCTCCTGTACTTAAGTCGGCATGGTGCCTTTTGAATTTAATTGCGATGCAATTTCTGTGCTTCATAGTCAATAAGAAGGTTCAAGGTATACAGTAAACCTGAAGTGTAGCATCGGAATCTAAAACTGGACTCACAGGAGAGGTTCAAATCATAGAAAGTTAGAGTGTCAGTCCTCTTGTACTTAAGTCGGCATTGTGCTTTTTGAATTAATTTCCGATGCAATTTCTGTGTTTCATCGTCAATTTCAAGGTCCAAGGGATACAGTAAATCAGAAGTGAAGCATCGGAATCTAAACCTCGACTCACAGGAGAGGTTCTAATCATAGAAAGTTAGAGTGTCAGTCCTCTTGTACTTAAGTCGGCATTGTGATTTTAAATTAAGTTCGGATGCAATTACTGTGTTTCATCGTCAATATGGTCCAACGGATACAGTAAAGCTGAAGTGAACCATCGGAATTTAAAACTGGACTCCTAAAAAAGATTCAAATCATTGAAAGCTAGAGTGTAAGTCCTCTTGTACTTAAATCGGCATTGTGCCTTTTGTATTAAATTCGGATGCAATTTCTGTGTTTCGTCGTCAATAAGAAGCTCCAAGGGATACAGTAAACCTGATGCGAAGCATCGGAATCTAAAACTGGACTCACAGGAGAGGTTCAAAACATTGAAAGTTAGAGTGTCTGTCCTCTTGTACTTAAATCGGATTTGTGCATTTTGTATTAATTTCGGATGCAATTTCTGTGTTTCATCGTCAATAAGAAGGTACAAGGAATACAGTAAACTTGAAGGGAAGCATCAGAACCTAAAACCGGTTTCATAGGAGAGGTTCAAATCATAGATTGTAAGAAGTGTCAGTCCACTTGTACTTAAGTCGGCATTGTGCCTTTTGTATTTAATTCGGATGCAATTTCTGTGTTTAATCGTCAATATGAAGGTCCAAGGGATACAGTAAACCTGAAGTGAAGCATCGGAATCTAAAACTGGATTCACAAGAGAGGTTCAAATCATAGAAAGTTAGAGTGTCAGTCCTCTTGTACTTCAGTCGGCATTCTGCCTTTTGAATTTAATTCCGATGCAATTTCTGTGTTTCATCGTCAATAAGAAGGTCCACGGTATACAGTAAACCTGAAGTGAAGCATCGGAATCCAAAACTGGACTCACAGGACACGTTCAAATCATAGAAAGTTAGAGTGTCAGTCCTCTTGTACTTTAGTCGGCTTTGTGCCTTTTTTATTTATTTCCGATGCAATATCTGTGTTTCATCGTCAATAAGGAGGTCCAAGGTATACAGTAAGCCTTAAGTGAAGCATCGGAACCTAAAACCGGTCTCAACGGAGAGGTTCAAATCATACATTGTAAGAAGTGTCAGTCTGCTTGTACTTAAGTCGGCATTGTGCCTTTTGAATTTAATTCCGATGCAATTTCTGTGTTTCATCGTCAATAAGAAGGTCCAAATGGTAAAGTAAACCTGAAGTGAGGCATCGGAATCTAAAACTGGACTCACAGGAGAATTTTCAAATCATAGAAAGTTAGAGTGTCAGTCCTCTTGTACTTAAGTCGGCATTGTGCCTTTTGAGTTTAATTCCGACGCAATTTCTGTGCTTCATCGTCAATAAGAAGGTCCAAGGTATTCAGTAAACGTGAAGTGAAGCATCGGAATCTAAAACTGGACCCACAGGATAGGTTCAAATCATAGAAAGTTAGAGTGTTAGTCCTCTTGTACTTAAGTCGGCATTGTGTCTTTTGTATTAAATTCAGATGCAATTTCTGTGTTTGTTCGTCAATACGAAGGTCCAAGGGATACAGTAAGCCTAAAGTGAAGCATCGGAATCTAAAGCTGGACTCACAGGAGAGGTTCAAATCATAGAAAGGTAGATCGTCAGTTCTCTTGTACTTAGGTAGGCATTGTGGCTTTTGTATTAAATTCGGATGCAGTTTCTGTGTTTCATCGTCAATAAGAAGGTCCAAGGGATACAGTAATCCTGAAGTGAAGCATCGGAATCGAAAACTGGACTCACAGGAGAGGTTTAAATCATAGAAAGTTAGGGTGTCAGTCCTCTTGTACTTAAGTCGTAATTGTTCTTTTGTTTAATTTCGGATGCAATTTCTGTGTTTCATCGCCAAGAAGAAGGTCCAAGAGATATAGTAAACCAGAAGGGAAGCATCGGAATCTGAAACTGGACTCACAGGAGAGGTTCAAATCGTAGAAAGTTAGAGTGTCAGTCCTCTTGTACTTAAGTCGGCATTGTGCCTTTTGTATAAAATTCGGATGCAATCTCTGTGGTTGTTCGTCAATACGAAAGGCCAAGGGATACCGTAAACCTGAAGTGAAGCATCAGAATCTAAATCTCGACTCACAGGAGAGGTTCAAATCATAGAAAGCTAGAGTGTCAGTCCTCTTGTACTTAAGTTGGCATTGTGCCATTTGTATTAAATTCGGATGCAGTTTCTGTATTTCATCGTCAATACGAAGGTCCAAGGGATACAGTAAACCTAAAGTGAAGCATTGGAATCGAAAGCTGGACTCACAGGAGAGGTTCAAATCATAGAGAGTTAAGGTGTCAGTCCTCTTGTACTTAAGTCGGCATTGTGCGTTTTGTATTAATTTCGGATGCAATTACTGTGTTTCATCGTCAATAAGAAGGTCCAAGGGATACAGTAAACCTGAAGTGAACCATCGGAATCTAAAACTGGACTCCCAGGAGAGGTTCAAATCATCGAAAGTTAGAGTGTCAGTCCTCTTGTACTTAAATCGGCATTGTGCCTTTTGTATTGAATTCGGATGCAATTTCTGTGTTTCGTCGTCAATAAGAAGGTCCAAGGGATACAGTAACCCTGAAGTGAAGCATCGGAATCTAAAACTGGACTCACAGGAGAGGTTCAGATCATAGATAATTAGAATGTCAGTCCTCTTGTACTTATGTCGGCATTGTGCCTTTTGTATTACATTCGGTTGCAATATCTGTGGTTCATCGTCAATAAGAAGGTCCAAAGGATACAGTAAACCTGAAGTGAAGCATCGGAATCTAACACTGGACTCACAGGAGAGGTTCTAATCATAAAAATTGGAGTGTCTGTCCTCTTGTACTTAAGTCGGCATTGTGCCTTTTGAATTTAATTCCGATGCAATTTCTGGGCTGCATCGTCAATAAGAAGGTCCAAGGTATACAGTAACTTAAAGTGAAGCATCGGAATTTAAAACTGAACTCACAGGAGAGGTTCAAATCATAAAAAGTTAGAGTGTCAGTTCTCTTGTACTTAAGTCGGCATTGTGCCTTTTGAATTTAATTCCGGTGCAATTTCTGTGTTTCGTCGTCAAGAAGGTCCAAAGGATACAGTAAACCTGAAGTGAAGCATCGGAATCTAAAACTGGACTCACAGGAGAGGTTCAAATCGTAGAAAGTTAGAGTGTCAGTCCTCTTGTACTTAAGTCGGCATTGTGCCTTTTGTATAAAATTCGGATGCAATCTCTGTGGTTGTTCGTCAATACGAAAGGCCAAGGGATACCGTAAACCTGAAGTGAAGCATCAGAATCTAAATCTCGACTCACAGGAGAGGTTCAAATCATAGAAAGCTAGAGTGTCAGTCCTCTTGTACTTAAGTTGGCATTGTGCCATTTGTATTAAATTCGGATGCAGTTTCTGTATTTCATCGTCAATACGAAGGTCCAAGGGATACAGTAAACCTAAAGTGAAGCATTGGAATCGAAAGCTGGACTCACAGGAGAGGTTCAAATCATAGAGAGTTAAGGTGTCAGTCCTCTTGTACTTAAGTCGGCATTGTGCGTTTTGTATTAATTTCGGATGCAATTACTGTGTTTCATCGTCAATAAGAAGGTCCAAGGGATACAGTAAACCTGAAGTGAACCATCGGAATCTAAAACTGGACTCCCAGGAGAGGTTCAAATCATCGAAAGTTAGAGTGTCAGTCCTCTTGTACTTAAATCGGCATTGTGCCTTTTGTATTGAATTCGGATGCAATTTCTGTGTTTCGTCGTCAATAAGAAGGTCCAAGGGATACAGTAAACCTGAATCGAAGCATCGGAATCTAAAACTGGACTCACAGGAGAGGTTCAAATCATTGAAAGTTAGAGTGTCAGTCCTCTTGTACTTAAATCGGCATTGTGCCTTTTGTATTACATTCGGATGCAATTTCTGTGTTTCATCGTCAATAAGAAGGTCCAAGGAATACAGTAACCTTGAAGTGAAGCATCGGAACCTAAAACCGGTCTCATAGGAGAGGTTCAAATCGTAGATTGTGAGAAGTGTCAGTCCGCTTGTACTTAAGTCGGCATTGTGCCTTTTGTATTAAATTCGGATGCAATTTCTGTGTTTAATCGTCAATATGAAGGTCCAAGGGATACAGTAAACCTGAAGTGAAGCATCGGAATCTAAAACTGGATTCACAGGAGATGTTCAAAACATAGAAAGTTAGACTGTCAGTCCTATTGTACTTCAGTCGGCATTGTGCCTTTTGAATTTAATTCCGACGCAATTTCTGTGCTTCATCGTCAATAAGAAGGTCCAAATGGTAAAGTAAACCTCAAGTGAAGCATCGGAATCTAAAACTGGACTCACAGGAGAATTTTCAAATCATAGAAATTTAGAGTCTCAGTCCTCTTGTACTTAAGTCGGCATTGTGCCTTTTGAGTTTAATTCCGACGCAATTTCTGTGCTTCATCGTCAATAAGATTGTCCAAGGTATTCAGTAAACCTGAAGTGAAGCATCGGAATCTAAAACTGGACCCACAGGAGAGGTTCAAATCATAGAAAGTTAGAGTGTCAGTCCTCTTGTACTTAAGTCGGCATTGTGCCTTATGTATTAAATTCGGCTGCAATTTCTGTGTTTCATCGTCAATTAGAAGGTCCAAGGTATACAGTAAACCTGAAGTGAAGCTTCGGAATCTAAAACTGGTCTCACAGGAAAGGTTCTGAACATAGACCGTAAGAAGTGTCAGTCCTCTTGTACTTAAGTCGGCATTGTGCCTTTTGTACTAAATTCGGATGCAATTTCTGTGTTTCATCGCCAATAAGAAGGTCCAAGGGATACAGTTAACTTGAAGTGAAGCATCGGAACCTAAAACCGGTCTCAACGGAAATGTTCAAATCATAGATTGTAAGAAGTGTCAGTCTGCTTGTACTAAAGTCGGCATTGTGCCTTTTGTATTTAATTCGGATGCATTCTCTGTGTTTAATCGTCAATAAGAAGGTCCAAGGGATACAGTAAACCTGAAGTGAAGCATCGGAATCCAAAACTGGACTCACAGGACACCTTCAAATCAAAGAATGTTAGAGTGTCAGTCCTCTTGTACTTAAGTCGGCATTGTGCCTTTTGTATTTCAGTCCGATGCAATATCTGTGTTTTATCGTCAATAAGGGGGTCCAAGGTATACAGTAAACCTGAAGTGAAGCGTCGAAATCTAAAACTGGACTCCCAGGAGAGGTTCAAATCATAGAAAGTTAGAGCGTCAGTCCTCTTGTACTTAAGTCGGCATTGTGCCTTTCGTATTACATTCGGATGCAATATCTGAGTTTCATCGTCATTAAGAAGGCCCATGGGATACAGTAATCCTGAAGTGAAGCATCGGAATCTAACACTGGAATCACAGGAGAGGTTCAAATCATACAAATTGGAGTGTCAGTCCTCCTGTACATAAGTCGGCATGGTGCCTTTTGAATTTAATTGCGATGCAATTTCTGTGCTTCATAGTCAATAAGAAGGTTCAAGGTATACAGTAAACCTGAAGTGTCGCATCGGAATCTGAAACTGGACTCACAGGAGAGGTTCAAATCATAGAAAGTTAGAGTGTCAGTCCGCTTGTACTTAAGTCGGCATTGTGCTTTTTGAATTTAATTCCGATGCAATTTCTGTGTTTCATCGTCAATATCAAGGTCCAAGGGATACAGTAAATCAGAAGTGAAGCATCGGAATCTAAACCTCGACTCACAGGAGAGGTTCTAATCATAGAAAGTTAGAGTGTCAGTACTCTTGTACTTAAGTCGGCATTGTGACTTTAAATTAAGTTCGGATGCAATTACTGTGTTTCATCGTCAATATGGTCCAACGGATACAGTAAACCTGAAGTGAACCATCGGAATCTAAAACTGGACTCCTAAAAAAGATTCAAATCATTGAAAGTTAGAGTGTAAGTCCTCTTGTACTTAAATCGGCATTGTGCCTTTTGTATTAAATTCGGATGCAATTTCTGTGTTTCGTCGTCAATAAGAAGGTCCGAGGGATACAGTAAACCTGATGCGAAGCATCGGAATCTAAAACTGGACTCACAGGAGAGGTTCAAATCATTGAAAGTTAGAGTGTCAGTCCTCTTGTACTTAAATCGGATTTGTGCCTTTTGTATTAAATTCGGGTGCAATTTCTGTGTTTCATCGTCAATAAGAAGGTACAAGGAATACAGTAAACTTGAAGTGAAGCATCAGAACCTAAAACCGGTTTCACAGGAGAGGTTCAAATCATAGATTGTAAGAAGTGTCAGTCCACTTGTACTTAAGTCGGCATTGTGCCTTTTGTATTTAATTCGGATGCAATTTCTGTGTTTAATCGTCAATATGAAGGTCCAAGGGATACAGTAAACCTAAAGTGAAGCATCGGAATCTAAAACTGGATTCACAAGAGAGGTTCAAATCATAGAAAGTTAGAGTGTCAGTCCTCTTGTACTTCAGTCGGCATTCTGCATTTTGAATTTAATTCCGATGCAATTTCTGTGTTTCATCGTCAATAAGAAGGTCCAAGGTATACAGTAAACCTGAAGTGAAGCATCGGAATCCAAAACTGGACTCACAGGACACATTCAAATCATAGAATGTTAGAGTGTCAGTCCTCTTGTACTTAAGTCGGCTTTGTGCCTTTTTTATTTATTTCCGATGCAATATCTGTGTTTCATCGTCAATAAGGAGGTCCAAGGTATACAGTAAACCTGAAGTGAAGTGTCGGAAACTAAATCTGGACTCCCAGGAGAGGTTCAAATCATAGAAAGTTAGAGTGGCAGCCCTCTTGTACTTAAGTCGGCATTGTGCCTTTTGAATTTAATTCCGATGCAATTTCTGTGTTTCATCGTCAATAAGAATGTCCAAATGGTAAAGTAAACCTGAAGTGAAGCATCGGAATCTAAAACTGGACTCACAGGAGATTTTTCAAATCATAGAAAGTTAGAGTGTCAGTCCTCTTGTACTTAAGTCGGCATTGTGCCTTTTCAGTTTAATTCCGACGCAATTTCTGTGCTTCATCGTCAATAAGAAGGTCCAAGGTATTCAGTAAACCTGAAGTGAAGCATCGGAATCTAAAACTGGACCCACAGGAGAGGTTCAAATCATAGAATATTAGAGTGTTAGTTCTCTTGTACTTAAGTCGGCACTGTGTCTTTTGTAATAAATTCAGATGCAATTTCTGTGTTCGTTCGTCAATACGAAGGTCCAAGGGATACAGTAAGCCTAAAGTGAAGCATCGGAATCTAAAGCTGGACTCACAGGAGAGGTTCAAATCATAGAAAGGTAGATCGTCAGTCCTCTTGTACTTAAGTAGGCATTGCGCCTTTTGTATTAAATTCGGATGCAGTTTCTGTGTTTCATCGTCAATAAGAAGGTCCAAGGGATACAGTAATCCTGAAGTGAAGCATCGGAATCGAAAACTGGACTCACAGGAGAGGTTTAAATCATAGTAAGGTAGGGTGTCCGTCCTCTTGTACTTAAGTCGGAATTGTTCCTTTTGTTTAATTTCGGATGCAATTTCTGTGTTTCATCGCCAAGAAGAAGGTCCAAGAGATATAGTAAACCTGAAGTGAAGCATCGGAATCTGAAACTGGACTCACAGGAGAGGTTCAAATCACAGAGAGTGAGAGTGTCAGTTCTCTTGTTCTTAAGTCGGCATTGTGCCTTTTAAATTTAATACCGATGCAATTTCTGTGTTTCATCGTCAATAAGGAGGTCCAAGGGATACAGTAAATCTGAAGTGAAGCATCGGAATCTAAAACGGGACTCACAGGAGAGGTTCAAATCATAGAAAGTTAGAGTGTCAGTCCTCTTTTACTTAAGTCGGCATTGTGCCTTTTGTATTACATTCGGTTGCAATATCTGTGTTTCATCGTCAATAAGAAGGTCCAAGGGATACAGTAAACCTGAAGTGAAGCATCGGAATCTGACACTGGACTCACAGGAGAGGTTCAAATCATAAAAATTGGAGTGTCAGTCCTCTTGTACTTAAGTCGGCATTTTGCCTTTTGAATTTCATTCCGATGCAATTTCTGTGCTGCATCGTCAATAAGAAGGTCCAAGGTATACAGTAACCTTGAAGTGAAGCATCGGAACCTAAAACCGGTCTCACAGGAGAGGTTCAAATCATAGATTGTGAGAAGTGTCAGTCCGCTTGTACTTATGTCGACATTGTGCCTTTTGTATTAAATTCGGATGCAATTTCTGTGTTTAATCGTCAATATGAAGGTCCAAGGGATACAGTAAACCTGAAGTGAAGCATCGGAATCTAAAACTGGATTCACAGGAGATGTTCAAATCATAGAAAGTTAGACTGTCAGTCCTATTGTACTTCAGTCGGCATTGTGCCTTTTGAATTTAATTCCTACGCAATTTCTGTGCTTCATCGTCAATAAGAAAGTCCAAATGGTAAAGTAAACCTCACGTGAAGCATCGGAATCTAAAACTGGACTCACAGGAGAATTTTCAAATCATAGAAATTTAGAGTCTCAGTCCTCTTGTACTTAAGTCGGCATTGTGCCTTTTGAGTTTAATTCCGACGCAATTTCTGTGCTTCATCGTCAATAAGATTGTCCAAGGTATTCAGTAAACCTGAAGTGAAGCATCGGAATCTAAAACTGGACCCACAGGAGAGGTTCAAATCATAGAATGTTAGAGTGTTAGTCCTCTTGTACTTAAGTCGGCATTGTGCCTTTTGTATTAAATTCGGATGCAATATCTGTGTTTCATCGTCAATAAGAAGGTCCGAGGGATACAGGAAACTTGAAGTGAAGCATCGGAACCAAAAACCGGTCTCACAGGAGAGGTTCAAATCATAGAATGTATGAAGAGTCAGTCCTCTTGTACTTAAGTGGCATTGTGCCTTTTGTATTAAACTCGGATGCAATTTCTGTGCTTCATCGTCAATAAGAAGGTCCAAGGTATACAGTAAACCTGAAGTGAAGAATCGGAATCTAAAACTGGACTCACAGGAGAGGTTCAAATCATAGAAAGTTAGAGTGTCAGTCCTCTTGTACTTAAGTCGGCATTGTGCCTTATGTATTAAATTCGGCTGCAATTTCTGTGTTTCATCGTCAATTAGAAGGTCCAAGGTATACAGTAAACCTGAAGTGAAGCTTCGGAATCTAAAACTGGTCTCACAGGAAAGGTTCTGAACATAGACCGTAAGAAGTGTCAGTCCTCTTGTACTTAAGTCGGCATTGTGCCTTTTGTACTAAATTCGGATGCAATTTCTGTGTTTCATCGCCAATAAGAAGGTCCAAGGGATACAGTAAACTTGAAGTGAAGCATCGGAACCTAAAACCGGTCTCAACGGATATGTTCAAATCATAGATTGTAAGAAGTGTCAGTCTGCTGGTACTTAAGTCGGCATTGTGCCTTTTGTATTTAATTCGGATGCATTCTCTGTGTTTAATCGTCAATAAGAAGGTCCAAGGGATACAGTAAACCTGAAGTGAAGCATCGGAATCCAAAACTGGTCTCACAGGACACGTTCAAATCAAAGAAAGTTAGAGTGTCAGTCCTCTTGTACTTAAGTCGGCATTGTGCCTTTTGTATTTCAGTCCGATGCAATATCTGTGTTTTATCGTCAATAAGGAGGTCCAAGGTATACAGTAAACCTGAAGTGAAGCGTCGGAATCTAAAACTGGACTCCCAGGAGAGGTTCAAATCATAGAACGTTAGAGCGTCAGTCCTCTTGTACTTAAGTCGGCATTGTGCCTTTTGTATTACACTCGGATGCAATATCTGTGTTTCATCGTCATTAAGAAGGCCCAAGGGATACAGTAATCCTGAAGTGAAGCATCGGAATCTAACACTGGACTCACAGGAGAGGTAAAAATCATACAAATTGGAGTGTCAGTCCTCCTGTACATAAGTCGGCATGGTGCCTTTTGAATTTAATTGCGATGCAATTTCTGTGCTTCATAGTCAATAAGAAGGTTCAAGGTATACAGTAAACCTGAAGTGTCGCATCGGAATCTGAAACTGGACTCACAGGAGAGGTTCAAATCATAGAAAGTTAGAGTGTCAGTCCTCTTGTACTTAAGTCGGCATTGTGCTTTTTGAATTTAATTCCGATGCAATTTCTGTGTTTCATCGTCAATATCAAGGTCCAAGGGATACAGTAAATCAGAAGTGAAGCATCGGATCTAAACCTCGACTCACAGGAGAGGTTCTAATCATAGAAAGTTAGAGTGTCAGTACTCTTGTACTTAAGTCGGCATTGTGACTTTAAATTAAGTTCGGATGCAATTACTGTGTTTCATCGTCAATATGGTCCAACGGATACAGTAAACCTGAAGTGAACCATCGGAATCTAAAACTGGACTCCTAAAAAAGATTCAAATCATTGAAAGTTAGAGTGTAAGTCCTCTTGTACTTAAATCGGCATTGTGCCTTTTGTATTAAATTCGGATGCAATTTCTGTGTTTCGTCGTCAATAAGAAGGTCCGAGGGATACAGTAAACCTGATGCGAAGCATCGGAATCTAAAACTGGACTCACAGGAGAGGTTCAAATCATTGAAAGTTAGAGTGTCAGTCCTCTTGTACTTAAATCGGATTTGTGCCTTTTGTATTAAATTCGGATGCAATTTCTGTGTTTCATCGTCAATAAGAAGGTACAAGGAATACAGTAAACTTGAAGTGAAGCATCAGAACCTAAAACCGGTTTCACAGGAGAGGTTCAAATCATAGATTGTAAGAAGTGTCAGTCCACTTGTACTTAAGTCGGCATTGTGCCTTTTGTATTTAATTCGGATGCAATTTCTGTGTTTAATCGTCAATATGAAGGTCCAAGGGATACAGTAAACCTGAAGTGAAGCATCGGAATCTAAAACTGGATTCACAAGAGAGGTTCAAATCATAGAAAGTTAGAGTGTCAGTCCTCTTGTACTTCAGTCGGCATTCTGCCTTTTGAATTTAATTCCGATGCAATTTCTGTGTTTCATCGTCAATAAGAAGGTCCAAGGTATACAGTAAACCTGAAGTGAAGCATCGGAATCCAAAACTGGACTCACAGGACACGTTCAAATCATAGAAAGTTAGAGTGTCAGTCCTCTTGTACTTAAACCGGCTTTGTGCCTTTTTTATTTATTTCCGATGCAATATCTGTGTTTCATCGTCAATAAGGAGGTCCAAGGTATACAGTAAACCTGAAGTGAAGTGTCGGAAACTAAAACTGGACTCCCAGGAGAGGTTCAAATCATAGAAAGTTAGAGTGGCAGCCCTCTTGTACTTAAGTCGGCATTGTGCCTTTTGAATTTAATTCCGATGCAATTTCTGTGTTTCATCGTCAATAAGAAGGTCCAAATGGTAAAGTAAACCTGAAGTGAAGCATCGGAATCTAAAACTGGACTCACAGGAGATTTTTCAAATCATAGAAAGTTAGTGTGTCAGTCCTCTTGTACTTAAGTCGGCATTGTGCCTTTTGAGTTTAATTCCGACGCAATTTCTGTGCTTCATCGTCAATAAGAAGGTCCAAGGTATTCAGTAAACCTGAAGTGAAGCATCGGAATCTAAAACTGGACCCACAGGAGAGGTTCAAATCATAGAAAATTAGAGTGTTAGTCCTCTTGTACTTAAGTCGGCACTGTGTCTTTTGTATTAAATTCAGATGCAATTTCTGTGTTTGTTCGTCAATACGAAGGTCCAAGGGATACAGTAAGCCTAAAGTGAAGCATCGGAATCTAAAGCTGGACTCACAGGAGAGGTTCAAATCATAGAAAGGTAGATCGTCAGTCCTCTTGTACTTAAGTAGGCATTGCGCCTTTTGTATTAAATTCGGATGCAGTTTCTGTGTTTCATCGTCAATAAGAAGGTCCAAGGGATACAGTAATCCTGAAGTGAAGCATCGGAATCGAAAACTGGACTCACAGGAGAGGTTTAAATCATAGAAAGATAGGGTGTCAGTCCTCTTGTACTTAAGTCGGAATTGTTCCTTTTGTTTAATTTCGGATGCAATTTCTGTGTTTCATCGCCAAGAAGAAGGTCCAAGAGATATAGTAAACCTGAAGTGAAGCATCGGAATCTGAAACTGGACTCACTGGAGAGGTTCAAATCACAGAGAGTTAGAGTGTCAGTCCTCTTGTCCTTAAGTCGGCATTGTGCCTTTTAAATGTAATACCGATGCAATTTCTGTGTTTCATCGTCAATAAGGAGGTCCAAGGGATACAGTAAACCTGAAGTGAAGCATCGGAATCTAAAACTGGATTCACAGGAGATGTTCAAATCATAGAAAGTTAGACTGTCAGTCCTATTGTACTTCAGTCGGCATTGTGCCTTTTGAATTTAATTCCTACGCAATTTCTGTGCTTCATCGTCAATAAGAAGGTCCAAATGGTAAAGTAAACCTCAAGTGAAGCATCGGAATCTAAAACTGGACTCACAGGAGAATTTTCAAATCATAGAAATTTAGAGTCTCAGTCCTCTTGTACTTAAGTCGGCATTGTGCCTTTTGAGTTTAATTCCGACGCAATTTCTGTGCTTCATCGTCAATAAGATTGTCCAAGGTATTCAGTAAACCTGAAGTGAAGCATCGGAATCTAAAACTGGACCCACAGGAGAGGTTCAAATCATAGAATATTAGAGTGTTAGTCCTCTTGTACTTAAGTCGGCATTGTGCCTTTTGTATTAAATTCGGATGCAATATCTGTGTTTCATCGTCAATAAGAAGGTCCGAGGGATACAGGAAACTTGAAGTGAAGCATCGGAACCAAAAACCGGTCTCACAGGAGAGGTTCAAATCATAGAATGTATGAAGAGTCAGTCCTCTTGTACTTAAGTGGCATTGTGCCTTTTGTATTAAACTCGGATGCAATTTCTGTGCTTCATCGTCAATAAGAAGGTCCAAGGTATACAGTAAACCTGAAGTGAAGAATCGGAATCTAAAACTGGACTCACAGGAGAGGTTCAAATCATAGAAAGTTAGAGTGTCAGTCCTCTTGTACTTAAGTCGGCATTGTGCCTTATGTATTAAATTCGGCTACAATTTCTGTGTTTCATCGTCAATTAGAAGGTCCAAGGTATACAGTAAACCTAAAGTGAAGCTTCGGAATCTAAAACTGGTCTCACAGGAAAGGTTCTGAACATAGACCGTAAGAAGTGTCAGTCCTCTTGTACTTAAGTCGGCATTGTGCCTTTTGTACTAAATTCGGATGCAATTTCTGTGTTTCATCGCCAATAAGAAGGTCCAAGGGATACAGTAAACTTGAAGTGAAGCATCGGAACCTAAAACCGGTCTCAACGGATAGGTTCAAATCATAGATTGTAAGAAGTGTCAGTCTGCTGGTACTTAAGTCGGCATTGTGCCTTTTGTATTTAATTCGGATGCATTCTCTGTGTTTAATCGTCAATAAGAAGGTCCAAGGGATACAGTAAACCTGAAGTGAAGCATCGGAATCCAAAACTGGTCTCACAGGACACGTTCAAATCAAAGAAAGTTAGAGTGTCAGTCCTCTTGTACTTAAGTCGGCATTGTGCCTTTTGTATTTCAGTCCGATGCAATATCTGTGTTTTATCGTCAATAAGGAGGTCCAAGGTATACAGTAAACCTGAAGTGAAGCGTCGGAATCTAAAACTGGACTCCCAGGAGAGGTTCAAATCATAGAACGTTAGAGCGTCAGTCCTCTTGTACTTAAGTCGGCATTGTGCCTTTTGTATTACACTCGGATGCAATATCTGTGTTTCATCGTCATTAAGAAGGCCCAAGGGATACAGTAATCCTGAAGTGAAGCATCGGAATCTAACACTGGACTCACAGGAGAGGTAAAAATCATACAAATTCGAGTGTCAGTCCTCCTGTACATAAGTCGGCATGGTGCCTTTTGAATTTAATTGCGATGCAATTTCTGTGCTTCATAGTCAATAAGAAGGTTCAAGGTATACAGTAAACCTGAAGTGTCGCATCGGAATCTGAAACTGGACTCACAGGAGAGGTTCAAATCATAGAAAGTTAGAGTGTCAGTCCTCTTGTACTTAAGTCGGCATTGTGCTTTTTGAATTTAATTCCGATGCAATTTCTGTGTTTCATCATCAATATCAAGGTCCAAGGGATACAGTAAATCAGAAGTGAAGCATCGGAATCTAAACCTCGACTCACAGGAGAGGTTCTAATCATAGAAAGTTAGAGTGTCAGTACTCTTGTACTTAAGTCGGCATTGTGACTTTAAATTAAGTTCGGATGCAATTACTGTGTTTCATCGTCAATATGGTCCAACGGATACAGTAAACCTGAAGTGAACCATCGGAATCTAAAACTGGACTCCTAAAAAAGATTCAAATCATTGAAAGTTAGAGTGTAAGTCCTCTTGTACTTAAATCGGCATTGTGCCTTTTGTATTAAATTCGGATGCAATTTCTGTGTTTCGTCGTCAATAAGAAGGTCCGAGGGATACAGTAAACCTGATGCGAAGCATCGGAATCTAAAACTGGACTCACAGGAGAGGTTCAAATCATTGAAAGTTAGAGTGTCAGTCCTCTTGTACTTAAATCGGATTTGTGCCTTTTGTATTAAATTCGGATGCAATTTCTGTGTTTCATCGTCAATAAGAAGGTACAAGGAATACAGTAAACTTGAAGTGAAGCATCAGAACCTAAAACCGGTTTCACAGGAGAGGTTCAAATCATAGATTGTAAGAAGTGTCAGTCCACTTGTACTTAAGTCGGCATTGTGCCTTTTGTATTTAATTCGGATGCAATTTCTGTGTTTAATCGTCAATATGAAGGTCCAAGGGATACAGTAAACCTGAAGTGAAGCATCGGAATCTAAAACTGGATTCACAAGAGAGGTTCAAATCATAGAAAGTTAGAGTGTCAGTCCTCTTGTACTTCAGTCGGCATTCTGCCTTTTGAATTTAATTCCGATGCAATTTCTGTGTTTCATCGTCAATAAGAAGGTCCAAGGTATACAGTAAACCTGAAGTGAAGCATCGGAATCCAAAACTGGACTCACAGGACACGTTCAAATCATAGAAAGTTAGAGTGTCAGTCCTCTTGTACTTAAGTCGGCTTTGTGCCTTTTTTATTTATTTCCGATGCAATATCTGTGTTTCATCGTCAATAAGGAGGTCCAAGGTATACAGTAAACCTGAAGTGAAGTGTCGGAAACTAAAACTGGACTCCCAGGAGAGGTTCAAATCATAGAAAGTTAGAGTGGCAGCCCTCTTGTACTTAAGTCGGCATTGTGCCTTTTGAATTTAATTCCGATGCAATTTCTGTGTTTCATCGTCAATAAGAAGGTCCAAATGGTAAAGTAAACCTGAAGTGAAGCATCGGAATCTAAAACTGGACTCACAGGAGATTTTTCAAATCATAGAAAGTTAGTGTGTCAGTCCTCTTGTACTTAAGTCGGCATTGTGCCTTTTGAGTTTAATTCCGACGCAATTTCTGTGCTTCATCGTCAATAAGAAGGTCCAAGGTATTCAGTAAACCTGAAGTGAAGCATCGGAATCTAAAACTGGACCCACAGGAGAGGTTCAAATCATAGAAAATTAGAGTGTTAGTCCTCTTGTACTTAAGTCGGCACTGTGTCTTTTGTATTAAATTCAGATGCAATTTCTGTGTTTGTTCGTCAATACGAAGGTCCAAGGGATACAGTAAGCCTAAAGTGAAGCATCGGAATCTAAAGCTGGACAAACAGGAGAGGTTCAAATCATAGAAAGGTAGATCGTCAGTCCTCTTGTACTTAAGTAGGCATTGCGCCTTTTGTATTAAATTCGGATGCAGTTTCTGTGTTTCATCGTCAATAAGAAGGTCCAAGGGATACAGTAATCCTGAAGTGAAGCATCGGAATCGAAAACTGGACTCACAGGAGAGGTTTAAATCATAGAAAGATAGGGTGTCAGTCCTCTTGTACTTAAGTCGGAATTGTTCCTTTTGTTTAATTTCGGATGCAATTTCTGTGTTTCATCGCCAAGAAGAAGGTCCAAGAGATATAGTAAACCTGAAGTGAAGCATCGGAATCTGAAACTGGACTCACTGGAGAGGTTCAAATCACAGAGAGTTAGAGTGTCAGTCCTCTTGTCCTTAAGTCGGCATTGTGCCTTTTAAATGTAATACCGATGCAATTTCTGTGTTTCATCGTCAATAAGGAGGTCCAAGGGATACAGTAAATCTGAAGTGAAGCATCGGAATCTGAAACGGGACTCACAGGAGAGGTTCAAATCAGAGAAAGTTAGAGTGTCAGTCCGCTTTTACTTAAGTCGGCATTGTGCCTTTTGTATTACATTCGGTTGCAATATCTGTGTTTCATCGTCAATAAGAAGGTCCAAGGGATACAGTAAACCTGAAGTGAAGCATCGGAATCTGACACTGGACTCACAGCAGAGGTTCAAATCATAAAAATTGGAGTGTCAGTCCTCTTGTACTTAAGTCGGCATTTTGCCTTTGAATTTCATTCCGATGCAATTTCTGTGCTGCATCGTCAATAAGAAGGTCCAAGGTATACAGTAAACTTAAAGTGAAGCATCGGAATTTAAAACTGATCTCACAGGAGAGTTTCAAATCATAAAAAGTTAGAGTGTCAGTTCTCTTGTACTTAAGTCGGCATTGTGCCTTTTGAATTTAATTCCGGTGCAATTTCTGTGTTTCGTCGTCAAGAAGAAGGTCTAAAGGATACAGTAAACCTGAAGTGAAGCATCGGAATCTAAAACTGGACTCACAGGAGAGGTTCAAATTATAGAAAGTTAGAGTGTCAGTCCCCTTGTACTTAAGTCGGCATTGTGCCTTTTGTATAAAATTCGGATGCAATTTCTGTGGTTGTTCGTCTATACGAAAGGCCAAGGGATACCGTAAACCTGAAGTGAAGCATCGGAATCTAAATCTCGACTCACAGGAGAGGTTCAAATCATAGAAAGCTAGAGTGTCAGTCCTCTTGTACTTAAGTTGGCGTTGTGCCTTTTGTATTAAATTCGGATGCTGTTTCTGTATTTCATCGTCAATACGAAGGTCCAAGGGATACAGTAAACCTGAAGGGAAGCATCGGAATCAAAAACTGCATTCACAGGAGATGTGCAAATCATAGAAAGTTAGACTGTCAGTCCTATTGTACTTCAGTCGGCATTGTGCCTTTTGAATTTAATTCCTACGCAATTTCTGTGCTTCATCGTCAATAAGAAGGTCTAAATGGTAAAGTAAACCTCAAGTGAAGCATCGGAATGTAAAACTGGACTCACAGCAGAATTTTCAAATCATAGAAATTTAGAGTGTCAGTCCTCTTGTACTTAAGTCGGCATTGTGCCTTCTGAGTTTAATTCCGACGCAATTTCTGTGCTTCATAGTCAATAAGAAGGTCCAAGGTATTCAGTAAACCTGAAGTGAAGCATCGGAATTTAAAACTGGACCCACAGGAGAGGTTCAAATCATAGAATGTTAGAGTGTTAGTCCTCTTGTACTTAAGTCGGCATTGTGCCTTTTGTATTAAATTCGGATGCAATTTCTGTGTTTGTTCGTCAATACGAAGGTCCAAGGGATACAGTAAGCCTAAAGTGAAGCATCGGAATCTAAAGCTGGACTCACAGGAGAGTTTCAAATTATAGAAAGGTAGAGTGTCAGTTCTCTTGTACTTAAGTAGGCATTGTGCCTTTTGTATTAAATTCGGATGCAGTTTCTGTGTTTCATCGTCAATAAGAAGGTCCAAGGGATACAGTAATCCTGAAGTGAAGCATCGGAATCGAAAACTGGACTCACAGGAGAGGTTTAAATCATAGAAAGATAGGGTGTCAGTCCTCTTGTACTTAAGTCGGAATTGTTCCTTTTGTTTAATTTCGGATGCAATTTCTGTGTTTCATCGCCAAGAAGAAGGTCCAAGAGATATAGTAAACCTGAAGTGAAGCATCGGAATCTGAAACTGGACTCACAGGAGAGGTTCAAATCACAGAGAGTTAGAGTGTCAGTCCTCTTGTCCTTAAGTCGGCATTGTGCCTTTTAAATGTAATACCGATGCAATTTCTGTGTTTCATCGTCAATAAGGAGGTCCAAGGGATACAGTAAATCTGAAGTGAAGCATCGGAATCTAAAACGGGACTCACAGGAGAGGTTCAAATCATAGAAAGTTAGAGTGTCAGTCCTATTTTACTTAAGTCGGCATTGTGCCTTTTGTATTACATTCGGTTGCAATATCTGTGTTTCATCGTCAATAAGAAGGTCCAAGGGATACAGTAAACCTGAAGTGAAGCATCGGAATCTGACACTGGACTCACAGCAGAGGTTCAAATCATAAAAATTGGAGTGTCAGTCCTCTTGTACTTAAGTCGGCATTTTGCCTTTGAATTTCATTCCGATGCAATTTCTGTGCTGCATCGTCAATAAGAAGGTCCAAGGTATACAGTAAACTGAAAGTGAAGCATCGGAATTTAAAACTGATCTCACAGGAGAGGTTCAAATCATAAAAAGTTAGAGTGTCAGTTCTCTTGTACTTAAGTCGGCATTGTGCCTTTTGAATTTAATTCCGGTGCAATTTCTGTGTTTCGTCGTCAAGAAGAAGGTCTAAAGGATACAGTAAACCTGAAGTGAAGCATCGGAATCTAAAACTGGACTCACAGGAGAGGTTCAAATCATAGAAAGTTAGAGTGTCAGTCCCCTTGTACTTAAGTCGGCATTGTGCCTTTTGTATAAAATTCGGATGCAATTTCTGTGGTTGTTCGTCAATACGAAAGGCCAAGGGATACCGTAAACCTGAAGTGAAGCATCGGAATCTAAATCTCGACTCACAGGAGAGGTTCAAATCATAGAAAGCTAGAGTGTCAGTCCTCTTGTACTTAAGTTGGTGTTGTGCCTTTTGTATTAAATTCGGATGCTGTTTCTGTATTTCATCGTCAATACGAAGGTCCAAGGGATACAGTAAACCTGAAGGGAAGCATCGGAATCGAAAACTGGATTCACAGGAGATGTTCAAATCATAGAAAGTTAGACTGTCAGTCCTATTGTACTTCAGTCGGCATTGTGCCTTTTGAATTTAATTCCTACGCAATTTCTGTGCTTCATCGTCAATAAGAAGGTCTAAATGGTAAAGTAAACCTCAAGTGAAGCATCGGAATGTAAAACTGGACTCACAGCAGAATTTTCAAATCATAGAAATTTAGAGTGTCAGTCCTCTTGTACTTAAGTCGGCATTGTGCCTTCTGAGTTTAATTCCGACGCAATTTCTGTGCTTCATAGTCAATAAGATGGTCCAAGGTATTCAGTAAACCTGAAGTGAAGCATCGGAATTTAAAACTGGACCCACAGGAGAGGTTCAAATCATAGAAAGTTAGAGTGTTAGTCCTCTTGTACTTAAGTCGGCATTGTGCCTTTTGTATTAAATTCGGATGCAATTTCTGTGTTTGTTCGTCAATACGAAGGTCCAAGGGATACAGTAAGCCTAAAGTGAAGCATCGGAATCTAAAGCTGGACTCACAGGAGAGTTTCAAATTATAGAAAGGTAGAGTGTCAGTTCTCTTGTACTTAAGTAGGCATTGTGCCTTTTGTATTAAATTCGGATGCAGTTTCTGTGTTTCATCATCAATAAGAAGGTCCAAGGGATACAGTAATCCTGAAGTGAAGCATCGGACTCGAAAACTGGAGTCACAGGAGAGGTTCAAATCATAGAAAGTTAAGGTGTCAGTCCTCTTGTACTTATGTCGGAATTGTTCCTTTTGTTTAATTTCGGATGCAATTTCTGTGTTTCATCGACAAGAAGAAGGTCCAAGAGATATAGCAAACCTGAAGTGAAGCATCGGAATCTGAAACTGGACTCACGGGAGAGGTTCAAATCATAGAAAGTTAGAGTGTCAGTCCTCTTGTACTTAAGTCGGCATTGTGCCTTTTAAATTTAATACCGATGCAATTTCTATGTTTCATCGTCAATAAGAAGGTCCAAGGGATACAGTAAATCTGAAGTGAAGCATCGGAATCTGAAACTGGACTCACAGGAGAGGTTCAAATCATAGAAAGTTTGAGTGTCAGTCCTCTTTTACTTAAGTCGGCATTGTGCCTTTTGTATCAAACTCGGATGCAATTTCTGTGTTTCATCGTCAATAAAAAGGTCGAAGGGATACAGTAACCCTGAAGTGAAGCATCGGAATCTAAAACTGGACTCACAGGAGAGGTTCAGATCATAGATAGTTAGAGTGTCAGTCCTCTTGTACTTAAGTCGTCATTGTGCCTTTTGTATTAATTTCGGATGCAATTTCTGTGTTTCATCGTCAATAAGAAGGTCCAAGGGATACAGTAAACTTGAAGTGAAGCATCGGAACCAAAAACCGGTCTCACAGGAGAGGTTCAAATCATAGATTGTAAGAAGTGTCAGTCCGCTTGTACTTAAGTCGGCATTATGCCTTTTGTATTTAATTCGGATGCAATTTCTGTGTTTAATTGTCAATAAGAAGGTCCAAGGGATACTGTAAACCTGAAGTGAAGCATCGGAAACTAAAACTGGATTCACAGGAGAGGTTCAAATCATAGAAAGTTAGAGTGTCAGTGCTCTTGTACTTCGGTCGGCATTGCGCCTTTTAAATTTAATTCCGATGCAATGTCTGTGTATCATCGTCAATAAGGAGGTCCAAGGTATACAGTAAACCTGAAGTGAAGCTTCGGAATCTAAAACTGGACACCCAGGAGAGGTTCAACACATAGAAAGTTAGAGTGTCAGTCCTCTTGTACTTAAGTCGGCATTGTGCCTTTTGTATTAATTTCGGATGCAATTTCTGTGTTTCATCGTCAATAAGAAGGTCCAAGGGATACAGTAAACTTGAAGTGAAGCATCGGAACCAAAAACCGGTCTCACAGGAGAGGTTCACATCATAGATTGTAAGAAGTGTCAGTCCGCTTGTACTTAAGTCGGCATTGTGCCTTTTGTATTTAATTCGGTTGCAATTTCTGTGTTTAATTGTCAATAAGAAGGTCCAAGGGATACAGTAAACCTGAAGTGAAGCATCGGAATCTAACATTGGACTCACAGGAGAGGTTCAAATCATAAAAAGTTGGAGTGTCAGTCCTCTTGTACTTAAGTCGGCATTGTGCCTTTTGAATTAAATTCGGATGCAATTTCTGTGTTTGTTCGTCAATACGAAGGTCCAAGGGATACAGTAAACCTGAAGTGAAGCATAGGAATCTAAAACTGGACTAACAGGAGAGGTTAAAATCATAGAAAGGTAGAGTGTCAGTACTCTTGTACTTAAATCGGCATTGTGCCTTTTGTATTAAATTCGGATGCAATTTCTGTGTTTCATCGTCAATAAGAAGGTCCAAGGGATACAGTAAACCTGAAGCGAAGCATCGGAATCTAAAACTGGACTCACAGGAGCGGTTCAAATGATTGAAAGTTAGAGTGTCAGTCCCCTTGTACTTAAATCGGCATTGTGCCTCTTGTAATAAATTCGGATGCAATTTCTGTGTTTCATCGTCAATAAGAAGGTCTAAGGGATACCGTAAACTTGAAGTGAAGCATCGGAACCTAAAACCGGTCTGACAGGAGAGGTTCAAATCATAGATTGTAAGAAGTGTCAGTCCGCTTGTACTTAAGTCGGCATTGTGCCTTTTGAATTAAATTCCGATCCAATTTCTGTGTTTCATCGTCAATAAGAAGGTTCATGGGATACAGTAAACCTGAAGTGAAGCATCGGAATCTAAAACTGGACTAACAGGAGAGGTTCAAATCATAGAAAGGTAGAGTGTCAGTACTCTTGTACTTAAATCGGAATTGTGCCTTTTGTATTAAGTTCGGATGCAATTTCTGTGTTTCATCGTCAATAAGAAGGTCCAAGGGATACGGTAAACCTGAAGCGAAGCATCGGAATCTAAAACTGGACTCACAGGAGAGGTTCAAATCATTGAAAGTTAGAGTGTCAGTCCTCTTGTACTTAAGTCGGCATTATGCCTTTTGAATTTAATTCCGATGCAATTTCTGTGTTTCATCGTCAATAAGAAGGTTTAAAGGGTAAAGTAAACCTGAAGTTAAGCTTTGGAATCTAAAACTGGACTCACAGGAGAGGTTCAAATCATAGAAAGTTAGAGTGTCAGACCTCTTGTACTTAAGTCGGCATTGTGCCTTTTGAATTTAATTCCGACGCAATTTCTGTGCTTCATAGTCAATAAGAAGGTCCAAGGTATTCAGTAAACCTGAAGTGAAGCATCGGAATTTAAAACTGGACCCACAGGAGATGTTCAAATCATAGAATGTTAGAGTGTTAGTCCTCTTGTACTTAAGTCGGCATTGTGCCTTTTGTATTAAATTCGGATGCAATTTCTGTGTTTGTTCGTCAATACGAAGGTCCAAGGGATACAGTAAGCCTAAAGTGAAGCATCGGAATCTAAAGCTGGACTCACAGGAGAGTTTCAAATTATAGAAAGGTAGAGTGTCAGTTCTCTTGTACTTAAGTAGGCATTGTGCCTTTTGTATTAAATTCGGATGCAGTTTCTGTGTTTCATCGTCAATAAGAAGGTCCAAGGGATACAGTAATCCTGAAGTGAAGCATCGGAATCGAAAACTGGACTCACAGGAGAGGTTTAAATCATAGAAAGATAGGGTGTCAGTCCTCTTGTACTTAAGTCGGAGTTGTTCCTTTTGTTTAATTTCGGATGCAATTTCTGTGTTTCATCGCCAAGAAGAAGGTCCAAGAGATATAGTAAACCTGAAGTGAAGCATCGGAATCTGAAACTGGACTCACAGGAGAGGTTCAAATCACAGAGAGTTAGAGTGTCAGTCCTCTTGTCCTTAAGTCGGCATTGTGCCTTTTAAATGTAATACCGATGCAATTTCTGTGTTTCATCGTCAATAAGGAGGTCCAAGGGATACAGTAAATCTGAAGTGAAGCATCGGAATCTAAAACGGGACTCACATAAGAGGTTCAAATCATAGATAGTTAGAGTGTCAGTCCTATTTTACTTAAGTCGGCATTGTGCCTTTTGTATTACATTCGGTTGCAATATCTGTGTTTCATCGTCAATAAGAAGGTCCAAGGGATACAGTAAACCTGAAGTGAAGCATCGGAATCTGACACTGGACTCACAGCAGAGGTTCAAATCATAAAAATTGGAGTGTCAGTCCTCTTGTACTTAAGTCGGCATTTTGCCTTTGAATTTCATTCCGATGCAATTTCTGTGCTGCATCGTCAATAAGAAGGTCCAAGGTATACAGTAAACTGAAAGTGAAGCATCGGAATTTAAAACTGATCTCACAGGAGAGGTTCAAATCATAAAAAGTTAGAGTGTCAGTTCTCTTGTACTTAAGTCGGCATTGTGCCTTTTGAATTTAATTCCGGTGCAATTTCTGTGTTTCGTCGTCAAGAAGAAGGTCTAAAGGATACAGTAAACCTGAAGTGAAGCATCGGAATCTAAAACTGGACTCACAGGAGAGGTTCAAATCATAGAAAGTTAGAGTGTCAGTCCCCTTGTACTTAAGTCGGCATTGTGCCTTTTGTATAAAATTCGGATGCAATTTCTGTGGTTGTTCGTCAATACGAAAGGCCAAGGGATACCGTAAACCTGAAGTGAAGCATCGGAATCTAAATCTCGACTCACAGGAGAGGTTCAAATCATAGAAAGCTAGAGTGTCAGTCCTCTTGTACTTAAGTTGGTGTTGTGCCTTTTGTATTAAATTCGGATGCTGTTTCTGTATTTCATCGTCAATACGAAGGTCCAAGGGATACAGTAAACCTGAAGGGAAGCATCGGAATCGAAAACTGGATTCACAGGAGATGTTCAAATCATAGAAAGTTAGACTGTCAGTCCTATTGTACTTCAGTCGGCATTGTGCCTTTTGAATTTAATTCCTACGCAATTTCTGTGCTTCATCGTCAATAAGAAGGTCTAAATGGTAAAGTAAACCTCAAGTGAAGCATCGGAATGTAAAACTGGACTCACAGCAGAATTTTCAAATCATAGAAATTTAGAGTGTCAGTCCTCTTGTACTTAAGTCGGCATTGTGCCTTCTGAGTTTAATTCCGACGCAATTTCTGTGCTTCATAGTCAATAAGATGGTCCAAGGTATTCAGTAAACCTGAAGTGAAGCATCGGAATTTAAAACTGGACCCACAGGAGAGGTTCAAATCATAGAAAGTTAGAGTGTTAGTCCTCTTGTACTTAAGTCGGCATTGTGCCTTTTGTATTAAATTCGGATGCAATTTCTGTGTTTGTTCGTCAATTCGAAGGTCCAAGGGATACAGTAAGCCTAAAGTGAAGCATCGGAATCTAAAGCTGGACTCACAGGAGAGTTTCAAATTATAGAAAGGTAGAGTGTCAGTTCTCTTGTACTTAAGTAGGCATTGTGCCTTTTGTATTAAATTCGGATGCAGTTTCTGTGTTTCATCGTCAATAAGAAGGTCCAAGGGATACAGTAATCCTGAAGTGAAGCATCGGACTCGAAAACTGGAGTCACAGGAGAGGTTCAAATCATAGAAAGTTAAGGTGTCAGTCCTCTTGTACTTAAGTCGGAATTGTTCCTTTTGTTTAATTTCGGATGCAATTTCTGTGTTTCATCGACAAGAAGAAGGTCCAAGAGATATAGCAAACCTGAAGTGAAGCATCGGAATCTGAAACTGGACTCACGGGAGAGGTTCAAATCATAGAAAGTTAGAGTGTCAGTCCTCTTGTACTTAAGTCGGCATTGTGCCTTTTAAATTTAATACCGATGCAATTTCTATGTTTCATCGTCAATAAGAAGTTCCAAGGGATACAGTAAATCTGAAGTGAAGCATCGGAATCTGAAACTGGACTCACAGGAGAGGTTCAAATCATAGAAAGTTTGAGTGTCAGTCCTCTTTTACTTAAGTCGGCATTGTGCCTTTTGTATCAAACTCGGATGCAATTTCTGTGTTTCATCGTCAATATAAAGGTCGAAGGGATACAGTAACCCTGAAGTGAAGCATCGGAATCTTAAAACTGGACTCACAGGAGAGGTTCAGATCATAGATAGTTAGAGTGTCAGTCCTCTTGTACTTAAGTCGTCATTGTGCCTTTTGTATTAATTTCGGATGCAATTTCTGTGTTTCATCGTCAATAAGAAGGTCCAAGGGATACAGTAAACTTGAAGTGAAGCATCGGAACCAAAAACCGGTCTCACAGGAGAGGTTCAAATCATAGATTGTAAGAAGTGTCAGTCCGCTTGTACTTAAGTCGGCATTGTGCCTTTTGTATTTAATTCGGATGCAATTTCTGTGTTTAATTGTCAATAAGAAGGTCCAAGGGATACTGTAAACCTGAAGTGAAGCATCGGAAACTAAAACTGGATTCACAGGAGAGGTTCAAATCATAGAAAGTTAGAGTGTCAGTGCTCTTGTACTTCGGTCGGCATTGCGCCTTTTAAATTTAATTCTGATGCAATGTCTGTGTATCATCGTCAATAAGGAGGTCCAAGGTATACAGTAAACCTGAAGTGAAGCTTCGGAATCTAAAACTGGACACCCAGGAGAGGTTCAACACATAGAAAGTTAGAGTGTCAGTCCTCTTGTACTTAAGTCGGCATTGTGCCTTTTGTATTAATTTCGGATGCAATTTCTGTGTTTCATCGTCAATAAGAAGGTCCAAGGGATACAGTAAACTTGAAGTGAAGCATCGGAACCAAAAACCGGTCTCACAGGAGAGGTTCACATCATAGATTGTAAGAAGTGTCAGTCCGCTTGTACTTAAGTCGGCATTGTGCCTTTTGTATTTAATTCGGATGCAATTTCTGTGTTTAATTGTCAATAAGAAGGTCCAAGGGATACAGTAAACCTGAAGTGAAGCATCGGAATCTAACATTGGACTCACAGGAGAGGTTCTAATCATAAAAAGTTGGAGTGTCAGTCCTCTTGTACTTAAGTCGGCATTGTGCCTTTTGAATTAAATTCGGATGCAATTTCTGTGTTTGTTCGTCAATACGAAGGTCCAAGGGATACAGTAAACCTGAAGTGAAGCATAGGAATCTAAAACTGGACTAACAGGAGAGGTTCAAATCATAGAAAGGTAGAGTGTCAGTACTCTTGTACTTCAATCGGCATTGTGCCTTTTGTATTAAATTCGGATGCAATTTCTGTGTTTCATCGTCAATAAGAAGGTCCAAGGGATACAGTAAACCTGAAGCGAAGCATCGGAATCTAAAACTGGACTCACAGGAGCGGTTCAAATGATTGAAAGTTAGAGTGTCAGTCCCCTTGTACTTAAATCGGCATTGTGCCTTTTGTAATAAATTCAGATGCAATTTCTGTGTTTCATCGTCAATAAGAAGGTCTAAGGGATACCGTAAACTTGAAGTGAAGCATCGGAACCTAAAACCGGTCTGACAGGAGAGGTTCAAATCATAGATTGTAAGAAGTGTCAGTCCGCTTGTACTTAAGTCGGCATTGTGCCTTTTGAATTAAATTCCGATCCAATTTCTGTGTTTCATCGTCAATAAGAAGGTTCATGGGATACAGTAAACCTGAAGTGAAGCATCGGAATCTAAAACTGGACTAACAGGAGAGGTTCAAATCATAGAAAGGTAGAGTGTCAGTACTCTTGTACTTAAATCGGAATTGTGCCTTTTGTATTAAATTCGGATGCAATTTCTGTGTTTCATCGTCAATAAGAAGGTCCAAGGGATACGGTAAACCTGAAGCGAAGCATCGGAATCTAAAACTGGACTCACAGGAGAGGTTCAAATCATTGAAAGTTAGAGTGTCAGTCCTCTTGTACTTAAGTCGGCATTATGCCTTTTGAATTTCATTCCGATGCAATTTCTGTGTTTCATCGTCAATAAGAAGGTTTAAAGGGTAAAGTAAACCTGAAGTTAAGCTTTGGAATCTAAAACTTGACTCACAGGAGAGGTTCAAATCATAGAAAGTTAGAGTGTCAGACCTCTTGTACTTAAGTCGGCATTGTGCCTTTTGAATTTAATTCCGACGCAATTTCTGTGCTTCATCGTCAATAAGAAGGTCCAAGGTATTCTGTAAACCTGAAGTGAAGCATCGGAATCTAAAACTGGACCCACAGGAGAGGTTCAAATCATAGAAAGTTAGAGTGTCAGTCATCTTGTACTTAAGTCGGCATTGTGCCTTTTGTATTAAATTCGGATGCAATTTCTGTGTTTGTTCGTCAATACGAAGGTCCAAGGGGTACAGTAAGCCTGAAGTGAAACATCGGAATCTAAAGCTGGACTCACAGGAGAGGTTCAAATCATAGATAGGTAGTGGCAGTCCTCTTGTACTTAAGTCGGCATTGTGCCTTTTGTATTAAATTCGAATTCAGTTTCTGTGTTTCATCGACAATAAGAAGGTCCAAGGGATACAGTAAACCTGAAGTGAAGCATCGGAATCGAAAACTGGACTCACAGGAGAGGTTCAAATCATAGAAAGTTAAGGTGTCAGTCCTCTTGTACTTAAGTCGGCAATGTTCCTTTTGTATTAATTTCGGATGCAATTTCTGTGTTTCATCGTCAATAATATGGTCCAAGAGATACAGTAAACCTGAAGTGTAGCATCGGAATCTAAAACTGGACTCACAGGAGAGGTTCAAATCATATAAAGTTAGAGTGTCTGTCCTCTTGTACTTATGTCGGCATTGTGCCTTTTGAATTTAATACCGATGCAATTTCTGTTTCATCGTCAATAAGAAGGTCCAAGGGATACTGTAAATCTGAAGTGAAGCATCGGAATCTAAAACTGGACTCACAGGAGAGGTTCAAACCATAAGAAGATAGAGTGTCAGTCCCGTTGTACTTAAGTCGGCATTGTGCCTTCTGTATTAAATTCGGATGCAATTTCTGTGTTTTATCGTCAATACAAAGGTCCAAGGGATACAGTAAACCGGAAGTGAAGCATCGGAATCTAAAACTAGACTCACAGGAGAGGTTCAGATCATAGATAGTTAGAGTGTCAGTCCTCTTGTACTTAAGTCGGCATTGTGCCTTTTGTATTATTTTCGGATGCAATTTCTGTGTTTCATCGTCAATAAGATGGTCCAAGTGATACTGTAAACTTGAAGTGTAGCATCGGAACCAAAAACCGGTCTAACAGGAGAGGTTCAAATCAAAGAATGTAAGAAGAGTCAGTGCTGTTGTACTGAAGTGGCATTGTGCCTTTTGTATTTAATTCGGATGCAATCTCTGTGTTTCATCGTCAATAAGAAGGCCCCAGGGATACAGTAAACCTGAAGTGAAACATCGGAATCCAAATCTGGACTCACAGGAGAGGTTCAAATCATAGAAAGTTAGAGTGACAGTCCTCTTATACTTATGTCGGCATTGTGCCTTTTGAATTTAATTCCGATGCAATTTCTGTGCGTCATAGTCAATAAGAAGGTTCAAGGAATACAGTATACCTGAAGCGAAGCATCGCAATCTAAGACTGGACTCACAGGAGAGGTTCAAATCATAGAAAGTTAGAGTGTCATTCCTCTTGTACTTAAGTCGGCATTGTGCCTTTTGTATTGAATTCGGATGCAATTACTGTGCTTCATCGTCAATAAGAAAGTCCAAAGTATACAGTAAACCTGAAGTGAAGCATCGGAATTTAAAACTGAACTCACAGGAGAGGTTCAAATCATAAAAAGTTAGAGTGTCAGTTCTCTTGTACTTAAGTCGGCATTGTGCCTTTCGAATTAAATTCGGATGCAATTTCTGTGTTTGTTCGTCAATACAAAGGTCCAAGGGATACAGTGAACTTGAAGCGAAGCATCGGAATCAAAAACTGGACTCACAGGAGAGGTTCAAATCATTGAAAGTTAGAGTGTCAGTCCTCATGTACTTTTATCGGCATTGTGCCTCTTGTATTAAATTCGGCAGCAATTTCTGTGTTTCATCGTCAATAAGAAGGTCCAAGGGATACAGTAAACTTTAATTGAAGCATCGGAACCTAAAACCGGTCTCACAGGAGAGGTTCAAATCATAGATGGTAAGAAGTTTCAGTCCGCTTGTACTTAAGTCGGCATTGTGCCTTTTGTATTTAATTCGGATGCAATTTCTGTGTTTAATCGTCGATATGAAGATTCAAGTGATACAGTAAACCTGAAGTGAAGCATCGGAATCTTAAACTGGATTCACAGGAGAGGTTCAAATCATAGAAAGTTAGAGTGTCAGTCCTCTTGTACTTCAGTCTGCATTGTGCCTTTTGAATTTAATTCCGATGTAATTTCTGTGTTTCATCGTCAATAAGAAGGTCCAAGGTATACAGTAAACCTGAAGTGAAGCGTCGGAATCTAAAACTGGACTCCCAGGAGCGGTTCAAATCATAGAAAGTTAGAGTGTCAGTCCTCTTGTACTTAAGTCGGCATTGTGCTTTTTGAATTTAATTCCGATGCAATTTCTGTGTTTCATCGTCAATAAGAAGGTTTAAAGTGTAAAGTAAACCTGAAGTGAAGCATCGGAATCCAAAACTGGACTCACAGGAGAGGCTCAAATCATATAAAGTTAGAGTGTCAGTCCTCTTGTACTTATGTCGGCATTGTGCCTTTTGAATTTAATACCGATGCAATTACTGTGTTACATCGTCAATAAGAAGGTCCAAGGGATACAGTAAATCTGAAGTGAAGCATCGGAATCTAAAACTGGACTCACAGGAGAGGCTCAAATCATAGAAAGTTAGAGTGTCAGTCCTGTTGTACGTAAGTCGGCATTGTGCCTTCAGTATTAAATTCGGATGCAATTTCTGTGTTTCATCGTCAATAAAAAGGTCCAAGGGATACAGTAAACCTGAAGTGAAGCATCGGAATCTAAAACTAGACTCACAGGAGAGGTTCAGATCATAGATAGTTAGAGTGCCAGTCCTCTCGTACTTAAGTCGGCATTGTGTATTTTGTATTATTTTCGGATGCAATTTCTGTGTTTCATCGTCAATAAGAAGGTCCAAGGGATACTGTAAACTTGAAGTGTAGCATCGGAACCAAAAACCGGTCCCACAGGAGAGGTTCAAATCATAGAATGTAAGAAGAGTCAGTCCTCTTGTACTGAAGTGGCATTGTGCCTTTTGAATTTAATTCGGATGCAATCTCAGTGTTTCATCGTCAATAAGAAGGCCCCTGGGATACAGTAAACCTGAAGTGAAGCATCGGAATCCAAAACTGGACTCACAGGAGAGATTCAAATCATAGAAATTTAGAGTGGCAGTCCTCATTTACTTATGTCGGCATTGTGCCTTATGAATTTCATTCCGATGCAATTTCTGTGATTCATAGTCAATAAGAAGGTTCAAGGTATACAGTATACCTGAAGTGAAGCATCGCAATCTAAAACTGGACTCACAGGAGAGGTTCAAATCATAGAAATTTAGAGTGTCATTCCGCTTGTACTTAAGTCGGCATTGTGCCTTTTGTATTGAATTCGGATGCAATTTCTGCGCTTCATTGTCAATAAGAAGGTCCAAAGTATACAGTAAACCTGAAGTGAAGCATCGGAATTTAAAACTGAACTCACAGGAGAGGTTCAAATCATAAAAAGTTAGAGTGTCAGTTCTCTTGTACTTAAGTCGGCATTGTGCCTTTTGAATTAAATTCGGATGCAATTTCTGTGTTTGTTCGTCAATACGAAGGTCCAAGGGATACAGTAAACCTGAAGTGAAGCATCGGAATCCAAAACTGGACTCACAGGAGAGGTTCAAATCATAGAAAGGTAGAGTGTCCGTACTCTTGTACTTAAATCAGCATTGTGCCTTTTGTGTTAAATTCGGATGCAATTTCTGTGATTCATCGTCAATAAGAAGGTCCAAGGGATACAGTAAACTTGAAGCGAAGCATCGGAATCAAAAACTGGACTCACAGGAGAGGTTCAAATCATTGAAAGTTAGAGTCTAAGTCCTCTTGTACTTAAATCGGCATTGTGGCTCTTGTATTAAATTCGGCAGCAATTTCTGTGTTTCATCGTCAATAAGAAGGTCCAAGGGATACAGTAAACTTTAAGTGAAGCATCGGAACCTAAAACCGGTCTCACAGGAGAGGTTCAAATCATAGATTGTAAGAAGTGTCAGTCCGCTTGTACTTAAGTCGGCATTGTGCCTTTTGTATTTTATTCGGATGCAATTTCTGTGTTTAATCGTCAATATGAAGATACAAGTGATACAGTAAACCTGAAGTGAAGCATCGGAATCTAAAACTGGATTGACAGGAGAGGTTCAAATCATAGAAAGTTAGAATGTCAGTCTTCTTCTACTTCAGTCTGCATTGTGCCTTTTGAATTTAATTCCGATGTAATATCTGTGTTTCAACGCCAATAAGAAGGTCCAAGGTATACAGTAAACCTGAAGTGAAGCGTCGGAATCTAAAACTGGACTCCCAGGAGAGGTTAAAATCATAGAAAGTTAGAGTGTCAGTCCTCTTGTACTTAAGTCGGCATTGTGCTTTTTGAATTTAATTCCGATGCAATTTCTGTGTTTCATCGTCAATAAGAAGGTTTAAAGGGTAAAGTAAACCTGAGGTGAAGCTTTGGAATCTAAAACTGGACTCACAGGAGAGGTTCAAATCATAGAAAGTTAGAGTGTCAGTCCTCTTGTACTTAAGTCGGCATTGTGCCTGTTGAATTTAATTCCGACGCAATTTCTGTGCTTCATCGTCAATAAGAAGATCCAAGGTATTCAGAAAACCTGAAGTGAAGCATCGGAATCTAAATCTGGACCCACAGGAGAGCTTCAAATCATAGAATGTTAGAGTGTCAGTCTTCTTGTACTTAAGTCGGCATTGTTCCTTTTGTATTAATTTCGGATGCAATTTCTGTGTTCCATCGTCAATAAGAAGGTCCAAGAGATAATGTGAACCTGAAGTGAAGCATCGGAATCTAAAACTGGACTCACAGGAGAGGTTCAAATCATAGAAAGTTAGAGTGTCAGTCCTCTGGTACTTAAGTCGGCATTGTGCCTTTTGAATTTAATACCGATGCAATTTCTGTTTTTCATCGTCAATAAGAAAAACCAAGGGATACAGTAAATCTGAAGTGAAGCATCGGAATCTAAAACTGGACTCACAGGAGAGGTTGAAATCATAGAAAGTTAGAGTGTCAGTCCTGATGTACTTAGGTTGGCATTGTGCCTTCTGTATTAAATTCGGATGCAATTTCTGTGTTTCATCGTCAATAAAAAGGTCCAAGGGATACAGTAAACCTGAAGTGAAGCATCGGAATCTAAAACTGAACTCACAGGAGAGGTTCAGATCATAGATAGTTAGAGTGTCAGTCCTCTTGTACTTAAGTCCGCATTGTGCCTTTTGTATTAATTTCGGATGCAATTTCTGTGTTTCATCGTCGATTAGAAAGTCCAAGGGATAGTGTAAACTTGAAGTGAAGTATCGGAACCAAAAACCGGTCTCACAGGAGAGGTTCAAATCATAGAATGTAAGAAGAGTCTGTCCTCTTGTACTTAAGTGGCAGTGTGCCTTTTGAATTTAATACCGATGCAATTTCTGTGTTTCATCGTCAATAAGAAGGCCCCAGGGATACAGTAAACCTGAAGTGAAGCATCGGAATCCAAAACTGGAATCTTAGGAGAGGTTCAAATCATAGAAAGTTAGAGTGACAGTCCCCTTGTACTTATGTCAGCATTGTGCCTTTTGAATTTAATTCCGATGCAATTTCTGTGCTTCATAGTCAATAAGAAGGTTCAAGGTATACAGTAAACCTGAAGTGAAGCATCGCAATCAAATCTGGACTCACAGGAGAGGTTCTGAACTTAGACAGTAAGAAGTGTAAGTCCTCTTGTACTTAAGTCGGCACTGTGTCTTTTGTACTAAGTTCGGATGCAATTTCTGTGTTTCATCGTCAATAACAAGGGCCAAGGGATACAGTAAACTTGAAGTGAAGCATCAGAACCTAAAACCGGTCTCACAGGAGAGGTTCCAATCATAGAAAGTTAGAGTGTCAGTCCTCTTGTACTTAAGTCGGCATTGTGCCTTTTGAATTTAATTCCGATGCAATTTCTGTGTTTCGTCGTCAAGAAGAAGGTCCAAAGGATACAGTAAACCTGAAGTGAAGCATCGGAATCTAAAACTGGACTCACAGGAGAGGTTCAAATCATGGAAAGTTAGAGTGTCAGTCCGCTTGCACTTAAGTCGGCATTGTGCCTTTTGTATTAAATTCGGATGCAATTTCTGTGTTTGTTCGTCAATACGAAGGTCCAAGGGATACAGTAAACCTGAAGTGAAGCATCGGAATCTAAAACTGGACTCACAGGAGAGGTTCAAATCATAGAAAGGTAGAGTGTCAGTCCTCTTGTACTTAAGTCGGCATTGTGCCTTTTGTATTTAACTCCGATGCAATATCTGTGTTTCATCGTCAATAAATAGGCCCCAGGGATGCAGTAAACCTGAAGTGAAGCATCGGAATCCAAAACTGGACTCTTAGGAGAGGTTCAAATCATAGAAAGTTAGAGTGACAGTCCTCTTGTACTTATGTCAGCATTGTGCCTTTTGAATTTAATTCCGATGCAATTTCTGTGCTTCATAGTCAATAAGAAGGTTCAAGGTATACAGTAAACCTGAAGTGAAGCATCGCAATCTAAAACTGGACTCACAGGAGAGGTTCAAATCATAGAAAGTTAGAGTGTCATTGCTCTTGTACTTAAGTCGGCATTGTGCCTTTTGTATTAAATTCGGATGCAATTTCTGTCCTTCATCGTCAACAAGAAGGTCCAAGGTATACAGTAAACCTGAAGTGAAGAATCGGAATCTAAAACTGGACTCACAGGTGAGGTTCAAATCATAGAAAGTTAGAGTGTCAGTCCTCTTGTACTTAAGTCGGCATTGTGCCTTATGTATTAAATTCGGATGCAATTTCTGTGTTTCATCGTCAATTAGAACGTCCAAGGTATACAGTAAACCTGAAGTGAAGCTTCGGAACCTAAAACCGGTCTCACAGGAGAGGTTCAAATCATAGAAAGTTAGAGAGTCAGTCCTCTTGTACTTAAGTCGGCATTGTGCCTTTTGAATTTAATTCCGATGCAATTTCTGTGTTTCGTCGTCAAGAAGAATGTCCAAAGGATACAGTAAACCTGAAGTGAAGCATCGGAATCTAAAACTGGACTCACAGGAGAGGTTCAAATCATAGAAAGTTAGAGTGTCATTCCTCTTGTACTTAAGTCGGCATTGTGCCTTTTGTATTAAATTCGGATGCAATTTCTGTCCTTCATCGTCAACAAGAAGGTCCAAGGTATACAGTAAACCTGAAGTGAAGAATCGGAATCTAAAACTGGACTCACAGGTGAGGTTCAAATCATAGAAAGTTAGAGTGTCAGTCCTCTTGTACTTAAGTCGGCATTGTGCCTTATGTATTAAATTCGGATGCAATTTCTGTCTTTCATCGTCAATTAGAACGTCCAAGGTATACAGTAAACCTGAAGTGAAGCTTCGGAATCTAAAACTGGTCTCACAGGAAAGGTTCTGGACATAGACAGTAATAAGTGTAAGTCCTCTTGTACTTAAGCCGGCATTGTGCCTTTTGTACTAAATTCGGATGCAATTTCTGTGTTTCATCGACAATAAGAAGGTCCAAGGGATAGAGTAAACTTGAAGGGAAGCATCGCAACCTAAAACCGGTCTCACAGGAGAGGTTCAAATCATAGAAAGGTAGAGTGTCAGTCCTCTAGTACTTAAGTCGGCATTGTGCCTTTTGAATTTAATTCCGATGCAATTTCTGTGTTTCGTCGTCAAGAAGAAGGTCCAAAGGATACAGTAAACCTGAAGTGAAGCATCGGAATCTAAAACTGGACTCACAGGAGAGGTTCAAATCATAGAAAATTAAAGTGTCAGTCCTCTTGTACTTAGGTCGGCATTGTGCCTTTTGTATTACATTTGGATGCAATAACTGTGTTTCATCGTCAATAAGAAGGTCCAAGGGATACAGTAAACCTGAAGTGAAGCATCGGAATCTAACACTGGACTCACAGGAGAAGTTCAAATCATAAAAATTGGAGTGTCAGTCCTCTTGCACTTAAGTCGGCATTGTGCCTTTTGAATTTAATTCCGTTGCAATTTCTGTGCTTCATCGTCAATAAGAAGGTCCAAGGGATACAGTAAACGTGAAGTGAAGCATCGGAATCCAAAGCTGGACTCACAGGAGGGGTTCAAATCATAGAAAGTTAAGGTGTCAGTAATCTTGTACTTAAGTCGGCATTGTGCCATTTGAATTTAATTCCTATGCAATTTCTGTGTTTTATCGTCAATAAGAAGGTCCAAGGCATACAGTAAATCATAAGTGAAGCATCGGAATCTAAAACTGGACTCACAGGAGAGGTTCTAATCATAGAAAGTAAGAGTGTCAGTCCTCTTGTACTTAAGACGGCATTGTGCCTTTTGCATTAAGTTCGGATGCAATTACTGTGTTTCATCGTCAATATGGTCCAAGGGATACAGTAAACCTGAAGTGAACCAACGGAATCTAAAACTGGACTCCCAGGAGAGGTTCAAATCATTGAAAGTTAGAGTGTCAGTCCTCTTGTACTTTAATCGGCATTGTGCCTTTTGTATTAAATTCGGATGCAATGTCTGTGTTTCGTCGTCAATAAGAAGGTCCAAGGGATGCAGTAAACCTGAAGCGAAGCATCGGAATCTAAAACTGGACTCACAGGAGTGGTTCAAATCATTGAAATTTAGAGTGTCAGTCCTCTTGTACTTAAATCGGCATTGTGCCTTTTGTATTAAATTCGGATGCAATTTCTGTGTTTCATCGTCAATAAGAAGGTCCAAGGGATACAGTAAACTTGAAGTGAAGCATCGGAACCTAAAACCGGTCTTACAGGAGAGGTTCAAATCATAGATTGTAAGAAGTGTCAGTCCGCTTGTACTTACGTCGGCATTGTGCCTTTTGTATTTAATTCCGATGCAATATCTGTGTTTCATCGTCAATAAGGAGGTCCAAGGTATACAGTAAACCTGAAGTGAAGCATCGGAATCGAAAAGTGGACTCACAGGAGTGGTTCAAATCATAGAAAGTTAAGGTGTCAGTCCTCTTGTACTTAAGTCGGCATTGTGCCTTTTGTATTAATTTCGGTTGCAATTACTGTGTTTCATCGTCAATAAGAAGGTCCAAGGGATACAGTAAACCTGAAGTGAAGCATCGGAATCTAAAACTGGACTCACAGGAGAGGTTCAAATCGTAGAAAGTTAGAGTGTCAGTCCTCTTGTACTTAAGTCGGCATTGTGCCTTTTGAATTTAATTCCGATGCAATTTCTGTGTTTCATCGTCAACAAGAAGGTCCACGGTATACAGTAAACCTGAAGTGAAGCCTCGGAATCCAAAACTGGACTCACAGGACACGTTCAAATCATAGAAAGTTAGAGTGTCAGTCCTCTTGTACTTAAGTCGGCATTGTGCCTTTTGTATTTAATTCCGATGGAATATCTGTGTTTCATCGTCAATAAGGAGGACCAAGGTATACAGTAAACCTGAAGTGAAGCGTCGGAATCTAAAACTGGACTCCCAGGAGAGGTTCAAATCATAGAAAGTTAGAGTGTCAGTCATCTTGTACTTAAGTCGGCCTTGTGCCTTTTGTATTACATTCGGATGCAATATATGTGTTTCATCGTCAATAAGAAGGTCCAAAGGATACAGTAAACCAGAAGTGAAGCATCG
This sequence comes from Schistocerca serialis cubense, assembly GCF_023864345.2. Lineage (NCBI taxonomy): Eukaryota > Metazoa > Arthropoda > Insecta > Orthoptera > Acrididae > Schistocerca > Schistocerca serialis. Next base: position 21,527,767 of record NC_064648.1, read on the forward strand.
GAATCTAACACTGGACTCACAGGAGAGGTTCAAATCATAAAAAGTTGGAGTGTCAGTCCTCTTGTACTTAAGTCGGCATTGTGCCTTTTGAATTTAATTCCGATGCAATTTCTGTGCTTCATCGTCAATAAGAAGGTCCAAGGTATACAGTAAACCTGAAGTGAAGCATCGGAATTTAAAACTGAACTCACAGGAGAGGTTCAAATCACAAAAAGTTAGAGTGTCAGTTCTCTTGTACTTAAGTCGGCATTGTGCATTTTGAATTAAATTTGGATGCAATTTCTGTGTATGTTCGTCAATACGAAGGTCCAAGGGATACAGTAAACCTGAAGTGAAGCTTCGGAATCTAAAACTGGACTCACAGGAGAGGTTCAAATCATAGAAAGGTAGAGTGTCAGTCCGCTTGTACTTAAGTTGGCATTGTACCTTTTGTATTAAATTCGGATGCAGTTTCTGTGTTTCATCGTCAATAAGAAGGTCCAAGGGATACAGTAAACCTGAAGGGAAGCATCGGAATCGAAAACTGGACTCACAGGAGAAGTTCAAATCATAGAAAGTTAAGGTGTCATTCCTCTAGTACTTAAGTCAGCATTGAGCCTTTTGTATTAATTTCGGATGCAATTACTGTGTTTCATTGTCATTAAGAGGGTCCTAGGGATACAGTAAACCTGAAGTGAATCATCGGAATCTAAAACTGGACTCACACGAGAGGTTCAAATCATAGTAAGTTAGAGTGTCAGTCCTCTTGTACTTAAGTCGGCATTGTGCCTTTTGAATTTAATTCCTATGCTATTTCTGTGTTTCATCGTCAATAAGAAGGTCCAAGGGATACAGTAAATCAGAAGTGAAGCATCGGAATCTAAAACTGGTCTCACAGGGGAGGTTCTAATCATAGAAAATTAGAGTGTCAGCCCTCTTGTACTTAAGTCGGCATTGTGCCTTTTGTATTAAATTCGGATGCAATGTCTGTGTTTCGTCGTCAATAAGAAGGTCCAAGGGATGCAGTAAACCTGAAGCGAAGCATCGGAATCTAAAACTGGACTCACAGGAGTGGTACAAATCATTGAAATTTAGAGTGTCAGTCCTCTTGTACTTAAATCGGCATTGTGCCTTTTGTATTAAATTCGGATGCAATTTCTGTGTTTCATCGTCAATAAGAAGGTCCAAGGGATACAGTAAACTTGAAGTGAAGCATCGGAACCTAAAACCGGTCTTACAGGAGAGGTTCAAATCATAGATTGTAAGAAGTGTCAGTCCGCTTGTACTTACGTCGGCATTGTGCCTTTTGTATTTAATTCCGATGCAATATCTGTGTTTCATCGTCAATAAGGAGGTCCAAGGTATACAGTAAACCTGAAGTGAAGCATCGGAATCGAAAAGTGGACTCACAGGAGTGGTTCAAATCATAGAAAGTTAAGGTGTCAGTCCTCTTGTACTTAAGTCGGCATTGTGCCTTTTGTATTAATTTCGGTTGCAATTACTGTGTTTCATCGTCAATAAGAAGGTCCAAGGGATACAGTAAACCTGAAGTGAAGCATCGGAATCTAAAAGTGGACTCACAGGAGAGGTTCAAATCGTAGAAAGTTAGAGTGTCAGTCCTCTTGTACTTAAGTTGGCATTGTGCCTTTTGAATTTAATTCCGATGCAATTTCTGTGTTTCATCGTCAACAAGAAGGTCCACGGTATACAGTAAACCTGAAGTGAAGCCTCGGAATCCAAAACTGGACTCACAGGACACGTTCAAATCATAGAAAGTTAGAGTGTCAGTCCTCTTGTACTTAAGTCGGCATTGTGCCTTTTGTATTTAATTCCGATGCAATATCTGTGTTTCATCGTCAATAAGGAGGACCAAGGTATACAGTAAACCTGAAGTGAAGCGTCGGAATCTAAAACTGGACTCCCAGGAGAGGTTCAAATCATAGAAAGTTAGAGTGTCAGTCATCTTGTACTTAAGTCGGCCTTGTGCCTTTTGTATTACATTCGGATGCAATATATGTGTTTCATCGTCAATAAGAAGGTCCAAAGGATACAGTAAACCAGAAGTGAAGCATCGGAATCTAACACTGGACTCACAGGAGAGGTTCAAATCATAAAAAGTTGGAGTGTCAGTCCTCTTGTACTTAAGTCGGCATTGTGCCTTTTGAATTTAATTCCGATGCAATTTCTGTGCTTCATCGTCAATAAGAAGGTCCAAGGTATACAGTAAACCTGAAGTGAAGCATCGGAATTTAAAACTGAACTCACAGGAGAGGTTCAAATCACAAAAAGTTCGAGTGTCAGTTCTCTTGTACTTAAGTCGGCATTGTGCCTTTTGAATTAAATTTGGATGCAATTTCTGTGTATGTTCGTCAATACGAAGGTCCAAGGGATACAGTAAACCTGAAGTGAAGCTTCGGAATCTAAAACTGGACTCACAGGAGAGGTTCAAATCATAGAAAGGTAGAGTGTCAGTCCGCTTGTACTTAAGTTGGCATTGTACCTTTTGTATTAAATTCGGATCTAGTTTCTGTGTTTCATCGTCAATAAGAAGGTCCAAGGGATACAGTAAACCTGAAGGGAAGCATCGGAATCGAAAACTGGACTCACAGGAGAAGTTCAAATCATAGAAAGTTAAGGTGTCATTCCTCTAGTACTTAAGTCAGCATTGAGCCTTTTGTATTAATTTCGGATGCAATTACTGTGTTTCATTGTCAATAAGAGGGTCCTAGGGATACAGTAAACCTGAAGTGAATCATCGGAATCTAAAACTGGAATCACAGGAGAGGTTCAAATCATAGTAAGTTAGAGTGTCAGTCCTCTTGTACTTAAGTCGGCATTGTGCCTTTTGAATTTAATTCCTATGCTATTTCTGTGTTTCATCGTCAATAAGAAGGTCCAAGGGATACAGTAAATCAGAAGTGAAGCATCGGAATCTAAAACTGGTCTCACAGGGGAGGTTCTAATCATAGAAAATTAGAGTGTCAGCCCTCTTGTACTTACGTCGGCATTGTGTTTCATCGTCAATAAGAAGGTCCAAGGGATACAGTAAACCTGAAGGGAAGCATCGGAATCGAAAACTGGACTCACAGGAGAAGTTCAAATCATAGAAAGTTAAGGTGTCATTCCTCTAGTACTTAAGTCAGCATTGAGCCTTTTGTATTAATTTCGGATGCAATTACTGTGTTTCATTGTCAATAAGAGGGTCCTAGGGATACAGTAAACCTGAAGTGAATCATCGGAATCTAAAACTGGACTCACAGGAGAGGTTCAAATTATAGTAAGTTAGAGTGTCAGTCCTCTTGTACTTAAGTCGGCATTGTGCCTTTTGAATTTAATTCCTATGCTATTTCTGTGTTTCATCGTCAATAAGAAGGTCCAAGGGATACAGTAAATCAGAAGTGAAGCATCGGAATCTAAAACTGGTCTCACAGGGGAGGTTCTAATCATAGAAAATTAGAGTGTCAGCCCTCTTGTACTTACGTCGGCATTGTGCCTTTTGTATTAAGTTCGGATGCAATTTCCGAGTTTCATCGTCAATAAGAAGGTCCAAGGGATACAGTAAACCTGCAGTGAAGCATCGGAATCTAAAACCGGACTCACAGGAGAGGTTCAAATCATTGAAAATTAGAGTGTCAGTCCTCTTGTACTTAAATTGGCATTGTGCCTTTTGTATTAAATTCGGATGCAATTTCTGCGTTTCATCGTCTATAAGAAGGTCCAAAGGATACAGTAAACCTGCAGTGAGGCAACGGAATCTAAAACTGGGCTCACAGGAGAGGTTCAGATCATAGAAAGTTAGAGTGTCAGTCCTCTTGTACTTAAGTTGGCATTGTGATTTAGAATTAAGTTCGGATGCAATTACTGAGTTTCATCGTCAATATGGTCCAAGGGATACAGTAAACCTGAAGTGAACCATCGGAATCTAAAACTGGTCTCCCAGGAGAGGTTCAAATCATTGAAAGTTAGAGTGTCAGTCCTCTTGTACTTTAATCGGCATTGTGCCTTTTGTATTAAATTCGGATGCAATGTCTGTGTTTCGTCGTCAATAAGAAGGTCCAAGGGATGCAGTAAACCTGAAGCGAAGCATCGGAATCTAAAACTGGACTCACAGGAGTGGTTCAAATCATTGAAATTTAGAGTGTCAGTCCTCTTGTACTTAAATCGGCATTGTGCCTTTTGTATTAAATTCGGATGCAATTTCTGTGTTTCATCGTCAATAAGAAGGTCCAAGGGATACAGTAAACTTGAAGTGAAGCATCGGAACCTAAAACCGGTCTTACAGGAGAGGTTCAAATCATAGATTGTAAGAAGTGTCAGTCCGCTTGTACTTACGTCGGCATTGTGCCTTTTGTATTTAATTCCGATGCAATATCTGTGTTTCATCGTCAATAAGGAGGTCCAAAGTATACAGTAAACCTGAAGTGAAGCATCGGAATCGAAAAGTGGACTCACAGGAGTGGTTCAAATCATAGAAAGTTAAGGTGTCAGTCCTCTTGTACTTAAGTCGGCATTGTGCCTTTTGTATTAATTTCGGTTGCAATTACTGTGTTTCATCGTCAATAAGAAGGTTCAAGGGATACAGTAAACCTGAAGTGAAGCATTGGAATCTAAAACTGGACTCACAGGAGAGGTTGAAATCATAGAAAGTTAGAGTGTCAGTCCTCTTGTACTTAAGTCGGCATTGTGCCTTTTGAATTTAATTCCGATGCAATTTCTGTGTTTCATCGTCAACAAGAAGGTCCAAGGTATACAGTAAACCTGAAGTGAAGCCTCGGAATCCAAAACTGGACTCACAGGACACGTTCAAATCATAGAAAGTTAGAGTGTCAGTCCTCTTGTACTTAAGTCGGCATTGTGCCTTTTGTATTTAATTCCGATGCAATATCTGTGTTTCATCGTCAATAAGGAGGACCAAGGTATACAGTAAACCTGAAGTGAAGCGTCGGAATCTAAAACTGGACTCCCAGGAGAGGTTCAAATCGTAGAAAGTTAGAGTGTCAGTCATCTTGTACTTATGTCGGCCTTGTGCCTTTTGTACTACATTCGGATGCAATATATGTGTTTCATCGTCAATAAGAAGGTCCAAGGGATACAGTAAACCAGAAGTGAAGCATCGGAATCTAACACTGGACTCACAGGAGAGGTTCAAATCATAAAAAGTTGGAGTGTCAGTCCTCTTGTACTTAAGTCGGCATTGTGCCTTTTGAATTTAATTCCGATGCAATTTCTGTGCTTCATCGTCAATAAGAAGGTCCAAGGTATACAGTAAACCTGAAGTGAAGCATCGGAATTTAAAACTGAACTCACAGGAGAGGTTCAAATCACAAAAAGTTAGAGTGTCAGTTCTCTTGTACTTAATTCGGCATTGTGCCTTTTGAATTAAATTTGGATGCAATTTCTGTGTATGTTCGTCAATACGAAGGTCCAAGGGATACAGTAAACCTGAAGTGAAGCTTCGGAATCTAAGACTGGACTCACAGGAGAGGTTCAAATCATAGAAAGGTAGAGTGTCAGTCCGCTTGTACTTAAGTTGGCATTGTACCTTTTGTATTAAATTCGGATGCAGTTTCTGTGTTTCATCGTCAATAAGAAGGTCCAAGGGATACAGTAAACCTGAAGGGAAGCATCGGAATCGAAAACTGGACTCAAAGGAGAAGTTCAAATCATAGAAAGTTAAGGTGTCATTCCTCTAGTACTTAAGTCAGCATTGTGCCTTTTGTATTAATTTCGGATGCAATTACTGTGTTTCATCGTCAATAAGAGGGTCCTAGGGATACAGTAAACCTGAAGTGAATCATCGGAATCTAAAACTTGACTCACAGGAGAGGTTCAAATCATAGAAAGTTAGAGTGTCAGTCCTCTTGTACTTAAGTCGGCATTGTGCCTTTTGAATTTAATTCCTATGCTATTTCTGTGTTTCATCGTCAATAAGAAGGTCCAAGGGATACAGTAAATCAGAAGTGAAGCATCGGAATCTAAAACTGGTCTCACAGGGGAGGTTCTAATCATAGAAAATTAGAGTGTCAGCCCTCTTGTACTTAAGTCGGCATTGTGCCTTTTGTATTAAGTTCGGATGCAATTTCCGTGTTTCATCGTCAATAAGAAGGTCCAAGGGATACAGTAAACCTGCAGTGAAGCATCGGAATCTAAAACCGGACTCACAGGAGAGGTTCAAATCGTTGAAAATTAGAGTGTCAGTCCTCTTGTACTTAAATCGGCATTGTGCCTTTTGTATTAAATTCGGATGCAATTTCTGTGTTTCATCGTCTATAAGAAGGTCCAAGGGATACAGTAAACCTGCAGTGAGACAACGGAATCTAAAACTGGGCTCACAGGAGAGGTTCAGATCATAGAAAGTTAGAGTGTCAGTCCTCTTGTACTTAAGTTGGCATTGTGATTTTGAATTAAGTTCGGATGCAATTACAGAGTTTCATCGTCAATATGGTCCAAGGGATACAGTAAACCTGAAGTGAACCATCGGAATCTAAAACTGGACTCCCAGGAGAGTTTCAAATCATTGAAAGTTAGAGTGTCAGTCCTCTTGTACTTTAGTCGGCATTGTGCCTTTTGTATTAAATTCGGATGCAATTTCTGTGTTTCGTCGTCAATAAGAAGGTCCAAGGGATACAGTAAACTTGAAGTGAAGTATCGGAACCTAAAACCGGTCTTACAGGAGAGTTTCAAATCATAGATTGTAAGAAGTGTCAGTCTGCTTGTACTTAAGTCGGCATTGTGCCTTTTGTATTTAATTCGGATGCAATTTCTGTGTTTAATCGTCAATATGAAGGTCCAAGGTATACAGTAAACCTGAAGTGAAGCATCGGAATCTAAAACTGGATTCATAGGAGAGGTTCAAATCATAGAAAGTTAGAGTGTCAGTCCTCTTGTACTTCAGTCGGCATTGTGCCTTTTGAACTTCATTCCGATGCAATTTCTGTGTTTCATCGTCAATAAGAAGGTCCAAAGGATACAGTAGACCTGATGTGAAGCATGGGAATCCAAAACTGGACTCACAGGACACGTTCAAATCATAGAAAGTTAGAGTGTCAGTCCTCTTGGACATAAGTCGGCATTGTGCCTTTAGTATTTAATTCCGATGCAATATCTGTGTTTCATCGTCAATAAGGAGGTCCAAGGTATACAGTAAAACTGAAGTGAAGCATCGGAATCGAAAAGTGGACTCACAGGAGTGGTTCAAATCATAGAAAGTTAAGGTGTCAGTCCTCTTGTACTTAAGTCGGCATTGTGCCTTTTGTATTAATTTCGGTTGCAATTACTGTGTTTCATCGTCAATAAGATGGTCCAAGGGATACAGTAAACCTGAAGTGAAGCATCGGAATCTAAAACTGGACTCACAGGAGAGGTTCAAATCATAGAAAGATAGAGTGTCAGTCCTCTTGTACTTAAGTTGGCATTGTGCATTTTGAATTTAATTCCTATGCAATTTCTCTGTTTCATCGTCAATAAGAAGTCCAAGGTATACAGTAAATTTGAAGTGAAGCGTCGGAATCTAAAACTGGACTCCCAGGAGAGGTTCAAATCAACGAAAGTTAGAGTGTCAGTCCTCTTGTACTTAAGTCGGCATTGTGCCTTTTGTATTACATTCGGATGCAGTATATGTGTTTCTTCGTCAATAAGAAGGTCCAAGGGATACAGTAAACCTGAAGTGAAGCGTCGGAATCTAAAACTGGACTCACAGGAAAGGTTCAAATCATAGAAAGGTAGAGTGTCAGTCCTCTTGTACTTAAGTCGGCATTGTGCCTTTTGAATTAAATTTGGATGCAATTTCTATGTATGTTCGTCAATACGAAGGTCCAAGGGATACAGTAAACCTGAAGTGAAGCATCGGAATACAAAACTGGGCTCACAGGAGAGGTTCAAATCATAGAAAGGTAGAGTGTCAGTCCTCTTGTACTTAAGTCGGCATTGTGCCTTTTGTATTACATTCGGATGCAATATATGTGTTTCATCGTCAATAAGAAGGTCCAAGGGATACAGTAAACCTGAAGGGAAGCATCGGAATCGAAAACTGGACTCACAGGAGAGGTTCAAATCATAGAAAGTTAAGGTATCACTCCTCTTGTACTTAAGTCAGCATTGTGCCTTTTGTATTAATTTCGGATGCAATTACTGTGTTTCATCGTCAATAAGAAGGTCCAAGGGATACAGTAAACCTGCAGTGAAGCATCGGAATCTAAAACCGGACTCACAGGAGAGGTTCAAATCGTTGAAAATTAGAGTGTCAGTCCTCTTGTACTTAAATCGGCATTGTGCCTTTTGTATTAAATTCGGATGCAATTTCTGTGTTTCATCGTCTATAAGAAGGTCCAAGGGATACAGTAAACCTGCAGTGAGACAACGGAATCTAAAACTGGGCTCACAGGAGAGGTTCAGATCATAGAAAGTTAGAGTGTCAGTCCTCTTGTACTTAAGTTGGCATTGTGATTTTGAATTAAGTTCGGATGCAATTACAGAGTTTCATCGTCAATATGGTCCAAGGGATACAGTAAACCTGAAGTGAACCATCGGAATCTAAAACTGGACTCCCAGGAGAGTTTCAAATCATTGAAAGTTAGAGTGTCAGTCCTCTTGTACTTTAGTCGGCATTGTGCCTTTTGTATTAAATTCGGATGCAATTTCTGTGTTTCGTCGTCAATAAGAAGGTCCAAGGGATACAGTAAACTTGAAGTGAAGTATCGGAACCTAAAACCGGTCTTACAGGAGAGTTTCAAATCATAGATTGTAAGAAGTGTCAGTCTGCTTGTACTTAAGTCGGCATTGTGCCTTTTGTATTTAATTCGGATGCAATTTCTGTGTTTAATCGTCAATATGAAGGTCCAAGGTATACAGTAAACCTGAAGTGAAGCATCGGAATCTAAAACTGGATTCATAGGAGAGGTTCAAATCATAGAAAGTTAGAGTGTCAGTCCTCTTGTACTTCAGTCGGCATTGTGCCTTTTGAACTTCATTCCGATGCAATTTCTGTGTTTCATCGTCAATAAGAAGGTCCAAAGGATACAGTAGACCTGATGTGAAGCATGGGAATCCAAAACTGGACTCACAGGACACGTTCAAATCATAGAAAGTTAGAGTGTCAGTCCTCTTGGACATAAGTCGGCATTGTGCCTTTAGTATTTAATTCCGATGCAATATCTGTGTTTCATCGTCAATAAGGAGGTCCAAGGTATACAGTAAAACTGAAGTGAAGCATCGGAATCGAAAAGTGGACTCACAGGAGTGGTTCAAATCATAGAAAGTTAAGGTGTCAGTCCTCTTGTACTTAAGTCGGCATTGTGCCTTTTGTATTAATTTCGGTTGCAATTACTGTGTTTCATCGTCAATAAGATGGTCCAAGGGATACAGTAAACCTGAAGTGAAGCATCGGAATCTAAAACTGGACTCACAGGAGAGGTTCAAATCACAGAAAGATAGAGTGTCAGTCCTCTTGTACTTAAGTTGGCATTGTGCATTTTGAATTTAATTCCTATGCAATTTCTCTGTTTCATCGTCAATAAGAAGTCCAAGGTATACAGTAAATTTGAAGTGAAGCGTCGGAATCTAAAACTGGACTCCCAGGAGAGGTTCAAATCAACGAAAGTTAGAGTGTCAGTCCTCTTGTACTTAAGTCGGCATTGTGCCTTTTGTATTACATTCGGATGCAGTATATGTGTTTCTTCGTCAATAAGAAGGTCCAAGGGATACAGTAAACCTGAAGTGAAGCGTCGGAATCTAAAACTGGACTCACAGGAAAGGTTCAAATCATAGAAAGGTAGAGTGTCAGTCCTCTTGTACTTAAGTCGGCATTGTGCCTTTTGAATTAAATTTGGATGCAATTTCTATGTATGTTCGTCAATACGAAGGTCCAAGGGATACAGTAAACCTGAAGTGAAGCATCGGAATACAAAACTGGGCTCACAGGAGAGGTTCAAATCATAGAAAGGTAGAGTGTCAGTCCTCTTGTACTTAAGTCGGCATTGTGCCTTTTGTATTACATTCGGATGCAATATATGTGTTTCATCGTCAATAAGAAGGTCCAAGGGATACAGTAAACCTGAAGGGAAGCATCGGAATCGAAAACTGGACTCACAGGAGAGGTTCAAATCATAGAAAGTTAAGGTATCACTCCTCTTGTACTTAAGTCAGCATTGTGCCTTTTGTATTAATTTCGGATGCAATTACTGTGTTTCATCGTCAATAAGAAGGTCCAAGGGATACAGTAAACCTGAAGTGAAGCATCGGAATCTAAAACTGGACTCACAGGAGAGGTTCAAATCATAGAAAGTTAGAGTGTCAGTCCTCTTGTACTTAAGTCGGCATTGTGCCTTTTGAATTTAATTCCTATGCTATTTCTGTGTTTCATCGTCAATAAGAATGTCCAAGGGATACAGTAAATCAGAAGTGAAGCATCGGAATCTAAAACTGGACTCACAGGGGAGGTTCTAATCATAGAAAATTAGAGTGTCAATCCTCTTGTAATTAAGTCGGCATTGTGCCTTTTGTATTAAGTTTGGATGCAATTTCCGTGTTTCATCGTCAATAAGAAGGTCCAAGGGATACAGTAAACCTGCAGTGAAGCATCGGAATCTAAAACTGGACTCACAGGAGAGGTGCAAATCATTGAAAATTAGAGTGTCAGTCCTCTTGTACTTAAATCGGCATTGTGCCTTTTGTATTAAATTCGGATGCAATTTCTGTGTTTCATCGTCAATATGAAGGTCCAACGGATACAGTAAAACTGAAGGGAAGCATCGGAATCTAAAACTGGATTCACAGGAGAGGTTCAAATCATAGAAAGTTAGAGTGTCAGTCCTCTTGTACTTCAGTCGGCATTGTGCCTTTTGAATTTAATTCCGATGCAATTTCTGTGTTTCATCGTCAATAAAAGGTCCAAGGTATACAGTAAACCTCAAGTGAAGCATCGGAATCCAAAACTGGACTCACAGGATACGTTCAAATCACAGAAAATTAGAGTGTCAGGCCTCTTGTACTTATGTCGGCTTTGTGCCTTTTGTATTTATTTCCGATGCAATATCTGTAATTCATTGTCAGTAAGGAGGTCCCAGTTATACAGTAAACCTGAAGTGAAGCGTCGGAATCTAAAACTGGACTCCCAGGAGAGGTTCAAATCATAGAAAGTTAGAGTGTCAGTCCTCTTGTACTTAAGTAGGCATTGTGCCTTTTGTATTACATTCGGATACAATATCTGTGTTTCATCGTCAATAAGAAGGTCCAAGGGATACAGTAAACCTGAAGTGAAGCATCGGAATCTAACACTGGACTCACAGGAGAGGTTCAAATCATAAAAAGTTGGAGTGTCAGTCCCCTTGTACTTAAGTCGGCATTGTGCCTTTTGAAATTAATTCCGATGCAATTTCTGTGTTTCGTTGTCAAGAAGAAGGTCCAAGGATTACAGTAAACCTGAAGCGAAGCATCGGAATCTAAAACTGGACTCATAGGAGAGGTTCAAATCATTGAAAGTTAGAGTGTCAGTCCTCTTGTACTTAAATCGGCCTTGTGGCTTTTGTATTAAATTCGGATGCAATTTCTGTGTTTCATCGTCAATAAGAAGGTCCAAGGGATACAGTAAACTTGAAGTGAAGCATCGGAACCTAAAACCGGTCTCACATTAGAGGTTCAAATCATAGATAGTAAGAAGTGTCCGTCCGCTAGTACTTAAGTCGGCATTGTGCCTTTTGAATTAAATTTGGATGCAATTTCTGTGTATGTTCGTCAACACGAAGGTACAAGGGATACAGTAAACCTGAAGTGAAGCATCGGAATCTATATCTGGACTCACAGGAGAGGTTCAAATCATAGAAAGTTAAGGTGTCATTCCTCTTGTACTTAAGTCAGCATTGTGCCTTTTGTATTAATTTCGGTTGCAATTACTGTGTTTCATCGTCAATAAGATGGTCCAAGGGATACAGTAAACCTGAAGTGAAGCATCGGAATCTAAAACTGGACTCACAGGAGAGGTTCAAATCATAGAAAGGTAGAGTGTCAGTCCTCTTGTACTTAATTCGGCATTGTGCATTTTGAATTTAATTCCTATGTAATTTCTGTGTTTCATCGTCAATAAGAAGGTCCAAGGTATACAGTAAACCTGAAGTGAAGCGTCGGAATGTAAAACTGGACTCCCAGGAGAGATTCAAATCATAGAAAGTTAGAGTGTCATTCCTCTTGTATTTAAGTCGGCATTGTGCCTTTTGTATTACATTCGGATGCAATATATGTGTTTCATCGTCAATAAGAAGGTCCAAGGGATACAGTAAACCTGAAGTGAAGCATCGGAATCTAACACTGGACTCACAGGAGAGGTTCAAATCATAAAAAGTTGGAGTGTCAGTCCTCTTGTACTTAAGTCGGCATTGTGCCTTTTGAATTTAATTGCGATGCAATTTCTGTGCTTCATCGTCAATAAGAAGGTCCAAGGTATACAGTAAACCTGAAGTGAAGCATCGGAATTTAAAACTGAACTCACAGGAGAGGTTCAAATCATAAAAAGATAGAGTGTCAGTTCTCTTGTACTTAAGTCGGCATTGTGCCTTTTGAATTAAATTTGGATGCAATTTCTGTGTATGTTCGTCAATACGAAGGTCCAAGGGATACAGTAAACCTGAAGTGAAGCATCGGAATCCAAAACTGGACTCACAGGAGAGGTTCAAATCATAGAAAGGTAGAGTGTCAGTCCTCTTGTACTTAAGTCGGCATTGTGCCTTTTGTATTACATTCGGATGCAATATATGTGTTTCATCGTCAATAAGAAGGTCCAAGGGATACAGTAAACCTGAAGGGAAGCATCGGAATCGAAAACTGGACTCACAGGAGAGGTTCAAATCATAGAATGTTAAGGTGTCACTCCTCTTGTACTTAAGTCAGCATTGTGCCTTTTGTATTAATTTCGGATGCAATTACTGTGTTTCATCGTCAATAAGAGGGTCCTAGGGATACAGTAAACCTGAAGTGAATCATCGGAATCTAAAACTGGACTCACAGGAGAGGTTCAAATCATAGAAAGTTAGAGTGTCAGTCCTCTTGTACTTAAGTCGGCATTGTGCCTTTTGAATTTAATTCCTATGCTATTTCTGTGTTTCATCGTCAATAAGAAGGTCCAAGGGATACAGTAAATCAGATGTGAAGCATCGGAATCTAAAACTGGACTCACAGGGGAGGTTCTAATCATAGAAAATTAGAGTGTCAGCCCTCTTGTACTTAAGTCGGCATTGTGCCTTTTGTATTATGTTCGGATGCAATTTCCGTGTTTCATCGTCAATAAGAAGGTCCAAGGGATACAGTAAACCTGCAGTGAAGCATCGGAATCTAAAACCGGACTCACAGGAGAGGTTCAAATCATTGAAAATTAGAGTGTCAGTCCTCTTGTACTTAAATCGGCATTGTGCCTTTTGTATTAAATTCGGATGCAATTTCTGTGTTTCATCGTCTATAAGAAGGTCCAGGGATACAGTAAACCTGAAGCGAAGCATCGGAATCTAAAACTGGACTCACAGGAATGGTTCAAATCATTGAAAGTTAGAGTGTCAGTCCTCTTGTACTTAAATCGGCATTGTGCCTTTTGTATTAAATTCGGATGCAATTTCTGTGTTTCATCGTCAATAAGAAGGTCCAAGGGATACAGTCAACTTGAAGTGAAGCATCGGAACCTAACACCGGTCTCACATTAGAGGTTCAAATCATAGATTGTAAGAAGTGTCAGTCCGCTAGTACTTAAGTCGGCATTGTGCCTTTTGTATTTAATTCGGATGCAATTTCTGTGTTTCATCGTCAATATGAAGGTCCAAGGCATACAGTAAACCTGAAGTGAAGCATCGGAATCTAAAACTGGATTCACAGGAGAGGTTCAAATCATAGAAAGTATGAGTGTCAGTCCTCTTGCACGTAAGTCGGCATTGTGCCTTTTGAATTTAATTCCGTTGCAATTTCTGTGCTTCATCGTCAATAAGAAGGTCCAAGGGATACAGTAAACGTGAAGTGAAGCTTCGGAATCGAAAGCTGGACTCACAGGAGAGGTTCAAATCATAGAAAGTTAAGGTGTCAGTAATCTTGTACTTAAGTCGGCATGGTGCCATTTGATTTTAATTCCTATGCTATTTCTGTGTTTCATCGTCAATAAGAAGGTCCAAGGGCTACAGTAAATCAGAAGTGAAGCATCGGAACCTAAAACTGGACTCACAGGAGAGGTTCTAATCATAGAAAGTAAGAGTGTCAGTCCTCTTGTGCTTAAGTCGGCATTGTGCCTTTTGTATTAAGTTCGGATGCAATTTCTGTGTTTCATCGTCAATAAGAAGGTCCAAGGGATACAGTAAACCTGCAGTGAGGCAACGGAATCTAAAACTGGGCTCACAGGAGAGGTTCAGATCATAGAAAGTTAGAGTGTCAGTCCTCTTGTACTTAAGTTGGCATTGTGATTTTGAATTAAGTTCGGATGCAATTACTGAGTTTCATCGTCAATATGGTCCAAGGGATACAGTAAATCAGAAGTGAAGCATCGGAACCTAAAACTGGACTCACAGGAGAGGTTCTATTCATAGAAAGTAAGAGTGTCAGTCCTCTTGTACTTTAATCGGCATTGTGGCTTTTGTATTAAATTCGGATGCAATTTCTGTGTTTCGTCGGTAATAAGAAGGTCCAAGGTATACAGTAAACCTGAAGTGAAGCATCGGAATCTAAAACTAGATTCATAGGAGAGGTTCAAATCATAGAAAGTTAGAGTGTCAGTCCTCTTGTACTTCAGTCGGCATTGTGCCTTTTGAACTTCATTCCGATGCAATTTCTGTGTTTCATCGTCAATAAGAAGGTCCAAAGGATACAGTAGACCTGATGTGAAGCATGGGAATCCAAAACTGGACTCACAGGACACGTTCAAATCATAGAAAGTTAGAGTGTCAGTCCTCTTGGACATAAGTCGGCATTGTGCCTTTAGTATTTAATTCCGATGCAATATCTGTCTTTCATCGTCAATAAGGAGGTCCAAGGTATACAGTAAACCTGAAGTGAAGCATCGGAATCGAAAAGTGGACTCACAGGAGTGGTTCAAATCATAGAAAGTTAAGGTGTCAGTCCTCTTGTACTTAAGTCGGCATTGTGCCTTTTGTATTAATTTCGGTTGCAATTACTGTGTTTCATCGTCAATAAGATGGTCCAAGGGATACAGTAAACCTGAAGTGAAGCATCGGAATCTAAAACTGGACTCACAGGAGAGGTTCAAATCATAGAAAGATAGAGTGTCAGTCCTCTTGTACTTAAGTTGGCATTGTGCATTTTGAATTTAATTCCTATGCAATTTCTCTGTTTCATCGTCAATAAGAAGGTCCAAGGTATACAGTAAACCTGAAGTGAAGCGTCGGAATCTAAAACTGGACTCCCAGGAGAGGTTCAAATCAACGAAAGTTAGAGTGTCAGTCCTCTTGTACTTAAGTCGGCATTGTGCCTTTTGTATTACATTCGGATGCAATATATGTGTTTCATCGTCAATAAGAAGGTCCAAGGGATACAGTAAACCTGAAGTGAAGCGTCGGAATCTAAAACTGGACTCACAGGAAAGGTTCAAATCATAGAAAGGTAGAGTGTCAGTCCTCTTGTACTTAAGTCGGCATTGTGCCTTTTGAATTAAATTTGGATGCAATTTCTGTGTATGTTCGTCAATACGAAGGTCCAGGGGATACAGTAAACCTGAAGTGAAGCATCGGAATACAAAACTGGGCTCACAGGAGAGGTTCAAATCATAGAAAGGTAGAGTGTCAGTCCTCTTGTACTTAAGTCGGCATTGTGCCTTTTGTATTACATTCGGATGCAATATATGTGTTTCATCGTCAATAAGAATGTCCAAGGGATACAGTAAACCTGAAGGGAAGCATCGGAATCGAAAACTGGACTCACAGGAGAGGTTCAAATCATAGAAAGTTAAGGTGTCACTCCTCTTGTACTTAAGTCAGCATTGTGCCTTTTGTATTAATTTCGGATGCAATTACTGTGTTTCATCGTCAATAAGACGGTCCAAGGGATACAGTAAACCTGAAGTGAAGCATCGGAATCTAAAACTGGACTCACAGGAGAGGTTCAAATCATAGAAAGTTAGAGTGTCAGTCCTCTTGTACTTAAGTCGGCATTGTGCCTTTTGATTTTAATTCCTATGCTATTTCTGTGTTTCATCGTCAATAAGAAGGTCCAAGGGATACAGTAAATCAGAAGTGAAGCATCGGAATCTAAAACTGGACTCACAGGGGAGGTTCTAATCATAGAAAATTAGAGTGACAATCCTCTTGTAATTAAGTCGGCATTGTGCCTTTTGTATTAAGTTCGGACGCAATTTCCGTGTTTCATCGTCAATAAGAAGGTCCAAGGGATACAGTAAACCTGCAGTGAAGCATCAGAATCTAAAACCGGACTCTCAGGAGAGGTTCAAATCATTGAAAATTAGAGTGTCAGTCCTCTTGTACTTAAAACGGCATTGTGCCTTTTGTATTAAATTCGGATGCAATTTCTGTGTTTCATCGTCTATAAGAAGGTCCAAGGGATACAGTAAACCTGAAGCGAAGCATCGGAAACTAAAACTGGACTCACAGGAGAGGTTCAAATCATTGAAAGTTAGAGTGTCAGTCCTCTTGTACTTAAATCGCCATTGTGCCTTTTGTATTAAATTCGGATGCAATTTCTGTGTTTCATCGTCAATAAGAAGGTCCAAGGGATACAGTAAACTTGAAGTGAAGCATCGGAACCTAAAACCGGTCTCACATTAGAGGTTCAAATCATAGATTGTAAGAAGTGTCATTCCGCTAGTACCTAAGTCGGCATTGTGCCTTTTGTATTTAATTCGGATGCAATTTCTGTGTTTAATCGTCAATATGAAGGTCCAACGGATACAGTAAAACAGAAGTGAAGCATCGGAATCTAAAACTGGATTCACAGGAGAGGTTCAAATCATAGAAAGTTAGAGTGTCAGTCCTCTTGTACTTCAGTCGGCATTGTGCCTTTTGAATTTAATTCCGATGCAATTTCTGTGGTTCATCGTCAATAAAAGGTCCAAGGTATACAGTAAACCTCAAGTGAAGCATCGGAATCCAAAACTGGACTCACAGGATACGTTCAAATCACAGATAATTTGAGTCTCAGGCCTCTTGTACTTATGTCGGCTTTGTGCCTTTTGTATTTAATTCCGATGCAATATCTGTAATTCATCGTCAATAAGGAGGTCCCAGTTATACAGTAAACCTGAAGTGAAGCGTCGGAATCTAAAACTGGACTCCCAGGAGAGGTTCAAATCATAGAAAGTTAGAGTGTCAGTCCTCTTGTACTTAAGTCGGCATTGTTCCTTTTGTATTAAATTCGGATGCTATTTCTGTGTTTCATCGTCAATAAGATGGTGCAAGGGATACAGTTAACCTGAAGTGAATCATCGTAATCCAAAACCGGACTCACAGGAGAGGTTCATATCATAGAAAGTTGGAGTTCAGTCCTCTTGTACTTAAGTCGGCATTGTGCCTTTTGAATTTAATTCCGATGCAATATCTGTGCTTCATCGTCAATAAGAAGGTCCAAGGGATACAGTAAACCTGAAGTGAAGCATCGGATTCTGAAACCGGAATCACAGGGGAGGTTCAAATCACAGAAAGTTAGTGTGTCAGTCCTCTTGTACTTTAGTCTGCATTTTGCCTTTTGTATTAAATTCGGATGCAATTTCTGTGTTACATCGTCAATAAGAAGGTCCAAGGGATACAGTAATCTTGAAGTGAAGCATCGGAATCTAAAACTGGACTCACAGGAGTGATTCAAATCATAGAAAGTTAGAGTGTCAGTCCGCTTGTACTTAAGTTGGCATTGTGCCTTTTGAATTTAATTCCGATGCAATATCTGTGCTTCATCCTCAATAAGAAGGTCCAAGGCATACAGTAAACCTGAAGTGAAGCATCGGAATCTAAAACTGGACTCACAGGATAGGTTCAAATCATAGAAAGTTATAGTGGCAGTCCTCTTGTACTTAAGTCGGCATTGTGCCTTTTGTATTAAATTCGAATGCAATTTCTGTGTTTCATCGCCAGTAAGACGGTCCAAGGTATACAGTAAACCTGAAGTGAAGCATCGGAATCTAAAACTGGACTCACAAGAGAGGTTCAAATCATTGAATATTATAGTGTCGGTCCTCTTGTACTTAAGCCAGCATTGTGCCTTTTATATTAAATTCGGATGCAATTTCTGTGTTTAATCATCAATAAGAAGGTCCAAGCTATACAGTAGACCTGAAGTGAAGCATCGGACTCTAAAACTGGACTCACAGGAGAGGTTCAAATCATAGAAAGTTGGAGTGTCAGTCCTCTTGTACTTAACTCGGAATTGTGCCTTTTGTATTAAATTCGATGCAATTTCTGTGTTTCATCGTCAATGAGAAGGTCCAAGAGATACAGTAAGCCTGATGTGAAGCATCGGAATCTAAAACTGGACTCACAGGAGCGGTTCAAATCATAGTAAGTTAGATAGTCAGTCCTCTTGTACTTAAGTCGGCAATGTGCATTTGTATTAAATTCGGATGCAATTTCTGTGTTTCATCGTCCATAAGAAGGTCCAAGGGATACAGTAAACCTGAAGTGAAGCATCGGAATCTGAAACTGGACTCACAGGAGAGGTTCAAATCATAGAAAGTTAGAGTGTCAGTCCTCTTGTACCTAAATCGGCATTGTGCCGTTTTTATTAAATTCGGATGCAATTTCTGGGTTTCATCGTCAATAAGACGGTTCAAGGGATACAGTAAACCTGAAAAGAAGCATCGGAATCTAAAACTGGACTCACAGGAGAGGTTCAAATCATGGAAAGTTAGATAGTCTGTCCTCTTGTACTTAAGTCGGCATTGTGCCCTTTGTTTTAAAGTCGGATGCAATTTCTGTGCTTCATCGTTAATAAGAAGGTCCAAGGGATACAGTGAACCTGTAGTGAAGCATCGGAATACAAAACTGGACTCACAGGAGAGGTTCAAAGCATAGAAAGTTAGAGTGTCAGTCCTCTTGTACTTAAGTCGCCATTGGGTCTTTTGTATTAAATTCGGATGCAATTTCTGTGTTTCATCGTCAATAAGAAGGTCCAAGGGATACAGTAAACCTGAAGTGAAGCTTCGGAATCTAAAACTGGACTCACAGGAGACTTACAAATCATAGAAATTTGGAGTGTCAGTCCTCTTGTACTTTCTTCGGCATTGTGCCTTTTGTATTAAATTCGAATGCAATATCTGTGTTTCATCATCAATTAGAAGGTCAAAGGGATACAGTAAACATGAAGTGAGGCATCGGAATCCGAAAGTGGACTCACAGGAGAGGTAGAAATCATAGAAAGTTAGAGTGTCAGTCCTCTTGTACATAAGTCGGTATTGTACCTTTTGAATTTAATTCCGATGCAATTTCTGTGCTTCATCGTCAATAAGAAGGTCCAAGGGATACAGTAAACTTGAAGTGAAGCATCGGAATCTAAAACTGGACTCACAGGAGAGGTTCAAATCATACAAAGTTAGAGTGTCAGTCCTCTTGTACTTAAGTCGCCAATGTGCCTTTTGTATTTAATTCGGATGCAATTTCTCTGCTTCATCGTCAATAAGTATGTCCAAGGGATACTGTAAACCACAAGTGAAGCATCGGAATTTAAAACTGGACTCAAAGGAGAGGTTCAAATCATAGAAACTTAGAGTGTCAGTCCTCTTGTACTTAAGTCGCCATTGTGCCTTTTGTATTAAATTCGGATGCAATTTCTGTGTTTCATCGTCAATAAGAAGGTCCAATGGATACAGTAAACCTGAAGTGAAGCATCGGAATCTGAAAGTGGGCTCTCAGGAGAGGTTCAAATCATAGAAAGTTAGAGTGTCAGTCCTCTTGTACTTAAGTCGGCATTGTGCCTTTTGAATTTAATTCTGATGCAATTTCTGTGCTTCATCGTCAATAAGAAGGTCCAAGGGATACAGTAAACCACAAGTGAAGCATCGGAATTTAAAACTGGACTCAAAGGAGAGGTTCAAATCATAGAAACTTAGAGTGTCAGTCCTCTTGTACTTAAGTCGGCATTGTACCTTTTGTTTTAAATTCGGATGGAATGTTTGTGTATCATCGTCAATAAGACGGTCCTCGGTATACAGTTAACCTGAAGTGAAGCGTTGGAACCTAAAACTGGACTCACAGGAGAGGTTCAAATCATAGAAAGTTATAGTGTCAGTCCTCTTGTACTTAAGTCGGCATTGTGCCTTTTGAACTTAATTCCGATGCAATATCTGTGCTTCATCGTCGATAAGAAGGTCCAAGGGATACAGAAAACGTGAAGTGAAGCAGCGGAATCTAAAACTGGCCTCACAGGAGAGGTTCAAATCATAGAAAGTTATAGTGTCAGTCCTCTTGTACTTATGTCGGCATTGTGCCTTTTGTATTAAATTCGGATGCAATTTCCGTGTTTCATCGTCAATAAGACGCTCCAAGGTATACAGTAAACCTGAAGTGAAGCAACGGAATCTAAAACTGGACTCAACACAGAGGTTCAAATCATAGATAGTTAGAGTGTCAGTCCTCTTGTACTTATGTCGGCAATGTGCCTTTTGTATTAAATTGAGATGCAATTTCTGTGCTTCATCGTCAATAAGAATGTCCAAGTGATACTGTAAACCTCAAGTGAAGCATCGGAATCTAAAACTGGACGCACAGGAGAGGTTCAAATCATAGAATCTTAGAGGGTCAGTCCTCTTGTACTTAAGTCGCCATTGTGCATTTTGTATTAAATTCGGATGCAATTTCTGTGTTTCCTCGTCAATAAGAAGGTCCAATGGATACAGTAAACCTGAAGTGAAGCATCGGAATCCGAAAGTGGACTCACAGGAGAGGTAGAAATCATAGAAAATTAGAGTGTCAGTCCTCTTGTACATAAGTAGGCATTGTACCTTTTGAATTTAATTCCGATGCAATATCTGTGCTTCATCATCAATAAGAAGGTCCAAGGGATACAGTAAACCTGAAGTGAAGCATCGGAATCTAAAACTGGACTCACAGGGGAGGTTCAAATCATAGAACGTTAGAGTGTCTGTACTCCTGTACTTAAGTCGGCAATGTACCTTTTGTATTAAATTATGATGCAATTTCTGTGTTTCATCGTCAATAAGAACGTCCAAGGGATACAGTAAACCTGAAGTGAAGCATCAGAATCTAAAACTAGACTCACAGCAGAGGTTCAAATCATAGAAAGTTAGAGTGTCAGTCCTCTTGTACTTAAGTCGGCATTGTTCCTTTTGTATTAAATTCGGATGCTATTTCTGTGTTTCATCGTCAATAAGAAGGTGCAAGGGATACAGTTAACCTGAAGTGAATCATCGTAATCCAAAACCGGACTCACAGGAGAGGTTCATATCATAGAAAGTTGGAGTTCAGTCCTCTTGTACTTAAGTCGGCATTGTGCCTTTTGAATTTAATTCCGATGCAATATCTGTGCTTCATCATCAATAAGAAGGTCCAAGGGATACAGTAAACCTGAAGTGAAGCATCGGATTCTGAAACCGGACTCACAGGGGAGGTTCAAATCACAGAAAGTTAGTGTGTCAGTCCTCTTGTACTTTAGTCTGCATTGTGCCTTTTGTATTAAATTCGGATGCAATATCTGTGTTACATCGTCAATAAGAAGGTCCAAGGGATACAGTAAACCTGAAGTGAAGCATCGGAATCTGAAACTGGACTCACAGGAGAGGTTCAAAACATAGAAAGTTAGAGTGTCAGTCCTCTTGTACCTAAATCGGCATTGTGCCGTTTTTATTAAATTCGGATGCAATTTTAGGGTTTCATCGTCAATAAGACGGTTCAAGGGATACAGTAAACCTGAAGTGAAGCATCGGAATCTAAAACTGGACTCACAGGAGAGGTTCAAATCATGGAAACTTAGACAGTCGGTCCTCTTGTACTTAAGTCGGCATTTTGCCCTTTGTTTTAAAGTCGGATGCAATTTCTGCGCTTCATCGTTAATAAGAAATTCCAAGGATACAGTGAACCTGTAGTGAAGCATCGGAATCTGAAACTGGACTCACAGGAGAGGTTCAAATCATGGAAAGTTAGATAGTCAGTCCTCTTGTACTTAAGTCGGCATTGTGCCCTTTGTATTAAAGTCGGATGCAATTTCTGTGTTTTATCGTCAATAAGAAGGTCCAAGGGATACAGTAAACCTGAAGTGAAGCTTCGGAATCTAAAACTGGACTCACAGGAGACTTACAAATCATAGAAATTTGGAGTGTCAGTCCTCTTGTACTTTCTTCGGCATTGTGCCTTTTGTATTAAATTCGAATGCAATTTCTGTGTTTCATCATCAATTAGAAGGTCAAAGGGATACAGTAAACCTGAAGTGAAGCATCGGAACCTAAAACTGGACTCACAGGAGAGATACAAATCATAGAAAGTTAGAGTGTCAGTCCTCTTGTACTTAAGTCGGCTTTATGCCTTTTGAACTTAATTCCGATGCAATATCTGTGCTTCATCGTCGATAAGAAGGTCCAAGGGATACAGTAAACGTGAAGAGAAGCATCGGAATCTAAAACTGGACTCACAGGAGAGGTTCAAATCATAGAAAGTTAGAGTGTCAATCCTCTTGTACTTAAGTCGGCATTGTGCATTTTGTTTTCAATTTGAATGGAATTTTTGTATATCATCGTCAATAAGACGGTCCTCGGTATACAGTAAACCTGAAGTGAAGCATCGGAATCTAAAACTGGACTCACAGGAGAGGTTCAAATCATAGAAAGTTATAGTGGCAGTCCTCTTGTACTTAAGTCGGCATTGTGCCTTTTGTATTAAATTCGGATGCAATTTCTGTGTTTCATCGTCAATAAGACGGTCCAAGGTATACAGTAAAACTGAAGTGAAGCATTGGAATCTAAAACTGGACTCACAAGAGAGGTTCAAATCATTGGATGTTAGAGTGTCGGTCCTCTTGTACTTAAGTCGGCATTGTGCCATTTGTATTAAATTCTGATGCAATTTCTGTGTTTAATTGTCAATAAGAAGGTCCAAGGTATACAGCAGACCTGAAGTGAAGCATCAGAATCTAAAACTGGACTCACAGGAGAGGTTCAAATCATAGAAAGTTAGTGTGTCAGTCCTCTTGTACTTAAGTCGGCATTGTGCCTTTTTTATTAAATTCGATGCAATTTCTGTGTTTCATCGTCAATGAGAAGGTCCAAGGGATACAGTAAATCTGATGTGAAGCATCGGAATCTAAAACTGGACTCAGAGGAGAGGTTCAAATCATAGAAAAAAAGAAAGTCAGTCCTCTTGTACTTAAGTCGGCAATGTGCCTTTTGTATTAAATTCGTATGCAATTTCTGTGTTTCATCGTCAATAAGAAGGTCCAAGGGATACAGTAAACCTGAAGTGAAGCATCGGAATCTGAAACCGGACTCACAGGAGAGGTTCAAATCATAGAAAGTTAGAGTGTCAGTCCCCTTGTACCTAAGTCGGCATTGTGTCGTTTTTATTAAATTCTAATGCAATTTCTGGGTTTCATCGTCAATATGACGGTCCAAGGGATACAGTAAACCTCAAGTGAAGCATCGGAATCTAAAACTGGACTCACAGGAGAGGTTCAAACATAGAAAGTTAGAGTGACAGTCCTCTTGTACTTAAGTCGGCATTGTTCCCTTAGTACTATATTCGGATGCAATATCTGTGTTTCATCGTCAATAAGAAGGTCCAAGAGATACAGTAAACCTGAAGTGAAGCTTCGGAATCTAAAACTGGACTCACAGGAGAGGTTCAAATCATGGAAAGTTAGATAGTCAGTCCTCTTGTACTTAAGTCGGCATTGTGCCCTTTGTATTAAAGTCGGATGCAATTTCTGTGTTTTATCGTCAATAAGAAGGTCCAAGGGATACAGTAAACCTGAAGTGAAGCTTCGGAATCTAAAACTGGACTCACAGGAGACCTACAAATCATAGAAATTTGGAGTGTCAGTCCTCTTGTACTTTCTTCGGCATTGTGCCTTTTGTATTAAATTCGAATGCAATTTCTGTGTTTCATCATCAATTAGAAGGTCAAAGGGATACAGTAAACCTGAAGTGAAGCATCGGAACCTAAAACTGGACTCACAGGAGAGATACAAATCATAGAAAGTTAGAGTGTCAGTCCTCTTGTACTTAAGTCGGCATTATGCCTTTTGAACTTAATTCCGATGCAATATCTGTGCTTCATCGTCGATAAGAAGGTCCAAGGGATACAGTAAACGTGAAGTGAAGCATCGGAATCTAAAACTGGACTCACAGGAGAGGTTCAAATCATAGAAAGTTAGAGTGTCAATCCTCTTGTACTTAAGTCGGCATTGTGCATTTTGTTTTCAATTTGAATGGAATTTTTGTATATCATCGTCAATAAGACGGTCCTCGGTATACAGTAAACCTGAAGTGAAGCATCGGAATCTAAAACTGGACTCACAGGAGAGGTTCAAATCATAGAAAGTTATAGTGGCAGTCCTCTTGTACTTAAGTCGGCATTGTGCCTTTTGTATTAAATTCGGATGCAATTTCTGTGTTTCATCGTCAATAAGACGGTCCAAGGTATACAGTAAAACTGAAGTGAAGCATTGGAATCTAAAACTGGACTCACAAGAGAGGTTCAAATCATTGGATGTTAGAGTGTCGGTCCTCTTGTACTTAAGTCGGCATTGTGCCATTTGTATTAAATTCTGATGCAATTTCTGTGTTTAATTGTCAATAAGAAGGTCCAAGGTATACAGCAGACCTGAAGTGAAGCATCAGAATCTAAAACTGGACTCACAGGAGAGGTTCAAATCATAGAAAGTTAGTGTGTCAGTCCTCTTGTTTTTAAGTCGGCATTGTGCCTTTTTTATTAAATTCGATGCAATTTCTGTGTTTCATCGTCAATGAGAAGGTCCAAGGGATACAGTAAACCTGATGTGAAGCATCGGAATCTAAAACTGGACTCACAGGAGAGGTTCAAATCATAGAAAAAAAGAAAGTCATTCCTCTTGTACTTAAGTCGGCAATGTGCCTTTTGTATTAAATTCGTATGCAATTTCTGTGTTTCATCGTCAATAAGAAGGTCCAAGGGATACAGTAAACCTGAAGTGAAGCATCGGAATCTGAAACCGGACTCACAGGAGAGGTTCAAATCATAGAAAGTTAGAGTGTCAGTCCCCTTGTACCTAAGTCGGCATTGTGTCGTTTTTATTAAATTCTAATGCAATTTCTGGGTTTCATCGTCAATATGACGGTCCAAGGGATACAGTAAACCTCAAGTGAAGCATCGGAATCTAAAACTGGACTCACAGGAGAGGTTCAAATCATAGAAAGTTAGAGTGACAGTCCTCTTGTACTTAAGTCGGCATTGTTCCCTTAGTACTATATTCGGATGCAATATCTGTGTTTCATCGTCAATAAGAAGGTCCAAGAGATACAGTAAACCTGAAGTGAAGCTTCGGAATCTAAAACTGGACTCACAGGAGAGGTTCAAATCATAAAAAGTTAGAGTGTCAGTCCTCTTGTACTTAAATCGGCATTGTGCCTTTTGTATTATATTCGGATGCAATTTCTGTGTTTGATCGTCAATAAGAAGGTCCAAGCTATACAGTAGAGCTGAAGTGAAGCATCGGAATCTAAAACTGGACTCACAGGAGTTGTTCAAATCATAGAAAGTTAGAGTGTCAGTCCTCTTGTACTTAAGTCGGCATTGTGCCTTTTGTATTAATTTCGATGCAATTTCTGTGTTTCATCGTCAATAAGTAGGTCCAAGGGATACAGTAAACCTGATGTGAAGCATCGGAATCTATAACTGCACTCACAGGAGAGGTTCAAATCATTGAAAGTTAGAGTGTCAGTCCTCTTGTACTTAAGTCGGCAATGTGCCTATTGTATTAAATTCGGATGCAATTTCTGTGTTTCATCGTCAATAAAAAGTTCCAAGGGATACAGGAACCCTGAAGTGAAGAATCGGAATCTAAAACTGGACTCACAGGAGAGGTTCAAATCATAGAAATTTATAGTGTCATTTTTTCTTGTACTTATGTCGGCATTGGGCCATTTGTATTAAATTCCGATGCAATTTCTGTGTTTCATCGTTAATAAGAAGGTCCAAGGGATACAGTAAAACCGAAGTGAAGCATCGGAATCTTAAACTGGACTCACAGGAGAGGTTCAAAGCATAGAAACTTAGAATG
The DNA here is from genome assembly GCF_023864345.2 of Schistocerca serialis cubense. NCBI lineage: Eukaryota > Metazoa > Arthropoda > Insecta > Orthoptera > Acrididae > Schistocerca > Schistocerca serialis. Next base: position 21,553,927 of record NC_064648.1, read on the forward strand.
TCAGTCCTCTTGTACTTAAGTCTTCATTGTGCCTTTTGTATTAAATTCGATGAAATTTCTGTGTTTCATCGTCAATAAAAATGTCCAAGGGATACGGTAAACCTGAAGTGAAGCATCGGAATTTAAAACTGGACTCACAGGAGAGGTTCAAATCATAGAAAGTTAGAGTATCTGTCCTCTTGTACTTCAGTCGGCATTGTGCCATTTTTATTAAATTAGGATGCAATTTCAGGGTTTCATCGTCAATATGACGGTTCAAGGGATACAGTAAACTTGAAGTGAAGCATCGGAACCTAAAACTGGACTCACAGGAGAGATTCAAATCATAGAAAGTTAGAGTGTCAGTCCTCTTGTACTTAAGTCAGCATTGTGCCTTTTGGACTTAATTCCGATGCAATATCTGTGCTTCATCGTCGATAAGAAGGTCCAAGGGATACAGTAAACGTGAAGTGAAGCATCGGAATCTGAAACTGGACTCACAGGAGAGGTTCAAATCATAGCAAGTTATATTGTCAGTCCTATTGTACTTAAGTCGGCATTGTGCCTTTTGTATTAAATTCGGATGCAATTTCCGTGTTTCATCGTCAATAAGACGGTCCAAGGTATACAGTAAACCTGAAGTGAAGGAACGGAATCTAAAACTGGACTCACAGGAGAGATTCACATCATAGAAAGTTAGAGTGTCAGTCCTCTTATACTTAAGTCGGCAATGTGCCGTTTGTATTAAATTGGGATGCAATTTCTGTGCTTCATCGTCAATAAGAATGTCCAAGGGATACTGTATACCTCAAATGAAGCATCGGAATCTAAAACTGGACTCACAGGAGAGATTGAAATCATAGAATCTTAGAGTGTCAGTCCTCTTGTACTTAAGTCGCCATTGTGCCTTTTGTATTAAATTCGGATGCAATTTCTGTGTTTCATCGTCATTAAGAAGGTGCAAGGGATACAGTTAACCTGAAGTGAATCATCGGAATCTGAAACCGGACTCACAGGGGAGGTTCAAATCACAGAAAGTTAGAGTGTCAGTCCTCTGGTACTTAAGTCGGCATTGAACCTTTTGTATTAAATTCGGATGCTATTTCTGTGTTTCATCGTCAATAAGAAGGTCCAAGGGATACAGTAAAACTGAAGTGAAGCATCGGAATCTAAAACAGGACTCACAGGAGAAGTTCAAATCATAGAAAGTTAGAGTGTCAGCCCTCTTGTACTAAGTCGCCATTGTGCATTTTGTATTAAATTCGGATGCAATTTCTGTGTTTCCTCGTCAATAAGAAGGTCCAATGGATACAGTAAACCTGAAGTGAAGCATCGGAATCTGAAAGTGGACTCACAGGAGAGGTAAAAATCATAGAAAGTTAGAGTGTCAGTCCTCTTGTACTTAAGTCGGCATTGTGCCTTTTGTATTAAATTCGGATGCAATTTCTGTGTTTCATCGTCAATAAGAAGGTCCAAGGGATACAGTAAACCTGAAGTGAAGCATCGGAATCTAAAACTGGACTCACAGGAGAGGTTCAAATCATAGAAAGTTAGAGTGTCAGTCCTCTTGTACTTAAGTCGGCATTGTGCCTTTTGTATTAAATTCGGATGCAATTTCTGTGTTTCATCGTCAATAAGAAGGTCCAAGGGATACAGTAAACCTGAAGTGAAGCATCGGAATCTAAAACTGGACTCACAGGAGAGGTTCAAATCATAGAAAGTTAGAGTGTCAGTCCTCTTGTACTTTAGTCGGCATTGTGCCTTTTGTATAAAATTTGGATGCAATTTCTGTGTTTCATCGTCAATAAGAAGGTCCAAGGGATACAGTAAAACTGAAGTGAAGCATCGGAATCTAAAACTGGACTTCTAGGAGAGGTTCAAATCATAGAATGTTAGAGTGTCATTCCTCTTGTACTTAAGTCGGCATTGTTCCTTTTGTATTAAATTCGGATGTAATTTCTGTGTTTCATCGTCATTAAGATGGTGCAAGGGATACAGTTAACCTGAAGTGAATCATCGGTATCTGAAACCGGACTCACAGGGAGTTTCAAATCACAGAAAGTTAGAGTGTCAGTCCTCTGGTACTTAAGACTGCATTGAACCTTTTGTATTAAATTCGGATGCAAATTCTGTGTTTCATCGTCAATAAGAAGGTCCAAGGGATACAGTAAACCTGAAGTGAAGCATCGGAATCTGAAACCGGACTCACAGGATAGGTTCAAATCATAGAAAGTTAGAGTGTCAGTCCCCTTGTACCTAAGTCGGCATTGTGTCGGTTTTATTAAATTCGGATGCAATTTCTGGGTTTCATCGTCAATATGACGGTCCAAGGGATACAGTAAACCTCAAGTGAAGCATCGGAATCTAAAACTGGACTCACAGGAGAGGTTCAAATAATAGAAAGTTAGAGTGACAGTCCTCTTGTACTTAAATCGGCATTGTGCCTTTTGTATTATATTTGGATGCAATTTCTGTGTTTCATCGTCAATAAGAAGGTCCAAGCTATACAGTAGACCTGAAGTGAAGCATCGGAATCTAAAACTGGACTCACAGGAGTGGTTCAAATCATAGAAAGTTAGAGTGTCAGTCCTCTTGTACTTAAGTCGGCATTGTGCCTTTTGTATTAAATTCGATGCAATTTCTGTGTTTCATCGTCAATAAGTAGGTCCAAGGGATACAGTAAACCTGATGTGAAGCATCGGAATCTATAACTGCACTCACAGGAGAGGTTCAAATCATTGAAAGTTAGTGTCAGTCCTCTTGTACTTAAGTCGGCAATGTGCCTTTTGTATTGAATTCGAATGAAATTTCTGTGTTTCATCGTCAATAAAAAGTTCCAAGGGATACAAGAACCCTGAAGTGAAGAATCGGAATCTAAAACTGGACTCACAGGAGAGGTTCAAATCATAGAAATTTAGAGTGTCAGTTCTCTTGTACTTATGTCGGCATTGGGCCATTTGTATTAAATTCCGATGCAATTTCTGTGTTTCATCGTTAATAAGAAGGTCCAAGGGATACAGTAAACCCGAAGTGAAGCATCGGAATCTTAAACTGGACTCACAGGAGAGGTTCAAATCATAGCATCTTAGAATGTCAGTCCTCTTGTACTTAAGTCTTCATTGTGCCTTTTGTATTAAATTCGATGAAATTTCTGTGTTTCATCGTCAATAAAAAGGTCCAAGGGATACGGTAAACCTGAAGTGAAGCATCGGAATTTAAAACTGGACTCACAGGAGAGGTTCAAATCATAGAAAGTTAGAGTATCTGTCCTCTTGTACTTCAGTCGGCATTGTGCCATTTTTATTAAATTAGGATGCAATTTCAAGGTTTCATCGTCAATAAGACGGTTCAAGGGATACAGTAAACTTGAAGTGAAGCATCGGAACCTAAAACTGGACTCACAGGAGAGATTCAAATCATAGAAAGTTAGAGTGTCAGTCCTCTGGTACTTAAGTCAGCATTGTGCCTTTTGAACTTAATTCCAATGCAATATCTGTGCTTCATCGTCGATAAGAAGGTCCAAGGGATACAGTAAACGTGAAGTGAAGCATCGGAATCTGAAACTGGACTCACAGGAGAGGTTCAAATCATAGAAAGTTATAGTGTCAGTCCTATTGTACTTAAGTCGGCATTGTGCCTTTTGTATTAAATTCGGATGCAATTTCCGTGTTTCATCGTCAATAAGACGGTCCAAGGTATACAGTAAACCTGAAGTGAAGGAACGGAATCTAAAACTGGACTCACAGGAGAGATTCAAATCATAGAAAGTTAGAGTGTCAGTCCTCTTATACTTAAGTCGGCAATGTGCCGTTTGTATTAAATTGGGATGCAATTTCTGTGCTTCATCGTCAATAAGAATGTCCAAGGGATACTGTAAACCTCAAATGAAGCATCGGAATCTAAAACTGGACTCACAGGAGAGATTGAAATCATAGAATCTTAGAGTGTCAGTCCTCTTGTACTTAAGTCGCCATTGTGCCTTTTGTATTAAATTCGGATGCAATTTCTGTGTTTCATCGTCATTAAGAAGGTGCAAGGGATACAGTTAACCTGAAGTGAATCATCGGAATCTGAAACCGGACTCACAGGGGAGGTTCAAATCACAGAAAGTTAGAGTGTCAGTCCTCTGGTACTTAAGTCGGCATTGAACCTTTTGTATTAAATTCGGATGCAATTTCTGTGTTTCATCGTCAATAAGAAGGTCCAAGGGATACAGTAAAACTGAAGTGAAGCATCGGAATCTAAAACAGGACTCACAGGAGAAGTTCAAATCATAGAAAGTTAGAGTGTCAGTCCTCTTGTACTAAGTCGCCATTGTGCATTTTGTATTAAATTCGGATGCAATTTCTGTGTTTCCTCGTCAATAAGAAGGTCCAATGGATACAGTAAACCTGAAGTGAAGCATCGGAATCTGAAAGTGGACTCACAGGAGAGGTAGAAATCATAGAAAGTTAGAGTGTCAGTCCCCTTGTACCTAAGTCGGCATTGTGTCGGTTTTATTAAATTCGGATGCAATTTCTGGGTTTCATCGTCAATATGACGGTCCAAGGGATACAGTAAACCTCAAGTGAAGCATCGGAATCTAAAACTGGACTCACAGGAGAGGTTCAAATCATAGAAAGTTAGAGTGACAGTCCTCTTGTACTTAAATCGGCATTGTGCCTTTTGTATTATATTTGGATGCAATTTCTGTGTTTCATCGTCAATAAGAAGGTCCAAGCTATACAGTAGACCTGAAGTGAAGCATCGGAATCTAAAACTGGACTCACAGGAGTGGTTCAAATCATAGAAAGTTAGAGTGTCAGTCCTCTTGTACTTAAGTCGGCATTGTGCCTTTTGTATTAAATTCGATGCAATTTCTGTGTTTCATCGTCAATAAGTAGGTCCAAGGGATACAGTAAACCTGATGTGAAGCATCGGAATCTATAACTGCACTCACAGGAGAGGTTCAAATCATTGAAAGTTAGAGTGTCAGTCCTCTTGTACTTAAGTCGCAATGTGCCTTTTGTATTAAATTCGAATGAAATTTCTGTGTTTCATCGTCAATAAAAAGTTCCAAGGGATACAAGAACCCTGAAGTGAAGAATCGGAATCTAAAACTGGACTCACAGGAGAGGTTCAAATCATAGAAATTTAGAGTGTCAGTTCTCTTGTACTTATGTCGGCATTGGGCCATTTGTATTAAATTCCGATGCAATTTCTGTGTTTCATCGTTAATAAGAAGGTCCAAGGGATACAGTAAACCCGAAGTGAAGCATCGGAATCTTAAACTGGACTCACAGGAGAGGTTCAAATCATAGCATCTTAGAATGTCAGTCCTCTTGTACTTAAGTCTTCATTGTGCCTTTTGTATTAAATTCGATGAAATTTCTGTGTTTCATCGTCAATAAAAAGGTCCAAGGGATACGGTAAACCTGAAGTGAAGCATCGGAATTTAAAACTGGACTCACAGGGGAGGTTCAAATCATAGAAAGTTAGAGTATCTGTCCTCTTGTACTTCAGTCGGCATTGTGCCATTTTTATTAAATTAGGATGCAATTTCAGGGTTTCATCGTCAATAAGACGGTTCAAGGGATACAGTAAACTTGAAGTGAAGCATCGGAACCTAAAACTGGACTCACAGGAGAGATTCAAATCATAGAAAGTTAGAGTGTCAGTCCTCTGGTACTTAAGTCAGCATTGTGCCTTTTGAACTTAATTCCAATGCAATATCTGTGCTTCATCGTCGATAAGAAGGTCCAAGGGATACAGTAAACGTGAAGTGAAGCATCGGAATCTGAAACTGGACTCACAGGAGAGGTTCAAATCATAGAAAGTTATAGTGTCAGTCCTATTGTACTTAAGTCGGCATTGTGCCTTTTGTATTAAATTCGGATGCAATTTCCGTGTTTCATCGTCAATAAGACGGTCCAAGGTATACAGTAAACCTGAAGTGAAGGAACGGAATCTAAAACTGGACTCACAGGAGAGATTCAAATCATAGAAAGTTAGAGTGTCAGTCCTCTTATACTTAAGTCGGCAATGTGCCGTTTGTATTAAATTGGGATGCAATATCTGTGCTTCATCGTCAATAAGAATGTCCAAGGGATACTGTAAACCTCAAATGAAGCATCGGAATCTAAAACTGGACTCACAGGAGAGATTGAAATCATAGAATCTTAGAGTGTCAGTCCTCTTGTACTTAGGTCGCCATTGTGCCTTTTGTATTAAATTCGGATGCAATTTCTGTGTTTCATCGTCATTAAGAAGGTGCAAGGGATACAGTTAACCTGAAGTGAATCATCGGAATCTGAAACCGGACTCACAGGGGAGGTTCAAATCACAGAAAGTTAGAGTGTCAGTCCTCTGGTACTTAAGTCGGCATTGAACCTTTTGTATTAAATTCGGATGCAATTTCTGTGTTTCATCGTCAATAAGAAGGTCCAAGGGATACAGTAAAACTGAAGTGAAGCATCGGAATCTAAAACAGGACTCACAGGAGAAGTTCAAATCATAGTAAGTTAGAGTGTCAGTCCTCTTGTACTAAGTCGCCATTGTGCATTTTGTATTAAATTCGGATGCAATTTCTGTGTTTCCTCGTCAATAAGAAGGTCCAATGGATACAGTAAACCTGATGTGAAGCATCGGAATCTGAAAGTGGACTCACAGGAGAGGTAGAAATCATAGAAAGTTAGAGTGTCAGTCCTCTTGTACTTAAGTCGGCATTGTGCCTTTTGTATTAAATTCGGATGCAATTTCTGTGTTTCATCGTCAATAAGAAGGTCCAAGGGATACAGTAAACCTGAAGTGAAGCATCGGAATCTAAAACTGGACTCACAGGAGAGGTTCAAATCATAGAAAGTTAGAGTGTCAGTCCTCTTGTACTTTAGTCGGCATTGTGCCTTTTGTATAAAATTTGGATGCAATTTTTGTGTTTCATCGTCAATAAGAAGGTCCAAGGGATACAGTAAAACTGAAGTGAAGCATCGGAATCTAAAACTGGACTTACAGGAGAGGTTCAAATCATAGAATGTTAGAGTGTCATTCCTCTTGTACTTAAGTCGGCATTGTTCCTTTTGTATTAAATTCGGATGTAATTTCTGTGTTTCATCGTCATTAAGAAGGTGCAAGTGATACAGTTAACCTGAAGTGAATCATCGGAATCTGAAACCGGACTCACAGGGAGGTTCAAATCACAGAAAGTTAGAGTGTCAGTCCTCAGGTACTTAAGACTGCATTGAACCTTTTGTATTAAATTCGGATGCAATTTCTGTGTTTCATCGTCAATAAGAAGGTCCAAGGGATACAGTAAACCTGAAGTGAAGCATCGGAATCTGAAACCGGACTCACAGGAGAGGTTCAAATCATAGAAAGTTGGAGTGTCAGTCCCCTTGTACCTAAGTCGGCATTGTGTCGTTTTTATTAAATTCGGATGCAATTTCTGGGTTTCATCGTCAATATGACGGTCCAAGGGATACAGTAAACCTCAAGTGAAACATCGGAATCTAAAACTGGACTCACAGGAGAGGTTCAAATCATAGAAAGTTAGAGTGACTGTCCTATTGTACTTAAGTCGGCATTGTTCCCTTAGTACTATATTCGGATGCAATATCTGTGTTTCATCGTCAATAAGAAGGTCCAAGAGATACAGTAAACCTGAAGTGAAGCTTCGGAATCTATAACTGGACTCACAGGAGAGGTTCAAATCATAAAAAGTTAGAGTGTCAGTCCTCTTGTACTTAAATCGGCATTGTGCCTTTTGTATTATATTCGGATGCAATTTCTGTGTTTCATCGTCAATAAGAAGGTCCAAGCTATACAGTAGACCTGAAGTGAAGCATCGGAATCTAAAACTGGACTCACAGGAGTGGTTCAAATCATAGAAAGTTAGAGTGTCAGTCCTCTTGTACTTAAGTCGGCATTGTGCCTTTTGTATTAAATTCGATGCAATTTCTGTGTTTCATCGTCAATTAGTAGGTCCAAGGGATACAGTAAACCTGATGTGAAGCATCGGAATCTCTAACTGCACTCACAGGAGAGGTTCAAATCATTGAAAGTTAGAGTGTCAGTCCTCTTGTACTTAAGTCGGCAATGTGCCTTTTGTATTAAATTCGGATGCAATTTCTGTGTTTCATCGTCAATAAAAAGTTCCAAGGGATACAGGAACCCATAAGTGAAGAATCGGAATCTAAAACTGGACTCACAGGAGAGGTTCAAATCATAGAATTTTAGAGTGTCATTTCTCTTGTACTTATGTCGGCATTGGGCCATTTGTATTAAATTCCGATGCAATTTCTGTGTTTCATCGTTAATAAGAAGGTCCAAGGGATACAGTAAACCCGAAGTGAAGCATCGGAATCTTAAACTGGACTCACAGGAGAGGTTCAAATCATAGAAACTTAGAATGTCAGTCCTCTTGTACTTAAGTCTTCATTGTGCCTTTTGTATTAAATTCGATGAAATTTCTGTGTTTCATCGTCAATAAAAAGGTCCAAGGGATACGGTAAACCTGAAGTGAAGCATCGGAATTTAAAACTGGACTCACAGGAGAGGTTCAAATCATAGAAAGTTAGAGTGTCAGTCCTCTTGTACTTAAGTCAGCATTGTGCCTTTTGAACTTAATTCCGATGCAATATCTGTGCTTCATCGTCGATAAGAAGGTCCAAGGGATACAGTAAACGTGAAGTGAAGCATCGGAATCTGAAACTGGACTCACAGGAGAGGTTCAAATCATAGAAAGTTATAGTGTCAGTCCTATTGTACTTACGTCGGCATTGTGCCTTTTGTATTAAATTCGGATGCAATTTCCGTGTTTCATCGTCAATAAGACGGTCCAAGGTATACAGTAAACCTTAAGTGAAGGAACGGAATCTAAAACTGGACTCACAGGAGTGATTCAAATCATAGAAAGTTAGAGTGTCAGTCCTCTTATACTTAAGTCGGCAATTTGCCGTTTGTATTAAATTGGGATGCAATTTCTGTGCTTCATCGTCAATAAGAATGTCCAAGGGATATTGTAAACCTCAAATGAAGCATCGGAATCTAAAACTGGACTCACAGGAGAGATTGAAATCATAGAAAGTTAGAGTGTCAGTCCTCTTGTACTTAAGTCGGCATTGTGCCTTTTGTATTAAATTCGATGCAATTTCTGTGTTTCATCGTCAATAAGTAGGTCCAAGGGATACAGTAAACCTGATGTGAAGCATCGGAATCTATAACTGCACTCACAGGAGAGGTTCAAATCATTGAAAGTTAGAGTGTCAGTCCTCTTGTACTTAAATCGGCAATGTGCCTTTTGTATTAAATTCGGATGCAATTTCTGTGTTTCATCGTCAATAAAAAGTTCCAAGGGATACAGGAACCCTGAAGTGAAGAATCGGAATCTAAAACTGGACTCACAGGAGAGGATCAAATCATAGAAATTTAGAGTGTCAGTTACTCTTGTACTTATGTCGGCATTGGGCCATTTGTATTAAATTCCGATGCAATTTCTGTGTTTCATCGTTAATAAGAAGGTCCAAGGGATACAGTAAACCCGAAGTGAAGCATCGGAATCTTAAACTGGACTCACAGGAGAGGTTCAAATCATAGAAACTTAGAATGTCAGTCCTCTTGTACTTAAGTCTTCATTGTGCCTTTTGTATTAAATTCGATGAAATTTCTGTGTTTCATCGTCAATAAAAAGGTCCAAGGGATACGGTAAACCTGAAGTGAAGCATCGGAATTTAAAACTGGACTCACAGGAGAGGTTCAAATCATAGAAAGTTAGAGTGTCAGTCCTCTTATACTTAAGTCAGCATTGTGCCGTTTGAACTTAATTCCGATGCAATATCTGCGCTTCATCGTCGATAAGAAGGTCCAAGGGATACAGTAAACGTGAAGTGAAGCATCGGAATCTGAAACTGGACTCACAGGAGAGGTTCAAATCATAGAAAGTTATAGTGTCAGTCCTATTGTACTTATGTCGGCATTGTGCCTTTTGTATTAAATTCGGATGCAATTTCCGTGTTTCATCGTCAATAAGACGGTCCAAGGTATACAGTAAACCTGAAGTGAAGGAACGGAATCTAAAACTGGACTCACAGGAGAGATTCAAATCATAGAAAGTTAGAGTGTCAGTCCTCTTATACTTAAGTCAGCAATGTGCCGTTTGTATTAAATTGGGATGCAATTTCTGTGCTTCATCGTCAATAAGAATGTCCAAGGGTTACTGTAAACCTCAAATGAAGCATCAGAATCTAAAACTGGACTCACAGGAGAGATTGAAATCATAGAATCTTAGAGTGTCAGTCCTCTTGTACTTAAGTCGCCATTGTGCCTTTTGTATTAAATTCGGATGCAATTTCTGTGTTTCATCGTCATTAAGAAGGTGCAAGGGATACAGTTAACCTGAAGTGAATCATCGGAATCTGAAACCGGACTCGCAGGGGAGGTTCAAATCACAGAAAGTTAGAGTGTCAGTCCTCTGGTACTTAAGTCGGTATTGAACCTTTTGTATTAAATTCGGATGCTATTTCTGTGTTTCATCGTCAATAAGAAGGTCCAAGGGATACAGTAAAACTGAAGTGAAGCATCGGAATCTAAAACAGGACTCACAGGAGAAGTTCAAATCATAGAAAGTTAGAGTGTCAGTCCTCTTGTACTAAGTCGCCATTGTGCATTTTGTATTAAATTCGGATGCAATTTCTGTGTTTCCTCGTCAATAAGAAGGTCCAATGGATACAGTAAACCTGAAGTGAAGCATCGGAATCTGAAAGTGGACTCACAGGAGAGGTAGAAATCATAGAAAGTTAGAGTGTCAGTCCTCTTGTACTTAAGTCGGCATTGTGCCTCTTGTATTAAATTCGGATGAAATTTCTGTGTTTCATCGACAATAAGAAGGTCCAAGGGATACAGTAAACCTGAAGTGAAGCATCGGAATCTAAAACTGGACTCACAGGAGAGGTTCAAATCATAGAAAGTTAGAGTGTCAGTCCTCTTGTACTTTAGTCGGCATTGTGCCTTTTGAATAAAATTTGGATGCAATTTCTGTGTTTCATCGTCAATAAGAAGGTCCAAGGGATACAGTAAAACTGAAGTGAAGCATCGGAATCTAAAACTGGACTTCTAGGAGAGGTTCAAATCATAGAATGTTAGAGTGTCATTCCTCTTGTACTTAAGTCGGCATTGTTTCTTTTGTATTAAATTCGGATGTAATTTCTGTGTTTCATCGTCATTAAGAAGGTGCAAGGGATACAGTTAACCTGAAGTGAATCATCGGAATCTGAAACCGGACTCACAGGGAGTTTCAAATCCCAGAAAGTTAGAGTGTCAGTCCTCTGGTACTTAAGACTGCATTGAACCTTTTGTATTAAATTCGGATGCAATTTCTGTGTTTCATCGTCAATAAGAAGGTCCAAGGGATACAGTAAACGTGAAGTGAAGCATCGGAATCTGAAACCGGACTCACAGGAGAGGTTCAAATCATAGAAAGTTAAAGTGTCAGTCCCCTTGTACCTAAGTCGGCATTGTGTCGTTTTTATTAAATTCGGATGCAATTTCTGGGTTTCATCGTCAATATGACGGTCCAAGGGATACAGTAAACCTCAAGTGAAGCATCGGAATCCAAAACTGGAATCACAGGAGAGGTTCAAATCATAGAAAGTTAGAGTGACAGTCCTCTTGTACTTAAGTCGGCATTGTTCCCTTAGTAATATATTCGGATGCAATATCTGTGTTTCATCGTCAATAAGAAGGTCCAAGAGATACAGTAAACCTGAAGTGAAGCTTCGGAATCTAAAACTGGACTCACAGGAGAGATTCAAATCATAAAAAGTTAGAGTGTCAGTCCTCTTGTACTTAAATCGGCATTGTGCCTTTTGTATTATATTTGGATGCAATTTCTGTGTTTCATCGTCAATAAGAAGGTCCAAGCTATACAGTAGACCTGAAGTGAAGCATCGGAATCTAAAACTGGACTCACAGGAGTGGTTCAAATCATAGAACGTTAGAGTGTCAGTCCTCTTGTACTTAAGTCGGCATTGTGCCTTTTGTATTAAATTCGATGCAATTTCTGTGTTTCATCGTCTATAAGTAGGTCCAAGGGATACAGTAAACCTGATGTGAAGCTTCGGAATCTATAACTGCACTCACAGGAGAGGTTCAAATCATTGAAAGTTAGAGTGTCAGTCCTCTTGTACTTAAGTCGGCAATGCGCCTTTTGTATTAAATTCGAATGCAATTTCTGTGTTTCATCGTCAATAAAAATTTCCAAGGGATACAGGAACCCTGAAGTGAAGAATCGGAATCTAAAACTGGACTCACAGGAGAGGTTCAAATCATAGAAATTTAGAGTGTCAGTTCACTTGTACTTATGTCGGCATTGGGCCATTTGTATTAAATTCCGATGCAATTTCTGTGTTTCATCGTTAATAAGAAGGTCCAAGGGATACAGTAAACCCGAAGTGAAGCATCGGAATCTTAAACTGGACTCACAGGAGAGGTTCAAATCATAGAAACTTAGAATGTCAGTCCTCTTGTACTTAAGTCTTCATTGTGCCTTTTGTATTAAATTCGATGAAATTTCTGTGTTTCATCGTCAATAAAAAGGTCCAAGGGATACGGTAAACCTGAAGTGAAGCATCGGAATTTAAAACTGGACTCACAGGAGAGGTTCAAATCATAGAAAGTTAGAGTATCTGTCCTCTTGTACTTCAGTCGGCATTGTGCCATTTTTATTAAATTAGGATGCAATTTCAGGGTTTCATCGTCAATAAGACGGTTTAAGGGATACAGTAAACTTGAAGTGAAGCATCGGAACCTAAAACTGGACTCACAGGAGAGATTCAAATCATAGAATGTTAGAGTGTCATTCCTCTTGTACTTAAGTCGGCAATGTGCCGTTTGTATTAAATTGGGATGCAATTTCTGTGCTTCATCGTCAATAAGAATGTCCAAGGGATACTGTAAACCTCAAATGAAGCATCGGAATCTAAAACTGGACTCACAGGAGAGATTGAAATCATAGAATCTTAGAGTGTCAGTCCTCTTGTACTTAAGTCGCCATTGTGCCTTTTGTATTAAATTCGGATGCAATTTCTGTGTTTCATCGTCATTAAGAAGGTGCAAGGGATACAGTTAACCTGAAGTGAATCATCGGAATCTGAAACCGGACTCACAGGGGAGGTTCAAATCACAGAAAGTTAGAGTGTCAGTCCTCTGGTACTTAAGTCGGCATTGAACCTTTTGTATTAAATTCGGATGCAATTTCTGTGTTTCATGGTCAATAAGAAGGTCCAAGGGATACAGTAAAACTGAAGTGAAGCATCGTAATCTAAAACAGGACTCACAGGAGAAGTTCAAATCATAGAAAGTTAGAGTGTCAGTCCTCTTGTACTAAGTCGCCATTGTGCATTTTGTATTAAATTCGGATGCAATTTCTGTATTTCCTCGTCAATAAGAAGGTCCAATGGATACAGTAAACCTGAAGTGAAGCATCGGAATCTGAAAGTGGACTCACAGGAGAGGTAGAAATCATAGAAAGTTAGAGTGTCAGTCCTCTTGTACTTAAGTCGGCATTGTGCCTCTTGTATTAAATTCGGATGAAATTTCTGTGTTTCATCGACAATAAGAAGGTCCAAGGGATACAGTAAACCTGAAGTGAAGCATCGGAATCTAAAACTGGACTCACAGGAGAGGTTCAAATCATAGAAAGTTAGAGTGTCAGTCCTCTTGTACTTTAGTCGGCATTGTGCCTTTTGAATAAAATTTGGATGCAATTTCTGTGTTTCATCGTCAATAAGAAGGTCCAAGGGATACAGTAAAACTGAAGTGAAGCATCGGAATCTAAAACTGGACTTCTAGGAGAGGTTCAAATCATAGAATGTTAGAGTGTCATTCCTCTTGTACTTAAGTCGGCATTGTTTCTTTTGTATTAAATTCGGATGTAATTTCTGTGTTTCATCGTCATTAAGAAGGTGCAAGGGATACAGTTAACCTGAAGTGAATCATCGGAATCTGAAACCGGACTCACAGGGAGTTTCAAATCCCAGAAAGTTAGAGTGTCAGTCCTCTGGTACTTAAGACTGCATTGAACCTTTTGTATTAAATTCGGATGCAATTTCTGTGTTTCATCGTCAATAAGAAGGTCCAAGGGATACAGTAAACGTGAAGTGAAGCATCGGAATCTGAAACCGGACTCACAGGAGAGGTTCAAATCATAGAAAGTTAAAGTGTCAGTCCCCTTGTACCTAAGTCGGCATTGTGTCGTTTTTATTAAATTCGGATGCAATTTCTGGGTTTCATCGTCAATATGACGGTCCAAGGGATACAGTAAACCTCAAGTGAAGCATCGGAATCTAAAACTGGAATCACAGGAGAGGTTCAAATCATAGAAAGTTAGAGTGACAGTCCTCTTGTACTTAAGTCGGCATTGTTCCCTTAGTAATATATTCGGATGCAATATCTGTGTTTCATCGTCAATAAGAAGGTCCAAGAGATACAGTAAACCTGAAGTGAAGCTTCGGAATCTAAAACTGGACTCACAGGAGAGATTCAAATCATAAAAAGTTAGAGTGTCAGTCCTCTTGTACTTAAATCGGCATTGTGCCTTTTGTATTATATTTGGATGCAATTTCTGTGTTTCATCGTCAATAAGAAGGTCCAAGCTATACAGTAGACCTGAAGTGAAGCATCGGAATCTAAAACTGGACTCACAGGAGTGGTTCAAATCATAGAACGTTAGAGTGTCAGTCCTCTTGTACTTAAGTCGGCATTGTGCCTTTTGTATTAAATTCGATGCAATTTCTGTGTTTCATCGTCTATAAGTAGGTCCAAGGGATACAGTAAACCTGATGTGAAGCTTCGGAATCTATAACTGCACTCACAGGAGAGGTTCAAATCATTGAAAGTTAGAGTGTCAGTCCTCTTGTACTTAAGTCGGCAATGCGCCTTTTGTATTAAATTCGAATGCAATTTCTGTGTTTCATCGTCAATAAAAATTTCCAAGGGATACAGGAACCCTGAAGTGAAGAATCGGAATCTAAAACTGGACTCACAGGAGAGGTTCAAATCATAGAAATTTAGAGTGTCAGTTCACTTGTACTTATGTCGGCATTGGGCCATTTGTATTAAATTCCGATGCAATTTCTGTGTTTCATCGTTAATAAGAAGGTCCAAGGGATACAGTAAACCCGAAGTGAAGCATCGGAATCTTAAACTGGACTCACAGGAGAGGTTCAAATCATAGAAACTTAGAATGTCAGTCCTCTTGTACTTAAGTCTTCATTGTGCCTTTTGTATTAAATTCGATGAAATTTCTGTGTTTCATCGTCAATAAAAAGGTCCAAGGGATACGGTAAACCTGAAGTGAAGCATCGGAATTTAAAACTGGACTCACAGGAGAGGTTCAAATCATAGAAAGTTAGAGTATCTGTCCTCTTGTACTTCAGTCGGCATTGTGCCATTTTTATTAAATTAGGATGCAATTTCAGGGTTTCATCGTCAATAAGACGGTTTAAGGGATACAGTAAACTTGAAGTGAAGCATCGGAACCTAAAACTGGACTCACAGGAGAGATTCAAATCATAGAATGTTAGAGTGTCATTCCTCTTGTACTTAAGTCGGCAATGTGCCGTTTGTATTAAATTGGGATGCAATTTCTGTGCTTCATCGTCAATAAGAATGTCCAAGGGATACTGTAAACCTCAAATGAAGCATCGGAATCTAAAACTGGACTCACAGGAGAGATTGAAATCATAGAATCTTAGAGTGTCAGTCCTCTTGTACTTAAGTCGCCATTGTGCCTTTTGTATTAAATTCGGATGCAATTTCTGTGTTTCATCGTCATTAAGAAGGTGCAAGGGATACAGTTAACCTGAAGTGAATCATCGGAATCTGAAACCGGACTCACAGGGGAGGTTCAAATCACAGAAAGTTAGAGTGTCAGTCCTCTGGTACTTAAGTCGGCATTGAACCTTTTGTATTAAATTCGGATGCAATTTCTGTGTTTCATGGTCAATAAGAAGGTCCAAGGGATACAGTAAAACTGAAGTGAAGCATCGGAATCTAAAACAGGACTCACAGGAGAAGTTCAAATCATAGAAAGTTAGAGTGTCAGTCCTCTTGTACTAAGTCGCCATTGTGCATTTTGTATTAAATTCGGATGCAATTTCTGTGTTTCCTCGTCAATAAGAAGGTCCAATGGATACAGTAAACCTGAAGTGAAGCATCGGAATCTGAAAGTGGACTCACAGGAGAGGTAGAAATCATAGAAAGTTAGAGTGTCAGTCCTCTTGTTCTTAAGTCGGCATTGTGCCTTTTGTATTAAATTCGGATGCAATTTCTGTGTTTCATCGTCAATAAGAAGGTCCAAGGGATACAGTAAACCTGAAGTGAAGCATCGGAATCTAAAACTGGACTCACAGGAGAGGTTCAAATCATAGAAAGTTAGAGTGTCAGTCCTCTTGTACTTTGGTCGGCATTGTGCCTTTTGTATAAAATTTGGATGCAATTTTTGTGTTTCATCGTCAATAAGAAGGTCCAAGGGATACAGTAAAACTGAAGTGAAGCATCTGAATCTAAAACTCGACTTACAGGAGAGGTTCAAATCATAGAATGTTAGAGTGTCATTCCTCTTGTACTTAAGTCGGCATTGTTCCTTTTGTATTAAATTCGGATGTAATTTCTGTGTTTCATCGTCATTAAGAAGGTGCAAGGGATACAGTTAACCTGAAGTGAATCATCGGAATCTGAAACCGGACTCACAGGGAGGTTCAAATCACAGAAAGTTAGAGTGTCAGTCCTCTGGTACTTAAGACTGCATTGAACCTTTTGTATTAAATTCGGATGCAATTTCTGTGTTTCATCGTCAATAAGAAGGTCCAAGGGATACAGTAAACCTGAAGTGAAGCATCGGAATCTGAAACCGGACTCACAGGAGAGGTTCAAATCATAGAAAGTTAGAGTGTCAGTCCCCTTGTACCTAAGTCGGCATTGTGTCGTTTTTATTAAATTCGGATGCAATTTCTGGGTTTCATCGTCAATATGACGGTCCAAGGGATACAGTAAACCTCAAGTGAAGCATCGGAATCTAAAACTGGACTCACAGGAGAGGTTCAAATCATAGAAAGTTAGAGTGACAGTCCTCTTGTACTTAAGTCGGCATTGTTCCCTTAGTACTATATTCGGATGCAATATCTGTGTTTCATCGTCAATAAGAAGGTCCAAGAGATACAGTAAACCTGAAGTGAAGCTTCGGAATCTATAACTGGACTCACAGGAGAGGTTCAAATCATAGAAAGTTAGAGTGTCAGTCCTCTTGTACTTAAGTCAGCATTGTGCCTTTTGTACTTAATTCCGATGCAATATCTGTGCTTCATCGTTGATATGAAGGTTCAAGGGATACAGTAAACGTGAAGTGAAGCATCCGAATCTGAAACTGGACTCACAGGAGAGGTTCAAATCATAGAAAGTTATAGTGTCAGTCCTATTGTACTTACGTCGGCATTGTGCCTTTTGTATTAAATTCGGATGCAATTTCCGTGTTTCATCGTCAATAAGACGGTCCAAGGTATACAGTAAACCTTAAGTGAAGGAAAGGAATCTAAAACTAGACTCACAGGAGTGATTCAAATCATAGAAAGTTAGAGTGGTAGTCGTCTTATACTTAAGTCGGCAAAGTGCCGTTTGTATTAAATTGGGATGCAATTTCTGTGCTTCATCGTCAATAGGAATGTCCAAGGGATACTGTAAACCTCAAATGAAGCATCGGAATCTAAAACTGGACTCACAGGAGAGATTGAAATCATAGAATCTTAGAGTGTCAGTCCTCTTGCACTAAGTCGCCATTGTGCATTTTGTATTAAATTCGGATGCAATTTCTGTGTTTCCTCGTCAATAAGAAGGTCCAATGGATACAGTAAACCTGAAGTGAAGCATCGGAATCTGAAAGTGGACTCACAGGAGAGGTAGAAATCATAGAAAGTTAGAGTGTCAGTCCTCTTGTTCTTAAGTCGGCATTGTGCCTTTTGTATTAAATTCGGATGCAATTTCTGTGTTTCATCGTCAATAAGAAGGTCCAAGGGATACAGTAAACCTGAAGTGAAGCATCGGAATCTAAAACTGGACTCACAGGAGAGGTTCAAATCATAGAAAGTTAGAGTGTCAGTCCTCTTGTACTTTGGTCGGCATTGTGCCTTTTGTATAATATTTGGATGCAATTTTTGTGTTTCATCGTCAATAAGAAGGTCCAAGGGATACAGTAAACCTGAAGTGAAGCATCGGAATCTAAAACTGGACTCACAGAAGAGGTTCAAATCATAGAAAGTTAGAGTGTCAGTCCTCTTGTACTTTAGTCGGCATTGGCCTTTTGTATAAAATTTGGATGCAATTTCTGTGTTTCATCGTCAATAAGAAGGTCCACGGGATACAGTAAAACTGAAGTGAAGCATCGGAATCTAAAACTGGACTTACAGGAGAGGTTCAAATCATAGAATGTTAGAGTGTCATTCCTCTTGTACTTAAGTCGGCATTGTTCCTTTTGTATTAATTTCGGATGTAATTTCTGTGTTTCATCGTCATTAAGAAGGTGCAAGGGATACAGTTAACCTGAAGTGAATCATCGGAATCTGAAACCGGACTCACAGGGAGGTTCAAATCACAGAAAGTTAGAGTGTCAGTCCTCTGGTACTTAAGACTGCATTGAACCTTTTGTATTAAATTCGGATGCAATTTCTGTGTTTCATCGTCAATAAGAAAGTCCAAGGGATACAGTAAACCTGAAGTGAAGCATCGTAATCTAAAACAGGACTCACAGGAGAAGTTCAAATCATAGAAAGTTAGAGTGTCAGTCCTCTTGTACTAAGTCGGCATTATGCTTCTTGTATTAAATTCGGATGCTATTTCTGTGTTTCATTGTCAATAAGAAGGTCCAAGGGATACAGTAAACCTGAAGTGAAGCATCGGAATCTAAAACTGGACTCACAGGAGAGGTTCAAATCATAGAAATTTAGAGTGTCAATCCTCTTGTACTTAAGTCGGCATTGTGCCTTTTGTTTTAAATTCGGATGGAATTTTTGCATATCATCGTCAATAAGACGGTCCTCGGTATACAGTAAACCTGAAGTGAAGCATCGGAATCTAAAACTGGACTCACAGGAGAGGTACAAATCATGGAAAGTTAGTGTGTCAGTCCTCTTGTACTTTAGTTGGCATTGTGCCTTTTGTATTAAATTCGGATGCAATTTCTGTGTTACATCGTCTATAAGAAAGTCCAAGGGATACAGTAAACCTGAAGTGAAGCATCGGAATCTATAACTGCACTCACAGGAGAGGTTCAAATCATTGAAAGTTAGAGTGTCAGTCCTCTTGTACTTAAGTCGGCAATGTGCCTTTTGTATTAAATTCGGATGCGATTTCTGTGTTTCATCGTCAATAAGAAGTTCCAAGGGATACAGGAACCCTGAAGTGAAGAATCGGAATCTAAAACTGGACTGACAGGAGATTTTCAAATCATTGAAATTTAGAGTGTCAGTTCTCTTGTACTTATGTCGGCATTGGGCCATTTGTATTAAATTCCGATGCAATTTCTGTGTTTCATCGTTAATAAGAAGGTCCAAGGGATACAGTAAACCCGAAGTGAAGCATCGGAATCTTAAACTGGACTCACAGGAGAGGTTCAAATCATAGAAACTTAGAATGTCAGTCCTCTTGTACTTCAGTCTTCATTGTGCCTTTTGTATTAAATTCGATGAAATTTCTGTGTTTCATCGTCAATAAAAAGGTCCAAGGGATACGGTAAACCTGAAGTGAAGCATCGGAATTTAAAACTGGACTCACAGGAGAGGTTCAAATCATAGAAAGTTAGAGTATCTGTCCTCTTGTACTTCAGTCGGCATTGTGCCATTTTTATTAAATTAGGATGCAATTCCAGGGTTTCATCGTCAATAAGACGGTTCAAGGAATACAGTAAACTTGAAGTGAAGCATCGGAACCTAAAACTGGACTCACAGGAGTGATTCAAATCATAGAAAGTTAGAGTGTCAGTCCTCTTGTACTTAAGTCAGCATTGTGCCTTTTGAACTTAATTCCGATGCAATATCTGTGCTTCATCGTCAATAAGAAGGTCCAAGGGATACAGTAAACGTGAAGTGAAGCATCGGAATTTGAAACTGGACTCACAGGAGAGATTCAAATCATAGAAAGTTATAGTGTCAGTCCTATTGTACTTAAGTCGGCATTGTGCCTTTTGTATTAAATTCGGATGCAATTTCCGTGTTTCATCAGCAATAAGACGGTCCAAGGTATACAGTAAACCTGATGTGAAGGAACGGAATCTAAAACTGGACTCACAGGATAGATTCAAATCATAGAAAGTTATAGTGTCAGTCCTATTGTACTTAAGTCGGCATTGTGCCTTTTGTATTAAATTCGGATGCAATTTCCGTGTTTCATCGGCAATAAGACGGTCCAAGGTATACAGTAAACCTGAAGTGAAGCATCGGAATCTAAAACTGGACTCACAAGAGAGGTTCAAATCATTGAATGTTAGAGTGTCGGTCCTCTTGTACTTAAGTCGGCATTGTGCCATTTGTATTAAATTCGGATGCAATTTCTGTGTTTAGTTATCAATAAGAAGGTATAAGCTATACAGTAGACCTGAAGTGAAGCATCGGAATCTAAAACTGGCCTCAGAGGAGAGGTTCAAATCATAGAAAGTTAGAGTGTCAGTCCTCTTGTACTTAAGTCGGCATTGTGCCTTTTTTATTAAATTCGATGCAATTTCTGTGTTTCATCGTCAATGAGAAGGTCCAAGGGATACAGTAAACCTGATGTGAAGCATCGGAATCTAAAACTGGACTCACAGGAGCGGTTCAAATCATAGAAAATAAGAAAGTCAGTCCTCTTGTACTTAAGTCGGCAATGTGCCTTTTGTATTAAATTCGGATGCAATTTCTGTGTTTCATCGTCAATAAGAAGGTCCAAGGGAAACAGTAAACCTGAAGTGAAGCATCGGAATCTGAAACCGGACTCACAGGAGAGGTTCAAATCATAGAAAGTTAGAGTGTCAGTCCCCTTGTACCTAAGTCGTCATTGTGCAGTTTTTATTAAATTCGGATGCAATTTCTGGGTTTCATCGTCAATATGACGCTCAAAGGGATACAGTAAACCTCAAGTGAAGCATCGGAATCTAAAACTGGACTCACAGGAGAGGTGCAAATCATAGAAAGTTAGAGTGACAGTCCTCTTGTACTTAAGTCGGCATTGTTCGTTTAGTACTATATTCGGATGCAATATCTGTGTTTCATCGTCAATAAGAATGTCCAAGGGATACAGTAAAGCTGAAGTGAAGCTTCGGAATCTAAAACTGGACTCACAGGAGAGGTTCAAATCATAAAAAGTTAGAGTGTCAGTCCTCTTGTACTTAAATCGGCATTGTGCCTTTTGTATTATATTCGGATGCAATTTCTGTGTTTCATCGTCAATAAGAAGGTCCAAGCTATACAGTAGACCTGAAGTGAAGCATCGGAATCTAAAACTAGACTCACAGGAGTGGTTCAAATCATAGAAAGTTAGAGTGTCAGTCCTCTTGTACTTAAGTCGGCATTGTGCCTTTTGTATTAAATTCGATGCAATTTCTGTGTTTCATCGTCAATAAGTAGGTCCAAGGGATACAGTAAACCTGATGTGAAGCATCGGAATCTATAACTGCACTCACAGGAGACGTTCAAATCATTGAAAGTTAGAGTGTCAGTCCTCTTTTACTTAAGTCGGCAATGTGCCTTTTGTATTAAATTCCGATGCAATTTCTGTGTTTCATCGTCAATAAAAAGGTCCAAGGGATACAGTAAACCTGAAGTGAAGCATCGGAATTTAAAACTGGACTCACAGAAGAGGTTCAAATCATAGAAAGTTAGAGTATCTGTCCTCTTGTACTTCAGTCGGCATTGTGCCATTTTTATTAAATTCGGATGGAATTTCAGGGTTTCATCGTCAATAAGACGGTTCAAGGGATACAGTAAACTTGAAGTGAAGCATCGGAACCTAAAACTGGACTCACAGGAGAAGTTCAAATCATAGAAAGTTAGAGTGTCAGTCCTCTTGTACTAAGTCGCCATTGTGCATTTTGTATTAAATTCGGATGCAATTTCTGTGTTTCCTCGTCAATAAGAAGGTCCAATGGATACAGTAAACCTGAAGTGAAGCATCGGAATCTGAAAGTGGACTCACAGGAGAGGTAGAAATCATAGAAAGTTAGAGTGTCAGTCCTCTTGTACTTAAGTCGGCATTGTGCCTTTTGTATTAAATTCGGATGCAATTTCTGTGTTTTATCGTCAATAAGAAGGTCCAAGGGATACAGTAAACCTGAAGTGAAGCATAGGAATCTAAAACAGGACTCACAGGAGAGGTTCAAATCATAGAAAGTTAGAGTTTCAGTCCTCTTGTACTTTAGTCGGCATTGTGCCTTTTGTATAAAATTTGGATGCAATTTCTGTGTTTCATCGTCAATAAGAGGGTCCAAGGGATACAGTAAAACTGAAGTGAAGCATCGGAATCTAAAACTGGACTTTCAGGAGAGGTTCAAATCATAGAATGTTAGAGTGTCATTCCTCTTGTACTTAAGTCGGCATTGTTCTTTTTGTATTAAATTCGGATGTAATTTCTGTGTTTCATCGTCATTAAGAAGGTGCAAGGGATACAGTTAACCTGAAGTGAATCATCGGAATCTGAAACTTGACTCACAGGGAGGTTCAAATCACAGAAAGATAGAGTGTCAGTCCTCTGGTACTTAAGACTGCATTGAACCTTTTGTATTAAATTCGGATGCAATTTCTGTGTTTCATCGTCAATAAGAAGGTCCAAGGGATACAGTAAACCTGAAGTGAAGCATCGGAATCTAAAACAGGACTCACAGGAGAAGTTCAAATCATAGAAAGTTAGAGTGTCAGTCCTCTTGTACTAAGTCGGCATTATGCTTCTTGTATTAAATTCGGATGCTATTTCTGTGTTTCATTGTCAATAAGAAGGTCCAAGGGATACAGTAAACCTGAAGTGAAGCATCGGAATCTAAAACTGGACTCACAGGAGAGATTCAAATCATAGAAATTTAGAGTGTCAATCCTCTTGTACGTAAGTCGGCATTGTGCCTTTTGTTTTAAATTCGGATGGAATTTTTGTATATCATCGTCAATAAGACGGTCCTCGGTATACAGTAAACCTGAAGTGAAGCATCGGAATCTAAAACTGGACTCACAGGAGAGGTACAAATCATGGAAAGTTAGTGTGTCAGTCCTCTTGTACTTTAGTCGGCATTGTGCCTTTTGTATTAAATTCGGATGCAATTTCTGTGTTACATCGTCTATAAGAGAGTCCAAGGGATACAGTAAACCTGAAGTGAAGCATCGGAATCTAAAACTGGACTCACAGGAGAGGTTCAAATCATAGAAAGTTATAGTGGCAGTCCTCTTGTACTTAAGACGGCATTGTGCCTTTTGTATTAAATTCGGATGAAATTTCTGTGTTTCATCGTCAATAAGACGGTCCAAGGTATACAGTAAACCTGAAGTGAAGCATCGGAATCTAAAACTGGACTCACAAGAGAGGTTCAAATCATTGATTGTTAGTGTGTCGGTCCTCTTGTACTTAAGTCGGCATTGTGCCATTTGTATTAAATTCGGATGCAATTTCTGTGTTTAATTATCAATAAGAAGGTATAAGCTATACAGTAGACCTGAAGTGAAGCATCGGAATCTAAAAGTGGACTCAGAGGAGAGGTTCAATTCATAGAAAGTTAGAGTGTCAGTCCTCTTGTACTTAAGTCGGCATTGTGCCTTTTTTATTAAATTCGATGCAATTTCTGTGTTTCATCGTCAATGAGAAGGTCCAAGGGATACAGTAAACCTGATGTGAAGCATCGGAATCTAAAACTGGACTCACAGGAGCGGTTCAAATCATAGAAAATAAGAAAGTCAGTCCTCTTGTACTTAAGTCGGCAATGTGCCTTTTGTATTATATTCGGATGCAATTTCTGTGTTTCATCGTCAATAAGAAGGTCCAAGCTATACAGTAGACCTGAAGTGAAGCATCGGAATCCAAAACTGGACTCACAGGAGTGGTTCAAATCATAGAAAGTTAGAGTGTCAGTTCTCTTGTACTTATGTCGGCATTGGGCCATTTGTATTAAATTCCGATGCAATTTCTGTGTTTCATCGTTAATAAGAAGGTCCAAGGGATACAGTAAACCTCAAGTGAAGCATCGGAATCTAAAACTGGACTCACAGGAGAGGTTCAAATCATAGAAAGTTAGAGTGACAGTCCTCTTGTACTTAAGTCGGCATTGTTCGTTTAGTACTATATTCGGATGCAATATCTGTGTTTCATCGTCAATAAGAATGTCCAAGGGATACAGTAAAGCTGAAGTGAAGCTTCGGAATCTAAAACTGGACTCACAGGAGAGGTTCAAATCATAAAAAGTTAGAGTGTCAGTCCTCTTGTACTTAAATCGGCATTGTGCCTTTTGTATTATATTCGGATGCAATTTCTGTGTTTCATCGTCAATAAGAAGGTCCAAGCTATACAGTAGACCTGAAGTGAAGCATCGGAATCTAAAACTAGACTCACAGGAGTGGTTCAAATCATAGAAAGTTAGAGTGTCAGTCCTCTTGTACTTAAGTCGGCATTGTGCCTTTTGTATTAAATTCGATGCAATTTCTGTGTTTCATCGTCAATAAGTAGGTCCAAGGGATACAGTAAACCTGATGTGAAGCATCGGAATCTATAACTGCACTCACAGGAGACGTTCAAATCATTGAAAGTTAGAGTGTCAGTCCTCTTTTACTTAAGTCGGCAATGTGCCTTTTGTATTAAATTCCGATGCAATTTCTGTGTTTCATCGTCAATAAAAAGGTCCAAGGGATACAGTAAACCTGAAGTGAAGCATCGGAATTTAAAACTGGACTCACAGAAGAGGTTCAAATCATAGAAAGTTAGAGTATCTGTCCTCTTGTACTTCAGTCGGCATTGTGCAATTTTTATTAAATTCGGATGGAATTTCAGGGTTTCATCGTCAATAAGACGGTTCAAGGGATACAGTAAACTTGAAGTGAAGCATCGGAACCTAAAACTGGACTCACAGGAGAAGTTCAAATCATAGAAAGTTAGAGTGTCAGTCCTCTTGTACTAAGTCGCCATTGTGCATTTTGTATTAAATTCGGATGCAATTTCTGTGTTCCTCGTCAATAAGAAGGTCCAATGGATACAGTAAACCTGAAGTGAAGCATCGGAATCTGAAAGTGGACTCACAGGAGAGGTAGAAATCATAGAAAGTTAGAGTGTCAGTCCTCTTGTACTTAAGTCGGCATTGTGCCTTTTGTATTAAATTCGGATGCAATTTCTGTGTTTTATCGTCAATAAGAAGGTCCAAGGGATACAGTAAACCTGAAGTGAAGCATAGGAATCTAAAACAGGACTCACAGGAGAGGTTCAAATCATAGAAAGTTAGAGTTTCAGTCCTCTTGTACTTTAGTCGGCATTGTGCCTTTTGTATAAAATTTGGATGCAATTTCTGTGTTTCATCGTCAATAAGAGGGTCCAAGGGATACAGTAAAACTGAAGTGAAGCACCGGAATCTAAAACTGGACTTTCAGGAGAGGTTCAAATCATAGAATGTTAGAGTGTCATTCCTCTTGTACTTAAGTCGGCATTGTTCTTTTTGTATTAAATTCGGATGTAATTTCTGTGTTTCATCGTCATTAAGAAGGTGCAAGGGATACAGTTAACCTGAAGTGAATCATCGGAATCTGAAACTTGACTCACAGGGAGGTTCAAATCACAGAAAGATAGAGTGTCAGTCCTCTGGTACTTAAGACTGCATTGAACATTTTGTATTAAATTCGGATGCAATTTCTGTGTTTCATCGTCAATAAGAAGGTCCAAGGGATACAGTAAACCTGAAGTGAAGCATCGGAATCTAAAACAGGACTCACAGGAGAAGTTCAAATCATAGAAAGTTAGAGTGTCAGTCCTCTTGTACTAAGTCGGCATTATGCTTCTTGTATTAAATTCGGATGCTATTTCTGTGTTTCATTGTCAATAAGAAGGTCCAAGGGATACAGTAAACCTGAAGTGAAGCATCGGAATCTAAAACTGGACTCACAGGAGAGATTCAAATCATAGAAATTTAGAGTGTCAATCCTCTTGTACGTAAGTCGGCATTGTGCCTTTTGTTTTAAATTCGGATGGAATTTTTGTATATCATCGTCAATAAGACGGTCCTCGGTATACAGTAAACCTGAAGTGAAGCATCGGAATCTAAAACTGGACTCACAGGAAAGGTACAAATCATGGAAAGTTAGTGTGTCAGTCCTCTT